>NC_140088.1:42342716-43574759 GCF_964237585.1 Gallinula chloropus | reverse complement strand
TGTTTTTGGAGAGAGGAAATCAATTGGAGGAAGAAAAGATGAAAAAACTAATACACTGAGCTGTGGCTGAGTCCATTCCTTCAAGAAGAAGGAATCCAAACATAACATCTGATCTAAACCAATTAAGAAGCTAAAGACTAAGTGGCATGGTCTGGGTTAATAAGTCCAGCAATGAAGTGTGCCCATTTATGCATAATAAATGAATCTTTGTTGTCTTAGCAACAGCCTGGAGATGTGTTATCCGTCAGGGGAACAGTGTGTTTTGATGTTGTCAGGGTGATGAGCTGGCTACCTGTCCATGTTACTGCTGATCTTCTCCAGCACTGCAGTTCTTTAGCTGACTACTCTGTGCTTATGCGTGAGATGTTCTGAGAGCTGTCTTGTGCCTGTACACAGAGTGTTTCTATGTCTAGCTACAGGATCCATCCCATCAGCAAGCTCATTGAACCAGTGCTCTGTCAGACTGACTCGACCTGGCTCATCCAGGGCAATGCAGAAGTTCTTGCATCTCCATGTCCTGCATGCACTAGTAAAACTCCTCCACACCATGCTCTCCTTTACATCAGCAAATACAAGAAAAACTTATGAGGAGAACCTGGGAAAGCTAACACACTGTCAAAATTGTGTCAACTCCGCTTCTGGAGCAAAGCTTCAAAGGTCACTAACCCAGTTCCCTCATCAGTGCTTTTGAGTCAGTTCCTGCAGATCACAACCTGACTCAGTGTCTCTAAGGGACGCGTTTCAAGGCGGCCTGAACACTTGTGGAGACAGGGTGCCAATGGGCAGGATTTCAGGTGTAAGCTTAGGGGCTCAAGGTGAGGTCAGCTCCAGCCTCATGATACAGAAAACTTTTGCTGCTACTGGCAGTTGTCCCGTAACCCTGTCTGCAGGAAAAGTCACAGTCCCCTGGCCTGTTTCTGAGCAACTCTGAAAGAAATTATTGCTTTTTCTTGAGACCATATGGAAGCTGATTGCCAGTAAATTTTCTCTGCTGCTTTTAGGGGTTTCCCCAAATAGCAAAGCAGACTTCTTTTAAAACATGACACTTCTGTCAGCAAGATTTAGCCTCTGGCTCGTTAGGCTGTCAAGGTTCCTAATGTCACTTGGCTATTTTTTAAAACAAACAAAACCCAAAACCAAACAAAACTCCCTTAGTATTGACGAAAGCTGATGTGTTGACAGCATTGGAGACTGTCACTCTCCTACCAAGTACATTTATGCTGGTGGTAGCAGTGCAGAGTCTTCTGCCTTTTGCACATCATCCCTGGTTGATAGTTTGAGCTGCTCTGGTGTCATCATGGCTCAGCTGGTCATCCAGCTTCCTACTCAGGCAGCCCATGGGGACCAGTTATGCATGTGGTGGGAGCTTCTGCTATGGAGTGCTGAGCACTAGTGATGGAAACAGAGCTACTAAGTTGGAACAGCTGTCAGATCCATTTCTAAGTGTGGTGATGGGCAGGTATATAGTTGTGCATTAGTGCAATGGACTGAATTTAAATGGGTGTCCTAGCTGAAAGCTATGTTGGTGACCTGGGTTGCCCTTATTCTAATTCTCTGTTTCTCCCTTGTTCCTGTCATTATGCCAAGATGATGTAGCTGAAGCTGGGGAGGGAGGCAGAGAACAATCAATACAAAAAATCTACATTCCTGCTGGGGAAGAAAAGAAGCAAAATTCATAAGTCTGATGATTCTTTCTCTAGCAAATGGATTCAAAGTGTTAGGAAAGAAAAAAATGTTTGATATTATTCTAGGTAAAAGGTGGATGATCTTGAGTATGAAAGATCTAGCAGAGTGGAAGTAGGTATCTCCTTACTTCAGAGCTTTATCTAATCAGCACATGAATCTGTGAGACTTCTCATCTCAGAGCAAAATATGAGGCTATGTCCTAGGAGTCGAAAATAGTTTTAATTGGTAACTTAGTTTTTCAGCAATGAATCTTAAGGTATCTGGAGAAGCAATGAAAAGGCAAGAAGAAATGCTAAAGGTTACAAGTAATTTCTAGTAGGTAGAAACACTTATCTGTAGAAACATGTGTCAGATGCTAGAAATGCTGAAAGCATTTCAGTCTGTTTAGTAAATGCTTTCGTTGTGTGGGTCACACACGGGTTGAATTCCATGTGACTCCTGACAGATTCACATGTCTGAGAGATGGAGGACGTGGCACGGCACAAGCCCTGTTGATAACAGGGTTTGCTGAACCATCAGCAGTGGATCTGTTACAGTGCTTTCCATGCAGTCTTTACTTAAACCCACAAGGAACTATCAACCCCTTTGCTGTTCCCTTCAGTATCTTCTGCTAGTGATTGATTTATACTGAATAACCATGCAAGAAAAAAGCTTACTAGATGCTGCTTGCTACCTCAGGGTTTAGAGTGCATGCACAAGGGGCCCAGTGTTGCTTTCTAGAGTGATTTATAGGCCTTGCCATAGGTTAGCTTTCCCTAGGTACATGATCTTCTAGACATCTCTTCTTGGCTCCTCTGTGTGTCTTGCTCTGTTTGGGACTACTTGGAGCAGGTGATTTAATAATCGCCCTGTATTTGTCATTTCCCCCAGCTCCTGGTGAATGTGAGAAGTGATAGAAAGAGAGGACCAAGAGGTTAAGCATGGGACTAATCTGATAAGTCACAGCCTCTGCCATTAACGAGCATGCTTGGGCAGTACTTGGGGCAAGGGCCTCAGCAGGCTGCATCTGACTGAGTAAGAAGAGGCCTGGGTTGCAGGTATTTCCAGGCAGGGCTGAGGTGCATTCTTAGCAAATCACTTATCTAGGAAATTAAATGCTCTGTTCAGCTGCCTAACCACAGACATCAAGGGCCATTTTAGGGTATTGTCTGACCTCAGGCTTCCTCTCAGGAAAGGTCCAAGTATCTCCCTTCATGGATCCTGTTTCATAGCTATCAACTTTGTAGAGATGTTTTGAATATTTTAGGGCATTTGAGATGGCATGACATGCCCAGAGGTTGTGACACGAGTGCAACCTACGTGCTGGGGGAGGATCAGTAGTAGTTTTGCATTTGACTTCTACCACTCTAGTGTGCTGATGGATCTGGAGTGACAGAGACCTGGGTAAAACCTCTGAGGGGCTTGAACACATGCAGGTCTGCCATAGAAGCAGACAGCAGGAAACTCTGAATTTGGTTGTTCTGGATCTCTTGTGTCAAAAGATTCAGTTTGTATTTGAAATATTCACCTAGCAGAGGAATGGCTGTTTCCAGTGGATCCTAGCTGTTCCAGGAGGGGGTCCAGGCTGGACCCAGGCTATAGTGTTACTCACACTTGTTCTCTGGCCCACTGAACATGCCTTTTGTATTGAAGGAATCTTTTCTTTTTAGAAAGAAAACTGCTTCACTACAAATGACTGAGAAGGTCAGACTCCAGGTACATGATGAGAGGGTGACTAGGCCACTTCCCTCAGGGGCAGGTGGAGACCCAGATTACCTCTGGCAGGCTGAGGTGGTTAGAAAGTTGGTCTGTACTCTCTTGGACATGTGTCTGGACTCCTGGTTGTCAGATACAAGCAGAAAGAACTTACTCCTCCTGGTAAGGGGAGGCCAACCTTGCTCTTCCCTCCTCCCATTGCTTTACTTCTATTCAGGGCATTTTTATACAGATGTCAGGCTTTGCTGCCCAAGAGGATCTCTTCTGCCCTATCCTCCTTAACTAGCTACCTAACCTGGAGAGTGAGTTACTTGTGCAGCCTTTTTTCTGAGTCTGCCCCAGCAGGAAGAATACACAGGCTAGTGCATCTTTAGATTAACCCTATGATGGAGGCATTGTGGAAAGGCAGTGCTGGAGGTTTCCAACTCTGTGGAGGCCAGAGCTAAAAATGCATGTCCTGAGCTGAAATCCACCCACCATCTGTCTCCAGTTCTAATGTTCATTGTTCTTGATTGCAGTGCCATTTGCTGTGCCCTCATTCATTCTAATTTTTATGGCTGCTCGTTATCCAAAACAGCTGGCTATCTTCTCTTTGGCAGTTCTTTGGGATGTGGGATAGACCTCTTCTATTTTCTGCTGCTGGAGCACTGTGCCTCTTGTGCTTGCTACTGTGAGAATATTGGGGACCAGTGCATTGAGGGATGGGTTGTACTGAACCCAAACAGAACAGATTAATTCCAGTGTAAGCCAAGAAGCAGCAGATCAGAGAGAGGGGCAAACTAAACGGGTCCATTTCAAGCTCAGGTGTTCTTCAGGCCAGAGGAAAGGAAGTACTCCAAATCCTTTTTTCCCTATGGGTCTCAATATAAATAAAAGGGAGGTGTGACTTCTGCTGATCTGGAAGGATACACAAATGCAAACCATGTGGATCCATGCAAATTTCACTTGGCTTTATTGTCTGGGCCAAATTCTGTCTCATCCCTTGGGAAGAGCACTGCTGGCAGGAGATGCTCTGCATCATGGTAGCCAGAGGCCTTAGTAAAGCCAGGCGAGCAGGCCGGACACCCCTTAGGGGGGCAAGGGAGGACAGAAAGGCAGTCATCCCAGCACCCTGTTAATTGGATTGGTCACACATCCCACTGACTGCTGAGCATACTCTTCTGTCCCTTGTATTCAGGCAGAACTAATGGGAGGAAACATCCCAGAACTAATGGGAGGGAACACAGTCTGAGGGCTGCACCAAGAGGCAAGAGAAAAAGGGGATGGGGAAGGTGAGACTCCTTATACTTCTCCCTTTCACAGTCTTCAACCCCCCAGGACCAACCAGAACTTGAACTTCTTCAACACTCTTTAAAATACACTCTACTGAGAGAAAGGCAAGGAAGCAGGAGGCAAGCCAGACTAAAAGTGACATCCTGTCTTCCAAACCCACCTCTGCAGCACCGTGATGCCAGGAGGCTCACCCGTCCATCTGTGGCTTTTTAAGCTGTTTGTAATCCGGCGTGTTATTGAAATGCTGCACGGATTCCCTTTGTGATGTGTAATTAGTTTGAGATGTGCAGTTTGGTGCCTGTTGCAGCTGCTGTTTTGGATCATCTTGAGACAGTTAAAGCTGTTGCTGGATCAAAAAAAAAATCATGCAGACAGAGCTTTTAAAGTTACTGTAAAGAACAGTTTTATAGTCTCTAACACATCAGGTGCTTAAGAATCTTGTACGTGGTACCTCTGAACTTGAATTCAACTTCTCAGACCCACGGGACTTTGAAGCATGTTTCCAGATGCTGGTTACCTCTCTTGAGGTCTCAGAGGTGTCTCATTAAAGTTGATGTTAAAGCCTATTAAATACATGACTGTAGCTTCTAACGATGCATCTCATTTAGGTGAGCTGTCACCAGGAATTGGCAGGGATCATTGCTGCTCTGGGCCCCCAGTGACTGGGCTTGTGAAAGGCACCTGGAGAAGTGTGTGTGCAGAATAACACAACCTTCTGTGTTGGGAGACAAAAGGCAAATCAGCTCTAAAGGGCTGCTGATTTCCAGGGGCACACCAGTCTTGTCACCTTCTTGTCCTACCACCTCCCTTCCTCCCTCCTGCAAAGTGCAGCCTCAGCTCCTAGAGCCTGCAGATGGGAGGCATCTGTCCTTGGGGTCTCAGTGCCTACAGCCAATTAATTATTAATCGTTGTGATATCCCTTATGTCAAGCACCTGAACTGCCCGTGAAGCATGGAGAACTGGTTTATCGCTCAAGTCGTAAGGGTTTTAGTGCCCTGCCACTCATTATTTCTAAAGTTGTTGTTCTGTCAAAGAACTAAAGCACCTAGAAGTTGCAGTTATCTCATCTGAGCTCCACACCAGATGACCGGCTGCTAGCAGGGGCAATACGTGGTGTCCTGGGTTTGGTCAGGATGGAGTTAACTTCTTTTGTAGCAGCGGAGGGAATGCTGTGTTTGAGAGTTAAAATGGGAGCAGTGCTGATAACACCCTGATGTGTTTAGTTGTGTCAAGCAGTCAAGGACTTTCTCAGCTCTTCATGTTTCTCTATTCATGAGAAAGGAGGGGCGAAGCCAGGACAGGTGACCCAAACTGGCCAAAGAGAGTATTCCATGCCAATTACATCATGCTCAGTATAAAAGGGGGGTGATGGGAGGAGGAGCAGCGGGGCGGCTCCAGGACGCGTGGCTCTTGAGGGATGGTCGGGTTCCGGGACGGCTCTGGGTGGCACGGCCTGAGTTGTGTGGTTCAGTGAGAAACTGCCTTGTGTATCAACAGCTTCATGTATTTTTTGCTCTAAAGTCCTGTTAGCATTGTTATATTGTATCTTTCTGCTATTCTAGTAAACTGTCTTTATCCCAACCCACAGGCTTTCAGTTTATTGGTTTTGGGGTTATTTGCCCCTTTCTTTTCCCTTCCCTTGCCTCACACACCCCTCCCTCTTCCCCTGCTCTTTTCCTTTAAGGAGCAGGCAGCTGCGTGGATCTCGGCTCTCAGCTGGGGTAAAACCACGACACATGGGCAAATTGGGAAACTGGAAGAGAAAGTTAAACTTGTGTCGTGGATCCGGCAACAGGACGAGTGCTGCACCGCCGAGTGTGTTTAGAACTGTAGTGCTGCCGCAGTACAGGTATATTGCCCACTATGAGCAACTCCTGGGAAAAACAGGTATTTAGCTCCCTCGAAAGGTACCTGGGAGCCTCTTAAAGCCTGAGGGCCTCTTAAAACCTGGGGGATGCAACTAATTTCCTGTGGCTCTTGGCTGTTGTGTCTCTGTTTGGGGTCCTGCTTCTGAACAGTGCTCCAGAAACACTGAGACACATGAGCTCGTGTGGGGCTCTGGGGCTTGTATTCAGGTGGTAGCGTTGTCTAAAAAAGACAGATTGAGCAGAGACAAACTGGGAAGTAGGCACAAAAGAAGAAGAAAATCACTCAGCTCGTATCAAGGCACTTAACTACTGCTGGGAGTATTCAGACATGAGAACCTGACCCTCAGCTCCTTCTAGCTGGGACTATTCTAGTGGCAATGGAACAGTACTAGCCCTTTATTTCTGCTTCGGTTTTGATAACACACATTGAAGTAGATCTCTCAAATCATGGCTAATTTCCACTTATCTGTAGGGCAGTTCTTACCAGGAATAAATTTGTTCCCTTTTGCCTGCCTGCAGAAGCAGCATTTTAAATAATGTCCTGCTCTCAGAATCACCCAAATAAAAAGAAAGGTCCTGAAGTCTCTTAGCTGTGTGGCACAAGATACCAGGACAAAACTATCTCGTGAAGCCTGCGGTTGGCACGTGTTGTGTTATTCTCTCTCACTCACACCTCAAATACTGTGTTCAGTTCTGGACCTCTCACTACAAGATGGACATCAAGGTCCTGGAGAGTGTCCAGAGAAGGGCAACCAGGCTGGGGAAGGGGCTGAAGGGCAAATCCTCTGAGGAGCGTCTAAGGGAGCTGAGGGTGTTCATCCTGGAGAAGAGGAGGTTGAGAGGAGACCTTATCACCACCTACACTGACCTGACAGGAGGGTGCAGAGAGGTGGGAGATGGTTTCTTCACCCAAGTGACAGGATTAGGGAGAATGGGCTCAAGCTGCGCCAGGGCAGGGTCAGGTTAGATGTTAGGAGAAAGTTCTTCCCTGAAAGAGAGTTGTCAGGGCCTGGAACAGGCTGCCCAGGAAGGGGGTTAAGTCACCAACCCTGGGTGTGTTTAAAAGATGGGTAGACAAGGTGCTTAGGGATATGGTTTCATAGAGGACAGGTATGGTTGGAGTTGATGATCTCAAAGGTCTCTTTCAACCCAGTGACTCTGTAAATGCTGTCAGGCTCTGTTCCCTTTGCAAAAGTTTTTTGGAGTACTCGAAGGATCTCTGCAGTAAGAGCATGTTTACAATAAGCTGCTGAAGCTGACGACTGGGGACAATGTTATACTTCCCTGCCACTGTTTAAAATCCTACTGTGGGAAGTCTTGGGTGATGCAGGTAAGTGAACTCATCAAAACCAGGGTTATAGACATGACTCAAACTGTGCTCTTTAGTGTTCCTAAGATGTTAGATCCTCCACCCTTCCTTCTATCCCAGGATGCCTCCATGCAGAATGAAAGAAATGCCAGTGGATCTGGCAGGATGATTTTTGTCTCAGTAAATTGTTGCTAGATCATCACTAATTAGCATAGGGAGGGTCAAGCTCACTCTTGCTTCATTCTCTGCTAAGATAGCCTGATTGTAGGAGACCAAGTCTTATTTACATGCAGTAATAGATGGAGATTTTTTTCTTCCTTTCAGTTCAAACATAACATTGTGTTCAATGACACCACAGTGTTTTGTGAACAGTACAAGTGCTTTGAACATGTGGGAATCAAAAAGCTCTAAATAGATCGTGTAATGCTGCCAACAAAGCATGTCCTTGGACCCTCGCCGAGAACAACCAAACTTTCATTTCCAGTGAAGCACTGGATGTTGAAAAACAGAAATACTAAAGCTTTAGTCCAAGCTCCCACCTCCATCACACTCCTAGCAAGTCACTTCAGTCTCTTTACCTTGGATTGTCTCACCTGTAAGAAAGGAAAGAGTGTTCTTGTTAGGGTGGGAGGGGATGTTTTTGGGATGCTTGGAAGGTTACAAACTGAATAGTGTGGCCAGTAGGTCTGGGGAGGTGATTGTGCCCCTGTTCTGGGCATTGGTGAGGCCACAACTTGAGTGCTGTGTCCAGTTCTGGGCTCCTCACCATAAGAAGGACATTGAGGTCCTGGAGCGAGTGCAGAGAAGGGCAACCAGGCTGGGGAAGGGGCTGGAGGGCAAATCCTCTGAGGAGCGGCTGAAGGAGCTGGGAGTGATCAGCCTGGAGAAGAGGAGGCTGAGGGGAGACCTTATCACCACCTACAACTACCTGACAGGAGGGTGCAGAGAGGTGGGAGATGGTCTTTTCAGCCAGGTGACAGGAGACAGGACAAGGGGAAATGGCACGAAGCTGCCCCAGGGCAGGGTCAGATCAGATGTTAGGAGAAAGTTCTTCTCTGAAAGAGTTGTCAGGACCTGGAACAGGCTGCCCAGGGAGGGCACATCCCTGGATGTGTTTAACAGACGGGTAGATGAGGTACTTAGGGATATGGTTTAGCACAGGACAGGAACAGTTGGACTTGGTGATCTTAAAGGTCTTTTCCAACCTTGTGATTCTGTAAACCACTTCTTGGCATCTGAACCACTTCCTTGGCTGTCCCCACCCTTCTTGTCAATCAGGAGGTGGTGGTCCCATTCCCTTCCCTTCCCTCCTTCCCCAGAGCCTCTCTGGAGGAGGGTGGTGAGGTTCTGCATTCAGCTGGCCCCCACACCTGCTCCTGGCCTAGGCTATTACTGCCCTTTGACCTCATAGAACAGATGAAGTATTTAGAGGCAGCTGCTATTTCTGTCATTAGCATCCAGACTTTCTAGGAGAAAGCTGTTGCCTTTGTGGTCCTCTGACTCAGAGGAAGTTACTGACTTTGGTGTGCACAGAAGCAAGGGGAGAGTGAAGTAAGGGGGAAGAACAGCACTTGATTTGCTATTCATTTGATTCTGTCAGGAAAGCCCAAGCATCTTGAGATGATAGTGTGAAAATTGCGGAAATGCATATTGCAGTGTGGTGGATATTGTTTGAGGGGTTGAGGATGCAGAAACAGGGGTGGGGGAAAGGAAATAATGCAGTGGGAGTGGCTGTGTGCCAGGCTTCTTTCCAGGATATGTTAGCTCCTACTGAGCAGTTCTGTACTCCAGAGTATGCTGCTGGCACCTGCTAGTTCAAAGCAAATATGAGTATCTCTGTGTTGTGTTGCTGTTGCAGGTGCTGGAATGGCCTGGTGCCCAAGTGATGTACTTTGCCCTCCCCATCCCAGCACGTGAGCCTTTCCCAGCCTTGGCTGGTGTGCTTTCCAGTGTTTCTCTGGAGAAGGAGGAGGCCGCTATTCCCACTCCACAGCTGAAGCACTGGCATGTAGGGAGGCTGGCTTCTCTGATTTTGGGATGTGAGGAAATGGAATGAAGCTGCTTCAAGGGAAGTTTGGAATGGAGGTTAGGAAAAGGCTCTTTGCTGAGAGGGTGGTCAGACACTGGAACAGGCTGCCTGGGGAAGCAGTCATGGCACAAAGCCTGTCTGAGTTCAAGGAGCATCTCGATGCTCCTCTTAGTCATATGATTTATTTTTAGGTAGACCTGTGAAGAGCGGGGATTGGGCTTGATCCTTATTCCTTCCAACCGGAAGTATTTTGTGATTAGGTACCTTGTTGCTGTGCTGTCTTTTGGGTTTTGATGTCCAGTTATGTTTGTGAGGATGTTTTCTTTTCTCCAGTTGTGGCTGCTGAAAATGCTCTGATTTCTTTTTAAGGATTATGATAGATGTTTCAAAGCAAAGCATTTTATTGGGGCTGCCCACTTCACCCATGCTCCCATTTGATGGAGTTCAGATAGCTAGGAGGAAACCATGGGTCAGAAGCACTCTTCCAGCACTCACTCTTCTCAAGGTGAAAATGCAGGTTTTCTGTGCTATGGTGGCTTTCAGTGTGAAAGAAAGCTCCTAGGGTTTCATGTGCTGTGATGACAACAGGATCAGAGATGCTTCTTCCCAAACCAATTAATTTACAGAGCAGCTCTGGTAATATAATTCAGTAGGCTTTTTGAGAAGATGTCCCTTAGTAAGCAGGAGTACACAAGCCAGAACATGAAAGATTAATGCTCCCCTTGTTTCCCATGACTCTGCACGAGCCTTGGGCTGAGATAGGGAGAGATAAGGAGGAACAGTCAGTCCTAGGTCTGCCCGGTGACTCAACAGGTTTGTGTGCATGTGTATCTATTAAAATTCAGCCTCTGATTTAGAAATAAAAACCTGATTGCTCTGGGCCTGGCCAGTTTACAGTGGTTATCATTTAATTTCATGGCCAATAGCTTTTAAAAGTCTTCATGTGTTTTACTTGGGACTTGTAAAAATAAAATGCTACCTAGGATTTTGGGGGGCTGGAAGCAAAATTACCTTATGTGCTAGGGTTCCAGGAGGTGATGTGGTTTGAATGCTGCATGTGTGTATGTGCTCTGGGGACAGCTTGGCAGATTGCAGGCTTTTGGAAAGAACTTGTCTAGCAAAGGAGGGTGGGGGGAAGCATCTGCCAGTAAATAGGTGGATAAAGATGCTCTGTGCTGCTTTTAAGAAGCACCGATAATCTCTATAGCTCTGACAGGTGGTGGTGGGGCAGGGAGGGGAGGAGGAGATTCAGTGAATGGTGTGGGTGGTGAAGAAATTAATCCTAATGAATTGGAAGAGCAAATCCACAGTAGAAAGCTTTGGATTTCTGCCCTGCTGGATATGGATAAATGCAAGAGAATCCCTTTTGCACGCAAGAGCTAATTGGTCAATTAGAACATAAGCTCAAAACCTTTGCTTAAACTGTATCCTGACTATCAACGCAGGAGGCAGATTCTTTTCCAGTGGTTCAGAAGGCTTGCCCAGAGTCTTTCAGATGGGTGTTTTAAATAGGTCCTCGCTTTATCTTTTCCCTCTCTTCTGGGAATGTGGTTACACTTCTTTTTCTTTTTTTTTTTTTTAAATCACTATGTTGTGATGGAAGAACTCATTTCCAAGGCTCCCTTTGAATGTTTTCATTCTTTTTCACCCAAAAGAACACATGAACATAAGAATGGCCAACCTAGCTCAGACCAAGGGTCCATCTAGCCCAATATTATTCTTCCCTCAGTGCCTGCTTGTGGCCACCATTGGAAACATCAGCACGAGCATATATGACATTTCCTTCTAACACTTTCACAGCTCCCAAAAACTTTCAGCACCGGGGTTTCTCTGATCTTGACTTCTGTCTCTTTACTTGACAGCTTTTTCTTCCATTCAGTTCTCTTGAACAAATGTAACCTTTATATCAACAGCCCTACCTTGCCAGGGAGTTTGCAGGTTTAGTATCTGGTGGTGAAAAGCCAAGTCCTTCCTTTTTTGTTTCTTTGAATAGCTTCTTTCCAATAGGTTTTATAGCTGACAGAATAGTCTATCTGTATCCTTTTCTCATGCCACCTGCAGAACATCTCTCTGTCTTGTGACTAGTTACAACCTTAAACACACGTTCTGAAGAATGGAATCAAGAGCTTTGAAACCAGATCACTGATTTCTCTGAAGACTACCAAGAAGGGTGTTACAGGACCTCCTCTCACAGAAGTCATGTTGACCCTCACCCAAAAGATGATATCCTTTGTCTGTTAATGCAATCTCTTGTTATCAAGTCACCTAATTAATCCAGTGTAGGTGCCAGGCTTCTGGACTTGCAATTCCCTGGCTTTCACATGGACCTCTGTTTGAAGATTAGCATTACAGTTGTTACCTCTGCTCAGGTCCCAGAGACATTCTGCATGAGAGGCTGCCCCTGAGCAGTAGTGATTCAGCTCTCCTGTCCCTGTGGTTCCTTTGTTACTCTTGAGTAAGTGGTGTTTGGCCCCTGGGATCCTCCAAGGCCAAGTCAGTCTGTCTCTATCTTTCACTTACCCACGTCAACTTTAAATAGAGTCTCTTCTGATTTCCTCACTCTTCCTACTCCTACAAAAATAAAAGTGGGAGGTTCAGGCATGGGAATCTTGTTGGTTTTCTTTTTGTGGAAACAAAAAGCTCAGATGCAAAAGTTTACTTTCTCTGCAACAGCCATGTCATATCTGAGTTCTGCTTTTACATCTTTGCTGTCACTTGGCCCAGTGACTTTTCTCACACGTTGGAGGAAGGATTGAATAAATGGTTAAACATTACTGGGGAGGCTACCTTATCTCTTTTAGGTCTATCTAGAAGCTAAAAGTTACAATGCTTTAATCTGATTTGAAAGCACAGGGTCCTGTGCAGTGCTCTCTGGATACTTTGGGGTACCCACCCTCTAATTTCTGGGTTCTTGTCTAAATCTTTCACGTGGATGCACTTGAACTAAGCTTTGAGTGCCACAATGCCAAGCAGTTCCACGCTCCAAAGAAAAGGAGCAGCTGTGTGCTTCCAAAAGCTTGGGTGCTTTAAAATTCAATACTGGTTCCTGTTTATCTCAACCTTCTTCTGAAGGCTGACTTGTGATGCGAAGTGTGTTGTTCTCCACTGAACCTGGTTGGTATTTCATTGAGTGTTTTCCTTTCAAATCACAGAATCATAGGGGTTGGAAGGGACCTCCAGAGATCATCAGGTCCAACTCCCCTGCCAAAGCAGGGTCCCTAGAACAGGTCACACAGGGAGACGTCCAGATGGGTCTGGAATCTCTCCAGAGAAGGAGACTCCACACCCCCCTGGGCTGCCTGTCCCAGGGCTCTGTCACCCTCACTGGAAAAAAGTTCTTCCCCAGATTGGTGCAGAACTTCCTGTGCTCCAACTTGAGGCCGCTGCCCCTTGTCCTGTCCCCACAGACCACTGAGAAGAGGCTGGCCATTTCCCCCTGTGTCCCACACTTCAGATATTGATAAACACTGATCAGATCCCCTCTCAGTCTTCTTTTCTCAAGGCTGAACAGTCCCAGCTCACTCAGCCTTTCCTCATAGGGGAGATACTCCAGGCCTTAATCACCTTCGCAGCCTCCTCTGGACTCTTTCCAGAACATCTCTGTCTTTTTTTATACCAGGGAGCCCAGAACTGGACACAATACTCCAGGTGGGGCCTGACCAGGGCAGAACTGGCACCAGTGCAGCAATTCAGCATTGAGCTGGTCTTGCTCACATCTGTTGTGTGTTGCCACCTAATCACACAGATGAAAAAGCTTGTGCCTTGCTTGGGAGGAGCTGGAAGGGAAAGCATGGGAGGTGTTTGCAAGCACAGGTGCCAGAACCCCAGTGGTATGAGCATTGGAGTGAGGTAGCAATCATGGCTACAAAATGACACAGAATAGAAATGAAGCTCAAGTCACAGCATACAGTGGTTGGGTGGGGTTTTTTTGTGGCTTTTTGTTTTGTTGTTTTTTGGGACGTTGGGGGCTTTTTTGTTTGGGTTTTGGTTGTGGTGGGGTTTTTTTTGTTTTGTGCGGGTTTTTTTACAGGGAGAGGGAAAAGATGCATCAGGGACTAGTATTTATATATCCAGCACTGTTTTCCTGCTTGGTAACCTGGAAGTTAGAGTGCTGAAGGGTTGCAAACCAAGCTCTGTGTGCTTTAACCCAGCTGGCAGCTAAAACAACCACACAGCAGTTCATTTGCTCCCCACTGTTGTGTGTGTCATGTTCCCCCCCACCTCCCCCAGTGGGATGTGGGAGAATATCGAAAAGAAAAAGGTAAAACTTGGGGCTTGAGACAAAGACAGTTTAATAGGGCAAGGAAGAAAATACAGATGATATATACAAACCAAGCAATGCACAGCACATTTGCTCACCACCTGGAACTGGTGCTGAGCCAGTTCCTGAGCTGTGTGTCTCCTCCCAGTCAACTCCCCCAGTTATATACAGAGCATGATGTCATATGGTATGTGAAATGCCTTTGGCCAGTTTGGTTGGCTGTCCTAGCTGTGTCCCCTCTCAGCTTCTTGGGCACCCCCTTGCCTTCTCACTGGCAAGGTAGTATGAGCAACTGAAAAGCCTTTGACTGCTTGGCAACAACTAAAACATCTGTGTATTATCGACACAATACAATATCTTATCCAAAATACAGCACTATACCAGCTGCTAGGAAGAAAATAACCCTATCCCAGTGAAACCAGGGCACTCTGTATTTCTGCTCATACTTCACAACATAGAAATACACCTGGGATGATAAAGTATGTTGGGAGAGAGCTAAGAAATTTGCTTCTTTTAGTAATTTACTTGCCAGAGGATGTTGTCCTCTGAGCAGACTCTTGCCACAGAAAGCATAGGCATTTTTAGGGCGTCAGCAGCACTCCTGTACAAATGACCATGGTCTGGAGGGAGAGGTCCTTCTGCTTCCCAGAAGGAGATTGCTTGCAAAGGACAAATCCATAGTGCTGCACCTTTATTGCAACACCGGCCCTGCTTCTAGGCTTGATTACTGATGTAGCATATGTGAAAGGAGGCTGGCTGTCGGTCTAGCCACTGGTTGGCTTTGTACATGCGTGTTTGCTTATCACTAGGAGGATACCTCATGTAAACGAGAGAGTTAAACCACTGCTGTTCTTAAAGACTTCATTGTGTACAAACAAAAATACAGTCTGTATGCATATAAATGTGAAGTGTGAACAAATAGAGCCTATTTACACCTGCAAGTTTTATCTGTGTTCCTCTGTGGAACAAAGTAACGCTCTCCTGCCTGGCATCTGCCTTGGCTTGCTATTAATGAATTACTTGTGATGCCAACTACAAACCCCAGCCATAAAATGGGATTCCACCATATTTCACAAAGACACTATATAAACAGGAACAAGAGAGCGAGTTCTGGTTCCAAAGAGATTATGAGCTACTTTTCACCTAGATCCCTGGAGGTGTTCAAGGCCAGGTTGGATGGGGCCCTGGGCAACCTTGTGTAGCTCCAGGCCTGAAGGTTGGTGGCCCTGCCTGTGGCAGGGGGTTGGAAGTCTGTGATCCTTGGGGTCCCTTCCAACCCATATCATTCTATGATTCTGATAGGATGCATGCAAACAGTGATGTTATTGTTAACTGCATCTGGAGACCCTAACAAGATGAGATTTCCCAGTAATGCAAAAATTCCTCGTCTTATACAACTTGGTCAAACCCAACTTTTTTTTTCCTCTGTGAAGTTTCACACAGAGTAATTCCTTTTTGTAATCTCCTTTTTTGGTCTCTTTCAGTAAGACAGGCTGAGCAAGGTTTTTGAGGTGTTAAAGAGAAGCACAGTAAAGTGAATTACATAAATGCTACTGAACTCGTGCTTCACAGAGCAAACAAAAGTTTCACGCAAGATGAAATATATCTCAGCCTGGGATGCTGATCTTATTTGCTTGATGAATCTGTTTACCTCTTGCATGCATCCATCTAGCTCAGGAGAAGGCAGATATATGGAGTGGGAACTGAATGGTCTCAGGCCTATCCATTCATCACTTGCATCATGCATCACTTGCATGACTTTCATTGCTGGAATGTCTCCATACTTCCCTGTTTTATAGGTATAGAAATCTTTCTTTTCTCTTGGTCTGCAGGATAATTAGCTTAATTTATAGATTTATGAGCATTTATATTCTGTAGCTTTCATGAGTAAACGTAAAGCAAAGTATTGCGAGAGTCATGTCTGTAGTGACTGTACCCCTGTACTCAGTGTTGGTGAAGCTGCACCTCAAATACTGTGTTCATTTTTGGGCTCCTTGTTACAAGGAAGACATTGAGGTCCTGGGGTGAGCCCAGAGAAGGGCAACCAAGCTGGGGAAGGGGCTGGAGGACAAATCATAAGAGGAGCAGCTGAGGGAGCTGGGGATGTTTAGTCTGGAGAAGAGGAGGCTGAAGGGACCTCATCACTGCCTACAGTCACATGAAAGGAGGTTGTAGAAACATGGGTGTTGGTCTCTTCACCCAAGTGACAGGAGACAGGATGAGGGGGAATGGCCTCAAGCTGCACCAGGGCAGGGTCAGGTTAGACATTAGGAAAAAGTTCTTCACCGAAAGCGTTGTTGGGCCCTGGAACAGGCTGCCCAGGGAGGGGGTTGAGTCACTGACCCTGGATGTGTTTAACAGATGGGTAGATGAGGTACTTAGGGATATAGTTTCATAGAGGACAGGTATGGTTGGACTCTATGATCTCAAAGGTCTTTTCCAACCTAGTGATTCTGAATCTAAGCTGGGCCTGACTGTATGGAGTTGTGCTCTTGTTCTCCTGCCCTGTGGATCACTTTGGAAATAGCGTGACTTTTATTTTGGTTGTTTTAGGTCTTTGGTTCTCTGGGAAGCATTTTTGGATGAGTATGGAATATGACTTAGGTGCAGTGTGATCTCCTATTATTAAGAGCATGGGCTCTTATTTTTGGTACTATTCAAAATGGGTGTGTATTTGGAGTGTCCTTCTACATTCCAGTGAGTTACATTTTGACAAATGAGTTGTCAGCTAAGGCTGAATAAGATAGTATCTCCTGTTTCACTACAGTAGGTATGTGTGCATCTAGAAGGTTCTTAAAAGGGCAAGACCAGGGCTCGAGGATATTGTCAGGGCCTATGTCTTCGGTGAAGAGAGCTAGGCCGCCGGCAGGCCTGCTGTCTTCCCCGACAGGATAACATAGTGTTTTCCAAAGAAGCTGCACTGGCATGTTTGTGCCTCTCCCTGTGCAAGGGTGTGTGTGACTCTTGGGGGAAGCAAGCACGGAGGGTGATTTTTTGAAGGCTCAACCACCCACGTTGGAATCTGAAATGGTTTGCACCCAAAATGGTATATTCAATACTACTAAATGCCAACAATTTGTTGCCAGGCACTGCTGCTAACCATCAGCTCTGCCTTTCAACAAGGGATGGCTATTAAATGGCATTTCAGAGCTGCATGTCCAATGCTGCTCATTATATAAAGACAGTGGGAATCCTTGGGGGGAATAAAGAGGAAAAAAAAAATACTAAATCCCCTATGGCCTCCAGATTAACTAGAACAGAGCACATTACATCAGAGCTGTTAAGATACTCCCACAGCTTTTTAACTTTTTTCCCAGCTGTCATGGCATGCTGTGCATATTAATCACTCTGTGGCACCTTCATATGGGAGGGGCAAAAGCATCCTTAGAGCAGTCTGTCAGCATCCAGTAGCTAAATGCCAACAATCAGATGTGATTACTCATTTCCAAAGCTATTAATGGTTAGCATCTTTGGTCATCATAAACAGTACTAAAATAACTCGGCATAGAAGCCCTTGGGTCATGGGTTATATGTGAGTTTCTATCTGAACTTGCCTGTTTTTATATCAGTTTGGTGCTTTGTAGTAGATAATTATTTCAACAACACATTTTGTTGTTGGGGGAGATTATTCAGATACCCCTTCCTAGGAGACTTCCCTTTTTGATGAAGTGTTCCTTGCTCTTTTTGGTCATCTTCAGCCCAGCAGAAACTGGAGCTTTAGGAGAAGGTGTGTTTGAATCTCCACAGCACAACAGCATTCTATCATTACTGCATTCAGGTTCCTTACTTTGTTTTATCCCTTAAGCTCTAACCTGGAGCTGTCACCACAATGTGATTCCTCAGTAGTTGTGTGAGAACAGCAGAGACAAGAGTGTATAATTATGGCAAAAATGCACCCATGCCCTTCTTCTTGTAAGGAAAGATAATGCAGATTGATGAGACGCAATATGCAATTGGGACTGTGTAAGAGTTTTATCCAAGACAGGACAAAGCACAGTAGGACAAAAGGACAAGTCACTAGCTGTGGAAGTCTCTATTTCCCAGTATTTTTCTAAACTAAGCTGGTTAGGCATGCTGCCAGCCAGGCATGGCCCCTGGAACCTCTCCAGGAAAAAAAATCTCAGCTCACATTGTGAAAGGGTTTTCCCCACCCGTGCTGGAGATGATTCCCTTCTCAGAAGCCTAGAGATAAATATTGATTTCTTTTTATCTATTTTTTTTCTTTTAGCAGCAAACAAATGTTAGTGGCCTGCAGCCAACTTCTGTCATTAGCACCATGATGTACTTTGAACATGTGCCACCAAAAGCCAGCGTGGAGTATAGATTCCTTGGGTGCAAACAGCCTCCATACTGCTCTTTTCTGATGCTGCTGCTGTGCACTCCCAGGACAGGCACAACTGGTTTTGGGAAGTCAGTGAGAATGAGACAGAGCGTCAGAATTTACTTGCCTGTACAACACGTAAGCTCTGGGCTGAATTCTGGCCTTAGGCAGTGCTTGTATGGAGAGGAGATCTGGGAAGCATTGCTTGCTTTCTTATTTTCCATAGGGATCCAGATTTTCTTGTGGGTAGGTTGAACTCCTGGTCATGAGGTTCTATTGCTGCCATTAGGAACCCCGGGATGAGGCCTGTGCCCATGGACTTCCTGCAGCAAATGATCCATGTGGGAAAGAAGAGCTGGGATCCCCGTCTTTACTGGGGATTACCTGAATGTGGAGCCCACCTGTTTTAGCTGTAGTGAAGTGGGAAGGTGTCTTCCCTTCAGACTGCTGATGGTGTTAAGCACTTCAAGGTAAATGGGAATTGGAGGCAGAATTTGGAGGGACACAGTTGTGATTTGGACCATCACCATCATCGTGATGATGAAATTTTAGTTTTGATCTGATCCAAAGGAAATCTGTAGTATGTCCACAGCAGAACAAGGAATATGAACCTCTCAAGTCCTTCTTGGACATCTTAGCTATGCAACAATCCTTCATCAGTTTCTCTGTGGATGTTCAAACATGCTTCCACCTCCTGTTTGAACCTGAGGTTTTTCTCTGCTTTCTTTTAATATTTCTGTGCCTCATTTTTAGGTTTGTGGGGTTTTTTTTGGTTGCAAGGTGGCTTTTTTGTTTGGGGTTTTTTCCCCACTGAAGATGTCAGCTTTTGTCTAATAAATATAAGCCTGCAGATTCCTTTGAAGTAGTCTGCTATCTCTCTTGGGTCTCTGCACAACAGGTTGAAAACAATGTGTTGTTTTGCTCTGCATTAATGTGCTAGAACAAAAGGAACTGTTTATTCCATTGCCTGTGGTGTTCTTGACCCTTCTGTGACATCATAACAGGACTTCTGATCTCTTTGTGACAGCTGTAATTACAAGAGTTTTGTTGTTACCTCAGTCTTCTCCAAGTAGTTATCCATGTAGGCAAAAGTCAGAAGGTGTTTTAACTAGTTTCTTATACTTTCTTGGTATAAAAAGAGTAGATGCCTCCACCTGTGATATCTAGGAAGCAGTTGTCCTCAGTGAAAGCATTAATGAGTTGGGTTGCATTGCAAATATGGGTACAGTCTTGTCAATAAGAGGTTGAACTCTAGAACTGAGCTGAAGAATCACTGCTGAAACTTTAAGAAAAAAACTGTTCTGTATCCTTTTTCTTCTAATTCCATTTATCAGATGGGATGCTGTTTTTTCAGCAGGTTATAGTGTCTTTGGCAAAGGAAGCCACTGTCATATCCTTCTTCAGAAGAGAAGCAGCAGTGGATCAACTTCAGTTCTTTCCACTTCACCAAACCTTGTGACAGTCCTGTAGATCACTTCTTTTTGATGGGCAGTATGGAAGTGTTGTTGGGCTGTTAACCTTTGAGTCAGGATGTTGAGCTCACCTTTGCTACCAATTTTCTGACTCCTCATATTCATACTACAAGCTGTGTGCTGGTACTTTCTATCCTTACCTCCAAATAAAAAAGTCTTCCTGCCTCACACAAACGCTGTGAGGCTTAACAATTTAATGCTCTAAAGTATTTTGAAATCCTAGGAAGAATTGCAAAGTAGAGGAGCAGAGTGTTTTTGGATCACCTCACCTGAGACTATAAAAAACTCCACCAAAAAACCTTTGAGTATCTCTTTAAATTTATAGAAACTGTTCTCAACTCAATAGTTGCCTGCTCTACATCTGCAGCTTCATGGTTTCCAGAGTAGCAATTCCTGAGTGACTTTCCCTTCTAGTATTACATTAGAGAGGTTTACTTCTCCAGGGATAGGCACAGAGCCAGATTATGATGAACCTTCCCTCCTCCTCTCTCTCTCCTTGCTTTGTTTATTTTGTTTGTGTGGGGGTTTTTTTTTGGGTTTTTTTATTATTATTCCTCTCATCTTTACAGAAATTTCTAGCTCTGAGTCAAGCTTGTCTCCTAATTCCTTCCACTTGGTAGGAAGTTTTTCTCCCCAGTCCTGTTCTACCTTGGCAGCACTTAAGGGAACAATTCTGCCAAAATAAAGTGACCTGCATGCAGCTGATCAAAATTTTCCAGGTCTTATCTTTGACAATAGGGGCTTTATTGTTAGTCTGTTGCATCCCATCCCTTCAGGATTGTCACAGTCTGCTACTTTGGAGATGATTCTCCCTTCCCCTACCAATGACTAGATATGGTTTGGAGAAAAGGCAGACTGATCTTGGTAGGTAAGGAAGCCTTAAGGTATGAAATGAGGATTGAGTATGTTTGTCTGGATCACTTGGCAGGTCTGAGTAGCTGTCAGGGGATAACTGAAACAGGAACTGATTCGGGAAGAAGACCACACATTCCAGTCCACTGAGCCATGGAGCTCTGCCCCTTGTTAGCTCTGATGGCTGTGCCCATAAATTGGGTCCTGCTGAGCAATACTTATGAATGGAGATGGTGTAGTAGAGGGTGTTTTAGACTTCTGTATTTCAAACTATGCTGTAGCTTGAAAGATACTAATGTTTTGGATGTTCTCCTTAGAAAGCTGAGATGACATCCCAAGAAATCTGTTTTAGTTGGTCAGGCATGGACCTAGCTAGGTGTGCCTAACTAGCCCAAAAGTTGGTATCTGTGTTGGGGTCACTCCAAGAGAGAGCAAGCCAATGAGGAAGAATCAGTGTGATATTAGCATTTTGCTACTGTGGGAAGGAAATTTAGGAGCCTAGAAAAGTCTTAACTGCCAGTTTATTTAGTGTCATGGGTCCCTCAATCTCTTCTGATGGAGCTTTTTATATGTACATACATCACTTTGATGGAGAAGCTACAGTTTGTGATTAGGGTATTAATCTTAGATGTGAAAGGGGCTGAAAGTTCAAATCTCTGCTACTAGTCCACCAAAAGTGACAGAAGAACTGTGCTTTTGGCATTTTGGACACATGCCACAGCTGTTTGGCAATCCCCTGTTCTGTGGAGGGCTTGGTGTACGTGTTACCTGCAGACTGATTCTCTGAACAAAGGCAGATGCTTTGGCCTAGGCAAGATGGGTATGTAGACTGGGGTGCATTTTCAAAGGGCCAAGCTGGTTCCAGGGTCAAAGCGTGTCCTGGTGAGCTACGGTGGTAGGATATTTATCTCCCTATGGGTTTTTTTCCTTTTTCAAGTCACCTGGGTCCATCCTGACATGGTCTGAAGGCTGGGCTGAGGGCTCACAATGCAGGTGGGTGTGCAGGGTCCAGAAATTGGACTTGATCCTCATGGGTCCCTTCCAACTCAGTACGTTCTCTGCATATGCTCAGCTGACGTCCTTAACAGCCTCCTAGACATTAGCAGAGGAAAATATTTCAGACCGTTCAATGCTCTCTCCTGTACAGGCACAGTAAGGCTTTCTTGATATCTGGCTTTCAGTCATGCAAATGTTTTCTTGTGCTTCCTTACTTCCAGAAAAATTCTAAATGCTTAGCCAAAGTCTCTCTTTTTTTAAGCTGAGTATGCTACTCCTACTTGAATCCTTTCATACCGTTCTTAAGAAGTCTTCTCTCATCATTCATGTCAGCCCTTCAAATGTTTGCACATTTGTCATCTGTAGTCATTGCTTTGCCAAGCTATTAGCTCTTCTGAATTAATTCTCTTGTAAGTCAGTCTAGCCATTTCCCTGATCATTTTGCTGCTGTTCTTTCTGAATACCTCTCAATTTGTCACTGCGAGTGCATCTAAGGCAAAGGCTAAGCTTACAACACAGCCAAGTTTCTCAGGCATGTTCCCTGAGTAAGTACACTTCAATGTAATCCTGCAAATGGGCACTTTTTTCTTCTGGCTTCCTATATTTGGGGTTAAGATTGTACATGAAAATTGTCAGAGCTAAGGAGGTACAGCATGTGAAGTGGCGTGCTGTGGCATGGATAGTCCTTCTGCAATGCTGCTTATGCAGCCATTGTCTGGGACAGGGTCTTGGCACCAGCAGATGCTGTACCGATCTCCAACAACTCCCCGTCAGTGATTCCTGTTGGAGAGGGGTCAGAGGAGGCCATGAAGATGATCAGAGGGCTGGAGCACCTCCCCTATGAAGAGAGGCTGAGGGAGCTGGGCTTCTTCAGCCTGGAGAAGAGAAGGCTGCAGGGGGACCTCATTGCAGCCTTCCAGTCCCTGAAGGGAGCAGAGAAACAGGAGGGGAATCAGCTTTTTAAAAGGGCAGACAATGGCAGGACGAGGGGGAATGGATTGAAGCTGAAGAAGGGAAGGTTTAAATTGGATATTAGGGGGAAGTTTTTTACAGAGAGAGTGGTGAGGGGCTGGAACAGGCTGCCCAGAGAGGTGGTGGATGCCCCATCCCTGGAGGTGCCCAGGTTGGATGGGGCCCTGGGCAACTTTGTGTAGCTCCAGGCCTGGAGGTTGGTGTCCCTGCCTGTGGCGGGGGGGGTTGGAAGTCTGTGATCCTTGGGGTCCCTTCCAACCCAGACCATTCTCTGATTCCTGCCTGATGTCCCCAGTCAGTCCCACTCAAACCCTGCAGCTGACTCCTTCAGGCACAGTCAGGACTAAGGTTAAGGGAAGCAGGAGGAGGTTGGGTAAATAGTATATTGCTTTGGATATGGCACAATCTACTACAAATCCCATGTTGCGTACACATACACCCAAGATGGGCCATTAGTGTCATGACTGGTGTGACAAACCCTTGGGCTGGTGGATAACTTCTGCTGGCTTCTGTGTGAATTTGCACACAGAAGAGATGGGGACATTTGCTCCTCAGGGACAGAAAATCATTGCTTAATTTAGCCAGCTTGTTGCCCTGTGTGTCCATTGGTAAGGCAGGTTCCCACTCAAGGTTGGGTGGGTGTTCACTGTCCCCAACAAGACTCAATTGTATTTAACACAGAGCATGCTGGATCAGCTGCTTTTTGAGAAGTAGGCTACAAATGGATATGGCTTGAGGTAAAGGATGCGTAGAGGTAAACTTATTTTCAAGCGTGACTGTGGACAGGATGCTGTGCTCAGGACAATGCCTGCTGTCAGTGCAACAGGGTAGGAAGCAGAGCAGTTCTGCAGAAAGCAAGAAATTAAGAGACTTGAAGTAATACCAATATAATAAGCTAGTGGCTGCCCTTTTGTAGGGTGAGGCTCAAAGTCGAAATACCAACAGTATCCCATTCTTGCAGAAAAGTCTTGTTTATGATTTTTTTTTTGATTAAAAATATTCTGAATACACCCAAGTTACCTGCTGAAATGCATATACTGTTCCCGTTCTGCAGCATCTTTTCTGTCCTGCTGTTCTTGCAGTAAAATTGCATTGCGTCACAACACTGAAGCATAAGCAGATTTCCAACTCTCCCTCAGCAGCAGCAGCATCAGTTTTTAATCCACATAGAGCGTTCTAGAAGCCACTGAAATAAGCTCTTTATGCTTCACGATTGCAAAGATTTTAATATTGGCTCATGCATCAGGCAGTTCAGATGCAGATTATAATACCTGAAAAGCCACAGCAATCTCCAGTGAAATTCCTCTTGAAGAGACAGCTCAGGAAGGTATTCAGTCCAACTTGAGAGGAAAAGATCCTTTGCAGAGCAGAGCCTGGCTGAAACAGAAGAGGTGCTGAGCCAGAGTTGGCTGTCACAGTCCTAGAGAGGCTCGGCCTGTCGCTCCTCTCAAGGGGAACACCTTGCCTTGTGTCTCTTCTCTTAGCATCTGTGGGTTTGCATGAGGCAATGAGAGAGTGTGTTCAGCAGCAAAAGTTGTAGATTTCAAGCTGTGGTTTCCCAGGAAACTCCCAGAGCGGATTCCCTGAAAGGCCGAGAGCTGCCCTTGACAGAAGCTCCCTTCATTCAAAATACAGCAGAGCAGGGTCAGTTGCATGCCAGGACATGCCTTGTCTTTTTCTTCTTTCTATAATGTGACTGTCCTCCTCAGGCATCTATTCTCCAGCCAGTTCTCCTGTCCTGATCCAAGTCTCATGTATGGTCCTTGTATAACCATATATCCCTGCTTCATCAGAGCTACATCAAAGCTCTGGCTACATCGAAGCTGTAGATTTCTCAGCACTGGGATGCTCTCCTGGAAGCAACCCTGTAGCCCCTCAAGCTGTGATCAGTTCTGCCAGTTGGGTTGTCTGCAAATATGCCACTGGCTGCACTCTGAGAACTGTTTTTCTTGAGACTTGCAAGCTATTGCCTATTGCAGCTGGAGGTTGAGCTTGTTTGCAGCCAGAGACCCCGTTACCTGTCGTAGTGTTAAACCAGCTTTGTGGTGTGTGGTAAATCAGACTGAAGCTATGCTTAGCAGATGGACACATTTCTGCTACGTGCTAGGGACTGTATCAGTTAGCCATCCAAGCAAGTCTTAGCAGCACATCCATCCCTGTCACCTAACTTGGTTTAAAGGCATCACTACAATCAGTAGCTGAGATTTAAAGGGCTGAGAAAGCAATGAGATCACCAGAACACTCTTTTGTTACACAGCCCATCTCAGCCAGCCCCTGCCACAGATTTGAAACTGGTGCTGCAGGCAGAGAGCACCAGAGTGAATTCAAGGAGCAGCCGGCTTCCCAGTGAAAGCTAGCGTGCCTCACTGGCGCCCCTGCCTCTGGCCAGCTGGGCTTGCGGTGACTCCGTGGGCTGGCACACCCTGGCCCACGACTCGCAGACGGCCAGCTTGTACCAACAGCGAAGAGGACCTGGCATGGGGGCTGATCCTTCAGCCAGGAAGCGCAGTGTCCTGTGTGTGCTGGAGTGAGGACTTGCCTGGATAGCTTTTGCCAGGTATGACGTCCTGAAGACAGATCTGTGTCATCGCTCCTCAATATACTGTTAAGCTTCTTTTTTAGCTGCTGTTCTGCCCACATGCATTTAAATCCTCTCCTGCTTAATCTGTATTCACAGAATATTGGGAAAATAGCATTTGCGGATTGGTTAATATCCAAACCTTGAACCTCGGGAGAATTGAGCGTTAGAGAGACACAGGTCACACTAAATGAGCTTGGGGCTCATCCAGTTGCTAAAAAGAACTTACTAATAGCAGCCATGCTGTATAATTTGATGTCATTCCATATGAGAGTGAGCTCCAGGCTCAGAAGGGGTGAACAGCAGAAGGACTGAGACATGTTGGCAGAGCTGTGTGCGTGCCTAGGGCTGTGGGACATAAGTGAGCACTACTGCAATATGATGGAAGCACCTTGGCAAGGATCTGTGGGAAGCCCCCATCCTGCATGTCTGTAGTTGAGGTAATGCTTCCCTGGCCGCTGTGAGCATTGCTCAGGGAATAAAGCCTGTGGTCTTTTTTGGGGTCTTTCCTTCCACCTCTGTGGGCCCAAGATTCTAGATCCTGGTTTGGAAAAATGTCTTCAGGGAAACCAAATCTCTTCTGAAGTTGCTGAGCGTTTTGCACTTGACCATATAGGGCTGGGATTTCACTCACTGGTTTCCTGAAGTGATGTTCTCTTGCTTTGTCTTTTGTGCTCTCATATTTCACATCTGGATCAACACAGCTCAGAAAATAATACATTACTTTGCTCCCTGGTTGGTCTCCTGTGTCAATATGATGTTGCCCTTTGTGGTGGGTTGACCCTGTCTGGAGGCCAGCTGCCCACCAAAGCTGCTCAATCAATCCCCACCTCAACTGAACGGGGAGAGAAGACATAATAAAAGGCTCATGGGTTAAGATAAGGACAGGGAGAGATCACTCACCAATTACTGTCATGGGCAAAACAAACTCAACTTATAAAAAATAATCTGATTTATTACCAAACAAAACAGAATAGAGTAATAAGAAATAAAGCCAAGTATTAAAACACCTACCTCACCCCTCCCTTCTTCCTGGGCTTAACTTTATTCCCAGTTTCTCTATTTCATTCCCCTGCCTCAGAAGCACAGGGGGATGGGGAGTGGAGGTTTTGGTCAGTTCATCATGAGTTGTCTCTCCACTCCTCCTTCCTCAGGGAAGGACTCCTCACACCCTTCCCTTGCTCTGTTGTGAGATCCCTCCCATGGAAGACAGTCCTCTACATGAACTTCTCCAACATGAGTCCTTCCCACGGGCTACAGTTCTTCATGAGCTGCTCCAGTGTGTGTCCCTTCTTTCAGGATGAGACTGCTCCAGCATGGGTACCCCACTGGGTCAAAAGTCCTGCCAGCAAGCCTGGGCTTCCCACAGGGCCACAGCTTCCTTTGGGCATCTACCTGGTCCCACATGGGGTCCTCTATTGGCTGCAGGTAGATATCTGCTCCACCATCATCCTCCATGGACTGCAGGGGCACAGGCTGCAGGGGAATCTGCTCTGGCACCTGGAGCACCTCCTTTTCCCTTTCTTCACTGATCTTGGTGTCTGCAGGGCTGTTCCTCTCATCTCCTCACTATTCTCCCTGACTGCAAAAACTCTTCTTAGTTTTAGGTTTCTTTTGGGGTTTTTTAAAGTTTGGGGTTTTTTTCCCCCTTCTTAACCACATTATCCCAGAGGCACTACCACCATCACTGACTGGCTCATCTTGAAGTTGGCTGGCATTGGGTATATCAGACCTAGGGGAAGCTTTTAGCAGCTTCTTGCAGAAGCCACCTCAGTAGCAACCCCCTGCTACAAAAACCTTGCCACACAAACCCAGTACACCTTTAATACTGGATTTTGTGTTGGGCTTTAACATAGCAGAGGATTTTCCTGGTGTCTGAGATAAGATAGATCAATGTATTTATTAGCTCCTCAGCGTGTTTTCATGAGGGTGCTTGGGTGAGTTGACTGCAGGGGCCAAGCACTGCCAAACCCAGGACCAAGCCTTTGGGGAAAGACTTTACACAGCATATCTAATAAAGATAGAAGTAATGAAGAGATGCTCCTTGTCAGTCTGACTCCTTTCATGAAGCCATATTAGTAGCTGGGGCCTGGGTGTCCTCCACTTGGGTTTCTTGAGCCAAAGGTCTCTTCTGTGGTGAACATGCTCCCTCATCCTAAGAAAGGAGACATCATCTCTACAAAGGAGACCTCGGTGTTACAGTGTGTGCCTTGACTCTCTAAGAGGAAAGGATTAAAATCAAGCTGAAGTGACAGGACAGTGTGTTATTGGACCTGTGTACCAGGAGTGCTCCGTGAGCTGCAGACTAGGAGAGGGCAGTGTGATTTGGTCATTTCCTTCAGTCCCTTAACATGGTCTTTGCTCTCTAGCAATAGCAGAACGTCATTTGTAGTCTAGTCCTCCTTTACTGTCATTGT
The DNA here is from genome assembly GCF_964237585.1 of Gallinula chloropus. NCBI lineage: Eukaryota > Metazoa > Chordata > Aves > Gruiformes > Rallidae > Gallinula > Gallinula chloropus. The sequence goes on along the minus strand of NC_140088.1, from coordinate 43,547,030 downwards.
TTTGCTCCTAGAAGCAAAGATTTGCCAGGGAAAAGGCAGTAATCCTACCGAATTATATGCAGATGGTGCTTTGGAAGGAGACATGGTTAATCACCTGCACCCATCCTTGGTAAAGATGTGTTTCAAAGTAGTGTGTGTGGTCATGCACAGACATGGGAACGATCAGACTAGGTCAGAATGAAGCCCAGGTCTAGCCTGGCATTCTGGCACAGATGATGCTTGCATGTGGTACCTGGTGAAGAGTAGGAAAGCATAACAAGGATCTATAACACTTCCTTTGAATACTCAGAGTTTGCAACTACTTGCTGAAACCCAATTTGTTTAGCAGCTCCCGTAGATTTCTATGTGTTCATACAGATCATAAGAAAGGATGGGTAAATGGAATATTGCTTAGTGTGCCAGCTGCTCAGAGAAACCAGTATCTGAGATAGCCACAGAGTTGGTCTTGTCTCTAACCTCTAAGGAGCTGATTAGTTAAGATGCTCAGCACAGTTATGTAGGAAAGATTTTGGTGATACACCACAGAGAATCAAATGGTCTGAAATAGGGGGGTGAAGAGAAAGTTAGTGACAGAAATGTCATGGTGGTAGTATGATATTGATTAGCAGTAGAAGTTAGTGGTTACATTGATGTTACTCTCCCCCCTAGAAACCTGTTTCTAGTAGGAGTTTCCAGGAACTCTAGCTCTGGAAAGTCTCAGGATGACATGATCTGCTAGTATTGCATCATCTGCTCCTCTGTCCTAGACCTACCAGAAGTACACTGATATAAGAAAGCTTTTTAGTTTCTTTTCTTTAGGGAAAACTAAGGTATGGTTCAGCATCCTGGTGACATTTTCACTTCTATGTCTGCAGGAAAGATGGGTAAGTGAAATGGGTAACACAACAGCTGACTCAGACTATGTCCTAGAATCTAAACTGTCTCACCGGGCTCTTCAGTCTCTGACAGAAACCAACTAGGGAAGGCTTAAATAAAACCTGGGAAACTTCAAATTCTACTTTGTCTACTTTGTTGCATTAAAAGCTCTTAAGTGATACCCTACAAACTGGAAGTGCAGAGAGGTTCCTCTCCAGGTTTCAGTTCTGAGTCCTGGGCTGTCGGCTGCTTTGTGCAGCGGTTGCAGTCTGGTTTAGCTGCCCTCCTCGCCTCTCTTCGCTTCTGGGCTGCTCTCTGTCCCTGCTGAAGATGGGAGTGAGACAGAATGCTCCAAGTCTCTATGTGTCAGGTTTACAGCACGATTTTGCAGGCCGTGTGTGATGCAGGCATGAATCACAGCTCCCTTCAAGGTACTGCTGTATTCAATACCCTGGCTCTTCCATCTGATTCAAAACAGGCTGCAGATTTTTGTTTTTAATCTCAGCAACAGGCAATTTCTCCACAGACGAGGGTTTGCTGACTGTTCTTGCACTCGGAATCGCAAACCCCTTCCTTGGAAAACAAGGCCAGCTTGTGCCTGTGTGTACAAACCCTGGTTTCAGATCTGGCATGGGTTCTCTCTTCCAGCTCAGCAAGCGACTGACATGTTCCCTTTAGCACAGCTTCCTCCCCAGGCAAGCTGTGGGCTGTGCCAAAGTGCTGCGAGGTGCTCATTGCCTGTTCAGTTGCACGCCGGAGGCAGAGCCTGCAGCACCCTGGGGACAGGGGTGAGGTGAGGACAGCAGCAGCCATGATTCAGACCTGCTTTGCATTTTGGGCTTGCTTAATAGATACTACTGAACAATTTTACTTGCAGAGAAAAAAGATGCTAATCTGATCCACTTCAATAACACTCTGGTGTTACTGGAGTTATTTGGAAGAACCAAACCAGTTCAGTTTCTGTTCTGCCCAAATTCAGGTATGGCCAAGGTTGTTGCAGTTCAGCACATAATTGTTCATCAAAGGGTCTCATAGTGAAAAAGACACCATTTAGATACACAAATTCCCATGTGATGGTCTGGTATCAGCTGGAGAAGTACTTTTGCTCATCTCTCCTTTATCTCTGGTGGGGCATCCTCATCATTTGTGTGTGTGGAGCGTGGCCAGCAGGTTGAAGGAGGTGATCCTCCCCCTCTGCTCTGCAGAGCCTGGTCAGGCCCCACCTGGAGTGTTGTGTCCAGTTCTGGGCTCCCTGGTATAAAAAAGACAGGCATCTCCTGGAAAGAGTCCAGAGAAGGGCTACAAAGGTGATTAAGGCCTGGAGCATCTCCCCTGTGAGGAAAGGCTGAGTGAGCTGGGGCTGTTCAGCCTTGAGAAAAGCAGCCTGAGAGGGGATCTGATCAATGTTTATCAATATCTGAAGTGTGGGACACAGGGGGAAATGGCCAGCCTCTTCTCAGTGGTCTGTGGGGACAGGACAAGGGGCAATGGCCTCAAGTTGGAGCACAGGAAGTTCTGCACCAACACGCGGGAGAACTTTTTCCTGGTGAGGGTGACAGAGCCCTGGGACAGGCTGCCCAGGGGGGTGTGGAGTCTCCTTCTCTGGAGAGATTCCAGACCCGTCTGGACACCTCCCTGTGCAACTTGTCCTAGGGACCCTGCTTTGGCAGGAGGGTTTGACTCGATGATCTCTGGAGGTCCCTTCCAACCCCTATGATTCTGTGATTCTGTTTCCAGAGCTGTGCTGCAGCCTGGCTCTTGGCTCCCTCGGTTGGGCATGCTGGGTTTTGGAGGCTGTGGCTCTGTGCTGGGACCAAGAGCAGTGCAGGCAGATGGGGGATGGGAGAGCCTTGTGTTCTGTGCACAAAGGAGGTGAACAAGACTCCATGCACTATTCTAACACAGTAATCAAGGAGAGGTTTGGTTTTCCCTGCCTGTTAGCACAGAAAAAGTAAAAGTTATAGCTGAAAGTGGCTTTGAGTTTAACTTTCTTGTTTGAAATCCAAAGCCTGATGCAGCCCAAGCCTCAGTGGATAGCCCTGACTTTGATAACTGGCAGGAGCATTTCTGATTTAAAAAGTCTCCCTTCTCTTCCTATTAGTTACTCCTCTAAGCAAAGCAGGTGGTGTGACCTGGGCATGTTGTGCTTGTTTTGTTGCTGTGAGACAATAGCTCAGCCTCAGGGAAGAAGACAACCTACTTTCCATACCCTCTAGGGGTTGTTGCTGTGGGACTCAGTGTTTCTCTGAAGCTTACTGAGACTGTCTGTGGAGTTAACCCATGAGATCTGGGATATCAAAGAACTGGACTGAGGGTTCCTCAGCAGATGTGGCTGGTGTCGTACAGGCTCTGGTATGCAGCCTCCACCTCTGTATCTCCTTCCCCAGACAGCAGGGATATTCCTGTGGCAGAGGACAGGGCAACAGATATCTGTGGAGAGAGGCAGCAGAAGGCAAGTGCACGTCATGTCCCTAAATACTAGGCATGGTGTTCAACAGAGGGTTCACTGCTCATGTGCTGGCAGAGGTTGAGAGCTCCCTGACCTAGCTCCAGTCCAATGCTGTGATGTACCCTAAAACCAAAAGTCTGCATAATTCAAGTGAAGAGATAAGTGGAGGTAATTCAAGGTCTGAAGAGAGCAGTGGGCAGGGGTCCAGCTAGAGTCAGTGGTTTTCTGCCTTCCTGCAGTTATGTCATGCATGAGACCAAAACTCAGAAAGAACAAGGAGTGTTACAGCATTTTCTGGAGGGAAAGGGAACTGCTGTACTGCCAGAGGCAAGCATTTGGGGGGGCATGTTCTGAGGTATCAAGACTAGCCATACATTACGTTGGGCTTACAATCATAGGACCATAGCATGGTTGGGTTGGAAGGGACCTCAGAGATCATCTTGTTTCAACCCCCTGCTATGGGCAAGGACACCTCCTGCTTGCCCAGGTTGCCCAAAGCCCCATCCAGCCTGGCTTGGGACTGCACTTTTCATGTCAAAGCTACTGTGTTTTTCCACAGCAGCAGCAGTGGTCTCACAGAAAGCATTTCTAGGTGATTTCCAGAGCTACTGCAGTTGTCAAAAAAACACGAGCAAGCAGTGTGAGGAGAGTTGATGGAGTATGCCAGACCTCTGGTTCCCTGACAGCAGAGGGGCTCCCACTCACACCATGGCAGCTCAGTGACACCAGACTCTGGGCTCCACCAGAAGCAGTGGCCAGACCCAAACAAGAACTTTAGCTGAGCCAGCCTGGCACGTCACTGCACTGGGACAAGCAGACACTTTTCTTGCTGTGCCTGATTAAAGTAGGAATTCAGCTGCTCTACTAGAGATGCATCTTCACTGCACAGTAGATGTGAGGGAGCTGGACACATACCAGGCAAGGGCAGATTCCCCTCATTGCCCAAAACCATGATTCCTGTAGCAGCACAGCTCTGCAGCTAACCCAATAAACACTGGTCCTGAGCAGGACTAATTATCTTCAATGTAGCACTGCCCTGGAATGGTTGTGTGGCTTCCTGCTCTGGAATTAGCTTAGCTGGGGCTTGTCTGGATGTCTGCATTGTCCTTCATGGTATGGTGGAAACAGCGAACAGTGCTCGGTGAAGGAGTGCTGCTTGTGTGCACCAGACTGCAGTGTTTCCCTGCTCTAAATGCACTGGGGAGGTGCCAGAGTCCAGAGCAAAGTCACTTAACAGCTCCTCTTGAAATTTTGTCTTTGATTTGGGTGAAGTTGTGGTCACCTTGGACCTAATTTTGGAGCAACGAGCCCTTGACCCTTCTGGAAACCATACTTGATAGTCTATGGCATGTCTAAACAAAAATGCTGACTAGTAAGCTCACAACTGCTTTTTTCCCATAAAGCAGTTCCCAGGGCCATGTAGATAACTACTACATGATGCTCCTCTGACCTGTGAGAGGGATGGATTTCTCTCTCCACGATCTCCTTGCCTAAAACCAACTTAAAAAGTAGATGTTGGGAGGTGATGTGAAACAGTGTGCAGAAAATATCTGGGGATTCTCTAACTCAAGATTTTGAAGGTAAGGCAAGATAAAACTGTCTCAGTGTCAGTTATTTAAGTGAGGAGATAGATTAAAAAAATCATCACTGCAGCAGCTGGATTTATGCAGGGTCAAGTCTTGTTATATGAGGGAATACAGAGACGTGCATGACATGGAAAGGACTAGATGAACATTTTTGGCACCCTAATCCCAGCCAGCTGTACAAACACAGTGCCTACTTCTGATGGTCTGCAAGGAGTCTCAATTTGTTTGTCTCAAGATAATTTCAAAATCACTCTTGTCCTTAAGAGAAGTGGCCTTGAGGACAGGAGATGGGGGATGTATCCTAGACTAAGATAGCATGTTTCTTTTCCACTAATGTGGCTTTTCTTCTTCTGTAGTACTGGATAAATGAATACACCTCCACCTTGGGGATTGGTGTTTTCCACTCCGGCATTGAGATCTACGGCAGAGGTATGAAGTATTTCCTTTTTACTGCCTGCAGAACACGGGGGTAACTGTATGGCTGGTCTGATACGGAACAGCACCCCAAACTTAGACCTTTTGGCAAGGAATGTTTTGAGAAGTGACAAGCTCAGCCAACTCTAAATTCAGAGTCTAGTGTGGAGTCCAGCAGGAGCTTGTGCAGCTCTGCCACGAACCAGGTAGTCCTTCTTACCTTCAGGATGTAACTGCAGACTCTATAGCCTGTGCAGGTACATAGCAGGATGGTGAATAAGAGGGACTGAGTCATGCTGAGAAACCACCCTGCAGCGACAGGAGGTGAGAGAGAAGGGGAGAAGTAGGGGAGAGGGACAGACAGATCAGTAGTTGTCATGAGACCTGCATATAAATGTTTGTGGTAATTCCATGTCACAGAATCACAGAAACACAGAATTGTAGGGGTTGGAAGGGACCTCCAGAGATCATCGAGTCCAACCCCCCTGCCAAAGCAGCTCCCTAGGACAGGTCAAACAGGGAGGCATCCAGACGGGTCTTGAATATCTCAAGAGAAGGAGACTCCACACCCCCCTGGGCAGCCTGTCCCAGGGCTCTGTCACCCTCACTGGGAAAAAGTTCTTCCCCAGATTGGTGCAGAACTTCCTGTGCTCCAACTTGAGGCCATTGCCCCTTGTCCTGTCCCCACAGACCACTGAGAAGAGGCTGGCCACTTCCCCCTGTGTCCCACACTTCAGATATTGATAAACATTGATCAGATCCCCTCTCAGTCTTCTTTCCTCTAGGCTGAACAGCCCCAGCTCACTCAGCCTTTCCTCACAGGGGAGATGCTCCAGGCCCTTAATCATCTTCATAGCCTCCTCTGGACTCTCTCCAGGAGATGCCTGTCTTTTTTTATACCAGGGAGCCCAGAACTGGACACAATACTCCAGGTGGGGCCTGACCAGGGTCTGTAGTCTAGAAATAATGGCATCTGCCCAGGGAAGTGGTGGAGTCTCCTTCTCTGGAGATATTCAAGACCTGTCTGGACGCCTCCCTGTGCGACCTGTCCTAGGGACCCTGCTTTAGCAGGGAGGTTGGACCTGATCATCTCTCAAGGTCCCTTCCAACCCCTTTGATTCTATTCTATTCTATTCTATTCTATTCTATTCTATTCTATTCTATTCTATTCTATTCTATTCTATTCTATTCTATTCTATTCTATTCTATTCTATTCTATTCTATTCTATTCTATTCTATTCTATTCTGTTCGGTTCGGTTCTGTTCGGTTCTGTTCTGTTCTGTCCTGTCCTGTCCTGTCCTGTCCTGTCCATGCAGTAAATAATGCTCTCAGGGCGCCGTGTTCCATCTTGAGCACAGAAAGTTTCACAGGATCTGTTAGATGGTGTGAATGACACTGTGAGGTCCTCAGGTTGGGTTTCACAGGCCATGCATCGTGGCCTGTATGACATGGAGGGACCTCCTGGCTTGACCCATGTGCTGAGGCAGCAGAGCACAATCAGCTTGGCTTCCTGCAAAGAATTCCTGGTTGCTGCCTTTAAATCCCTTTGGAAGAAGACTGATTTCTCTCTACTCTAGAAAAGCTCTTCTTCCAGCTTGGTGGTACCACCAGCAGCTTCCCATAGTGTTCACAGATGCCTCCACTGCAGAACTTCCCACTGAGAGGAAGCCACCTGGACAGACTGGGAGAGCTTCCCTGGCACTGTGGGAAGGCAGCAGTGTTAGCATGGAGGGAGGCTGTGAGGCTATCCTCAGGCTGACAGGGAACCGGGCAGAGAACGTGGCTTTCAGAGTCTGGCTGAAACTGCTGTTGGCAATAGCCCAGCCCCTGCTGCTGCTGATGCTGAGCCGTGCGGACAGCTGCCGTCGACTGTTGCGTGACATTGTGCTCATTCAATTACTCACAGCCTGTTTCCTTCCTTTCCAGAGTTTGCCTACGGAGGGCATCCCTACCCTTTCAGTGGGATTTTCGAGATCACACCTGGCAGCGCGGTAGAGCTTGGCGAGACCTTTAAATTCAAGTAAGCGCTCTTTTCTACCTCTTCCTTTCTTGGTCTAGGGGGAGCAGGAAAATGCTCTCCTCTGGGCCTCTCTCACTGCATCCTTTACATGCAGTAATCCAAGCATCACATGGTTCAAAGTCAGCCCTGCAGGGATTTTGGAGGTGGATTAAAGAGCGTGTACACCAAAAAGAGAACAGTGCTGAACTGCCTTTGACGGTGTTTAAAGCACATTTACAAATCAAGGCCATTCTCTCTTCCCATTTGCTTTGTTTTCTGTATTGCAGTTTCACCTGTCAACAAGAACTGGAGCAACTGTGTGTTAGGCAGAGCCAGTGTATAGGGGGAAGAACCAAAACCTAGCCTTTTTATGAGTATCACCTATTTTTGGATACTGGACAGAGTACTGGGAGTCATCCCATGTGTTTAATGCTACTATGTCCCAAGGGACAGGCCAGCTGCTAAAGGAGTCTGTGAGGATGTTGAGAAAATTTTGGGGCTGTGGGTCAAGGAACTGCCTGTGGCAAAGTGAAACTTGACCTCCCCTGACTGCCAGTTTATGTAGAGGGTCGTTGGAGACTTTTATAGGCATGAGTGGTATTCAGTACTGGGAGCAGCAATAGATGTCTGCATGAAGCCCTCGGTCTGTTCCTTCCTGGTCTGCCCCATGGAAACCCTCTCCACTGTGAGAAAGTCATCTCCTCTGTCCTACTGGAAGTTACACCTGAGGGATGATGGGTAGAGTGGAAGCAGACTCCCAGAGCTGAGGCTTCCCTGGTGATGAGCGGGAAGCTTCTGGAACAGTTGCTGGGGGATATTACTGTGCCATATTGTCAGCGAGAGCCTCTGATAGCCCCAGACATCCATGTCTACATTTTAAGTCTGCCCTTGCCAATGTCTTATCATTTCCTTTTCCCTGGGTACATATCACTCTCTTCACGGTATCTTTTCATGTTTCCTGCTGTGTGTTTTGTTTTTAACTAGAGAATCCATTGCCTTGGGCACTACAGACTTCACAGAAGAAGATGTGGATAAGATTATGGAAGAGCTGGGCAAGGAGTACAAAGGCAACGCATACCACCTGATGCACAAGAACTGCAATCACTTCTCTGCTGCTCTGGCTGAGGTGAGCACAGCATTTTTGTATTATTTTTATTATTTTCACCCTTCAGATCTGGAGTAGTGCTTACAGACAGGGAACCAGGGTGAGCCAGGCCAGCGCCTGTAGCCAAATCTCTTGTCTCTTAACCCTTAACGTTTTTGGGAAGCCCTTTGCTGTTGAAAACAACAGGATCAGGAGGTGCAGGTGCAGCAGGTTTGTCACGTTTGGTCTAAACTGTGTGGGAAATGAGGAGTGCCTGCATTTTGGTTCAGTGATTAGATGCTGAACAGGAACTGGAAGGACAGACCTGGCTAGTGTGCAAATGTGCACCATTTGAATAACAAGCACAAATAACCCCACATGATCAGCAAAGGGATAAACATTTTCAAAAAGGCTTCCCAGAGTTCTGCAGAGAAAAATTTCTAGTATCCAGGGAGTGGGTATCCCCTTCCCTTATTTGATGTGCACTATCCAAAATGCACTAAAACAAAAAGTATTATTTTTCTCATACACATATTCCTTTGCTTACACATGTTCCCAAAAACTCTGAATTAAAACAGAGGTGTTATTTCTCTTCAGAGAGAACTGAACACAGAGAAGCACAAATTTATCTAGCTAATTTGGAGTACTTGATTTTCAGTTCACAAAGATTTGAGTATTTCTGGGGGAAGCTGCCTTCCCCATCACCCCCTACATGAGATGTTTACGTTTCAATCAAGGTGTAAGTATTCTGTATGTGTGTAAATCTGAACTCAGGACCTTGACTCAGTGCCAGAAAAAGACATGACAAGCACAAAATGGAAGTGGCCTTCCATAAAAACCCCATCTGTTTTTTCCTTAGGTGTTTTATGGCAAATGTGGGGAGAGAACCTTGTTCTTTACATTCGAGTTCAGCTGCTTTAAGTGCGAAACTTTTCTCTTCTGGCTTCCCTATCCTCATTCATTACACATCTCTTTCCTGCCTGCATCATTTGGGATGAGAAGGATTGACTCATATACCGGTTTGGATTGGAAGGGACCTCAAAGATCATCTCACTCCAAGCCCTGCCATGGGCAGGGACACTCTTTGCTAGCCCAGGTTGCCCAAAGAGCTATCCTGCCTGGTCAGGTCCTGTGCCAATAACTTTTGCCACATGTCCATTCATTCCCTGGACAAGCCTATCAATGATCTTGAGTGAAATGAGATTCTGTAGAAAAAATACCATATGAGATTTTAAGAAAACATCTTGTGAAACAGCAATTAATTTATGAGAGACCTACTTAGACTCAGAGGCTAGCCAGTTGTCTATTGGTTTCATCCTTGCTAATTACAGAATGAGAAAATGAGTCCTTTCTGTAAATGTTATCAAAAATCATAGAATCATAGGGGTTGGAAGGGACCTTCAGAGATCATCGAGTCCAAACCCCCTGCCAGAGCAGCTCCCTAGCTCATATTGCACAGGGAGGCGTCCAGGTGGGTCTGGAATATCTCCAGAGAAGGAGACTCCACACCCCTTGGGCAGCCTGTCCCAGGGCTCTGTCACCCTCACCATGAAAAAGTTCTTCCACATGTTGGTGCAGAACTCCCTGTGCTACAACTTGAGGCCGTTGCCCCTTGTCCTGTCCCCACAGACCACTGAGAAGAGGCTGGCCATTTCCCCCTGCGCCCCACACTTCAGATATTGATAAACATTGATCCAATCCCCTCTCAGTCTTCTTTTCTCAAGGCTGAACAGTCCCAGCTCACTCAGCCTTTCCTCATAGGGGAGATGCTCCAGGCTCTTAATCATCTTTGTAGCCCTTCTCTGGACTCTTTCCAGGAGACCCCTGTCTTTTTTATACCAGGGAGCCCAGAACTGGACACAATACTCCAGGTGGGGCCTGACCAGGCTCTGCAGAGCAGAGGGGGAGGATCACCTCCTTTCACCTGCTGGCCACGCTCATTATAAATGAGTTCATTAAAATAAATGGGGAGGAATTGTTTTGCTATAGAGAATGACGTTTCAAGCAGATCAATGATCAAATCAATGTTAGCTGCACTGCTGTTTTGGAGTTGAATAACCAAACTACTGCAGCAGAAAAGGGATTCTTTAAAAATCGTAAGGAAACCCAGGAGAAAGCTGTGTGATTATGAGCAAAAGGTAAAGAAACCTAACAAAACCAATCAAACAAAAAACAAAACCAAAACCCCTTTACCTGCAGCCATGAAATTAAGGTCGTTTCATACTTTGATATGTAAGTATATCAGGTTATTACATACTTTGATATGTAAAATTTCTGTCTATGTCCAAGCTATAGCTCAAACCCATTCTTCCTTGATTCTGCTGCTAGGTATCCATGGACCCCTCTGTGCCCCTTCCTTGTCCCACCTACCAAACACAAGCCAAATAAGACAGATCTCAATAAAACCCCACTAGTGTGTTTCAAATTTTGCTTTAAATATACCTTCAGTGAACATCTTTACAGGAGGAATTTAGGGGTAAGCTGGGAGCTTTCTTGGTGGATTCTGTGTGCTCGTTCACTGCCCCATAACCTGTCCAGATGATAAAAGCATAAATGCCTAGTTCTGACACTTCTGCTCCCAGGAGTAGAATTTACTCCGGATTTAGGTCAGTTTATTTAAACCCCTCACAGGCAAGCAGGATTTCTTGTTGCTGTTGGTCTTCATACATGCTTGCGTTTATCATCCCCTCCCTAAAGTATAACAAATGCAAAACTGGAGGAGGTGAGCTTCAGAGCAAGGAACAGGAGGCCCTGGATGGTCTCTGGCATTACGATCCAGAAAATGACAGCTGAAATTCTTAAAAGAAATAGCTGGTGTTAAGGCACCAAGCTGAAGTCCTAGTCATTCCACGTGCCTTGCTGGTAAACAGCATAATTTGGCCACTACTGTGTTTTGGAGCTAGGTAGCTTATCTTAGGATACTTCTGTCCTGGAGGAAAGGCTGCTGCCAGAAATCCCTTGAGACTGAACCTGCTTGAACTGAAAACAATGGAAGTTTCTATTCTCATTAACCAACATCTGAGTGTTCACTTAACAGCCTTAGTGCTTTCTTTTTCTTCTCCTCCTCCTTCCTCTAGTTCCCATTAAAACTAAACAAAACAAACCAAAAATCACCACATGAGGAAGCTCTAGGCCCTACCACATAGAGCTGCAAGGCCCAGCCTTAGAGTGTGCAGAACGTACTGACTACACGATGAGTGGCTTTTAAGACTGGGTGGATCTGTGTCACCCTAGAGGGCAGAAAACAGAATTTAAAACCAATTCTGGGATGAGTCTGTTTAGTGTTCGTATTGCCCTGTCTTCAGACTCCTCATCTGTGAAGCAGCAGCAGTAATAATAATAATAATAATAATAGCAGTAGTAGTAGTAATAATAATAACAACAATAATGATGTCCTATTTATGCATAGCTGTGTTTTGTGGTAGTTAAAGACAGGAAACTGGGAAAACTATTGAAAGAATTTAAAGGAGTAGAAATTTTCTCCAGCAGAGTAAAGTTGCTCACTGAAACTGGGATTTAACTCCAAGCACACAAAAAGCAACCAAGGATTTTAAGTGAGCATGAATTCTCAGTCTCTGTTGCTGTGCCCCAGCAGAAAGATGATGCTGTCAGTACCGTGATGCCCTTTCACCACAGAGAGGGGTTGGAGTGGATGCTAATGTTCAGTATCAAAGAAGGAATGACCACCTCTGCTCCCTACAGCCTTTTTAGGCCTTTCTGCTCATGGGTGCAAGCAGTTGTGGTGAGTTCAGGAGATGGTTGTTCTGAACCTCCTGGGTAATACCGGGCAAGTCACATCCCTGCTCTGTGCCTAAGTATCCCCCCCTTTTGTGTGCTGGGTTATTTCCTTCCTTCAGAAAGGACTCTGAGATCTCTTTCAGATGAAAAAGACATCTTTCTTATCTGCCAGGGTTAATTGGCTGGATTATGTCTTCTGTTGTCCTGTATCAGCACATGAAACCAGAGCTGGAGCTTCAGAGCCACATGGCAATGTGTGAGTTAAGGTGTGTTGACACAAAGCTGTCTGGCAGGTCTTGAGATTTGGCTGTACGGCCAGGTGCTCGGTAGCTGTGTTGGGCTGCATTAATTTCCTCGTCTGGCTGTGGGCTTGCTAATTAGTACCCATGCAGATGTTGCCCCAGTGGCTGGGCCATGGGTTGGGAGAACACCATCTGTTCACACGGACTGAGGGCAGATGCAGGCCTATGTCCTGCTGGCTGAGGTCATGATTCTGCAGAGGGAATAGGAAGGAGGTATACGGCTGGCTCTCCCTCACAGATCAGTTTTCTCAGGATCACACCATGAGGCAATGTCTGCATGTGCAGTTGCCAGGACCTCTAAGTCAGATTCTCCAGCCTCAGAAGGATTGCTGAAGCCACAGGAGCTGAACTTTACTTTAAAAGTTTTTGTTTTGTTGTCCTTTGCCAGTGTTTTCTGAGGAAACAGAACATACATCCAGAAATACTCCATCTACATCTGTTTATGAATGACTTTTCTGTTGAATTCATGTTTAATGCAATGATGCCTCCAGTCCCACCATGGTAACTGGCAACTGTTATCTTTAACATTTATAAAATTTGGGGTCAAAGTAGCTGATACAGACTGAGTCTGGACCTATGTTTGTGACTCTGCCATTTGGCTGTACATCTTGAAAAATCCCTGGACTGCAGCAAGTCCAGCACAGGCAGATAAGCTCTATTCAGCTACTGGGCATGGCTTTGTTATCTACCTCGGAAAAAACCCTCACTTTGCAGGGCCATTGCAGCCTAATTGCATGTGGCTGTGACATTGAGCCTCTTCCCACAATGCTCTGAGTCTTCTGATCTTCCTGCCCACGCTTGCTTGTAAGCTGCATGGGGCTTTGTTAGTCCCTCACTGGCACTAAGCTCTGAATTTCCCTCACCCCCTGCTGCAGATTGCCAAGCATATTCATACTGGCTCATGACTTAGATCTCTCCCTGCTTTGCCAGTTCCCTATGGACTTTTAATGAGCAGCTACTGGATCAAAGAGGCATGGCCAGGTCTACTCACAAAGCAGCTCCTCTGGAAAAAAAACCAACAGAGAATTCCCTGGTTTTAGCAGTAGTTCAGACTTCATCTCCTCCACTGCCATTTCCTGGCAGCTTTCTCAGCAAGCAAATCAGCAACTGCTGCAGGATCAGGAGTCTCTTCCTGTGGATTTCCTGAGAAATTCTTCTTCATCGGGGAACTTGGGGTTACTTAAGATGTGAAGAAGTATAGAGAGCATGATTTTCTGCCTAGTAAGTGCTGCACACCATCTTCATTACAGTTTTGGAGGTAGTTTTCATGTAAAGCAGGGCAGAAATTACTAGTAGATAGTCATGGAAGAGAACTCAGATGCGCTCCCTGCTTGTATACCCAGCTTCCATTTAAAGTAGCTGGTACATGCTCCACTTAATACCTCTCCGTGGTCTCCCTTCACCTTCACCATCTATATCAGTGTGGGAAGGTGAAGGGAGCCTGATCTAAGCAATGAAAACCTAGTTAGGGTTTCCTCAGCCGCTCCGACTACTGCAACATGGTCCCATGGTACCTATATTTATAAACCACTTCAGCAAATTGCTTGTGGGTTAAAATGAAGAGGTTTGTCAAGCTGGGATTAGCAAATTGCCTACAAGAAGCTTATTCCCTTCATGTTGCTTATGTTGATTGTCCCCAAAATCAAGTAATATCAATACAACGTGCCCTGAAGAAACTGTTCTGGAGGATGGACAATCCTTCTGGGTGACGTATGCCTGCAATTTCTGCAAAGAAAATTCAGTCAGACCATCAGCAGCACAGCCTGAACTTGCTGTCCATCACATTCTGAGTGTCTGTGCCTTTCTGCATGTTGGTACTTCTGGGTGGTAATGCTGCTGGCACGCAGCAGGGCTTTTGGCATTCTGATATACATGAGTGAGGAGTTCAGTTCGGACCACATCAATACTGGGTGAAGTCCTTCTGTTTGATTATCTATTTTTAAGTCACTATCTTCCTAAGAATCCCCCATGTGTATTTACAGCAATATGCTCAAATGGCCCTTCAGGGAATTGCAAAATATTTATGTTCTTTATCATTTGTGCTGGCTGATGAAGGAGACTATTTAAACTCTGCCAGATGGAAAAAAAAAACCCAACTAACTGGCTTTTGAACATTACAAAAAACTTTTAAAACAAAAACAAAAAAAACCCTAAAATAATTAGTTCTTTCCATAATGTGATTTGTTGAATTTCCTGATTTTTCAGAACAAGGAGATGTGAGATAGCAGAAGGCCAGAAGTTACAAATTGCTGTAAAGCAGACATGAAAGAAGAGGGTTACATTTGTGCTTTCAGGAAAATGCTAAACTCAAAGTAATTCCTGGGCTGTAAGTCCCCTCGGAGGACACACAGGTTTGAGGTGCCAACCATGCCACTGCTTTGCAGGAGCCCTTGTCACTGCAGCAGTGAGCCACAAGGAAGGATGCCATGGGGTACCAAGAAAGGCATGGTGCGACATGCTCTGTCACTAAGTGTTCTTTGGGCATGGACAGGTAAGGGTAGGTGCATGTAGGGAGGTGGGATTGAACCCTCTGACAGAAATTCCCCCATGCAGAAGCATGACTTGTGATTGTCCTGCAAGTCTACAATGCAATTTGGACTTGTGAAGGCAGATCCTCTGCAAGGCAAAGGCCTACCTGGCACAGCCGTATCCCCACACGTGTAAAGGATGGCTGCCAAGTGTTCAAATATGGGCATATAAGAATATAAGCTCTGCTGATGGGTGGTATGGGTGTACAGTGCCTGAGGACAGCTTCTTTAGAGAACACAGTAGTAACTAGAGGATTAGAGGGAGGATGAAGTTTTTCGGCTTCCAGATTCTTCTCCAGTCCTGTGACATTCCTCAGTATTGAATGTCAGGATTATGCCATGTCACTTCAGCTTAAAGACTCTGAAAAAGCTTTTGCTGTTTAGCCTGTTCACAAACAGAAGATGATTCATTTGACTTCCCACCAGCAATTTTCCATGCTTCTGAAGTTTCCTGCCTGAGAGAGGCTATGGAGCTGTGTGCTTACCAGAGTGATGACAGTTGCTATAGCATGTCTCAGAAAAGGGCAAACCCTCATGGGAAGGGAGAAAAACACCTTTGAATCAGCACCAGAACTGGAAGATGAGTGGAACAGACTCAAGGAAATCTGTCCTTCTCCCTTCATCAATGTGATCCGAGCAGCCAGAACAATGCCCCTTTAAGGCACCTTGCTACAGGACACACAACTATCAAAGAGGCATGGCTTCTGAGCACCATGGAAGAGAGTCCCTTTTACTCCCCAGTAGCCTTGCCAGAGACAGAATAGCAATAAAATCAGTAGGTCTTCTGGGCCCTTTTGGTAAGATATGAAGTGGATGCTCATTATAATAAGGAAATTAATCAAGAGCCACTGATTTTACTTGTTTTAAAAATTGTTGATGCTGGAACTTTACCTGAGGACAGCAGTGACAGAAGCTTTTATTCTTTTATCATGCCTTTTCTCCCTCTTTCCAAAAGGGCAATCTTTTCTGATTTGTATGTGTATTTTATCCTAAGTACCAGAAAAGGTAAAAAGCCCAGAGTTACTCATCTGTCTTGCAGCTGATCTAAAACTACCAGACCTTTATTTATTAATTTATTTATTTCCAAGGAGAAGACAGGCAGAAGAAGGCTGAGTCTCTGTTAGTAGGATCTGTATGTTTTGGTTTTTAAAGTCCACTCAGAGAATCTGCAGTAGCTCCCTTGGACAAACCTGTCTCAGAAACACCCAAGTGATCTGGTATGAATTCCCCCAGCGTCACTGAAAGCAGAATCTGGCTGCATGACTAAAGGATGATGAAGCACAGTGAAACATCCCTATTTACTTCTAAAAGTATCACGCCTTTCTCTCATACCAGGAGAAAGCTATTAAAAAAAGACTAAAACCCACTCTGAAGTTAGTGTGCATGGTTCACATCCACATGGGATCATTCTTCAGAAGGTTCTTTAAGGTCATTTGGATTTGGGTGATTAAAAACCTTTGAGGAAAATAGATTGGTATCTCATTATTCAGCTTCCTCTTATACCCGCCCATCTTTTCCACCCCTTTATTCCTTTATTATTTAGAAGGATCTGTTTCCTTTAATTGATCAGCATTTCCTGATCCAAAGGGCTGGATCCAGGGGAACAGTGCTCAGAGATGCCATCTGGGTAAATGTCTAAAATTGTTAGAGTTGAACTAAGACTTTCAGACTAAACCAAATCATCAAACCCAAAGCCTTTTAGGGGAATCCAACAGTTTTCACACAATTTTCGCTAGGACATTTTGTGGGTTCAAACAGAACTTTTAGCTGGTGAGTCACCTGCTGGTAACTAAAAGCTACCTGGATAGGAAGAAGCTTACTGAGGTGTGGGAGTCTAAAGATTTATTTACCTTTTCTCCTGTATTTCAGCAAAAATCCTTCTTAATATCAGCCACAAGATGTTCTGGAGTAGGGAGTCCCTCAGCCTCTCCTGTGGGAACTGTCCTACTTCAGTTATTTACATAAACAGGGAGGTAACACATTTCATCTGGAGAATTTGTGTGCTTGTGGTTTTAGAAACTCATTTTGAAGTTGTAGAATTTCCAGAAGTTTCCAGAGAGAGAAATTTTTTTTAGGAAATTGGGGGTCTTGCTCTTGGGGTGAAGGGGCCTTCAAAAATAGACCTGAAGGTTAATGACGTGAGCTTGGCCCATTATTTGTTGACACAGGAGAGGAAGACAGTCTCCTAAGCATCTGAGGTGGCTTAGGTCAGCCTTGAAAAATTCATTAGCATTCTAGATGAGGCTTGCTCCTACGGGGCAGGGATTATGGACCCTGTCACCATCAAATGCTTGGCAGCCACAGTCTTTTAGCTCCAGCACTGTGATGTTCAACCTGAGAGATAAGTAGCTCCCAGTCTCTTGAACTCACTCAAGTCAACCTAAAAGGATGGTGTCCAGTGGGATATACCTTGAAGATTAACAGATGGAGTCTGCACAGTGACTCCTGCAACTTGATGGTTACAGAGGACTGAAATAGGCACCTGGCACACCCACTGTTGATGCTGACACCACAGTGATATTATTAAACCTGCATGCCATATCAGATGGAAAGGCTTGGTGAAGCCACACAGTTTGAATCTCCTTGGGAGCCACAGGTGCAACCAGGGTTCTCTGCCTGTGGATCATATCTATGCTGGGGTTTCTTTCCCCTTTTCTTTGTCTATTGGTAGTAGCAGAGTATTGTGTATCGGTGTGGTGGCAGGAAATAGGCATCTCTTGTAACTGAAGTGCAATGTAAGGTCTGTCTGTGATGGGCTTTAGGACAATGTCTGACGTATACTTCCCTGATGATGTGGCTGTTTTGGTTGACCTCTGTCAATGTGGTTAGAGATTTAGTAGAACAGAGGGATCTTTCTTTACTGGTAGATGGTGTGGAGCTGTGCTGAAGTGACAGGAGAAAGTAGCCAGTGCATAGTCTTTTCTTTCTGGCTATTCACCTGTCCTTTTTCAACCAAGGTAAAGCTGGCCACACATAACAAACTGACCTTAGAAACCTGCTTTCCTTAGAGGAGCTTGGCTTTCAGTAAATCCTCCGGAAAAGGCACGTTTGCCGAATCAAGGACCAAGTGAGTGCAGTTTTTTAATCATCAGTGAATAATTCAAGCATAAAGCTTTTCAAGTCCATCCCCAGGCACACATGAGTTCTCATCATAATGATATTAAGAAATAGGAAGCTCTCCTTACCCTGAAAGCTATCAGAGAGAAAGGATTAAATGCCAGAGAAGGAGCTTCAGGTGGCATTTGAGTCACAGTCAAAAGCAACAGAAGCTTTTATAAACCAGTCTTCAGGCAGACAAATAATACCCATGTTTTCCTTAGTCAACAGCTGCTTTTCAGTTGCCTCCTCTGTAGAGAAGATGGGTGTTTTGCTGCGTAAAAGCCTACATGCTCCCAATGGACAGAAAGAGGAGAGGGAAATGAACAAATAAACAAATAAAAAATCAACCACAGGGCATGAAAGAACATTAAGAAAGCTTTATTTTATGGTGCCTGAGCCAGTCCTCAGTGAAGCTGATGGAAAGACTTGCTTCACTGCAGCAGACTTGGAATGTTGTTGGCTGTATAAGGAACAGGCTGCATTTGTTTTCTGGGTTTTAACTGCCACATACATTTAGAAGAACCTTATTAATCATGCACCCATAAATTATCCTCACAATTTCAGATGGATGTATTTTTTCCCCCTCTTGTTTCTGCCTGTAAGTATGCAAAATTTTGCTTGCATGTTCTTAGTAAACGGCTATATTGTGTTCTAGATGTGGCTTCTCTGCCACAGTAAAACGAGATTTCTAGGTGTGGTTTATGTATTAGTTGAAATTTATGAAGCATTTGGGAAGTCCTTAGAATGAAGGCTGCTAAAAAAGCATAAACTTGATTTTTTTTCTGTCATTAACATTTCCTACCTTGCTATCCTGAATGAGTCCAATGCAAAAGATTAGTGGAATAACTCTTCTGCACCTCTCAGCTCAGTCCTTTCTCTCCCCTGTCTATCTACATGTGCAGAGGGATAGTATGAGGTGGCAAGTAATTTGAAACAGAAATAAATGCCCCTGTCCTGCTTCCAACCAGGCCAGAGTTTACCTCCCCAAGCAGCCAGCACAGGTGAGCTGAATTAGCCTGGGCTGTTTCCCACACCACCTGACATCACCCTCCCAAAAAAAGGGGCTGGTTGGGGAGGGATGCTACTGGGTGCTTCCAGAGCAGTCTGAGTGCAGCCAGAGTGTTAGGTCGGTCCTCTATTGTGCAGTAATCTGTGTTATTGTCGGGTTGTTAAGGTACTCTGTGTTATCACCGGGCAGCATTGTTTGGGGCTGAACCACCACCCCACCCCTAAACAGCAAGCTTTTAGCTTGTTGTTTCAATTTTTTGAAAAAGGGCTCATTTTGCCCCATGTGCCTCTGCTGTTATATCAGGTTTTCCTTTTAATGCAATCTCCCTAGCCATAAAGATTAAATATGAAGATATTTTAAGAGTAAATTAAAAAAAAAAACCCAGATCTTAAGCTTTCTGGGGCTCGTGTAAATGTATGTGTTTTGTACTATTTATTTTATCTACTTTTTGCATCTGTCTTGCCAAACCAAAACCCTTATCTGTGTCCTTATCTGTTAGAAAGGAGCATAATACCTTGGAGCCAAGTTAGTTCACACCGTCTGGGGACTTCATCTCTAGTCACACCACCATGGAGTCTTTGTGCACACCAACACTTGAGAACAGATGCCTCTCTTCCACAAATGAAGAGGGTGAGAATAATCTTGGGCCTTTTCACCACTGCCTGTTAATAAATGAAAAGTGTCAGGAGTGTAAATGAATCATGTAAGTGTGGTGATAGGTTTTTGAGACTGGAACTTTTTGCTGAGGAGTCCTGCTAACACTGCCCAACAGAAGGTCTTTCCCCGTTCTCTTTCCTCTGAGCTTCTTTATTCTCTCTCCTCATTGTATCTCCATCTGCAGAAATCTGCTCCTCACTAATGTCAGGAAACAAGGATTGACACCAAAACAAAGGATTTTCTTGGTTACTCTTCATAAAAAAAATTAGATGCTCTTGATGTCCATTCCTCTGTGCATATGGGTCGGCCTGGTGCATATGGGTTCAGCATGTCTGTAACGCTTCAAATGATGCCCCTACTATACTTACAAGTGGTGGTTGCAAAGAGCTTCATGCCCAAAGAGCATATTGCTGAGCTCCAGTGCTAGGACATACCTAATCAGTGATACCACTCATTGTTTAGCCCTGAATGGGGTTCATCAAGATGTCACATTTGCAGCCACCGTGCCTCTTCACTGGTGGCCTGGCCAGTAAAGCTGAAACTGTGCTGTGAGTGCTGAGGTGCTGTAAAACACCCACAGCTATCTACTTAGTCTCTGGGATGTATCTTCTCTCAGACTCCTGTGTAGAAGCAGCTCTGTCCACCCACCACAGGATCACAGAGGTGACTGGCACATTCCCACTAATGTCACAAGGGGAGCAAGTCTGTGGGATATTAGTCTCTCCTTTCAAAGCTTTCCTTCTTCCTCATTCATGGCAGGTCTCAGGGAAACGACGCAGATGCTTCATCTGCTTTATGTGGAAGAAACACCTGCAGGTCTAGGGAGGACCCATATGAAAATGGGGGAAATTTTAGACAGTCACTTAAATCAACTTGAAAGGTTCTTCTCTCCCTCCCTTTGACTTGGGATGCTATCTCCCAGAACACAGCCTCACGACTGAGCTCATTCAGCCTCATCTACAGCTTCTCAGCTGTACCCTTTCCTCAGCAAGATGCAGGCTGCTCCTGGCTCCACTGGACGCATGCTGCATGCAGCTTCACAGCCCAGTGCCACCTCATCTATTCAGTTGATCCCCACAGGCTAACTGTAGTCCCTAGAGCAGGCCCTGTCATTTTCACACAGTAACTACACCATAAAGCTGCTTCAAGCAATTGATCTGACCGTGCCAAGGCTGCGTGTCAGTTCTGTTCCAGGAGTGTATTTTCAGCTTACACACCACATGCACTGTCCAATCAGGAGTGCAGGGATAGAGGTACGTTCCTCACTGGTGGTTCCTCCCTTGTCTCTGCCAGCATTGGGCAGTTATACTGGCAGTTTAGTTGTTGCAAGGTGGTAAAAAAGATGTCCCTGTGCATTAGGTTAATGGCTTATTCCAGATGAATCCATGCACTAATTTCATTGTGTTGCCTTGCTTCTTTAGATACATATGTTTTTGGCTGCCCAAAGCCTGCAAGCTTTGCCTGGGCAGATGTGCTGGTTTGTGTCTAATGGTCTTATTCTGAAATTCTGATGATCATCATCTGTGCTATATTGTCTAGGCCTCACAGGAGTCAATTCATGCAAATGCTGGAAAGGTTCCCCCTGGGCTCTAAAGGCTTTGCCGTTAAAGTTCTCTGGGGTGTGTGTTAGGCTCCTCAGGCACTGATAAAAGCTGCCTGCATGCTTGAAGACACACCAGGGGGAATACTGTACAGTAGCTCAAATGGATCTGTGGCCCATGTGGACGCCACCTCATTTTGAGCAAGGCTGCTAAGTGGAAGTGGCAGTGGGTGGTTTAGCAGATGTTCAGTGCTGAACTCTGCAAGCCTCAGTTTGAAGACAAGAATTGAAGTAATTAGCATGTATTGCTTGAGGAACGTAATGTTGCCTCTGCTCATCTTGGTTTTCATGGATCGGAGCACTAAACGATGCCTTTGGGAAGGCTCACTTGAAAAAAAAATCTGAGTGCCTTGAGTTATACTTCTGAGCATGGCCTGAATTGCCCCAATTGCATCATCCAGCACAGTGCTGTACCTACTGCATTCAAGAGCTGACTCTTAGGATCCCCAACTAATCATCCACTTCATTTTGAAAGGGGCTGAGCCTGTTAGACTATCATCTCAGATATTGTCTAGCATATACCCGTAGAGCCAAAGCCCTCACAAAACGCAGCACACTGATAGCATTGTTCTCTAGACGGCAGGACACAGCTTGTTCCACTACTGGATGTGTTTTAAAACATGTTCCCCAGCTGCTAGGCTGTTCCCCTGCCCACAGTAAAACTTTACAGGGAAGCGTGAAGGCCTTGCTGAGCAGTGACACAGAGTTCTTAGGGCACTTAGTGGAGAGAAGAGTGATGAGGGGCAGTCCTTATTCCCAGGGCAGTTTGTACATTTTAGCCAGTGACTGTTTAGTGTAAAATGATACAGCTTAAGATACTCTGAGGATGCTTTTGTATCCCAAACTAGTTGTTTCTTGATGAGTTTGAAATCCTGGTGTGGATTTGACAGCTGCCTAGAAATAGCACCCAAACTGCCAATTCCCATTTCTCCCACATGCGTGGCTTTAGCTACGGATGTCTGAACTGCTGTTTCCATTTGACTCCGTGGATGCCAGCTGGGTCATTCGCAGTTCTTGCACAGAGTCCCCAGGAGAAGCTGCAGCTGTAGGAGACCTGGCTCTCTGTCATGAAGTGCCACTCAGTGGTAGCTGTAAGCACATGCATGCAGCCTTTGCAGAAGTTCCTGTCTGAACCAGGGACCAGGCAAGCAGAAGCTGTGCTCGCCATCCCAAAGGCTGGATTTCAGTGTGTGGCAGGGAATGGCTGTCTCTGTGGGCTGCGAATAACTCACACCTTCAGGAACCTAGTAATGAGAAAAGATGAGGAAGTGTGATGGTTGGCCACTATAGCTGGACGTTGCTCACAGGAGGTTTGCAAAGCTGAGGGAAGTCCTACATGGACTGAGGTGTCCCAGGCATTGCTGCCAGTAGTCCAGCCTCTCATGTACACTGCAAAGTTTCCCATCCCAAACACTTTTCTGCATTAGTTAAGTTACAACTAGCCCCCAAGCTTCTATCTCACAGCTTAGTATCACATAGGGTTTAGCCCTTCTGTGACTTTGTTTCTTTGAATTTCCCTCTCAAGTCAGCTAGTGCCAAAAGTCTCGGCTACTTTCTTGTCTGATTTCAAAATGGTATATTAAGTTTCCTGAAGGGCTGGAAGCAGGACAATTTGATATGATGTATGGACCACCTGTTTCTGACCTGTAACAGTTTATTATTTATTGTGTGACCTGTCAGAGAAGTTTACCCCCTCCAAAAGAGAAAACCCCACTTGATTGGAAAGGAAGAAAAAAAACCCTATGAAATCCTAAACTCTAAAAACATCTGGAAGAGTGTTCTGTTGGTGGAAACAATGGATGGTAACAGGGTTCTGTGAGTTTATCATTCTAGTGTGGTGTTTTCAGTTGAGAATTGCCCTGGAGAGCTGCAGTAGGTAGATATTTCTGTGGCCTCATAAGCAACTGGAAAATACCCACTTCACCTTGCTTGTGCTGTTTTATTGTAACTCAACTGACCTAATCCCACTGCAGTCAGGTTTATTTGATGTTCCTCCATAAGCGAAGTACCGCTGGATGCTCCAGCTCAGTATGTTCTATGGGAAGGAATGAAAAACACAGGAGCAGGCTATGGCTAGTGGCATTCCCTTGCCATTGCCCTTTTGCTCCTGTGAGCATTGTGTTTCGCTGTGCAGTAGTAATGAGGCTTTGCTGACAAGAGGTGAGGACAAGCATGACTGAGGAAAGGGAAACCACTTTGACTTCATCATTATCCTTAAGCTCCACAAACTGCCCTTTTCTGATTGATGGCCCAACGTCCACACATCTCCGTTCTTATTCTGGCTCTTCCTTGCCTCACTGATTCACTCAGGGAGAAGAAGCTCCCATAGACAAAAGGCAATCTTCTCAGCATCGCTTCCATTTTGGAAAGTGCTTGTTCAGTTGCTTGTTCAGTGCTAGGGGACCTGCTCAGAAAAGAAAGCCAACTCTTAAAACCAGTATTTCCATTTCAGGCAGTCTTATCTGTTCTGTTGTTTCAGCTAATTTTCCAAAGAATCAGATCTTGCTTTTGTTTTCCTGCTAATATCTGGGGGGCGGGGGTGGAAAAGTCTTATTAAGACTTTGGGCTTCTTAAGAACTCAACTCACATGCATGCACATGTGATAAGGAGCCTAAATTGAGTCACTTTTTATGCTGGCAATATGTCTCCTAAGTTCCTGGAGAGGAAGAATGAGAAATGGTACAAAATCTAGAGGAACTTGTGCTGATTTTTTTTTTTTTTTTTTACTTTGGCTTGGGTTCAGTGTTAGAGTAGAAGGTATTGAATATAATTTTAAAAACTCACCAGTATTCTTGTGAAAATAATCAGATACGTCTGCTGAGAAAATCAAAAGGATCAGCAAATTTTCTATGATTGAGTCTTAAACACAGGTGGAAAGGCCATCTGCTCATAGGCTCAGGCAATAGTATGAGCAATGAAAACCAGGATCAGGGTGGAGATAAAGATTTGCTGATAAAGTCATTCTCCCCAGATAAAAAATTTTAAAAATACATATTCATACAGTTGTATGCAGGTTTAAGTAGAATGCAGCACTGATAGGAACTGAAATAAAATTCCTTGGGGTGTATTATGTAAATAACTGTCTATGTTTGCCAGTAATTTTAGTAGGTAAACGGCTCTGCTCATCCTCCAGTACCTAATGGTAATGTCTTCAGTTTCACACACTGATTTTTAAAACACCTGTGTCAAAATACAGGGAGTTCCAGAGCCAAATTAGCATGGGCACGGGTTTACTACCTTCTCCATGCCTCACTGGAAAATTCAGGCTGTTGGAGCAACCTTATTCCCTTATCCTCAAGGTGACTATTAGAGTGACCACTGTTAGAGTGGGGCTTAGGTTGTGCTGGCCATGCAATACACATGAAGGACCAGGTGGTCATTAGCCATAACAACTGTAATGCATCATGGCTCATCCTAGAGCAAACGCTCCAGTTATGCTCCCTTAAAAATCTCTTGAAAATTCTAAGCTCTACATTTCCATTATCACTAAGAGGCATCTTGCCAAATAATCTCCTTTGTGGATTATGGAAAAACACCCTCCTAGATTTTGCAGCAGTTAGTACTAAATTAAGATGAGTTTTAGTTGGGAAGAGGGTGGGAGGAGGAAGAGCAAAGGAATTTAGTATTGGTGGAAAGTGCAGTATGAACACCCTGGAAATCACTAATCCGTGTAAACTGTGGGACAAGGTTTGCAGGGTGGAGTTTCCTTGCTGCCTGTTTTGCCCCACGTGACACAGCACTGAGAGGGAAGGAGAATTTGGGTATTATGACTACTGTACTTGCCACAGACTTCAGGCTCTAGTTTAAAGTGCCACCCAGGCACTGTATTTACTGAAGATGGGCTCTTGAGGCACCCTGATGGATGAGTTCCACGTACCTCCTCTGTGTCTGGTAAAGGAAACTGCAAAGTGTAAAGGGAAACTGTCCTGATGTGGCCTGAGCCTGGCATCTCTCTGCATGTGTGGTCAAATGCTACAGAAGACAGGAGCTGCCATACACAGCAAGTTGTTTCACTGTGTGGAGCAAGAGGTGATCTTGGAAAGCAGTGTCTCTGCTAGCAGTGTAACCCAAATCAATGCCAGGAGCATTTACGATGAAACACAGGCCTAGTGAGAAGCTAGTATTTTTCTGCTAATTGCTTTCTTCTCCACATTTAGGAAATACTGTAAGATGAGAAATTAAAGGGTGATATACTATCATAGGAAAAGAATCTCCAGATACTGTAACTTGACTGACCCAATGTGTCAGCCTGAGGAAGAGAAGTGAGCAGGAAGAACAGTTTCTCAGGCACCTCCATCTACCTAGTCAGGCTGGGTTCTGGGTTCTTCAGGTCTGGCCAGCAATGGCCTAAACGCTTTTTCCCAAATTTTTTTGCTACTTGGAAGAATGAGTGTCATTGTCTTGGTTGAGAAGCACCAGCAGGACTGTCCTTTTACCAATGGACTGCCTGGAAAGTGGAGTGGCACGGACACTGAGGGCTATGGACTGATTTCCTGAGTCTCTGCGACGGTGCTCTCAAGGGGCTGTTGCTGGCCTGGCACTCTGTGTCGCCATTTGTATTTCTGACTGCAGAACATGCTCCCTACATGTCAAACTGCTCTCTTCTGAGCAACGGGGAATTCATCCTGCTGAGGTGGTGGTGCAGGTGGGGTTGACATTGCCAGATCATGTGTGTTTTGGTACTATTAACCATGCTCCCTTTCGGTTTGCTCCACAGATACTATGTGGGAAAGAGATCCCCCGCTGGGTGAACCGCCTGGCCTACTTCAGCTCGTGCATCCCCTTCCTCCAGAGCTGCCTCCCCAAGGAGTGGCTGACCCCAGCAGCCCTGCAGAGCCACATCAGCCTTGGCCTCCACAAAGAGGAGCAGGGGGACACAACGGATGAGGAATCCCCCTCCACTTCTGCATCCCCCTCAGCCTCAGGCACATCGCAAACCTGTAGACATACCCGGGTTTAAACTGTGCCCAGTTTGCCCTCAAATAACATCCCCCTCTCTCTTGTACTACTTCTTTCTCACACCTTTTCGCACACCTTAGCTTCTCTCTTCTCTTTGGCGGACAACACAGGGGAGGGAAGACCCTTTCTACTAAGGAGGTGAAGCTTCAGTCCCTTTTCCAAGGGCTGTCACTACAATTGCTTGGCAAAATGACTGTGAACCCCAACGCTGAACTGAGGAGCATGGTGACTAAACTAGATTCTCCTCCAAGGGCCCCTCATGGTTCTTGATCTACAAAGAACTGCTGGCTCTCTTGTGCATGAGAGCATACATATGGGCAGGGGAGCACCATACTGTGATGTTCCTTCTCTGGAACTGTTTTATCTTTTTATCTCTTTCCCCCACCCATGTGAGCCCGGCAGCTCTCTCTCTGTTTTGGCTGGATTTGTCATTCCCCTATGATAAATCCCCTCCCCACACCCAGTGAAGGAAGCAGAGCCAGAACTCAACCTTCTCATCTCTTAGACCAGCAACAAGCTCCTTCCCTTTTGTAATTATCAGGTTTCTAACTCATGTGAAGGAAAAATGATAGGTGCTGCTGTTCTACAACCACCAGTTTTCAGTACTCAAATTTAAGAGCTTGAATGACTGTCCTGCTCTTGAAAATAATAACAAAGAACCTAGAAAATGAATGTGTTACTATGGTTTTTCTTTGGGGTAAAAAAGAGAATGGGGCTAGTGCTTAGAGGCAGCTACTAAGTAGATGCAGGCATGACTGTTGACCATATTGGTGCTTTTCAGCGTTCCTGGTTTCCTTTGGTTCCCCCCCTCCCCCCACCCAGATTCCCTGTGGAATCTCTCTCCTAGCTGTCTGTCTTTGGGAAATGGCCCTCCTGAGTACAAGGAGGAGGAGAGACAATCTGTTGGGAAGGTCAGTATTTCCTTCAGCTTTTCCTCCTGCACTCACAGACCTAAAATGTGGCTTCAGAGCCACCCTTCCATAGCCTATTTTTGAGCCAACTCAAGAAGTTAAAAAATAAGTGGTGAACCCAAAGAATGTCAACCTGTTTCCTTCTCCTCCCTTTTTGGAGGTGGAGGGGTAAACATAGTGCCACATCTGGAAAGCATGGATGACCCTTCCAATGCAAAGGTCACCATGGTGCCTTCTGTTGTGTGCAGTATTTCAGTGGCATGAAAAATGGGCGCAGCTGGCTCACTGGCCTCTCTGGGCTGGCTCTTGGCAAGAATCTGGTCCTTGGATGTATTTACACTCATTCTGACAGTTGACAAGAAAGCAGAGGAGAAAAGGACAAGTGCACCAAATCTTCCACTCTATTACCTCCCTAGGAGTTCTAGTCAGAAGATGGAGAGAATCAAAGGGGGAATCCAGGCCCCCTCTCTCTCTTGCAACTCCTCCTGGCGACACAAAGGAGGATGAAAAAGGAACAGGCACAGCATTGAGAAGGTGTTGCTGTTTTAGAAATGTTGTTCTCAACAGCTACTTCTAAGTCAGAACTTCCACCCTTCAACCAGAAAGAACTGTAAGCCCTTAAGATGAGTGGCTGTTTCCTTTTATTGGTCACAATACCATGCTAAGTCCAACCAGCTGTTTCTTTAGCTCAGGTATACAGAAATGTGTGTTCCTAGGGCTGAAGGTCTTGGCTATGACATCGCATCTGTACAGACAGCACTTAACGGTTTGTTACATGTGCATGCTCTAACTGAAACAGGAGGCTTTGGAGAGATGCATTGGATGGAAATACAACTCACAGGATGGCCTTATTCCACCGCCTCCTGAAGTGATGCCTATTTGGGCAACAAAACCTTCACAACACACCTCTTGTTTTCATCCTCCAAACAAATTGCTGCAAGTTCTGTACTGAACTAAAGTCATGTTCCTTATTAACCTTGGCTACTCACAGCCAATACTGCATTGTGAGCAATTCTGCAGCTCCTGGTATCCAGTCCAGCACTAATCTTGCTTACCCTGGCTTGTCCAGGGATGTTTAATGAGATTTCCATCCTGTTCTCCATTCTGCTGCTGCCCAGAAGCCACGTTACACAATGTACTGTTGCGCTCTCTATTCCCCTGCAGTCATGGTCATTGCAGCTTAAACCAGCAGCGCAAGGTTCATTTGTCTGAAGTTCCTGGGGAGCCTGCCAATAGCCAGCAGCACACTGCGTGCACTGAATTTAAAAAATCTCTTTTTAGATCCTTCTCTGGAGGAAAGTGGGAAGAGGCTTTCCCAGAGCTTTTGTCTAGGCCAGAGAAACTGCAGCCAGAAACACCTAGTTCCTTATGTGATAAAAACCAGCCAGCCATTGCCCTCAAATTTCCACTCGGCACCTGAACTCCAGGCAAAGCATCGTGTCTACATCTAGGCTGGAACTAGGGCTCTAGAGACATGTTTCACACAGAAAACCCCCTCACAGTATTCCACAAAGTAAAAAATGCTTAACTAGCTGTATGTATGGTAACCTGCACAAGAAAGCTATGTTCAGCCTCCTTGGGGACACGAATATATGCTTGAAATACTGGGGCAAATTGTCAATGTCATAAAAACCAGATGTTTGTTTGCCTTATTTATCTGTCTGTTTATGGCAGTCTGGGGTCACATCGAGGAGGCATCAAATCTCTGTTGTAAATGAAAACCAGAGTATGTCCCAGTCTTCAAAAGCGTTTCTCCCCACTCCTCTCTGTTCAAGGTAGCTGACCAACAATGACAAGAACAAAGTGACACTGTGGAAATAAAATATATATTGATGATAGCTTTACCTCTGTAATTTAATAGCATTTTAGATTATTAAACATGAAGACTTTTAAAAGTCTAATTCACTGCTCATCTCTAGCACAGCATGTCTGGTTTAGGTATCCTTTTCTTTTCCTTCCAATTATGATAAAATTATTGTTGTTACCATATAATTTTATCACATTCATATTTAGTTATGTGTTTCCTTTCGCTGTTTTCAAGCATAACACTATGAATATTATAGCTAGCAACAGTTATCAATGAAAACAAAAGAGCACCTTCTGAATATTAACAAGAGCAACCCATGGCATGGCACAAGCACAAACTCTTAAACCCTTTTTCTTACTGCTAACTCTTCATGTGGGTATCATCAGCTGTGGGTTATGCCTCTAGCAGAGAGCTAATAGCACTCATATGAGACAATAAAACTGAAGGTGACGTTAGCCTAATGCTGGAGTATTAGAGCTACAATACACACAGTTTCCAGGGAAAGTCAGGGTGAGAGGAAAGAGGTAAGTAATAACCTCTCTTCTCAGTATGCCTGTACCTGTAACAGCAACTCTTAATTTCAGGAGATTGTTCTTACAGATTTTTATTTTTTGTCAGTTGGCTTTCTCTTCACAGAATCACAGACACAAGGATGGTGACTCAACCCCCTCCCTGGGCAACCTGTTCCAGGCCCTGACAACTCTTTTCAGTGAAAAATCTTTTCCTAACATCTGATCTGACCCTGCCCTGGGGCAGCTTCGTGCCATTTCCCCTTGTCCTGTCTCCTGTCACCTGGCTGAAAAGACCATCACCCACCTCTCTATGACCTCTCTTCAGGTAGTTGTAGGTGGTGATAAGGTCTCCCCTCAACCTCCTCTTCTCCAGGCTGAACACCCCCAGCTCCCTCATCCAGGATTTGCCCTCCAGCCCCTTCCCCAGCCTGGTTGCCCTTCTCTGGACACGCTCAAGGACCTCAATGTCCTTCTTGTAGTGAGGAGCCCAAAACTGGACACAGCTCTTCCTCAGTTTGTGATTTGAGGCCTACATCTCTCCCACCTTTGTCAAACTTTATCAGGAACAGTTGTACTTTCAGAGGCCCTGGGTGTTGGTCCCCCAGCACTGAGCCTGTTCTGTGTGATGAGTTCATCCCAGTCTCAGCATAGCACAGCACAGAGTGAGACCTACTCTCATACTTTCTCCACTCCCAGCCAAGAGTTCCTATTTCAGAAATTCAAAACCTGCACTGGATTTATGATACTGAGGTACTCATGAAGCAGTTATCTCCTGCTATGTTTTTTTTTTTAATTATTATTATTCAGTTCTGATTATTTGTCTCCAGGCAGGAGAGGCTCCCAGAACAGGTTAGCGGCCACTGAGCTGCAATAATGTCAGTTTATATTGTTATTTATTATACGTGGTGCTTGACTTTCTTCTTGGTTTTGTTTGTATTGATATGGCGGCTTATTGACATGTCCAGAAAACTGAAGTCCCTCCCCCAATTCCTCACCGTGATTAATAGAGTAGACCAAAGCAAGTAATCCAGTGTTTCATTTTCCAAATGGTTTGAAATTACTCCCAGTGTGTTGAGCCAGGGGCCCTGTTCCACTTCGTCCCGGCTGTTCTCGCCATCAGGCAGCAATCTGGGTTGTGGAAATCACAGGGCTGTAGGGGTTGGAAGGGACCTCATCCAGTCCGACCACCAAACGGTGCGTAGTGACGCAGAGGAAGGAGCTTTCATTCTCCTGTCGCGCCCCTCAGCAAGCATTTCCCCTCAGGAAAGCCAGCGCGTGGAGGGCCCCCTTCACACTGGTCTGGTACTGGCATACGGCTGTCGTATGTTCGACAAATATCTGGTAGTTCCCAGAGGTTTCTGTGCTAGGTGCGTGTGGGTATAACCAGAGAAACCCATCAAGCACCCTGTGGCTTTGTAACTGGTGAGTGTGACCGTGCCGGTGGTGGCTTCTGGGCACGGCACACCTGTACCAGCCTACGGAGAGGCAGGCTCGCCGCAGCAGCCGCGCGGGGGAAAGCCCCTGGCTCGCTGACCGCGCCGTTTCGTGTGGACTCCTTCCACGAGACAGCAAGCGAGAGCGCTTTAAGCCCGGCTGCGCTGCCCGGTGACGGCCGGCCAGCCGCGCCTGCCCGCTTCGCCCCAGCGACCCCCGCCTGCCAGCGGGAGGGCAGCCGGCGGCGCCGGGGGCTGACACCGCGGCGGAACCTGCTCGCCGAGGCGCGCGGCCGCGGCGGAGGGAGCCGCGGTGACGCGCGGTTCCGCTCCCCGCCGGAAGCGTGGCGGCCGGGCCGCGGCAGGGGAGGCACTGCCCGGGGCCTGAGGGGATGGAGAAGCTCCGGAAGCTGTGGCGGGGCCGCACGATGACCTTCGGGGTCCCCCTGTTGGTGAGCACAGCGGGGAGGGGGGCACCGGCGCCGGGGAGGAGGTGCCGCGTCTGGGGGAGGGCCGGAGCGGTGCCAGGCCCCGCCCCGGCGGCACCGGGCGGGCCCCGGGGATGCCACGGTCCCGACGCTGCCTGAGTGCCGGGCGCCTGGTCTCCGGAGGGCACGGCGCCAGGCTGTGTGCTGGGTCGGGGAGGCAGCGCGGGGAGGTCTCTCGGTGCCCAGTGTTCCAGGGTGGATGAACCTGCGCTGGCAGGGAGCAGGGACGGGTCGTGTATTAGCTGGTGGGCGACGCTGATGAGGGGCTGTGTGCCCGGAGGGGAGATGAAGGGAGGGCGTGGGCCGCGTCTGCCCCCAGCCCGCGGGCTCAGTGCTGGCCTCTGGAGGTCAGGGGGAGGGTTTTAGAACATTCTCACAGAATCACAAGGTTGGAAAAGATGATCGAGACCAACCGTTCCTGTCCTGTGCTAAACCCTATCCCTAAGTACCTCATCTACCCGTCTGTTAAACACACCCAGGGTCAGTGACTCAACCCCCTCCCTGGGCAGCCTGTTCCAGGCCCTGACAACTCTTTGAGGGAAGAACTTTCTCCTAACATCTGATCTGACCCTGCCCAGGGGCAGCTTCGTGCCATTTCCCCTTGTCCTGTCTCCTGTCACCTGGCTGAAGAGACCATCGCCCACCTCTCTGCACCCTCCTGTCAGGTCAGTGTAGGTGGCGATAAGGTCTCCCCTCAGCCTCCTCTTCTCCAGCTCCCTCAAGCCACTCCTCATAGGATTTGCCCTCCAGCCCCTTCCCCAGCCTGGTTGCCCTTCTCTGGACTTGCTCCAGGACCTCAATGCCCTTCTTATGGTGAGGAGCCCAAAACTGGACACAGCACTCGAGGTGCCGCCTCACCAATGCCGAGTACAGGGGCACAATCACCTCCCCAGACCTACTGGCCACACTATTTCTGATACAAGCCAGGATGCCTTTGGCCTTAAAGTATTCTTAAAGTAGTTAAAGTACTCTTAAAAGTGTTCCTAACTAAAATAGTATTCCTAACTAAGCAGTGAGGTCATTGCATCTTGATGTTCCTTAAAATGCTGCTTACATGCATGTCTTTCTTTAGTTTTGATTTTAAATGGCAACGGCAGTATTGGTCTGATAACTTGTACATGTAAGTAAATAGGAAGAATTTGAATTAAATTAGTTCATAGGCTGTAGTTACAGTTGTGCTCAAAGTGTTAGGGGAGGTATAACTGCTAGAGCAGTTGAGGTTAGAAAAGATTGATAAAGGAACAGAACAAAATCCTAGGACAAGACAGCATGATAGATTGCAGCTGCCTGTCGTGGGAACCTGTGCACATCAGAGGAAAAATTAAAAATTCTGATGCACTTACGGATAAAAACTTGGGAAGGAAGTCAGAAGCAGCAGTGTGCCTTGATTATGCACTTCATGGCTCACTTTCCATAGAAAGATTAGAAAAAAAAAAGCAGATTTAAAGGTGGGTAAAGAGTAGGGCAAAGGGTATTTCCAACATTTTTATAATACTGCTAGAGAAATTAGTGTCATCCTCACATCTGCAGCAGCATGCCTTAGACAATGAAGTGCTCCAAAGGTGAATAGTGACATTTGTTAGAGTAAAAATCATTTAAGGCCAATTATTTTCTATGCAGTAAGGACTTTTAAGTGGAAATATTCATGCAGTTGAATACACTGAAGTATCTTTTCTCAAAATATTCTTGAAGACATTTGTAAGAAATGAAAACATTTTAAAAGCCCAAACAAACTAACAAACTAGTGTGGTAATACCCCAACTGTATGAATCATTTGCATCAGCAATTTGGCTCCCAGAGCTTGCAGACAATCTCTTCATATAACACCTTTCATAAAGTGATGAGCACAGTGGCACAGCTGTTTAGGTATCCTGCTGCATGTATGTGTACCTAAAAGCCTGTCCAGAAATGTTCTGCTTTCATGCTTTCACTGAGTTTATTTTGCCTTCTATTTCTTCACATCTTTTGCTTTGTTTTTTGGGGGTTTTTTTGGAGCACCCTTACATTATTTATTAATCTCACCTTTGAGTTTGAGTTTGGGTATAGTTTCAGGTCTCAGTCTTACTGTTTACATAATTATTTGAGGGTTGCTGCTTCTCTTTCAAAATGAAGGGAACTCAGGCAGGTTTTTTTACTCTCTGGCTAAATTTTAACTCCATAAAGGTTTTGGGGAAAACATTACATGATTAAATTGTAGATACTTAGAGATGGTGACCTAGTGAAGAAAATCAGTCACCCTTGCTTTTCAACAATAAAAACAGCAGATGTGATGCTTGATAGGTGTGGTTGGTGAGGAGATGCAACTGATACACAAGATCATAAAGCTTTCTATATGTTGATAAATTAGCTATTGAGAATTGCACTTCAGAGAAAGTATGCCAGAGATGTGCTTCTTATCATTTGATCTCTCAAAGAATTGAAAAAATAGTATAAAATGTAGTTATCAGCTGCCTTCCAAATCAAAAGGTGTCTTGGTTGGGGTGGATCCTGCAGAAATAGTGTGGGCTGTAATAATGTGAAAAAACAGCAGTGTCATTATAAGGCACAGAAACTTGTTGAAAGTAAAGTAAGTGACACTTGCAGCCTACTCAAAATCCTCAGCTGGAGTAA
Source organism: Gallinula chloropus (assembly GCF_964237585.1). NCBI lineage: Eukaryota > Metazoa > Chordata > Aves > Gruiformes > Rallidae > Gallinula > Gallinula chloropus. Next base: position 43,512,989 of record NC_140088.1, on the reverse strand, counting down.
TTTTCCCGCTTTATGGTGCTAACTATGGTGCAAACTATGAAGTATAGAGAAGAGTAACGTAAAAGGTACACCAGACAGTCCACTCTTAAGGGATGCTTGAAGGAATTAATTTATTTTAGAAAGGTCTGAGAAGTTCTGTGCATCACATGTTGAGAGTGGTGGTTGCTTTTCATAGCTTGGGAAAGAAGTACCAAGCTAAATAAGATTTAAAGCTGATGTTAGGAAAATACTCCTCTTTGTTGGAAAAGAGCACTTGTGATACATACTTGGGGTTTTTAGGGAGAGGTTCAAGAACCATCTGGAAGCAATGGCATAGATTTTTTCTCAGTTCTGCTTTAGCACTGGAGCTCAAGGCTTCAGTGTCCCAGGTCAAGGAAGACCTGTGGTTGTCCTTTTGGCCCTCCCAATGGTTTTGCTTGAATTGCCATTGGACATGGCAGAATTTTTTTGAGGCTGGTTTCTTTGGCTTTGTACTGCTTAATTTTATTCTATTTCTGTTGCTGCTGAGCTCTTTCCTCCAGAGACAATTTTATATAGAGAAATATTCTATTATATTTCTTTCCAGGGTTTCATGTCTCCTTGCCTTAAAATTATTCTCCCCTGTGAATACTTCAGAATATTGCTGTGTTGCTGCTAAAGCCTTCCCAAGGAGTAAGAAAAAGGGAAATTCATACAATTCTTGTCAGTTACCCAACGTTCTATTGAACTCTGAAAGCATTTCAGCAGCTGAACAGAATTGTGCTAAAAGATCAATTACAGCAAAAAAGGCACTGAATCTATGCACAAAATCAGAAGGAGCCTTCATAACACTTTAAATTCTGCTGGATTTGTTAATACTGGAACCAGAGGTTTCTGTTAGATTTGTGCACCCTGTGCATCTTATTTTTCACTAAACAGATTTTCTTTATTCTTCAGTACTGCTGGGCTTTTCTTAAGTACTGTATTTTATTTAAAAAAAAAAAAAAAAAAAAAATCAAATGGCTTTTATATATTCCCTTGTTACATCACATATTTGAATGAAAAGTCCCCATGCCACTTTGAATCATAGAATCATAGAATGGCATGGGTTGGAAGGGACCCCAAGGATCACACAGTTCCAACACCCCTGCCACAGGCAGGGACACCAACCTCCAGGCCTGGAGCTACACAAGGTTGCCCAGGGCCCCATCCAACCTGGCCTTGAACACCTCCAGGGACGGGGCATCCACCACCTCTCTGGGCAGCCTGTTCCAGCACCTCACCACTCTCTCTGTAAAGATCTTCCCCCTAATATCTAATTTAAACCTTCCCTCCTTCAGCTTTAATCCATCCCCCTTGTCCTGCCATTATCTACCCTTTTATAAAGTTGATTCCCCTCCTGTTTCTCAGCTCCCTTCAGGGACTGGAAGGCTGCAATGAGGTCCCCCTGCAGCCTTCTCTTTTCCAGGCTGAACAAGCCCAGCTCCCTCAGCCTCTCTTCATAGGGGAGGTGCTCCAGCCCCCTGATCATCTTCATGGCCTCCTCTGAACCCTCTCCAACAGTTTTACATCTTCCTTGTACTGGGACCCCAGCTCTGGACACAGGACTCCAGATGGGGCCTCACGAGGGCAGAGCAGAGAGGGACAATCCCCTCCCTGTCCCTGCTGCCACCCCTCTTCTGATGGAGCCCAGGATACCATTGGCCTTGCGAGCTGCAAGAGCACACTGCTGGCTCCTGTTAAGTTTCTCATCCACCGTGACACTTGTAAAGTCTCCAAGATTAAAGAAATCATAGTTCAAAGTCAGATGAGTGTCTCATTATACCATGCATGCACAAATATATTTAATATTTCTCACTGATTAGTGCGTATTATCTTGTTCCTTTGTCCTTTTGGGCTTGGGGCTGTTAGAATATTACAGTGCAGAAGGGATTTTTTTGGTTGATCTTTGAACTGCAGACTGACAACAGCTTTCAGAGTAAGATGTGTAAATCACAGTTTTCACTCATACTTTCTCAGAAGATAAGATTGTTTCTTTGTGAGCACCAAGAAGATTGTAGGGGGTAGGAATTAAACTTGCAGGAAACCTTGATTTATGAATGTTTTCTTTAACTCTGTAAACTTGACAGATAAGGTATCTCTGCATGGCATAAAACAAGCATGCAGGAGAGTGATGTAACTTGGCATGGAATATCTTAACAGCTTGAGTGCTGCAGGGTGAGTAGTCCTAAAGCATTGGTAAAGATGGTAACATCTGTGTAGATGTTGGGATGAATTCCAGTGAACTTACAGATATATCTGTAAAATTTGCTGTTTTGATGGAGGGCTGTGCCACCTCTGTGGTAACTTAAACATCTTTGTCATCTGTATCGACATCTCCATTGGGGGGATTCTTTCTTTATCATGTGAAGCTTAACTACTTACAGGATGCATGGTTCTGTTTTAGAATCACAGAATGCTTTAGGTTGGAAGGGACCTTAAAGATCATCAAGTTCCAACCCCCTGTCATAGGCAGGGACACCTCTCACTAGACCAGGCTGTGCAGGGCCCCATCTAACCTGGCTTTGAACACTGCCAGGGAGAGGGCATCCACAACTTCTCTGGGCAACCTGTTCCAGTGTCTCACCACCCTTGTAGTGAAGAATTTTTTCCTAATATGCAATCTAAATCTACCCCCTTCCAATTTAAAACCATTCCTCCTTGTCCTATCACTACATGCCCTTCTAGAGAGTCCCTCCCCATCTTTCTTGCAGGTCCCTTCAGGTACTGGGAGGCTGCTGTAAGATCTCCCTGGAGCCTTCTCTTCTCCAGGCTGAACAAGCCCAACTGTCTCAGCCTGTCTTCACAGGAGAGGTGCTCCAGCCTTTGGATCATCTTTGTGGCCTCCTCTGGACCCATTCCAACAGTTGCATGTCCTTCTTATGTTGGGGACTGCAGAACCGGACACAGTGCTCGAGGTGGGGGTCTCACAAGAGCGGAGTAGAGGGGCAGAATCACCTCCCTTGACCTGCTGGCCACATTATAGAAGAGCTTGTGTTGCTGCTGCTTTATATTCCACACTCTTGTCCAAGAAGGATGTGCTTGTCTGTGTCCTGTTGTTGCTTTGATGCTTCTGTAAGATCTTGAGGGAACAAGTCTCTTTGGTATTACAGCTAGTGTCATACGTGTCTTGGGAGACACTGAGAGTGTGAAGTTACTTCTCTAGTGCAGTTAAAATGCTCGAAGGTCATTCAAAGGAATTTTTTTTTTAAGACAAGTATATATGGTGAGTCTGGATCATTGAGGAAACATGTTAGGATTTCAAAATTGCAAAGCAGTAACAGCTTTAAAGCACCTGTTAAAAACCTGTTATTTCATATGCATATTTCATTCCAAAACTTGCATTTGTGGTTCTGTCTCTGATTCTAGACAAGGTCATAAGGAAAGTATAGATGCAGTTCCAGTTGTGTTGTCAGTGTCTTACAAGGGAGAAATTAAATTCTGAGGAGCTGAAGTGACATCTCAGCAGACAGAAAATAGAGCCTGTGTCTCATTTGGTGATACTTATTGCACACCTAAAATAAGTGTATATAGGTAGTGCTGCAAGTTTCCAGTTTGTGGCAAGCTGCAGCATCCTCCGCATCTATAGCTGTAGATTTTGACTTCATTTTTGTGGGCTTTTTTTCCTCATCCTGTAATGACAGTGTTTTTACAAGTACTTTGGCTGCGCATCTCACTCTCCTGGATCCTGTCTTGGTGTTTTACATGTTGTGGATAATATTGCATACCCCCCCAAGAGAAGATAAGGGTAGCTTGGAACAGGGAAAGATTTTTATTTTGGTGAGTAAACACGTTCCTAAAATCTATTTTTGTCAGTGTTTATGCACACAGACTGTACTACAAAGCCATCAGCATTGCTGCCTTGAACAGTGCAAGTTTAATTCAGTTAACACTTTGTCAAGAGAGGCCAAGAGTCTGTGTCATGCACAGGCAAAGGAGAAAGGTCAGAGTCCCCAACAATGCTGCAGAAATATGGTCGGTGCTTCTAGGCACAGGTAGAGAATGGCCATGGCATCTCAGGCCCTTGGTAACGAACCAGTTGCCTCTCAACCTTTTTGACCAAACAAAAAAAAGCCTTTCCCAGACATCAGGACATGAATTTGTATGTCTGGGGATTAGTTTTGTTCACTGGGGAAGAGTCACCTGGAATTTATGACCGGTGCCCGGAATGTTTTGCAAATATTGCAAAATGGTAATTCTGTTGTGCTGTAAGTCGCTGAAAGGGAAAGTTTTAAAGGGTAATTGGTAGGGAACTGTGGTGGTTTGGCCCTGGCTGGAGGCCAGATGCCCATGGAAGTCACTCCATCTGCCCCCTTCTCAAGTGGACAGGGGAGAAAATACATATTGAGAGGCTTAGGAGTGGAGATGAGGACAGGGAGAGATCATTCCACAATCAGCATATGAGCAAACCAGACTTAACAGGGAATAAACTGCGTCTGATTGTTACCCTGATGTTGTGGAAAGCCAAAATCCGAACTCCCTAGGCCTTGGTGGCTGTGAAGCAGGTATTCTTCATCGCAGCGCTGGGCACACAGGGGACCGACCGCCCCTGCTAGTGCGTGCGCCGTTCAAGACAACCCTTCCTAACTTTAAACCAACTAGTTTTACATATTCATTGTATTTCTAAGTAAAGGCAGGGTTATACATATCATTTCCAGTAAGTCATTTACATTGACTCCTCCCAGGTAGAGCATGCCCAGTAACGCTCAGGTGGTCTTCTGGTGGTTGTCAGGGATGAAGGCTGGATGTCTTCCTCTTGGTGAACTTTTTACCTCTTCTTTCAGCGCGTGTTCCTTGTGCTTTTCTTCATGGTCTATAAGCATCACCCTGTTAAAACTAGTTTCAACTTCCAGCAGGATGCACCTAAACAATTGCAACATATTGCCCCTCTTTAATTGGTTACTAATTTACAATAGAGTCATGAGAGACATTATGCTATTCTACAAAATCATGTTAACTAGTTACTTCCTTACCTCTAAGGTTGTTCAGCTTCTGCAGTTCAACTATGCAAAGCTAAAGGAAGGAAGGTTTAAATTAAATATTAGGGGGAAGTTTTTTACAGAGAGAGTGGTGAGGTGCTGGAAGGGGCTGCCCAGAAAGGGGGTGGATGCCCCATCCCTGGAGGTGTTCAAGGCCTGGTTGGATGGCGCCCTGGGCATCCTTGTGTGGATCCAGGCCTGGAGGTTGGTGTCCCTGCCTGTGGCAAGTGGGTTGGAGCTCTGTGATCCTTGGGAGGGCCCAACCCCATGCCATCCTATGATTCTATGATCTCTTTTTTTATTAAAATAACTCTAAGGCTATATAAAATCACCTAATTTTATGCCAATTTCTTTATCTCAACGCAATCAAAACAAAGTAGGATAATGAGAAATAAACCCAAATCTTAAAACATCTTCTGCTACTCCTCCCTTCTTCCTGATGCACCCTCATTCCTCCCCAAAAACCTTTTCACTCAAACCCAAAACAAGAACGTATGTTTTTATCATTTAAATGTATTTAAATAACTTTTTCTGAAGTTTTCTTTAAATAGAACATTCTTTATTTCATAAAAAGCTGCTGAATTCCTAGTCCTGGGACACACTAAATACACTTTTCCCCACAGATGATGGAAAATCTGGCCATAAAAGATGATAGAAATATGGAAAATTCTTCTCCTGAGTAATCACATTTCTAAGCTCTATCATTGCCATTAGTGTGAATGCCTAGAAGCTGTTATTACATTATCTTCTAATAATTGTATGAAACAGAATTACTACAATCAGCATTTTTCACTTTCAGATATGTCAGTGTTATTGTTAACATCATTCATATTATCACCTTGAACAATTCATAATACTGAATTGCAGCATTTTTATTAATATCTATTGCTTCCTGCAACTTTACAATAAAATTTGATGTATGCAGAACAGTTGATTTAAATGTTAATATGCTTTTGAGAGATGAATACAAGGTAATGAGAAGAGAATTTTGACTTCTAATATTTGCAGATAAATTGTGATTGCCTGAAAAAGCCTACAAGTATTACATTTGTAGCCTGGAAGAGCAATAAATACAAAACTCTTTTTAGCATTTTGAAATGGTTGCTCCCAATCAGCGAATCAGAGTGTCATTCTTACGCTTCAGTGATTTGTGTTAGAAATATTGGGTCTCTAAGCTTACAGTGAAATACATCTTTGGCTCCTGCTGCGCCTCTGCTTTGCATCTCATGTTCATCTGTGTGTGTCTGAATCCACAGCAGGGCGAGGGGCTGTTCTGGACAAAAACCACCCCCTGAACTCTTTGTGCTGGAGTGGAAACCAGTGTGTTCAAGCTGAATGAGCTTCTCTGGACTCCAGTTTGTGCAGTCTGAATTAGCTCACTTCCATTTTCCAGTTGACTGTCAGGCTTTAACATTTCCAAGCACATCTTTCCAATCAACACGTTAAACTTGGCTTTTGATTCTTAATTTGAGTACTTTTTTAGTTTGCCTAACTTTTATTTCCAGCACTCTTTAGTACCCTGGATTTCCCCTCTGTTCCATTTAAAAACATAGAGGGTGTATTTGCATTGTTCAGTGCTGTTGGAATGGACTGATCTGGTGCTCCAGGAAACTGAGGTTTGATGTTGAGCCTCAAGACAGGAACGTAAGTACAGATGCCAGTTTTCACTTTGTGTTTAGTCCTGCTCTGTCTCCACCTTCTTCCATCAGAAGAGGGGTGGCAGCAGGGACAGGGAGGGGGATTGTCCCTCTCTACTCTGCCCTCCTGAGGCCCCAGCTGGAGTCCTGTGTCCAGAGCTGGGGCCCCCAGTTCAAGAAAGATGTGGGACTGTTGGAGGAGGGTCAGAGGAGAACACGAAGATGGTTAGAGGACTGGAGCACCTCCCCTACAAAGAGAGGATGAGGGAGTTGGGCTTGTTCAGCCTGGAAAAGAGAAGGCTGCAGGGGGACCTCACTGCAGCCTTCCAGTACCTGAAGGGAACACACAAACAGGAGGGGAATCAACTTTTTGAAAGGGTAGATAATGGCAGGACAAGGGGGATGGATTGAAGCTGAAGGGGGGAAGGTTTAAATTGGATATTAGGGGGAAGTTCTTTACAGAGAGAGTGGTGAGGGGCTGGAACAGGCTGCCCAGAATGGGGCTGGATGCCCCATTCCTGGAGGTGTTCAAGGCCAGGTTGGATGGGGCCCTGGGCAACCTTGTGTAGCTCCAGGCCTGGAGGTTGGTGTCCCTGCCTGTGGCAGAGGTGTTGGAACTGTGTGATCCTTGGGGTCCTTTCCAACCCAGACCATTCTATGATTCTATGATTCTTTGAGGGGTGATAGATATAAAGACCTAAGATGAGTCTTTACTCTGAAGTACATTTCATCTTCATCCTTTGTCCCATCTCTGTCAATAGGGAAGTATTACTTGAGTAGCTGTGGTTCATTTTTACATCCTTTACAGCAGGTTCCAGTTTATTGTTGTTTTGAGCTGGGCCTAACACATCACAAGAACACCATGAGATGTAAGGAATTCCTTACTGCACTGTACCTTGGCTAGATTTGAACCTGGGAGTACTGAGGATGATAATTTTACAGGTAATAGAAATTTTGGCTTTTGGAAGATTATTAAGTAAGAGAAGGTGGTGTTCAGAAACTGCAGCTTGACCACCACAGCAGGCTTGGTTGTCAAACCGCTGCAGCTGCTGAATGAAATTCCCTTGTCAAAGCTACCAGCCCACGCAAGGTGTGTAATGCAAAATGACAATGCTGTGGCTGCAAATGCCCTTTTTAGCTAATCACACTGAGGAACATATGGGTTTGCCTCTTCTACATTGTTCTTAGATGGTTTTCTATTAAATATACTTTCTGTGCTTTCCAAGGTGTTATGAAAGGGACATTTTAATGAACAATGGTTTTTGTTTTCTTCCTAAGACATAGGAACACTGTAAGGATACAGGCAGATTGTGTTGTGCTTTGACCTGTAGCTATACATAATTGCAACCTTTAAAATCTTTTCTTTGAACACACTCTATACAGAGCCAATTAACCTGATACCTTGGGTCAAGTTTAATACTCTGCAGAGAGCTCTACGTACAGGGAAAACTACACTCCTCTCCTTTATCAGTCGCTTAGGATTGGCACCAGTTTGTGCCAGCTGCCGTACCGGATTGCCATCATGGTACCCATGCAGGCAGGATATCCCACCCATTTTTGAATGCAATGCATTTCAGTTTTTCTGCATTTTGCAAATTCAAATCTGTGCATGAAGTCAGTGTGTTCTCTTCCTTTGTCATGCTTTTGAAATAACTCGTGAGGGTTGTAGAGCTTTGTGTTTGTCCCTGGAGGAGGCCTGTGATCGGAGCTAAAGGTGATTTCCATTTGTTGCAGGCAAGAAGAAAAGGCCGAGACAGTCCTGTTGCCACCGAAGTGCGGGGGGAGAGAGTTTAGTAAGGTTCTGAGAAGACTTTGCACTGTTCTCTCTGAGCAGTTTCAGCATCGGAGCCAAATGCTGGACTGGCTGTGAGACATGAGGAGAGGTAGAGCTGGCAGAGGGGGGCGCTTCGGGTTCAGATGACTTCCCTGGGTCTTTTCTGGGACTGGCAGGTTGCCCTGCTGCTTTATTTAAAGAACAGGGGAAAAGAAAAAAAAAAAAAAAGACTTCAGTCCTCTGGGCTGTCAGATTGCTGTCTTTCACCAGTCTTGCACTGCACATACAGAGGTTCTTTAAAAAGGCAAGCCCCAAAAACCTTTCTACTGTGATCACTGCAAACTAAAATAAAATCATTCACATTGACTGTTCTAGTTTTGAAGCTCTTGATGAATAGCTGGAGGGTTTTACAGCAGCAGTTTTGAAGAGGTTAGAAAATTATCATGTTCCTTCTCTAGTACTTTGTAACATAACATTTTCCACCACTTCATAATCTGTGTTGCCAGCACAAAACATTGTGATTTGGTTAATTTAGGAATTTATGGCAAATGTAACTTTGTAATCTGGCTTTCACAATTGGTACTGCAGCAGGAATGGTGTTCTCTAACAACAGGGATGTCTGTAATACAGCAAAATGCTGGTGCTGCCAGAGAAATTAGGATAGCTGCTTTAGGTCATGCAAGAAACTACAAAAGAAATAGGGATCTGCCTTAACTCCCAAATTGTTCAGCTGTTCTGAGTCCTCAGTGACCATCTCACTGTAGTTTGTGACAAATACAAGTATTTGCCATCCTAAGAGGTGGTTCAAGGGATCAGTCTGCTGCCATCCGTGATTGCGTAACAACAGAGAAGTGAACAAACAGAATTTTTAAAAGGATGTTATTAAAGAGAATTTTATGTCATTTTTTTACATAAAACATTTATTGAGGTTGCTGAGTGTATGTGACAGATGGTGCTCTTATGTCACATCCTATCTTTCATTTTGTTTTGGAACATGCAAATCTTCCATGCATGCGTAATTGCATTAGAACATTGGAGGGGGTTTTTTTTGTGTACTCACTGAAACATAAAGGAATAGTCCAATATGAGATCTCTAATGGGGGTTGTGCTGGTTAACTAGTGTATTACGTGCTGGCTAACTAGTATGTTTTATGATTTTTGCCTTCTTAAGGTAAATTTCAAATATAAAGGAAAAAGTGAGAAGTTATCATTTCATTAATCTGCTGAGTGCATTCAGGAGAGATGCATCCTCAGAGGGGTGATGTTCAAAATAATGTTTTTTGCTTCGCATTCTGAAGCATATAAAATGAGTAGTTCCCTCACAATGAAAAAAGGCAGATGCATGCAGTTGAACTTCCCAGCATGAGTACTCTTCAGATGCCAGTGCCTTAACATTTGATGATGTAAGTCAAGTATTTATATGAAGTCAGTCAAGTATCGGATCGAAATGAAGAAAATATTTTAATTTTCACTCTATGTGTCATTAGAATCATAGAATCATAGAATGGTCTGGGTTGGAAGGGACCCCAAGGATCATAGAGCTCCAACCCCCCTGCCACAGGCAGGGACAGCAACCTCCAGGCCTGGATCTACACATTACTTTTGCCCTTTCAGTTACCTGGAGAATGAACTTGAGCCTGACTTAATTGATATTCTGTTTTATGTGTATGGCACCCTGAATGTCTTCTTCTGTCTCTTTTATGCTTGGACTAGTGGATGGAGCATGCTGGACTTTGCTGTTACCATTGGCTTACATTGAGCAAATGCATCCATTTCTTAACTGAAGAGTGTTTTGGAAGAAATGTAGAGATTATCTCTGTACGAATTGGGAAACTAGAAATGAGACATACAGAACATTCAAAGCCAACAGGTTGATAATGTTGCTAGAGTTCTTGAGTCTTATCCCACTTCTAATACTTCTACTGATGACTCTTGGGGCTTCATTGTTATTTGTATGTATACATTCTTCCCTTTAAACAGAATTAACTTTAATGAAAACAAGATGTCTTTCCTCATAACCTAAAAAAGAAAAAGGGAACACTTAAACCAAGACTAACATTTCCACTCAATGCATTGTCAGTCACTGAGTACTTTACTACCTTTAATGCTATTATAGTTGCAGAAATTACTTTATACCTTATTTTAATGCCTTTTGAACACAGTTTTCAGAAATTTAATTGACTGAATAGCTGTCCATTGCTGCTCTGGCTTGTGTAGATCAAGGGAATTCACGCTGCTGGCTGTCAGCTAACTGTATTGACATGCTGTTGGTTGATTAAATAAGTGCTGAATATGACTGATTCTGGTCTGGTTTTGCAACAGAGTCCTAGGCATCATGTTTGGTTCTTTAGAACATTGATCAAGTAAACTCATATAATTTTGTGTGTGTGTATTCTGTGCATATGAAAATCAGTTAACCTTGCAGCACTGTGTAATCTGTCAGTAGCATTTGTAATTTCTTACATATTTCTTACAATTTTTCTTCTTGTAATTTTGACCCTGAGGTGGCCTAACTGATGTTTCCTCGTAATGCCTGACAAGCAGATTGTGCCAGCTTGCCAGGTCGTGGTTTAGCCCCAGCCAGTACCTGAGTACCATGCAGTTGCTTGCTCATTCACTCCCCCCACCAAGGGGGAAAATGGGCAAGGGAGGAGGAAGAAAACAAAAACTGGGCAGAGGAAGGCAAACCTTGTGGGGAGGGAGCAATAGCAATTACAGGAATTTATACCAAAATTTGCAGAACTGGTGATACACAGTGCAGTTTCTCAACGAACCACACAACTCAGATGTACAGCTAAAGCTGGATCATCTCCAGGCTGCATGTCCTGGAGCCATTCTCTCATCCCTCACTGGCCTCCCTTTGTGCTGAGCATGATGTCATGGTATGGAATACCCCTTTGGTTAGTTTGGGTCAGTTTCCTGGGTGCCCCCTGCTTTCTCATTAGCAGGGCAGCATGAAAAGCCTGTGACTGCCCAGCAACAATGAAAAAGTGTTATCAGCACTGCTCACATCCTGACTCCCAAACACAGTGCTGCACCAGCTGCCAGAGAGAAAACTAACAGAACAACTCCCTATGCTGTATCAAGAGCAAAAAACCAATTGGGTTTTTTCACTTTAGTAGTATATAAAGGTGATGTGAGTAAAATTACACAGAATCGCAGATTCACAGATTCACAAAATTATAGGGATTGGAAGGGACCTCCACAGATCATTGGGTCCAACCCCCTGCCACAGCAGGGTCCCTAGGACAGTTCACATAGGGAGGGGTCCAGACAGGTCTGGAATCTCTCCAGAGAAGGAGACTCCACACCCCCCTGGGCAGCCTGTCCCAGGGCTCCCTCACCCTCACTGTGTAAAAGTTCTTCCTCAGATTGATGCAGAACTCCCTGTGCACCAACTTGAGGCCATCACCCCTTGTCCTGTCCCCACAGACCACTGAAAAGGGGCTGGCCATTTCCCCCTGTGTCCCACACTTCAGATATTGATTAACATTGATCAGATCCCCTCTCAGTTGTCTCCTCTCAAGACTGAACAGTCCCAGTTCATTCAGCCTTTCCTCGTGGTCCAGGCCCTTAATCACCTTCGTAGCCCTGCACTGGACTCCATCCAGGAGATCCCTCTTTGGCCAAAACCTGCCTAAAGGAACTGAGAAGGGGGGGTGTGTTTATCAACTTCTGCATCATGTGTAATAGCCACAAATGTAAAAGGCACTGTATAATAATTGATGGTTGCTGTCAAACAGGTGATAGGATGAGATGAGTAGCACATGATTGATTTCATGCAACAACCTTTTACTTCATTTCCCTTACTTACGGTGTACATGACATAGTTTTAAATGATGGGAGATGAATAATGTCATAGTTCCTTTTTAGCTTGGAGCATGGCTTGGTAAGCCACAGTGTGCCCTTTCATTATGCTAAGTAGTTGTTGGGCTCTGAGGAACAGGCCAGTTAAATGCCTTATGTTTGTTCCTGTTGCACCTCAGAACAGTATGTAGTTTGTGCAAGTCTCTAATTGCTACTTTCTGCCTAGTTTATCTAAACCATTTCTAGTGCAGTTGCTTTTGCCATAGCCACTCTCTGACAATGTGTTAGTAATGTAAAAAGGCAGTAAGAGGTTTGGAACAGCCACAAACTTGTCTGTAGACCTTCTGATTTCTTTTCCACTAGGACTTGAAGTTTAAGCTAACTCATTGGCAGGTAATTAACATAATACTTGTTAGCAGTTAAAGGAGATCAGCTAATGAAGATGTATGCTGTAGTGTCAACAATTTTACAATTCCATTATGGTGTGACTTTCAGCATTGTGTGTCACAGTCTCCTTCAGCTGACATACTTGCCTTGATTGAGTAAGTCTTGAATAATGTTCAGGTTCTTTTCAACTGTTTTGAATACTTTCTTTTCTGTTTCCTGTTACTGTTTCTTACCAAAATACTAACACACAAGGAAGACCTTTTTTTCCCCCCCTTTATATGAATACATTTTTTTCCTTTGTGTATTCCATGATTGATTGTTTGCAAGAGCAATGTTAATTCCTTCAGCAGTTATGATACAAGTGTGGTGCCCAGTTAACATGCTACCAAATGATGGTTTTCTGATTAACTTTCTGAAATGGGAGTTCTGTGACCTAGCAGCTGGATGTTTATATCACAAAGTTTTGGTCTGTTTATTTCTAATTCTCAGCTCAATTCTTAGGCTTATTGAAAGGGCAGGCCAGAAAGAGACTGTGGGGCCTTTAACTCCTGTCAATCAGTGAAGTTCCCTAAGGAGCACATGAGTTCCTGGGTACCGGTCTGGAATGTACCAGCACCAGTGTGTGTGCAGAGCACATTCACAGGGTTGGGAACAGTTTGACCTGCCTAATAGGAAATTATGCAGTCCAGCAGTTTTTAGAAGGAATAAATATTGTAGAAGGCCCCTCCTCTCCTCTTGTCTCCTCTCAATTTAAATGAAATTAATCTGGCTTTCTGGCCCCAGTGACCTGAACTTTTTATACCATACATTTTGGAAAGAACATAAGTTTTGGCTACCTGTGCAGCATAATTGTCAGGCTTCTTGGACACAGGCGATTGCTGCAAACACAACATATAACAAGAAATCAGGTGACGATGTGTAGAAGGTGGGTAGTACAGCAATATCCTGTAGTGGCAGACTGCAAGAACAATGCTGTGTGGTAAAACAGAGGTTTGGAGGTTTGGGGTTTTTTTCAGTCAAATCCTTAGAGCTTCCTTGTGCTTCCACCTTCCACAGATGTGCGTCTTTAGATGTGATACCTTTTGGCCTCCTCTGCATCTGTCTTAACGGAGAACAGCAGACGGTGTCTGTCAGGTCAGAGCAGGAACAAGAGGCCTGATTCTTCTACAGAGTAGCTAGAGTTCTAAACTAATTTTCAAGTCCTTAATGGTGCTTTTTAACAAGACTTGATCTCTTGGTTGTTCTGCCCATTCTTAATGGTAAAACCACAGGGATAGTTTTATGGTATCCTTCTGTCATAAGAAAAAAATCATTTCTTTATGTGGATATGAAGGTGTTTTTCTCCCCCTGTCCCCATGTCTCCCTTCATTAGTCATAAACTTAAGAGGTGTAGAGGGAATTGCAAGACAACTAAGGAGGCAATAATAAAGGTGCAGGTATGCTAGTTATGATTTCTTAGCTGATGTGATAATGTATCACTGAACCACAGCTCCAATCAGTTGGTGTGTTCAGGCATTTGATTAGAGCTCTTACCCACAGATATCAGTGTCTTTCAGGGCATGAAAATGAAGAGAGTAAGTGCTGTGGAAAGGAGGTTAAGGTTCCTTTGCTGCAGTTAAGGCAGGAAGCTATATATGGGGAGGGAGAAGAAGGGGCAAGTGGAGAGGAAGTCCCTAGAAAATGAGAGTCGTGAAGCAGCTGTCTTTGTACAAAGGAAGAAATTTGAGAAGTTCAGGCCCAGAGATTGGAAGGTGGCTCTAATTTTATACTTCCTCTTCTATCTGTAGCTTCCAGTTGATTCTTCAGGTCCTGGAGTTTCTGTTGGGAGAATAGTAGGGTCCCTTGGTAAATCAAATGGGTCAGTATGCCAAGTGTTCTTTTTCCTAATAGTCCTAACACATCTGTTTTATTTTGTTCTTTTTCAGCTGTATCTTGTTGGAGGATCCTTTGGACTCCGTGAATTTGCTCAAATTAGATATGATGTCCATAAACTACATGGCAAGGTAGTTGACATGATATTTTTTCCTTTTTATTTAACTTTTCACATGTACTGTCTTCTAAAGGGTTGATAGGACAAGCAGACTATTGGTATTGGGGATTTGCCTGTCACCACTGCACCCTGGGCTATAGTTGAGGTTCTTAAGCAGTGAGGAGTGTGGGTAACAGTAAAGGGGCCGACATGATGGCGAATCCTTCTACTATTAGTGAAATGGATCGACATAAATAGCAGAGAAACTTTGTTCCTTTGGTTATTTATAAGTGGCAATTCTGAATCCCAAGAAGGAAGTGGTTATTACAAAAATACTGTATCCTACCTAAATAAGATATGAAGAAAACTGTTTCAAACAGTACTTGGCCATTGAGTATATAAAGTTAGATGATTTTTGGAGCTTGGCTTTGCATTGACTGAGATAAGCAGAAACCTTTAACACTGTGCTACATCCTATTTGTATGAAACAAACAGGAGCTGGTCTTTACTCAGTGTGCCAGGAAGTTCTGTATGGAAGTAGCCTTTCTTTAAATGAACTGAAAATCTTCTGAATGAGGGAAATAGCTGTTTACACCTCCAGGTGTAAACTAGTGTGCCACTAGTTCCAAATAGTATCTGAACAGAGCACATCAGTTCAGCAGAAAGCAGTATTGGGTGGCTTTGCCTAACTTTGTAATATGCAAGTCTGCCATTGCAGTGCAGAGAGGCTTTCTGGTTGCAGTGCTGCTGACTTGCAGGTGGCATGAAGCTATTTTAAAGACTATATGGCACTTCATAAAAAAAAAAAAGATGTGTAAGATACTGGACAACGTAGCTTTCTACTGTGGTCAAGTCTTTTAGATCCTGAACTGTTGAGAGTCTGAGACCCCCTTGTTTTGTCTTAGGTCCTTGTGGGCCATCTAAATTATTTGCATCATTCCTCACTGTTCCTTGTGTTGCATACCTAGCTGCGGCCTTTGAAGAACCACATGGCCCACTCTTGCTCAGTGCCATATTTGACATAGCCCATAGACTAGGGAGAGTAATTTTACAAACCTTTTCTCTAGTGCTGTCTTCTGGGTAGCTATTTTTTGTCAGTTCTGGGCTTTTAGAACCAGTGGGAGCCTTTTAAGTTTTTCTCCAGCCAGATGGGGATCACAACAGGGGCAAGAATTCGCCTGTTGTGTTTCTGTCAGGTTTTTGGTCAGAATCATACTTGGTGAATTACCATTGGCCTCCATGATCTGCACTGTGACTGCAACACAGGGAAAAAAACCTGATAATACTTGTGCTTGTTCAGATCTATGAGGCTCCTTGTCCCAGCAGTTATAATCAAGTGAAGCATCATTGAATTAGACAGTAGTACATGAAAGCTCTGAGGGGAAGCTACTACACCCTGGAGTTCTTAAGATCTGAAAAGCTAAAAGAGGACATCTGGATTCTGCTCTGATCAGTATTACTTAAGGCTGCAGGATCTCTTTTGTGTTTTCTTTTTCTTTTCATTATGGTTTTATTTAGGAATAGATGAACTTTAGATAAAGAACAGTGCAGTTGCTTGAGAACTAACATCACCAGTTTGGGGCTCGTTTCTAGACAGAAAAATCAAAGCAATGTGTTTCATTAGTTTTTGTTTCTATGTCTGTAAAAAGAGAGTTAAGAAGCATTCTAATTCATTAAAAAATATGTCAGAAGAGATTAGAATGTATTTTAACTGATAAAAGAGAAACAAACCTAGTTTAAAATGTACATGAAACTCAGGAAGAGAACATTAAGTAATTTAAAAATGCTAACAAAACTCCTGATGGTTAGAACATCTCTTTAATTTGTCCCTGGTTATAGTGGTTTGGGGTTGGAGTAAAATATGCTATTCTCATAAAGCGTACTTTGACTAGCATAATCTTTATCAGGACAGGACAAGCACTCCTTTTAGGGAGGTTGAGCAGTTACACACAAATTGCAGGAGGCAGTAAAATAAGTAGGATTCTTTTGTTACCGTTTATCCTTTGGAATTTAATAACACTTTTCTTATAGGGAATTCTTCAAAGACTTTCACAGAATTTAAGCTTCATAGCCTTATTTCAGAAAAGGCAGTAGTATTATTTCCATTTTACTGCTGAAAAAATGGAGGTTGCAAGAGGTTAAGCAACCCATCCAGAAGTAGGCTAGGATTTGTAGTACCCCCGTGCCTATCTTTTTTGATCATGTTTTAAGGATGTGCCTTTTTGTAAGCATGACTCTGACCTATTTTCCTACTAATTCAGGTGCTAGATAGACAGAACTTAGTCCTTTCATGGTAAATCTCCATTACATTTCAAATACTAAACCATGATCCCTTCCTTTCAAAGTATTTATCCTTTTTGTTTTCCCAGTCTAACCATTCTTGTTGTGTGGAGAGGGAAGCCACCTTATTAGGCAGGTTCTCAGCTGACAGTGATATTTCAGAAGAAGCGTTACAGTATAACTAGTGTCTAGTAAAGGGTTCAGTACAGAACACCCTGATTAAAAGCAGTCACCTAGATCACAGAAGCCGTAGGGTGAACAGTTTACTGCTGCAGATAAACAAACATTATCGCACCAACTTAAGTGCAGCTCTGTCACCTGGGAAGGAATAACCACTGGAATCAGTACAGGCTGGGGGTAACCTGCTGGAGAAGAGCTCTGTGGAGAAGGACCTGGGGGTCCTGGTTGATGACAGGTTGGCCATGAGCCAGCAGTGTGCTCTGGGGGCTAAGAGAGCCAATGGGATCCTGGGGGGCATCAGGAGGAGTGTGGCCAACAGGCCAAAGGAGGTGATCCTCCCCCTCTGCTCTGCCCTGGTCAGGCCCCACCTGGAGTGTTGTGTCCAGTTCTGGGCTCCCTGGTATAAAAAAGACAGGGATCTCCTGGAGAGAGTCCAGAGGAGGGACACAGAGATGCTGAAGGGCCTGGTGCATCTCCCCTGTGAGGAAAGGCTGAACGAACTTGGGCTGTTCAGCCTAGAGAAAAGAAGACTAAGGGGGGACCTTATTAGTGTTTATCAACATCTGAAGTGTGGGACACAGGGGGAATTGGCCAGCCTCTTCTCAGTATCTGTGGGGACAGGACAAGGGGCAATGGCCTCAAGTTGGAGCACAGGAACTTCCGCCTCAACGTGGGGAAGAACTTTTTCCCAGTGAGGGTGACAGAGCCCTGGGACAGGCTGC
This sequence comes from Gallinula chloropus, assembly GCF_964237585.1. NCBI lineage: Eukaryota > Metazoa > Chordata > Aves > Gruiformes > Rallidae > Gallinula > Gallinula chloropus. The sequence goes on along the minus strand of NC_140088.1, from coordinate 43,495,257 downwards.
CCAGGGGGGTGTGGAGTCTCCTTCTCTGGAGAGATTCCAGACCTGTCTGGATGCCTCCCTGTGCGACCTGTTCTAGGGACCCTGCTTTGGCAGGGGGGTCGGACCCGATGATCTCTGGAGGTCCCTTCTAAGCCCTCTGATTCTGTGATTCTGTGATTCTTCAGGACAGTAATTCAGATGCTTAGCAAAGCAGCTGCTTAACTGCACTTCCTAGCATAAAGATAAGGCAGAAAACAACACATAAACTCAGAATCTGGTTCTTCTGCCAATGTGGTACTTGAGGAGGCTTCTGCCTCTTCTTCCAGACACCTCCACTGCATAGCTTCTCCCAGATTGCTGCAGCATGCAGCTTAGAAGAGAGCAGCAGCCTCTGGGGACTCTAGAATGAACATACTGAATATAAAAAATTAGAAGGGAAAAAAGAAAGACATCTCTTTTAAAAACATTGGTCAATCTTTAGTTTCAGTGACTATGGGGTTAACTGTGACTTTGTATTCTTGTGGCTTAATGAGCAAAAGCTACATTAGTGATAATGCCTTTGTTATTAATGTCAAACTGGCTTTTGAAGAATGTTCCTTTATAAAGGGATGAAAATGAAGAGAAAATGGTGGTTTGGACATTGGAGTGAGTGTGATTTATGGTTTGGTGGTGATGCATCCAGCTGGGGCTAGGATTGGGGTTTGCAGAGAGACAGTCTAGAGCAGTAGCTGGAGTGTGGCTGAGAAGGGCCTGCAAAAGGTAATCTGTCCTCTTGTTCATTTGTGCTGCTGCTTGGGATCCTGCGGAAAAAGCAAAAAAACCACCCATTTTGGGTGTACCTTAAGTTACTCAGGATGCCAGATCAGTCACTGAATGTTCTGTTTTTAAAGTGAATTTATGTTGAGACTGTTGCTGATGTAAATGTCTGTTTATGCTAGTTAGAATCCTCCTGAAACTAATCAAGGACTTGTCCATTATCTATTGTTGCCAAAATGTCCATTAATAGATAAATCATTAGGTTGGATAATTGGTTCTTTTCTGGGAAGAATTTATGCAAACCAAAATTGCTTATAGAAACCCAGGTATGCTTACAGGAAAATCATGTGGAATTAATGGAGTAGAAAAGAGAAGGTTATATAGGTATTGTTCCAAACCCCTTTACTCTAAAATGGGAAACTAGCCCCTTTTTTGTCTTACTTCTTGTCATGTATGTAATTAAATAGAGATGCTTATTTAAGGAGGTTTTTTTACAGAAAATGTTTCAAGTATGCAAGAATAAATTATTTTTATTTACTGTGTGCCTGTTACTGTCTTTCAAGGCATGAGAGAAACTTACTCATTCAGATCTAACTTTGGATATAGGAATCTTGGACTTCTGGAATAGTCTATACTATTGGCTGATAGTTACTGTAGAGGGTTAAAGAGAAGCAACGTTTTAACTACCTGAGAAAATCCAGGATTTCAGCCCATTAGCAAACCATTTAGGCTAATTAAATGAATAGGGTTTAATGAATAAAAGAGTTTGTAAGCTCCCAAAACTGCTTGGTTGAGGAAATACTGTTGTAAGGCAGGTTCTCAGAGTATGAGGAGGGGGTAGGACTGAGCAGGTTCCTCCGGAATAACATACAGTAGAAGCACTTCTAGTAAAGTTGGAATCTCTAGGTCATTTTGTCAATAAACAAAACATCAATTAGCCTTTAAAGTCTGCAGATAGTTCCTGCTGTAGATTAGCTATGACAGCATTATTATTATTCAGTCCTCCTTAGTATTTACAAAGTACCTCAATCCACTTGGCTCTTCCTCTGTCCTATGCAAAGTGAGTCCATCCCAAAAGTAAAATGCTAAGAAATGAGAATAATGTCTTACTGAAGGAGAAAGTAGAGGTAGTCAAGAGTCAAAATGACAGAAGTTCAATCTTTTCTTCTATATGAGTTTTATCCTTGAATCAGCTGTTTTGCATTAAAGTATGAACATTGATTGCCACTCCGGAGGTTAAAATCCAAGTGAAAATGGAAATACCTGACCTGGTCGTCCTTTATTAGCAGTAAAAATGTAAACCTGGAAGGGAGTATAAAAGGAGTGGTGGTGATGTAAAGCATACTCATTAGTAAGTGTGTTGGCTTTCTTTATGCAGATTGAGTAGTTTGCTTTGAAAAATTCTGTACAGGGAATAGCAGTATTTTAAGCTCCTTACTAATGAGTTTGACCAGTTGAATGGCATGTAATTACCTATGAGACATTGTTTATAGACACCTGCAAGTTGTTAGTGTTGCTATTGTTAATTCTCAATTACTGCATTTACTAGGTATCTTGGAAGTCCTAACTGTTCTGGCTTTGGCAGGGATAGAGTTAATTTTCTCTCTAACAGCTGGTGGGATGCTGTGTTTGGGAGTCAGGATGAGAGCAGTGCTGGTAACACACTGATGCTTTAGTTGTTGCCAAGCAGTCAAGGACTTTTCAGTTGATTGTAGTGCCCTGCTAATGAGAAGGCAGGGAGCACCCAGGAAGCTGAAAGGGGACACAGCCAGGACAAGTGACCCAAACTAACCAAAGGGATATTCCATACCATGAGATCATGCTCAGCATAAACAGGGGCTGGCAAAAGAGGAACACACACTTCCAGGGTGTGCAGTTTGGGCACGGTCTGGCTTGAGGATGGCTCTGAGCTGTGCGGTCTGAGTTGTGTGGTTAGGTGAGAAACTGCATTGTGTGTCACCAGTTTTATATTTTTTGCTATAAAGTCATGTATTTGTTATTGCTCCCACCCTTTGCTATCCCAAAAACCTGTCCTTATCCCAGGAGGCTTGCCTTTGGCTTTCCCACCACACTCCCCCAGAGAGAGCGGCTGCATGGTCTTTAGCTGCCGGCTGGGGCAAAACCAGAACATTAACTCAAGAAATTATATAACTGTGAGGATCTCAGCTTTTATTTTATAATCTTTGACCTGGAAGTTGAGAAGAAGAGCACATATGGTATGTGGAGGATTATTCTGGAAGCCTTGTTGTCCTTTGAAAAATAAAAGAATGAGGAGTGGAAGAGAAAAGAAGGCTAATATGGTACTTGACACTGACATTTTACTGGTTTATAGCTGTCCTCATAACTGGGCTTGAAAGTGGTTTGAGTGTGTTGATTGTCTGGTTGATTGTACTCATTACAGTTTTAAAATATTGTTGGTGGGTCCCTGGTTTTCACCTTTAACATTGTGTCTTGAAACTCATGCATGGGTTCAGGAGTCCCTCAGCAGCATGTGATTTAAATAACTTCCACTGATCTCATTGTAATTGGATTTCCACCTTGTTCAGATTCTTGCTCCAGTTGCCTCCTTTACCACAGACCTCCTCTCTGCCTATGAGCAAGTCATTGAATTTGGAGTGTCTCACTTTCTTAGTCTGTAAAAGGGACATAATTAATGCTGCTCTACTTTACATAGGGAACAGGAAAGTTAATTAATTCAAACAGAGGGAATTATTTTCATACAAATGAGTATTTAAACCAAAAAAATTTCCTCAGGTGAGATCCATTAATTCAGGTGTTTTGGGTCAGGGTGAAATAGTGTAGGAGGAAACAGGAGTAGAGGATTAACCACTTTCCATGAGGCCTTTATATAACAAGAGTATGTAACTGGCATTTGCCTCTGGAAGGTCCAGGAAATCAGTCCAGCGTTTTCTCATTATTATAAGTGGATAGTTGAGAAGTAAGTGGTATCTGCATATCAGAGTACTTTTGTGTTGCAGTCAGAACATTGCCCTGGTTCACAGGCGTACTGCAGTTTGTTGCAAACCCTCATGTGGACATGGTGACAGCTGCAGCAGTACAGTGTTTAAATGAGGTTGCAACACCCACCCAAAAAGGGGAATAAATTTGCAGGTGACTGGACAAGACTACGTGGAGTTGCTGGCTGGCACATTCATATTGCTGTTACTAAGTTGTAACCTGTTATCTCATGTCTACAGGAGTTGCACACATAGGGATTTCAAGGAGTATTCTACATAGGCCAAGTCATTGTGATTGGACTGGACAAGCACAGGGAGTAGTTTTTCCTAATGATAACTAATGGACTTAAATCTATTGCTGCCAGCCCAGGTTGTGTCATGCTCTCCGTTATCTTGTGTATTCTACAGGCATTCTGCTTGATTTTGTTCCAGATGGACTTAAACTCATTCTTTAGAACCCCTACCAGTGCCAAGGTCAACTTAAATTAGCACCATTATTACTAAAAACACTATGAATGGGTTGGTTAGTTGCATTATTGCAGTTAAGGGGGTGACATTTAAACGCTCATCTAAATCTAAATGTATGTCTGTGGTGCTGTTCACCAAGTTGGGAATTCATCTTGCTCATGTTTCCATTGTGTTAAATGAAATGCCTGGTTTGAGATATCTACATGGACTGCCTGGATAGCTGGTTTGAGAGTGAAATGCCCCCATTATATGCTTCATTCAACGTTAAAATAGACGCTTGAGGAACTTCTGCTTTGAACAATGGAAGAGTAGAGAGGAGATTGAGTTTAACACTTTATTAGTACCACATTTCAGGGAGACAATGAGTATCATCGTCAGTGTTAGAGTATATTACTTAATTTGACCAGGGAGTGGTAGGTAAGATAAACCTCAGCCTCATTTCAACTGTAGATGAGTTAGCTTTTTGGACATGTACCATAAAGTGGGTTTAATTTTCTCTAGCAATACTCATCTCTCTTCAGATGACTGCTGGAAGAGCCTAAATAGAGACTTCAGGCTTCCAGTCAAAAGTTTAGATGGCTAAAAATAGGGTGAGATGAATCCCACCTTAAATATTCTTTTCCTGGAGCTTTACTGGCAAACAAGATGGCATGAAGGTAGAGGAACTCTTATTTATTGTATCTGAGGTGTTAGGTGATTCTAGACAGTTTCCTCTGTGCTTTCATAGGAGGTTGTATTACAGGGATCCTGTCTGATTTGAGTGAACAAAATCAAATCAAAGTATCTTTAATTAGTGATTGGTAGAATTTATTGGATGTGAATTGTACCTGTTCTGAACTTGTCAGCAAGGGGATATGGAATCATTTTAACATTTGTCACTGAACTTGGAAGTCTTCTCATATAGTCTTTTAGCATTTATTTATTTATTTATAAATGCATCTTCATGCGTTGAATTAGTTTCAGTAAGCTGATTACACAAGTGTAGTGTGGCAAGGGATGGATTGATGTTGGTGATTATTGTTGTATTCTTAAGCAGGTCAGATTGACCTGAGTCTCAAGTCTAATGAAGACAAACTTTGGCTAATTTCATTGTGTAAGTAGATTTAGTTGATTTTCAAAGACTAAATTCATTAACAAGCTTGGACCTAGGTCCTCCAGAATTTAAGGCAATAATACACTGAAATGTTGTTTGGAACAACATTCTCTTTAGAGAATGTGAGAGACATACATTTATGATTGCTTATAGGAAAGAAAGATCTTTGTCAGTGGTTTATCTTTACGTAATGAAGCACATTTTGGTAAATTAAAGCAGACCTTGCTTTTAAGCATGGCCTACTTAGTGGAGGGTTTTAGAATTGGATGTGAAGTGTGGCAGCCTGGCTCTTGATTGATGGCTAAGCAGATGCCCTTATAATGTCTTTGTTTCTGTTGGCAGGGTGAATTTGGAACTTGTTACGCCTTTTGACCATGGTTCAGAAGCATCCAAGGTAGTAATTTCAGTCCTGCAACATGGCACAGAAATGAAAGGGTAGCAGAGCTTTTCATATTCTATATTGTGGTGGTACCAGATGTTCAGGCATCAGTTTTCTTTCGTGTTTCAGTTCAGTCCAGAGGGTTTGTGTGGAAATGAGTTCTTTATCCATGCTATTCCTGAAGATTTTGAGGTTCAGCTGTTAGTGTTAGGTTCATATTTTTGCATTGATTTCAGCAAAAACTAATCCATTTTGCTTCAGCTCAGATGACTTACCCACTTATTCTCTAAAAAGCTGCTTACTGAATTCACTCTCATACCAGACAGAGGTGTATGTTTTCGTTTTTCAGTTCAGCATATTAACCACCACCTTTCTGTAAAAGGTGAATAGGAAATCAGTCTGGGATTCAGAAAGATGTTTGTTGCCCTATTCTAAGGCTTTTGAATGGTTTCCAGTGATTGGATCCACCTAGAGCCACTGATTATTGTCCCCCAAACCAGCTTAAAGCACTGTCAGACAAACTAGAAAGAAGGTATTGCCCATACCAGCTCTTTCATCCCATATTGTATCAAGATTTAAAAAAAAAAAGTAAAAATAGTCCAAGGCCACCTAGCCTGTTGTGATGAAACCAGGAGAGCTGTCAATATGAGAAGACTTCTATTAATAACTTGAAATAGATACAAGCTCTCAAAATATTTTAAAAAGTCAGGACACAGTCATGGTACATCTGGATTAGATGATGTTGATATTAGTAATACAAAGATTATTTTGGTAATACCTGTGTTTGCTGATGAAGAACTAAAATTATACTAATTTTAGAATGTGAAATACCTGATTTTAAAATCAACATTTAGTTTCAGTCTTGTAATATTGTGCCAGCATAGCTTTTTGCTGATGGGTATGAAAATTTATTGTTAATGATGCTGAATTTGGCTAGAGAACCTAAATAGTAATGTTCAGGATTTTCATGGGAAAATGTTTCACTGAACCCCTGTCAGGTTTTTTTTTATACCTTTTTTTCGGGAAGAAAAGCCCTTCCCTCTCAGTTGCCATGTATGCAGTGGTTACTACTGCTGTAGAAATCACACCCATGCTAGGGTGTCATGCTATATGCTGCACATAAGGATACATTAATCATAGACTCATAGAATGTGCAAGGTTGGAAGGGACCTTTAGAGATCATCTAGTCCAACCCCCTGCAGTGAGCAGGGACATCTTCCCTAGATCAGGTTGCTCAGAGCCCCATCAAGCCTGACCTTGAATATCTCCAGGGATGGGGCCTCCACTACCTCTCTGGGCAACCTGTGCCAGTGATCTACCACCCTCATAGTGAAGAATTTTTTTCCTAATACCCAACCTAAATCTCCCCTTTTTGAGTTTAAAACCATTACCCCTTGACCTACTGCTACAAGCCCTCAATGAACAGTTCTTCCCCAGCTTTCTTAGAGGCACCTTTCAGGGGCTGGAAGGCCGCTGTAAGGTCCCCTGGAGCCTTCTCTTCTCCAGGCTGAACAGACCTAGCCAGTCTTTATAGCTGCAGCCCTTTGATCAGAGAGGGCTGATCCACAGCCCTCCTCTGGACGTGCTCCAACAGGTCCATGTCCTCCTTGTGCTGAGGTCTCCAAAGTTGGACGCGGTACTCCAGAGCAGAGCAGAGGGGCAGAATCTCTTCTCTTGATCTGCTGGCCATGCTTATTTTGATGCAGCCCAGGATGTGACTGGCCTTCTGGGCTGCAGATACACATTGGAGGCTCATTTCCAGCTTCTCATCCACAAGTACTCCCAAGTCCTTTTCCACAGTACTCATGGATTAATAAACATCACTGAATCAAAAATGGTGTGTCTCTAAGAGGCAGAGCAATCTGTTATAAAGATTGAAAAAAATGACATGAAGTTTAAGGGGCTTAATATCTTCCTAGATCTACTGTTTTGATTCTTAAAGTGTCCGTTCTGTGGCTACCTACACATTTGGACTGAAGAAATTGTATGTACCTGAAATTCTGCTTTTGGCCAAGCAAGAAATTTTTTAGGCTCCATTAAATAGATGTTCCTCAATCTGTGTTAGCTAGTACCTGGGCACTGCTGAGTGAGCTGTTGAGTACAACTGATGAGGCTTTTCAGGGGAAGCAGGGATGCTGTAGCTGCCTGTGAGCTGCTTAGTTCAGCCAGAGAGTAGGTAGCCAGGATGTGGATGAAAGTTGTAGATAGCCTGGAGCTTCAGGCATTAACTGCTCTAGTTTTAAAACTCAATTCTCTATGGGAACAGTTAAAGATTTGGAAGAATGAGGGGGGAAAAAACAGGATCATGAGGTGATGATTAGGGTATGTATGTGAAATAGGGGAAACCTCTTTTCTAATTCCTATACCACTTAGAAGTTCAGTATTTTTATCAAATCAATGTGTGTTAAGAAGCACCTTGAAGCTGTGTCCCCTTTTTTCAGGGCATTGCTCTTAAGTAAGAGGTGTTTCTTTTCCTTTAAAACAAACAAACCAAACCTGGGCCACCTCAGTCTGAGATGGCTAAAGGCTATGAATCCTAACTGAAAGGAAGTGTCTGCTCGAATCTCAGGGTAAGTTGCCTTGTACTTAGAGATGGCCTGTAGTTACTGCTGCTCTAATTGTTGTCCTCTTTGTAAGTGTCTAAATCTTCTTTTGCCCTGTTTTTTTCTTCCCCCTTTCATTGCAGCCATCTAATTCAGGCTGGGTGTTTCGCTGCATGCGAGGTCCCTGTAAATGCAGTTCTGAATCTTCAGATGTAGGTACAAACACGTATGTGCCCACTGCTATAGGAAGTATCTCACGTGTCCCAGTGTGTTGTTCCAGCTTCTTATATGCATACACTAGTGGTGGATGCACTTAGAAGATTACCTTAGAGCGAGTACTTCATGTGGGGGCACTTCTGTTTCTGTCCAGGAAATTCAAGGCAGTATTTAGATGCTGTCTGGCTTACTTGGGAGCATTCAGCAGAGGGAGCATGCTAAGTATGTTCTACACACAAGGTAACTCTTTGGAGGCACGTAAGTCATGGTAGATATACATTGTCCATGTACAATTTCCAAGCGTCAAGCAACCACATTAGAGCTACCACCTGACTGTGCTGCCCAGCATCTGGAAATTCCAGGCAAATGGCCACATTTGTCCTTTTTTTTCCTTCTTTTTTTCTCTTCTTCCTGGACAGAAATTTAATGTGGGGGGAAAAGAAAAGGGATATGTTTGGAGGTACCTGGACTTCTGGCAGCTTTGCTTCAGATTATTGAGCTTCTCTGTGATGAAACACAAGATAGAGTGCAAGTATTAAGAGGTCTTTGTCTTAAACAGAAGCCATTTTTCTATTTCATAATTCTTGATGGTGTTTCTGTTGTAAAGATTAGATTCGGACGAAGAGAAGGTTATTAAGTGGAGAAACTCATTTTGATGCCATTGCAAGTGGAACTAATTTCAGTACATATAATGGTGATAGATTTCAGATTTTTACATTTTATAACCAGGAATTCTGTTTGGTTGCTTTAAACTCTGTCACGTTGCCACAATTAATTACTAGTATTTTTGCCTTGCAATGGAAATGATTACAAGTGTGTAATTTAGCTTCAGGCAGCTTTTAACCAAAACATAATTTAATATCCAGCTGTCTTTCCCCTCATCTCCCTGAAGCACCAGAAAACATCTAGTTTCTTAGGCTCATCTGGTGAAGACAATAGCTGTGGTGTCTGCAGACAGAAGCTCAAACAGAAGTAATGGGGTCCCAGTCCCTAGATGAGGAATTGTTGCAGTTCCTGCCTTGTAGATCGCTACAGTTTTTACCATGAAAGTGTTCAAAACCCTTTGCCTGGGAATTTTTTCGTTCTAAGTGCAATCTCTGCTCAAATGGACCTTCTCTTTCTTCTCCTCTGTGTTTTGGGGCTGGAAAGACTGAAGTCAATTGGTTCTGTTGCAAACTGCAGTTACACAGCAATCTAAAAAAGCAACACCCAAAGGCCTATCTGGAGTAACACTGCTAATTAGAGGGGAAAATGCGTAATCTGTCTCTGTTCAAGTATCTGTCACTGCAGAAAGCATTTGGAGGTTTGCTTGTGATGCAACGGGTGATAACGTTTTCCCTGGAGTGAGCATTGAACCTCCTATACATTGTGTCAGGCAATGCTTTACTGCCTTTGTTTTGATGAGGCATAAAAATGAAACTTTGCCTTTTAGAACCTTAACCAATGCTGAAATGAATGTTGTAGCTAGTGCAGCATCATATCTTGACTCCCTGGAGTGCAGCTCAAGGAGGGTATAAGGTATCCGAGATGGTATGTTGTCCCTGTGGAGCAGATGAGCAGCTATGGAGTCAAGGAATTCAGGAGTTCTCTTTAAGAGTGCCTCCACTCTTCATAAAATCTACCATGCATAAACCCCAGGATGATTCAGAGCAGGAGACTAATTTAGGTATTCCCAGAGGAACCCCTCTTTCTTCATTGATTACAGAGAGAATGTAGGAATACAAACTTTCTGGTTACTACATAGAGAAGAGACATGACTTGTCTTATTAATATCTAAAATGTATGAATTAGAATATTTTTCATTCATAATTCCCAGTGAATTATGAATTTAATTTACTACAACTGCTTTGTTAGTGTTGGATGTTTAACCCTTAGAAGTATTAGTGAATAGCCAGAGGGCATAGGGATCTGCTTCTCCATGGGTGGTGTTGAACGTTGTAATATTTTTAGTACCGTTAAGTATGATGTGTTTCTTCTCTATTTTTCTCTGCTCTAAGCAGATACATTGCACTTGAAACAATACATTAAGTGACAAAATCCAACTGATCAGAAAACTTGGTGGGAAATGGGAACTGAAAAATTTTATCTGACATAATAGAAAAACAGACACTCTGCTAGTCAGGTTTTAAATGTAATTGCATCAGACCACATAACTTTCTGTAATGTGTGAGCCTTTGGGAGCTAAACGTGTTATTTATTAAAAATAGTGGGAAAATAGCTTTCAGAAGAGAACAGTCATGATGTACAAATGTGTTGCAAATTCTAGTAATCTAAAATCTAGGTAATTTGGAAGATGGAAAGCTTTTTGTAAGTGAAAAGTATTAGAGTAGGCTTTTCTTCTTACTGTAAAACTTCACTAGATGTCAGTGTGGAAAGTATCTTCACTTTAATGCTATGTGAACTGCAGAATGAGAAGTGATAATTCCTTTAACACATGCGGATTTGGGGTGGCAGGTATTAGAATTTGGTAGTTGGAGGGTTTCTCAAGACATAGTTTATTTGTAGAAACAGTTTCAGGAGAAAAAAAAGCCATTTTGATAACTTCACACCGAATTCTGAATATTGTGTCTGTGTGAAGATAGAAATTCAAGAATTGTTTCAGTACTTGCAGAAAGGTTTGAGAATTGTATTACGAACCAAAATGACGTTCTAAAAGTTAATTAAAACTCCTCTTAGGGTTAAAACCCTACACTTTTTGGCTTTGTTTTATATTACTGTTTATTTTGGGGCAGCAAAAATTTGAATATATGTTTTCTTGCTGTTGGTTTGTGAAAGCTGGTCTTTTCTGTATAAGGGTAGCAAATACATTTAAAATACACATGGCTCAAGGCAAGGCTTAAGCATTAACTTCTACATTTAGGCAAGGAAAAAAAAGCACTTATATTTGAGTTTAATTAAGGAAAGCATTCCTAATCTGTTAGTGTGTTTGTGCATTCTTTTAACTGTATTATATATTAGGAGATGGTTGGTTGGTTAATTGGTTGGTGGATTTTTGAAGCTTTGTACTTTTATTGAAGCTTTAAGGTTTGGTCTACTGTGAGATGGTTAGACTTTTCTTTTTAAATGAATTCCTTTCTGTTTCTGAACTGTTACACCATCCAAAATATAGTGGGTTAGATATTGTATGGTGCCTTGGATTTTCTATATTAAAGTAAGCTACTACCAGGACGAGCCTTGCTGGACAGTCTGTGAACACCTGAACACAGGTATTTCTGCTGAAGTACAGAGGTAAAGAGGACTCTCTCTTCAATGGTCTTCTGACTGCTAGTGCACCAATGGAAAGAAGGAGATGAGAGGAACATGGGCTGCTTGCATTGTGTGCTGCCAGTTCCTGGCTTCTCTCTTGAAGTTACTTACTTTTAACAGAAACTTTAGGGACCTTTTCTGTTACCACAAAGAGGTTGGTTCTGTCTAGAGTTAGGATATGACTAAGGGTACGATAAGGAAAAGCTTAAACTGTGTTTGCACTAATTGTCCAATTTTAACTCACTTAAGTAGGTAAATAGCCATTAAAATGCAGTCTTTTAAAACTGTAACCAAAGTATTGACTCTGCAGGAGTTACATCCAAAAAGTTCTATTTATTATTTCCAGCTATGAAGTATCTTCCATTTAGAGGCAAAATTGAGTTGTTTCTTTTCTCCTAAACACTAGCATCACAAACTTGTACTCTGTGAATCCTTATGTATACCTTAGTGATGCTTTCAGTAGCATGTCCATTACTGCAAGATGGTGCAGATGGAACCAAGTAACCCTGTAATTTGGATATAGCAAATCACTGTTCAGTAAATTCAAGAACTATTGAAGTTCCTTTTGTATTTGTGCAACTTCTATTTAAAGTAAAAGCTTTTACCAGCAAATTTCATGTGATTCTGAACACCGAAGTTCAATATTTATTGTTACTAGAACTGGACTTTCCTTTTGCATACACCGCTTAATGAAGTACTGATAGTAGCTAAACAGCGTGGTGATGGGTTGACTGAAATGTGCAGAAAACACATTTGAAAATCATAGAATCATAGAATGGTCTGGCTTGGAAGGGACCCCAAGGATCACAGAGTTCCAACCCCCCTGCCACAGGCAGGGACACCAACCTCCAGGCCTGGAGCTACACAAGGTTGCCCAGGGCCCCATCCAACCTGGCCTTGAACACCCCCAGGGATGGGGCATCCACCCCCTCTCTGGGCAGCCTGTTCCAGAACCTCACCACTCCCTCTGTAAAAAACTTTCCCCTAATACCTAATTTAAACCTTCCCTCCTTTAGCTTCAGTCCATCCCCCTTGTCCTGCCATTGTCTGCCCTTTTAAAAAGTTGATTCCCCTCCTGTTTCTCTGCTTCCTTCAGGGACTGGAAGGCTGCAATGAGGTCCCCCTGCAGCCTTCTCTTCTCCAGGCTGAAGAAGCCCAGCTCCCTCAGCCTCTCTTCATAGGGGAGGTGCTCCTGCCCTCATCATCTTCATGGACTCCTCTGACCCCTCTCCAACAGTTCCACATCTTTCTTGTATTGGGGCCCCAGCTCTGGACACAGGACTCCAGATGGGGCCTCACGAGGGCAGAGCAGAGAGGGACAATTCCCTCCCTGTCCCTGCTGCCACCCCTCTTCTGATGGAGCCCAGGATACCATTGGCCTTGCGAGCTGCAAGAGCACACTGCTGGCTCATGTTAAGTTTGTTATCCACCATGACACCCAGGCCCTTCTCAGCAGGGCTGCTCTCCAGGAGCTCTTCTCCCAGTCTGTATCTACGTCTGGGATTCTTCCAGCCCAAGTGCAACACCTGACACTTATCAGTGTTGAACCTCATTAGGTTCCCCCAGGCCCACCTTTCCACGTAAATGTCAAATATCTATCTTCCCAGCAGATGCATTGTTAGGGGTTAAACATTGCAGAGAGCTCACATATAAGGTATGAAACCGAGATTTATGAACTTAGAAGTATTTTAGTAGATGTAATTAATTTTTCATAAATTATACCCACACTTGGAGGAGAAGGAAAGGGATGTTTTAAGTACTGCTGTACGTAACATCTCCTTTTTCAGAACTGATCTCTTAAGGGTGTTTATGTACTGTAGTTCACGATGTGGCTGTGGCAGGACAGGTATAGCATACAAAAAGACTTTACAAAGGCACCTTGAGAAACTGTCTTTTAATGTTTTTAAAATAGGTATCTTGCTTCTCTTGCTGATTTCTCTATCAGTGTTTTGTAATGGCTGACTCAGCAAATTCTGCAACTCTTGTTCCAGGATAAGAAACTTTTTATGTGACCATGGATCATCAGCATGTTTCAACCAATTCACGTAACTTTTGTTTCTTAATCACAGAATGCTTTAGGTTGGAAGGGACCTTAAAGATCATCAAGTTCCAACCCCCTGTCATAGGCAGGGACACCTCTCACTAGACCAGGCTGTGCAGGGCCCCATCCAACCTGGCTTTGAACACTGCCAGGGAGAGGCCATCCACAACTTCTCTGGGCAACCTGTGCCAGTGCCTCACCACCCTTGTAGTGAAGAATTTTTTCCTAATATCCAATCTAAATCTACCCCCTTCCAATTTAAAACCATTCCTCCTTGTCCTATCGCTACATGCCCTTCTAGAAAGTCCCTCCCCATCTTTCTTGCAGGTCCCTTCAGGTACTGGGAGGCTGCTGTAAGATCTCCCTGGAGCCTTCTCTTCTCCAGGCTGAACAAGCCCAACTGTCTCAGCCTGTCTTCACAGGAGAGGTGCTCCAGCCCTTGGATCATCTTTGTGGCCTCCTCTGGACCCATTCCAACAGTTGCATGTCCTTCTTATGTTGGGGACTGCAGAACCGGACACAGTGCTCGAGGTGGGGGTCTCACAAGAGCGGAGTAGAGGGGCAGAATCACCTCCCTTGACCTGCTGGCCGTGCTCCTTTTGTTGTGGCCCAGGATGCAGTTGGCTTCCTGGGCTGTGAGTGAGCATTGTCAGCTCATGTCAAGCTTCTCATCCACCATCTACTTGTTTGGAAGAAAGTAAAAAAGGAAATTTGGAAAAACTGCATAAAAAAACTTAGCAAGTTCCTCCCTTTGTACTATTAGGTTGCAAGGAAACCAAGAGCTAGCAAATCCCAGGAATGGTAGCTTGGAGATTCCTGTATGGGAGATCTTGGCTATTTTGACTTTAAGGCCACAGGTGCTGTTGACTCCATACTTAGAACTGGTTTGTCTTAGGCATGCAGCAAAATTTGCTTTTCTTTGCAGGGGACACTACAGAAACACCATGGGACTTGCTGTTAGTTCTGAACTTGTGGGTTGTTTTTTTTTCCTCCCTTGGAATATTTTATTTTATTCTGGAAAAAACAGGGTTTTGCACTGAATTTAACTGTGAAATTAAATTTCTGCTAGCTTGCTCAGAGCCAAGGTTTAAGGCACTAATTTATGTTTTATAAATCAAATAAATAAATGTGCACCTGTGAATCCAGCTGGATATAAAAGCACACAAATCATTGGTTAAATGCTTGAGTACTTTCTTCTCAGAACTGAAAGCTATAGAACCCTTGTTAGTTTTGAATACCTTATATATGAGAATTCTAGATATGCTTAAGTGCTTGCTGACGTATTGGGCGGTTTCACCATCATATTAGCCTTTAACTTAATATATTGTATTTCTCATGACAACATCATGTAAAAATGTCTGGTCCAGTTTGGGATAGTGTGTGTGTGTGGGGGGGGGCTATCCATCTGGAAACAAGTAGATTTGGATTTTGAGAGATCACAGATGCAGCGGGTACTGTAACTCTGCCATTGTAATAGATTTTCTGTTGCTCCTTTGGTAATGTCTGCACTGATTTCTGTCAGAGGCCTGATGAAATGCTTTTTTGTTTAACTTTGTGTTCTATACAGATTTTAGGAAAGAATCAAAGGGCATAAAGCCAGGCTTTACATCTAGTCTCAGCTGTCTTCCCAGTGTTCAGAAGTGTTAGCCCTATCTAAGTGTTCTTCATGTATTAAATATTGTAAATAACTAGTTAAAGGATGTTGTGAATGAAATTGCATGAAATGGTATGTTTTGCCTTGCCCTTCTCTGTTATCAAAGACTTTATGCCAAGACTTTATGTGGACTGTGCATTGTGGATATTGCAAGGGGAATTGTCTCACATCTATTTATGCCAGTGTGAGCAGATTCAAACAAAAACCAAGCTTTGTTCGTGTTTATTGCATTCAGGACATTGTTTTTCCCCATTTCCAAATGGTTTCAAAGCTGAAACCTTTTTCAGTGGGATACCATTTTCTGGAAGACTGGGTAAGAAAGGATACTCATGTTTCAGTAAAAATAACTAACTAGTATTATTAGGGTAGAACATCTTCTGTGGCCTTCTGGAAATGCTTGCTAGAAGGAAAGTTTTAAAAAAACTTTGGCATAGAAAAATATTTGGTCAACACATGCCAGTCTCTGGACACAAGTGTACAACTTAGTGAGAGGAGACTGTCTACTTCTCAGGACTCGGTTGTCTCATGACAGTTTCCTTGTGTAGTAATTGAACCCTTAATATTGGAAGATGTAATATATTGGAGACTTGGTTTACCCTAAAACCCATGGCTACAAATAGAATGTGGGCAAATAAATAAGAGTGGTTATAGATGAGAGAGGGACTGGAGACTGCTTGTGAAAGTGGGCTCTGAGTTACAGATCCAGGCGTGGATGACTGAGGTGCCACCCTGAAAATCAGAATGTGGATCGACTTGCTCCACAGCTCTGCACACTGAACAAGAGTGACATTGCTGATCTGTGTTGTATTTCTGTGTTTTATAGAATAGTCTGGGTTGGAAGGGATGTTAAAGACCATCTAGTCCCAACCTCCCCCCCTGCCCCCGCCCCCATGGATAGGGACACCCTCCACTAACCCAGTTCGCCCAAATCTAGCCTGGCCATGAACCCTGCCAGGGAGGGGGCATCTGCCACCTCTCTGGGCAACCTCACTATCCTCAGAGTAAAGAATTTCTTCCTAATATCTAACCTAAATCTCCCTTCTTTCAGTTTAAGGTGATTACCCCTTATCCTATCACTCCATGCCCTTATCAACAGCCCCTCCCAATTTTTCCTGTAGCCCCGCTTCAGGTAGTGGAAGGCTGCTGTATGGTCTCCCTGGAGCCTTCTCTTCTCCAGGCTGAAGAACCACCAACTCTCTCAGCTTGTCCTCACAGGAGAGGTGCTCCAGCCTTCTGAACATCAAAAGGGGATAGTGATGGTGTTCTTTGGGTTCCCTTGTGGTAGAGCTATCCTTTCCATATCCTGGAGGTAAAGTTAGTGACATTCACCAATTTCACAGTCGCTCTCTGTCTGGATTATTTGCTTCTGAACCCAAATGAACTGTGGTCACTGTGGACCAGTGCAGGGTTGTTAAATGAAGAATTTTTTTAGTAGCAGCACATTAGGGTTTATAACTCTACCAGAAATATTTGTGCCACAAACAAAAAATTCCATTTACTGAAATGAGTGTAAAGAGAGCAGCATTTGGGTAGGAGCTGCAAGGACCAGGTATTCCTGCTTGCCTCTGAAGTGATGCCCCTGGTCTGCACCTAGAGGGGCATCTCTTTCCCCCTAGAAATTCTGACTGAAATGTCAGCCTTAAAATGAGAAGTGTCAGCCCTATTTTAAAAGGTTTTGAAGTACTTCCAGGCACCAATAGTGGCCTACTAAGATTTCTAAGGATATTTTTGTGCTATTACTTTTAGTCACCTAAGAATTTTTTCTGAAAGTCCTTATCTTTGGGAAGCTTTTGAAGTTAAGTAAGGGCAAAGCTGAAGGAGCAAAGGACTATGAAATGGGACAAAATTTTAAAACCTTTGTTCTTAGACCTTTTCTGAGATCTGTCTGTATACCTGCCTTTGCTCCTCCAACTGATGTGGTGTGAAATATGCCTGTACAGTGTAAAATACTCTGAGAGTGTTTTGTTCATCTTTGCCACAAGTGTTCTATAGGAAAAAAACCCAAACCCAACAGAACAACCTCACCTCTGAAAAAAATAGTAAAGCTTTGAAAAATTATATTTACAGTATTGTTTTGGAAGCCTTGCAGGCAGTATCTCATGAAAGCTGCCTTAATACTTGCATCAGGGATTTCAGTAGTTTTTCAGTAAGTATTTAATGTGAAGTTATGCTGTAAAAGTCCAAATGGTTTTGAATTCCATATTTAGAGGCAAAGCGTGAATTTAAATAGATCTTAAAGGAGCATTATGAGATTTTGCCTGACACAAAGGGGTCCTCTAGTGTAAAGGGGTATTATTTTCTGTTCCTTCCTGCCTCCTAAATAACAATGCAGAGGACACTGCCAGGCTGTTAGAGCGTTTGGGTTTTGTCTGCTGCCCCCATCATATTTACCAATACAGACTTGTCTTCATAATTTAGCTGATGATTCATTTGCCAGTACATAGCTGACTACTTCTAGCTCATTTGGCAGTGTGTGTGTTGGCATCGAAGTCGTCGGGGAAGTAAAATGTATGTGTTTGTGTTTATATCTTCTGGCAGATGTGTAATACAAAGGAGCTACCACTTTGGCATGGGCACTTCCCTGTCTCTGCCCACATTTTAAGTGTTTCCTGGTGGTGTTCTGTGCTGGTAGCTCATATCAATGTTTATCTGCCTTTTCAGAATGAAAATAGCACCGTTCTGGTTTTGGGGGTTTTTTTTGTCCTTGTGATGTTACAAAGATGTCACAGCATGGTAGAGACACAGTGGAAACAGAACTTTATAATGTGCTTTTAAACAGTTGGTAACCTGTCTGGCTCCATTTGGCAACTGAAAAGCAGGGGTTTGCAACCAAGGCTTTAGAATGTGCAGATGACTCAGTCTCCCAAACTCAAGTATTCTACATGGAGAAATGTTTAGGGAACAAAAAAAAGGTAAAGAGAAGAGGAAATATGCTCCATTTTTAATTATTTTCTTTTTCATGGAACTTTGCATAAAATAATGTGTTCTGCAGAATGGATTTTCCTGTGCCTGTATGTTCAGTGTCAAGAGCTTGCCAAGATATGTGTATATGTGTTTAACTACTCTTTCTTGGTAAGTTAATTTACTGAATAACATTCCTGCTTCTAAAGAAGCAGCAGTTTCTCTTCATTTCTCATTTACAGGATAACTTTTTCCTGAGAAATTTTGACTGGCCTCCTTTATTTCTGCATTGCTGTCAGTATCAGAACTACAGCATCAAAAGAGTTACAGGTATTAGGATGCTGTGCCTCAGTTTTAGCTAGTCTCCCTTTGTGCAGGGGGAGAAAGAAGACATGAAGAAGTCTGAGGACAGAAGGGTCTGGAAGGGAGGAGAAACAGCTGTAACTTCACTGCTTGTACCCCATTACCTTACACAAATGTGGCCATGCAAACATCACACATGCCAACTAAGACAGTAAAAATTGCTAAAGTAATACTTGATAAAGGGGGTCTTTGTAAGTTAAATTCTGGTTGTGGTTAATTAATTAAAAATGCTGCTCCAACCATGTTATCTCGGGTGCCTTATTAAGTGTAGGGGAGACACGGAAAGAAAACCTTCTTTATTTGCTGGAGCATTTCCCCTTGTTCCAAGAACACCAAGCTGTACAAATAGAGTTTGTATTTAGTTCTGAATACACTGAGGTCCATGATCGCTCTTATCTCTGTGGAAGCAAGCTCCAAAGCCTGTCTGGCTGCCCAGAGAGCTCACATTTCTGCCTATGTGATGGATGGGTTCCTTGTTCTAATGAAGCACGGCTGTTGTTGGAGGTCGTGGTCACAGAAGGAGAGGCAATCCATCTTTAATGAGGGGCAGTTCTATGGAGACCTTGAATGCTGAGAAAGAGATGTAGCACTTCTTTTTTATTTTAATTTTATTTGATGTAGAGAGCTAGTGCAGAGCTGCTGTCTTGTTTTACAAGTTGGTTTGTGGCTTAAGGTGTTTGGGGCTTTTTGTTACTATTACAAAGAAGGTGGGAGCTGTGTTCTGTACAAACTTTAACCATTTGAGATGTTTTGGCTTCGTTCTCAGGTGTAATGAGGCTGGAGGTTGCAAATGCATGTACTTCCATGGCCAGATCTCTGATCAGATAGGGAAATCAAACCTCTGGCCATGCAGAGATGGTGTTAGACTTCCCTGTCTGAGCATCCTTAGGAACATTACGGCCTAGGGAAATTCTTCAGAGCAGTTCCCATCAATAGAGATGGTAGATGTGTATTTTAAGTACCTCTGAGGATCAGGAGCTTTTGTTGGGGCAGAAATCTGTCAGTGGGTCATCTCAGGCAAATTCCACAATGTGTTTCTTCCTTTTTTTTTTTTTATTCTAGACAGCTTTAGACATTTGAGGTTGGTTGTTACAAGGGTAACAACCCTTTTCATTCAGATCAAGAAGCAGCAAATTAAGAATAACAGTTTTTCTACACTAGTTGAACATATGTATTGGGACTGTAGAACTAAACATGTTACCAGTCTCCTTACACATCTGGCTTTATTTAAGTTCTAAAAATCAGAATGCCTTCTCATGGTAGATTTATTTGATATTTTAATTGTTTAGCCTAAAGACTATGTCTGAATACTGCCTATGTGGCTCATGTCTGAGGAGAACATAAAACGCTTTATGTAAGCATAAAGAATACTAATTATCTTTTCCCCCCTCTTAGGCCTGTGGGAGAAAAATGCAAAGGGGAGGATGGACATCATTTCTGGGCTCAGAAGAAGACAAAATGTGGAATGTATCTGCTGTGATTCACTGACATTTCTGTTCTTAGATACGTCCTTTGAACAAACTTCTCTGAACAGTGGCATGAATCACCAGCAGTGTGGGTACAGGAATAAAACTAGGCAAGAGCTGTGTGTTCACCAGAAGATTGGAAGTTTGACTGAGACTTTGACAACCATTCACTAAACTCAACATTCAGGAGTAAAATTTGTAACGTCATCACAATTTGCTCTTTCTTGATCTTTCTTGTTTTGTTTATTTGAGGCTTTGTTTAGCATGACAGTTTCAAACTGAACAGTTTTAGCTTTAAGTATTTATGGTAATGTAAGTGCAGAGCTAGTTACAAATGTGCTTCCCTTTTGATTTGAAAAGTTTGGCTTTTGACCTCTTTTCAGCCCAGTTCTTGTGCTATGTTCATCACCCTGGTGTCTGATCAGGCAGCACATAAACTAATTTAGAGGAGACAAGGTTTGCATGTACCAATATTTAGTTTATTCGAGGTTACCAATATTTAGTTTATTTGAGGTTATGATTTCTTTAAAAATATTTCTTAAAAACAAACATTTTTTGTTGAGGGTTTTCTTGGTTTGTTTTTTTTCTGTCTTTCAGGTTGATCCAGCTTTGAAGGAAAAATTAAAACAGAACACTGTGACACTTGAATCTGAATATGAGGTAAAATAAATTTGTTGCTTGGGGCTCATAACCTTGGCTACCCTTGATTACCCTGGCTGCTGGTGGGTTGTATCTGTCCCTAACTAAAATTAGATCAGCCATCTGCTTTTGACTCACTGATGTCCAATAAAAACAAGGTTTTATGTAAAGAAAGGCTTTTGAAAATGCAGTGCTCTTTCTGAACACAGCTTTACTTTGATGTCCAGGTGCCAAGTACAGTGACACAAACAAATTCCGCTGTTCCTGTGGTTAACCTACTCTATAAATGTGGAGCAGATGTTGTCCTTAGACGGAATGTGTGTACATACATGTCAGCGCTTCTGCTGCATGAGTTTTGATGATCTTTAGACCAAATTACAGAACAAGGTGCTTGATGTGCTTTCTGTTATTTCTTGCTTTTGAAACTGCCATTCCTTTTTCACTATTATAATTTTATGGGTAAATATTTCACTCTTTCCTCAACCATGCATTTTCTTCAAACATTACTGAGCTCCAAAATAGCTGTTTTGTCCAATGTAATACCTAGTTTCATAAATCTTCAGGCCTGCAAAAAGCCATGGCAGGAAAACTGGAAAAACCCTCTCTGTATCCAGAAACAAAAGGTTCAAGTTATTTAGGATAATTTTTAACATTTTAACATAACTTGTATCAAATGTCCAGCTAACACTTTATCTGTCTCTATGGTCTTTATGCTGACCACAGTTTTTCTAGTTTTCTTTTTGTTCTCATACCACATTCCTGTCACAAGCCTTTGAAGAGCTTGTTTGCACCAATGGGCTTCATGCTTAGGTGTCCAAATGGCAGGACATAGTCTTGCTAATAAAACCTTTCTATTATGATTTGTCCACAATAAAAATAAAACCTAGCTTTTCTGTTTTCACATGCCTAATTTCATGGAACATCTGCCTACCTGCCACATTTGTCATAGTGTTTTATCATCTCCCTTCTTCAAAAAACTGTGTTTTAGGTGATGGAAATAAAGAGATGTGATCCCTGAGTACATATGGAAAGCTCTAGCGGAAACTCAAAACATACAAATCCTTTAAGTTCTGATTGCCTCTGGGGTTATTGTGTCTCTCACTTTCCATGGAATATACAGTAAGGCTGCTCTGATTTATTCATGTGGAAGAACCACCAGCGGTAAAAAGAACCACATCTCTGTTTAACTCACTACCCAACCTCAACATCAACTGATCTGTATTCAGATACGCCTTGTTTTCTCTCCAGAAGAGAAGTAAATAGTTGAACTGTAATATTTAAATGGCCATAATTGTATTAGCTTTATGGATAAATCAATAGTAATAAAGTACAACTGGCACAACAAAATGTTACAATCCTACTTGGGTAAGAAGGCTTCTTCCTGGTGGACGGAAACAACAGAAGCAATCTTGCTTTTCTGTTCATCTAAACTGCAGAGAGTTCCCAGGCTGAAATTCTTCCCCAGTGTTTGTATTGTTCCGAACTCACATCTCAATATATGTCTTACAACGGGTAGCAACCTGCAAGCACTAGGCAGATTCCTTTCTCGCTTCACTGAAGCTGGTGGAACTGTCAGCAGTGAGGCACACACTTTGCAGGCCCCACACAGAGTGGGTGACGATTTCAGTCACTGTTACTTCCATGTTCTAGTGGACAAAATCACTGAGGTACAGCTGACATTTAGGAGAGGAGTTTTCGATGGACTCCCTGTGTTCCTGGCCAGGGGATTTCGGGTGGAATATTCCTCTTCCTTTATATTTTACTTGTCCAAAATACAGCTCTTAAGAAGAACATCTTCTAGTTCTCTATATAGGTCACACTGGAGGATTACTCTGGTGGCTGTTGCTAAATACGGTATGATAAGAGATCAAGGGCAGTTAAAAAAAAAGTTGCTGTTTTGTGATGTAAAGCCTTATTTTACAATATTATTAGCATTATATCTGCAGCTGTTACTGAGGTTACGAAGCCAGCTCTTTTGAAGCGTGGTTGCTTGATGCATGCAAATATCCATTATCCCACCCTAAGACTTCAAAAATTATCTGATTGTCTTTATGGAAACATGCTTCTTGAATCTATACTAAATTCTTTTAGAATGTTCTAATTCCTGTTCTACATGTACACCTTTATGGGCACATTGCAAAAGATAAAGACATTTCTGATAGTTCAAAGAAGTTGCAGTCTGCATTTTGTCTCCAATGTGATGAAGAAAATTGTAGTCCCAGATTTAATTTATTTACTGGGAGGAAATGAACATAAAGCCATTTTCTCACATTCTGTTGTACTAAATTACGTCTTCTCAAATTATTTGAAATTAACTTTATTTCATGTGGGAGTATTTCTAGCCAGGATGCTATTTTGAGGAAGAAAGAACTTGCATGTGTAATTCGTATTGCACTACTTCTATCTCAGATCTCTTAATAATGCCATTTATCTTGCGCCTTGGGACATGCCAGAGGAGCAGCCTCCCTTTGCATGTGTTCTCCATTGTTTATGCATTCCTCTCACATGCTTATGTGTCCTCATATGGCCAATTAGTCCTTGCTGCTCCCCTTTGTCTAATAAATCATCGCTCTGTCCACTAGTGACACTGGTACTAATGGGAGTGTAGTTCTGCTGCTGATGGGGCCTTGTAGAACACCCTGTAAAAAATATCAAGTGTCTGACCTGTGATGAAAGCCTTGAGTATTTTATTTGAAAGCGCAAAAAATTGTTTGAAAGAGGAGCATAAAACCCCCCTGCAAAATAATTTTCCTTCTTCTACACTGGATCTCTGAATTTTTGTGAAATTAATGGTCTAATGCACACTAAAAAAATCTGCCTCAGTCACATTGGACCCCAGAATAAATAATTGCTGTTTAGGGTTCTTCAGGGAAATAAAACATCTTTAAAAATAATGTATTAACGTTTTATGATGGAAAAATCAGTTAAGTTTGAATCAAATATGTTGTATGGAACCAATGACAATTGAAGGCAGAGGAATAAAGTGTCACAATAAATAAAAAATGTAACTGTATGGAAACAGTAAATGAGAAATCTCAAGTAGAAAAGGTTCATAAAAGACACTAAGGATATCAGAGAGTTGTCTCCTAAGTAAGATGACAAGCATATGGATAAGAGGATGGTATTGCAGCAAACTAAGAATAAAATAATCAGTGATAAGTAACCACATTGGCAGTGTGCCAGCATTTACAAAATATATTTGTATTTCTTTCAGAGAAAAAGTCCTTTGTATTCAAATCAGAAGAGACAAGTGATGTACTTTCAAACCTCTTAATAACTAAACACAATAGTATTTCATGTCTATTGTGCTGTGATAGTTTGTAGTGGAGTTTCAACAAAATGTTTGGAAGACTTCAATGGCTGCTGAAAAATCTGGGTCTGGATCTTTAGGATCTAAGAAGATGGATCTCTAGGAATCATCACCAGGCCAGAAGATGATATTTTAAATGTTCAGTGAGATTGGGGACTTACTAGTGGTTGCACTTGGTCATCTTAAAGGTCTTTTTCAACCAAAACTGTTATGTGAAAAGGGCAATATTGAGAAATTTTTTCAGTGATATGGAAGAAATTGTAAAATCATTGCTGATAAGTGCCACAGAAGTATTGAAATAGTAGAAGTATGGCAAGGCAGGGACAGCTTGGTGAGATGGGTCCATTAAATCATAGAATCATAGAATGGCATGGGTTGGAAGGGACCCCAAGGATCATCCAGTTCCAACCCCCCTGCCACAGGCAGGGACACCAACCTCCAGGCCTGGAGCTACACAAGGTTGCCCAGGGCCCCATCCAACCTGGCCTTGAACACCCCCAGGGATGGGGCATCCACCACCTCTCTGGGCAGCCTGTTCTAGCACCTCACCACTCTCTCTGTAAAAAACTTTCCACTCATATCTAATTTAAACCTTCCCTTCTTCAGCTTCAATCCATCCCCCTTGTCCTGCCATTATCTACCCTTTTAAAAAGTTGATTCCCCTCCTGTTTCTCTGCTCCCTACAGGGACTGGAAGGCTGCAATGAGGTCCCCCCACAGCCTTCTCTTCTCCAGGTTGAACAAGCCCAGCTCCCTCAGCCTCTCTTCATAGGGGAGGTGCTCCAGCCCCTCTGATCATCTTCGTGGCCTCCTCTGACCCCTCTCCAACAGTTCCACATCTTTCTTGTATTGGAGCCCCAGCTCTGGACACAGGACTCCAGCTGGGGCTTCAGGAGGGCGGAGTAGAGAGGGACAATCCCCCCCCTGTCCCCGCTGGCCACAATGAAGGAAGCATCTTTTAAAGTAGCCAGAGCTCTTTGTTTAAAAACTTGGAGCAGAAAGAAAAAGACTTAGGAGTCAGTGAATAAACAATGTAGGTTGGTCTTTTACTTTGGTGCTGTGGCACAAAATGTTAATTCAGTCTTTATAAACAGTAATGGTAGGTAGTAGGAATAGATGATTTCACTTTTGAGTGTCACACTGATGAGGCTGGTATTGACATACTGGATTTACTTCTGGTGTCCATGTTTTGAACAGGGCTTTAAAAACATGTTAGGTTGCAGAGCAAGCTGAATATATTAACTTAGATCTTGAGAAAATGCCTTAAAAGAAACTTAAAAGATTTAAATCTTTTTAAAGGTACTAGAAGGAATGTTAGTTTTATGTAAATACCTTCATAAGAAGAAAGTGCTAGCTATTGAAATTGGGTTTTTTAATTACAACAAAGATACTAAAATTAGAAGTAAGGTCTGTTATTAATAGATGGGAACATCATTTGAACACAACAGCAAGAAAAATGGGTTCTCTGTCATTCAGAATTTCAAAACTGTAACACTTCCATAACGTTCCTTCAACTGGTTGTAAGGTATTGGCCTCACTGGGTAAATGAGGGAATATGCAGGTCGGCAGATAGCCCAGAGAATGCTGCTTTTTTGACTTAAATTATATTTTGAGCAGTTTTTGTTCCTCATAATTTGATAGAACACAAAATTAGCTGTGGAGAGTAATTGTTACCTGTTTGTCCTGAGGATTACAACAGAAGTATTTTAATTGCAGTATGAAAATACTTTTTCAGGGACAGTTCAAAAAGTAAAAGCATGTATATGGAGAAGTGGCTTGGGACAGTAGCCTGTAAACTTATTTACTCTCTTAAAAGAATAATTTGAATAAGCTCTTCTAAAAATTATACAAGCCACTTAATGCTCATTTGACTTAAGTGCCAGCAGAATTGATGAAATGCCAGGAAGGAACAGGGCAGTGACACGGTAAGTCATATATTAAGTTAGATGTGTTGATGTATGTGGACATGAGGACTACTCTAGAATGAAGATAATTCCAGAATGCCAGTAGTTGAAGTCTTGCAAGGATCTTGTTGCTGCCATTAGCAGTACCAGAGGATTCCTGATTTTATTGTTGCTTAAGAATTAACACCTTAGCTTATTGAATTCATTTCCTTGTGTCTGTGAAGATACTGATGGCTACATACCTTGAGCTGTTGGAGAGGTGACAAAGATACTAGGGGAAAAAAACCCCCTCCTTAGTAACTGTTGTGACACTAAATGAGGTTGAGATATTGTTCTTACCCCCTTTAATCACTCTGCATTCTCCGTGCTCTCTTGATGGTGTGTTGTCCAGCTTAGCCATTAGATTCTGATTGTCCAACAGGTTGTGTCTGGGACGAGTGGAGTCGTTTTGTATTTCAGTTTGTTCCATGTGGGTCGCTGTCCTAAGAGACTTGTCTGACAAAACAGAAAGATGGAATGCAGAGTTTGCACACTTTTAAACTGAATAATCAAACTTCAGAAAATTGAAAGGAAGAGTTCCCAATTTCAACCCCTGACTTCATCCTATATCTGATAAGTCTTCACTTTTGCCAAATTATAGCTGGGAGACATTCCTGTGAAGTTGAGAGGCTAAGGGAGATGCTGTTGGCATTTCAATATGTAATACTCCTTGTTCAATAGCATCTTCCCAGAAAGTCATAGCACAGCTCTGCCATTGTACAGCTCTAACATGAGAATAAAGAGTCTTTAGCATGACGCAGTTCAAAACCAAAAATGCCCTCCAACAATAGAAAGACCGCAGACCTTACCTTCTGAAACTTCCTGCTCAGACAGAAGTGTTCCTGATTTGATTTTCAAGGCCTGTTGGTTCTGACAGAACGGAAGGGAGATGTACTGGCCATAGTTTCTGCACAGAAGAAAGCATTTCTTTTCATATAAATCGGTAAGTAAGCTCAGGCAGAGATGATGCAGTTTTCTGTAGCTGTGCTGCTGAGACAGTTTTTGTAAGCAGCAGTTACAGTTTTCTGCCCGCCCCAAAAAGTGTAAACAACGAGCAATTCAAGGCCAAAGTCGCAGCCAAGAGATAGTCACAGCCCCTCTGAGAATCACATACAGGAGAAAACAACCCGGCAGCAGCTGCATTTTGCCACCAGAGAAGGGAGTGAGAAGATGTAACGAGCTGTGCAGACACCAAGGCTGGGAAAGGGAAAAGAGGCAGCCCAGGTGCCGGAGAGAAAGATGCCCCTGCAGCCCATGGAGAAACCCATGGAAAAGGCCGAGACCCCCACCTGCAGCCTGTGGAGGGGCTCCACGCTGGATGGAGCAGGTGGAGACAGAGAAGACGCAGTGACCCTACGTTGGAACAAGCCCCTGCCAGCACTGGCAGCCATGAGGAGAATCAGAGACACAGAAATGGGAGAGAGAGTTTTGTGTCGGAACAGGTTTGCAGGGGGAGGCTTATAACCCTGTGGAGGACTGGGACTGAGAGACACTGTGATACAGAGATAAAGCCCTGTGGGAAAGGACTCACGTTGGAGTTCGTGGAGGACTGTCTCCTGTGGGTGAGACCCCACAGTGCAGCAGGGGGAGGGTGTGGAATGAATGCCCCCCCCCCCCCCAGCTGAGAAGGAAACCAACTTGCAAGGGACTGACCGAAGCCCCCATCTCCCAGTCCCTGCCTCCCTGTGCTGCCATCGGGGGGAAGAAGGGAGTGAAATCATGACTAGAGTGAAGTCTGCTAAGAAGGGAGCAGGGAGGGAGGTTAGAGGTGTTTTAAGATCTGGAAGAGGAAAACAGCTCATGAAGAAGTAACCGAGAACCCCATTTTTTCCTAGTCCCTGCCCCCCTGTACTGCGAGCGGGGGGAAGAAGGGAGCAAGATCATGGCTAAAGGGAAGTCTGCTGAGAACGGAGGGGTGGGGGGAAGGTGCTACTGAGAACCCCATTTCCCCAGTCCCTGCCCCCCCTGTGCTGCAAACGGGGG
Organism: Gallinula chloropus; assembly: GCF_964237585.1. NCBI lineage: Eukaryota > Metazoa > Chordata > Aves > Gruiformes > Rallidae > Gallinula > Gallinula chloropus. Next base: position 43,467,321 of record NC_140088.1, on the reverse strand, counting down.
GGAAGAAGGGAGCAAAATCCTGACTGAAGTCTGCTAAGGAGGGAGTGGTGGGGGGAAAGTGTTTTAAGATCTGGTTGCATTTGTTTTAAGATCTGGTCACGCTCCCAACTCCATTTCTTCACTGTTCTTTGTAGTGTAGTGTAATAAATTAGGTAGTTTTCTTTCCTTCACTCTGTGTTGAGTTTGTTTTGCCCATGTCATTGCTGACAGAATGATCTCTCCTTGTCATTATTTTGTCTCCTGAGCCTCTTAATATATATTTTCTCCCCTGTCCAACTAAGAAGGGGAGTAACGACTGACTTTGATGGGCGTTTGGCCTCCAGCCAGGGCTAAACCACCACGAGAGAAATGAGTGGAAAAACAGCAGGAAAGTGGAAATAAGAATCAAAAGTCCTAAACTACCTGAACTAACTGAGGCCAGGATAGAAGCAGCAGCATGAGAGGCAGAACATGTAGGTCACTAATTCAGAAGGGCTGACAATAAGGTTGACTGCTGATGGACTGTGGTTACTTTAAGATAGTTATTTAATGGCCTGGATTTAAGTTTAGTTTGGTGTTATTGTCCTCAAGTTGTTTCCTATGCCCACACAGTTCTGTTAGTAGTTTCATAGTGGCATCTGGTTGTTTCTTGTGGTAGTAATCTCATCACAGCTTTTTCCTCTCGCATAAGAAACCTGTAAAAGCTTGTTTTTCAGAACTCAACATGGGTCTAGATCCTCCTGCACACCTCTTTCTTTTTTGAGTATCTTATAATTAGAAGGACATTTTATGTACACAAAGTGGAAAAAAATCGTGCACACTTCCATGTAATCATAGTCATAGCAAGATGTGTGAAACACACCACCTATGTGGTGTCAGCAGGCTTTTGTGGGCTCCAGACAGGGACATGCAGTGTAAATCCATATGCTCTTTCTGCCAAACACAGAACTGCCACTTCTTTCTCTCCCCACACTCCTGCACTGTAAAAGGTCACATATGCCATGCAGGCAAGCTCACCTTGAAAAGGCATCCTCAGAGTCTTGTCTCTGGCTGCTCCTCTTTCAGAGGGTTCTGCAGCAGTAACTAGGGTGTACCTTTACAAAGTTTAATCTGATAGAAAGCTGGCAAGATCAAGCACTCAAAGTTGGGAAATTTCTTGGTCCTGTTAACTTGGCTGGGTGTCCCAAGTTACAAGTTCAGTGATAGTAAGCAGCATATCTCTTTCTGGGACACATTAACCATCACTTGATAAAACTTCCATATACAAGGGAAATTAAAACTTTCCTAAATATACTTCATCACTTCATTAAAAGTGAATTTGTTGAGTCTGGATTTTTGATTTTGAGATATACTATTGCATGCTATACTTTATATGTTGGCTGTTTCAGAGAGAGGTTGACCCACGCATGCGTTTTGTTGACTTTATCCATACGGCTTGTGAATCCTTTGGAACAACAAGTCCATCTTGGGTGGACCACAGCTGTAAAGCATAAATGGTACAGGCTTATCCTCTGACATTTAATGTGGGTGTAAAGAGATTCTTCACTTGAAGAAGGGAAACTGCTTGCTAGTTAGGAGGAAATAATGGAGAAGCCTGAATCCTAGAGGCAAGTCTATCTGCCTAATGTTACTTTCTGTTACTTTTTAAAAATTCAAGGCTGTGTAACCATGTAGTTTTAACCAAGTGCTGTGGTTGTTTGATTTACTGAAGAAATTGTATCACTATAGCATCTTGGAGAGCATTCAGTGAACTTAATTAAACTGTGACACGTCTGAGATGGAGACAAGTCCTGTTCTCATTCTTCGAATTGGGAAAATGATGCACAGACAAGTGCATCATTTGGTGGTGCAGTTCCTTGGTACACATGGTTTACAACAGAGCCACCTAAAGATGTTTCTCTCTACACCCTATGCTGCCTTCAGCTCTGCCTGTGAAGTATTTTTATAGTCATATGCTTAAATAGGAATCACTCATAAACAGTATGTGTTTGCTTAAACTACTTCAGTTTTGTGATTGGAGCACAACCCAAGTGCTGAACTGGCCTAATTAAAGGGAAAAAAAAAACTTATGGGGAAAGAGTCTCTTAAACCAATTCACCATAAGTTAATTAGTGGGATTGATTAGCAACAAAACTTCTGTTGGTTTCATCATTGCAATTTTTGACAGCCTTCAGCAAAGCCCAAAATTAAAAATAGATGTCTGGATGTCTACAGACAAAAAAACATAAAAATTAAAAATTCTTCCCTTAAAGAACAACCCCCGCCTACCCTGCCTTTTTTCAGTATCTGCTTGCTGAATTACTTGTGTACTAATAACACAAAAACTAAGCGTTCTCTTGTTGGAAAAAATACTGCTTTTTAACCTGAGGATTAAATCACTAATCACAGGCTATGAAACCATAGATTATTGAATCACTAATCACAGATAGTAAATTATGTCACAACCTAAAGAAAGTAACACCAAGTTTATATTAAGAAAATCAGATGTCCAAAACATCTGGGAAAGAGTTGTAAAAAAACCAGTAAGGTGATACCAGTGTAATGATAAAGTTCAGAAGTACAGAAGACAGCAGACTCAGTATTAGCCTTAGTTCTGCAGCTCTCTATGTATATGTCATTGTAGAGTTCTTCAGTGTATCTTTTATGGTCTTCAGGGTGTTGTGACACTCCACAGGCTGGTTTAATGTATATCTTTCACTGCATCTTTCAGCCACGAGGACATTCTTCTCATCTTTTATTTGAAAATGGGTTTAATTACTAGAATGATGAGAAATAATTGTCTCTCTGAATTAGAGTATGATCTTTCTCAGGTGTTCCTCACAGAATTCATTGCATCAAGCTGTAAAGTAATCAGGATTTTCTTACCCCTCCTTTCACGTGTGGCAAACAGAGTCTGAAGTCAAACATCTTTGCAAGTCATGACCTTGAATTAACTCAGCCTGAGCAGCAATAGCTCTAAATTAACTTCTGCAGATTTCTGTTTGTAGTGGCATGAAGACTACCCTGAGAGAGTAGAATCCAAACTCTTTCCGAAGATTTCTGAGGATTATGGCTTTTTCTTACTACCAAGTCAGGCATTTGAACTGTGAAGAAGTGAAGGTCTCTCTACACCCTTACTGGTACCTTTGCATCAGGCAAACTGTTCCACAGAAGTCTTAAAATTGGCAGTTTTGCTCACTGTGCCTGTATGCATAGCTGCATTTTTTTTTTTTTAATTTACAGCTTCTGTCAATCCTGTACTTTTAAGAGGCAGTTTAACTGATTTAGGAAGTGAATCAGTAGATTTAATGGACTACACTGATCTTACTTCTAACAGCTAATTTTCAATATCCTTTGGGCTACTTGAGACAAGCAGGAGTAGTGTTACTGGTCTGATCTGATTACATTGCACTGGAGTCTCCAGTGATTCACTATTTAGTGCATACAAACTGGGAGAAAAAGCTTTTTGGTTTTTAGACTGCAAAATGCATTTCATAGGGATTTCAGTTTAATAAGATCTAAAATGTAAAATATAGCTACAGATGTGTCTTTGGCCTACGTGTAATGTAGCCATTGATTATAGGGTGATACTGTTGTAAGAATTTTCATGTCAGTGACCAAAAATAATTAGGTTTTCATACAATCACAGAATGGTTTGGGTTGGAATGGACCTTAAATATCATCAAATTCCAACCTCCTGCCACGGGGGACAAGATCATAGAATCACAGAATCACAGAATCGTAGGGGCTAGAAGGGACCTCCAGAGATCATCGGGTCCAACCCCCCTGCCAAAGCAGGGTCCCTAGGACAGGTCACACAGGGAGGCGTCCAGATGGGGCTGGAATATCTCCAGAGAAGGAGACTCCACATCCCCCTGGGCAGCCTGTCACCCTCACTGGGAAAAAGTTCTTCCCCAGATTGGTGCAGAACTTCCTGTGCTCCAACTTTCAGCCATTGCCCCTTGTCCTGTCCCCACAGACCACTGAAAAGGGGCTGGCCATTTCCCCCTGCATCCTATACTTAAGATATTGATAAACATTAATAAGGTCCCCCCTTAGTCTTCTCTAGGCTGAACAGTCCCAGCTCACTCAGCCTTTCCTCATGAGGACCACCTCTCACTAGATCAGGCTGCTCAAGGCCCCATCCAACCTGGCCTTTAACACATCCAGGGAGGGGGCATAATTCTCCTTCTGCCTCTTTCCATCTCACCTCAGATCTCTTGCAGTTTAAATGAAGTACCAGCTAATCATAAGATATACAAAGTAGTGAGGACAATTCTTCAGAAAGACCTATGCCAACTCCACTGTATTAAAAATCCAGTTGCTCCTACCTTGTTGAGAGTCTGATGGGTTTGGGCATGTGTTCTCATCTACCCTCTGTCAAATGTTGCCTAATTTCTTTTGATATCTGACTAATCTAAATTTCCTCAGTTGCAGCAGTGGCAGAAAACTTTTACATAACAGAAACTAACAGCAGCAGGTTTGTTCTGTTCCAGCTGTTGAATTATTCTGCAACTGTTACTCAGGTATTTGCCATTTATTTGGATGAGTGATGGCAGGCATATTAGACCACAGGGGCAGGGCAAGGTTAAGTATTTTCTAGTGCACTTTTACAGCATTTGCTGAGATGAGGCCCTGACCACAACCCAGAGATTTAAATCCTGCTGCAGTACGTATCATTAACAGCATGCAGCATTGCCCTCTTACCAGCACATAGATTCTTAACCCTATTTTTGGTGCAGATCCCCCTCCTCAATCTCATTTTCGCGACACCCCTTGTGTCTGATGTACCATTCCAGATGGCATACTGGTGTGTGAGGTTTGTGTCTGCCACGAATGGACTTCTGTGTCCCTACCAGTAGAACTGTGAAAATGCAACTGCAGACAACATATGGTAGGGGACATCAGGAGGTTGCCTGCTCTTGCTTTTTGTGCGCCTTTAAGGCTAGATAAATACTGGATCATTAGCGTTTCTGAAGGGGGATGATTAGAATAGGCAAGGAGGCAACTGAAATCTAGATGGTTCTTAAGTATCTAAATATCTGACAGTTTGGCCAGTTAGTGTATCTCATGTATGACTTTGAGAGACCTAGCTGTGATGGTTGAGTGCCACGAGAAATTAGGCAGCAGAAAGCATTGCATACCTCTCTCAAGATAAAGCTACATAGATTGAAGGGGATTGTACTGTCACCATCTCTCTTTGTGCTAGATAGTTCATCTATGTGTCTCTGCTGACAGGACAGTGCAGGTCACTAATTACTAATCTACTACTTCAGTACTTGGCAGACCTGCAGATGACGAACAGATCTGGAAAACGGGCTGAGAAAAGAAAGAAAAAGTGAACACAAGGTGTCTTCAGTCATGTTCAGATGCTGGAGTGCTTCCTGACCTGTTTGTTATTGATCTGTTGATAAGCAGATGTAGTAATGCGCACCCTACTCATTTATGGAGCCCTCTGCATAACTCTCAACTATTTTGTTTTGCTTGTTGAACTTCTCTTGCAGGGTAGATGAAAGTTCTTCAACCCAACAGTGATACTGAGTTTCTTGTGCCAAAAATAAATAATTTAGAATAATATGTACTTCAAATCACGGGGCTGTCAAAGTGACACTGTTATTTTTGGTGTTTCTCTGCAGAAGCTGGACAAGTCCAACTTGGATAACTGGGAGAACATCAGAGGACCCAGTCTGTGGGAAGATTCCAGGGCTGTTCAGAAGCAGCGGCGGGAGGCTGCCCATCTCAAGGCAGAGTGATTGAGCAAGCCTACTTTGGTGCCTCTGCAAAAAAACCAAAAAAGTCTCAGGCTGGACTGTCTTTTTTAATCTATTGTCAGGGACAGACGTGGGAGGAGTGGATTGCACTGAAGTATTCATGCTGGTATATGTAGAACTAAGTATGAGATCAATTCAAAAGACACTGTATTATATGAAGCTCTTTGTTTGCATCCATAGGCTGTATATATGAATTCTCAATTAAAAAGCAAGCTGATTATTCTACTGACAATATCCCATTGTTTTTCAATCCCTGTTACTCAAAAATGAAGATGTTTCAACCAGGAGTAACATTTTGGGAGACACTTGTCAGTAACAGAAGTTGTGGTCCTAATGAGGACAACGGTACTGCCATGGAGATGTGTGTGAGCAGATCAGTGCTGCCTGGGGGAGCTCTCACATGAGCTCAGGCTCTCGAGCTCGAAAGGGTCTCCACAGGCATATGAATAGTTTGGAACAGTGAGTCCATTTTCAGCTGAATAATATTGTTGCATTTCATTTCCATGAACTTGACTCTATAGAGGCACGTGCAGAGTGTCAGCTGCTGATGAAGCCAAGTTGCATTTGTTTAGCTGTGCTCAGATTTTTGGGATTAGCTTATTGATACCTTCGTGCAGGCAGGACCTTTGCACTGGAACTTCTCAGGTTAAGTTGGAAGGATTCTTCACCAAGAGCCATTCTGTTTCTCTGTGAGCAAGAACTGAAGCAGCATCTTACTGAACCACTGTATAGTGGCAAAGCTCATCTTACATCTGTTATTACATGTATTTTTGTGCACATGCACATGAATTCTTTTATCTTGTGGTGAATTCTTCTTTGTATATTTGTCTTTGCTAAAGGTCTGCTGTTAGAGGAAGCCTTGTGAACATGCAGGACCCTTGTGCTGAGACAGTTAAATGAAGAAGCATCTAGTTGAGTTTTCAGTTGAAATGAAGCTTTTGGTAAAAGGCATTACAGCAGACTGGTAAAACTCCTCTTCTGGGGAATGGGGTACCAGAGCACAGATCAGCAGCAGATTCTAGTTTCAAAGCATTCAGTAACATCTGTATTTAAAACCTTCTGGAACTGTCTGTGGAAGACCTGTGGTTTTACTCCTCTCTGCAAGAAGGGTCAAATGCAATTGAAATGTCTTTTTAGCCACTTCATTTAGGGTTAACTTCCTTGTTCTCATGTCAGTCTTTCCCAGCATTTAATTTTCTTCAGTCTTTCAGTGATAAGGTCCAGTCTTTCTCTCAGAAAGAAGAAATCAATATTGATTTTTAGAGAGTTGTAAATCAATTCATAAAACATTACAGGAAATAGCTTAGTCATGTATTGTGCATGTTTCTTCTGATAGAGGTGCAAAGACTATCAGAAAAAGCTGCACGTTATCTGGAACAAGGTTGGAGCTGTGCTTTTCCTTGTTGTTCAGTGTCATATATAGCTTTGCTTCTATATAAATGTACTAACAAATTAAATCAGTGGGAGAGGAACACAAGGAGCAATAGAAGGTTGAGGTAATCATAAATGTTATTGGGAAACAACTTCAAAACTACAATAAGGAAGCATTAAGCCTGTGCTAGACCAAGACAAGAAGGAAATTGGTTTAATTGTTTTTCATTAGCTTTCCCTAAAAGAGAAAACAATATTCTCAGACAAATAAGATATAAAATAGGAGAAGCAACAAGTAATTAAACCTGCGTGCCTTGCTAACCATTTTTCCAATGTCACAGAATTGTCGGGGTCGGAAGGGACCTCCAGAGATCATCGGGTCCAACCCCCCTGCCAAAGCAGCTCCCTAGGACAGGTCGCACAGGGAGGCGTCCAGATGGGGCTGGAATCTCTCCAGAGAAGGAGACTCCACACCCCCCTGGGCAGCCTGTCCCAGGGCTCTGTCATCCTCACTGGGAAAAAGTTCTCCCGCATGTTGGTGCAGAACATCCTGTGCTCCAACTTTCAGCCATTGCCCCTTGTCCGGTCCCCACAGACCACTGAAAAGGGGCTGGCCATTTCCCCCTGTGTCCCACACTTCAGATATTGATAAACATTGATCCGATCCCCTCAGCCTTCTTTTCTCTAGGCTGAACAGCCCTAGTCCATTCAGCCTTTCCTCACAGGTGAGATGCTCCAGGCCCTTAATCATCTTCGTAGCCTCCTCTGGACTCTCTCCAGGAGATCCCTGCCTTTTCTGTACCAGGGAGCCCAGAACTGGACACAACACTCCAGGTGGGGCCTGACCAGGGCAGAGTAGAGGGGGAGGATCACCTCCTTTGACCTGCTGGCCACACTCCTCCTGATGTCCCCCCCGGATCCCATTGGCTCTCTTGGCCCCTGGGGCACACTGCTGTCTCATGGCCAACCTGTCATCCATCAGGACCCCCAGGTCCTTCTCCACAGAGCTCCTCTCCAGCAGGTCATCCCCCAGCCTGTACTGATAGAAGCTGTTATTCCTTCCCAGGAGCAAGACTCTACACTTGCTTTTATTAAACCTCATCTGGTTTCTCACCGCCCAGCTCTCCTTGAAGTCGCCTTGAAGGAGAGGGGAAGTTGAAGGAGAGGGGAAGTTGCCATCGCTTTGCACATGGAGGGGCATGACCAGCTCCCAGCCTTGTGACACTGGCTCACAACACGGACCAGCACTGGCTCTGAAACGAACACGGGGCCCTCTCAGAACAGCCTGTGAGGGAAAAGCTCCCCCTTGCCCCAGGTGAAGAAGCAAAGCAACTTTTCTTTCATGAAGCCCCTAGGCTTATCTGGGGTTTTTTTGATGAACGAAATGCTCACTGAAATTTCCTGTGTATTTTTAGTAATTTGATATCCCACAAAGACTGTTTTGGAAATGGTCATCTTATTTTAGCAGGTCTGGAGTAATTACTTCTATGGAGAACACTTCTTATGTTGTAACTTAGGACCTGGTTGTAGTTGGTTGCTTGCTGACTGTGGTGTGCCCCCGTCTCCCCCATTTTCATAGGCACTACATTTCCTGTAGTTTCTGGGGGCATATCTGTAACTACCTTTGTAGTGGCATCTCTGGAAAGTGATGGATTTCTCTTAGCATCTCTGAGAAACACTGACATGCAGCTGGAAAACTTTCCCTTCCTTCAACTTCCCTCTTAAGAGACAACCCATATGTATTGATAGACCACTAAAAGAAAATCCCACTTCTTATTTTTTGCTGTTGGCTCATTTATGAATTTAAAAAAAACAAACCTGACAAAGAATAACTTTGGGCAGGTACAGAAGCTGTGCTTTTCTTTAAATTGGGAGAGCTATTTCAGCAATTTATTGCCATGCACTTGGACAATGGATTCATGTTTTATGCTGTGCTTTTCTTAGCCATTGAATTGGAAATAATACCTATGAAAGGCATGTTGAGAGTCAATTAAAGTTTCTTAAGTTGTCATGCATCCTTAAGTGAAGGCACTCCAAAAATGTGGAGAATTACAGTTCACAACAGTAGCAAAGAAAGGCAAACTTCAGCTGGTTCAGGAGGACTCATGCTTTAGCTGCTTATCTGAACTGTCCTTTGTCTGGTTACCTCCAAAGTAGGTGGGGACAGCCTTGCTGAATTCCTGCTTCATTATTCTAAACATCTGTGGCCAGGGGCACAGAGGTAATTAAATGCAGTTGTCAGTCTGAGACACTGATCGACATCTTTTCATCCTCTTTGGTAACTGGCATATACTGGTCTGAGGGGAATGAGAACAAGGCTTTAGTTAGAGCTGTGAAGTATTAAAGGGGTAAAAGACAGGACTGAAGAAGCCAGTGTTGCTGAAATTAGAAATTAAAGGGAGCCTGGCCAGGGAGCTGTCTATGTGAACTGAAAAATCAGTTTCAAAATCCCTGTTTGGGCAGTAAAGAAGAAATTGTCTCTGAAAGACACTGTCATGATATTGGTCTGTGGAATCTTCCATAACCAGAAGAGCAGCAGGGCACAGAAGTAGAAGTAATGTGGGGAGAGCTCAGCGCAGCACTAGTAAGTGTCCAGATGGATGGTTCCCAACAGCAGCTATCTGCGGCCCAGAACGCTTACCAGATTTCTGTATGACATCAGCTCTGTGGATCCTGCTAATTGGACATGTTTCTCCTGTGGCGCTTCAAATTTGCAGACTCATGGACTACCCAAAAGAGAAAATGCTCTATATTTTAGTTCAGCTGTGATACAGATGGAGAGACATAGCTATAGCTGTAGCTACCATGATCCAAAAAAAGGTCTCAAAACCTGCATAGTAATTGTATTTCAAAGCTCCTAGATACACCTGGATGAGCAGGTGGCTTTCAGAATCTGGATGCAGAAAAAAATCAATCCTCCAAAGTCTTGAAAATGGCTCCAGCTGCCCAAAAAAGGTAGGTTATGGCATAGTAAGAGTTCATAGAATGATAGAATGGCATAGGTTAGAAGGGACCCCAAGGATCACAGAGCTCCAACCCCCCTGCCACAGGCAGGGACACCAACCTCCAGGCCTGGAGCTACACAAGGTTGCCCAGGGCCCCATCCAACCTGGCCTTGAACACCTCCAGGGATCCACCACCAATCTGAGCAGCCTGTTCCAGCACCTCGCCACTCTCTGTAAAAAACTTCCCCCTATCTAATGTAAACCTTCCTTCCTTTAGCTAGTTGAGTGATGGGAGCTCGTATTGTGTCTGGCTGAGATGGAGTCAGAGTATCGATGCTGTCACTCCAACATTTCCCCCCTTGCTACCAGTAGGCCAGGGGTGGGAGGGAACTTAGCCAGGCCAGCGGACCCAAACTGCCCAAAAGAGATCCATACCTTATGATGTCTGCTCAGCAATAAAAGCTACAAGAAAGGAAGGAGGGGGAGGCATTTGTTATTTACTGCATTTGTCTTCCGGAGTAACTGCTGCACTTACTGAAGAAGCCCTGCTTGCTGGGAAGTAGCCAGACATCCTCTCCTGATGGGCAGCGGAGACTAAATACTTTTTATTTCCTTTGCTTCATGCTTTGCAGCATGCAGCCTCTGCTTTTGCTTTATCAAACTGCCTCTGTCTTGATCCATAATGGGTTTTCCATCTTATTTTTCTCTCCTCTCTGTCCTACCAAGGAAGCCAGTGATACAGGGGCTTGGTGGACATCTGAAGTCCAGTAAAGGTCAACCCACCATATAGTTTTAGACCAGAATATAGGATGCAGAAACTTCTGAAAAACAACTTAAACATAGCCCATCATCAGCTGGGGACCAATCCCAAAAAACAAGGAGAGAAATCCATTACTTCGCAGCGAAGCAGACACTGGGAGTGATTTAAAGGTCACTGTTCAGATGCTTCTTGTTTAACTGTATGTGCATGTCTGGAGGTTAAACTTGAAGTAGCCGGTTTCACCTTCTGAAGTAGACCTTCATAGACCTTCATGATCATGCATTTGCTCAAAGTTGCTTTGTTTGAATTTCTGGTTCAAGTTCAGGGCAAATTTCATTTTTATATCCTCTTTTATTCCAGTCTTTTCTTTCTCTAAGAGATGGAAAAGCCTAATATTGTCCTTTGCTACTAACTACTTTATGTCCACTGGAAAAAAATAAGACTAAAGAACCAGAGACAGGGAATGTTCTGAAGTCTTAGGGAAAGCAGAATAACTGTTTTTACATGATGATGGTCACAGAACTTTCCATAAAAATTTATGGTTGGAAGGGCTGCTTTTTGTCAGTGTTTTCAGTTGAAAACCTCTTTTCATCCCTTCAGTGGAGTAAGGTTCACAAAAAAATTCCACTCTATTTTAGACTTCCTAACTAGGTTTCAATCAAAGGCAGGCAATTACTTACTGGTAGGCCTTCTTTTCCTGTAAGGACTTGCAGCCAGACTCAGCCAACACACAAACAGAAAACTTACACACAAAAACTCCATGCAGATGTTTCTCTCAAACTTGTCCTCACCCCAGGAACCCAGAGCAGTCTTTCACACCACTCGAATCAGACTGACCATATTCTCTTGTTGAACATGTGCTTTAGCCACATGTCCTACAACTACCTGACAGGAGGGTGTAGAGAGGTGGGTGATGGTCTCTTCAGCCAGATGACAGGAGATGGGACAAGGGGAAATGGCATGAAGCTGCCCCAGGGCAGGGTCAGATCAGATGTTAGGAGAAAGTTCTTCCCTGAAAGAGTTGTCAGGGCCTGGAACAGGCTGCCTGGGGAGGGGGCTGAGTCACTGACCCTGGGTGTGTTTAACAGACGGGTAGATGAGGTACTTAGGGATAGGGTTTATCACAGGACAGGAGCGGTTGGACTCAATGATTCCATAATTTAGCTGTCTTGCTTAAAGACAGGCAATTGAAATTTCACCTTCAGCAGCTCTCTGCACTGCTTGGGAGGTGTGTTAAACTCAAAGCAGCAGCTAGTAGTGCTGCTGAAAGGACGTGTAAAATATGGTTATACATTGCAAATATTAGGAGCATATGTCATAGACAAAGGTCATTTGTGAAAGGAAAAAAATACTCCCAAACCACCACAAAAGCCAGAAATAAGGCGGTACTGTGTGTTGCTAGTGCCTCTGTAGCCACACACACATGGTTCCTGGCTTGATGTGCTTCAGCTGATTGAAAAATGACTATACTTAGCATGTCTTTTTCAAGGTAGTTGATGAGATTCTTCTTGTTCAATACCAATGTGTGGTTTCGGTGCCAAATCCATTACGCTATCAACCTCAAGAAGGTCCAGTGGCTCTCAGGCCTACAGCTTAATCCCAGGCAGGATTGGGGTAAACCCATCTCTCTGCCCTGCACATCCATCCTCCTCTTTCTGTCCTGTCTTCCAGTGTTCCCTCTAAAAAGTAACAGCTCAGCCTCTGAGCTGTTGATTTCTAATGGAGCTGGCTGTAAAATGTCACCCTCTTTTTTTTTTCCTTTTTTTTTTAAATTCATTCTCTACCAAGAATTGAAGAATAGCAGTTTCTAAATTAATTTGAAAATGTCCTGTAAAATGTAAGCTTGGAAACATAGACTAGTATTATATCCCCTTAAGTATGGCACCTAGCAAACACTGGGTCTCTTTATCTTCAGATACACAATGCTGTGCTCTCTATTTTATGTACAAAGGAAATTAAATGTACTTTTTTCTTTAAAAGATGAGATCTTCATCCATCACCAGCTGTCAGTTCCTAATAATGTTACCCAGGGAAGTGTTATCTGTGATTTAGTGGCTTTAGTGGCCTATCTTTTGTTGAACAGAGGATGGCAAAATAAAATTTCAGCTTAATATAGCTCTTTTCAAGCTCCTTCTGAATAAACAGAGGAAGAGAGGAGAGCAGGAGCAAAGAATCTTGGATTCCAGGCTCAAGTTTCTTCTTTTTTTGCAATAGATAGGGCACTTTAAGAAATAAAAGAAGGAAAATGAAAGGGAAGAAAAAGGAAATAAAAGAAAAAATGGGAAAAGAAAAAGCTTGGGGACAAAAATAGTAATAGAAAAGGGAGTATTATTTCTGCCTCATCCCTCTGGATAGAGTCAGAAAGAAAACTGTTTCTGTTTCAGGAAAAAACTTCTGAGCTCAAACTCAAGTCAGAATGAAAAGTATGTTTTGCAGGCTGCTGGGTTTAGAAATACTTTTCTTTCAGTGCACTGCAATGTTTTATTTTGCTTTCCAGGTTTTGCCATTCTTGATAGCTCAGGTACCTTAACCCTAGAAATGAAAAAAACACCACTGATGTTAAAAGTCTGGGTTTTCCCTTAAAAGACTGTCAGCACAAAATGTTTCAACAGTTTCCAATCTTTTCACTAAAAAAGGGTTCTCAATAAGAGCAAAGATACAGCAAACCAGATCCCGCTCAATGAACGGGTTGCAAAACGTCAGCCAACCTGAGTAAAGAAAAAAATAGAGAGAGTAGTATTGTAAAATGCCTTTTATCAGTTGTACCAGGCAATTCCTCTGTTAATTAAATGAGTGCTCATCCTTTGTGCTGACGAGTGTGGCTGCACGCCTCTGTGGCTCTGTACGCCAGCGTTCTCCCTGCCACACGTGCACGCTTGCAATTCGATGGGGGAAAAGACCTCTCTACCCTTTACTGCATCCAATATTCTGCTACCCCAGCTAATTAATGGCAGGGCAATTTTTAGATGAAATGAGGAAGTTGCATCTAAAAACACATCCTTTTTTTTCTCCCTGCTTCCTCTAATGCTGCAACCTAAATTCACTTCTGTTGAGTTCACCCTAAATATTGTCATCCTGTGTTAAATATTCCAACAGCATGCTCATATGCCCTAACATAATGAAAAGAGAAACCACACTTTTCCTAGTCTAAGAATAGGCATTGTCCTTGTTGGGAGTTGGGCTTGTTCAGCCTAGAATCACCCTCCAGGGACGGGGCATCCACCACCTCTCTGGGTAGCCTGTTCCAGCACCTCACCACTCGCTCTGTAAAGAACTTACCCCTCATATCTAATTTAAACCTTCCCTCCTTTGGCTTCAATCCATCCCCCTTGTCCTGCCATTATCTACCCTTTTAAAAAGCTGATTCCCCTCCTGTTTCTCTGCTCCCTTCATGGACTGGAAGACTGCAATGAGGTCCCCCCGCAGCCTTCTCTTCTCCAGGCTGAACAAGCCCAGCTCCCTCAGCCTCTCTTTGTAGGGGAGGTGCTCCAGTCCTCTGATCATCTTTGTTGCCTCCTCTGAACTCTCTCCAACAGTTCCACATCTTTCTTGTATTGGGGGCCCCAGCTCTGGATACAGGACTCCAGATGGGGACTCACCACTCTGTGCTTTCTTTGTGAGAAGAGGGGTAGCAGAAGACCTGGAATTTGGAAAATATGTCACACCTTAAAGGTCTCTTGCGTGTCGCAATATGATTCTTCAGACAGTTTTTTGTGTGTATGTGAGATACATATATATATATATAAAGAGAGAGAGATTAGAAAGCCTGAAAGACTGCATTCCCTTTTCTGTGCACACACAGTGGAGAGGTGGAACATGGTGTTCCTTTGCGGTCACTGCCCTGCCCAGGTGAGCCTTGCAGGGATCACCTCTGAGGGATGAGGATGGCAGCCTTGTGCAGTGACTGCCTGCAAGGTCACACAGAAGAGAATTAATTTTCTCTCCAAGATACATGGCAGCTCCGTAGAAGCCAAGTGTCTAGGCATACATTAACATCAAGGCACACACAGACCTGGATCACCTCAGTCAAAGGTAGATTTCTATTGAGGTGGGTGTTGAATTGTGCTTCACTGCTTCTTCCCTTCCTATCTTGGAAGGCACTTAGATGAGTTTTGATCACTTTGTCTTTATAAGACTAGCTCTGGGTGAGCTGAATCCCAAGAAGTCTCCTGATTTAGTAAGTCTGGGGCACTCCACTTTTGGCTTTCATGGAAGTGAAGACAAAACCTTCAGATGGGGGCTTGCAAAAACAGTGAGGGCCTGTGTTCTGCTAGTCCCCTCAAGCCTCTCTCCTTGAACCCTCTGGGAGGGTGTTAGGGGCTCTGAATGAGTTTGAAAACCTGACACTGCCCTAATTTTTAAAGTTATTATTTCTTCTTTGTCTCAAGAAGCTGCTGTTTTACTTGACAGCTGAGAGAAAGATTGTGTCAGTAAATTATTATTACAAAGTTTAGCAAATATCTCACTGTGTCACACTGGTGTTTAGCTAGAAATTGCAAACCCAGATGCCTTTCTGAGGAGGGGAATCATTGCATGGAAAAGTAGGAGTCACACTATAGGCTTGCTTGGGCTGGACTGAATGCAGTCCTGAGGGAACACACCTTTCCTACTTCAAAAGCAAAGTTGTGCTTAGGCCATCCTTCAGTCAGAGCTCATGGTGTCCAGGCAATAAGCTCAGAGGATCCGTAGTTTCCTCCAAGTCAACAGGGAGCAAGAAAAAGATCTTTCTTGCCATTAAAGAGAACCTGGTGTACAGCAAGGGCACGAACAGTGTGTCAGAAAACTGGCCCTGTGAGACTATCGATGCTGCTTCAGGTTTCTTGTAACAAGCAAACCAGCATTATTATTACATGATTATGATAATGATAATTATTATTATAAAACAGCAGTATTCAGGATTATGTATTAAGAGCAGCAAGTCAAATACCATCTGCCTAACATGATAAAGTGTTATTCCAAAGAGGTCTGACCAAATCTCCTCTGCAGAACACACAGAGGCAACAGCCAGTTGCTTTTATCCTCAGTCTCCATTGTCGCTTCTTGGCTTAGATCAAGCTCAGTATCAGCTGAAGTCTTGCTGTGTCCTCTCTTTGGGGACTCAATGCTGCCCTGGCAGCAGGCTGTGAGCTCGGTGACCCTCCTAGCTCTTTTCCATCTGTAATGGCTACCCTTTCTGCTCTTTATGAGACCTGGCAGCTTTGATAAGTCAAGTGCCCTTTAACTTGCCTTTTGAGTACACAGGAGCTGCGTTGGCCTCAATTACTTCTGTTACAAAAAGGTAGTGGGCCTCTGCGGGAGTGGTAATGTGGGTGGTGGTTTTGTTTCACTTCTGTTGGAGGCCAACAAAAATCTGCATTAGGAGAGTCTTCCCCCACCCCCCTTTTTTTTTTCTTTAAAATATATAATACCAGCTATTTTTGAAGACAGACAATAGGGGTAAGTCTTCTCAAAGCTTTGTGCCCTTGCATCAGTGGGGTTCTGGCATCAGGTAAAAACATCTCTTACGTGGGATGACTTTAATATACTGTTATGGCAATACAGTGCTGAAATTTTCTTGGTTTGGCAGTTGTAAGCTTCCTAAATTCAAAGCTCAGTATCCACAAGGGTGGATAATTGCCAGCCAGACTTAATGCTTCAAGACCTTACCTAATCCTGACTTTTATACACAGGTCTATTAATTTGGGGTTGAAATGGGGTTTATTGGGCAATCAGAGTGGGGGAGAGGGGAGATGCTGATGTCCCAGATAAAATAACTGAAGGGTTTTATCTAGGGTTTTGTTGCGATGCTGTGTTTGTTTCATGCCTTTAAGTGCTGTAACAGGGGATAGGTTTGCCTGTTAGAGTCTGAGGTATGCAGATGTCATGTCCCTTCCTTCCTTGGTAGTTTGTTTTTCACCCTGATCAACAGTAGCTTAACCTCCAAGTGAGGAGCTCTCTGCTAGCAGATTTTGGGCAGTGATCTGTGTATGTTTTCCTGGCAAATTCTTTTCAGAGCAGTCCCTGGTTTACTTTTTGTGGTGAACCTACCTTAGGGATTATATGGAATGGTTGCATCAGTGTAATTACATGATGTGTGGGTGGGGTTTTTTTTTTGCATAAGTCACTCATGGAGCAGGAAATCATATATATTATCTCTGGAAGAGACCATAAAATGATATAGTGGAACTTTGTGTTTAAAAAAATGGAATTCCTCTCCAGCATTCCTACAGCAAAGCTCTTAACTACAGGGTATCTTCCCAGCCCTTGTGCTGGGGGAAAATCACTTAAAAACTCCCCAATTGTCTCTGCAGCTACCCTTTGCAAGAAGTACATGGAGGGTATTATGAATTTGCCTTTCACCTAGGGAGGGCTGGCCAAGCACCCTCCAAAACAACTTTAGGGGCAGCACCAGCCACTTGTACATCCCTTGGCATAGGGAGGCAATATAGGAGACTTCTGCTGCAGGAAACCTCTCGCTGGCCTCTTTGATAAGGTAGCGAATATCTTCCAGAGTCTTAGGTTCCCGGCTGATACCTATCTCAAAAGATTGTCTGGTCTAATGGCACGAGTTGTGGGAGGCCAGGTTTTGTTCACTGTCTCTTGCTGCTATTTTTGGGATGTGATTTTTCTATTTCGGTTGGCTGAGCATGGAGGGAGTGTTGCTCTGCGTTAGGGAACACTGTAATTAGATTCACTCAAAACAGTCATGATTAATAATTATGACTGTTTTGTTACTTAAAAAAAAAGGAAAAGGTAGAAATAAATAATAAGCCACAGTTGCTTTGAAGGCAGTCTTTGTCTCTCTCTGTCTCTCTGTCCAGACGTGGTAGCGTTTGGGCTATCCTTAGGGGACAGTGAAGTCCTGATTTCCATACGTGGCAGTAGGCCTCGCTCCAGTGTAAGTAATCTGATGAGTTCTCTGACAGAAGATCTGCATTTACCAGTTGGGGACTCTTGTTTGGTAAATCTCAGCTAACTGCAGCAGCTGGGCAAATTTCAACTGTGTTCCAAATAATTAGCACAAGTATTTGAATCAGTGATGGCAGGGAAGCCACTGAAACAGCTTTCCTGAGAGAAATTAGTGAATAAACACTGACAATTTCCAGTCCAAGTGAAATCTGTTTGGTGAGGACGGCTACTTTCTCCCTGGGTGCACATGGCCTCAGGCCTGTGATGTCCCACAGAAGCTGTTGCTACCTCAAACCACGCTTCATTATCCCCTTGGAATCTGAACTAGAGAAGTATCATGCTAGCTGCTGGCCCTGTTTGCCAGCCCCTTGCTCCTTCTGATGTCTTGGTCGGGGAGACATCTTGGTGTCAGGAAACAGCACAGGCCTCAGAAGCAGCTGCTTTGCGCGGCCTGCTTTCTGCAGAGCCATAGATGGGCCGGGGTGAGCAATGGCAACATGAGCAGGGGCAGCATGTGCAGTGGTGAGCCTCTGTGCTGGGAGGGCTGGGTGCTGCTGGGTTGCCCAGTGGAAGAAAATGTCTTTTCTTCGGTTTTCTGTGGAAATGGGAGTGGACAGCGCAATGAGAGCCTGGCAGTGTTGCTGTCTGTCTCCCACAGACGCCACAGCTCGGTACCTCAAGTCCTGGCAGGACTCCTTTGCCACGGACAGGATGTCTGTCTGGGGGTGGAGAGGGTGCAGGCTGTACCATCCTTCTGGCAGCAGCTCTTCAGAACATCTCTGGAGATCCTTGAAGCTCTCAGTATTTCTTTATATCCATACACACAAGAACATATATATATACATTCAGTTCACTTTTGACTTTGTTTCATAGAAGCTGAAAAACTCTTTCAGTTGGCCTAAGCACATGTGAAAATGTCTTTGAAGTTATCTCTTAAAAAGCAAAGAATTCTTACACCCTGTATTTGAAACAGGAGGGCACCTGCCTTCTACTTAATTTTTCTGGAGAGGTAGCGCCTTGTTCTGAGTTTACTAAGGAGCTTGTTTCCACATTCCCAAAGGAGTAATTAATTAGCCCTTAACACAAATGTTACACTGATTGCTGATGGGTAACTAGAACATAAAGTGCCTGTGCTGGCTTTTGCACGTAAAGATGTCCTTTTCAGCAGATCTTGCTGTGAAGCAGTTACACAAGGCTTGCATGCTGCTACAAAACATCTAGCTCAAAAGGGGTTTCTGATGTGTAAATGTCTGGTTTTAAGTCAATCAAAAACGTTGGGGACCATAGAAGATATAATTAAAATGCTTTTGGTCATCAATTTCTTAATAAAAATAGCGCCTTTTGGCAATCCCACCCATTTTTGCGTACAAATTGGAGGTGTAAGGGCAGTTTCTTCTGAAAGAACAGTGAAAAGCCAATGTCAGTCCCTGAGTTTTGGGACACCAACAATGTTCCTGAGCAGAAATGTTTGTGTTTTCTTAATTATCCCAATAGAAAAGTGCTTCACGGAATCTGTCGCTTGAGGTGAAATTCTCCAACAACTGAGGTCTTGTACCAGACTAAAGTGTCTTGGTTTTAGATGAAAGCAACCATGTTCCTGGTTTTTCTTTCCTTTTGGTTGTCTGTTGTTGAGATATATTGCCTGCCATTTATAGCATCAGCAACTTGCAATTACAGCTTCTATTTTGAATACCTAGCACATAAGCAGGAATTACCCTAACTTGGTATTTGGATATGTCTCTCAAACCATAGCAGGAAAAGAATATGTTTCAAATGTGAGGTAAAAGCATTAAAAGCTAGAGAAAGTTTATAGTGGCCTAATGTTGCATGAATAAACTGTAATTTTATTAAATAGTTTCCTGTCATTTTGAAGAGCCTCCCCTGCATAGTCTGTCTGATTTCATCTGGTGGATCACTTTTATTTTATTTTATTTTATAGCAGAATTTCAAGTACATTGAGCATTTGGAAGAAGAATAGTTTAACACCTGTATAATTCACACTTTATTATGTAGAACCTCCTGTTTTTTAAATGCTATGCTGGCATTATGAAATAGAGACTGATTGGACTTTCATCCCTGGTCTGGAATGAGCATTGGAATATCCATGACCTGTATCCCTGGAAGGGCAACTTACCCAGCCTGTGTAGTGGTTCCCAGGGCCACCCAGGAGCAGCAGGCACTTGGCAGGCCTTTCGTGGCGCTTATCTAAGGGGAGGCTTCTATTTTGGGGGAAGCATCTGGCTGCTGCATGTGGTAACCCCCAACTCTGTGTGTGTGTCTGCTGTATACTGAGTCTTATGGCAAGGAAGGGGCTGTGAGGACCTCAGAGAGCAGCTAAGGTGGCCAACAAGCAGGGGAAATGTGGGCATGACCGGGCCAGACTTTTAATCATGCTGAAGGGCTGGCAGGTTGAAGGATGCACAGGAGAAAGCTGTACCAAAGCTGTACCAAACCAAGTTTGAGCCTTGGTGGTTGGTGTTGTGCAAGAGAAGGAGAAAACAGAAAGAAAGAATTGGTCTTGCCCCACTCCCCACCCCAAGGGCCTTTTAGGTTAAATCACTGTTTGTTGGCTAACAGGAAAGCTGGAAACTCTGTTCCACCGGAGATGGGGGAGTGGAATGAATACCAATGTGTACCTTTAGCACCCCTTTAAACCATGTCACCTTCTGAAATGAAAGCAGAGGAACCGTGGAGGAGACATGTTCTACCAAGAGAACTGTCGTGGTCAGAATGGATTGACTGAGTCACAAGTTGACTCTGAGCGATACTGGTGCTGGCCAGGGCAGACCCATCTCATCCCTGCTCCACACTTCCTCCCCCTCACAGCTCCCCAGTTTCATTTGGCTTCCTCCTTCGTGCATCTCTGCTGACTGTCTCCTCGTGCATCCCTTCCCAGGTGATTCTACCCTCCAAACTATACCCAGCCAGTATAAAACCCATCATATGCAACATGCTTTGGGATGTTCACCCAGAGTCCTGCCCAGAGGATAGGTAGCCCTGGCAAGGTGACACTGAATGCTTTAATGGAAGCTACTTAGTAATCCCTTTTTCTTTTATCTTTTTGCCTAAGAAGAAAGCAGATCTAACACAAAGAAGAAAGGAGGGCATCTGTTCAACAGTGAGTGTTTATTTTCTGTTCACCTCTGAAATGCCAATGAGCATTTGTGCTGTCTAGTCTGAACTGACTATTGGCCTTGGAGAAATTACTGGTGCTGCTTGTGAAAGAAATTGTTCCTTACTTTCTAAGGAGGTAGAAAAGGTCACATTCTCCCTCTGTAACCATGGATAGAGCATGTCATTGCTCTGCTACATTCAGGAAAAGGGAATAATACCCTTTTATTCCCACCCTTTGCCTAGCCTTGCTAGGCTGGTAGGAAGGCACAACCTGATCTCTCTGAATTTACACAATCCCCAGGACAGTGATCCTCAGCAGTGGATAAATTTCTTGATGCTGTTAGCACGCTGCTTGAACTGCCAGAGGTCACTTGTCACTACTGACCCTGTGCCCCCTGGCTCAGCTCTGGCAGGGGCACGCAGGCACTGACTTTTCAGCATACTATTTGGTGCTGAGTGGGATGTCTTCACCCCTGGCAGGTAAAGAAGCAGGAGAATATACAGTTGCTTGAGAAGGATTAACTGTTGCATGCCAGGCCATTCACTGCATCTCTCTGTGCCTTGGGGAAGGTGCCGTTGGTGGCTCAGGTGACCTTCCTTACCAAACAAGGTCGATGTGCAATTATTGCTGTAATCTTTACTGTTGTCCAGGAGCCTTCTTGATGTGCCCAAGAGTGATGGACAACCCTCATCTCTTTCCCCTTCCTCCCTCTGCTTCTTCCCTTGAGTGCTAGATTAAATTCTCCATTGTACTGGCACCAGCACAAGTGTGATGTTTCTTCAGTGCACCAAGACTTTGGTCTCGTGTTTATGCTACCTCCTGCTGCATGACAGACATCTTTAAGATTAATTAATGCACGATGATGGCTTTTTCCTCTATCTTGTGTATCTTCACCTGATACACAGCCTCATGGCTTGACTGAAGGCAGAAATGGAGAAATTCCCACTAAGAGTATGAGGACCAGGGAGGTGATCATCCCCCTGGACTCGGCTCTGATGAGCCCGCACCTCAAATAGTGTGTTCAGTTTTGGGCTCCTCACTATGAGAGACATTGAGGCCCTGGGGCTTGTCCAGAGAAAGGTGATGAGGCTGGAGAAGGGGCTGGAACACATCTGATGAGGAGCAGCTGAGGGAACTGGGACTGTTTAACCTGGAGGAGAGGAGGCTGAGGGGAGACCTGTTGCTCTCTACAGCTACCTGAAGGGAGGTTGTGGTGAGCTGGAGTTCATCCTCTTCTCATAGATAAGTAACAATAGGATGAGAGGGAATGGCTGCAAGTTGCACCAGGGAAGGTTCAGGTTAGAAATCAGGAGAAATTTCTTCTCAGAAAGAGTGGTTGGGCATTGGAACGGGCTGCCCAGGGAGGTAGTGGAGTCACGGTCCCTCGGGGTGTTCAAGAAAAGGTTGGATGTGGTACTTAGGGACATGGGTTAGTTAGTAATAGAGGTATATAGGTGGTAGGGGGACAGTTGGACTAGATGATCTTGAAGGTCTTTTCCAACCTTGATGATTCTATGAGGGCTCCCTCTGAAAGCAGCAAGCAAATGTCAGTGGAAGAAGCTGACCTGGGCTGGAAGGCAGCCTGGTCCCGCAGCAACTGTGCTGCCTCTGGAGCTCCTGAGACAAGATGCAGGCTCTGCCCCTGCCTCCCAGGGCTGGGTGACACTCCTTCGGCACCTTGGGAGGGGTGCAGATTCACAGGCAGCCACAAGCAGGCTGCCTGCCCAGCATTGCTTATGACATCATTTTTGGGTTTGAAAGCCTGAGTAGACGTGAGGAAATACTTCAAAGGGTAGATGTGGCTTTAAGAGATTACCTTTTCTTTCCCAGGCATCAGACCCTTCAAAAGGTTCAGCACAGATCTCCTCCCTCCCTGCCCCCACTGCTCACATCCGTGCTTCTTTTTTCCCTTTACCTGGCTTGTCAACAATGACCATTTGTATTTGTGCAGCACCCACCTCAGGACCTCCAGATAATTTTTTCTAAAGGTGGATGTCTATTTTTAACCTAATTTTATAGGTGGTGAAACTAAGAATTAGACAGGTTTGTGCAGCAAACTCCTTGCAGAGCAGCTGTGCCGGGGTGAGAAGAGGTGAGCTGGGTGGCTGCTGTAGCTGCACTGGCAGATGGAGAGGTGTAGTGTTGCTGGGGAGGCTTTAGGGCTGCCTGCTACAGTGTGTGGATGGGGCTGGACAGCCCTCCTCAGCCTGCATCTGTTCCTCTATCATAGAATCATAGAATGGTCTGGGTTGGGAGGGACCCCAAGGATCATCCAGTTCCAACCCCCCTGCCACAGGCAGGGACACCAACCTCCAGGCCTGGAGCTACACAAGGTTGCCCAGGGCCCCATCCAACCTGGCCTTGAACACGCTCAGGGATGGGGCATCCACCACCTCTCTGGGCAGCCTGTTCCAGCACCTCACCACTCTCTCTGTAAAAAACTTTCCCCTAATACCTAATTTAAACCTCCCCTCCTTCAGCTTCAATCCATCCCCCTTGTCCTGCCATTGTCTGCCCTTTTAAAAAGCTGATTCCCCTCCTGTTTCTCTGCTCCCTTCAGGGACTGGAAGGCTGCAATGAGGTCCCCCCACAGCCTTCTCTTCTCCAGGTTGAACAAGCCCAGCTCCCCCAGCCTCTCTTCGTAGGGGACGTGCTCCAGCCCTCTGATCAACTTCATGGCCTCCTCTGACCCCTCTCCAACAGTCCCACATCTTTCTTGTATTGGGGCCCCAGCTCTGGACACAGGACTCCAGATGGGGCCTCAGGAGGGCAGAGCAGAGAGGGACAATCCCCTCCCTGTCCCTGCTGCCACCCCTCTCCTGATGGAGCCCAGGATCCCATTGGCCTTCAGAGCTGCAAGAGCACACTGCTGGCTCATGTTAAGTTTCTCATCCACCACCTATCTACCTTTTTTCTAGTAAAAGTGGGTTATTCCCTTTCAGACTTGCGCTCTCGGTGCCTCTGAGGCACAGCTTTGTTGTCCTCTCGCGTGCACACTGGTACAGTGCTGGCTAAAGCCCTCCCAGTGCTGCCTGCGTGAGGGCTCTCCCGCTCCCCAGCACGCCTTAGCAGGGTTAGGGAGCAGCCCTGCATACACATAAGCACTTGCCTTAGGGACTTACCCATCAGTTAAAGTGGAATTACATGCTTAACTTACTAAATTACTCTAGGCTTCGTTTAAGTATGTAATTAAAGATAAACTCAAAGATAAACATTTGTAGGGCTGGAGCTTGCTGTCCTGCTTCTGTTTCCCTAACAACATAGGCAAATTACTTGTCCTCTTGTCTTGGCCTTCCCAGGTAATGTTTCCAGCTGCTGGGATCAAAGAATAACAGAAGCTGGAGATGAAGTATACATACCCATTGCTCTGGGAAACCATCTCAAAACATGGGACTGCTTCAGAGGTCCAAATATACAGCTGGAAAAGCTGATTTAAATGTGGTGTGGAGTGAAATCCTGGTTGTAGTCTACCTCCAAGCTTCTCCTCAAAGGATCTTTCCCTCTGTGGGTGGGCTGGGAAGGAGCTGGCCATGGTTGCCCTCAGCCCAGCAGCTGGTAGGGCTGTGTCCCAGAATCCCTGCCTGGCTGAGGACCACTGTTTTTTTAGCAAGCTCATCTTTGCAGAGCGAAGCCTTCACTGACCTCCCCTGCCAGCAGTTTCTCCAAATTGCTATCAGTGTCCCAACGGGACAGCATTGGGGCAGTGCCAGCGGGGCCCTCCCTTAGGGTTAAACCAGTACCAAAGGTTGGGAATGAAAAGGGCTGAGCAGCCACGGTGACTACAGCCTTTCACTGGAGACACCTTCAGAATGAGGCCAGGAGCAGGATTTTGATCAGACTGTGACAGGCAGGGAGCTCCTGAGCAGGTCTGAACTGATAATGGCAGCTGGCGATGCCCTAAGTGCACCAGCTCCTAGATGCTGGTGTCTCCCAAACAGCACTTTACAGAGGCAGGGATCACCTTGTCTCCATGTGATTTTTGGCAAGATTTGTCAATGGCATGAGAGCAATGAGAGGAAAGATCACAGAATCACAAGGTTGGAAAAGACCTTTAAGATCCTCAAGTCCAACCATTCCTGTCCTGTGCTAAACCATATCCCTAAGTACCTCATCTACGCACCTGTTAAATACTCCCAGGAAAGGTGACTCAACCCCCTCCCTGGGCAGCCTGTTCCAGGCCCTGACAACTCTTAGAGGGAAGAACTTTCTCCTAACATCTAACCTGCCCCTGCCCTGGGGCAACTTCATGCCATTTCCCCTTGTCCTAATGTCCCACCTCTGAAGGAAAGGAGTGACATGTAACTAGCATGCTGGGGACACCCAGTGCTCTTCTTTCTAGTCACCTCTCTCACCTTTCTCATGATGTCTACATAACCCACGGCTGTAAAGGTGGGGAAGTCAAGTGAAGAAGCTAAACCCCAGTTGGTATTTGTGTGATTTTATATATATATATATATATATATATATATATATATATAATCACAAAGGCAGAGGGAATTTGGGGGCAGTTTATCCTTTCCTTCTAATGTTTCTCACTACATTTCACAGCAAGTTTGCCAGAGATCAGAGAAGGTGATTTCACTTTTTCATGTTGCCTTTCTATTTTGTTCATTGGTTTGTTTTCTGGGGTGTGGGCGGTGGTGGTACAAGAGGTACCACAAAGGGTCAGGCCCAGTCTGGGCAAGGGAAACAGGAGCACAGAGCAGACTGATTAGGGGAAGTTTTTTACAGGGAGAGTGGTGGACGTGCTGGAACAGGCTGCCCAGAGAGGTGGTGGATGCCCCACCCCTGGAGGTGTTCCAGGCCAGGTAGGGTGGGGCCCCGGGCAACCTTGTGTAGCTCCAGGCCTGGAGGTTGGTGTCCCTGCCTGTGGCGGGGGGCTGGAACTGGATGATCCTTGGGGTCCCTTCCAACCCATGCCATTCTATGATTCTATGAAAATAAAAATCCACCACCTCCCTCTTTGGCCTCGCTGAAGTGCTTCTGCAGGTGGGGTGTAGTGGCGGGCCAGAGCTGCTGCTTGGATCCACTCCCATGGGCAGCTCTTCCTCTGCCTGTGTTGCAGGCTCACAAGTAGGTGGAACAGCCCAAGCAGAGCTGTAAGGGATGACATCTGGTGCATGCATTGTGTGAACAAAGCACAGGGGTCATTCTGGAATTTCTTGTGACATTGGCATCATCACAAAATCTTGGAAGAGAGTTTTTCATGCTCCAGGCTGTCTTCTTGCACAAGCTCTGCCATCTAAAGTCATTGACTAATCCTTGCCTTAGGCCCAAAACTTCTGCTTGAAATGGAGCAGATCAGTTGAAGATACTAGACACTAATTTTACAACCTGAAGTTTTCAAAAGCTAGTCATGTCCTAGAACATGTCATACCAGTGGTTGGTTGCTCCCACAACTTGGTGTTTGGGGACCAGCTGCATCCTGTTCTTGGCTTCTTCCAAACTTGACTTGTCCATGCAGGTACTTCCAGGGAAAAAATCCTGTAGTCCCTTGGTGTCTTTTCCTAGCCAAGTCCAGTGATGGTGATTTCTCTTTATCAGCAGAATCATATCCCCACAGTCCTATCTGGCTGTTGCGTTCTTCAGCTCCTATCCTAAAGTAGGTGACGTGGCTATGGTTGATGAAATCTTTACTGTGTTCCTCCAGACCATTGCATTTCAGTGGTGGATGGAGCAGCTCCAGGTGGTTTCTGTAGTGTTACAAAGACTTCCTTTGATCCCTGAGAGACGAACTGTATCGTGCCTGGTACGTACCCTTGCTTTCTGCAGGGATAAGCAGGGCTTGGTCTGTTCTCAGTTTATTTCCTCGCTAACAAAATGTGAGCAGCTTGGACAAGAATTTAATGGTGTGTGGTGGTTTAGACCTGGCTGGAGACCAGATGCCCACCAAAGTCAGTCTATTACTCCCCTTCGTAGTTGGACAGGGAAGAAAATATATATTAAGAAGCTCAGGAGACAAAATAAGGACAGGGAGAGATCATTCTGTCAGCAATGACATGGGCAAAACAGATTCAACACAGAGTGAAGAAGACAGAAACTACCTAATTTATTACAATACACTACAAAGAACAGTGAAACTGGAGTTGGGAGCACAACCAGATCTTAAAACACTTTCCTCCCACCACTCCCTCCTTAGCAGACTTTAGTCAGAATTTTTCTCCCTTCTTCCCCCCCTGTTCACAGCACGGGGCGGGGGGGGGCAGGGACTGGGGAAATGGGGTTCTCAGTAGCACCTTCCCCCCACCCCTGCATTCTCAGCAGACTTCCCTTTAGCCATGATGTTGCTCCCTTCTTCCCCCTGCTCGCAGTACAGGGGGGCAGGGACTGGGAAAAAATGGGGTTCTCGGTTACTTCTTGATGAGCTATTTTCCTCTTCCAGATCTTAAAACACCTCTGACCTCCCTCCCTGCTCCCTTCTTAGCAGACTTCACTCTAGTCATGATTTCACTCCCTTCTTCCCCCCAATGGCAGCACAGGGAGGCAGGGACTGGGAGATGGGGGCTTGGGTCAGTCCCTCGCAAGTTGGTTTCCTTCTTGGCCGGGGTGGGGGGCATTCATTCCACACCCTCCCCCTGCTGCACCGTGGGGTCTCACCCACGGGAGACAGTCCTCCACAAACTTCTCCAATGTGAGTCCTTTCCCACAGGGCTTTATCTCTTTATCACAGTGTCTCTCAGTCCCGGTCCTCCACGGGATTCCAAGCCTCCCCCCAGCAAACCTGTTCCGGTGCAAATATTTCTCTCTCATCTCTGTGTCTCTGTTTCTCCTCATGGCTGCCAGTGCTGGCAGGGGCTTGTTCCAACGTAGGGTCCCAGTGTCTTCTCTATGTCTCCAACTGCTCCATCCAGCGTGGAGCCCCTCCACGGGCTGCAGGTGGGGGTCTCGGCCTTTTCCATGGGTTTCTCCATGGGCTGCAGGGGCATCTTTCTCTCCGGCACCTGGGCCGCCTCTTCCCTTCCCTTTCCCAGCCTTGGTGTCTGCACAGCTCGTTACATCTTCTCACTCCCTTCTCTGGTGGCAAAATGCAGCTGCTGCCCGGTTGTTTTCTCCTATATGTGATTCACAGAGGTGATGTGACTATATCTTGGCCATGACTTCGGCCTTGAATTGCTCGTTGTTTATAGTTTAGGCTGGCAGAAAACTGTAACTGCTGCTTACAAAAACTGTCTCAGCAGCACAGCCTCACAAAACTGCAACATGGTGTCATCTGGAGTATGTCTAGACTTTAAGGAGAACCAAAGAGCTTACCTTTGCAGTGGGTACTTGCTCTAGCCTACTCTGGAATGCAAGATCCCTGGCTTACAAAATGAACACTACTTTCAGTGCCCTTGGACTAATGGGCAGTCCTGTTTAATATCTTCATTGACGACCTTGATGAGGGAATAGCATCCACCCTCAGCAAGTGCAGGTGAGACAAAGCTGGGAGGAGTGGCTGACACGCAGGAACACTGCGCTGCCATCCAGAGAGACCTGGACAGGCTGGAGAGCTGGGCAGGGAGAAACCAGATGAGATTCAACAAAAGCAAGTGTAGAGTCTTGCACCTGGGAAGGAACAACAGCTTCTATCAGTACAGGCTGGGGGTGACCGGCTGGAGAGGAGCTCTGAGGAGAAGGACCTGGGGGTCCTGGTTGATGACAGGTTGGCCATGAGCCAGCAGTGTGCCCCGGGGGCCAAGAGAGCCAATGGGATCCTGGGGGGCATCAGGAGGAGTGTGGCCAACAGGTCAAAGGAGGTGATCCTCCCCCTCTACTCCGCTCTAGTCAGGCCCCACCTGGAGTATTGTGTCCAGTTCTGGGCTCCCTGGTATAGAAAAGACAGGGATCTCCTGGAGAGAGTCCAGAGGAGGCTACGAAGGTGATTAAGGGCCTGGAGCATCTCCCCTATGAAGAAAGGCTGAGTGAGCTGGGGCTGTTCAGCCTGGAGAAAAGAAGACTAAGGGGGGACCTTCTTAATGTTTATCAATATCTGAAGTGTGGGACACGGGGAAATGGCCAGCCCCTTTTCAGTGGTCTGTGAGAACAGGACAAGGGACAATGGCCTCAAGTTGGAGCACAGGAAGTTCTGCACCAGCATGGGGAAGAACTTTTTCACAGTGAGGGTGACAAGCCCTGGGACAGGCTGCCCAGGGGGATGTGGAGTCTCCTTCTCTGGAGATATTCCAGACCCGTCTGGACGCCTCCCTGTGCAATATGAGCTAGGGAGCTGCTTTGGCAGGGGGGCTGGACCCGATGATCTCTGGAGGTCCCTTCAGCTCCTATGACTCTATGATTCTATGAATTCTATTAATTTAATCTGGCTCTCAGAAGCCTAAAAATGCTTTTGCCACTATTCAAATGGGTATTGCCTGCCCACACTCTGCAATTTCCCCTTCCCTTTTATTTTTCTTCACTCCAGAGATCCCAATGTCAAGCTCTTTGTCATTTCAGTGTTTCTCTTCAATTCATCCTGTGCAGCAAGTTCAGTTTTCCATACCTTTTTGCAGCTCTGTCCTTAGAATGCAGCTTCATCCCACATTTCCTTCCCGTAAAACTCCTCTTTCTGGAATATGCCAGGGGAAGGCAGGCTTGTGTGTGTGTGTGTGTGTGTGTGTGTGTGTGTGTGAGAGAGAGGAGCAGCTCTTCCCAAATTCCTGCCTGTCATGCAGATGTTCAGCAGCTGAACCTCTGTGGTAGCCGGGTTTTTTGTTGTGGTGTTTTTTTCTTTGCAGAGGCGCCTCCTCATCTCTGATCTTCTGATAGCAACTGTCTCCTTTCATGTTCTACATCAAGGCTGTTGCTTTGGCCTCCTGTCCTATTTGTTCCTCTTTTTAATGCTGTGCCAAGCATATTAATGTCTGACAGTGCTGCCCCGGACCCCTTGGCATAACTCCCAATGCAAAACCCTCCCTTCCCCACCTGGCCAGAGCTTTGCTGGGCCAGCTCTTTCCTGGCCTCACATGCAAGCCATGGCCCTGTCTGGACCACGGACATTGATTGTCCAGTTGACTGATCTCAGGAATCCAGGCTGAACTGACCCCTGGCTTCCCTGTGTCCATTGTTAACTGCATCCTGCTTCCCTCTAGTGAGAAATGCTTGTGGTGTGGGCCTGGTGTGTGGGACCAGAAGGAGAAGGAAGGCAGGTTGAGGAGTGAAGTGCATGTTGTATGCAGACAGGGGTGTGTTATCAGGTCCTGGTGATGGAGGACCTGCTGCAGGCCACGGTGCCCAGCTCCCCTGGGAGCACATGCCAACTCCCCCTCCAGGCTTTGTGGGGCACTGGTCTGCTGCCTCTGATTCACCTGCTCACGTGTAAGCTTCATCCCCAGTCTAAATATACTACAAATCCATTGAAAATGGAGAGCTGGCTGACAGGGAGACAGACAGGCTATAAAGGCAGTGGAGGAGAGCGGGAGAAGGTGCAAGATATTTGACAGGTGATTATAGTGAGGGATTTTCTTTCTATTTATCCCAGTGTAACTGCACACCAGGCAGTTGGGCTGCTCGGTACCTAACTGGGTTTTGCCGCAGTGTTAGCGGGTGTCCTGGTTTTGGTCAGGATGGAGTTAATTTCATTTGTAGCAGCAGATGAATGCTGTGTTTGAGAGTAAAATGGGAGCAGTGCTGATAACACCCTGATGTTTCTAGTTGCTGTCAGACAGTCAAGGACTTTCTCAGCTCTTCATGAGAAAGGAGGGGTGAAGCCAGGACAGGTGACCCAACTGACCAAAGAGAGTATTCCACGCCAGTTACGTCCTGCCCAGGATATCGGGGGCTGACGGGAGGAAGGCCTGGGGCAGCTCCGGGATGCACGGTTCTTGGGGGACGGTCGGGTTCTGGGACGGCTCTGGGTGGCACGGCCTGAGTTGTGTGGTTTGGTGAGAAACTGCATTGTGTATCAACAGCTTCATATATTTTTGCTTTGAAGTCCTGTTAGTATTGTTACATTGTATCTTTCTGTTATCTTAGTAAACTATCCTTATCCCAACCCACGGGCCTCTTAATTTCTTGATTTTGGGGTTATTTGCCCCTTCCTCCTCCTTTTCCCTTCCCTTACTTCTCACCCCCCTTCCCCTTCCCTTTTCCCTGCTCTTTTCCTTTAAGGAGCAGGCAGTTGCGTGGATCTCGGCTCTCAGCCGGGTGAAACCACGACAGCGGGACCAAGATATAGTGTGGCCAGTAGGTCTGGGGAGGTGATTGTGCCCCTGTACTGGGCATTGGTGAGGCTGCACCTCGAGTGCTGTGTCCAGTTCTGGGCTCCTCACCATACGAAGGACATTGAGGTCCTGGAGCAAGTCCAGAGAAGGGCAACCAGGCTGGGGAAGGGGATGGAGGGCAAATCCTATGAGGAGCGGCTGAGGGAGCTGGGGATGTTTTAGTCTGGAGAAGAGGAGGCTGAGGGGAGACCTTATTGCTGCCTACATTGACCTGACAGGAGGGTGTAGAGAGGTGGGCGATGGTCTTTTCAGCCAGGGGACAGGAGATGTGACAAGGGGAAATGGCACAGAGCTGTGCCAGGGCAGGGTCAGATCAGATGTTAGGAGAAAGTTCTTCCCTGAAAGAGTTGTCAGGGCCTGGAACAGGCTGCCCAGGCAGGGGGTTGAGTCACCAACCCTGGGTGTGTTTAACAGATGGGTAGATGAGGTACTTAGGGATATGGTTTAGCATAGGATGGGAATGGTTGGACTCGATGATCTTAAAGGTCTTTTCCAACTTTGTGATTCTGTGCCCATTGCCCCATTGTGATACCAAGGGAGACCCTCCTCATCATTCACAACTCTAATGCACAGGAGGGATTTATCCAACCAGGCTGATGCCCTGCAACACGCTGCTGAGCCCAAGTTAATAAGGCAAGGGAGGATCTGTTTGCTGTGTTACTGAGAGCCCCCCTGGGCAGCTGGGTCGCTGCGCAGTGTGACAGCTCTGGCTGGCTCCGGCTTTAGCTGGCAATGAGTCACCTTTAGTGCCTGAATTCTTGATAAATCCTGGGAAAAACAGGACAGTTAAATGTCAGCCAATGGGGAAAATTTTCAGCTGGGGTAAGTGCAAGCAGCTCCACAGCTGTCAGGAACACTTGGTCAAAAAGCACCCCACCTCCAGACCTGGCTGGTTCTATAGCATTCAGCTGTTGTGAGTTTGCTGGGATGATGCTGGTAAGGTGGGGCATAGCTCTTAAGGAAAGCCTGAGCTACTGATGCTGTTTTCTCTCTCTCCTGAGGCCAAGTAGGTAAAGAAAGAAGCTCTGTCTTCCCCTGCTTCTCTGAAATTCTGGTAAAGCAGCTGCTGAGAAAATGCCTCAATTTCTGCTTAATCTATGGTTCTTTCCAGTTCCTCAACTGTCTCTTTATTCACTTTAAAAGCTGATGGGAGTTATTGATCTCATTTACCCTCTGTATATCTTGACTGATTCTTTATTTGGAAACCAGACTCTTGAGGTGCAGAGGAAAAGCAAAGCTTGTCTTTTGGGCTGGAACAAAAATGTGTTTTAGCACCTCTGAAATCTGTAAGGTGGCTTTGTGCTTCCATGGTGTGTGCTGCTGTACCCAGTCCCTGGCAGGGAGGGATCTTTGACCCGCTTCTGTGCTGTGGAGAGAGCTCCGGCCTTCTGGTCCTCTAGCAGGAACCTCTTTTGTTACCACCCTACTGGGAATTTCTCCAGCTTACCTGAAATCATGGCTCTGGGGAGCAGTGGTCCTTGCTCAGGAGGGACACTCCAGCCAGTGTTTCTGCCTCTGTCCAGGCATCTCCAGTCCTATAGGAGAGGTCTTGATGCTGCTCCTGAGATGTAATAGATACAACAGACTCATCACTTCCAGCTATCAGTGCAAAAGTCTTCCTTGTAGCTGCAGCTCTCATTTTAGGTCTTATTAGTGGGCTAGATGTTGAGTCCTAAGAGCACTGAGTGGAAACCCAGTAGAGAATATGGCTGACTCTTTAACCTTAGGAGTGGTGAGAGCCGCCTTTTCCAACAGCTATGCTTAATACTGAGAGAGTCTCAGATGACCCACCTGCAAGAAAGAAAAGAAAATGGTTTTTTTCTTCATTCTGGAAGCTTCTTGACCCACTTGCCAGCTGTGTCCCCTCCTCCCCACCGCCCATTCTCGGCGCCAGCAGAAGTTCTGCAAGGAAAATTGCTGTGTGACTGTTAACAGTTAAATGTGGTTTTATTTATTGGGTGTTTTTAAAAAACAGAGTAGCTAAGTGCAGAGAGACTGTTGCATCCGAATGATTTGATGCTTTGCCTCTTACAGCTCTTCATTGCATCAGTTTGTTGGATCAGGACCTCATGTGTTACAGTTCAGGCTGATGGGTCAGCAAGGCATGGAGCCTTATTGCTGGGTGGTTTTCCAGCAATTAAAATAGCTTTCTGGGGGATGTAGTGCAGGTCCCCCAAAGCTGAAGAGCAGTCTGAACTCATACATGTGCAGATGCTTGTCTGGGCCATAGATCTAGAATAAAAATAAGCTGGTTTTATTTTATAAATATTTTATTAAATAAAATACCTGAGGTGCTTTGCTTAGGCCCGGCTCTACGTGAGCAGAACCCTTGCTGAGTATTTCACTGCACCTGGCTTTGGACCAGGCTGCAGTCTAGAAGTGCAAAGCACGAGCCTGTAGCAAGAGAGGAGCAGGGCTGTAGGTCAGGGTCTGGAGTCCAGCAGCTCTGTGATATGAAGCTGTTTGAATCCTGTTCAGAGAGAGGCACCAGCAGCAACACCAGGGATTCACAGGCTTCATCTCCTTTGAAACACCATCAGGGTAAGATCCAGGACTTCGTGCTCCAGTGCCACATCAGGGTTTGGCTTCGTGCATGCAAGCATCACAGTTTTTCTGGAAGAGAGTCCTCCTGCCTGCCAAACAACTGAGGAAGACTGTGATGGGATTTATCTTTGAGGACCAAAAGAAGCCTGCAACAGGAGTGGGTTCCCAGTGTCCTGACAGCTCCTGGAAGGCCAGGTCTGAACCCAAAGGAGATATCAACGTATATTAGAAAATCTACCCTTGCCCTGTTGTGGTCCCTCTCCCTTCTCCATCCCCTTAGCAAGTAAACCAACTTTTACTTTAGGATGCAGAAGGTGGCAGAGTGAAGGTGACTAAGGTTGTGTGCTCAGCATATTACCTCCACCATGGTGCAGAGCACCTGGGAGTTGGGCTCCGTGCTCCTTGAGAGAGCTTTTCTCACAGTGGAAAAAGCAGGGTTAGAAAAGCAGGTACTAAAACAGTTCAGCAGTGTCTTGGTGGAAGAGGCAACAGTTGTGACTGTAAGCCCTGGACAACCCAAATGGGGGAGGCAGGGAGAGGAGAAGAAGGCTCCCTGGTGAAAACCGTTTTCATTAACAGTTCAATTTCCTACCGTGGTCAGAGCTTGTGCCTCATCCGTGTACATCCCCGAATCAGATACACTTCATAACGCTGTTCTTTGGCTGGGCACTAGACACAACGAGTGATGGCAGGAAATTGAACATGGGGCTGCGTGGAATGCAATGGCATTAGCAAACCAACCAAGTGTCTCCTTCTGGTGGCTCCAGAACTCACTGAAATACAGTATAGTGCCTCAGATCCAATTTCCTGCTCTCCTTTATCCTGGGTGTATGCGTCAAGGGCAGAGCAACTGCCCGTCATTATCAGGTGATCCATCATATTAAAGCAAGGGGGAAAGAATAACCACAGCAAAAAGGCAAATGAATGATTTGCAGTCTTTGAAGTACTTTCCCTTTCATCCTAGCCTGCAAAATTTCGATTTAGTTTTGTATCCTGGCTAAGGGGGTTCTCTCTGTCCCAGGGCTCTGATCGGCTCAGTCCACTTTGGGCACTGGTGGGAGCCAAGCAGTAAGCGTAGCTGCATGTGCTAACCTGGCCTGTGGTAGCCTTTCCTTCTGGACAGGATCAAGGCAGGTGTCTTGTGGGACTGTCACTTCACTCATGCTGGCTAACACCACCTCATGCCAGGGAGGCAGGGCAATTGGTGTTGCCCCAGGTAACCCCATTCCCTCCCTGCGTCACTAAATAATAAGCAGGGTGTAATGCCAGGGTGGCCAGTGACCTTGTTGAAGGCTGGTGTGTGAAGAAGAGGGTCCTGCAGCACACAAGGAGAGTGCACGCTGTGTCAGGAGGTCTCTCTGTGTGTGTTGTGCTCTTCTCTGAGAGGCCGAGCCAGTGGTGGTAGGGCTGCAGTAGTCTCCAGTCCAGTTCAAGGTCAGGAGCAGACCAAGGACCTGTTTCTGATCGTGCCTTTTAGTAGATGACATCACCTCAGCAGCTGTCATTAAAGGTCTGTTATACTCTGCTAGGGGGCTGGTGGCTATTGTCTTCTGGGCAGAGCCCAGATTTCATTCTGCTTCTGTGGATTCCTCTTGCAAGGTGTTGGATGGAGCATGCTTTGTTTCCTGCTCTCTGCTGCTCTGCACCACTTCTGCAGGTGCTTCAGCAGCTCCCACCACGGTGCAGCACACAGTGACAAAGTTCCATCTTGCTCTGTAGGATCATGGTCAGCTCAGTCTCATAATCTGTGCTCTGCTAAGGTGGCTGGAAGCCCCCTGTGTCTCCCCCTGTGTACCGCAGTAACGGCATCAGGACCTCGATGCTCTTCGGGTGAGGGAGAGCTCTCACACTGGCAGGTGTGGATGAGGTGAGGGGAATTATCCTCAGGTTCTCCAACAGCCCAGAAAAGGTTATCCCCAGGTCAGGAGTTTGGGTTTTAAGGCTGGTCTGACAAGGTTCAGAGCCTCGTGAGCTGGCTGAGGACAGTGCAATGCAATGCTCAGACAGGTAAGACGGTGCCTGGAGGCTGAGCCTGGGCACTCTGTGCTCCACAGCCAGGGCGCCTGGGGTCACACCTCTGCCCTTGCTGCTGCTGAGGGGTGCAGGAGCCTTTTTTGGGCAGCAGAGCCCTGGAGGGCGTGTGCATGTGTCTCATTTACTGTGTGCTGGTGAGAAATCTGGGAAGGGATTCCCTGGCTGGGCCAGGGAGGTTTCTCTAGCAAGGCCTGGCACTCCTCTGCATGCTTCCATCAGAGAAAAGACCTGACCCCCTTTGGAGTGGTTTGTCTCATCTCAGTCCCCAGTGCTACCCAGAGTAAGGGGGGGAGACTCAGTAGCTGAGAAGGAACCTGCAGCTGCAATTGCATTCAGGAGAGAAAGGTTTCATTCTTCTGTGATGAAAATCTCAGCAATAAAATTAATTGGTGATTTCACACTCCCTGATACGCTGTGGAAGTGATTAGACACAGCAGCAGCTGGGGGAAGTGATGGGACTCGTTGACTCTTTGCTCCTTCTAATAGTATATTTTTCCTCTTTCGTTTTTTTTCCCCTTTTCTGAAAGTGCATTCATTGTTCATGCAAGCTGGCAAAGGACTTAAAATCTCAATGCACCTACCAAACCAATCCAAGGAGGGAGCTGCAGTAGCAGCCTGTCCCCTGACTGCATGGCAGCAGCTGTCTGTCTGGTGAAGACAGTAAACCATGAAACCACCAATAAAGGAATGAGGACACAAATGGAGAGGCTGGATAAAGGGTGTCTCCTGGTTTCCATCTTTCTGAAAGTATGACGAAATGAGATTCACCTCAGGGTTCTACTGCATGCTCTTGTCCCTCTGCACACTTATAGGGACAGCATTACCCTTACAGCGTGCTCACCTCCACTGTGACGCCACGATGGGTCTAGCAGTGACCCAGCCCAGGGGAACCAGGGACTTGCTGCCAGGTTTCTGAGCAGGTAGGTGACAGACAGCAGCTGGGATCCCTGGAGGCATGCTGATCTGCTGCATAGCATTGGGCAGAGGGGAGATGCAGAAGGGAGAATGCTCCACCAGCCGGTAGAGAAGAAGGGAGCCTTGTCTTTTTACCCAGGGATGGCTGTGGCAGCTGGTGGCTTGGCTATCCCTAGTCCTCTGGCAACAGTCACAGTGCTCTGTAGGACACGGAGCCATCCCTTTACTCACCTTCTGAATAAAGAGAAGGCACTGAAGAGGTGCTAGGAAGATGTTAAGAATACCATAGCCTACCATAGGAATACAACCACACTAAGTGAGGGCTCAGTCCATTTCTAGAGGCAGGGGAACACAGTGAGGCGATGGCAGTGGGGACAACAGCTGTGGGATGAGCACAGTGGTTCATAGAGGAACCAGCTGAAAGGGACTCCAAGTGCTGCAGACCCTGCTGCTCTTGTAGTGTGAATAAAAATACGTGATGCTAGGGAAGGAGGCTGCTTCCCTCGTCTAGTAAATATGAACTTCTGTAATGAGCCACATAATGAGTGTGCTGAACCACACCTTCCACTGCAGGGCCTTGCATCCAAGTGTCAAGCAATTAGCCCTTCCAGCAGCCTGGGGAGATGAGTAATGCCCCATTGCTTCCAAGGAGTTATCTGGCACTGCTGAAGCTCCAGGAGTAAGCTAGGCAGGGCTACGAGCAGCAGGGCTCCCAGCTTGCAGTCAAGTGACTTGGTCTGCATGCTACTGGGGAGCCTGTTCTGTTGCATGGGCAAAGATTAGGAGATGTACCTGGACATTGCTTCCAGTGTTCTCAGTACCTTGACTTCTGGTTCAAGAGCAAATCCAGGCCCTTCTGAGGACCTTGGATGTAGCACGTGCGAGTTGAGTGCAGGTCGGGGCAGGAAATGGCATGTGGAGACAGCGGCTGGGTACCTCATGTGGGTTCACAGATGCTCCCTGTCCTCAGGAGGAGGATGGCTGGTGGGAGGACCAGGTGAGGGCTCTGCCACCCCAGAAGAATTGCAGGACACTCCTGGGGCACGGCAAAGGCAGGCATCTGAAACAGGACCTGCTCCCCAGTGTCACCCATTGCCCTCCAGAGAGGCAGCATACTCCCAGTGGCGCTGGACCCCACCTGCAGCTTGTCACCACCCCGCTGGGCAGCCTGTTCTGAGCACATATCCATGAGCTGGGTCTCCTCAGTGCCACAAAGCCCCTTTGTCCAGCTCCTGCCAGTGCAGCTCTGTCCCCTTCTCCATGTGCTGCTGTGCCTTGGGGCTGTTTCCTCCAAGCTATGGTGTTGGCATGAAGTTCTGCTGCTCTTCCCATGAAGGTAAACAACACTTGCTTGTGCTTTAGCCTTCCTAAAGGGCTTATGGGGGTGGCACTTAATCTGCATGTACAACACCTGCGGAGGACCCTGTTGTGACTTCTGGGCTGGGGTCCTGAGGCAAGGAGGCTGCTTAGTCTTTCTTTGCCAGCAGATTTGTGCCCATCTGGAGGTCCCCCTCATAACTCTGGGACCTGCTAGCCCACTGCAGGAAAACTTGTAGCCAAGTAGCAGTTCCTACCCCCAAAATAGTCTTACTTTTGTTGTGAGAAATTAGGTGGGTGAGGGGGGGAAGGAGAGGCTCTGCTTGGGATACCTGGGCTGAGGGAAACACCTGGTCCCTCAGGGCTCCACTGCGAGCCACCCAGTGCTGCCAGCTAGGTCCTGCCTGCCCAGCAGAGCTAAGCGACACTGGGCTGCTCCTGTCAAAGGTGTTTCAGGTGGCTGCTGCAGCTGAGAACCTTGATGAGTCTCCTACAGGCACCTGGAGATCAGGTCAGGTTTTTTTTTACCAGCTGTTTCTGCTCGTGGACCCCGGTGTGAGGTTGGTGCTGTGAGCAGCCCCCTGTGACTGGCACTGGTGGAAGTGGGAAATACTTCCCTGTAGCTGCAAGATGGCCAAGCAGTGCAACAACAAACGCAAGACAAAACCCCACCCAGAGCAGAGGCTGTGCAAAGTGGCCACAGCCTCCCTCTGCCAGGAGCAGCGTGTGGCTCCAGCCTGGAGCTCCTCTGCTGTTCTGGGTTAATCCAGAGCAAAACTCCTTCTGCACAGTGTGGGACGCCAACTAGTTACCATGAAGAGACAGAACTACCCTGAGCTCACAGTTTGTGATGTGTCGGCCAACAGCAAAGAGCTAAACCCATGTCCTTGCTGCAGAAACACAAAGCCTGGTTTAAAGAGCATGTGGGGTGAGAGGCACAGGTGGGAGATGTTATACAAAAGCAGCAGAGGACAGGACAGGGGCTGGAGGTGTGACTGTGTACAAAGTACAGGACAAAATCTATACTGCACGGGAAAGAAACCCCTTTAGAAAGAGAAACTAGGCTATGAAAGGCGTCCCTGCCTCTTGTGTGCACTTCTGAAGCTGTCTTTCTCCTCTCCAAATGAATTTCCTTCCATCTGAATCCTTTTTGATGACTCTGAGGGTGGGATCCTGTTCTCAGCACAGTGCTGTGGGGCTGCTTTGGGCTCTGCCTGCCTGCCTGCCCAGGGCAAGTGGGTTGTGTTCAGGAGAGGCCAAGTGTATGTAGGTACGTGCTGCACGCCCCTGTGTCCTTCCATGGCTGTGCACATCTTTAAACACTGAAACAAGGGATATTACTCTTGTAAACTTGGTGTTTAGAAGAACCTGAATAAATCAATGAACTTTAAGAGGTTTTATCACCCACTTCACCCCAAAACACAGCACGTATCTGAAGGACAGTGGTCACACAACTAGAGACCTGAAGTCAAGGCTTCAGCAGTGAGGATGGTGGCAGATGTGTGGAGTCTTGATGGCAGCCCCCTCCCAGGGAGACTGTCACCATCACTAGAGCAGTCTGGGGTCAGACCCTACACCAGGAGCACTCATCCCATATGTGTTTCCTGGGTCCTGCCAGACCTGGACAGAGGCCACATGCCTCCTGGAGACAAATACATCTCTCCAATCTCTCCACGCACAAGTGGCTTGCTCCTTTAATTAAACTGTTAGCTTTCATTAACAGCTGATGTTAATTTACTTTAGAGTTCCTTATTTCCCCTGATTTTTATAAACCAGGATCAGAGTCTCCTGGAGGGAAACACGGCTTTCTTCTGACTGCTCAGGGGGAAGAGACAATCTGGCACTCTTCACTTTGTCCCAGATTTTTAAAGGAAGAGACACTCTTGCATAGGAGACCTTTTCTTTTTATTTTTTTAGTAGGTCTCAGCTGTTTTGCTAAGAAAATTATTCCATTGACCTTAGGGGAATAGTAAAATCTTATTCTATCTTTATCCAACATTTATTGTTATCCCCACTGGACATTGCTATCAAGGTCTGTAGCAGTGCTGTCTGGTAACATCCCCTGAGGTCAGGGACCTTCAACACTGGCATCTCGTGTACTCAAAGTGGAGACGAACCATAGCATGAAGCTGCTGTGAGGTTAAGGGCAGGGGTTCCTGTACCTGCCCCAGCATTTTCTGGAGCATCCACAGCCCTGTGCTGGGTGCTGCTCGTGTAGGCAGGTGGCTGTGGGTCCACTGGCCACCTGGGCTGCACAATGAGTAGGAGGGTTTGAACTCCTGACAGAAGACCCTTAGGAACTGGAAGGCAATACAGGGGACAAGCAGCTCCTGCTACCTACTTGTTATCTGCAATATACCTACGTGCTATCTGCAATATAATACACCTGCGTCCAGTTCTGGGCTCCTCACCATAAGAAGGACATTGAGGTCCTGGAGTGAGTCCAGAGAAGGGCAACCAGGCTGGGGAAGGGGCTGGAGGGCAAATCCTATGAGGAGCGGCTGAGGGAGCTGGGGATGCTCAGCCTGGAGAAGAGGAGGCTGAGAGGAGACCTTATCACCACCTACAACTACCTGACAGGAGGGTGTAGAGAGGTGGGTGATGGTCTCTTCAGCCAGGGGACAGGAGACAGGACAAGGGGAAATGGCACGAAGCTGCCCCAGGGCTGGGTCAGATCAGATGTTAGGAGAAA
The DNA here is from genome assembly GCF_964237585.1 of Gallinula chloropus. NCBI lineage: Eukaryota > Metazoa > Chordata > Aves > Gruiformes > Rallidae > Gallinula > Gallinula chloropus. The sequence goes on along the minus strand of NC_140088.1, from coordinate 43,426,815 downwards.
GTTCTTCCCTGAAAGAGTTGTCAGGGCCTGGAACAGGCTGCCCAGGGAGGGGGTTGAGTCACCTTCCCTGGATATGTTTAACAGACGGGTAGATGAGGTACTTAGGGATAGGGTTTAGCATAGGATGGGAACGGTTGGGCTTGGTGATCTTACATGTCTTTTCCAACCTTGTGATTCTGAGATAACCCCTTTTTTATTATCAATAGCAGCAAAATTCAGCCTGATAACAAGACTGCTAGTCAGGGAGCATCTTGCCCAGAATTTGAAGGCACAGGATGAAAGGGGAAGAGCGTGAGAGAGGCGTAAGAAAGCCAGGCTGTGCACAGCACATGGCCAAAGCACCAGCTGCTGCTCTAGGATCACTGTGAATCCTCCTCATCACTAAAAGCTGGCTTCTCTTTAGAAGTGTGGAATGTATTGTTTGCATGCTATTGGCCAGCACGTGGTGTAGGAAGCAGAAAAAATATTAAAAATCTTGGTTCCAGTGTTTAATGGGGATACCTGGGTGTTAGAGGTACAATCCGTTTCGTCTTCCTTTGGTTTCAAAATCAATGAAGTATGAGTTTTTCCCATTGATTATTGGAATTCAAAATTGTTTTGGGAAGCTGTGAAATAAATGGACAACTTTGGGAGCCAAATCCTCTTCTAGCACTTGGTGAGACACATGTGAGAACCCATGAGAACATGCTGATGTGCTTGCAGGCTTCTCCCCATGCTAGTATCTCTTGCTGTCATCTGTCATGCCAAACCTCCTCCTCTGAGGCCAGGCTCCCTGGTCCTGAGTGAGAATGGGGAGAGGAGTAGATCCATTCCACACGTTTAAGCTGAACGTGCTTGTTCTGCTGCTGAGAAAAATGGGTGTGTTTCCAGCAGCGTTGGTGCTAGTTGGTAATTAGTAGTCACTGCAGGTGAAAGGGACCTTCTGATCTTCATGTGACCTCTGTCCTCCACATGCTCAGATGCTGTAAGCCATAGATAGGGTCTCATTGGTCCTTCCTGGGTAAATCTAGTTATAACCCCCCTCCAAAAACATACACCCTAGTTTGTAACAGTTGCTATTGCTCTAAGATGCCAAGGAGGAAAGTTTCAGAGCTCCTCAACCTGAGAAGGTCCCCTCTGAACTTTGAGCCTGTTTCCTGCTCCAGGATGCAGTAGCCTGCCAGGCCTTCTCCCAGGGTGTTCGATCTCAGCCGGTGTGATCCACTGCAGATGTCTGCTTTCTCTGCACCCTGCAGTGGTCAATCTATGGACCTACACAGCTTCTGAAGGCAATGGTAAAATGGAAAACTCTGGAATTAATGTGTGTCCTGGACTTCACTATGATCAAAATCCGGTTTTGAGGTGTGCCCTCGCTCTCCTTCATTGCCAGGTGGATTCTTTGGAAGATGTCACTTCTCATCAAAAGTTTTCAAGGGTTTGGGTTGCCCCAGACTCCCAATGACTATGTGCTATGTTTAGTTAGTTAAACAACTTGTATTGCTCTCCCTCCTGGTCAGTGAGCAAAGGATACACAAAGCATAAGCAATGTTTTATCCTTCCTTGTGCTTCTGTGGCAGAAACTCCTTTGTTAGGACCTGTGGAGGAGCTGCCCATGGGTCATGGGAAGTGCCAGGAAGAGTGTGGACTGTCACAAGTGTCCCACAAGTGTCATCAGCGTGACTGATAGGATCTTGTGCACTATTGAGGATGTGTGTATAAAGTCCAGCTCCAGTCTCAGAGCACTAGTCATGTTTGCAAAGCAGGCACTTTTTTTTTTGGGGGGGTGGGGGGTGTGAAGCACAGAATTTTACATTTAAACTGGGCTCATGTGGTCTGTAACCACTGGTATCCTTGAAGCTGCCTCCTGCCTGGTGGCTCCTTTCCTCCTTCCCCTAGGAAGTAATTATTTCTCAGATTTGGAACTGCATTTCAAGGCTCTACAGATGCATCACCCTAATAAATGTCACATTATCCCATCTCTTCTGACATGAATGGGAGCAGGCACCTGATGAAAGCTGATGAGGGAGCAAAAGAAAAGCTATGCAAAAAATAACCTGACATATAACCCAGGTTCACTGAGACCAAATCTTGAATGAGGAAAAGGGGCCAGGCTTTTAGGTACAAACTTCTGGGCAGGAGCAGTTGGGCTACTCATGTTTGAGTAACAGGGGGAAATGTAGTTAGTGTTTGTGGCTGTTCTTGGGTCGTTGGGCTGAAAGATCAGAGGAGGACAGCAAGATGATAGCAGAAATTTCCACGGCCTTGCTCAGATAGAAATTTTCCAGGGAGGAGAGGAACCTGCAGCTTGGGGTATCTGCCATAATGTAGCAGGAATATGGCCATACCTGGATGAAATTTTGGGTGGCACCCACGTGAAGTTCTTATTCATATGTTTAAGTGCGCAGTTGGTGAGTGAAGGGGGAGGAATACACCATTTCTGACTCTGCTAACACTCTCCCAGAGATTCTTCAGGATCCTGGCAGGTTTTTATGTCGATGGATGACACTGGCCTGGCAGAGCAAGTCGATGCCTGTTACGCACGTTGTCTTTATCGACAGCGCTGCTGTCGGCTACGTTCTTCTGTCAGCATCTTTATTATCAGCACAGCTGCCAGCAGAAGACCGAAGCCATGGGATGTTGATAGAATGGATTAAGTTAGGGAAATCTGCTCTAGTCTTAGATGGACAAGGAAAAGAAGAGCAAAGCCTGCATTTCTTGTTCCACCCCAATTCTCAAGAGCTTGGATTGAGGGTGGTATTAAGGTCATGATTGCTCACAGGAAGAGCACCCAACTGACGCCCTTCTGGTTTGTAAGCAACATTGCCTAACTCTGTTTTTGGTTTCACATAATGATTGAGGAGTCTGGAGTAGAATGGGTTTTTTTTCCTTTACAAATTTTGTTTGAGGTTTTGTTGTTGTTGCACAATGTACTAATTAATTATGCTTGTCATTCACAGAGAGGGAGAAAAGCTTTTGTGAAAGACATACTGTGTGCTCCTTTAATATATTAGTATCTGATGGTCTTCCAGTGGTCTCTGTTTAGGCAAAGTAATACTTGAAACATCAAGTGAACTTGATATTCATTAAAAACTGAGAGGTTTTTAAATTGTCATTGTGTCTTTTAAACTGACGTCACTGCTTGTTTAGTGAGATTATGCTAAGCAGCACAGGAGTTTGAAATCCCTGTACTTTAATTGCTGAAGTTAATATGGACAAGAGGGTGTTGTTTGTTTGGGGCTTTTAAATAATGTTTATTTTTTATATATATATATATATAAATATATACATATAAAATAGATATTTTATATATTATGTATTTAATTTATTTATATTTATATGTAGAATATATTGTATAATAATATCTGTTTATTTTATATTTATATATTATATTTCTTTATATATTTATTATATTTCATGTATATTTCTAGATATTTAATATATATTTAATATATCATATTTAAAGGGTTTGGAAGCTTTCATCCTAGGTCAATACCTTGTAAGCAGAACTTTAAGGAGATAACAAATTTCATGCACTCCCTATTTTGCAATGAACAATTACTGCTTGAGCTGTGCCATGTAAAACCAGGCCTGTATGGAAGAAAAGGGAAAGAGGGAAATGCCTGGGAGCATTTCTTAAATGTATTAGGCACGATTTTATGTACTGAGCTGAGGTGGCGAGGTGCAGTGAAACACCTGTGCACAATAAAGAGCTCTGTCTGTCTTAAGTTATTGTCAACTATAAATTTGCGTGTCACCCCCACGGCTGGTTCCCACTGACAAGCACTTTGTACGGCCGTTCCTCAAATCCAGACCCGCTCCTGACGAGCCTTAAACGCAAGTGGTTATTGGGAACCGCCTGATGATGAGCTGTGGGTTGGGAGAGTTTCCCTGTGCTGCCTGGGATGGTTTCTTTTGCTCAGTGTTGGAGGAGGCTGAAGAGCTGCCAGCTCTGCTGGGGTCTGTCCCCTCTTGCAAGGGGTGTGAGGTTTGGAGGTGGCCACCTAGAGATCAGGTGACACCAGCCAGTGCCAGGGTCCCTGTGTCCACCAGGTCTTGGGTTTCAACCATTGCTGCTGGGCTGTTGATCTGATGTGTGCTGTTGATTTTATGTGTACAGCCCTATGCGGGGGTGGCTGGCACCCCAAGCTCAGGCACCTCGGCATGTGTTAGATCTTACCCCGTCCTCAGGCCCATGTGTATGCCATGCCATGTTCCCACCTGGCATGTTGCCTTGCTTGGGTTATTTGGGGACAGCAGGAGTGGCATGTGGCATCTAGGGAGATGCTGAGTCCAGGACCCACTCTTCTGTGCCGCCATCTCCTACCTGTTGATCCTGCCTAGCAGCAACCGTATCCCTTCACAGCCTTCCATGGATGCCCTCTGTCTCCATGTTTCCATGCTCTGCTCTAACTAATAACAGTAAGTAACCAGGCCAGAACAGGTAACTGCTCTTCCAGGTCTCTGGTTCCCTTCTGAGCCGAGGTGTGGGGCCAGGATCTGCCCTCCGGAGCCATAACCAGAACATACCAGCTGACTCTCAGGGATGGAGAGGCCTACTATTTGCCGAGGGCACCACAGTCCCACCGCAGCTCTCCTCACCTGATTTTAGCAGCGCGAAGCAGATGGAACTATTTCACCTCAGCCTCCCAGCAACTCTCTTGCTGCCTTTTCCCCTTGCCTCTGTAGATCTCCTGCCTGTGCCTGGCCGAGGTAAAGGCTGTTGCCCTGTGTAGGACTGGGGCTCAGGTTTCTCACGGCAGCTTACACAGCTGCCTCTGACAGGGATGGTTTGCACTTTGCGCATGTGCTTGAGTCTCACTGGGGAGCTTCTGGTGCCTCATCATGTCAGAGGAAAAGGGGAGTCACCAGGGAACACAGAGCGGGCATAGCTTCTCTCTAGAGGAGGAAACAGCCCACCAGTTGGCAGAAGGGTCCTGTGTCAGGGATCACTGCCTCATGCTGGGCTTACCACGGGCTCGCTGGCTCTTTGCCTAAGTGAGAAGCCACGCTAGGAGGTAAATGTTCTGGAGGTACATGTCTGCCCATAACTGCTGTGGTGAAAAGGAGGGGATCATGAGGAGATGCAAACCTATGTGCAAACATAGAGATGTGGGTTGTGCGAGGCAGAAAGCTACTGTCCTGTTCCAGAGCCTTGGAAAATAGCACCCAGTCATCTTCTGCCAAAGTCAAATAGCAGCTTTAGAGATGATCTGTATTTTTTACCTTAAAATTACTTGCTGTCTTGCAACTTATTTTAATTTGGGGTTTTTTCTTAAAAAAAAAAAAAAAGCCTGTGTGGTTTCTGCAAGCACAAACCAAAGCACGCAGCTTCAAATAGGTACTGGGAATAACTCTGCCTGGGTAATTACGCTGCCTATATTTAATCTTTCAGAAGTGTGTTGGCAGATGCTTTACATTTCATATATGCAATCAATACCTTCTGCTCTGAGGCTCAACTACCATGTTGTTCCCCTCCCTTGCTTGAAATGCACAAAGTCAAGTCAATATACTTGGAGGGTACGGGAGCGATTGCCGCTCAGCGAGTGTGCAGCTCTCATCTGTATATACCCATGGAGATCTGTTAGAGATGTGTGAGTGTGTGCACGTTACATGCCTCTCTGTTTTGGAAAGGGTTTGCTCTGGTTCCATTGTGCCTTGCTTTAAACGATCTGAAATCCCCCCTCCGCGCCCCCCACCCCCGGATTCAGAAAAATAAATATGCATGGCTTGTAATTCTGTTGCAGCTCTCGCTCCCAGCTGATAGGGTGACGTGGAGTTTGGAGGCTCGCAGATTGGCTTTTTGATTTGGCTTCTTGCTGCAGTTGTGCAAACCTCGCCGTCTCCCAGAAATCAGGCTCAGCGCTTCGCCGTAATGCTGGGAAGCCCGGACCGAGCCCCGGCGCTGTGAGAGCGGGAGTGGGGGAAGCCCGGCAGATTCAGTGGCAATCTGGGGTACAATCCATTCTCCTATCCCCTCTCCCCCGACCCCCGTTCATCTCCGTCCTCCTCGGCCTCCTCCCCCTTCGCCAGACCTCCCTTCCCTCCCCGAACTCCGCCGCACGGAGCTGAAGATCAAGGCTGGTGGATTTATCAACATTTTACCTCCACCCCCCACCCCCTTTTCCAGATGCACCTCCCCGCTCGCCCTGACAGCTGCAAAAGGGAGCACAGGTTTTGTAGCGAGCGAGGCAACTCGGACTGACATGCAAAGGCGAGCCCCCCCCGTATCCGCACCCGCACCCGCACGCACCGTCGGTGAATCACCGGGAGATGCGATGAGCTCCCTTTAGGAACCGGAAGGATTTGTACCGGGGAGCCAGCGGAGACCCCCCTCCCTCCCCGACCCCCGCCCGACCCTCCACGAAAAGTCAGGAAGGCGGCCAGGAGGGGTAAGTACAGGGGTGCTGCCCTCTCCCCCCCCCTGCCCCCCCGCCCCCCAACCCCGCTCCGCAGGGTACGCGAGCGTGGCGCGCAAGTTTCCTGCTGCCAAGTGGGAATTCACGCCTTGCATGCGGATGGATGGGGGGTGCTGGGGGCGGGGGGGGCTCTGTGCGGGCTCACCCCCCGTGCTCGGGCAGGGGGGAGAAGGGATTTAACGCTGCCCGAGCAGCAGGAGCTCGCTTCATTCCTGCTGTTTTCCCGGAGCCGCGGCGGCTCCGTGTGTGTGGATATGTGTGTGCGCTGCGGGGGGAGGGCTTTGCATACGGCGCGGAACGGGCGCTGCGGGATGGATGCGCGTCGGGGAGGGGGCGCCGGGCCGGGCCGGGCCGGACGCTGCGGGGCCGGGGCCTGGCGGAGAGAGCGAGCGGTGGGAGCCGCCGGGCTCCGGCGGAGCGTGAGCGGCCGGGAGCAGCGGCAGGGAGCAGCGGCAGGGAGAAGCCCCAGCCCGCAGCACCGTGCGCGGCGGCCGCGGGATCCCTCCCGCCGCCGGGCGGGGTGCCCCGGTTCGGGGGGGCCCGCAGGGATGCCGGGGAGACCGGGCGGGGCGAGGGGGGTCTGCCTGGGGCTGCCGGGCGGGGGAAATGCCTCTCCTGCAGTGCTATAAATTCCCCCTCTTCTCCTCCTCCTCCCTCCCCCCCTCATTTTTTTAATTCTTATTTTTTAATCTGTTCCTTTTCTGCCGGGGAAAGGCCGGACCGGGCCAGCCCCGGCTGCGGGGCGGGGGCACCGGGACCGCCGTCCCGGGCAGCTGTCGCGCTCCGTCCGCCGGGACCGGCTTGTTTACCCCGGGTGTCAAATGGAGCTGCTGCGCCAGGCTCTGCCCTAAATAGGGCACGGGGCTGCTTGCGGGGCCCCCGCAGCCCCTGGCTGGCAGGGAGAGATAAGCGATACACACACGCATCCGAGCTGACCTAAATGTTGGGCAATTTCCTACTCTTCCTCCCAGGCTTTCTTCAGGGATTTTTTGGGGGGTGTTCCCCCCCCCACCCTGTGCCTGAAGTGTCAGTCACCCGGGGTGGGAGACAAAACTGGTGCGGGAGGTTTTCGGGTTTTTGTTTGGGTTTGGTTCTTTTGGTTTGGGTTTTTTTTTCAACTGTTTCTCTAAAACGTGAGGCTATGTCTGTTTCCCCCCTCCTCCTCCCCTCATGTGGAGCTGTAGTGTAATGGTTGGGTTCCTGGCTCCTTCAGATGTTCCTGGGCTTGTTCTGGGGATTTCACCCTAAAAATCTGTTTCAGATTTAAGGCAAGACACTGGAGGAACATCAGGGGTGTAAAGTGGTGCCTTATGCACATCACATGCTTGTATATGTAGTCCTTTAATTCCTCTTTACAGAGCAAGAGGGTAATTTTGTTGAGCTGGGTTTTTTTTTTTACTTCTGGAGAGGACAGGGCTGGAAGACTTAGGTAACAGACAGTGGCATCTTCTTATTCAAGAGTGCTCATCCCGTGCTCTCCAGGAGCCTGGAGGGAAGCCCAGGAGAGCAGAGCTGGTTTTGTGGGACTGCTTAAGACACAGAGGCCTTGAAGGTGCTCCCTAAGTTTGGTGCAGTGGGGAGAGGTATCGCTTTCCGGTGGCAGAAGCGTTTCTGGGGAGTCCCAAATCCCTCTCCGGTCGCTGCCGTTGAAGTGATTCATTGACTCACCGTTGCAGGCGTTAGCTAAGCCACGGCCAGGGTAAGCAAAGTCAGTCGTCTCTGGTGGTTACATTCTGTGGTCAACTAGAACAAGACTTGTTTCCTGAGCAGAAGCAGTGATGTTGGAAAAGAGCACGTCCAGCTGCTGCTGAGGGAGGGCTGGCTGGGGAGGAGACAGAGCAGCTGGGACCTCTCGGTGCTGGCACACAACGTGATGGCAGCAAATCCAGTTACCCCCTACTGCAAGTAGAAGGGTGCAACATCTACCGGGGTGCAGAAGGAGAGGGCGGAATGGGAATAGGTAGCGAGCTCCAGGTAAAAGGTGTACTACAGCAGTCTGGGTTGTTTGTTGTTTGGGTTTTTTTCCTCAAGCCAAACATGAGCCCTGTACTAATACGTGGGTGGATCAGGCATTTCCCAAACGCCCAAGATATGACAGGTTGGGGTAATCCCACTGCTGAGGTCCTGTGTGAGGGCAGTGGAAATGCAGGTAGGCTCCTGGACTCTGGAAGGCTTCCAGCATGCTGCTGGGCACATCGTTTCATCTCCCCAGGTCTCATTGGTACTGACAATGACATTTTTCTACCCATGTTGGAATTTGGTGAAGACATGGTTCTTATGGCTAGTGGGTGATGGGTGTGGGAGGGAAGGTGGATGTGTAGCCATCCTACTGCTGCTCTGCACAGGGCTTGTCCCTTGTGGATAGAGCACTCTGTTCCTCTGTAATGCTGCCACCTGAGAGCATGGCACCGGGCATTGCAAATGCTGTCACCAGGTCGGATAGGCCTTTCCATGGCCCTGGGAAGTGTGGGAAACACAGTTCGCTCTGTACTGGACACCAGCACCCAAAGTAGGACTCGGGTACCAAGCACAGCCTGGGTCACGTACTGTGCTGAGCTCCGTAGGCTCTTGCTGGGCAGGTGCAAGAGCAGGAGTTGCCTGGTCCAGCTGGAGCAGACTTTGTTGTTCAGAGTCATCTGCAATTGTTCTTCATGGTCACAGGGAACTCAGGGCACTGCTCTTCTGATTGGTTGGCTTGTAGGAAGGAAAGAAGTACCCAGGGATGAATCCAGCCTCCCTGCTTCCTCTGCCTGCCTCTGTAGCTGGTGGGGCTGAACTCAGTGTGTGCCAGAGTTCTGGTAGGACAGGAAAGGGTTTTTCTAAGGTCCAAGGCTGACCTGCTGCCATGTCATGCCTGATCGATCCCTCACACATCCCTCGGATTCAGAGGGTTCTTCCTGCACTAAGCACCCTCCATCCCCAAGGCAGGGAAGCACCATAATGGAGCATGTCAGCACTTCTTCCTAGGAGCCAAGGTAGGATGCATTCCCTCCACCGATATTTTCAAGTTCAGCGCTGTACAGATAAATGATCTGTCTGTCAGGTTTTTGTTTGCTTGTTTTAAACAAACAACATCAGTCTCCTCCCCTAGCCTTCCCCAATGACCAAGTGGCATTGATAAACAGTTCCTTGTTCTTTGCTGCTGTTGTGTTTCAGATGCTTTTCATGTGCTTCAACAGTTAAAAAGATGGCTTTGCTTGCTGGCCAAATTTCTTTCTCCCCCGCCTCCCCCTCCCTCTTTTAATCAAGCAGTAATATCTCATTCTGCATTGAAGAAAAAGTAAAGGAAATTAAGTTACACAGACAAAAAATATATCTAAAAATAGAAAAAATATCTCTGAAGCCAGGAAATTGATAGTTGTGATGCTCTGTCTACTATTACCCACTGTGTTTAGGTATTGTGACATAGATTAATATTATTGTTGATTTAATGTTCAGATAACGGTAACTCCTAAAGGCATCAGCCTGGTTGGGGGCCCATGTTTCAAAGTGCTGTACAGATGTCTAATAAATGATAGTGTCTGTCCTGAAGAGTTTTATGCACTGAGTGACACAAGATCACAAGCTGTTCGTGGGGCACCTTTAAAACACCTTCAGTGCTGGCTCTGCATTTGCTTATGTCAGTGATGTGGGGTTTGGGGCTGAAGATGAGCTTGCTGCCCCTGCTTTGCTTCCAGAATGAAATCTGGGAGCCACCTCGAGCCTCCTCCTCTCTCTGCTTTAATGCTTTACCATCCAAGTTCTTGTTGAGGGCCACTGTGGATGTGCTGGCACAAAGTTCAGCAAAATGGCCTCCAAATCTTCCCTCAAGGCACTTCTCTCATAGGGACAACAAGGTGTGAGGCATCAGGGATGTGTCATGCCATTCTGCAGGCACCACCACCACTACCCCATCTTGCCAGTGTCACAATCAGAAGACCCAGGTGCCGTTGTTCCTGCGGCACAGCATCATAAAGTAATTAGTTCACCCCGTCAGATGCATTTATAAACAGGTGATGATCATGCCCCTGTGCTCCTTCAACTCTCAGTTTTGTGGTAATTCTCCTTAAATCCTCTTGCTGGAGCCTTTGATCATACAGCTGAGCTGTTGGTGATGCCTCTGACAGTTGGCATCATGGGAAAGAGGGGAGCTTAGGGCTCTTAACATTTCTTTTATGATAGCTTGTTTCCTAATGAAACACTCCAACAAGGATTTTCCATCATAATAAAACAGGGAGCTTTTCCGGAGCACTCAGATTTAGGGAGAAGCTTTTGTTTCCATTCAGCATTTCCATTCACTAGCAGATTATTTCAAGGTTGCAAAACCGGACTTGCTCAATTTCCTTCCTCCCTCCCTCTACCCAGTTGTCCTTTTACCTAAGCCTCCTAACTCAGGAGAGCACCAGAGACAGGCAGGTCAAGTGTGATCAGAAGTACTAAATATCCTGTGATGCTGGGGATGTTTTGCAAGCAGGGGGGTGTCGAAGAGTTTTAGAACCTACAGATGTATGAGACTACATTGCCACTGCTTTATCGCCACCCTCCCCTCAGCGGGTACTTGGCGGCTGTCTGGAAGCAAACGGCAGCCCTTCCTTCCCAGCAGGAAAGCAGGGCACGGTTTTAGTCAAAATAAATGTGGTGATGCAGAGACACACCTCTGAGAGGGGACTTAGATCTGACTGCTGAGGTGATGTGTCCAGGAGTGGACAGAGCCTCCGGTGTCGACACCGCAAGGCGCCCTGCCAGCATGCTGGTGTGCTGGTGAGAGCTGCTTCCCTTCCCTGGGCCCGGGCAGGGGCACAAGCAGGGAGAGCCAGAGCATGTCTGCATGGATGTGTTTGAGTGCCCCTTGGTGTAGTAGGAGACTGTCAGTCCCCAGGGTCTGGGTAGGCTGTGAAGCCCCAGTGCCACAGCTGCTCACACCCAAACTGGGTGAGGCAGCACTGCTGCTGCTATGCACTGCTGGCCCAGCCTGGCTGCTGGCAGATGGGGACTTGGAGTAATGCTCGGCATGAAGAAGCCATCCTTTTGTCCTCCATACTGCTTGCTGTTGGGAAAATTTGTTTTGGGGCATTAAGGCCTTAAGCATGACTTGTCCACCTTGAGGTGGACCTTCCTTGGTGCGAATCATAGAATCACAAGGTTGGAAAAGACCTTTAAGATCATCGAGTTCAACTGTTCCTGTCCTATGCTAAACCATATCCCCAAGTACCTCATCTACCCGTCTGTTAAACACACCCAGGGTCGGTGGCTCAACCCCCTCCCTGGGCAGCCTGTTCCAGACCCTGACAACTGTTTCAGGGAATTTTTTTTTTCCTAACATCTAATCTGAACCTGCCCTGGAAAGTAATACCTGGAAGTAATACCTTGTTGCTAAGCTTAAATCTCACCTTTGTCTCCTTCCATGGTTTTGGTTGGGATTACTCAGTGACCCCTGAACATGCATGTTGGTTGGGAAAAAATGGAGGTGGGGATGTGCCTCTGCCTTTGCATGGTAGGATAAGGCTGTTAAATGGTCCAGGGGGTGTTGCAGGATTCACTGCTGCACCTGTACAGCTAATGCCCCTGCCACGCGTGTCCTTTGTACCATGGTTTCTACAGCCTTCCCACCCTGGCTGCTTGTTCCTGCCCTGTCCCACTCCCTGCAGGGTTACTGGCACAGTGGCATGTGGTGGGTCGTGCTGACTTTCCAGCCAGATTGGTTCCTGGTCCTTACTCACAGCATAGCCATGCAAAACAGTGCACCAACAGGAAAAAAAAAAGAAAGAAAATAAAATTTAAAAAAGGAAATAAAATAATTTTTTTAAAAAAAAGAAAGAAAATATTTTTTTTAAAAAGAGAGCTAGTGCAGTTTGGAATCAAATGACCAAAGGTGGAAAATGTTTGGGTTGGCTTAGGAAGCCCTGCTTCCACCTGTAAAGCTGCTGCCTGAACTGCCTGCAGCAGTTAAGGCTTGGAGTTGGTTCAGCCTTGAAGTCTGCTCTTGATGAGATGGATAGCCCTGAATGCAAATTAGTTGCAAAGAAGCTAAGAGTGATGTTGTCTGGAAAGCACTTCTTAAGCTATTAAGAGGCACAAGAATCAGCGGGGGGGAAAAAAAGAGGAAAAAATATTTTTCAATATAAAATTTTCCCAAGAACCTGCATAGGGACTGATCCCTAATAAAAAAGAAACTCAGAGAGGCTAGGCCAAGGTATTTTTCAGACGCAACATGCCAAATGGACTTAGGTTCTTCAAGAAGAGAACAAAAATGAGAACTTCCCTTCTGCTCTCAATTCTTTCGAGTCCCTTGAAAACGTGGCACTAGCCCTCAGCACCTCATCACCAGCAGCCGCTCCACGTTGACGCCTCCCCGTTGCATGCCCTGGCAGCGCACGTGGGGGCAGTGCCCGCTGTTGCATTATGTTTGCACCCACGAAACCCCCTGGCAGGGAAGGGCCTGACTCCTCATCCTCACGAGGTTTGTGCTGCTGCCCTGCGGTCACTGAGGGGGCTGTGCTTAGCCGGTGAGTCCCGGGGGAGCTGCTTTGCCTCAGGCCTAGTTGGGGGCCCCTTCATGGGGACCCCTTCATGAGGACCAGAGTGCGGGGAGGTCTCAGTGGTGTTATCTTTACGGTGAAACACGAGGCGGGGCTCTGTGTGTGCTTTTCCTTTGCGAAGGATGCCGAGGAGGGGTAAGGGCCTGCTGCTGCTTTTCGGATTTGGCGGCTCCCCAGACAAGAACGAGCCTTTCAAAGGGTGGGTTATAGGAGGCTGGCACAGGGGGTGCTGCAGGAGATAAACAAGATGGGAAATTCTCCTGTCTCAGTACTGGGAGGTGGGTGCACTAAATGTTGCCCTAACACAAATTACCACCTGTTCCGACTCTTTCAGCATAATTTCTTCCTTCCTCTTTAACCTTCCAGAGTAGTTTTGGGTTCACTTCCTCTAGTAAATGTTTCCTTCTCTAACTTAAATAATCCATCTCCCCAAAGCTGACCTGACAGATGTTTCCCCCGCAGTGACCCCGCGCGCAGTAGTCTTCATGAAACCCTGGCTTCTGTGGGGAAATGCAGCACCAGCAGTGACCCTGCTGGTGTCCCAGCTAAAAATAAAGCCTGTCCCTCCTGGCAGTGTTGGGGTTTGCTTTTAAGTAGGTAGGCAGTTTTACCCATCGGCTGCACTGTGCTCTTGTGCCAGGCAGAAGGCACAGCTTAACCTTCAGAGCACAGCAGAGCTGCCTCCCCTCTGGGGAATCGCACCAGGAGACTGAAGGTGAGAAGATGCTCAGCTGCACTTGGTGCAACCTCCATCACTCCCAGAAAAACGCTGGCTCACCTGTTGCCTGCCTAGATCCATCTTCTAGCTGCTTCATCCATCTCAGCAAGTTACAGCCACCTTTCCTTCTCCCAGCTCTGGCCTTTTCCCTCCCCTGCTTATCCTTAAATATATAAATTTCTTCATGATTCTCCAGTAACTGCCCAAACTCCACGCTTCATGCAACAACTCCATGCCTTCTACCTTCCCAGTCTTGTAACAGCATCCCTGATGTGTTCAACCCCCGGCTATCCTCTCTGTGTGGCTTTCTGCCTGGCTCTCAGGTCTGCCTGGACTTGCCAACTAATAAAGCAAGAGGTCAGTGCAGTGGGGAAGCAGATGCTTGGTTAAGAAAGGCCTTTCCAGCTTTCTCTGTACAGGTACACGAGCCAGTTTCACAAAAAACTGTTAAGCAAGTGGTTGAAATATGCTCTGGTGCAAGAGGAGGGATGCATCCCGGCTGGTAAACCTGTGGATAGTTTGAGTATTTCCATACTCATCTAATTTTTCTTTGAGCTTTCCAGTACTTCATTCATTTCTCATGCCATTGAGCTCCATGGGTTGCACAGATGCATAGAATGTTAAAAGTTTCTTTTGCTCACTAGATAAAATAACCCCATATCTAGGAGCTTTCTGTTGGTGTTCGGAGTGAGCTTTGTTTTTATTGACCCACTCTGTCCCTCTGACCAAAGCCAATGTCCCATATAAAGCTGAGGGAGGGCACGTGGGGATTGTGAAGGAGCTGAGGGACATTCTTGGCCATGCAGGATTGCAGAAGCCTCATCTACTCACTGTTGCAAAGAGAGCATGCAGAGGTGACACGCTCCTCATTTGCAAGGATCTGCGTGGGAGCAGCAGCGCTCAGGCACGGCGAGCGGGCTGCAGTCATCTCTGGTGGGAAGGTGGGCTCTCCGGGGCCACGTTCTTAGGGGCTTAGTGAAACGTGCACCAGTGGCACTGGCGGCTTGCTGGGCAGCACGTGGGGCTCAGCAGGGGCTGCAGTAGGTGCTTGGCTGGTGGCTGGGTATGGGGAGGGCCTCTCTGAGGTTGCTGTGGATGGAGGGGTTGGGGCAAGGGGCATGGAAGAGTTTGTGTGCAGGTCTGCGAGGAGAGCGGAGGACGGGCTGAAGGATTACTGCAGAGCGGAGGGTTGTTGGGATGGAGGGCAGAAATTAATTGGAAGCCCATTTTTACTCATTTTTCTGCTCATTGAGCTTCTGCAGCAAGATGGATTCATTTCAGGGCTCTGCTTGTCTTTTAAAGCCATCGTCCTTTTGTCAAAGAGCTTTTGTGCTTGTTCTTTTACCCATTTATGTCACTGACCTGAACTAAATAGCAATGGTGGCCCTGCCTGGGGGAACACTGTCCCTGTCCCCCTGCTCCTCACCCACTGGTGTTTGAGGACTGCTGCTCCTTTCCTGGATGAAGCAGGTTCTTCCATGGCTTCTGACAGGTTTCCCAGATGACAAGGAGTCACTGTCATCGGTGACTGCAGGTAGGGAGGGCTGGGTGCAGGGCACTGCTGCAGAAGTACAGCTGGGCAGGAGAGGCTTTCTGGGCAAATGGAGCAGGGGACAGGACTGAGTAAGCAGGCTGTAGCAGACTGTAAGCAGGAGTAAGGCTGTGAGAACAGCCTGTTCGTTCCTGCCTTAGGTTTTGCTTGGGTCAGTCCTCTGCTGAAACTCCTAGCAAGAGAGAGACCCTGCAGTTTCCTTTCTTTAGCCTTGTCTTAGGAGACATTTGGATTTCAAAGCAAGTAGAACACATCTCTTTTTAAATCTTCTCTCTGCCAAAATGGATGGAAGGATAATTTCTGCACTGCCTGAAGGGGACTCGAGCTCCTCAATAAAACTTACAGAGCTCTGGGACTGCCAGCATGGACAACAGAGGCTGTGTCCCTGAGTGCCAGGATAAAGGCTGTCCTCTCTCTCTGCCTCAGTGGCTTAAATAGACGGTACAGTGGGTGGCTGTATGGGATGAGCATGTTATCAAAGGACCTGCATGAAGCTGGTGACTCTTGTCGTTGTACCTCCAGGATGAGGCAGTTCAGGATGCTGATTTAAGGTGATGCTGGGCACACGGTAGAGAAGACAGACTCCAGACCTTGTTTGCTGGGGTCTGGGGTTGTGGGAGGAAGGAGGATTTTATTCTCCTTGTCTCATTTCAGTGTATTTGGCTGATCTGGTCACCTCCCATGACTCAGCTGCTCCTGCTGGCAGGACTAGTAGTAGCAAATCCAGGATCAGCATGGAGTGTTGGTGGAGAGGGAGGAACCAGGGCAGGATGGACAGAAGTACAGTGGGAGAAGCAGGAAGATGCCCCCAGCTGATGTGTGTAACATGAGTTGCAAAGAGGAAGTATATGAAGCTTTCTTTTTGGAGGTTAATATTATATGAAAGGTTGCCAGAGCTCCTCAGGCAGCTCTTCCAGTAGAATAAGCTGGCTCTGCTGACCTACTCACTGGACCTATGCTGATTTACGCCAGAGAAAATCTGGTCCTACGGAGCCTCTCTCTTCTCTTGCCAGCCTTCAGCTGATGGTATGCAAGTGGACTGGGCTGGAAAGGTAGTCTTCACTTTTAAGATGATTTTGTGTAAAAGAAGGCTTTTGGAGGGGGATGGTCAAGGGAGGGAAGCTGGTATCAGTAGTGCTCTGAATACAGTGAAAATGCTGTTTCTTCCACTTTGGAGAGAAACAGCAGCATGATTGTGTACTTTGCTAGGAAATTCTTCTGTTACACAATGTCCCACATCCAGTTTTCAAATGTTCCTCACTAGTATCTAAGTTAAGACTTGCTGAGTGGTGGGAATTAGGAGAGTATTGTTCCAGGCATGTCAGAAATGGCAAGGGGAGAGCGTCATCGTTTTCAGACATGGTGCTTTGTTGTAAGCACTGTGCCCAGGTTTGCATACACGGACAGGTAATCTTGATGTTTTTACATCTTCTGGAAGGATCGAGTCACATATTTACCTGACTAAGCCCTGTGCCTTTTGGGTGTGGGACCCACTCAGTGCTCTTGGCAGGAAACAAGAAATAGACTTCATATCTGTCTTTGGAGAAAAAAACTGTGGCCCATCCTAGTCATCTGGTTGGTTTTCTGCAGGAGTTTTAAATCATGTATAGGTGTCCCTGGAAAATCATGATCTCAATGGGGTCAGTGTGGCTAAGTGGGTTAAAGAGATGCTCCAGTGGACTTCTCACTACCCTGTAAAATATGGTCCTTTGCAACTCCCTCAGTGAAGTATCTGAGACACATTGAGACCACGGATGGGGCAGAGTACTGTTGACCAAAGAGAAAAAGGTAGGTGTTGAGGGTGACTCCCTTTGAATGGTATTTCAGATTACCTACTCTTGGCAGGACAAAGCGGGGCAGGCAGCCAGGGAGCGCAGACCTGCAACTGAAACACTGACTGAAAGGACAGAGGTGAATAATCCTGCCTGGTAATGCCACAGAGAATAACAAATCCCTGTCTGTATTTGCTGTAGAGATCAGGGTGGCATATGGCTTTATACAGCCCACAAGGAAAAGCCATCAGAGGGTGTGGGGAGAAGACATGAAGGTGGGGTAGCAGATAGCCTGGAGGCTGCTGCCACTTACTGTAATTGCCGTAGCGGCTCGGCTTCCACTGTTTGTTGTCCATGTCATCTCTGCAATTACCATATGGTAAATATGACTTGAGTCTCTAGCAAATAACAGAGCTAATATTAAGGGAGAATCTGTAAACAGCTAGTGCATAAATGAACAAAGAGCAATAAACAGCCCGGACTCACGAAGAATGAATTAATCATCGTAGACATGAGGGTTTGTGGTGTGTTTTTTTTTTTTTAAAGCAGTTTCAGAATTAACAGCTGAAAAAAAAAAACACTGAAGGATTAAGATACCTAAATTGTCAACAAGAGCTACATGAGGATATGTGTCACTAAAAGGTGAGGGTACTGTGTGAAACCTGATTTGATAACTGTATTCAAATGGGTGAATTTAAAGGGTTTGGCACCTTCCAAGTGAAGTGGGAGGTATTTTGAGGATAAACCATAGCTCAGTGCATTTTTCATGCCTCCTGCTGTGCTCAGATCTGCAGCAGCAGTGAGCATGTTTGAGTGTGTTTCCCTCCTCTCAGCGGGAGACCCTGACTTTTTTTGCTTGAAACTCTGGAAATCTCTGGTTTCCTTGCATGCATGCCCATCACCACAGCGTTCCTCATCAAGCCCCACCACGCAGGGGACACAGCAAGCAGGCGGAGAGACCTTTGGAAGTGAACACCACAGCGAGCTTGTGTCAATCTAGATTTAAATCTAGGCTTAAATTGGATATTAGGGGGAAGATTTTTACAGAGGGAGTGGTAAGGGGCTGGAACAGGCTGCCCAGAGAGGTGGTGGATGCCCCGTCCCTGGGGGTGTTCAAGGCCAGGTTGGATGGGGCCCTGGGCAACCTTGTGTAGATCCAGGCCTGGAGGTTGGTGTCCCTGCCTGTGGCAGGGGGTTGGAACTCTGTGATACTTGGGGTCCTTTCCAACCCAGACCATTCTATGATTCTATGATTTAATCTTCGGAAGAGTCCAGTACCTCGTGAAAACCCACTGCTGGGTCAGAGCTGAGGGGTGAGACCTCACTGCCCAGGCTTGGTGTGCTGTCTCCAAGAAGAGCAGATCTGCTGCTGGTTTTGATGGGAACAGGTGATGAAGAGAGTGAGGTATGGCACTCCCAGATAACCTGACTGCCTCTGACTGCCTCGAAGGCGGAGAACTGAGAACAGATCACGATAAATGATTAAAGGACAGTCTGGGCTAATTTATAAAGATTAAATTAAATTTGCGAGCTTTGGTCAAAGAATAACAGTGGAGGAGAAAAGCTATTTACAAGTATCTGAAGCATGTAAATCTCAGGCAAGGAGGAGAATAGTTGAGAGTGCTCCAAGGACAGGGTAATGAGAACTAGCAGCATAAATTTTCTTAATTTCATCCTAAGTATAAGGAAGATGGCTAAAACGTGTGAGATAAATTGCATCATGGCAGAGTCTGTGTGGGAAGTTGTGGAAATGCCATCACTTGGGTAATTTAAGACTGGGCTGGACAAAGTGTTAGGAAATGATGTGCATACAATGCAGTGGGAGCCCCTGAGGCATCAACCAGACAACTCTTCTGGCTGTGGTATAATTAATGCTGAAATTAGTGAAACCTGTGCTAATTGAGCTAAGCAAGGGCCTTTCCTGTCTACCCCATTTCTGTGCCCACCACACATAGGAGTGTGTGGCATTTTTGGTAAAAGCATTTTTTTTCCATATTCAGACCAAAAAAAAAAAAAAAAAAAAACCAACCCAAACCCCAAAACTTTTCCTTGGAGCAGAAGTTAAAAAAGAAACAGCAATGTTTCTGGAGGAGCAGAGCAACGTGTGCCTTGGCTGCTGGGGTTAGCACCCTGTGTGGCTGGTGGTGTTGGCTGGGGAACGGCTGCTTGCCTGGCTATTTGTTGGATCGAATCCAGCACATGACGTGGCTTTTTTTGTTTGCCTTGAAAAGAGTGTTTTCTGTCAGAAAACTTGATTATTATTATTTTTCTTAGATGATTCTAGATCTAAAGAGGGTGAGATATGACTACAACACCTTTTCACCTCTTATTTACCTCTTGGCCCACCTCTGTGTGAGAATTACTACTGGCTCTGCAGCGCAAATGCATTATTGACAGCAAATCCTGGGGCCTTTAATTGTAGCTGTTGCAGATCTGTCACCAGAATGCTAAAGAAATGCCATGAGTTGCTGCTGTCATCTTTCCTCTAGGATGCTGTGAGTCACCAGGTGATAAGTTGCACTCTGATGGTGGCACCTGAACCAGCAGTATAATATGTCCATGAAGCAGGAGCAGTAAATAACACCCCCTGTGTGCTGCCACAGGCAGTACATAAAATGTCTTTTACTGACAAGAAGTTCTCCTCACACTGCTGGAATAATTTTTTTTCCCTTCCCCACCCCTCCCCAAATGTTTTTTGTGGCTCTTCATAAACCAGCAAGACAGAGAACAATGAAAGCCAGGGCCTTGAAGGCTCCAGCAGAGGAGTCAGCATCTACATTGTTGGGTGGGTGCTCCAGGTTGTCACCATCAGCTTGTGGAACAGGTAGGGGACAATGATGACACTAACTGGGTCACCCAGTAACATCACTTCTTCTTTTTCCCATCAGCTTCCTAAACCACAAAGGAAGGCCTCTTCACTGGGCCTTTCACATCATAGGCATAAAATCAAGGACCTGAGGAATATGTTTTGAAGTACCAGCCCTCCCAATTTGGGGCCATTTAGACTGCTAAGAGTAGTGTTTTCAGACGTGCACTGGTATTCAAGCAGCTAAAGGCTTTAATTGTGTTTAGAAATACCTCTAAACATAGTAAAAAGACTGTTGTCTTAAGTTCTGCCTCTAAGTGTGCTATGCAGGCTTTCTGGTGACTTCCAAAAGTTCAGGCCAGTGACATTTTGCCACCAAGTGCTACCATGAGCTCCCAGAGCGGCTTGTACCAAGTGCCCGGAGTGCATTGGCACTGGATGGGCTTGTCTGTCATGAGCAGGCTTGGGCTCCATACCTCCACTTTTTTACTTTTTTGCTGGGAGGATGACTTGAGCACTGATGCAGGTTGCTTGGAGAGGTTGTGGAGACTCCTCACTTTGAATACCCTTCTGATATTTCCCCTGTGAGGAAAGGCTGAATGAACTGGACTGTTCAGCCTTGAGAAAAGAAGACTGAGAGGGGATCAGATCAATGTTTATCAATATCTGAAGTGTGGGACACAGGGGGAAATGGCCAGCCTCTTCTCAGTGGTCTGTGGGGACAGGACAAGGGGCAATGGCCTCAAGTTGGAGCACAGGAAGCTCCACACCAACATGCGGAAGAACTTTTTCATGGTGAGGGTGACAGAGCCCTGGGACAGGCTGCCCAGGGGGGTGTGGAGTCTCCTTCTCTGGAGAGATTCCAGCCCTGTCTGGGCGCCTCCCTGTGCGACCTGTCCTAGGGAGCTGCTTTGGCGGGGGGGTTGGACCTGATGATCTCTGGAGGTCCCTTCCAACCCCTACAATTTTATGAATCTGTGAATATTCAAAAGCCAATTGGATGTGGTGCTGGGCAAGTGGCTTGGGCTGGGTGGTTGGACCAGATGACTTCTAGAGGTCTCTTGTATCTCCTGTGTGAACTGACCACTCAAAAGTACCACACAATGCTGCTCAGGAAAACAACAGTGAGATTGTGTAATAGCCATGCAAAGAAAAAAAGCCATCTATCTCAGAGTGGATAATGCTGCTTTTTAAGCAGGAGGATGCCACTACTAATCTGTATGTCAGCCTAAATACCAGGTTTTGTTTTCTGAATGTAAAAAGGGTTACAGTTCTGGGGGGGGGAAATGAAAAGGGTAACACTCGCTGTCCCTCAGCATGAGGGATCTTAGACACACAGACGTGTATGGGGAGTGGAAGAGCAAGCGTGCTGTGGTTCCCAAGGAGGCTGCGCTAGCCTGCACCATAAATAAGGACTGTGGCTGCCTGCTGAAGGGTTTCCTTCAGTCTCTGCCTCCTCCTCCTTTATGTATCTGTGCATAGAGCGTAAACCACAGCTCCTGTACCCGTATATATCCATCTATTCTGTACAGGCATTTTTCAGGTGGGGTGAGGATGAGGATGTAAAGCACCCAGCCAGTCAAGTGCAGCTGGTGCGGTACTGGAAGGGGACAATTAAGTACAGGCATCTTTATGGGTTAGCTATTTATGGCACTGCTTCCTCAGGAGCATCACGGATACTAAACACAGAAAAAAACATCATGGACCATTTCCTTGAGGCAAGTTGAGTATTGGGAGATTGCTCCTAGCTGTACACAGACTTGTGCTCCGTTGGGGTCAGCCCCTGGGATCACCAACCATAACGGCATCCCATCGCTGCAGCATTTCTGTAAGGAATTAGTAGACTCAAGTTATGTCGATTAACAGCCATTAACCACGCTAGGATGGTAGGAACTGCTCGAATTAGTGGAGACGTCAGCTTGTAAATATTAAAATGACTTGCTACAATAGCTGTTGATGGTACCTTCTTGCATGATCACAGAATCACAAGGTTGGAAAAGACCTTTAAGATCATCAAATCCAATCATTCCCATCCTATGCTAAACCATACCTGTGTACCTCATCTACCCTTTTTTTAAACACATCCAGGGATGGTGACTTAACCCCCCTCCCTGGGCAGCCTTGTCCAGGCCCTGACAACTCTTTCAGGGAAGAACTTTTTCCTGACATCTAATCTGACCCTGCCCTGGGGCAGCTTTGTGCCATTTCCCCTTGTCCTGTCTCCTGTCCCCTGGCTGAAGAGACCATCACCCACCTCTCTACAACCTCCTTTCAGGTAGTTGTAGGCAGATCTTGAGAGGTAAAAAAAAAAGCTGCTTTTGACACATACAGAGAGGGAGGTTATTCAGTAGGCAGCTAATTCTGGGGTTTGGCATGTTTACTGTGAAGTGCAAAGCAACAAGCACCTGTGGGTCCTCGCCATAACTTTTCCATAGGCCGGACTATGGGAATCTGCCATGGCCTAAGCATGAGTTACTGTGCTTTTTACCTCATAAAACCTAGCTGGTGAAGCAGTGGGGAGCTAAACTACCTCTCACCATGCTGTAAAGTCAGCTTTGGGTTGCGCTGGTAACAAATAGGCGTATGCCATCAGTCTGATGGTTTATGGCCAAGTTTGTTCTTAGAAGTTTGCATTTGTTTGACAAAATAGATCTAATTGCTCTGGCTTTTGGCTCAGAGGTACATCTTATGTTACCTTTTGGGTGCTCTTGTAGCAAGGAGCAAAGGGCTCGCTGAATGGAGAATACTGTGTTTTGGGTTAAATATTTCGCTGTGCTTTTATTTTGGGGGAGGGAGGGGGGTGAAGTAGGCATAATACCTCTTCTGTTAAAGCTCAGTTATTTGTATTCTTTGCCAGGAAGGCTGTAATTTCAATTTTTGCTGATGCTTATGTAAAAGAAAATAAAAATAAATAAAAAGGCATACTTAATCAAAAAGCTTTTATGTGTTTTGGAGCTGAGGAACGTGAGGCCCTGTTATTAAGCTGAACCTTGTTTCTGTTTCCTCCAGTTTAGGAGTGGGGCTGTAAGATGACACTAATAGCAGTGCTTGTATCCGCTCTGCTCTGGGACAGATGTTTGCCGAGTAGACAAACCCCTTGATCTTGAGATGTCTCTGTCTGGCCCTCATGCAGTGCCCACGCCTGAATGGGACTTACCCCCCGCTCAGATCTAATCAGCAGCGCTCAAGGGGAGGGAGGTCAGGGGAGGGAGGATATATGGCCACTGATGTGCTGCTCTGTGTCTGATTTATTTGGGAGTGGGAGGGAGATGAGAAGGAAAGGGAGATGCCAGACAATGTAATCTTATTTGCAGGTCAAATCCAAAGTTTTTAATCATGGTTTAAGGGGAATTTTGCCTAAACAAGAAATTATAGGGACTTAGAGGTTTGGCTTTGGTTTTCTGTTTACTGAGCAATGATCTTGCGAGCTTGGTGTGTGGAGGTTGCGTGTTAGCAGCCATCACTGTGTTACATTGCCCCTTGATTTGATTCCTTGTTATGAATGCTTCCTTTTGAAAATATCCTTGCCCTTAGAGTCATGTGAGCAGCTATACACTGCTAAATAATAAGGGATAAGTACAGACTTCCCAGCTTCCTTCCTCTACTACAGATTCATAGCAGACAAAACACCAGTCTTCTGAGACTTGCCATTATGAAAGATGTAAGGACTTTGATAGTTGCCTAAAAGTCATTTTCTATTGCAGGCATAATTGCGACAAGTGTGGTCCATGCAACTTTCTGGACTATCTCCAGAAGTATTTCAAAACCTCATCTTTTTATTTATGGGTTCTTTTTATGGATTTATGGATCACATGGTCATTGTCAGCTCTTGTAGAAGGAGTTTCCCCTGCTATAACAACTGTTCTGCATCTTCCCAGAGCCTTGTTATTGAACAATAGCTCATTTTCTTGCATGGATGTGTCGGGGAAGACAGCAGGCCTGCCGGCGGCCTAGCTCTCTTCACCGAAGACATAGGCCCTGACAATATCCTCGTGTTCCTGTGAGACAGGAAAAGTTACTCATGCTGAGAGGATGTTAATAATCACATTCGCAAAACACAACGGCCTTGATGACAGGGGTACAGACTGCCCTAAACCAAGAAGGAGTTATGGGAAGGTACTTGGGAGTAACGGAACATGTTAAGAACCAGCCATAATAAGATGGTCACAACAGCAGGTGTGTGGATGCTTTTAGGCATCAAAGGTAAACTAACAATGTTTAGCTATAAGATATGTTTATCAGATCTCGTTATAATCACTAACCAACAGTGTGTGTAACCAATTAGCAATTCTTTAGCTTGCCACGTTTGCAGTAAGAAATGTATAGAATCTGTGTGATTTCACTCAATAAATGGCTTCACCTAAAATTCATATTCCTGGTCTCCATATGGATGCTTTCGGCTTTTCATCTCTTGTTTTGCATTGATTGCATGCTTTGAACCTATCCTACCAGGTAGGGGACACTCGGCTCAGTACCGCTGCCTCTATTTGCATTCAGTGTGATAAAGAGCGGGACAGAGACCCATGGGAGAAAATTATCTCCGATAACAAAGAGGTAGTGGGAATTATGATCCTCATCATGTAAGGCTGATGATCCCCCAGTACCAACTGTCTTTCCACCGTTGTTTGCATCCCACTGGGCCAGAGCAGTGATGCTGCTGCAATGACACCGCTCTGTACCAGATGTTGATTTGTTTTGTCCCACTGGCATCAGAGAAGCGGCACCATGACCCCTCCTGGGTGACGTGCAGTGACTCAGGACTGTGCTGCCCAGAGGCTTGGTCCTTGGAGTGGGGCTGGTGGGTCTTCTTACAGGTAGCCCTGCTGGGATCAGTGCTGTGGCTTAGAGGAGGAGTGGGGAATGTGTCTACTTCACTCTGGGCAGGCCAGAGGTCCCTTCTAGTGATTTCCAGACTGATCTTAGTAGATAGATCCAAGGGCAAACATGCATCTTGTATAAGCAACCCGTCTGACCTAGAGATTCAGTTTGAACTCTTCGTTTCTCTGTCATCTGAATGTTAAAATGGTTACCTCAATGTTTTATTAAAAGCAGCTTTAACATTTAATAGTTTTATTCTGTGTTGTACTAGTTCCCAAGCTGGGGGGGATGGGGTGGAGGGGAAGGGATAAGAGGGGGATGTGGGATGACAGTAGGAATGCTTCGTTGTGTTTTCCAGATTGGTTAGGGTAATGCTTTTCATGTTAATGAACACATATTAAGATCTTATTAGACAGTGTGTCTGTGGGCAAAGTTCCTGTTGATCCCACTGGGGAGTTTTATCTGTGTCAAAGAATTGCAGGATCAGGTCATTATTTTATCATTGTAGAAAATTATTGTGACCTCCACTTAACTTTAAAATGTTTGTCAAAGCAAGGGAAACCCAGTGAAAAAAAGTATTCCTGAATTCTGAGATTTCAGTCCACCACCCCATAGCCTGAGTTTGGAGGTCTGAACACATGAACAGATGCTACCCTGGTAGAGGATGTTTTAGAGGTAATCTACAGTTAGCTTGACGACTAATAAGAAAATTAGATGTTTCTTAAAATTAATTTTTTAAAAATAAGAAGGACTGGCACGGTCCTGGAGCTTGTTGAGGAATGGTTAGCAAAATAAACCTTCACAGCATTACAGAAGGTGGTTGTCCCACAGATAGGGAGGCTGGTGGGAGCAGTGATTTATTTCAGAGGGCAGTTTAGTCATTGTACTATTCCTAGGCAAGGCTCTGAATTTAAGCAATACTTAGACTCTTAAGGCATTTTTGTAACCAAATTTAGGTTCTTGAGTCATGTAGATGTTTTTGAAATTACTCCTGTCTTTCTGTCAGCCATTTCCACATGGCTGATCTTGGAAGACACAGCACCTACTGCCTGCTGTACAGTTAAGTAGGAGCTGGGAGCTGGAAGTGTCAAGAGGTTGGTGGATACCTGCCAGCGATTTCAGTACCAGAAAGGAGGATCTGATGTGCCCCGGGGTGTTTTTAGAGCTGCTGTGCTTGTGCAGTTGGTCCCTGTGCACACCTTGAGTCAGAGGCACCTGGAACATGTCATCTTTACTGTGTGCATGCACACAGCTACTTCGCAGCCTGAAGATCTGGGGCTTGCTGCTCATAGTCACTCTGCACTGACCACTGGTGCTGTCTCAGGGCTTTCCCAGCATCCTGCAGCCAGACATCTGGTGAAACACCATGCACAGCAGGAGGGAAGACGCATGGGGAATGTCAAGCCAAACCCAAGCTGTATGTGCCAGGTAGCTCCGTCTTCCCCGTGACCCTGAGCTGTGCAGGCAGCGAGGCATTTTAATGAGACTTCGGGACTGGGGCTGGGGCTGAGGCTGGCTAGCAGCCCTCCCTGGGTCTCAGGTCCCTCTGATCCCAGGGCGTGGGGTAGACAGGCAGAAAAGGCGGCTTTTGGAGAGAGAAGGTAAGTAGGCTAATGCAAGAGAATCACTCTCATCTGAATTAATCCAGGTGGCACAAAGGGGTGTATTGTTTTTTCATATGAAGGGTGTCAGATAGGGATTTGCCATACTGATACTATATAATCAATTCCTCCCCTCTGCCATGCTTTGTCAGGAATGGCTTTATTCATCTGCAGCCACGCTTTCCTTCCCGTTTCACTTGTTTTTAGAGATGTTTATCTGAAAGTTGAGAACGTTTTTTGTTGCTCTTGGGAAGATTGCACCTGCTTTTGGAAAGAGGCGAGCAACACAACATGATGATAAAACAGCCATTTGAGAGGCATTTGTTAATGCTGATAACATTAAAATGTTGCCCAAAATACTTCCAGTGCAAGGGAGAGGGGAGGGATCTCCTCAAGTGCTTAGGGGGCAATTCATCTCTTTGAACTGCTGATATCTGCTCTAAATTGTCTGTCTGGGCACTAGTTGAGACCATGGATAGGTACAGGAAAGGACAAAATCCCTTCTGGAGATGCTTATCCTAAGTACATCTTTTGGGTCAGAACAGGGGTGAGGTGGGAAGGATTGTCCCTTGGAAGCGACTGTCTCTGTCCTCTGCCGACAGTAGGGAACCTAAGTGACTTCATTTAACTTACTGCCCAAGATTTAGAAAGCTACAGTGGGGAAAATGAATCCCAGCCCTACTGATCTGGCAGCAGGAATCTCAATGTAAGTTAGTGGGAATTAAGGCTCTTGAACCTTCCAAGTGCTGTAGATAATGCTGCTATTAAGTATGATGTTCCCCGTGAGACACTTGGCTGTGTCTGGACTCACAAACATGACTTGCCAGCTAAGCCAGAGGTAGGAGAACAGTGTGGTCCATGATGATGAGAAGGGTTCAGAATCCATTTTTAAGTGGTGTAAGCTCTGTGGTGTCTGTAGTCTGTAAGTAAAAGA
This sequence comes from Gallinula chloropus, assembly GCF_964237585.1. Classification (NCBI taxonomy): domain Eukaryota; kingdom Metazoa; phylum Chordata; class Aves; order Gruiformes; family Rallidae; genus Gallinula; species Gallinula chloropus. The sequence goes on along the minus strand of NC_140088.1, from coordinate 43,399,701 downwards.
AGGTGTTACTGGGTGGTGATATGCCACATCTGTGTGGTACACAGCGTGGGACACAGGTCCATTGTTCTTGCCTGGTTATTTCAGGTTAGAGATTACTTTCGTTTCAGGCAGTATTTGAAAATAAATCAATTTCTTAGGGATGTAGAGGGAACGTTGGTGGCCACATCCATTTTGTTGTGTGCTCTGGCTTCACAAGCACAGCTTTTTCTAGCTGTGGTGGTTTTGTAGGTTTCTGTGACCATTTAAAAACAGGATTATCAATGTAAAATGTGATCCTCCATATGAAAAATGGCCTTTGGCACTTTGCCAATCACACAAGCTCTGCCCTCCTTCTGGGCTGACATTGTTGCCTCCTAACGTGGAGGCCCTGTGCCTCAGAAGTTTAGAGGAGTCCTAGGACCATTCCAGAGACTCTGCAGCCTATTAGGAGGGGCTGGCTGTGGGGATAGTTTGCCCACTGAAGTTCTCCATAATTTGTAACTGAATTATGTCCAACAAATGGACTTAGTGTGGAGATGGCTCACTGCTCTTAAATGGTGCTTCTTGTGTTGCTAGTGATTCCTTGATTGGCCTTATCCCCTGGGTGGTGAGACAGGAGAGCCTTTAGATTGGTTTGTCGTGCTGAGGTGAAGTGCTATGTGTTGGTGAACACCATGGCATCATTAGATAAGTGGCAGCTGAGCACTCAGTTACTCCTGTTGCACATGTTGGGGGTGAAGAGTAGGAGATGCATATATATATATGAATATATATATATATATATGCACTTTTCTAGCAATTGATCTTCAGCTGCTGGGCATATAAATGCTGTTAGAGTTTGTTAGAGTCTCTGCTAAATACCTTCTTCAAAGTGACAGAGACAGACAGTCCCTGCATCTCTACCAGTGCTCTTCAGTGGTGAGATACTGAGGTGTGTGTGGGTAAATGTTGCATCTTCCTTTTGTCTCATGCTTCCCTCCTCCCTCTCTGTTTTCTTTGTTTCAGGTTCTTGGCCTTTTTGGATCTACACAGTGGAAGTTGCATCTTGTGTATGGCGTGGTTAAGCTTGCAGCCTGTCACCTCGGCCTTCCTCCATTTTGGGCTGGTTACTTTTGTGCTGTTTTTGCATGGTTTGCAGGTGGATGCTGGCCTGACGGGAGACTCAACCAGTTCAGTACAAAACAGCTCGTGTTCAGGATCTTTTGACTGCAAGGAAGGTGTTATCCTGCCAATATGGTACCCAGAAAACCCATCCCTTGGGGACAAAATTGCCCGTGTTATTGTGTATTTTGTAGCACTCATCTACATGTTCCTTGGAGTCTCCATCATTGCAGATCGTTTCATGGCATCTATAGAGGTCATTACATCACAAGAGAAAGAAATCACCATTAAGAAACCAAATGGAGAGACTACGACGACCACTATCCGGATTTGGAATGAAACTGTTTCCAACTTGACCCTCATGGCTCTGGGCTCCTCTGCTCCAGAGATCCTTCTGTCTCTGATAGAAGTGTGTGGGCATGGATTCATAGCCGGAGACCTGGGGCCATCCACAATCGTTGGCAGTGCTGCTTTCAATATGTTTATCATCATTGCCACCTGTGTCTATGTCATCCCTGATGGAGAAACCAGAAAGATAAAACACCTGAGGGTTTTCTTTGTCACAGCTGCGTGGAGCATCTTTGCTTACATCTGGCTGTACATGATACTTGCTGTCTTCTCTCCAGGTGTCGTTCAGGTCTGGGAAGGTCTGCTCACACTCTTCTTCTTCCCCCTTTGTGTCCTTCTGGCCTGGATAGCAGACAAACGTCTGCTTTTCTACAAGTATATGCACAAAAAGTACCGTACTGACAAGCACAGGGGCATTATCATCGAATCAGAAGGTGATCACCCTAAGGGAATTGAGATGGATGGCAAGATGATGAACTCCCACTTTCTGGATGGAAACTTAGTGACCGTGGAGGGGAAGGAGGTAGATGAATCTCGCAAAGAGATGATCCGGATCCTTAAGGACCTGAAGCAAAAGCACCCAGAAAAGGACTTGGACCAACTGGTGGAAATGGCTAACTACTACGCCTTGTCTCATCAGCAAAAGAGCAGAGCCTTCTACCGCATTCAAGCTACCAGAATGATGACAGGAGCTGGCAATATTCTGAAGAAGCATGCAGCTGAGCAAGCCAAGAAGAGCACCAGCTTGCATGAGGTGCGGCCCGATGAACCGGAGGAATTCATCTCCAAAATTTATTTTGACCCGTGCTCCTACCAGTGTCTTGAGAACTGCGGTGCCGTTCTCCTGACAGTGGTGCGGAAAGGGGGGGACATGTCCAAAACCATCTATGTGGACTATAAAACAGAGGATGGCTCTGCTAACGCTGGTGCTGACTACGAGTTCACAGAGGGGACTGTTGTCTTGAAATCAGGGGAGACCCAGAAGGAGTTCTCAGTGGGAATTATTGATGATGACATCTTTGAGGAAGATGAGCATTTCTTTGTGCGGCTCAGTAACCTGCGTGTGGTGGAGAGTGAGGAACCTCCAGATTTCAGTAACTCCCCGTATCCCAAGGCCATATTGGCTTCTCCTTGTGTGGCCACAGTGACAATACTAGATGATGACCATGCTGGCATCTTCACATTTGAGTGTGACGTTATACATATAAGTGAGAGCATTGGTGTGATGGAAGTCAAAGTCCTGAGGACATCAGGTGCTCGGGGTACAGTCATAGTGCCGTTTAGGACAGTAGAAGGGACAGCGAAAGGAGGTGGAGAAGACTTTGAAGACACTTACGGGGAGTTGGAGTTCAAGAATGATGAAACTGTGTAAGTACTCCATTTGTTTCTATTCTTGGGTCTCATTTTGGTGTTTAACCCCACATTTTGCCTCCATTACAGGTGAATGCTGACAAGGGACAGGCTCCTTTCTTCTGCTTTCCTTTGGTTTCCCTACTTACCTCTTTCAGGCAAGAACCGACAGCAGGATTTAAGAGCTCAAAGCTCTTGTCCCTTCCCTCTTGGGAATGACAAAGTGAGGCTTAGAAATACTGCACAGGAGAGGGGAGGGGAGGAGGAAAATATATCATTCTCTGAGGACCTGTACCAAAAGCTAAGGGTTAATGAGGAGGTAAGGTAGAGAGAGAATAAAAAGGGCAAGCTTCTACCTGGCCGGGCAGATACGGGAAAGCCTCTTTTTGAACACCAAACACAGAGGGCAGATGAGTTTATTGCTATTCCTAGACTGAAAATTTACAACAGCTATTCCCAGGCAAGCAAGAGCTTCTCAGCAGACATGGGGCATTATTTTCACAAGAGCAACACATCATACCTGCATCCCTAGGCTGCCCCTGCAACTTGCAGGTCTGTGTGGCAGCTATTTCACAGCACACGCACAGCTGCAAGCTGTTCTGCTGGTCTTGTGAAATCCTTCCAGCCTCTTTGTCCCTATGGTCTACCCATATTCCCCACATCACTTTCTCTGTGATCTCCCTATGTCTGTTCTTTTACTACCTGGGTTTTTTTCCCCCCTTGCAAAATACCATGGCAATTGGCATTCATCCTCTAAAGCGCTGCAGCTCACAGCCTGTCCATGTGGCTCCATGACCCAGTGTTTTCATACAGAATAAAGAAGGGAAGCACCAGCCTGCACCAGTCCTGTTAACTCAGTTCTTTTACCGTATACAAAGTCGCTGGTACGCAGCTAGGAAGTAATAAAGACAGGAGAGGTGATAATGTTTAATTACTTTTAAGTACCTGCTGTTAACATTAGTGGGAATGAGAAAAATCCCTTTGCTGAGTAAGGAGAGGGAGGGGGGTGTGAACCTGGTGCTAAAACTCCCTAGTGTTAAGTGTCTGGGTTCCTCTTGTTAACACCTAATCACTTGAGCCATCAAAGGAAGAATTGTGCAGACTTGCAACTGGCATCAAAGAAATCTTTTTACCAAGCCTCCCAATACGGTACCCAAAAGGATGTTAATATATTCAATGCTGTGGAGCAGAGATGCTCTAATTCAGTAGCACCTTCTGCCTTAGCCCACTAAATCATTTAATCCAGCTAACATCCACAGTCCTGGTGCTTGATTATAAGTACGTGTTCTTCCCTATTAAAGGAAGAGAAGCTCCTGGTTGGCTGGGTTGAGCTCCTATCAGAGATGTCCTTATCTGGTTTTGTTAGGGAGATGAGCCCTGCAGGTTAGTTTCCTTAATTGAGCTGCAAGCTGATTTCTCTAGAGAAAGTGAGTAACAATGTCAACTGTATGGTTACAGTCTCCAGTAAGTAGACTACCCAAAACATAGTAGGTACTATCTTGCTCCAGCCAGGCCTTGAAGAACAGAGATCTTTCTTGCTTGAAAAAGACCCATGAGTGAAAGGGCAGCAGATTTGGGGTACCAGAGAAAAAGCCCATGAGCCGTCTTGCTCCAAGCTATAGTCCCTTTCTTTCCTCTTCCATCTGATGGAAGACTTCTTTTTGCCTTTGAAAAGCATTACAGAAGATCAGAGCATACCCACCTAGTTGCTTCACTTGGGTTAGAACAAATCACGTTTGGCAGGACCATATTTATTCTTGAGGGACAGACTCTAGCGCAAATGGAGGCTATCCAGAGAAACAAGTATGTGTAGGTTGCTTAGCGCTGTGGCTTGTGACCAAGAAGAGATGCCCTAGAGCACAGGTGAGACCTTTGTGGCGTACTTAAAGCTGCACCCACACCTAATGCATTAATGTGACTTTCACTTCTGCATTGGAAGACCACGGGGAACAGAGCCTGGTAGCCACAGCTGCCACAGAGGCCGTGTGGCTAGCAGAGATTAATTTCTTTTGAAACTAGAATTAGTGTGGCTGGCTCAACATAGAATTAATCAAGCTACTACACTTAACAAGGTAGTTAACTACACTTAACATGAGAGATCATGCCTACCATCAGGCTGCCTTTATTCACTCCTGGGTTTAATTTTATATCTCCAGGTCTTCTGGGAATGGTGCTTTGGGCTGGAGACATGTGAAGTTAATTTTCATTCCTCAGCCTTTGGCCTTTACATTCAGTGAACACAGGTCAGTTGCTGTACTTAATCATTTCTCCTCTGAGGTGCAGGTAGCTGTAGAACCCTAGAAGCAGCTATGGGTGGGTTTAATCCCTTCACCCTTTTTTGTTTTCTAAATCTGAATGCAGAAAAATAATTCTGAGCTGCAAACAAGCTTGAGGTAATTCAAGTCTGAATTTGGAGTTCAGGCCCATAATATATTACTATTCCAGCAAGCACTGTCTAGCTTTGATAGCCACAATTCAGGAAGATGGATGGATAGGGTGTTTGGGATAGTTTTGCTGAACTGGAGAGCAGTGTACGAGTGACTAGTTACTAGGTATTGCTTGGTATAAGACTGTATGAAGACACTGGGTCACCAAATAGCCAGGGGGGTGCCTGGATGAGTATTTCAGGGCCTACCTCTTAAATGCCTTGCCACCAAAGGGAGCTCATCATGAAGTACTAATGTCACCTCTGCACTGACTGGGGACTGAGGGTCCACAGAACAGAGGGGAAAGACGGAAAATGAAGGTGGTCAGTAGATGATGCCAAGGACGGGGTCAGAAAGCAGCAAGAAGTTACATGCTTCCCCACTTCAGCCCAAATATTAGGTCCCTGCATAGGAAAGGTGAAACTTGGGCTCGATTTTCTGTGCTGGTGTAGGAGCTGCTCATGGTTTTATTCAAACTCGAGATGGAGTCCTGCCTTCCTCACTGCTTAAGCCTTGTCATTCTTCTCATGGAGGCACTTTGAAAAGATTTTTGGCTCGTGGAGGAAACAACTGAATTAACAGCATCTTGCAAACATGTAAGGCACTGCTACACTTTACTGTGGCTGTGCCAAAGGTCTGCAGTCACAGAGAAGCGCTGATCACTGGAACCCCGAGCAGAGTAAAAGCTTCAGTTCTCTGACACACGAATTTAAAAAGCCCCCTTGAGCTTGCATTCTGCAGGGGGAGGCAATCAGTATGTCGTTTGTAGGTTGACCTCCTTAAATGTAGCAATGGCTAGATTAATTTGAGGGGCACTGGATTACACAGCATCCTTGAGATTAAACTGTAGGAGAGTCACTGCCATCTACCAAATCCCTAAGGCCAAGGATAAGCCCTTTGCCTGAAAACTAAATGTAGAAGGGGTCTTCACGTAACAAGATAAACTAAACTACCTCCAGGTTGTTTTTAAGAGGCTTTCCCTAAGATATGCAGAACTGAAAAAAGGGGAGTTGATGCAAGCGTTACAGAACGAGAGGGAAATGGATCCTGCCACCGGCTCTTGCTTATTGCCTCTCTGATTCTTTCTAAACTAACATGGTCAAAGTTTCCTTACTCACCTTTAGGTGGGAGCACAAGAGAAAGCAGGCTGAGATGAGGAGGCTTGAAACAAGGACGTAATGGAAATATGGAAATATGGTCCCATGAAGTGACTGTGAGTGTGTGTGTGTGAGGATGTGCATGGATGTTGGATAGCTATAAATCAAACCATATAATCTTGAATACTGTCATCTGTTGAGAAGGGAATTGATCAGGTTTTAAATATTTGATTATGCTGCCTCTTTTTTAATGCATTTGTTATTTCCGAATTCGTGCTCCAATGAGGGTCAGAAATGACCTAAGCAGCTAAAGCAGAATCCTAGTTCTCTTGTTGACAAAAAGGAAGCTCTGAAGAAATCAAGCCCAAAATTTAGCTGATTTTTTTTTCCAAGATGACTGAACAGTTATGTATTAAATTACTTTGTATGGAAATAAATGTTAGGTTCTTGGAGGCATGCAAATACAGAAGAATGATTGACCTGGCTGCTTTATCATGTCCAAGCAATAAAGAAATCATGAAGAACCAGCAGTAAGAAGTTATTTGGGTTTTAAAGGATTTTCTTTTCACATAATAAAGGAAACCCCCAGCATGGCATTAGATATAATTTAAATTATCTCTGTTTAAATTGTTTCCTCTATTTAAAATTGTTTAGATTCATATGGAAATTTGTCTAGGTCTTGCTTTAGAAGATTTAGGAAGATACACAAGTTACCAGTAGCTAATTCATAGGCCAGCTAGAAGATTGAAGTTCTGTTGTGGCCCAGTCACTTGCAGCAGCTATATTGAGTTAAGGTTTAGGCCAAGACATCTACTTTGTTTCTTGCCTTTGTTGCTGGCTGCTCAATTATTTGAAGGACCTGAAGGCTCCTAGAGGTGTAACTATGCGCCCTGAGCCAGTCAGTAGTTCCCAGGGTATTGCCTGTGGCTTAGGAAGGAACTGGATGTTGAGAGATGCTGTGGTGTTAAACTGGTATTAAGTGGCCTGCAAAACCTATTTGCAGAGTCAGCATGCTGAATTTTGGTAACAGGTGGAAGCCTACAGCCACTTATCTATGTGAATGTTAAGCAGAGCTCTCAATAACAGAAGGGCTGTCTCATCCATTTGTGCAGAGACTGGTGGGGACAAGCATGCTAATCCTGTCTTGATAGTCAGTGAGATGACTTTTGCCATTAGGATTTGGGCAGGACATTGGTTGCATGCTGCGTGCTGCCTCTCCTTGTCTGCTGCTCCCCAGAGAAGCACCCAGGCTGCTGCGTGCATGGCTGTGGCTGCCCCACAAGACTGCTGAGAGCCTTGGGCTGTGCCTGAGTCCATGCTTAGCTTGGTGGGACTGGTCCTCCAAAGTGCTGCTACAACACTGAGCAGTAGAAAACCACATCCCTTCCTTTTTGCTGGGGGCTTCAGGCAGTTTCTGGCTCACAGGGTGTGTGCATACCTATGTATGTGAAGGCTAGAGCAGTGGTGGTTCTGTTTGGGTCAAGCTGAGCTTGGTGCTGTGCCTCAAGACTGATTGTTAGCGACTGGTCCAAGCAGCCACCAGAAGCTGTTGCAGCCACCCTGTCTCCTGTGTGTTGTGCCATCCTGGTTTGGCAGGAAGATCAGCATCCCTGGACAGAGATCTCCTGGAGAGAGTCCAGAAAAGGGCTACGAAGATGATTAGAGGAGTGGAGCATCTCCCCTACGAGGAAAGGCTGAAAGAACTGGGGCTATTCAGCCTTGAGAAAAGAAGACTGAGAGGGGATCTGATCAATGTTTATCAATATCTGAAGTGTGGGACACAGGGGGAAATGGCCAGCCTCTTCTCAGTGGTCTGTGGGGACAGGACAAGGGGTGATGGCCTCAAATTGGAGCACAGGGAGTTCTGCACCAATCTGGGGAAGAACTTTTTCACGGTGAGGGTGACAGAGCCCTGGGACAGGCTGCCCAGGAGGGTGTGGAGTCTCCTTCTCTGGAGAGATTCAAGAGCTGTCTGGATGCCTCCCTGTGCAACCTGTCCCAGGGACCCTGCTGTGGCAGGGGGGTTGGACCTGATGATCTCTGGAGGTCCCTTCCAACCCCTACAATTCTGTGATTCTGTGGTCCCTTCCTCCTCCTTTTCCTCTCCTATCCACCCACGCTTGGATGCAGAGATACCTGGGCCCGCACCCCTGGCTGGAAGCCCTGCGTGTTGGCTGTACTTTCCCCAGCAGATCTGGTGAAGTTGACAGTGGGGAAAGGTGAAGGGCAGCTTTCTGTTCAAAGGATGTCGTACTGAGGCTTGGTGTAATTAATTGTCCTTCCTTTTTGTCATTCTGTGCTTGGGGAAACTGTCAACTTAATTTTTTAATTCGATCACCTCCACAGTGATGGTTGTGGCATTTTGAGGGGGATGCTGTTAATGATGCTTAGCTCTTCTGCGTGGTGTTTTGTCAGGAGATCTCGTAGCACTTTGTAAAGGAGATTGAGGGACATGATTCCCATTTTGTATGTGGGGGAAAAATACAGAGAAAATGACTTCACTTCCCTTTGGATTAGCAGAGGCAAAGACAGGAGTAAAACTGATCTTGCTTAACTGCTGCCTTGTGCTCTATGCAGAGGAAGGTCTGTGTACATTGAGCTTGTAAATTCCTATTCCTCAAGACCACAGTGAACTGATGCACATTCACTGACCCAGCCATTTGGAATCAGATTGGTGCAAGTATAGGCAATAGCTGCAATATCTCATTATTCTCTCAGTGGTAACTGTGGGCTTGGGTGCTCATTTTCCTAAATTAAATTTTGGTCACGTGACACAGAGGTGTGCTGCACCTGCAGACCTTGGTTTGTCTGTATCAGCTGTGAAGGCTCCAATTAATGAGTGAGGTCATAACAAAATTATCTTGGTAGTGTAGTCTGAACTCTTGTTCAACAGCTCTCATAGACAGTGCGCTGATCCTAAGGCTCTGGGCTCTGAGAACAGCCCTCAAAAAATCAAGACTAATTAGTGGGACTCCAGGCAGTGAGAGTTTGTTGTGTGAGGCTGATGGTTTCCTTTTCTCAGAACACGCTTCCTTCCCATTAGAGTCTTCTTGAGACTGAATTTAAGACTGAATCCTCCATGCTCTTCTCCAGGTTCTTTCCATCGGTGGGTAAACTCCCCCAGGCTTCCTCTTCTTATACCTTCCATAAATTAGAATCTCTTGATTCCTATTTCAATTCAGGTTAAGGGAAAACAGTAGTAGCTGTCCTTCAGTTACAAAACCCCCCAAAATTTTCCCCCTATGTTGCCAGTGTGAAAGTACCAGTTTCTAATTTAACTGACGACCTTTACACACACACATACACACACACACATGCTCTGGGTTTCTGCTGTAGTCCTGCTATGACGTCTCGGTGGTGTGACCTGCAAGGGATTAGTGTAAGGCATCAGGGGGCTGTTCCTGGAGCATATGTAAAATCAGCCTGCAGAAATGTGAGACTGTGGCACTGTCCTGGGAAAAAGAGAAGCCCTGAGATGACCTTTACCTTCCCAGATAGTCTTATTGGCAGGTGTCAGAGGGACATACTTGCCATCTGTCCATAAAGAAGGACAAACAACATCCTGTCTTGAAGACTATGGCTTCTTGTCCATCAAAGGAGGCATTTTTTTGTATTATTTTATGTGACAGCATTAAACAGGGAAGGCCGGGTCTCCTTGTGGGTGCTCTGATCTAGTGGAGAAGCCCCTGGGAAGCTTACAGGTTCCTGAAGTAGGAGACCCTTGGAAGGGATATTCTGGCCATGATATTCCTAGGGTAGAGCAAACACCAGGAAATCCACCCTGCCAAATGACACAAACAAGTTTTAGGTTTTCAAATAAACAACTGAACTGATCTGAAATGAAACAAGTCTACGGTGGCTTAAGTGAGCTTTGCCTCTTCTGCTCACACTGACTGTTACTGTGTGAAACACCTTGGCAAATCAGTGACACAGACATCATGCTTTTTACACACAGGTTTGCAGAGGCACATGTCATTTGTTTTCCACCTATAACAAGGAGGAGAAGGCACAGTTTGAATGATACAGCTTCAGGGGATAAGATTAGATGCTGATGGCAAGGCTTGATAGACCATATATCACTCCAAGTATGTGCTGGGTTTTTTTTTTAATCACAGTGGGAACATTACTTACAGCATCATTGTAATGCATCTGTGACTTCTAACAGATCAGAGTGCCAGCAAAGTTTCTGAGTTAAATATGAGCTTATCCTTTTGATGAAGAGAAAAATCTCCCCAGCCAGAGGTCCTCCAGCACATTTTTGTTGTGGCTAAATAGAAGCAGCTGATCCTGGTGGAAGGTGACAGCTGTTTCAAGTAAGAGATGATTTACCTGTTGCGAGCTCTGTAGCTTGTTTCTTGTTTACCTTATGTCAGGATAAAAGGTGATAAGAAAATTTGCTATGCTGACTGATTGAAGTGCTGAGGACCAAGTTCATCCTCCATTTAGCTTCAGTGAAAACAGCAGATTTAAAGCTGGGATGAATGTGGACTGGTACATGTTTACAGCTGTCTTAGCAGATGGGCTGTTGACAGATGAGGCTCCTCAAGTCTCTGCCTGGGTGCCAGCATGTACTGCTGTGAGCATTTCAGCTGAAGTCAGGCCCTTTGGGTGGGTTACACTGGAAGGGCAGCAGGATGTAAGTCTGAACATCAGACAGGACCAGTTCTTTCTGCCAGGGTTTGCAGGACGTGTCCTTAGGAGGCAGATGGACATATCTTCCAGGCTGCTTTGAAGCCTGAGAAGTCTCACATGGAGCATAAGCCCTGGAGTGGGACTGTAGCGCCTGGACACCCTCCTCTAGATATCAGATCCCTGACAGCCTCCACTGTGTCCTGCTGCTCATCTTCCAGGTGCTGGCATGAAGCCCTTCTGAGTATAAAGGGCTTGATGCTGTGCACCCTCTGAGCAAAAGCTGTGGCTCTGATCTCCATCCAGGTCCTATTAGATAGTGGAAGGTCTGCTTTGGTGGTTTTAGGTGCTGGGGAAGAGAGAGGCTTTTTCTCTCTCCCCCATTTGCCTCTCCAAACACTTTTCCAGGAGTGGTTGCTCCTGCTTGTGCTGTGGCTGTTGTGCTGAGTGTGTTGTAGATGATTCAGCTGCTATGCCTCTTTGGTGCTCCATGTAAAAGTATGTTAAAGTCAAAGGGGGGTAGGACTTGCCTTTTGTGCTTCTGTTTTTCTTTCCATGAGATAAGCAAGCCAAATGGGGCCTACCCTCCTGAAAATCCCCACTTGAGCGCCATGCTGCTCTGCTTTTATCCTTTACAGAAAAAAAGCATGATAAAGCTATCAATATTTAATGTAGAAATTCTGCTCTGCTTATCTCTGCTTTACCTGTCTCTTCCCTCCTGGGCTTGTCTCTCCTTTGCCTCATCCGCTTGAGAGTTTTGCCTTAATGCTGCTATCTCCACCTCCCTTAGGAAAGACAACTAGGCCACGGTGCTGTTGATGAAGGATGCGCTAGGCCTAGTGTATCAGCTCTGCAAGACTAAATAAGCACTAGGTGCTCTGTTTTCCAAGGCATCAGAAATGCTTCTTTATTTTGGGGCAGATTGTGGTTAGCTTTGATAGCTCACAGTAGGGTTTTTTTGTAGTGGGATGTGTGAATTGGCAGTTTTTCCCAGATGTATCCTGCTAACTTGACATCACTAGGAGGTGGGCAGAGCTGTGAATAATGCAAAAGTGAGCAGACTACGTATGAGCAATAACTGCTTGCCTAGCAGCTGGGCTCCCAGGGTTAGATCAGCTGCATCCCGCAGAGCAGGACCTGAGAGTTGTAGGAGGGTGGAGCAGATTGGATGCCTGGCTGCTGCTGGCGTGCGAGGCTGTGGCAGTGTGGAAGCCTGCAGAGCTCTGTGCACTGCATCTCACACAATCACAAGGTTGGAAAAGACCTTTAAGATCATCGAGTCCAACCGTTCCTGTCCTGTGCTAAACCATATCCCTAAGTACCTCATCTACCTGCCTGTTAAATACACCCAGGGTCAGTGACTCAACCCCCTCCCTGGGCAGCCTGCTCCAGGCCCTGACAACTCTTTCAGTGAAGAACTTTTTCCTAACATCTGATCTGACCCTGCCCTGGTACAGCTTCGTGCCATTTCCCCTTGTCCTGTCTCCTGTCCCCTCGCTGAAGAGACCATCTCCCATGTCTCCACACCCTCCCTTCAGGTAGGTGTAGGTGGTGATAAGGTCTCCCCTCAATAAGGGGATTTCAGTGGTGACTGTGGTGCCTGTTCTATGTGAAAGTTTTCTATGGCACAACTGTCTTCCTTGCTCTTTTTGTGGCCTGACAAGTGGATCTGTGCTCAACAGTCTGTGGGAGTCAGAGCTGATGGCAGCTTCAGTAGGTCGTTAGATTTTGTGGTGGGCAGCTGGTGCTGGCTTTCCCTGGAGGTGACATTAAAAAAAAAGGCTCTGAGGCTTGATTTCCCCATCCTTTGCATGGTACAGAGCAACAGAAAAAGGCGTAACAGATGTGACATCTTCCCTGGCTTGACAGTCAGTTGTAGACAGCGATGGCGGAGCAGGAGAGAAGTGCAGCGTGGTTTCAGTGCAGGGTGGTTCCTTTGGTGCACAGCCCCAAGAGGAGAGGGTAGAGAGCAAAGGAACCATTGCCTTTGGTGCTGGGAGAGCATCGGGAAGTGAGCTCTGTGAGGAGCACTGTCTATGCATGTGGACAGTGCTTCTGGCCAGTTTGGGAGCCAGAGGAGGAAAGGTGCTGTGGTGCTGAGCTGTCTAGGTGTCACGCTGCTGCCAAGCAGACCATGCTGGGACAGAAGCAGGGCAGCTGATTTTGCAAGCCTGGTGCTGAAGCTCCCCTGGGAAGGTGTGGTTCATGAGGAAAAACTCATGAAGTCCAGACTAAAATGGAGAGCAAAATCCAAGGGTTGAAATAGGTCCCTGGAAGCATAGCTTTAGGTGCCCAAGTGACGGAAGCATGGCCATCCCCAGGGCAGCAAGCTGCCTTGTGCCGGGGTTTCTCCAGCTGTCTGAGGGACAGGGTTTCTGTTTGCAGCTCCTGAGTGTTTGAAGGCAGGACAAAATGGATGGGCAGGCTGAGGGGGAAGGACCTTGCCAGTGAGTGCTGTAATGACTGGAGCCCCTGTTTGGCCTGTCCTGGAACTATTAATATCCTTTGGGATACTGGTGGCCTTTATAGTTGGGATAAAGTGGCCTTTTGGGGCCACTTGGCCTATAGTTGGGATAAAGGCCGCTTCTTAAGGCCTCTTCTAAGGAGGCTTAGACCTCCCTTGCACATCTAGCCTGGCATGCAACACCTCATGCGGCTCCGCATCTCCTGACCCCATGCTGGGAAGGGAGCCCAGCAGCCACCCAGGTGGGGGACAGTGACCACCCCTGGTGAGAGGCATCTCCCCCTCGCTGGAGAAGCAGAGTGGCAGGCAAGGGAGTGTTCCAGCGCTGTGAGCTTGCAGAGGGGAGGTCTGAGGAGCGAGTATGCAGCACCAGGGAACTTGTGCTAAGGGTACCTCCCTTCCAATTTTGTGGGGGAGATGATTTTTTTTTTAAGTGAACTGCTGCATAGAGTAACAGCCCAATCCCTGGAGGGTACCTCTAATGGAATTAAAGGGTATCTCTATCTTGTTCTGGGCGGTGAGAGCTTCCTCGAACCGCTGCCCAGAATACTTGTGAGACACCCTATAATTCAATTAGAAGTACCCTCCAGGGAGCATATAATTATATCATATCTATGCAACGTAATGACAGCCCCCTCAAATCACATGGTGAGCAACTCTCTGCTGCTGCCCAGAACCTTTCACCGGTAAGGAACTAATCTGCTTAGCGCAGATTGAACTCGGCGGTGTACAACACTCACCCAGATGCTTCTGAAGGGGATCCCTGCCAGTGGTATAAACCTGTTAGCAGCACGTGAGCATCGCCACCCCTGCACCTCTCCTCCCAACCCTCAGACCACTGGGCTCACCTTCATCCTCTTTATCATCTCTGAAGCTTCCTGGGAATTTTGAAGGATGGGAAGGTGGGGTTTTTTTTAACCCTTTAAACTTGTATTTTTGCCCCTTCTTGGGTAGTAGTAGCCTGTGATACAGTGTGCTGAAGGGATTGAGCTCCACAGCAGGCAGTGGCCTGCCTTCCTGCCGATACCTTGTAAAATTTTGACATAAGTTGGATTGTTCCAGGGAGAGAAATAATTGTAGTGTGAGTTGAAACACAGCCACGTCCAGTGCGAACCCCAGTGTGAACCCCAGTGCCACAGCATCTGAAGCAGTTCAAGGCTGGAAGTGAGGAGCAGTGAACTTGGCCACCACATGGGTGACTTCCATGGAATACTATAATTCCAGTTAACTCCCAACAGCGGCATCAGCTTAAATCAAATCTGTGGAAAACCAGAGAGAGAGAGAAGGTGGGGTTGAGCCTTGGAGTGCTTTGAGTACCTAAAGAAATCAGGTGGAGGAATTTCCTTCCCCACAGTAGAAGTCTACTGAGAAACAGCGTTAGCTGCCTCATGATAGGGTACCCCTCATCTGTACAGGTCTGTCGATGCACTGCTGAGGCGGTGCTGCCCCCAACCCTCCTGTAGTTCAGCAGCTTCAGATGGCTTTCCAGAGATGAGAGCAGAGAAGGGAGCTTTGAGAGATGACTGAGGCAGCAGACAAGTGAGGCTTGTTCCTGTTAGGAGGCAGGAGAACATTGTGCTGATCTCAGAGGTGATAGATCTGAATCCCAATGCACGTCCTTGACTGGCATTTTGGGAGTGGATCACCACAGGTGGAGCAGAGTTGTGTTTTGATGGTGGTCTTCTCTCCTTGGGGACAATTACATGGGGACTTCCTGATGGGGGTATGTCCCATCATATGTCCCAAGGGCTTGAAGGAGCTTAGCTGTGTATTGCTCAATACTCTGGAGAAATGCAGGTGGAGAACAAAGTGGTTGGAGTGAAAAAAAGAAATGGAGATTTACTTGCTGAGAACCTTGAGGCCTTGGTCTTTTCCCATAAAATGGGGCTGGGGCTCAGTTTCTTGCTTCAAGAGATTTGGCATGAAGGAAAATGCTGAACCGCTGTGTAACTGCTGATGTCTCTCAAGCACCATATCCTTGTCTAGAACAGGAGACAGCCTTTGTGGCAGGCTCTTCCCTGCCTGCATTAGGGTTGTGTTTTCACCACATTTCTGGAGTAACTCTCACTGCTCTCCTGCATTTGCACTAGGAACTCATTGTGGAATAACACCTTGGTTTTCTCTTCCTAGGGAAACCAATTTTACCAGCTGGTGTATGCTTCACTTCGCCTTAGAAACTGTTAAGTGTTTTTTCTCTAACAAGGCTGTGGGAGAATAGTATATCCAAGGTTGCCTGACCTCCTGTAGACAGAGGATGTAGAGGCAGTTTCTTCTATCTATGGCAGGTATTTTGCATTTATAATTCTCCTTCTGTATGGAGGGATCCTAGACTGATTAACAGTTTGGGCAGGGTGATTATTTTATCTACCAAACAAGCAGTTGTAGGCACACTGTGCTTGGCAGCCTGTAGTCCTGTGAGATACTGTAGGGCAGGGGATGATCGTGGTGAGGGGATGCCTGTGTTGGTCAGGTTTTGGGCTGGCACATTCAGCAGCAGCATGCCTGTCCCATGAGGAAGGTTGTGCCACTCTTGGGGGGTGTGCGGTGACTTGGATCCACTTGGATCTGAAGGTCAGCTATTGCTGCAAGGTTCCTGCAGGGATGTGGTGTCTCACCTGCTACTTAAAGCATCAGCCTCTTGGTGACCCTTTAGCATCTGTGGAAATATCAATCTGCTTTACCTTTTTGCAGTAGCTGGTTACACTGCTCCATCTGTGTCACACACAGAGGGGAAGTTGTGGTGCCACTTTCTCCTTCACTCATGTTGCCTATACTGTCCCCAGCAAGGACCTGCTCCCAGACCTTCATGAGTATCTGTGTGAAATGTGGAGGCTGAAGTCCCATCTGTAGAGGTAGCAGAGTCTCACTCACAGTCTGCTTATTAGCGGACATCAGGCCATGTGATGTGGGTACGTGCCCATCTCAACTTGTGCAGTAAGCCCTTAATCACCCAAAACTATTTCCAGAGACCATCAGGATCCCTTAGCAACTTTAAATTGCTTTTTGTCTTGACCAGCCTACAAGGAAAAGCTTTTTTTATAGTGAAGGACAACCAGTTGGAGTGGATACACATTAGATTGTGCTGTTTCTAGGTGCAGGAAGGACACTGGGAACAGTCAGCATGAGTTTACCGTAGCAGATTGTGCCTGACTAAGCTGATTGCTTTCTGTGATGAGATGCCTGAGTTGGTGGCCATGGAGAGAGTGGTGGGTGTCAGTTGCCTTGGCTTTTGGTTTTTGACATGCTCTCCCATAGGATCCTTAGAGCCAGGCTGGGGAGATGTGGCCTTGATAGATGACTTCAAGATGGATTAAAAAAACTGGCCTGTCAGGCTGAAAAAGTAGTGTTCAATGATTTGAGGTTTAATGGATGAGGTCTGAACAGTTCAGCATCTTCGTCTGCACCAGGGATGATGGGATGACATGCAGCCCTTCCCTAGTGAGCCCACGGGGACTGTGGTCCAAGGGGAAGGTTGGTAATCTGGGGTGTGGGTTGCTAACCAGAGGGGTCTCAGAAATGGGCTGCCAGGGTCCTTGGGAAGCTGGGCAAGAGAAACACAGGTCTGGCACCTGGGATGGGGTCAGCCACTGCCCTGTTGCAGACTGGGGTCCATCTGGCTGGGAGCAGTTCTGCAGGGAAGGAACCGTGCTGCAGGGAAAAACTACTCAATTTGTACAGTTTAAACCAAACGAGGATTGAAGCAGTGCATTGATTTATCAGCAACATATAATTAACCAGCAATCAGTGAACTATATAAAGAGGATCAATACCAGCACTACAGTGGAGAAACCTGGATACCTATGTGATGCTCAGGTTCAACTACTAATTGCTCAGCGCTGTTCTGTAACAGATGCCCAAAAGTTACCCTCACACAGGTACAGGCACCCACGGTGTTCCTGTCTCGGTGGCTGGTGCTGCCCAGGGGGGACCTTGTGAGACCACACAGACCTGCTGGTCCCCGTGGGTGTGAGTGAGCAGTGCAGCACATCTTAAACGCTGTTTTTGGTAAGTGACTGCTACTGATGGCTTTTTTGCAGGCAGTGGCAGAGGTTTATTCCCTGTGAAGATGAAAGCTGCTCTGGCCTTCACTTGGCATGTCAAGGGAAGGGTTTCACAGGCTGCCCGCCTTTTCCCCTGCTCTGAGGGATGTCCAGGCAAAGGCGGTGAGCTAGAATTTCCCACCCAGCATCCATTTTGTGCCTTTTTTTTTTCATCTGAGACAGGTGAGCGCTCTTAGATGCTAACCAGCTGAGGTGTTGGTTATCAGACACTTAGCATGGCTCTCACTGAGAGCACAGCCATGCAGTAGCAGCCTACATCCCAGTCCCACAAGTGTCATAGAATCATAGAGTGGTCTGGGCTGTAAGGGATCCCAAGGATCACAGAATTTCAACCCCCCTGCCACTGGCAGGGCCACCAACCTCCAGGCCTGGATCTACACATGGTTGCCCAGGGCCCCATCCAACCTGGCCTTGAACACCTCCAGGGATGGGGCATCCACCCCCTCTCTGGGCAGCCTGTTCCAGCACCTCACCACTCTCTCTGTAAAGAACTTCCCCCTAATATCCAATTTAAACCTCCCCTCCTTTAGCTTTAATCCATCCCCCCTTGTCTTGCCATTGTCTGCCCTTTTAAAAAGTTGATTTCCCCCCTGTTTCTCTACTCCCTTCAGGGACAGGAATGCTGCAATGAGGTCCCCCCACAGCCTTCTCTTCTCCAGGCTGAACAAGCCCAGCTTCTTCAGTCCTCTGTGCTGAACCACCTCGGTGGTGTTAAAGGATGTCCCTTTGTGTGATGGGTACACGTGACACATACTCACCATGTGCCATTGATTCTCCATCTACACAGCTGCATACTGACGTTGTTGGCTCCTGGAAATTGCCAAGGACCTGCAGCAATATGCTCTCCTGGTGATCTGTTGCATTGTCTTTTGGGTGGTATTTCTAAATTTTAAGAGGCCAGCACTGGGGTCATCAGGATAGAAGCAAGGGCCACCAGGCTATACTGTTGTGTGAAACTGCCTGGGGCCCAGCAGTGGTGACCCCAGAGCAGGTTTCTTCCAGACATTGCAGCAGATTCAGCAGAAAGGGAGAAAAAGCAGGAGAAACATTCCAGAAATAATACTCCAAACAAGTGCTAATGATAATGTGGGGAGAAGCTCCATCATCTTGAGAACTCAGATACTGCGTATCTCATGTGAAGTAACACAACAGCCAGCCTGGCTGACTTTCAACCCTGATGTTCAGTTGAATTTCTTCTTCTTTTTCTCTGTTAACATTCAGTTTTAAATAGAGTAGTCTTCTGGGGGCCTGAGCTGAAGCCTGTTACCTGTAATAGAAAGACCTGAAGCTGGAACAGGTGAAGGGAGTTGTGTTAACCATCTCTGCTAGTATTTGCTGTTTTGCTGGCAAAGCTATTCTGATGTCATTTTGACTTGATCAGTTGGAAGAGCAGAAGCTGTGCAGTCATGGCAGCTTATTTGAAGCTTCCCTTCTTAGGCAGTCCAGGTGTCTGTCTCTAGATGGCCCTGTGCCATGAGGACATACTGGTAAGTAGCCATGAATTTGGACTTTTTAAGCCCTATGAGGTTTTTAACCAAGGTCTGCCAGGACTGGAGGGCAAGCAAGCAGTGAAATATTTAGGTCTTAGCTGCAGTGGAAGGACTTTCTTTTCCTGGCTAAGTGGGTGTGGAGATTTCACAGGCCCACAGGATGAATGTGTGAAATACTCTTTGGGAATGTCAGTATTTTTTGTGATGTTTCTTTGTGAAAAATAGAATAAAAGGGCAGTTTGGAGCCTTTTGGCTGTCTGGCATTGTTGTTTCTTGCAGTGACTTGGAAGCACAATAAAAAGCAAGAAGAAGATCCAAAGAACAATAGTCCCTACCATAAGGGGCCTTTCCTGCAACTGTTCTTGCTTTTCCTGGGTTTCAGTGGGAGCAGGAATTTGGCTTTTCTGTTGGCTTTCTTTGCCTTGACGGAGATGAAGTTTGCTCTCAAGCAGCTGTGGCTATGCAATTCAGTCATCAGAGGGGTTAAATCTCAGTGATCAGTGTTGGAAATGTGACATAGGAGATTAGATCTAGAATCCCATTTTTCTTGTGCACTGATAACAGGAGCTTATCAGCCTGCCACTCTTATTTGATTACTAACACTTGCTACTGCAGAAACTGAGAGGGACAGATGGGAAGTGGCTATTGATTGGCAATCAATTGATTGGAGGTGCTTTCATCAGCCCTGGAGAAGGTGGCAGGCTTACCTGGTAATTGCAGCCTGAAGATCCCAGAGGGGAGGCTCTGGGTGCTGGCATGGTGGTTTGTTGTGCTGTCACACCAATGCTAGAGGAGATGCATCTTGAAACTAGTGCTCTTGGCACTGGCCCTGTGTAAGCTGTGCCACCCTGTGACAGAGCCACCCATGCTCCAGCCTGGAGTTAGTAGCATTGACTGAATTCATCAAACATGGCCTGGGAAGGAGGAGAACAACTGAGTATTGTACAGTGGGGCTGACTGTGCTCACTGAATAGTGATTCTTTGTTAAATATTAGAGGCTTGTGCAGTTGGGAATAGGACCAAGCCTGTATTTTTATTGAAAGAAGCCAGATGGAATTTCATATTCTTTCTTTCTCTCTGTTTTTCTCTGCATATACTCCTATATGCATCTTTTACCTCTTCTCTAGCCCTCCTTCATTTCTCCATTTGCCTGTGCTTTTGCCTCCAAGTGCACCTCTGCTTCATATGCTTTAAAAGTCCTTGGAGAAAGGAGCCAGGATTGGCAAGTAAAGCGAATAGAGGAAAAGCTGAGGAACATCATACATAATGTTGATGTCACCTCTGCTAAGTGAATTTTAGGAGATTAGAAAAGGCAGTCTCTTGTACAGCCCCTTGTATTCAGCATGCTGTGGTGGATACAGACTGGGGTACAGGTGGTCGCTAAGTTTCAGGTGACTGGAAGCTGGAATATGGTGAGGAGACCATCACTTCTTCCTTCAGAAAAGACAACTAGGAGGTGGATCTGATCAATGTTTATCAATATCTGAAGTGTGGGACACGGGGAAATGGCCAGCCTCTTCTCAGTGTCTGTGGGGACAGGACAAGGGGCAATGGCCTCAAGTTGGAGCACAGGAAGTTCTGCACCAATATGCAGAAGAACTTTTACACACTGAGGGTGACAGAGCCTTGGGACAGGCTGCCCAGGGGGGTGTGGAGTCTCCTTCTCTGGAGAGATTCCAGACCTGTCTGGACGCCTCCCTGTGCAACCTGTCCTAGGGACCCTGCTTTGGCAGGGGGTTGGACCTGATGATCTTTGGACCCCTATGATTCTGTGATGTTCCCTTCTGCTCTTTCCTGAATTAGATGATGCTGGGCAGGGCCAAGCTATCTCCTGCCATCTATCACTAGTTAGCTATGCAGAGCACAGAGTGCTGCACCCCAACACTGGACCATTGGTAGCAGATTGGGACATCAAGGAACCCAGCTAAAGGGTGTTTAATGCTCATTATACATAAGCAGGACAGACATTTGATGGCATTTTTGGCATCAGGCAGGGAACATAGCTTTGTTCTGCACTAGTGGTTGCTGAACTATGTTCAGCCATGGGAACCACATGAAACAGACATGTTGGACATGGCTTAAGTTTCTGATATAGATGTTCATGAGCACCAGGCACCGCAATTTTGCTTCTCCGTAGCCCTCCCTTCTGCCTCTAGGATTACTTTTCTTGCTGTAGTAAACCACGTGGAGCTGGGCCTGGCTACGCAGTGCCCCAGTAACCCACACCTGAGTAGGCTGTCTGAAGTGGGACCTGGGGCAGGATGCTCCCTACGGGGGCATCTGCAAGGGTGCTGTGGCCTCCTGAGTGGACCTGCATGTGTCATGTCCAGTGGAGGGTGTTTTCATGCAAAATCCTTCCCTGAGATGGAGAGCTGCCTTTCTTCTCTCTATTCTCCACTTAAACCCAAGAGAGGCTATTTTAAAAAACAAACCTTGTTAAGAGAATGTTCCATTTGCATGATTAAGTCCTAGAAGTCAATAATGCCACGCAGAACATAAATTCTGACCCCAGTGTGTATAGTTATAAAATGATATTTAATTACTCAATTACAAGCTGTTTATCTGGTAATCAAATGTACTCTCGGTGTCTTCTACATGCAGAGCTTCATATGTAAAACATCTTTACTGGATTTTTGTGGTCTGCTGTAGTCTCACCTGTAGTTTGGATCCTGCCACGTGCAGCTGAATTGACCTGTGCTGCCTTCTCTCTTAATTTCTTCTAAAATGAAGAATCAGAAGACGCATCCTTCTCATTAAGAGAGTGACACCAGTGTAAACCAGGCAAAGTGAGGAGCATGGGGATTGTTAGCCCTTCTCAATTTGTGGCACCTTCAAAATATTCAGGGGGGAAGGATATAGGAAACCCTTTAGAAACATCTGACTCTGTTTTATAGCGTACAGCAGTCTTGTTTTTTGCAGTAACCTTTCATGAATTCCTGGGGAGCAGGCCGCAGTCTGCCATCAAAATGGCAGGCTGAAAGCTGCTGCTCTAAGCCTTTTAGGCAAAAATTCCCTTCCAAGTCACTGGCTGTGGATTATGCCATTCACTGCCCATTAGCGCTCTGCTTTGGAGGGTGAAACAGTTAACTTTGGAGCTATTTTAGCTGCAAAACTTAGGTGGCCTAAATACGCCTGCAGCAGTTCTCTCTTATATTGTGCTGTTATATTTAATTTCTAGTGTGTTGCGTAAGAGCAGCGTACTAAACTCTTCTCTCATGAATGACTGTGAAGTTCTGTCTGTAATGCTTAAAGAGATCTGCTGTACTGAGAGATGTTGCACTTACCCATATAGTATGGCTTTGTGGTATCAAAACAGGAGGGGAATCAGCTTTTTAAAAGGGCAGACAATGGCAGGACAAGGGGGATGGATTGAAGCTGAAGGAGGGAAGGTTTAAATTGGATATTAGGGGGAAGTTCTTTACAGAGAGAGTGGTGAGGGGCTGGAACAGGCTGCCCAGAGAGGGGGTGGATGCCCCATCCCTGGAGGTGTTCAGGGCCAGGTTGGATGGGGCCCTGGGCAACCTTGTGTAGCTCCAGGCCTGGAGGTTGGTGTCCCTGCCTGTGTCAGGGGGGTTGGGACTCTGTGGTCCTTGGGGTCCCTTCCAACCCAGACCATTTATACGTTAAGCATGGAAGAACATTTTCTTTCAGGTGGAAGGAAAGGTCTTTTAAATTTTTCTTCTGGAGCATTGCCAGCTTAGCATTCTCCATACTGTATTTCTTGAAGAAAGAAATGTTTGAACTATCTAATTGTTCCTCCCTGTGTTATAAATCTCACTGTGTACAATTAAAACAGATAATTATTGATATCTGAGCGACTTCTCATCCCCTGCTGTGAGGACCTGTACTTTCTCCATTTTACTGGTCTGGATACTTTCTAGTTTGGACATGTCCACAGGTGTCTCCTGATACCTAGAGTAGTGTGATGTGTCTCCTGATACCTGGAGTAAAGTGATTTGGCTTGTTTGAGGAGGTAAGGGGAGAAGAATAGCCTTGACTTCAGATGGAGGCTTGATCAATAGAAGCATTTCTTTGCTGAAGGGCTGGATTTGTGCTTGGTGTAGAACAAATAGCTGGACAGGGTAAGCAGAGACTAATGTGGCAGCTCAAAGCCTTGTGAAAATCCCTGTAGGGTTTTCTATAAATTCTCCCCTGGCGGAGAGGGGTCCTGCTCCAGCCTGCTAGAAGGGACACGGCCCCTGACATCTGCTCTGTCTCCATCATCTGCTGGTGCTGGAAGAGTGGTGGGGAATGGTGCCTTGGCTCCTCCAGGCTCACCTGGATGGCTTTCCCACTGTGGTGCTGGGATGCTTCTAGAGGTGGGCTCAGTTGCTGTGGGAGAGCTATCAACATGATGTTGACTGCATGGCGTGGTGTGCTTCTCTACCTGTGCTGTCCACAGAGCTGCAAGGGGCATGATGGATGCAGGACTTAGTAATTGATCTTTCCCTTTCTCCACCAAGTTCTCAGCTTTAATGTTATCCACAGCCTGGCCTCTCTGTTCTCAGTTTTCCACAAACAGGATAGTTATGCAAAAATAGACTGGGATGCCTTCTGTCTTGTCTATCAGCATCAAGCTTTCCAGTATAATTACAAGGCCTTTATTACTGAGGAAAGCAGACAAAGCCTTGTCTGACTCTCAGATCCTAGGCTGGGTTTTCAGAAGTAGCAGTTAAATAAAAATAGTAATCTTTTTACATGAAAACCAAACCTATTTCATATGGGAACCACTGGGTGGGGCTTGGCTGGGGGGAGAACCCAACCTAAAACCCCAAATTATGGAGCCTTTCTAACACTAACCACACTCTGGGGAGCTAAATATGTCTCTCTCCAGCATTTAAAGCATTTAATTAGCAAAGTCAGGCCATCAAAAAGGAGACCATCTCTGAGCTGGCAGTGTTTGTAAGGTCACCCCTTTCCTATCTTTCCCATCCCCAAAACTGGCATAGCATGGAGCATCTGCCACCCATTTCCCTCCACCAGAGAGTGATAGGAAAGGTGCAGTGGGAAGATGAGAAGCATGACTGATGGTAGCGTAGCCATGCTGAATTACTGCCTCTTGCGTGGGGAGCAGAGATTTGCTTTTGGGATGCTGGACTCTAAATCATCCATCTCTTTCTTTTAAAGGTGAACTGAAGAGCTTTGCACAGAGGAAAGAATTAACCTATTACGTAAGAGCATAGTAAGCTTCAAGCACAGATACATTTATTTACTGAAAATGAGGACTGAAAAACACTTCCTCCTTTATTTTCTACCTGCTTTTTGGTGTTGGTTTGTTTAGTCAACATTACCAAGTGAATCATTGTTGGGAGGGGCTACTGGATTTTAGTGCTGTGCTTTCCAAAGTACCCCATGTTCCCTTCTGTTTTATTGAAATGCAGCAGTCCTGGAGTGAAGCTGCTGTTGGATCTTGAGATCTTTGAGATGGGACAGGGGGCTGGTCAACACAACTCCAGTGTAGGCCCACTTTGTCTACAGTCATTGAGGAGGTACTGGTTGGTTATGTGCAGGCATAAATCCTGTTTCTGTGTGGTCAGAAAAAGTAGGTGTTAATGCACATCTGCATCTGGGGCATGATTTGGGGTACAGAAAAACTTGTAACTGAGATTTGCATGTTGTCTTGTGTCCTGGTTTCTGCTAGGATGGAGTTCATTTTCTCTCTAGCAGCTGGTGGGATGCTGTATTTGGGAGTCAGGATGAGAGCAGTGCTGGTAACACACTGATGCTTTAGTTGTTGCCAAGCAGTCAAGGACTTTTCAGTAGCTCGTGGTGCGCTGCTAACAGGAAGGTGGGGGCACCCAGGGAGCCAGGAGGGGGGACAGCCAGGACAGGTGACCCAAACTGGCCAAAGAAGGGCACTCCATACCAATGACATCACGCTCAGCATAAAGGAGCTGGTGGGAGGAGGAGCACTCAGCTCCAGGATGTGTGGGTTTGGGGAGGGTCTGTTTTCAAGTTGGCTCTGAGCTGTACAGCCTGAGCTGTGCGGGTTGGTGACAAACTGCACTGTGTGTCACCAGTTTCCTATATTTTGCTGTAAAGTCCTGTTGTTATTATTCCATGTCTCTGCTATCCCAGTGAGCTATCCTTATCCCAACCTGTGAAGTTTTGGGGATTTTTTTTTGTTTTCTTTTCCCTCCCTTTCCCCCCCCACCTCCAATTCCTCCCTATTCCCTTTTAGAGAGAGTGGTTGCATGGTGCTCAGCTCTCGGCTGGGGCCAAACCATGACATCTTGCCACGTGGAAGGCCAGGCTTAAGTAGTTTCAGGGTAACTGGTCGTTAATGTCAGGCCACATCAGTTTCTGTGGATATGAAAGTCCAGGCAGTAAAGGGACTGGTTAAGTACCCCATGGGAATTCCCTGCCATGAAGCCACCTGCTCTAGGGTGGGAGGCATTGTAGGGACCCAGCTGGAGGCAGGGAGGGACCCTGCGTTACAGCCTGTGTAAGAGAGTAACTCTGCTCTTCAGTGCCAACTTCTACAATCCCGTACAGATCAAACACCCTGTTTTGCAGATGAAACTAAGGCAAGGAGGCAGTTTTGTGAGGTTAAACCATGAAGCTCTACAGAGAAGAAGAATGGGACCAAAGCCTTCAGGGTCTCCAGGGCTTCTCTCTGCACCAAAACCCACCCTTTTTCCTCCTGAAGGTACACCTACCTTTCCTCCCTTCCTCCCTCCCTCCCTTCCTCCCTTCTCCTCTTTCCTTAGATCCAGACACAGCCCTTGCCATGGCATTACACCACACATAGCATCTGTCCAGGTAGGAGGCTGTTGGGTGCCAGCCTGGCCACGAGGAACCAGACTGGGTGCTGAGAGTGACGAACATCTGTGTGGGCAGCGTGTTTCCCAGGAAGTTTCGGGCTGCCAGTGGGTAGGTCCTAGGGCAGGACTGTGTGGACATGCCAGGGCTTTGTGAAGGGAGGCAAAGAGCTGCAAGCCATGTTGCCTGTTCCAAGCCAGGGAGACCTGATCTCGTATCCCAAATACCCAAGGGCCTCAGTAAGGGACCCTGGGGGCTGGGAAAGAGGGACTGGAGTTTGGTTTGATTGACTGTCCTTCTTGCCAAGTAGGAGCAGAAATAAGGAAAAGGCTGAGAGGAGTTTTCATGTTGTATCTGCCTGCAGCAGCACAAGGCACATGGTGATGTGGGGACCGTTCAGTCCCTCAGAGCCACCCTGCCCCAGGGGAGTGGGCAGTGCTGAGACATGGGTGAAATGCCTTGGTGGGAGTGGGTGAAGTTTTGGGACCAGAGCAGTAGTTATCAGCACAGTCTGGGCCTGAGATGCAGTAACAGGAATAGGAGGCCGGAAGTGCTCGTGTGTGGCTGTCTCTTGGCTCCCCTGCCCTACTTGAGCATCTCCCTTCCCATCTGGTTGCTCTTCCACTCCAAGGATTTAAAAACCCGGAGGCCAATACTCCCTCCTGTTTGAATTGTCTCTCCTGCCCTTTTGCTGGGTTATCACGTGAGAGTGGGCTGACAGTTCTCCTTCCAGTGGATGGATTGCTGCCTTTTGGTGTGGTTTCTCCCGGAGATCAGCATCCCCCCAAGAGCCTGCTTGGGCTTTATTGAAGTACTGCCTGTCTTGGAGACTCCCCTGGATCTTTCCTTCTCTTTTGTTTTTATTGCTGTAATAAATCTTCCCATATCTCTCTAGCTGGAAGGGTGGGAGGGATGGAGGGGGAAGGTTTCCCGCCCTAGTGCATTGCAGGCTTTTATTGACTGCCAGAAGTAGCAGTAAATCTGCATCAGGAGGTGGGCTGGCATTGGTGAGCTGAGTCTGGAGTCCTTGGTGGGGATCCAGCCCGCTCCCCAGGGGATCACTGCTGTTCCACAGGCCCACCAGTGCTCAAGAGCTCAGCTTGGAGATAGAGCTGGGCTCACAGCCTTGGTGCAGCCAAGCGAGACAGGTCATCTGCTTCTCCAGGGCTCGGGTCAGTGTGTCTTTGCAGATCTTCAGCAACCTGGGAGCGATATAAATCTGAGAGAAGAAAAACCTACCCTGAAATGTCCTGGCTGGCACGGATGTGATGTTTGGCTGCCTGTCTTCTGGGGGGTTTCCAGCTAGCTGCTTTGTTTTAGCCAGTGTATGTTTTCTTTTTAAATCTACAGCCTCAAAGCCCAAACTAACTTTGTTTATAGGCTTACTGATTCTTTCCTGTTATAAAATTCTTCTGTGTTTCCAAAGCAGTGGGGCTGGTGTGTGGCATATTTCTCTGAAGCCTAGAGGGGCCATCCCCAGCAGCCCCCAGTGCCACAGCACCCAGCAGCACCTAATTAAAGGTGATGGCAGTGCTGTGATTGCGATGAAATCCCTGTTCTTCCCCTGCTTCCATTGGTATATTTAACTCCAGAGTAGATAGCCTGTGGGGCTTGTGCAATCTCTGTGGTTGGAGGATTTAAAAAAAATTAGATTAGATTGCTGTTGAGGAGTGACACAGGTAAAATTTGTCTTGCTGGTAGGATGTGGCCGCCGGCGCTGGCGAGGGGCTCTCACTAATTTTCTCCATGAGATTCCTATACTTGGGCACCAGCGCTTCCTGCAGCATGGAGAGGGGGCAAAACACTGCTGGAGTAAAGGGAGTGGTGTCAGTGGTTATGCATCCTGTAAGGACATGGGTTCTGGCTTTCAGAGTGGTCCAGAGTCAGGCTGCAGGGTCCAGCCTGGGCAACTGGAGGAGTGGGAGAGAAGGGACAGAGTTACATGTCGTGCTGCACCATGCCTCTTCCCCTGCACCACAGTCAGAGCACAGGCCTGGGATTTCTTTTCGAAAAGTATTGATGGAGTCAAACCTCACATGAGTGTCAGCTCTGAGCACAGGAGTCAGCAGTCCTTCCCAGCAACTTTCAGAGAGAGCATACTGTATGATGTTGTAGTAAATAAGTATTTAATATCCACCAAGACATTGTAGATAGTATTGGAAATGCTCATCAATAGCTTTTTTTTTCCCCAACTAAGCTATTAGGCAGTAAATCTATGGGGTTCTCTATGCAGATCTTCCCACTTTGTCACATTTAAATGTACTTGTTAATTTTGGCACACACGTACACAGCTACATCCCCCCTCTGATCTTCTTTGAGGTGCTTTCTTGGGCTGCTCAGTAGGAATATGATGAAAGGGAATGTGTGTTACGTGGATTCATCCAGGCTGGGAAGAATTACAATGTCTTGTCTTTTGCCACAGCCCATCAGAGCTGTGTCAACAACGTGAAGTCTGGAAGATCACTACAGCTAGCAGGGTCGTGCTGTTATGGTAAGGCTGGAGTGTTGTCAGTAGCTGGCATTTCATAAAACCTCTAGCCTGTAGTCCAGGTCGGACAAGCAATAGAGAAGTCTGCCTGTAGGAGATCCTTTCCATGGGTTTGTTAATGTCATTTCCCACCCACCCCAAATGTCCAGCAGGTTAGATGAGGATCTCCATCTCTCTGCTTCTGTAAGCTCTTCCCTGCTCTCTTTAAAAGGGAACATGAAACCTAGCTTTGTGTGATGACAGAAGTGAGTGTGTCCCCCCGTCTCCCCCCAGCAGTCACAGTCCCTTCTTCCCCTCATGGTGTCCAGATGAGCAGCAGAAACAAACATTACCCTAGAAAAGAGAAGCACGTAGATAGAAAACCCAGCTTTTATAACTTGTGATGTGAAAGATACTGATGAGGCTTGCATCTCATCTTTTGGACTTCAATCCCTTAATTATGGCCTTAAGGAACCCTTCAGAACCTGGGTCTGCACCCATAACAAAGCATCCTTGCAGTCTGCCACCCATCCTTGGACAGCAGAAACCCACACAGAGTTTTCCTCCTCGCACTCCTCTCATTTCTTCTCCCCCATAGATAAATGCTGGACTATGGAGCCTGTATGCAGGCTGCACACCTAGAAGGGACATCCCTCTCTCTTGTGAAATTTGGATACTCCTTAGTATCAGCTAGGAGCAAGAATATCTTTTCAAATTAGATTTCAGCACACTGACTGCATTGCTGGCCAGGATCTGGCAGTTTGTTGGCAAGAGAAAATGAAAAGAAATAGGAGAGAAATGTAAAAACAAAAATGTCAGATTCTTAATAATGTTCTAAAACTGGTAATGCTACAAAAATGGACATGTCTCTCAGCCCTGTGAAACCAATTTTTGCATCCTTAATTTGTAGTCTGCCTCACCTGAACAGTGGGGCCAAGTGCCTTGGCAGGGAGGTGATTGACAGCATCTCTACCACAGTGCACTCAGTGTAGTGCTCCAGCTTTCTGAGGTCAAGCTGGGTAAGCAAAGGGCTTTTTCATCTCCCAACTAGCCAGCTCTCAAATTAGCCTTATTGCTCATCCTTTGTTGGCTCCAGTATTTATAGAGGAGAATGCCACTACTCTGCTGTTGTAGTGTAGCATCACCAGTCACCCTGCTTTAATTTGGGAGAGATTTCTCACTTCCCTGGTTCCAGCCCTGCCTCCCAACGACTGCACTCAATGCAGTGCCCTGTCTTACCGGGGCAGGCAGGCGGGCAAGGAGACAGCTCTTGGTGAATTACCCAAGGACATAAAAGCTCCATTTGTGGAGGTTGGCAGCCTACAAAGTTCAAGGGGTGACCCATCTGAAAAGAGGAATATCCCCTTCTCTGTCCCACGCTAAGCACTGTTGCTTGCTTAGCTGAGAAACATGGCTAGGACACAGACATCCATAAGATGAACCGTGCAACATTATTTCAGCTTAAGGCAGATCCACTTGCACCTATGTAATTTCTGACTGATGTTTTTCCAGCCTGTTCTTCAAGATCTTCAGTGCACAGGCACTTACAATATCTCTAGGCAATTTCCTGTAGGTCTTTGCTATCCTGAAACATTTCTTATTTTTAAGCTACATTGACCTTGCTCCAACTCCAGCCTCATGTTGCTTATTCTAACCATTTGGGACATGGAAAATATATTTTTTCCCAGATCTATTCTTTCATTGGTTCTTCCCAGTTAAGTCTTTTTACATCCTTGAATGCTGTGCCTGGAAGTTGCACTCCCCCTCATATGTTATCCTCTTCCCTAGGGTAATCCCAATTCCTTTTAAGGTTTCTTCAAATAAACCAGCCCTGCTCACTCTTTGGTTTTTCTCTTTGCTGGACTTCTTCCATTTTATTCCTGCCTCTCTTGAGGTGCAGCACCCTCAACTCGATGCTGTACTTCAACTGAGGCCTTTGCAGTTCTGGGAAGTAGGGAGAGATGGATTTGGTTCCAGGACTGCTGATCTCTGCCACCTTCTCTAGATCCTGCCAGTCTATGCTGGTAGATCATTCTTTGCAGCCCTTATTTCTGCCTCCTTTCCCAGCCTGTTAAAACTGGTTCTCATCTGTCTCTGTAATAAGCACTGTAGTCCCCAAAACTTCCCCTGCTTGGTGATGCTGAACGTATGGCAGTTGTGGCAGCTCTTCCTGCTCTCGTTCCTCCTCGGCCTTATGCTGCTCCAAGTCCTCCTCGTCCTCTCTTCTGATCTCTCCCAGTGCTCTCATGGATATTTGCTGTCCTGTCTCTGCCAGGGTGCACTGGGTGCTGAGCACAAGCCCTCAGGCCCAAGGACTAGACACTTCACACCCTGCCTGTCAGAGGTTACTGTTCATCATACTTTATAATGCACACTCTATTATGAATCTGTTGGAGATCCTACTGTCCTGATACACCTAAATTCAGCCTTAACTGGCTGCTTCCACCTCCTATTGCATCCCAGTTGTCTTTGTCACCTCTCTGGCTGTGGGAGTAAGGACTTCCCTAGTGCCTGTCGAGGTCTCTAAAATTACTGAAGAACTGTGAAGTCTGTAACATGCTGAAAATATCCTTTTTCATACCCAGAAAATATTTTGAAATATACTGCTGGTCTGGGGCTGACATCTTCATTCTATTTTTGGAATAACATGACTAGGAAAACTCCTGGAGTGCCTGAGGGGACATTGTATTCCTACTGAGCTGTGGTTTGAAAATGGAGTAAGGAGAGAGGTATGCTCTTCCCTGGATGGAAGACAAGAGGGAGATTATCAACAGGACATGCCCTGCACCCCTGTCACATGTGCTGTCTTGGCACTAGGCCCTTACAGACCCAGGAGACCTCTGGGCCAGGATTTGCACACTGGCCACACGCTGCTCCCCAGCTGGAAAGGGCAGGGGTGACAGCAGGCACTGTGGTGCCTCGTGTGTTTGCAGAGCTGCTGGTGACTCTCCGGCACAGGGGTGACATCACACAGCTATGCTCACAGGGGGTCACAGGGTGTGTCCCCTCCTAGGGTGGGCACTTGCTGTGGGATCTCCTCTCTCCATATCCCATGGGCTCAGGACTGAGTCAACAGTCAGAGGAGCTTGTCCCTCTGCCAGCAGTGCTTCACAGACAGGGGTGCCTGTGATGCCAGGCCAGCATCACTTGTCTTCTCCTTGTCTTGTTTCCCAGTGTGACATAAGCCCAGGCAAATGTGACGCTCCCTTCAGGAAGGGGCACAAAGCAAGTCACCCCTCCTGATTCCCTCCTCCCACTTCTCTTGCTTTCTGTCTCACCCTTGCTTGCCTGTGTCCATGAATTTTTTGGAAGTAGCTTGAAAGAGGTGGATCCGTCGCCACCTCTGGTTTAGCTGTGCTGCTTACATAGCCTAGACTTAGCTGTGTAGGTCTTCTGAGAACTCGGATGGGGATGCCATCCACATCCTCCATCCACAAAAAGCTGCATGCAGAGTACCTGCGGTGCTGGGTATGACTAATCTCTTCTGAAAATCCTCTGAGCTGCAGAGAGTCTTTGCCAGGATGAGCAAGGAATGTGTGAGTGACTCCCCAGAGATTCTACAAGGAAATGAGCAAGAGTTTCTTGTTTTCTCCTACAGTCACCTGAGCAAGGTAGTGGGGCTGGGCACCAAATCCGGCTTCGGCATTGTGAAACATCAGTTATCACTGAGACAGTTGGGAAAAGACTGGACAGAGTGTTGGGGCTTTTTGGAGTGGAGTTGAGAAGAGATTTTCTTTGTCAAACAAAATGGGTTAGATAAGTCTGTGGATCTTCCCAGGGCATGGAGATAGTCCAAGGACGCAGAATAGTGTGAAAAGGATAGCAGGGAGGGCATAGGTGGATATGGTCTGGCAGATAGTGGCATCAGAGCAGCAAAGTCATGACAGATGGGACTGCATTGGGAAGGGAGGGTGAGCTCTGCTGTGACCCTGCATTTGGTAGGAGCTTCTCCTCCGGTGCACAAGGCCTTTTGTTCCCATTTGTGAACAACGTTTTTTATGAATTAGAGATTTATCTGAAAAAGAACAGCATCAGCAGTTGTACAAATTAGGATGGAAGGGAGTCCTCAAGCTTCAAGATAGGGGCTTAATGCCAGCCAGTGCCAGGAGAAACAAAGACTGTTTCGAGACCTTTAACTCAGGTGGGTGTGCTGCAGGCAGCGTGCCCGAACCAGCTGGCACTGCCAGGGTGTCAAGTTGGATCAAACAGGTCACCTGCTCAATGTGGCAGACGTCTGCTATTCTGTTGTGGGGGGTGGGGTAAGGACAGGGCTCATCCAGCACGTTCTGGGAAGTAAGGAATTCCAGCTGGCTTTTCCTCTCGGAAAAGCAGACGCAGCTGGTGGTGACAACTGCAGATGAAGAGGTAGCGTGATTGCCTGGGATGCCTTCACTCTCTGCCTTCTTGAGGATCTCAGGAGGCACTTCTAGGAGACATTACCTCGACAGCAAATACCAGTCAGAGGTCTCAAAATGTTTTCCTCCCCTCTGAGACCTGTGGCTATATACAGGACTGCCTCCACGAGTATCTTCTAAAACGTCACTCTTGGAGAAGGTGCAGTGCTTGCTTTACACGGCGTTTCTAGCATTACTTATTTTTAACTCTGTGCCTTTGGTGAGCTCAGCATGTCTATTGCCTCTTTGAAGCTTCCTCTTTTTTTTCAGGGTTGTCACAGTAGTTCATCGTATGTGAGATGGACCCTGAGCTGGCTAACAGCCAGCAGTGTGCCTTCCCACTGAAGCTGTGCAGGGACCAGCAGCTTCAAGACAGAAGCCCCCCAGATGTGCTGTGAAGCCTCTGAACTATCCAGGTCCTGGAAACTGTTCTAAAAACAGTCATCTTGTCCAGGTTCTTGTGGTTGAGCTCTTACATGGTGAATGCCTGGAGTTCAAAGGAGACAATGTAGTATGAGAGTTGTGATGGCACCAGTCAGACCAGTACCTGCAGGCAGAAATTGATCTTTGACTATTTGCTCCCCAAATTGCAAGCAGTGAGGTACAGTCCCAGCTTTTCCCCTTTCATTCCAGAGCCCAGAAAAGGGCAACCAGGCTGGGAAAGGGACTGGAGGGCAAATCATATGAGGAGTGGCTGAGGGAGCTGGGGGGTGTTCAGCCTGGAGAAGAGGAGGCTGAGGGGAGACCTTATCACCACCTACACCTACCTGACAGGAGGGTGTAGAGAGGTGGGTGATGGTCTCTTCAGCCAGGTGACAGGAGATGGGACAAGGGGAAATGGCACGAAGCTGCCCCAGGGCAGGGTCAGATTAGATGTTAGGAGAAAGATCTTCCCTGAAAGAGTTGTCAGGGCCTGGAACCGGCTGCCCAGGGAGGGGGTTGAGTCACCATCCCTGGGAGTGTTTAACAGACGGGTAGATGAGGTACTTAGGGATAGGGTTTAGCACAGGACAGGAACGGTTGGACTCAATGATCTCTTCCAACCTTGTGATTGTGTGATTCCCACATCAGGTCCTGCATGCACCATGCATTGATGGGTTTTGGGAGCATTCCCTTTCAGCTGCTTTGTGCAAAAGAGGAGTGCAGATTCCACTCACCATATGAGTGGCTCCTAGGGAGGAGCAAGCTCTGTGTGAACCTGAGCCCTTTTCTCCCGTGGGAACTCAGGATTGCATCACAAAAATTTGGTGTCACTGTTCAGATGTACGCGTGGTCCCAAGTCTGCTGCTCCAAACCAGTGTTTCCATGCATCCTGGGAAACCCAGGAGTTTAATCCTGGTGTTAACCACAACACAAAATGTGATTCTTAGGCCACCAACACTGTGGAAAATGTGACGGGAAATGAATTTTGGTCTTTTGTAAGGAGCTGTATAGCTACACATGGTCTTTTTTGCTGTAATCTTCTAGGTAGCTTGAAATTGAACCTTTCATTCCTCTGAAATATCTTCAGTGGCCCCTTGAGCTCCCTCCCACAGACATTGCTTTTTTTGTGGTTTGTTTTTTTTTGTACCAAGACATCTCCTGTGCCTGCTTTCCTCAATGGACACTGATGTGACATGCAGAGCTGAGCTGTCAGAGCTCTGGGGTGTTTTTTTTCTCCTCCCTGTGATGAGCTGTGACACTCCAGCATCCCAGCTCCACAGGCCACTTCTCCATGCTTTTACTCATGTTTCATTTTGAATGCAGCAGGAGTCTGGAATCAAAACACAGTGGCTAGAGGTATGCCTAGGTCAGAGGGGAATTTTTGAAATAATGGCATTTTTCAGCTTCACTTGAAGAATTCATGAGTTATTGTTGCAGATAACTTCTCCCTTTCTTCACTGCTCTTCTCTTCCTGGATTTTTCCCCCCAGTTTTCTAAATTGTCCCATCCATTATCTTCTTCCCTCTGCTCCTCTTCTGTCTGGCTTGGGGGAGAGTTTTGTGGGTGGATCGTGGGTTCTTTGGGGCAGATTTACATCCCTTGGTGATGCAAATGAGGAATCACATTATTGGAGCTGGTAGTGCTGAGCAGCATAAATTAAATGATCCCCCTGCAGGTTTCTTTCCATGGAATAAAATAAGGCTGGATATGAGGAGGGAGCCAAAGAAGTGTGAGCAAAGCTGCTTTGTTGGGTCTTGTTTAACAGCCATTGCGTGGAACGAAATTTCATCTGCACCCCGTGGGAGGGCCAGCTGGTACATGGGCAGTGTGAAGGTGAGATCTGAGCCTCCAGCCAGCCTTCTGAGCTGGGAAAACTGGGAGCAGCGACATGGGTCCTGCTGAGAAAGAGCAGATCAAGGAGAGGGAAAGCTGTGGGCTCCCCTGGGCTGTAGGGGACATCTCCTGGCCTGGTGGGGTGAGAGCAGCTGGCCCTTCGCTCTCTGCTATGTGGGCACTGACCTGGGTATTTGGATCACATAGGCTGATCCTACTAAGATTTTCAGGAAAAGCCTCTCTGAAGCTTTTACCCTTCAATGGTTAAGGCTGAGCTCTGCCTTATCTCATGTCTCCTTTGCAATAGCTTCTCTAGATTTAACCCTTTAGTGGCCTGGTGCTGTTTAATCCTGATGATTTGACATGTTGGCGTTTTTCATGGGGGGCACTTGGGATGTAGAAGTAGCAGCCACCTCACTGGCAATGCTGTGTCCTGGGGAAAAAGGCTTTGCTTTTCAAGAACAATGTGAGAAGAGTTTGATTAATACCATTGCAGTGTCTGTGGGGACAGGGCAAGGGGTGATGGCCTCAAGTTGGAGCACAGGAAGTTCTGCACCAACATGGGGAAGAACTTTTTCCCAGTGAGGGTGACAGAGCCCTGGTAGAGGCTGCCCAGGGGGGTGTGGAGTCTCCTTCTCTGGAGAGATTCAGGAGCCATCTGGACGCCTCCCTGTGTGACCTGTCCTAGGGAGCTGCTTTGGCAGGGGGGTTGGATCTGATGGTCTCTGGAGGTCCCTTCTAACCCCCACAATTCTGTGATTCTGTGAATTTATGGTGATACCTGGGCCTTGGCACCTTCCACTCCGGCCACCTGAGCTCATAGGCTTGGGAGGAAGGGTGTGAGTGGGAGGAGGTGTCTCTTGGAGGGCTGCTCCTCAGCATGCCAGGTGCTGCAGTGGGCTTCTGTCCTGCTCCCACTGCCCTTCAGGATGGTGGTTGCTGCAGCGTTGTCACGGTGCCTGTTGGCAGCTGCATCTCTCCTTAGCAGCCGGCTGAGCAGTGGCGGCAGCCAGCAGATGCTGGTGTATGGACCAGCCCGAGGGGATATTCGGTCACCAGGTCCCCATGTCCCTCTGCTGCAGCCCTGTGGAAGCTTATCTTCTTCCCCTCTCAGGCCAGCATCCCTACAAGTCTGGCCCACATGGAGCCAGGTGCTTGCACCACAGGGCCACTGGGCTGGAGGAGAGGGCCGGTGTGCAGCAGTACATGGGCACAGCTCAACCAGCTGGCTCCCAGTGCCTCTGGTCAGAGGCTGGCGCTTCGTTTGACTGGAACTTAATTACTACAGAGAAGTCACTGTGTGTCAGACCCCTTGTGCAGGTGGCTGGGGCTGTCCCTGCACTCTGGTGCCTGGAGAACTCCCCAGCTGTCTTAGGCAGGGCAGTTTCAGTCGGCCTTGGCTGGGGATCCTTCCTGGGAAGAAGCTGAGCATCCCTGCCTCTGTAGGGAGCTAACGATATTGGGGTGGGGTGAGATGTGAGGTTGTCTTTGGGCACCCAGCATGCAGGGAAGGTTTGCTTTTAGGGATGCTGCTTTAGTTATGCTAAAGAGGTTTCAACCAAGCATTGATTTTGCTTAGAACTGTTCCTTTGCCTAGAGTCTTTCCAGAGTGGCTGGTGTGCACTGGCACTATTCTCCCTAGCTGTGGGGTGGGGTTAGGGGGAGAGGGAATGTTTCCAGTGAGTAAAGTCTCACAGAGGAGACATTCAGTTATAAAAGAGGCAAGGTCTGACAGGGAAATGGTATCAGTTCTCATCTAGCAGGTGCCCTGGCAGGCAAGCCGACTGGATACCCTCAGAGAGACTACCCTCATCTTCTCACAAACAGAGAAGTGTGGAATAGAATAACATTATCAATATAATGCTAATTTAACATCATTTGTGACTTTGGTGGTGGTGGGAGGTACTATTGTGACACTCAAGTTGAAATCCCTTTAGATGCCTTAGTCTTACCAAACTGAGGTGGGAAGGACAGAGTAGATGCTTTGCTGTGCTCTTTTGCAAACTGATGGAAAATCTGCCATTCATTTGATTCTTTGCCCATTTTGGTTATTCTTTGAATAGTATGGAAAAGCTTTTTGGGCAAAAAAAATCACAACTGAACATCAAAACACCACTTGTCTTGCAGTGGTGGCTTGTTTGTTTGGGTTTGGGGTTTTTTGTTTGTTTGTTGACTGGGAGGTTTTTTAAGATTTTTTTTCTGGGTTAGGAAAAAAAGCTGTAGTCATTCCAGAGGGAATAGTTTAATTTGTCAGATTTGTTGGTATAGCATCTCAGAGGGTTTTCCGCAGGTTCAGGTTTCCAGAGCTGGTAAAACCACTTGTTGGCAAACAGTATCTCCATAAATAGCATTTTCCACAGCAGCAAGGATGACAGTAGGTATAACACTGGTACTAAGATGCCTAAAGATCTTCCAAGATCTGAACGCTGAGCCTTGTAATGCTGTAATTATGCTGAAAATATTGCTGAATTACATTTGTTGCTGGAGACCTACTGCCAGCTGTGGGACTTGCGCTGTGTCTGCAGAAGTAAGGACTAAAGTTGGCATTTGCTTCAGTGCACCTTGGACTCCAATAACTTGGAGGCTTTTGGGTGGATGTTTGTTGATAAAGCAGGATTGGTGTGCTGTGGCCAGATGTTGGGAAGGGCCAGGATTTGTCCTCTGCACTGGTGTTCAGTGGTGTGCTCTGGCAGGGGTCATCACTAGTTTTTCTGGGCCACTCTGGGCTGGGTTGGCAGAACTCAGCACAGGTTCTCCTGGCATCAGAGCAGGGATATGGTCAGGTCAGGACACGCTGTTAAAATAATTCACAGCCCTAAACTTCATGAGAGACAGAAATATTCCCCCTCTCCACCGTGCCTCAATGCCCAAACTGTGATAGAAATCCACCTAGGTATGTGATGATGGGAAAGTATTATGCAACAAGGGCTACAGAAAAGCACATCAGTCTCTGTATTGCTGCAGTTGAGAGGTTTTTCCAAAGCATTAAGCAGCAGAAACGATACAGCCAGACCAGCATCCATGGCTGGGTACTTCCTGCATCTCTTCTGGATGCAGCAACATCTGTTTGCCACTGCGAATGTGTTGTGTGATCCTTTTTGTCCTAATTCCAGGGATTTTGCAGATTTGATGATTGAAATATGCTGGTTGAAATGCAACCAAACTCGTATTTGTTGGGGTATTTCCTCGACAGCACTGAAATACCAGGATATTATCTTTGTGTCCTGGTTGTGTGGAGAAGGGAGCCTGAGATGCAGCCCCTGTCTCCCCTGAGCTTTGTGTGAGCATGTATATGCATGTACTTATAGATCTCTTTTTTTCTGTATATTGTTTATCTCACAGGTTTACTCCAACTGATAATATTTTACAGACCTCCTGTTTAAAGTGTGCGTTGTAGGCAAAGGAGTAGCAATAAAGCCTTTGGGAATCAGATCCTACCCTTGCTCTTTTGAAGGACCCTACCCTTGCTCTTGTGAAGGGTGAGGGCAGAACTGAG
The DNA here is from genome assembly GCF_964237585.1 of Gallinula chloropus. Taxonomy (NCBI): domain Eukaryota; kingdom Metazoa; phylum Chordata; class Aves; order Gruiformes; family Rallidae; genus Gallinula; species Gallinula chloropus. The sequence goes on along the minus strand of NC_140088.1, from coordinate 43,361,381 downwards.
CATAAACGGTGTGCACAGAGCACAGAGGCAGAGCTGGCTTTCAAAACAAGATGCTTCAGACTGTTCTAGCGAAAGTAATGAAAAGTCAAAGAAAAACAGAAGGTGACTGCAGGGGTTTCTTTTCCATGCTCAGCCAAACTGTGCCTTTGGCTTTTAAGCTGGGGGCTCTTAGAGACACTGGGGCAATAACCTCTCCTCCCTTGACCATGCTTTTGGGATAGCTGCTGCTGACCCCGTTTTGCTTTGGCAGGGATGAATCATGCCCGAGTATATGTCAAACTGCAAAGGAGAGAAGGAAGGAAAGGTCTCTTTGCTGTAGGAGCAATTCCCCACATGGTTGGTCCTGGTCCCTCTCTGTTGGCATCCTATCTGGACCTGCCTTTCCCTTTGATAAAATAAAAAGGATGAAAAAAAAAAGGTCCTGCTGAAGGCCTTCTTGCTTTGGGCATGGCATCTGGAGTAGATATAACAAGGTGCAATGCCTTTGCAAAGGAAATCACCTGACTCCCATTATTCATGAGCTGCAAGGGTTAAGGAGATTAGCTGTTTCAGTGGATTAGTAAAGGACTGTGAGATCTGGTCCTCTCTGCGTGGCTAGCTCTTTTGTGACTAGATGTGTTGAGCATCTAAAAATAATTCAATTATTTGTGCAAAATATCTGTCAGGCTTGTTTCCCTCAGGCAGGTGTTCACTCCCAGAGCCCGGCTTCTGCAGCATCAAGTCTCACCTGAAGAGAGATAGGACCAACCCTGATCCCCCGGGCCACAGAGGTAGAGCATCAAGCTGATAGCAGCCCACTCCTCCTCCCCTCCTCATCAATTCTGTTTCAAGCAGTGGGCTTCTACCCCTCTGCACCTCAGCCACACCACTGCTGTCTGTAGCCCAGTGCCGATGGCTGAAGGTGGCTGTGGCACTTGGGCAGGACCACTGCAGATGGCCCCGCAGGTCTGGTGCTGCCCCAACATCAGTGCAACCCTGGGGAGCATGTGTGGGGGCTCACCCAGGGACAGGGCAAGCATGCTGGTGAGGACAGGATCTCCCTGCTCCTCCCCTGGCTTCTGGGGATGTTTCTCAGCAGGAATAACTCTGTGCCCAGACGCCCAGTATTAGTCTTCTCCAGCATGAGCGCAATAAAAATCAGTGGCCCTGGGCATTGTGAAATGAACTTTGGAGGCCTTGGCTGTAGATTCTCCACCTGTTTCAGTATATGAAAAACAATAATATTTCTATAGGTCCCTGAGGCATCTCTTTGGCAAGAGAGAACATTTCAGCTTTTTGTGCTGGTGTTACTCCCAAATGCAGGGGGCTGCTTGGGCTAGAGGTCCCTATGGTCTGGTCAGGGTTAAAGCCGCAGGGCAACACAGCGTGGGGAGCAGCACCAGGGGAAAGGGGTGGAAAGGCAGCAAGATTTTGGCTTCTTTCCTTTCTCTCCCCACCCCTGCTGAGCTCCTGAGCACACTGGCAGGTCGCTTCCTTCTCTGTGTCTCATTTTTTTGCTGTTTGTAAATGGGAACACGTTTCACCTCGCAGGGCTGCTGCGAAGCTTAATTAAGATTTGCAAAGTGCTTTGGTGCTGTATAAATGCCAGTCACTTTAATTAATAAAATGAAATGGCTGCACACTCTTGGCTTCTTTGTTTACCTGGGTGTGAGCAAGCAGCAGTTAGCATGATGATGTGCAGTACAGCTGATAGTCCATGCAGTTATGTTTCATAAATGTCCTGTTTTCCTGAAGGCACCTTGGGATGCCTTACTGCCCTGTTCCCCGACTAGGCATCACCCTTGGAAACTGGGGATGAGTAATATCAAGCTTAAGTTGTGAGGACTACCTTTCTACTGGGGCTGGTTATCTGATGGGGCACGTGGGAGGATGCAGCACAAAGCACATGTGTCCATACATCTTTATAGAGTCCCGCTTTCTGATTCCCAGAAGGCAGAACAAGCTGCCGGCCTGTGACCAGACCTGGAGGGCTCAGTGGTGGTGCAACATCAAAGGGGAACATCAGCTGCTCAGTATGAGCACTGCCCTGTGGTGAAAAAGGTTCCTGTGATGTGCAGGAGGAGAGGTCCATGGTGATGAGACAGAGATGGGGAGCTGGGTCCCAGGCTGAATCAGTGTGATGTGGATGCATACATGCATGAGATATATATATGCACACAACTGTGATGCATACATGCCTGCAGTATAGCTTACACAGGGAGCAGGGGCAAGAGCCTCAGCTGAAAAGCACCTCTGCGATGAAAGGTGGTCCCTGTTTAGGCTCTGGAGGAGACCACTTTAGGGGAGGTTGTACTGAAGCTGCTTCTAGCTTGCTCTTTCACAGCAGGTCTTGCTGGCCAGCTAGCCTGGACCATGGAGAGGTGGGGCAGCTCACTCCAGGCCCTAAGTTGTAGGCAATGTGAGCAGGACCAAAGCAGCCCATGGAAATGTATTTTCTTTCCCTTTCCTTAGTTTTCACTGACCGTGTTCAAGGAAGGATTCTGCCAGCCACATCATCTGCATCCTTATAGAAAAGGCTTATTTCACATTCATGAAAGCAAAAAAAAATGTCCAGGAGGGAGAAGCTAAGCTTGAAGCTTGTTAAGGGATTTTTTTTCCCTCAGTTTTCCAAGTGCCAAATGCTCCAGAGCATGCTCTCAAGTCAGTCCCTCACTACCTGACCCAGATCTCCAGCGTTTGCTGTGTCCAGTCCCACACAAGCCAGGGTTGCTTCCCTCTGCAGCGACTCAATATTGTAACATGGTCTACCAAGAGCAACCCAAAGACCAACAGCCCTACGTTTCAGGCTGCTCTACATCTAGATATGACCATCATTGCTCTGAAATAAGGAATCAAAACATGATGTCTGCAGTCTCTCTGAGTTTCCAGTAGTTTTGGCTCTCCATCTGGAAAATGCACCACAGTTACCTCTGTAAGTCCTCTACTCTCTGTGTGACTAAGGACAGGTTGTTCAAAGAGGACTTCTAAATAAGTGGTGGTAGAAGTGAGGAAGAATCTGTATGAGTGCTGTCTGTTCCTGGGCAGGTAAACCAGATAAAGTTGACCCCTCTGAGAGCCCTTTCTTGGAGTTATTAATAACCTAGCTTTGCTGAAACACTTGTCTGATGTAGACACTGGGGACAAGGCTTCCTCTTCTTTCTTTATTTTTCTTTCTTCATGGGAGTTTGAATGCTGTTTCCCTTGTGAGGTATAGTTCCTTTTATGTGGATCAGACCCACCTTTGCACTGAGAAAGGTGGAGCAGCAGTAGAGTCCTATGTGTATGGTGGTACACAGCTATTCCTTTCAGCTCTTCTGTCTGAGTGTAACTGGAGCATGGATGGGTCTGTATTGTAAAGACTTCATGGACAGCTTCATTTTTCTCTCCGGCTGATGCTTTCAGTCCTCAGACCTTAAACCAAATGAATGGTTTTCAGAATATGCAAGTCTTCCACCACCCTGTCCAAGGCCAAGCTGGTGGAGACTGCCTGGTTTAACAGATCCAAGGTCATCTGCTTCTTCCTCCCTTCTTTTCTTCTTCACCCTGGCCTCCTGGGCAGGAACAAGGAGGAAGTAAGATATTCTGCCTAATGTTCATACCCTCGCCGCCTCGTGGTGGCCCACATCTTTACCCCATCAGTTGGTGATGCTGCTGCTGAAGGCAGTGCTGACTAGCACACCAGCACATCCTCTCCAGGAGGAAACAGTGTGGGCAGGCAGGAGATCCTGCGTCTCCTGGTGAGGATGATGTTTAAGAATGTAGGTATTAGTGTTGATACACTCTGTTAGCACACATTGCTGTGTGTGTCTCCACACCTATCATCGGTACTGTAGAAAAGCACTGCCTTTTATCTGGAAGCCTGCACCACAGGGTTGAGTAGGCGTATGTGCAGATGACTGCTTTTTATGAGCTGCCAAAGGTTTGTGTGTGCAGCCCTCTGGGTCGGAGTTTTCTGGGTGATATCTCAGCAGTCACCTCTGTGCTGGACTAAAACTAACCTTTGGCATCTGTTTATTGCACCACGGTTCAAGCTTCTAAGTGTAAATCCATATCATCTTTCTGCCCTTGCAGAATATGAATAACTCAAAGCAGGGGCAGCAAAGAAGGATCAGGGTACTTACAGTCTCATATTGCTTCTTACTCATCTCTGTGTGACCCTGATGTTATATCACAGCTTAATATGTTGCCCAGAATGTAGTGTGTTAGCATAGCAGCAAATACCAGAGAGAGTCACAAGATCAAATTAAAATCTGTGCCCCTGACAGATTTGATTTCAAAAGTGAATTTACAGCAGGGGATGGATATGTAAAGTTGAATTCTGAGGCCAGTATGAATTTCAAAAGTATAAGCTGGATTTTTCAAGACAGATAGGAATATATTAATATTTTTTTACATTTTATATAGCCATTTCTGCTAATAGTTATCATAATATGCTGTTGTTTAGAGAGTGATCAACAGTCGGGTTGTTGCTTTTTGCAAACCTACCTACTACAATAGCCTTGTAGCTTGTTTGTACACCAAGGAACAAAATATTAACTGATTATGCTTTTTCTTTAAAGACATATGTAAGCCAGGTATCTACTTAGTGTCTCTACTGTGGCTTGCACCCATTTGAAGCTGTCAGATGTCAACCCCATTTTAGTTAAAGCACTACAATTTCTTGTGTGGACAAAGTCAGTGAGAATGAGTAGAAATTACTTGAAGTTCTATGTGTCATTCCGTGGTGAATAGTTCCTTGAGTCAGTGTTGGGAGGCTCTCAGCATTTCTTGGGGAATGTACTAGGAAATGTGCTTTCCTGGTGACATCTCTGTTCGTGAGAAGGTGAGTGGCCAGTGTAGGACACCTGCCAGCCTAGAGAGGAGGTGAAACTGCCGAAGTCCGTGAGGGCGTTCAGCTCCTTTCAGAGATATTGAGACCTCGTAGAGGACAATGACAGAGGTAGGCAAAAAGCTACACCACCACTGTTGGTGACAGGGCAGAGTTCATCCCACCTTCTCTCAGAAATGTCCTCGTTAGAGGACCAGTGATGCACAGCAGCTCAGCTATGATGGAAATGCTGCAGAGGCCTCATTATTGCAGGACTAGCTAGTACCATACAAAGCAATTACAGAAGCTTTGGTTTTGGTCCTTACTGGGTAGTGCTGCTCAGTCTGAAAAAAGCCACTGACTATGGCTGAAGTCAGAGTGGCATAAAGGTGTGGGACGTGCTCCTGGTTGTTGAACAAAGGCAGCGAGCCCTAAAGGTGATCTCAAAGGATTTGATTAAAAGGGTAGCCAGAATTGGAGGGTTTAAAAGAGTTCAGACCTCTTCAGAGAGACTGGAACTTCCAAGAGGCCTGCAATTGCCAGGATGATGCTGAACGTGGTCCACACACTGTGAAAACAGCATTAGTCTACTTAGCCTTTTCACTGTCCAGGCATGGAAATGCAAAGAGCAGTGGAAAGCTAAAAAGCTGAAGAAACTCTTTTGAAATCTCAGGAGTGGGGTTCAGTTCAGATGCTACCAACAAAAGTTCAGAGAGCTTTTTTTTTTTTTTCTTTTCCTTGCTGTAATAAAATTTTATTCCTAGGAGCAGTGGCTGAGAAACTCAAACCCACTATTCGTTCCCTGACTGATTAGAACTTCTCAGAAATACTGTGTGACCGTCCCACCATCGCCTGGAGAGCCCTGCGAGCAGGAGGAAGGTGGCTCATCTCTCTGGCACCTGGAGAGGGGAGCCCGCAGCAAGGTCCCTGCAGTGGGGACCAGGCCTCTGCCCATCCCCTGGCCCGCACCGGGAAATTTTGACTGGCATGTGGTCTGCGTTAAGAGGACCTGCCTCCTTGTAAGGCGTTTTTGTCAGTGCCGAGGCACCCTGTCTTAGTGGCAAAGCCGGGAGCAGCGCGGCCCTGGGAGCGGGAGCATTTCTGTGACAGGGGAGTTGCGGGGCTGCTGACTCACTGCAGGCGCCAGCGGCACTGCTCTGCCATCCCTAGCACAGAGGGGGAGGGAGACCAAGCCCCTGCAAAGATTGGTTGAGAGATAAGGTCACCTACCGCCTCTGGTCACCAAATCCAAGTAGCTGGGATTTTCACGATGGTTTTTGCCCACACGGAGAAAAAGGAAACAAAACCTTTACATACTACCCACATGTAGGTCCCCTTCTGAACAGCCCTGACTTCATTCAGATGCCTGATTTTAAACTACTTGTATCAGGAAGAAGATTCAGGGATTAATTAGCGTGGAGCTGGCCTGTTTCAATGTGCCAGGTGAGATTAGCCCCACTGCCAGTTGTGCTTATGTGGGAGTGTCCTGAACTGTCCTCTGGTTTGCAGCCTCTCTTCCAGCAAGAGGTATCTCCCAACTCTAATCCCCTGCTGGGGATCAGTAAGGCATTATTGCCATGCTTCCTAATTCACCCCAACCTTGAACTGTAAATCCCAAGGTGCTGTTCATGCCAGGCAGAGAGGTGACTTCCCACAGGAGCAAGGGTCCTCCCCAGACATTGCCACCCCAGACCCCACCTCGCCCCAAATGCGGTCTTATGTCAGCAGAAAGGACTGCACAGTAGCAAGTACCTTTGGAAAAAGCGAACTGCTAAACCCTCCCAAGATGCCTGTGCTGCATCCAGAACCCATGGGGAGGATGGGAGTGAAAACAAAGCACGCGTGACAAGCATTAGTCACGTTGCTTAATGAAGGGCTAGAAGGCACTTGCAGATCCTGAATAGATGAAGGCTCCTCATGTGAATTTTCTGGCCCTGAAGTTAAAGAAACGTAAGAGACCTTGTTCTTGCAAGATTTCAGGTCAGGCTGTTCTATCAGAAATGCATCTATTTAGGATAACAGTGTAAGGGAGATCTTCAAAGGTTGCTGAGGATGAAGGGGGTTTGGGAATTCCTCTCTTGCTTTTGAAAATCATCCTCCAAGATGGCAAATGGGGATTTTCTTGAGCATTTTTAACTCTTGTCATTTTTAACTTCCCCATCATCTTCCTCTTCCAGTCTCTCAGTTCTTGAACCTATTCCTTCCCTGAGGTATTAGCGAACATCACAGGAAGAGTATAAGTTGAAAATCTGTTCAGTGCAGTGGGCACAACTGCCTGGTTAGAGCACCCTGCTCAATGTGAATGTTGTGCTTTTGCTTAATTTCTTTACAGACTCTTTAACAGATGAATTGCAGTGCTCCTTGCGTGGCTTGTAGTCCCCTGCCTGGCATTTTTTTATGGCTCCCTTTTATAGAACCACAGAATGGTTTGGGTTGGAAGGGGCCTTAAGTACCATTCAGTTCCAAGGGTGCCCAAAGCCCCATCCAGCCTGTCCCTGAATACTGCCAGGGAGGGGGCAGCCATAGCTTCTCTGGGCAACCTGTGCCAGGGCCTCACCACCTTCATAGTAAAGAATTTCTTCCTAAAATCTAATCAAAATCTAAGCTCCTTCAGTTTAAAGCCTTTACCCCTTGACCTATCACTCCATGCCTTTGTAACCAGTCCCTCTCCAGCTTTCCCGTAGCTCCTTTAGGTACTGGAAGGCTGCTCTAAGGTCTCCCTGTAGCCTTCTCTTCTCCAGGCTGAACATGCCCAACTCCTTCAGCCTGTCATCATAGGAGAGGTACTGTTGTCCCAGTGAAGGTCACAAAGTAAAGAGAAATGGTTGCTGTTACCCAGGCACACCAGTACCCAGCATCCCACACAAGGCTGCTGCCTAGAAGGTGTTTCCCAAGAGCTGTGGGAGAAGAATAGCTCCAGATCACACTGATAGGCTTGCAGAATTACATCTGGGACCCTGGGCTTAGCTGATGCAGCACAGAACAAGTGGAGAAGGCAGCATATTGAGGCCTCTGCTTTCATGCATTTGAGCTCTATTTCCTTGTTTTTCTCAAAGCCAGTCTAGCACATTTCCTGGGAAATTACTTACATTCCCATCTTCCACACAGCCATGAGTCTCCTGAACCTGATCTCTCCCTTTGCTTTTCTCCCTGTCCATTGCAGTGCTGCTAGCAAGGAAAATCAACTTTCCCCTGCACCAGGGAGCTTTGCACTTGGAACCATAATTCTTCTTCTGTGAAGAAACAATTTAATGCCTAGTTAGGAAATGAAAATGCCGACCCAGACAACAACCACCAAGAGGTCAAGTACCTCCCTGTATAGTGAGAAAAGGTTCAGTGACCCTCCCACCACTTCCCTGAAGGCAAATTTTCACCCCTTAGTCCAGGGTGAAGCAAGCAGGAGCTTCCTCAACTGGTGCCAGCTGGGGAGGGATCAAGTGCTGTCTGGTCCAGCCCTTCCTTCCCCTGCTGCAGGGATAGCAGAGGCAGCCATGTCAGATCTGAAAGGGATCTTCTGTCCAGGGCTGGCAGGAGTCTTGTGGTACTCTAGTGAGTGTTCTGGAGGAGCTACAGCCAAAACTCTTAAGCAGTGGTAAGAAGACTGTAAGTATGGAGAGGAAGCTGGAGCTGTGTCTGTGCAGCATCTTAGGGAGTGATAGGGGTGCAGAAACTCCTCTACTTTAGGCTTTTAATTGTGGACATGCCTGTGCTGTGACTGTAGCTTGTAGAAGGAGATCTGAGATTTTTGAAAACAGTTGCAGCAGCTTGGAGAGCTGTACAGTTAATTAATTTTTACTCAGAATTGCAGGTAGCTTTTAGCCTGGGAAGAGCTCTGTGCTGCTGTGGCTGTGTTGTTGGTAGCCCCCAATCTTGCCAGTGATAGCTAACGTGAGTAGCTCGGTGTTTAGCTTGTCCCCAGTACAGGGCCACTTGACAGCTTAGAGCAGTGACTGCAGTACAGGTGCAACCCTCAGTATGCAAGCCTGAAAATACTGGCCAGCCTACCCATATGTAAATCTCAGTACATATATTTATTCGTGTCAAGAACTAAATTAAATAGAAATGGATGGCTTGCCAGGACTATAAAAACGTCAGGTCTTCAGAAGAGCCCCATCTCTGCAAGAGCATTTGAAATATTGCATATATATTGGAGGGTATTAGAGCCAAATGAGAAGGTACCAGACAGAGCAATAAACTCAGCCTTGCAGCCTGTTGTGTCAGAGCTTAGGAGAAAAGAGACTGCAGATCCACCTTGCGACAAACAAGTCACTCTTGGGGAGCATGGGCGGCTGCTGTCAGACCTGGCCGCGCTTCTCATTGCCTGACTCTGGTTTCACTGGGTGTGGAGCTGTAGTGTAATAAATCAGTTTTCCTTATTTCATGTTGAGTCTGTTTTGCCCATTAATTGGAGAGTGATCCCTCTCTGTCCTTATCTCAAATCCTAAGCCTCCCAATATATATTTTCTCCCCTTTTTGGCTGAGAAGGGGAGTGATAGAGTCGCTCTGGTGGGTATTTGGTCTCCAGCCAGGGCTAAACCACCACCACACACTTTTGACCTGAGCAGCATGCAGAAGGACAAAAGCAAACCTTCCCCTCGCCTCTAGCCTCTGGATTGAGCTGGCTGGGGTAAGAGAGCATGGTGAGAGCCAGAAGTTTGCTTAAGACTAAATACGGTTTCTCACTGAGCCTGTGAGTTTGCTGCTGCTGCTTTAGTTTTTGTGTGATGTTTTCTCCTCTTCCGTCACAGAGGTTATTTTTCCTTCCCTTTCACAAAACAGGAGCTAACAGGGTTGTTCTACCTGTATCATTTTGGGTAATAATATGAGGCTTGTTTTAGGCATCATCTCTTCGCTACCTTATGTGGAGGATAGGGTTTTATTGAAGATGAACACTACAAAGCTGTCACCTTTGGTACTTCTGGCAGGCTGTTCTCCAGAGATGATCAGGACTTGGATGAGAGAATCACTTAAGTATGAGATGCAGACCAGAGTCACTTGTTCAGCATGCTTTAACAGAAGCTTCATCTCTAGCTAGTTCTCTAAAATCCACATATTTGAGAGGGAGAAGAAAAAAAAACCCAAAAGTGCCATAGTTTGATTATCCCTCTTCTGTTGCCTGACCCAAATACAACAGTTTGTAAGGAGTAATCTACTACAGACTTATCTTTGCAGCCAGCACACCAGATTGTGTGCCTACTCAGAAGACAAAACAACAACAAAAAATGTAGATCCTTGGGTGTCGTCTTGTCTTAGGAGCTCTTGAAAATTAAGCCAAATACAAGACAAACTTGACTCCTCCCTTTCCCAGGGGTTACTGGTGAGTGAGGTTTGGACAGCAATAGAGCAGTAGAGATACATTTGCTAGTGGTTTAAGGGCATAACGTGTTCTTCAAGCCTCAGGTGCAGCATCGAGCACTGTCCAGACAAGAAGTGAGCCGGTAGGTTTAAAGACAAGACTGTTCAGTAAGTTCAGCTCTGACTCTCGTGGTTCTGGCTGCACTGGGTTTCTGTTGAGGAGCCAAAGTGATGCTGCTCAGGGGGGTTCATTCCCCAGGGGCTGGTAGAGCTATGGAGAGGTTATATTTCTGCTTTGTGGGGTGGGAGTTTCAGCCACTGAAATATCTCGGGGCGATCTCGGTGAAGTCATTAGGCCCATCAGTGTTCAGGTGTCCTTTTCCATCCCTAGCTGCCACCTATAGCAGCCCTTGTCTTGGGGAGTGTCTCCTGCCTTAATACTTCCTTTGGTGCCCGTCTCCTTGGCATGCTGCAAGGGTAAATGTGTGAAAGCCTGTAACAGGTCAGATTGTTAGAATTGGCTGGGGCCTTCCAGTTCACAGCAAGGCCTGTAAGCTCTGCTTGTGAGCCTTGTCATTGATACCAAGCAGAGGTCCACGTGTCTGTGGTTAGGTGTTACCACTCGTGACAGATCTGCTGTTTGGTCTGTGAGAGCTGGGGATGCAGCACGGTTCCTGCGTGGATGCAGGAATGAGCTGACCTCAGCCTTCATTTGGGCTACATGCCACATGTCCCTGCCTCAGTGTCCTGCTGCTAGATACCTTCCTGCTAACAGAGAGTGAGAAAGTCCATGGAAGCCAAGCTTGTTGCCTCTTGACAGCCTCATCCTCCTTACAGGCAGCTCCCTGCCTGCCTCTGCACTGTTGGCCAGTCCTGTGTTGGCCGAGGATCAGGAACTGCTGAGACTGGAGCCTGGAAGGGTGGGTGGAGAAGAAAACTGGGACCAGCATCTAGGAAGACTGTCCTGTTAAAAGCATTCCTAAGGAAAAAATTCTGGAAAAAGAGAGAACACAAAAAAGCATGGAGGATGTCTGAGGCCAGGTGGCTGAGCTGCCTGGTGGGGTGGAAACCTGCCAGAGTTATCTGCCTCACTGTGAGGTGTGGAAACAACCCATGTGCAGAGACTTTGAGAGTTGCTTTGGGGACAAAAAAAGTGTTATCTTATTTTGTATATATATTAAAGCAAGATTTCCAGTGTGTCTGGGAACAGCAGTGCTCAACAGCATGGCTCGAGGAGGCCAGGCAGGAAGGAGATATTGTGGTGCTTTGAGGGTGCTCTCAGGGCATCTTCTCCACTGTTGCTCTTCAGGGTAGGGCCCTGGGATCTGCAGGGGAAATCTCTCTGATGGCTTATGTGGTTCTGGTTCCTGCAGAGTCAGTGGTCATGTCTAAATGTCTCGTGCTTTTCTGAGCCCAGCTCACCTGGGTTCCTGCTCTTGAAGAGACCTGGAGCACTTTTGTATGTCCTGAAAGTTAATACCCTTGCTGTTCATAGGGACTCTGAGGTTGGTTTTTGGAGGAGCTTTTCTCATGGAGGCTCTCAGCTTAGTAAGTAATGAACAGACATTTGAGAACCTTCTTACGGAGTTTTGCCTCTTATTATGAAGTTCTGTGTCTTGCATTTCCTGTAAGTTAGTGTTTGTTTCACCAGGTTGTATGATCTTGTGTAGCAAGCAGGGAGATTATAGGGCAGATTATCTCTGTGTACTGCCTTACTGATGGTACAAGCTACAAATAGGGTACAGTGATGGTGGAATATATTGTTGCAACAAGTATTCTAGATTGCACCTTGGGTTGTTTGAAGCCAGAGCTGTGATGGAGAGCTGAAGTGTTTCCAGGAGTTGATGAGGATGCCAGCTTGATTGCTTTCTTACTTTTAAGTAAAAAGTTAATTAGCTATTTATGTTGTTGCAAACTGTGATGGCCTAAGGATATGAGAGTGGGAAAGTCTCTAGGGAGAGGAAATATGAGCCCAGCTGATTGGTGTGGGTTTGCAGGAAAAGGCAATTTGAGGCCACGCAAACCTTTTTACAGGCTTAAAAAGAACTCCTGAATTTGAAACTGAGTACTGGTTGGGCACAAATCCCTCATGCTCAGAAATTCATACAGCAATATTAGTTGAGCTAGTAAAGCATATTACCTCTCCTTAAAAAAACTTGCATGTATTTATTTATGCATTTCCAGCATTTGCTCCCCCATAATATTGAAGTATCTTGAAATATTAATGTATTCATGCTTATCATGTGCTTCAGAGGCAAAGGATTGCCTGTTCCCATTTTACAAACAGGGAAAGAGTTGCAGAGGGGGGCACTGGCAGAGCAAGGACTGCATGGTGGCATCTCCAGTGCCACAGCTCCTCCGATTAGGAAGTCTACGTTAAACTGTGGAGCTTGAAATGGAAGAGGCCTATGCTCTTACTGTACGTTATTCATCATTTAACTCCATGTTATGGAGAATGATACTGGATTGTGCCATAACTTTAAACTAACCTGGCCTTCATCTAAGCGAAGGTCAAACTTCCCTGTTCCCCAGGAGTGCTGCAGTCCAGCAGCCCAGGCACCTCCTTTGATCAAGGAGATGCTGCATGGGTTCCTGCCTAGCACTGTAGTCTGTTGTCGTGGTGAAAGACGTACACAGTCTTGATGTTTGCTCATTTATTTCAGAACTGAGTGGGGAAACGAGTTTGGAGTTTGAATTGCCTTGCAGAGCAATGCAAAATAACTTCCCAGGCCTGTTTCATGTCAAAAGTTATTGTTAATAGAGCTCACAAAGGGCAAGGAGAAAAATCTTGAAGGAATGTGACTGCTGTGGTGCAGACTACAGTTTCCTGAGAAAGCAGGCCTGTATGAGCTCCCTTGTCCAGCCATCACCTTTCCAAAGAGGAGATCAGAGTGAGCTCCAGAGACCGACTTTACTGAACCAGTATGAGCCGGGTGCCACGGAGTCTGCAGGGTCCTGTCAACCCATCTGCGCGCAGCCCGAAGGGACACCGATGGTGAGGCTGGATCTTAGCAGCCTCGTGCCATGAGAAGGAGGAAGGGAGATACACAAACAGGCAGCATTTTCTTTCTGGCATGATGGCTGCAGGTGGTGGGGACCAGGGCTGCTGCAGTGCTGGAGAGACCACTCACTATGTTAGCAAGCATCGCTGGCCAGTTTCCTGCATGGGTAAGGGCATCTTTGTGTCCTTAGATTTCCATGGTGGCTTTGGCATCTTAATCTATGGTATCAGTTTTGGTGCTGTGTGTAGTGTAACGGGTACCACATTTCATCCTAGCAGCAGCCTAGCATCCCATGGTGGGAGAGATGATCTTCTGTTACGGTTTGTGAAATGCTTCCTGTCATGTTTCAGTAGGCTTCTAACAGGCTGTGAGCCTGGTTTAGCAGGAGGGACATAACAGATAGGAGTTAATGTATCCAAGATTACCTTACACAGGGGTTAGGTGCCTCCAAGTGTTGTTTTTTTACAACAGGAATGGCTGAATATGAGGAGCTGAGCTGAAAGAATTAGGAAACTAATTTTTGGTTTCAACATTCAAATATATGGGGTTCAAACCAGGTTTGGGCACCTGGATGGAGTGCTTGATTTTTAGGGGCGCTTTATTCTATAGGCACTTGATTTTTGCAAGCATTTTCCATAACAAGATGCAGTTCTGAAGACCTTGATTTTTATGTTCTCAGTACCAAATACAAATATTTGGCCAGAGGCTGGGCATTCCCTTTCCCCATGGAATTTTTCCATGCCTCAGTTTCTCAAGAATGAAATGAAAATGTTAATTTTTTATCTTTTTTTTTAAAGTTGCTTCTATTATTTTTGGAATTAGTGTGTCAGTACAGGGACAGGTGCCTTACTCTCTTACTCTAAATGAAACAAAAAAAAAATCCTGAAAACACTGTGTTTTGGAAAAATACTGTACATTTATCATGGAAAACAGGAGCTTTGATCTGTGACACCATGAACATTTTCCAGCAAAAGTCTGAATAGCAAATTTAGCCAACTAGTAAGCAGTTAGGTTTCCTGAGGTACTTTCCACATTTCACAGGAATAATCCAAGGATCCCTAAACACCCATCAGCCACAGGACAGTCCCTGCTGATTTAATACTCTGAGCTCTGCACACCAAAGTGGGATCAGGATGGAGACCAGGAGACAGTAGCCTCAGTTTTATTCTTCTTTGAAAGCCAAGCTGAAAACATCTTTTTATCCTAGGTTATCCATCAGCTGTGGGTTTGGGGAAATTTTTTTTGTGTGTGTTTGGGCTTTTTCTTTTCCTCTACACTGGCACAGAGAAGATTCTCTATGAAATATCAACCAAGGCCATTTCATCTGTGACCTTAGCTGTCTCCTGGGGTCTCCTGGCTCCATGTTGGCCAGTTCTGCCACTCTATTTTGTGAGCTCGAGCAGGAGCCCATTTTTACTGAAAAGGATGTTTATAGTATTGGTAGACTGAAACAGGTTTCTTGATTTATCCCTGCCTGTGGGTGATTGAGATTAATTAAGGCTGTCTAGTAAATATTTACCCTCATGACAGAAATAGGTCCAGTCCAGTTTTGTCTGTTAAAAGAAATACACAGCTTGCCTCTTTGGCTGCAGCTGACTGAACTGAATGCTTGGCAATCTTATCAACACCATCAAGGAAACAGCCTTCAAACCCCACCACCGCAAGCTTTTAACTGTGCAGCTCTCCCGTGGCCGAGGAGCACCTCTTGTCTCCAAGCATCCCTGTCCCCTGTATCCTGGTCCCTGCCGAAGTGGAGCCCGTTGCCATGGAGCCCTCATTAAATCTGCATCTCACTGGGCCAGGGCTGAGGCTGTATTTTTAGCCAGCGGTGGTTGCGTAAGAGGGGCGGGATGTGGTGGGATGGCGATGTGCCTTACATCTTGCCTTGATGGAGGCCTGCTAGGGACCACCACCAGGCAAAGTGGTGGTGGTGTCCTGTGTGGTGAGAAAGCTCCTGTTGGTCGGGCAGCCCTTGGCAGCCCATGGTATTCCTAGAGCTGAGCATGGGGAAGACACAGTGATGGAGTTGGCCTTAATGGCTAGCAGGCTTTCAGGTGGTGACACAGCTCTACAGAGCACCAAGAGCTCCAAAGAACGGGGCTCTCCTTAGATTAGTCTAAAGGTAACAAATCTCTCTTGACTTGAGTAAAACCTTTGCACCTGGAGGGGTTGGAAGAAACTCATCTGAGTTCAGCTGATGGACAGCACCGTACTCCTAGTCACAACTGTTTTTGGGGAAAGCAGCGCCACATATAAGCGTGTAACCCCTAAAAGGAAGGAAATAGACCTAGGTAATGTCGTAGATGCTCCAGGTGAATCCAGTCTTGGGTGCAAGCTTGCAAAAAATCCGTTTTTGGAAGGACCGAGTTGCACCTGTCTCCTCATTTGAGGAACACAAGGCTCTGCAGGATCTGAAATCTGCACTTACTGTTAAAAAACAAACCAAAAAACCCACCCCACTGTTCATTTCAGATCAGACTTGCTGGCAGCAGGAGACAAAAAAAAAAAAAAAAAGAGTGGATTTTAGTGTGTCTCAGCACTGCCGGGATTTCTTGGCTCAAAGCATGGGCCTGGGACTTCTGTCTCTCAGCACTGAATCTCAGCAGTGGTAAATGCTCCAAAACCCAGATTTTATCCTGAATTACACCTGGGCAACCTTTCAGTCTTCAGTGGATCTCACAGATGGCCAGGAGAGCCTCATTTAGCCTGCAAAACTGTTATTGTTTGTGCTGAGGCATGAGAAGGAAGGAGTCCAGCTTGCCTGTAAACTAATAACTCTTGTCTCTAATGAAAGCCGTCTCTTTCTTTGGAGGCAGTGAAAATTTGATCTGGAGCAGTTGGGCTAAAATTAAAATAAGAGCCCAATGCTGCCATGCAGTACTGTCACACTCCTTCAGAGCACAGTCATATCTGAAGGTCCAAGAGTTAATAAGTACTCTTACTATCATTGCTTTTTAAAGAGACAGCAATACCTTTAGAAGCTTTATTTTTTTTTCCTCCTTTTCCACAGTCACAGATCTCCCATTGCCTGTCTGCAGGAGGCACCAATTGGTAAATAAACATTAAAAAAACCCCAACCAACGAACTCAAAACAACAACAAACACCATCAACCCCCTCCCCCCCCCCAAAACCCACTCTACCCCCCCAAAAAAAAAACCAAACCAAAAAAACCCAGGATTCTTCTAATTTGCTGGAAATGGGATGTGACCTGGTTCTCTGTAGGTGAATGTGCCTGACAAAGCCAGCTTTTGTGGTCACAGGCTTTCTCTGCTGTAGGCCATCTTGAAGCCTTCCATGGGGAGTTATTTCCAGCATAAAAGCTGGCTCTGCAGACCCTTTTCAACATTAGGACCACTGGCAAGTTAATGCCAGGGATTCATGGGCTCCCCTGTAACGTTGCAGGATGTGCAACTCACCTTGATATGAGAGATGGGCATGTGGTGTTGTGCCCCAGCAGCATCATTTCTCACAGTCCAGTGTCACGATTTTGAGTCTTACACAGCTTGAGTGGAATTTGGCTGCTGGGCTACTTCACAAAATCCTACATGTCTTCCACTGGCTCTTGCTTGGGCCCTGACCCTGTATTTGCAGACACAACTCAGTGAGCTCCCTGCTTGGCAGCACCCACCCACCGACCCAGGAGTGTGGGCTTGGGACCTGTCGGGCCCTGGATACTTCTTGAGCTCATGCAGCTTCTGTGCTCCAGCACTGCTGCTGCAAATGGGGTACAGGGTAGAAATCAGCTGCTCAGGCGTGGAGCCGGCGCTGAACCACTCCAGCAGCAGCCCCATGTATGAGGGATGTTCCCTGGCAGCGGTGGGGCCAGGCAAGTGCCTGGGGTGCTCTCATTCATGCTCTTGCTTGTGCATTTCGTTCCTAGCAGATCCAGCTGGGCTCATGAAGCCAAGCATGTCTTTGCTATCCTCTCTGTTTCTGGAGAGCAAAGATAAGTACAGCCCTACCCATGGGTATGAAGCTGGGGGAGAACCTCAGACCAACAAGGATCGAGTTTGCGGTTGACCAGCATCAGTTACGGGGCTTTTAGCATTTAGAGAGAGTTCATTTCTTATACCTTACTCCAGCACCCTTCTGGGGTGGCTGAGGAGGGGGCAGAGGGGGGAACATGATGGCAGGGAGTGGAGGGGTGGCACCTGAAATAGACTAAGCCGCTGATAAACACAGACAGACACCCTGGTAAACAGACAGAGCAGAAGGCTCCTGCTCCTGACAGTCTCCCCGGCATATAGCAGTTCCCTTGTAAAAGAACACTGACACTCACTGTAGGGCACATGTGAAGTGAGCTGGAAGAAAGCAGAGGCTGGAGCGATGCTTAGGCACCAATGGCATTGCAACCCAATTATGTTCTAGCTGGGCAGAGAGCTGGGATAGGACCTCCTTTCAGAAAAAAATCAAAAGCAGCTCAAAAAACCCACAAAAAAACCATGTGCACCTTTTCCTTCAGCAGCTCTTTGTCTTGGGGTTTCAAGTCCTAAAATGTCTCCTGGCTCCCATAATGGGAAAGAGCCCTAATGGAGTCAGGGAGTCACATTTTTAAGGTGAGAGGGCTAGGAGGGCAAAGGGGGGAGCTCATTAAGCAACAGCCCCTCCTCTGAAACCATGAGAGGTTTGTTGTGGGAGTCTGCTGGAGGTTTTAGCCTTCAGAGCAGTTGTGTCCTGAGGCCACATTTACTGGTGCTGGGGTTAAGGGTGCTGTACCTGCCACCAGTCTGGGTGAAGACCAGATCTAGGACAATGTGGGTTTATTTGTTTGTTCGGGTTTGGTTTTGGTTTGGTGGGTTTTGGGGGGTTTTCTTTGTTACCTGGTTACAGTTCTGACTCGATGGAGAGAAGTGGGTGAGACCAACCTGCAAACCCAACGTTCAGCAGGAGTTTGATAGGATATACACCAAAGGGCATCAGGAGCATGGCTGAGCTTTGGCAGGGCAGGCCATACCAAACAGCTGTTTAGCAGTGCCACTAAAGCTTGGAAGGGAGAAGACAGAGCATCATTTATTAAGGTCTGAGGTGTTAAGGGAGTTGTAATAAGATGCCTTAGACAGCAAGAAGGGCAACAAGAGTTGAGCCTGTTGGGATGAGGGTAGGGCAAGCTTTTAGGGTGGGTGAAGGGCCTTGGTGCTAACTCTTGCTATGAGGAAGAGAGGGAAGGAGGAGACCTTTTCTGTCAGCCAGGGACACCAGGAGTTCAAGCTGTCTCTCGTGTGGGTTGGTTAGTGGGGTTTGCCAAAAGTGCTTCCCACAAAGCTGGATCCACATGTGAAAGCTGAGGTGAGGCTAAGTGTTAGGGTGGAAATTACAGCTGGAAGAGGATAGAGGACTGCTTTGGTTAAAGGAGATCTGCCCTGGGCAGATGAGAGCTGTGCAGGCTGGGGTCTGTTTGATGCGGTCACGCCAGCATGAAGCACTTGTTCCCATCTCTCTCTGAGCCAGGGGGTCCGGCCAGGGGACTGGCTGTAGGGGGGCAGGTGAGCTGCCCAGCTCCTTGGGACTTGAAGCTGGGTCATTGCCAGAATTAAGCGAGGCTTGAAGTTTGCCCTGCTCCTAGATTTAACTCTCCTGAGACATTCTTCTTCACTGCAAAGCTGACTGATGACATGCTTTTTCTTCAGTTTAGGAATAAGAAGGTGGAGGGGGGGGAGGCTATGGTCCAAAGCTCTGGATTCTGGAAGTTCTAGGCCACCAGGGCTGGACTCCTCCCAGGAACCTGCAGCTCCTCCTGAGGTGTCAGCTGACCAATATCCCTGTTTGGTTTTCCCAGTGTGCTTTATTTGGTAAGAAATGGAATTAAACCAGCCCCGAACAGTGACATGAAATGGTGTAACTGAGTATCCTCTCCCCTGTTTTCAGTGAAGAGTGAGCCTGGACAAATACCCAGGGCTTTGGACGAAGATGCAATATCATGGTTCTGTGTAAATGATTGGATAAGCAACTTTGATGTTGCTGTGGCAATTCAGCATGCTGTCCCTTATCATGGCCACAAGAAGGCTGTGACCAGAGCCAGAGTGCTCTGGCTCCTTTTGTTCATATATAATAATTGTACCTGCAATGTGCAGAGCGGGCTCATTTCAGGCTGGCAGCTGCACAGTGTTGTTTGCTGCTCATTAATTTCCTACAGATTGCTGCCTTGCTGCTCTGTTGAATGTAATGCAACTCCAGTGGCTGGGCTGAACACAGTCCTGCTGAGCTGAAAGCACCATCTGCATGTGTATGTGGGAAGAGCAGGGAAAGGGAGGGGAAAGAGGGACCTCTGGAGAGGTTTATGATGGGAAAGTTTGCTTTGCTCCCCGCTTCAGCACTTCGAGCGCTGAAGTCTGGGGATGCTGTCATGGGTAGGAGAGAGGAAGGTGGTCTAGGCAGGCATGAGAGGGTTGAGATATGCCAGCTCCCACGCTGGGGAGTGGGGGGAATGTTCTGACTTCTATGCAGAAGAACTTTTTCCCAGTGAGGGTGACAGAGCCCTGGGACAGGCTGCCCAGGGGGGTGTGGAGCCTGTCTGGAGAGATTCAAGACCGGTCTGGACGCCTCCCTGTGTGACCTGTCCTAGGGACCCTGCTTTGGCAGGGGGTTGGACCCGATGATCTCTGGAGGTCCCTTCCAACCCCTATGATTTGGTGATTCTCTGGAAATTGGAAAGGCCAAGCTTCATTGCACCTACATGAGGTGTAGGGCAGTAAGTCTCGGGAACAGCCACACTGAGAAGCCCTTGGTCTTCAGCTGTGTTGTCTGTGCTGGAAAGAGCACTGTTGTGGGCAGTACGTGTGAGCCTTTGCTGGCAGCTGCACCTCTGAGCCATGCCTGTGGCTGGCACCAACCGTGGGGCAGGGAGGGGGATGTGTCATGGGGAAGATTGAGGGTCTCCAATCCCTGCTGGCCACCTACACTCCCACCACAGCCTGGCTCCTGTGGCAAAGCTGAGTTCTCCTTGGGCATCAGCTTCTCATCTTGTGCTGGATGGGTTGTGCCCAGTGTGCCCCTGCCCACCTTGCTGGGGAGTGTCGGGCAGCTCTGTCCCCAGCTGCAGCTCCCTGCCTGAGACAAAGCCTCGCCAGCTGTGCCAGGAGCTGGCCAAGCACAGAGTCCCTGTGAGCTTGTGAAACAACATGGGAGCTCCCAGGGGGCTGCTGTTGGCACTGGGGCAGTAGCAGCTAGTGTGTTGCTGCTGGGACACAACGTGGCAAGCGCAGGTTTGGTTTTGGGGCCACCAGGCTGACAGTTTGGCACATCCATTGGAAGTTCAGAGAGCTCAGTTTTGAAGAAAAATCAATAAAAGTTGTGTGGGGCTGAGTCCCAGCATGCAGCCCTCCAGAGCTGTGCCCTGAGAGGAGATGGGTGGTTGTCCTCACAGTGTTGGGGAAGGGAGGGGGATGACCTGTGGGTGTGGGTGGCTGTGAGCACTCACAGGAGTGTGATGGGCTGAGGCAGGAGCTGGGGCTCAGCTTACACCCCATAGCAGCAAGCTCAGGTTGATGGGGATACGTGCTCCCAAAAGAGCGGTGCCCAAGGGCCAGCCGCTTGAGTCTCTTCAAACCTGCTGTGCCAGAGCACTGGGGGACATGCGGTTGGGCAATGCTGGGGGCTCATTTCAGATAACAACAGCCTTCAGCAATTTTTGCCCTGTGAGGAATTTAAAGCCTTCCTGGGCTGGTGAGGGTTGTTTTGAAACTGGCACTTCTCATTCCTCAACTTCCTCTCCCCCCTCCCCCCATCCCCACCTTCTCATCCTTGCCAGCATCTCCATGGCAACCTTATTGCTGGAGAATACTGAAGACATCTAAATATAGCTCCCAAATCTCCATGCCTTCAGCAAAAAAGTCTAAAACCAGGGACGACAGCTTGAAGCACTGGGATGCTAATACCAGCCAGCGAAGAGCATCTTGCAGGTGGGATTTTAGAGTTTTGTGGTGGGGTGGGAGTCATTTACAGCTGAATGCCAGTTTCTTGTTTGCTCAGGACATCTCAGGGGGCTTTGAGGTAGTCCAACTTACCTTCTTCTGTCCAGGGAACTCGCACCCCTGCATGCTGTCAAGCTTTGGAGCCATCCTCTAGAGCAAAATAAAACATCTCCAGTACTTTGGCCACCACCATCTGTGCTGGGTTTTGGCATCATAGGCTTTTGTTAGTGGTGTGGTAGCTGGAAGCAGGAAAATTCAAAGGAGCAAATTCTCTTTCTTCCTTCTTTCTCCACCCTCTGCTTTTTTTTTTAATTCTGTACTGTGTGACCACAGTAGGGTTGTGGCTGAGGTTTTGCTCCTTTCAAAATTCCTTTCTGAGGAAAAAAAAGATACAGCATCTTCTCAGTGAAGCTGTTTCCCAGGAAACCTGCCCATGATAGGGAGGAGCTAAATGCCCATGCCTGGGGCCCTGGCACTGCTTTGCACCTACACTGGGCTGATACCCACCAGAACTGTCTGGTTTCATGCCAAGCTGAATTATTACTTGAACAAGACAAGTGCTTATTGTACAGACTGCAACAAATAGCTCAGCAGGAGACTTTGTCTGCTCTCCCCTGGCCATGAAGCATCAAGGCTCAGAGGGTCAGAGAGAAAACACTGACCTGCAATCCAAGGGTCCACTCCTGTCTCTACACACAGCTTTGGTGCTGGAAGCCAACAGGCTGGAAGGTGATGTACAAATCATCAGAGGAACTTATATATTGTAGCTGAACTTGAAAAATATTTATTAGACTGAATAAGCTCTGCCACCTGTGGAGCTGGACTGTTGTGCTTGTACAAACCAACTTTAATTCCTCCAGTCAGCTGTTGAGCAGCATGGACTCAGCTGAGAGGAAGGGGCTTAACAAACTCTGGATTTCCCTTCTCTGCACAGATTCTTAAAACCAAATTGTGGTGTCTCCTTGAAGAGTGCTCTGTATTACAGCCTTTTATCATGTTTAAACAAAGTAAAATATAGAACACTTTGGAAACCTGCTTGTCTGGCAGGGCTGAGTGGCTTAAGGAAACTCCCTGAGCATTTTGTTTCCCTGCTACGTGTTTTCCAGCTCTTCAGGGCTTCCAAGTTGAGTGTGAGACATTTGCCATTTACCAGTGCTGATTCCTGTGACTGATGTACCACATCTCTTGAGTTGCTCTGAATAACATACCACATATTTAAGGATTTTTTTTTTTTTTTGCAAAGCATGACAGTGCTTAATAGGCTCACCAGCCTGCAACTTACCAGCTCTGATTGCTTATTGCTGGTACAGTTGTTTCCACCAGTATGAAGTAGGTGTGAAATGGGCAGCACTTCATGCCCGGTGCAGGATTGGGTGGTGGTGGGAATTGAGGGCTGGGCTGCTGCAGCAGGGGACAAGCACAGATTGGAAAGTGAAGCTGACCCTGAGCACGAAGTGACCCCTTTAGTTTTGCCACCTGGGATGGTGGAAGGATAATAGGCAATTTTATTTATTTGACACCAGCTATCCCTATTCATTCTTTACTGATAAGTTTTCTGATACAAGACTTTAGTCTTATATGGCTTTAGTCTTGGCTTTAGTCTTGGCTGTGTCCCTTTAATTATCATGTGTCAGCTACTACAGCATTTCCAGTAGTTCTAACTGAAATATGAGCCAATTCACTAATAGCCAAGATTACATGGGCAACACAGAAAGGGAAATTGCCTTTCTGTGTCAGTATTACCTCTTTTATCCAAGATGAAGACCTGGTGTGACATGACCCAATCATGCCACCAACAGCCAGCCAAGCAGAGCAGACCTGGGGAGATGGGCATGGAGGGGCATGTGGGATTTTGGACTGGGGTCCTGGCCTCCACCTTGAGGTACAGCCACTTTCTGCACAGTATCTTCCTCAGCAGACCTTTTCTCTCATCCCCATGACCTGTAGCAGAGATGAATGTTTCTTCTGGCCCACATAGGAACAGAGTAGAGGCTCCTCATGTGCTGCATGTGTGGTAGGGGTAGGGGCATGAAGAAGGACTCTAGGCCACCTGGGCAGCTCCCAGGCCCTGCCTTTGCGGAGAGGGACAGTGTGGGCATAGGGACACCTCTTTTCTATGCATACCAGGAGGCAGCACCAAAGGCTCCTTCCCTTTCCCCTCCCAAACAAGTTACACCTTGTTAGTCTGGATGGACATTACAAAGGACTTTCTAGGTGTAAAGAGCTGAAATGAGGGGGAAGAAACCATCTCTACCACAAAGCTTTCTAAAACCAGTTGGGCACCTTCATACTTGCCAGAAGTGGTTTGGTGGGACTGGTCCTGCCCAGAGACAGGGTGATAGCTGCGTGCTAAGCCATTGTATCCAGCCCTGTTTCCTGAGGTCTTTTGGTTCCCTAATGGCATAAAGGAACTTTAGCAAGGTGCCCTAGAGAAAAGCACAGCTCCCTTCAAATGAGTACCAAATCATGTGAAGCAGAATTAGTTGGTGCCTATGTAAATAAGCGATGCCTCCACCACCACTGCAAGCTCTTTCTGCTCTCTTCACATTAGAAGTTCAAAACACATAGGGACTGTCCCCTATGAAACCCCTGTGAGAAATAAGGATTATAGCCACTGCAAGGATATAGAAACTGAAGCACAGAGTGTCAAGTGACTTGCTTGGATGACTTCAGGCTTGCCTGGAGAAGTACGTACGTATTCTGTATGTAGAATAGTAAGTACATGGTGATGAGCACTGCAGAGAACCCTATTTTAATGATACCTACTTATCATCTGGTTATCCCATAGGCCACATAAAGAGAAAAGAGAAAAATTCCCATTCCTGGGAGTGCTTCTGTCTGTGACACTTTACAACCAACTGGTCTGTTAGTGAGGTGGTCCAGGCTGTTCCACGTGTGCTTGCTGCACGGAGTGGGATGGCTGCTCAGCTCTTGCTCTGTGTTCTTGCAGAGCTGCTCTTCCAGGGTCCTTATGAATTACACAGGCAGTTCCTGGAAATTGGCCTGAAGTGCCTTGTCTCCAGCTCCTGTAGTAGCACCAGTTCTTCTGTAACTCATAAATCAGCAACTTGTACAGCAATGATCTGCTTGAAACTCTGTCCTAAGGGTTTGTCTGTCCTGGTGACATCTGCTGAGGTAATTGGTACCGACGTCTTCTCTGACCTTAGAGGCACCTTCAGTTCTGACCTGGCTGCTGGAACAAACTGTGGCCTTCACCATTGGCTGCAGTGGGATGCTTCAAAACCTGTTTCTCCCTCCCTCCATAATCCCTCTGGGAGCAAAAAATCTTTAATGACCATGATCTTAAGACCAGTGTGCAACCTGTTTGTCTTGGTCACACTCTGGATAGGTTCCTAAATTACCATTATTTCCTGTTGAAATTAAGATCACTCATCATCTCCTTGGTGAGTTTAGTGAATCTGCTTTGGGATCTAATGATTCTCCCTCTCAAATACCTCTCATCTTTGTCTGTGCTATATGATAGCCTAATCCTTTGCTTCAAAACTCAAGCTCAGCTTGTAACCCCACACTGGGTTACTTGATGCAGAGCTGCATGTGACCACGTGCATCGTATCAGGGCTGCTCTTGATGGGAGACCTTGTCTCCCAACGCTGTCACGTTGCCCTATTAAATATCCACCTCCCAGTAAGCCAGGCAAAGACAGCTCCATACTATGCATAGCCTTATTTAATCTCCTCTGGTTTGCCTCAATTGTTGGCATCTTACCTAGTCAGCATTTTTGCGGCAGGCCTTCTAAACGAGATCTTCTGGCAAAGCAAACAGGTCCTGTCTGTAATTTCATGTTGAAACCCCAGCCCAGTGCAGAGCTCTGGAGAAGAGTCAGTCTGGCACCATGTGCTTTGACATTCATGCTGCAGGGACTCGCATCCACAGCAAATCAGATGAGGAGTGGAGTATATCAGGATGTGTCAAGAACGCTTGACCCAAGGTGTATGTTCTAATGATTCACATTAATGAGTTACTAAAGATCTCCTGGTACTTCTCACTGCCCCAAGGATGTTTACCTTGCTGTCCTGGCTGCGCTCCATCCAAGCTAACAGTGTCTCAGTGGGGACTGTAAATCCTGCTCTTGCACAGCCCTGCCTGTTTCAGTGGTGTACACTATGTGACATCTCCTGACTTATGCTGTTTTTAGAGCTGAGCCTTATTTCACATTCCAAAGTCAAGCAGACACATCCTCTTAACCTCCTCAGCAGTAATTCCTGCAAATGAGAGTCTCCACACAGAGAGATACTCAATATTTTCTAGCACATTAATCAAATAACCATCCAGTTGTTGCCTTTTGTGTTGGAAGTGGACGTGTTGTCAAATAAAATGATTTTATAGATTATCCTCTCTACTTCCCAGACAGGGAATTTAACAATATAGTGTGCACAAAGTCCTTTAGGAGAAGATTGATGTCTATTCATTTCATCTTCTATTGCTTACTCAGGGAAATCTCATACTTAATGCTATTCCCCAGAAGAGCTTTCCCATCCTTAACTTTTGAAATCAGTGATTGTTTTTAAGTGCATGTTGAAAGGAGATCCCAGACCGCTGTCACCTGGGGGCTGTTGGCGGCAGCTTGCAATGACCCCAGAGAAAAAGGAGGGAAGGAACAGCTCTCCAGGCTTCTGTATGGCCAGGTGATCCCTGGGAACACTGCCTGCTATGGCTCAGTCTGCTGAGAACACCACCAAGGCCTGCACTAGGGACCTGTTCCCACCAACGTGCTCGTGCCAGGGTTGAGATTGGCCTGTGCTGTGGCTTGGTGAGGTGTTGGAGTTTGCAGAGCGGCTGGTTGGCTGCCAGCTCTCAGTGGCATTTCATGAAGGCAGCTGATTGCCAGAGGAGCTTTTTGGATGGCCTCTGCTGTTCTCTGCTTTCAAGCTGTCTGAGGTATGTCTTGGCCATGAGAAAGCTGTCAGAGAGAAAGGAGGAGGCTGGAAAGCGTCCTCCTTTCCCCTCACAGCGGCTGGGGGAAGCAAGCTGCTCTGCTGACCGAGGTGGCTGCCTCCCGCCGCAGTGAGCGCGCCTGTCAGGGCCGCCACTGTGCTGCCAGCCCCCCGTGTACCCGCCTCGCCCGCCATTCACTTCCAGAGGCTGTCAGGATGTTCTTGCAGCCGAATGTTCCCCAGTCTCCTGCCCCCGCGCACTCCCTGCCTCTTGCTGTCCTCCTGTCACATCTCTCCCATTACCGTGATGCCTTCCCCGGGCGGTGTTGTGCTCCAGCTCTTCTCCCCATCCATCTCCTCTGTGCTCCGTGCCTCCCGAGGAGGCAGCTCTCGGTGTGGCTGCAGGTGAGAGATGAGATTGCACAGGGCTGATCTGTTTTGGCCTCCGGATGATTTACAGCAGCTCAGGCCACAGCCGTAGTTAGGGATTCTTTCCTAGCCCTGCAGTGGAGTGAGAGGCTCACGGTGGCTAGGAAAGCTGCAGAGCCTGGGAAAGGGCAGCCTCCACCAGCTGGGATGGGCTGGGAAGGGCGGCCTGATGGGTCACTGCAACTGCCCTGTGTCACTGCTGACCCTTTCATGGTGGCAGTCACTGGAGCAGCCAGCCAGCTGAGACAAGGACACCTGCCTGCAAGGGAGCAAGCCCAGTCCCATGGGGAAATGGGGATGCCGCTCTTCCTTCTGCCACAAAATCCCAGGGAGATTTTAACTGGCACTGAGTCCGTGAGTCCTCCCTCGCCTCCCACTGTCACTGTACAGTCCCTGCAACCTTCTGCCATGCTCCTTTTCTCCTTGCACATGGAGGTCTGGAGCAATAGTGGGCAGTGGCTGTAGTTTAGCTGGAGCCCTCCATCCCAACCACCCAACTATGGGTGGTGCCAGGGTCCCCAGCCCACACCTCTGGGGTCCTGCACTGTATCAGTGTGCTGGACCTGCTGCACACTCACTGCCTCTTAGCCAGGCTGGGGAGGTCGGGCACCTCCTCCTCGTTTGGGACTCGGGTTGTGTGAGGGGTGCAAGGTCCTGCCTGTGTCCATGAAGGGCACCTGCAGCTTTGGTCTGTGGAAGTTCTGCCCCTCACCTGCAGAGAAAAGGTCCTTTTCTCGCCATGGTTCATGGCAAAGGAGAAACCAGGGATTTACTGGATTGGTCACAAAATTCAGACACCCTTTCTTGAAAAGCCACCTAAGGCTTGAGCATGTGGTAATGATCCAGTTTGCCACAGAGCTGAGCCTGTCTAGGTGTCTGGAGGGTTTGCTGTCTGGGTTTCCTGACCCCAGGGGTGCCCTCTCTGTGGCACCCCACCATGTTTCCTTTTTCTTCCTTGACTTCATTTGTTTTTAAACCCTAAGAAAAGACTACTCAAAGGAACTCTCACTGCTGGGGGACTACTTAGTAGGCCATACAGAGCTCTCTGTAGTTAATGAAAGGTGCTTGTGGTGAGCCATTATTCCTTGAGCCCACAGCTCTGAGTCTTCATCGTACAGATGAGGGGGCTTGCGTGGAATCAGGCTCTCCACACACGCAGCCAGGGAGATGATCAGCCGTGCACATGCCCTCATTAAATGAGTGTTTCTCCTCCACGCACCGCTCAGGGAGCTGGGAGAGCCACGAAAGGGAAAGAAGAAGGAGAGGAAGGCTGCTGGAAGCAATCTCCAGTGGTGTGCATGCCTAATATGCATTGCATAAAGCCTTTAAATAGCTTTACCCTGATACCTAAGCTGGCCCCCGGGAAACAGTCTGGGGTTTTTTCCAAATTTTTGCAGACAAGCAATACTGAGTAATTCAGAGCTCCAAGAATGGAAAAAAAAAAAGTAATAATAATAAAAAAGAAGCAGTTGTAATTATGAATAGTATATTTAAAAGCAACCCACGTTCAGGAAGCACCGGGTGCTTCTGAAAACCCCACCTTCTGCTTTGTAGTGCATGAGGGCGAGAAAGATCAGAGTGCTGAATCAGCTGTAGGTGTAACTCAGCAAATTGAACAAGCTTTGCAAAGTACCAGGGGCCCAGACAACATCTGGCTCAAAAACCAAATTCAGTCAACCTCTCAACAGAAAATGCAGCAAAGTCGTCGTCTGGAAGGGTTAGCTGAGAACCCACATTTACACCAGGGATATATCATTTAAAGTCCTGCATCCTTCAGGCCTGATTAGTGGCAATCCAGGGGGCCTAGAGAAGGGAAATGATGCTTGCTGGCATTAGTGCAGGGTATGGGTAGAACAAGCACTGGCAAAAATAAAGCTGATTTGGCTTACAAAGAAGAATTAGATGTGATTCTTCTTGCATGTTCGTACACTGATGGATATAGCAGAGGTTGTCCAAACTCTTTCCCCTGTCCCATATGCCATCATTTGAAAGACAGGGTTTGAGTTCAAAACTAAATGAAGAGCCAGCACAGGGAATGGGATTTCTGCAGAGACCGGGAGCAGTTATGACTTGAGAGTCAAATTGGAGGATGGCTGGATAATTTTGTGGTTATTAGTGATATCCATAGGAATGCAAGCTGCAGCAATGGCAGTTAATCAACTCTCCTGTTCTTCATTGCCAAATGGGGATTTTTGGGGAGGTTGCTGGCAGTGGCAGCATCCCCAGGAGAGAGACTGCAACATCCCCAGGATACAGGATGGGACTGCCCTTTCTCTGAAGTGCTATGGGATCAAATATACAGTTGGTGTTTTTAATGCCAAGGGCTACCAGCTGAGGCACGTAGAGATTTGGAGCCTGGGTCTGGTTTTCCAGGCTCTGTGATTGCCAGTCCTACTTTTCTCCTCCTTTCCATCCCCATCCAAGACCAGTTGTGCACAAAATGCACCAGAACTGATCTGAACATTGGGGACAGGCAAGGAAGAGCAGAGGGATGTCCTAGCTGCAGGGCCACATGTGGGTATGGAGCTGTGGGAAGAGGGAGGAGCTGTCATTCACTGGCCTGGTGGCTCTTGGGGGCAGCTGTTTTGGGGTGAGGGAAATGCTTTTTATGTGGAACTGACCTTTTCAGGTCCAGCTTGGGCTGATTGGAAGTCCAGGAGCCCCAGGATGGCACACTTCATGCCCCTTTAGAGTGGTTGCATTTATCTGAGCATGTAATTATTTGTGCTCTTCAGTGCACGTGCAGACAGTATTGCCTTTAAGAGGATACAAGATCAACCTGGAATAAAAGCACCAATCCCTTCTGTTATGAGCAAGGGATGAGACTGCTTGAAGCCTTGCAGGCACTGGGAAAGTGAGGAGAGCACAGGGGTCATTTTCAGCCCACAACAGCCCTGTCTGGAAGGAGTTAGTGGGTTGGCAGACCCTTCAACACGTTTCCCTTGTGCTTTTTGCATGTGAAAGCTGAGGGATGGTGACCTCTGTGTAAGGGATGTGTTTTCTGTGAGATAAACCATGGCTCAGTGAGCTCTCTTTTTACGGAATGCTCCAAGAACTCCTAAGAAATTTGCCTAGGGAGGGATGTAGGATGTGCTGCCTGGCTGCTCCAGAAGGCCTCACCTCTCAGAGCAGGCTGATGATGCTGTTCATGAACCCGCATCACCTCGGGTTCCCTCTGAGATGAATGGTTTCCCCATGCCCCATGCAGGCAGCACACGTGTCACGGTTTAACCCCAGCCGGCAGCTAAGCCCCACCCGTCCGCTTGCTCACCTCCCCCCTGGTGGGATGGGGGCAGAACCTGAAGAGGGAAGGTGAGATAAAGGCAGTTTAATAGGTAAAGCAAAAGCTGCATGTGCAAGCAAAGTGAACCAAGGAACTCATTCCCCACTCCCATGGGCAGGCAGGTGTTCAGCCATCTCCAGGGCAGCAGGGCTGTGTCACGTGTAACAGTGACTTGGGAAGACAAATTCCATCACTCCAAATGTGTGTGTCTCAGTGTGTGTGTGTGTGTGTGTGTTCCCCACCTTCCTCTTCCCCCAGCTTTGTATGCAGAGCATGTCACCATATGGGATGGAATATCCCTTAGGTCAGTTGGGGTCAGCTGTCCTGGCTGTGTCCCCTCCCAACTCTGTGTGTACCCCCAGCCATCCCATAGGTGGGGCAGGTTGAGGAGCAGAAAAGGCTTTGTAAGGCTCTGTGTGAGCACAGAGCCTGCCATCATGCCTTTGGGTTATACTGAAACTTGGCCAGTGTCACTTGCAGGAGTGGGACTTTAGCCTTTCTCAAGAGCCTTATTGAGCTTGTTCAGTGGGTGAGAAAACTTTGACTCTCTAACGTCCCCATTCAAGTCTACCTTCTTCCACCGTTGCTTCTGTTCCCTCCTCCCCTTTATGACACTTACTGTTTTTCCATCCACAGCAAAACAGTTCACATCAAGGTAATTGATGATGAAGAGTATGAAAAAAACAAGAGTTTCTTCCTTGAGCTGATGAGTCCCCGCATGGTGGATATGAGTTTACAGAAAGGTGTAGTACTGGCCCTCCAGACTAACATTAACGTTCTTCTCTCCTCTTCTCTTCTGCCTCCTTCCTCCTCTTCTCCTCCTCTTCCTCTGCTGTCTCTCTGTCTCCAACCGCTCTGCCCTAAACACTGCTGTGTGCGCACACCGTGTCACATGGTACCCACGGGGGAGGAGTGACGCTGGGACAGGGGAAAGGTGGTGAGGGGGGCAGAGAGAGAGAGGATGGAGAGCAGTCACGCTTGGCTGTAGTTCTGCAGCAACCTGAGAGGACCTTATGCCATCCCCACTTGCTTGGAGAGTCCGAGCAAATTTTGTAGTGTCAGTGGGAAGGTGCTGGCTAGAAAGACATCCAGCATCTCAGGAGATCATTGCCTGGTCCTACAGGGTGCCCTGGTCAGACCCAGGTTAAAGACCGGAATTGAGGCCTGGCAGCTCCTGTAATTTCAGAGGAGGACTCAGCAAAGGCTTTGCAGCCCTCTGTCCAGTTGCTGCAGAGCCGCTGTGGGAGCAGGATGAGAGATCAGGGAGGAGCTGACACCCCACTATGGTTCGCCTGAGGGCTCACAGCAGCTGTGTGACTTGCAGGGGTGCTGGGGGGGAGGCTGGAGAGCTGACAGCAGGGACAAGGGGCCAGCAGCCAGGGTATTTCCATTCGAGCTCCCTGGGCATTTTTGTCTTATTGTGTCCCCTTTGAGGTCCCGTCAAAGCTGTCTGCTCCCAGAAAAAGCTGCATCCTCACTCAGGGAACAGGTCAAGGGGAAAAGGCATACACTAATGAGGATAAAAAGCAATGAGATTTGCCATTTAAAGGGTGGAAATTAGAAATATTAGGGTCCTCCACAGCTAATAGAGCCGTACCCTGCTGACAGAGACCCACCTCACCAGGAACGTGTCTGTGAGCGCCCATCTCTCTCTCTTGTCCTCAGGCTCCCAGCCCAGAGTCCCTACAGATTCATTATTAACTGTGAGGGCAGCAGAAGCAATTGATCTTCCAGCTAAAATGCAGTGGGTACCCCAGGGTGGTCCTTGGCGATTTCCAGGACACCGATACCCTTTCCGTTACCATGTGACACTGAAAAAAAAAAAACCCAAATGCGCTGCAGAAGTTGCCTCCCACTAACCATAAGCAAGGTCTGACCCACCCCCCCCCTCACCACCACCTTTCCTTCTCTCCTCATCCCCTCGCGAGCATCCTCCCACCCTAACACCCTCCCGCTCCCCAAGGAGCAGCCGCCACGGATGCGCCGTGTCCCACCGGCAGAGCACCGCCCCGCCGGGGAAGGGGTTGCGTGCCAGGAGCCCACGTTGCCGCCGCTGCTGCTGCTGCCACCTCGCCTCTGGCCAGCCAACCCGCTGTACACAGTTGTCTCTCTTGTTGTCCCTACAGGAAGACCATAAGGGTTAAGATAGTAGATGAGGAGGAATACGAAAGGCAGGAGAATTTCTTCATTGCCCTTGGTGAACCGAAATGGATGGAACGAGGAATATCAGGTGTGAGATCCTTTATGAAAACAAAAAATGAAAAAAGAAAAAAAAAATCAGAATCCAGTCTCCAAACCCCAAATCCAGAAAATATAACCCTCTTTCTCCTCCTTCCCCTCCCTCCTTTTCTCCTCCTCCTGTAGATGGATTGACTCTTACTCTCTGCCCTCCTGTATACTTGCTCTCACCCTGTTTCAGTGTCATCTCTGCCTTTTAGATCCCGGCCTCCTTTTGTGCAATGCTTGAGCCTTGGAGGCTGTATTATTTTAATTTGGTTTCCTTGTCTTGATCTGGTTTTGTTCTGAGCACACCTCTGCTGTTCTCCCCTCTCCTGCTCCTTTGCCAGGACCCTGGGGAATGCGAAAGGCAAGAGAAGGGCATAATGCATGGCTGCCCCTCCGGCTCCTCCCGTTTGCCCCCCCCCCATCCTTCCCCCTGTTGTTGCCTGCCAGTGGCATTGCCTTGGTGCTCTTGGGTCCCTATGAGGCGTGGTGAAAAGCCCGTGGGAGAAGAGGGAAGGTTTGAGGTATTTCGTTTTGCTTTTATTTTTAAAAATGATTTTCCATGTGTTTCATCTGAAAATGCCCTTAATGTGCAAGCAAACACAGCCTGTTGTGCAGAGGGTGAGAGGTTCTACTGAGGTCCTACTTAATCAGCAGTGAGATCCAGGATCTCCCAGCAGAGTGGGATTATAGTGGGAATAAACCCTGATTTATAGTCATATCGTTGTCCTTGTCCTGTACATCTTTGACCCCCTTGTCACTGAACGAGTCTTGTTATTGGCTTCCCAGGTGGCCCAGCTTTGAACAGGAGCACTTTGTAAAAGGGAATTCAAAACCACCTTCTGGGTGTCTGATGGAGAGTAGAGACAGATGTGTGTGTGCCCACAGGCTGGTTTCTGAGCCTGCGTGCTGCTGCACGTGGCAGAAACACCGGGCAGCTGCCCACGAATCGCACAGCTTTCCCTTGCTGGAAGGTCTGTCTCTTATCTGGCCAGCACAGCGGCTGCCCTCCGGTCAGTCCGAGCTCCCATACACAGCTCTGGAGGATGTTTGGGGTAGACACAGCTTGCAGTAGCATGACAAGGTCATATAGCAATCCGTGGATTTGTAAAACATAAACCCAGAGAGGACTCATGATTTTATGCTGTTGGACCATCTCCTGCAGCCTGTCCTGAGGGACATCAGGTTTCACTCTGTGTTGAGTACAGGCCCTCGGGTTTCACCAAAGTCCAGCTGACCTTGTGTGGAGGCAGTGACAAACCTGCAATATCCCAGCAATTAATTGCCCTCCAAGGGTAAAGATGTGAGCATGGCTTCTAGGTAGAAGTTTCCTGGACTCAGCTTGTAGGTGGAAGTTTTCTGGCCTCATCTTGTAGCTACTAGTTATTTTCCTACTTTTCTCCATTAGATTGAAGAACTGTAGTGTGCTGCACCTTCTGTGTAGCTACCTGCTCACTACAGCCATATTATTATACTCAGATTTCTCTTGGAAGGAGAATAAGCCCTATGACTCTGTGTCAGCAAAGTGCTCAGCCCTAGATCAAAGTCTTCAGGCAGGGTCTCCCCTCTGCCCCTTCCCATCCACAGGGCTCACACCTCCACCTCAGCAGGTACAGCAGGAAAATCACCTGCCTCTGTCTGGCTCCAGCTTATGCGTTTGGCAGCTTGGAGCATCACACTGAAGTTTCTACTCAGTTGTCTACTCTCTGTGAGCCCTGCATCCTTTTCTAAACTAGTGAGGCTTAGGATACAGAGTGAGGATCGGGCTGGGTTTTGTGAAGTCCTGCCTTGCCTTTTCCCATGTTGCTCACTTTGCATCTGGCTGAATAAAGACACTTATTTGAAAAAAAATCCAAATAGCCCTTAAGGTAGATCAGTGGCAAAATGTCCTTGTTGTTACTGGGCCAACAACACCAGTTGCAATATTGTGGGTGTCTTACTTGCACAAGCATCAGCTGGAGTCAGTGGGACTGTCTGACTTGCAGCAGGCAGAGAGGAGCTCAGAGCTCTGCAGGCTCTGTGCTGCTGAAATGATCAGCAGCACAGAGCCTGCAGAGCAGCCTCTTCCCTTGCCACATGTAAAGACCTTTACCTTCACCCTCTTTACCCAGAGCGTGAAGGACTGTGCTCAAGGAGCAAATTCAGAGCCCTGTTGGCCTCATTAGAGAAAAAAGCAGAGCAAGAGCACTGTAATTGTAAAATCTCAGGGGCAGGAGATGAAAATGCATTTGTAAATGTTGCTGGCACAAGGTGGCACAGTTGCTACGCTAATTCCAGGGCATCTGGAAAGGTCCCTAGCTCCGTAGTGCTGCACATCGTGGCATCTCTGACAAGCATATCTTGTGGCTGGGATGAAGAATATGGAGCTGGGCAAGGCCCTCCCGTGCAGAGCATCAGGAGTGATCGACAGCAGATGCTGCCGCCAGCAGCTTTATGGTGCAGCACGTGAGCAGCTGGCTCCCTGCAGAGAGGAGGCAGCCCTGGATGCTCACAGGGAGGTGCAAGACCTGGAAGGGATGCTCATGCTGACTCTAGCTTTCTCATTCCTGCTGTCATCATGCCATTGCAGGGGCAGAGTTGGGATGATTTATTGCAAAGCACATGCAGCCGATGCAGCCCCGTGGGCTCTGAGGTCAGCACAGCCACCTCTGTGCCAGTGGGTCCCCATGCCGTTGTCCTTCACCCAGAGACCTGGGGGAAGATCCCAAACTGTAGCAGCTTAGCTGGGACTGCACTGGGTTTTGCTGTGGTGGCGAATGGGCCCCCCCACAACTTGCTTGGTGAAGGCACAGCACAGCTCCTGCCTCCCCTGGGAGCTTCAGGATGGGCTGTGTTTGATGAAGAGTCTCTCTGGGTTTTGGCTACCCACACAGAGAGACATGTGTTTTCTTGATGGTGTGTCCTTGTTTTGTTATTACTCCCCAGCTCTGTCACACTGAGCTGGGGCCTAGGGTGCTGTAGGAGTTCTGGATGTTCTCAGACGGCTGTTCATGGTGCCTTCTAAACATCTCTTCTGGCCCCATTGGGAACAGGGCAGTGTTGGGTGCCCCAGCTGACTGGCAGTCCTGCCTGGAAGCGATTTGCAATCTGGGTCATGCAGAGACAGCCAGTCAATGGCAGTCATGCCTGCAGTGCCACAGCTTTGTGCCAAGGGCCTGCATGCAGCCCAGGACCTCACCTTAGGACACAAGCTAGGTAGCAGTGATGAAATCAGTGATGAAATGTGGGGCCCTGAAGGGCAGGAAGAGCTGATGGCAGGGCTGATGGTCAGAGGAATAGATGTTTGCTTCTCAAACCAGCCTGGAGCAGAGTTTGGAGGGTTTATTTTGGATGCAGAACCTGGTCTGAAGTCCCGTGCTATTAAGTCCCCTGTGCAGTCCCTTGTGTGTCCATGCTGCTGCTGGCTGCGGCGTCAGCAGTTTCTGAGAGACACAGCAGCAGAGGTCACTACCATATGATTGATTTGCACTACTGGCTGTGCTGTCCCATGCATGTGTGGGTCCAAAGCAGTCCCCACCATCCAAGGGAACATCTGCTTGCCCCAACTGGAGCTGTGGGGTAGTCGAGAAGGACCTTGTCCATGGCTGCAGTCAGGTGAGGCCATGTGTCTCAAGGAGGGTCTCTGTGAGGGTCAGACCTCACTTAGAAATTCATGGTATTGCTCTTGCTATTTGCACCTGCAAGCACCCTACTGGGGGAAAACACCTCTGCTCAGGAAGGTACCTGTGGTGATCCAGACACGGATTGAATCCCTGTCTTCAGGTTGCTCAGGGCCTCCACAATGCGCAACAGCCCCCGAAACAGCCTTTTGCATCATCTGCAGATGCTGCTCCTCACTGTTCACCCTGAATTACATCAGTGCTGTGCTGCTTTGAGCCATGAGCACTCAGTTGTTAACACTTGCCATAAGGAGAGCTGACCACTTACTCCTGCTCTTTGCTTCCTCTCCTTATGTAAAGGTTATGTCCACAGTACCAAACCTTGTTCTGCAGCCCACTTACTCTTTTTCACCAGCTACTTTCTGCAGCTGGAGTTTTTCAAAGACTTTCTGATCAGCCAAACAAATCACATTGAGTAGTTTTACTTTAGCAGCTCTTTTTTGTTGATGTGTTCCAGTAATTCAGAGAGATGAGAATAGATGTGTGGTGGGTATCTTGCCAGCCTGGTCTGTGATGAAGACCAACACTGACTCGGGAGTGGCACATCAGATGCAAAGAGCACTGGCAAAAATGGTACTTGCTGCAAGATGGTTATATATTGAAGTGAGGAAGTGAAAAGAAATCAGAGAGAGACTCACATTCTTTGCTTGAAAAAGATGATAAAAGCAAGTGTTGCTTTTCTCTATTATCTGGCCACCTCCCAGTTTTCCTGACTTTTTAATTTTTCTTCTCCAATTCTAAGAGATAAATCTCTGATTCCTTTTTGGCTCGCCTTCCCTCCATATGTGCAGTCACATAAACCAAATCGCTGTATACTGAGCTCTGCAGGGCTTTGAAACCTCCCAGCACCCCAAGACACCTTTCTGACCATCTTTTTCTTCAGCACCCATTTAAAGTGTTCCCACAATGAAACAGGTCTTTCTCTTTACAAGATCCTGTCTGTTGGTTTGACTCTCGGTCTCCTGGCAGCGCTGGTGCCATGTCAGGTCACAGCTCAGACCAAGGATTTGGCTGCTGTCAGCCCAGCAGGATTAAGGAGAAATCCAGGCTGGTTTTACTTTCTTCACACATCAGCTCTCACACTTTGTCCATGGTCCTGGATTACAGGAGATAAACTTGTTTTGCTTTACTTGGAAAAAGTCAGCCGTCTGCTTCAGTTGTGGCTAACCTTAGTGTTGATGGAGCCAGAATGGCAGGTGAGGCGAGTTTGGATGATCTCACTTGATATGGTGAAAATAGCATTTGGGAAATGCTGTTTGAGGAGGGAAATTTGGAGTCTGCTCTTGAGAATTCAGCTCCTGGCACAGCACTGGATGATTCAACCTCAGGGCCAATGCATGAAGACCTAATCTCGAGGGTTACACCTTGTAGAAGGGACCACCGTCCTTCCTGCAAACTCTTGCTTCTGAAAGCATGTCTCCCACAAAATACAGCTTCACTGGAAGTGGGAGCACTATTAAACAGCTTGCTGACGTCACCTGGCTTGGGAAGATTTTGTCTGAAGTATTCTCAGCCCTCCCACCACAGAGCCAACTGGTGTGGACAGATCTCCTAACACATCTCCTTTCAGTCACCTGTCAGCACCCCTGATGGGAAAACTTCATGAGGCTGGAAGCTGCAGAGTAAGGATTAACCTGCAAAGGAAGAAAGATTGATCAAGCAAGTTATCTCTTTTGAAATATTGATGAAATTACGTGACTTGGTACAAAGGTCCATGCCTGGATAAGAGAAACTGCATCAATACATGAGCACACATGCTCTAGTCTTCTGAAGTGTGGGCAGAAGCTGAGAAACTCCTTCTTCCATCTTTGCTGCTGATGGGAATAGCAAAGGAATGTTAGATTGCTGTTACCTCCTTCCCTGAAGGTTTGATAATTTGCTTGTTGCTCTGTGATTAAGCTGAATGCTGCTGATTCTCCTGATGGAGAGTAGTCTCTTGGAGCCTGCAAGAGCTTTGCTATTGACTTTGGTAGTAACAGCATTTAGGTTAATGCTGCAAAATCTGTTTGTAGCTCTCCACAGTCCATTAGGGTTTGCTCACCTCAGTGAGCAAATCTGGAGGTTGAGCCCGTGGCCAGTTACACCTGGAAGATGGAGGAATCCTCACCTCTTTGGGAACCAAAGCCTGTGGTTTGCATGGTCACTGAGCTGCTCTGGCTGCACACAGGGTGCAGGCAGTGTGTTCATGCCTTTGGCTGCCCATCACTGCCCCACTGTGTGGCTGAGGGTTTCTTCCAAATTCACAGCCTCCTCTCCCTTGTGTCAGCTCCCTTGTAGCCTTTTCAGGGATCCTTTTATCGATGGAGCAGCTTCTGGGAGTCCTTAGGGATATTGATCAGGAAAAGATTTATGTTAATGAAGAACGAGACTGGAATAGAGCATGCAGTGTGGTCAGACCTCTCTGCAAGGTAAACTCTGCAAGGTAAACAGTGAAAGAAGGTATTTCACAGTTTAGGGAAAGGCTGAGATGCATTTAGCACACGGGGTTGCTGTAAATTGCAGGATTGCCCGATTGCTGGTGTCCTCCCACCCCAAGCCTGGTTCCTTCTTTGGCTTCAGTAGAGTTAAACCAGGAAGGAATTCAATCCCTGACCTGTAACCCACACCAGCATGCACGTGGCAGCAGGATTTCACCCCAGAGTACACTGAGAACATGCAGATGAAATAATTTCTTAGCAGTTAGCTTTTTTAGCAGCTAAATCCTGAATTGTCTGGTTTCAGGGGTGGCAGGGGAAGCAGAGTTCATGACTTCGCCTAGCAAAATACCAAGCCTGCAGGGTGGAGAAACACCAGTAAAGGAGGAACTGGGATCCAGAGCTGAAGGTTTTGGGTTTCTTGAGAGAGTCAGCATCACCTGCCCTGTCTGCAGGCACGAGTGTGTGTCTGCATTCATGCCATGCAAGGGTTAGGCAAGGGATACTTGGGACGGCTACTTGGGATTTGACTGTGGAGCTAATTTTAGCAGCTCCCTGTAAGAACACACATGTCAAAGCCTCTGTGATACCTGAGAGGTGGCCTGGCTCGTTGCTGCGAGGAGCATGACGTACAGAGCAGGAGAGGTGCCCTGGGAAAGGGAGGGATGGATGCTGCCCAGTCTGGCTGCTGCTGAGGGAGGCTCGTGGGACAGGAACAGTGCTGGGGGCAATGGCAGAGCTGGTACAGGTACAGCATCCCCAGATGGACTGTCAAGCAACATTCCAGGTCAGGGCTAAGGGCACATGAGCCGATGCATATGCAGGAAGGGAGCTTCAGTCCATGAAATCTTTTTCTTCCTTGCATGCACAGGGAAGAAATAGAAAGATAAAATATAAAAAAATATATTTCTCAGAAATAGAAAGATAAAATAATCCCTTGGCTTTCTGCATGTCCACGTGTCTTGATGTTTCATTCATAGCTTTATAGGCTTCTTCAAATATTCATGTTATCATATCATAAGTGAAAGGGAGAAAAATAGTTCTTTCTTTTGCAGGCTGAAAAGCAAACGGGGGGAAAAAATAAACTCAAATCCCAGAGCACTAAAATAGCAGCTTTAAAAAACATGAGGAACTGATGATTTTTTTTTTAATATCCAGAGTAGCTTAGGGGCCCCATAATATTTCATTATATTAAATTTGAGCACCGAATCGACCCACTGTACCAAGGCTTGTAATTGCAAAAGGCAAATTAAATTTTCCCACATTGTCTGGAGAACCACAAGACCATGGAACAGTATGGAGGCCCCAGGTAAGCACAGAGCTGCAGCAGGACAGAGCTGCAAGGAGACTCAAGACTTGAGGCATCCTCGAGGAGCGGTGCTGAGAATTCCAGGCAAAGCTGTGTGGAGGACAGGAGGTGGTGTGGGCAGAGCAGTGTCTCTGTATGTGCTGCAGAACATAGTCACAAATGGTTCCCCAGAAACATTTTTGACTCTCAAAAGGAATTGACCCTGAAGCACAAGGGACGCTCAGCAAGGATCCTCTTCATTGCCCCCTTTCACTCTGCTTCTGCCTGCACACGGACAAGGGAGATCTCCCTGAGTGCCCAGGAGATGGAGAGGCTGATGCCTCTCTGCAGACTGTTGGGAAAGCTTTGCTCATGGGTGCTGCCCAGCAAGCAGAGTTGTGACTGGGAGCCAGGACCCAGGATTTCAGGAGCCAGGACTCAGGATTTCTTTCCCTCACTCTGCCACTGATGTGCTTGCAACCTCTGTTGAATTGCTTAGGAGATCACTTTCACACCAGCATGGCTACAATTAGGTGCCTCTGTATAAAAGTGCCTGCTTTTCAGAGGCCTCAACTGGCAAGCCTGGGTAAATTAGCACTTTTGGACTCCAGCCCACTTCTGAGTTTGCAGAATGTTCCCTTTAGCCTCTCTTTGCTGGCTTCACCATCTGTCAGATGGGGCTGTTAATACCGACTCAGTCCCTGCACAGGGTTTTAAGCTTCTGAGAATAAAAATGCATGATAATAATTGTTAGTAATTACAATACCATCATCACATGCAACCGTATCTTTCAGGACCAGTTTGGTGTTTGAAGGACAGGTAGAAGTCAAAGCTAAAGTGCAGAGCTGGTGCTTGGCCCCTCCCAAAGGGGTTTGGAATCCCTTGCTGTACAGACTCTCCTCTAGCCAGTTGGAAACTTGGACACGAGCTGTGGCTTTCTAGGGGTAACACCTAAAAGAGATCCAGCTGGATGCTTCTGGCTGACAGCTCTGGGGAGTGGGGAAATCAAGGCCAGGGGGTCACCGCCCAAGGCAGTGATAAGGCTGGACTGTGCCTGTATGGAAAGTCAGGCTGAGGACGACCCTTGCAAGAACCTTCGCTGCCTCCTCCTCCTCCCTTCCTCCCACCTCTGATCTCACAGGACGCTGCACATCACGTGCCCGTGTGGCACTGCTGGGCAGCCCTGCGCCTGGGAGCACACAGAGCCAGGAGCACTCCAAAGTGGTGACGCTTCACTTGTGCCTCTTGGCACCCTGACCCTCCTCCTGCAGGGTGTGGGATAGGTGTAGGTGAGCCAGGGCGTCCTGGGGGTGATGCACAACCACGTTACCCCTGCCCCGTTTCACGCTGGAGGCCGGGACCCGCTTTATCAAGCCCTCCCTGGGATGGTGCTCTTCTCAGGGAGCTGCCCATCACCCCTGGCCACTCTCTTCTCAGACACCCCAGGTTTACCTGGGCCTCCCTCATTGCCCCAAGCCCCACTACAACCACACAATCCCGGCTGAAGCAGGGGCACCTGACATGTGCCTTCAGGTCAGTTTGGGTGGTGTCAGTGTCAAGCACTCATGGCAAGTGTAACCACCCCACGCCCTCGCACTTTGCCCTTCCCCTCCTCGCTGCCTCTCACCTGCATCCCAGCCCTCTGCTGTTGCTTGTGGGGTTGTGTGACTTCGTGGAGCCAGCACCCTGGCGCTCACCCCTGCTTGCCATCGTCCTCTGCATCGCGCCGCGGCGGGGTCAGGTCCCCAGCGCACACAGCATGTGGCCCCAGCGAGCTTGCGCGCCACCTCGCACCACGCCCATTGCTCACTGATGGCTGTCATCTGCAAAACAGCTCTTCTCCCTCGGTTATTAACTTTTTTCCCTCTTTTCTT
This sequence comes from Gallinula chloropus, assembly GCF_964237585.1. Lineage (NCBI taxonomy): Eukaryota > Metazoa > Chordata > Aves > Gruiformes > Rallidae > Gallinula > Gallinula chloropus. The sequence continues at coordinate 43,320,322 of NC_140088.1, read as the reverse complement.
CTCTCTCCCTGTCTTTCTCATGTTCTTCTCTCCCCACAGCCCTGCTGCTCACCCAAGGTAAGTGCTTTTTCTCCTTTCCTATGCCTGCTCTGGCTCTGTTCTCATCCCCTTTGGTCAGCACCCTTGTCTTTGCTGTGATGTAGACAGCTCTGGATCACGCTGTTTGTGTCAGCAGGAACTTGTTAAAAGCAGTGCATTAAGAACATGACGGTGATTGATTGGTTGATTGGTTGGTTGGTTGATTGATTGACATCTAAGTCCATTTCCCAGGTTTTTCCCCTATGGTTTTGGGAAGTTGAGAAGTGACCCAGGAAGGGTTGTGAAACAGAACATGCTGCTCTGGTTGGTTCAGGACCATGACTTGACCCTGTCTTTGGGAGGATTGAGTAGGCCTGATGCACCAGGGAGCACGGAGCTTTTCTGCAGGAGGGGTGGCACTCCTGGGGCATGGGGCGAGTGGTGTTACCTGGGATGGACAGGGGTGCAGGGGTCCAGAAGTGTCTCCTTCCCATGTAGGATCAGGCCGTGCACCACCCCTCAGTGCATGCACCTGGGTGCTCTCCACCTAACGTCCTGGGGGGGTCCCAGGGCATCCTGGGGGTGTGCCCAGCACCAGAGCAGTTCTACCAGGACATGACAAGCATCACCACCATTTCCATCCTCACCCTCTGTTCGCACTCTGCACTCTTCATCTCCTCTCCCCATCGCAGGATTTTATGTGTATTAATACTGGGCCCCCCTTAGAATCATAGACTGGGCTGGGCTGGAAGGGACCCCAAGGATCACAGAGTTCCAACCCCCCTGCCACAGGCAGGGACACCAACCTCCAGGCCTGGATCTACACAAGGTTGCCCAGGGCCCCATCCAACCTGGCCCTTCCTTGCCCCAGATCCCTGTTGCTCCATTCTCTCTTGATCCCACTTGCAGAGTGATGTATTTTTCTTACTCCCCCAATTCCAGATATGGTTACAGATGAATTTGCACTAAAGAAACATTTGTCAAAAGCTAAGGGCAGGCATGCAGGGTGCAGAGAGAGGCTCGAGTCTGACAGGTTTGCAAGCAGAGCTGAAACCCCACACCTTCATCACGCCTGAGTTGTGCTGCAAACCAAAGGAGCAGCATCTGCCCTGCAAACTTCAGTCTGCTCCGATGCCAGAGCTGCTGCACAGGGGATGGCCCAAGCCCATCGGATATTGGGCTAATTGGAAAATTGCTAGTGGCAGGCAGAAGTCCCCAGCTCCCCAAATATCAGGTTAGGGTGTTTGTGGAAAACTCCTCGAGCGCTTTGGACATTTTTCTTTGTTGCTTCTTCAGGTCTGGGAGGACTGGAAATAAGTTGAGCGCAGCTTCCTTCCCAGTAATTTCATTGCTTTAATTCAGTAGCTGCCTAATTTGATCAGAACCCTGGGAACCAAATAATTTCTATTAAAATAACATAACTTTCCTCCCTCTGCTGTGATCCAGCCTGATTGCTTTTGGCAGCCGTTACTGGAGAACTTGGTCACTAGCTATGGAAAGTCATTTTCCAGTTAATAAAGAAACCCCTCCTCTCTTTCTATGAGGGGAAGGGGTGGAGGTAGCAGGGGCCGGTCTGGAGTGCCCCACCCTTACCCCCAGCATGTGCTTGGCCTCCTTCAAGCTGGTGAGCAGAGCCCCCTCACTGCAGGGGCACAGGCTGGAGTGTCACTCAGCAGCAATCACAACTGATCAGCAGGGAGAGAAGTGACGTCCTCATTTAGTCCGTGTCATGTTAGATTTAGATTACATGGATATACAGGAATCTTTGGTTTAAAAAAAATGAAAGAAAACCCTGCATTATTAAAGATTTCACTGGAATCTCTTGGTCCTGCTCCTCATCCCCTTCCTCCCGGAGCAGCTCGCACAGCTTTTCCCAGGCAGCACCCCCCACACACCCCTCCTTTTACCAGGCAGTCTCCCTTTCCCCAGGGCTGCCTCCCTGGGATGGCTGGGTACCCTGGCTCTTCTCTGCAGCCCTGGGGCAGCTACCCTCTTGCAGCACCTCTTCTGCAGCGCTTGGGGGGCTGGCAGCATCACATCTTCCACCCACTGCTGTGGGTGGACAAGCCCAAGTGAAAATGCCACTCTTATCCCAGCAGCCTTTTCCTGGAGGTAAATGGGAGATCCTGGCTCTGCTCCCCGCACCACCTTGCAGAGCATTCCCTTGGAAATCAGGGCTGTGTATATTACACAGGGCAAAGTAACGGGGCTGGGGAGAGCCTTTGGCACAGGTTCAGCTCAGCATTCGTTTCCTCCAAGTGGGCTTTCCCAGACAGATGTGCAAGACTGTGCAGAGCTTTTGAAAGCTTTGCTTGGCCCAGTGTCCAGTGCCAGCTGTTGGGGCTGCAGCCGACCGCAGCAGTATGGGTGGCAGTGGAGTGACTTGAGAGTCAAACCTGGTTTGGTGGGGTTTTTACACTTCTCTGATGTATAACCTTCTGTTTTGGCACTGGCAGTGATCTCTCTGTATGTTCTCTGTACAGGAAAACGCTCAATACCGGAGCACACAGTTATTCCACTTGTCCCTGCCATTGTCACCAGTGGACCAGCTGCTCTGGTGGCCTTTCCAGCCCTTGCGAAAGTCACTGGAAGCCTAAGCAGAGCCATTGCTTGCAAGTCCTTGGCCTCAGGAGGTCCACATCTTTAAAGGGATGAGGAATTATCCAAATGATACTTCTCAACCCTCATTTCCACATATTCAACCAGATCAAAGAAAATATTTCTAAATATGTTTATTTTGGCATTAAAACTCCTGGGTCCACGTAGCAGTGGGAGAGACTGGGGAGCAGAGACGCCAGTTGACTGGCCTGTTGGGGATGGTCGTGTCAACAGCAATCTGGAAGGCAGAGCCAGCAGCAGAATGATGCACAGTTCCCAGCCCTGTGCCTTAGCATCCCTCTCATGAATGTGCAGCATTTCACAGTTAGTGTTGAGGACGCTGGGGCATGTGTACAGGATGTATCACGCCTCAAAAATAGCTTTCAGGGCTAAGTAAGCAGATTGCTCCCTTTTTAGAAAGCAGCCCGGTGCTTGTGCATGTGTCTCAGTAAAGGGCATCTCCATATGCTAACCTCAGAAGCCAGAGAGTCTTTTAGCCAGCAGTCTGCCCCAGTTGTGACTGACGAGTTGACAGTGCTCTGGCAAGAGGAACTCATTCATGCTCACTGCTTCCTTTGGTTAGCCAGGATTATGTTTTATTGAGCTGCAACAAAACAAACAAAAACATTTTTTAAGAAAAAAATCCCATTTTAATTGTCGTTTTAATTCCTTCCTGGCAGCACAGTCCCCTGGAGATGTGACCTTCATGCATGCCCGCTCTAGGAATAGATGGAGATGAGATAGCTGGACGGGTGTGAAATGGCCTTCAAAGCAATCTTTCATGAACACATCGCTAGTTTTTAATCCAATTTATTCAGCAAGTGGCAAGGAATACAGACTGGTCCCTGGCTATTTGGTAGTCTTGCAGCATTGCCTAGGTGATGGGTGGCTACCTCTCTAGCAGCATTAACGGTGCCTTCCCATAGCCTGTTTCATCTCAGAAGGTGTAGTGACCAGATTACCCCATGGAAATGGGCTTTGTCTAACTTTGAGTGTGGCCAGAGTGCCACAGGTGACGTCCAGTTCCTCTTTGGTCCCCCCAGTCTGAAGGCAGTTGAGCTAGAGAGCACTTGTGGAATACCTACCTTCCAGGAGCAGTGCGTGATGTGGGAACGCTGCTCAGTGCTCCCCTTTTCCCTGGAAAAAATAAGAGGAGGAGGGGATCTGCCTGCAGTGTTTTGAGCCCAAGAGCCTGCCTGTGTTGGTTGGGAAGTGCTTTGCAAGTCACTGTGGATCAAGTGCTGGGATGTCTCTGGAGAGCTGAGAGAGCATGGCAGGGACCATGGCAGGACTATAACTAGGAGCTGCTGGGCCCCTTATCCGTCCTCCCTTTTAAGGGTCTTATCTGACCCTCAGTCAGTCAGTGCTCTCAGAAGCCTCTCCTCCCTCCTTGCAGGCAAGCCTTGTGCCCAGCACCTCGTGGGTGTCAGCCTGGGCACCTGTTTCCCCCACCCAAACTTCCATCTCACCGGAGCCGTTTGTCTCCCCTGCTCGTAGCATCTCCCTGGCCAAAGGAGCCCAGCACCTCGGTGCAGACCCAGCTTTCCCAGCCCTAGCAGCCTGCACGTGCTCCTGTAGTCCGGATGGCTAGCACCTGATGGCAGCACACACCTATGTGCCAGAGCAGGCAAGCTTTGGGGGACCCTTCTCTCCCCACCTCCCCCTTCCCAGGAGGAGGTGTAGGCAGCCCAGGAGGTCCTGGCAAGCTCCTGTTCTTGCTGGGCATAGCCAGACCTTATCAGGCTTAATTGGGGTTGACAGCAGGGAGTCCAGGGTGCAATCCACATTGAACAGTAGGTAGTGATGTTGATACAAACAGAAATCAGGCTAGTTAATAATTAAGCTGCAGCTTGGCAGCATTCACCTTGACAGACTTGACCTTCCAAATTAAAAGCCTGTCTCTCCCTCCCACCCCTTGTGTTTTATTTATCACAGCCCTTGGTAGTCTTTGCAGGCTAAGGCACTGGGGTGATGCATGACACACCTCACTGATGCCCTGCCCCTGCTTCCTGAAAGGCTCCCACCCAGTCCCTCAGGGGATAGGGGCTGGTGGGTACCATAGCCTGGGTGGGAGTGTTTGGGAGATGGTGGTCTCCTGTGGCTCTGCAGGCAGGCTGGTGCACCGTGCTGCTGGCTAAAGTGCATCCCTGAAAGGCAGGAGCATGGGGGTTGGGATGTTGCAAGAGTTTCTTGCCTCTCAGCTGTTGGGTGTGTACACATGGGGCTCAACTCAACCCTCAGCATGCCCTGGGAACAGGGCCCAGGAGGCCCCAAGCAGGTTTGGGTTGGGGTGTGGTGTTTTGCAGAGGTTGGCACTGGTTGGTGCTGCAGGGTGCTCATGTCCTAAACAGCAGGAGATTCATGTAGGTGTTTTGTTTTGCTTGTTGGCAGTGCTTAACTGCCCCTTAACTGTGTGGTGAGTATTGAGTGGTACCAGAGATGTGTCAACTGGGCTCCTAAGCTTGTCTTTCCTACCACAAATGGCACTGTTTTAATTTCAGGGGACAATCAGGAGCTGGGCATGTGGCACCTAGGGATCACTTGCACAAGTGCATGGAGCAAGCTCCAGCAGAATGTTGATTCAAACTCTGTTTTCTCCTACATTAGGATAAAGGTTCAGTGAAAGTACAATGGCAGGTTCATTGTTTTCAGATGCACCTTTTCAGTTTGTTAGGTTCTAGTGCTTTGCTCTCCTGCTGCACATTCAGAGATGTGACTGGTTTTTAATGAGATGTGAAGGAATTGCCTCCTTTTGTCATTATCTGCAAGCTTTCTCTATTACTGTTTCTGTGAGGTTTCTCTATTACTATCTCTATTTGGGGATGCTGCCTGTGCCTGTTGTGGGGTTTGCTTGCAGCTGACATTGCAAGGCTTAGCCTGGGAGTGATGTTCAATCAGCTGTCCCCACAGGACACCCTTGACGTGCCTTCTTGGGCAGCTGCGCTTCTTCTCTGTGCGCCCCAGTTCAGCGCACTGGCTGCATGGGGACAGCAGAGCCTCCATTATTCATGTCTTGTTAGACAAGCTGTCAGCAGGCTGCGGGTCTCCATCGCTGGCCAGCGTGAGAGTGGCCTAACTGGGGCTTGAAGGTGGCTCTTCTTCCACTGACAAGGTGCCCTCTGAAGCAGCAGAAGTCCCTGCAGTGAGCACCGGCACTGTCACTTGGGTGGAGTGCTCGGTCCCACGCTCACACCTGCACCCAGCCCCCAAGTTTAGAGCAATCTGTCCACCCCTGGACACAGATGTGACACTTGCTTTACTCTCTGATGCCTGAGGTGCCGTGCTTATCAAATCAGTAGGTGGTCTGCAAATGGCTTGCAGGGACAAGGAAGCTGGCAAAGGTCCTGGCTGTGGGCGAAGGGGTTCCCTGCTTGACTGCCTTGGGCCTGGCACACAGTTGGAGACCCAGAGCGGGTCTTCCTCCTGCTCCTAGGAGGCCTTGTGCTGACCTACCTTGCACAGGTACATAAACCAGTGTTCTGGGGTAAAGCTGTGTGGGATGCTGCTCCCCATGGGGAGGAGAAGGCATTTGGCACTGCACCTGCTTACAGACCTGCCGCAGCTCAGCCTGGCTTAGAGAGTAGGTATCTGCATGAGGGTCTTACCATGCCAAAGGCTTTGGTAAATCAGTTAAAGTGGGGGGCAGAAGTGTCATAGCAGCATTCCTCCTGAAGTTGTTAAGCTGAGGAGATTCTGCCTGATGTTCACTGTTTTCAGGGAAGCTCTTCTGATTCCAGATACTTGCTTTCTGTGCTGTGCCTCTGCAGCCAGTGGGCAGGAGCCCAAGGGACCGTGCCACCAGCTGCAACCACAGCTCTTCTGATGCAGTGACTTCCCAGGGAAGGCTGCGGTGAGCCAGACTGTCCCCCAGCCCTGCTGGGGTGGCTGCCCTGCTTTTGGTCAGCTCAGGGCTGTCAGCACACAGCTTGTTCAGGCCAAGCTGGGCCCTGCAGAGCTGCAGGTGTCTGAGCTGCAGGTTGCAGGGAAGCTCAGGCAGAAGCAGGCCACATATGTGCTACAGCAACTGATGTGCATTTCCAGTGTATTTTTAATGATGGATGCAGCTTATGGTCTTCATATGCTTCCAGGTAGAGGCAGAGACTGGACTTATCTTGAGCTCTGTTTTGGAAAAAGAGATGTAGATTCCATCGTACTCCCTGCTCAAGTGACTATAAGTAACTTGTTCTTGATGATTGTCAGTTCTGTATCATAAGACAGAACATTTTGTCCAGGTTCACCCCATTCCTGCATTCCTCCAGCCCAGCTGCCCCCTCCCCTCTGTGCATGCTTGGCCTTTGCCAGCAGTTGTCCCTTACCCCCTCTGGCATTCCTGCACTGCTGCCTTCTTCTTGAGCTGCTGTGCTCCCCTGTCTCAGTATTTGTAAACTTTTGGGGATTCCCAAACCCGGAGTGCTTGGTCTTTGCACTAAGCCCTGATGGTTTTGATGTGCATCATTAATTTCAAATGATGGATGTAGCTGCTCCTGCTTCTCTGATAGGGTTGTAATAATGTCACCTGCCACAGGAGTTACTATATATTTTATAAACTTGTCAGGTCTTGCAAGCCTTGCAGTCTTTGCAATCAATCTAGCCTGGTTGATGAAGAGAGGGCAGAGTCTCTAAGTAGATTTCACTGGGACTTCATAATTTGTGTGATTTTTGATGCAGCATGTGAGATCTGCTGGAGCCCACGTGGGATTAATCATCATCTGAGCCATTACTTGGGGTGTTTGTAAATTCTACAGGAAACCACGTGTAACATCTGTCCCACTGCTCAGCCGGAACGAGACGGTCCATGTTTGTGACACCCCCCTACCCTGAGGTTCTGCAGAGCTCCAGCTCCCATTCCTGGGCTCAGCTGGGCTCCGTCCTGCAGCCTGTGAGCCCTGACTGATCAGGCACACAAAAGCCAGGAGAAAACCAGCTGCTTTCTCGAGATGTCAAGGTTTTTCAAGAGAGCCCACCGCACGCGCCTGCACTTGGGTGTGTGGATGGGAGAGGAGAGCTGGCTCAGGGATGGGGACACTGCCAGGGCACAGTGGGGTGCAGGTTGGGGTGCTCCTTCCTCACTGGGCAACTAGAACCTCTCCAGGCACCTCCCTGGGTTTGCTGGGGCATCAGCAAGGTGACCCCAACACAGAGTCATCTCAGCATGCTGCACCTCCTGGGCCGTCCCATGGGGCAGTGGTATCTGCTGACCTGGGCTCCTGGTTTAGTTCCCTCCAGCAGAGACAAAACATCCCATAGCAGGAGAGCAAAACCCCACTTGGCTCCTGCCTGACTTCTCCCTGTCCCTTCTCCCAGACACCAGGAACACGTATGTGAGCGCACACGTGTGGCTCTGCGTGCCTGCCTGAGACACTGAGTGGCACGGTGCCAACAGTGAGCTTTCCAATCACAGGGGAAGGGAAAGATCCCACCTTTCCCCCACTGGAGCCAGGAGACGTGCCAGGCGTTACAGCTGCCTCAAAGGACACTTGAGGCCAGTGGCAGAACGAATTGGTACCTCGGTCTCCCCAAAGATGGGGCTGCTGCAGGTGTGGTGGGAGAGTCTGTGTCATCCAGAAGCACCAGTGCAGGCTGAAGAAACATTTGGGTTGTTTTTAATAAACAAAATAAATAACCCTGCTGTGATTGTTCTTGGTGACTAACTGATACCCAGAAATCTTGGGACTTTGTTTCTGTGCTCCAACATCCACTGCCCCCCAATTCACTGTGTGAGCTCAGCAAGCTAGGAAGGGATGCAGAAGCCCCTGCTCAGGCCCTGCAGAAGAGCCCCTGCACTGCCCCAGTGCTACAGCTTAGTGTTGCCCTTGCTTTCACAGAGGTGGCTGAGAGGAAGCTGACGGTTGAAGAGGAGGAAGCCAAGAGGATTGCAGAGATGGGCAAACCAATCCTTGGCGAGCATCCCAAGCTAGAAGTCGTCATTGAGGAGTCCTATGAGTTCAAGGTCAGTAGTTGTCCCAGGTTTCCTCCAGGAGGGCAAAGCTGTGTGGCGCTGAAGAGCAGCCATGGAAAGCAGAACTGAAGAGGCTGGGGGTGGCCACATGTGCAGGGAATGGGCTGCTAGAAGATGAAAAGGACTATGCAACGCAGTAAAGTATGGGGGAAACCTACAGGAAGTGCCAGAGGATGTAGGTGCTGGTAGGCAGAGGTAAAGGGAAGGAGACAAGGGAACCTTGCTGGGAGCAGAAGCAGTCAGTGTGCAGGAGAGGGCAGTAGCAAAGGTATCTCTGGTGAGGCAGGGGCGAGGGAAGAAGGAGTCTCCTCTGAAGTAATGGGTGGCAGAGGAGCAGGATGGGGTGAGGTTTGGGTCAGCCTGTCCAGAGGGAAGGTGGTCCAACTCCAGTGATGGCCTTACCTGACTGGGAGAAGAGTGCATGTGGTACCTCAGCAGCTTGGGAAGGGCCTGTGCACTGTAAGATCAGCCTTGCCTGCTAGCAGCCAGTTTAATTTCTGTGCATCTTTATTCCCACAACAGAGCACTGTGGACAAGCTGATTAAGAAGACAAATCTGGCTTTGGTTGTAGGGACACATTCCTGGAGGGACCAGTTCTTGGAGGCCATTACCGTCAGTGCAGGTGAGGGGGACATCAGAAAACCCACAGCAGCATCCCCAGGGTTCATGCAGCCTGGGATGAGATCTGTCTGGGCTCAGGAGACAGTGTGGTCAGTGATGCTCAGCTGTTGCATGTGTGTTGGTCCAAGTCAGTCCAAATTGCTCCTCTGTGCCAAATACACTGGGCTTTTGCAGATGCATTAGCTGGGAGCCCAGGAGATGCATCTTTTGGTGTGGAGCCCTCCAGGATGCCAGTTTTCAAAGACTTTCCTTCCCATGGCAGTGGTCCTGCTGCCTCAGTGGTCTGATGAACAGCAGACAGGCAGCAAAACTGCATCCTGGTCAAGCTGCTGCTCCTGCTGTGCCCAGCACTGTCCTGTTGAGGTAGCTCCTGCTGCTGGGAGATGTACTGTCTGCCATGGCCAGCAGAGTAGGGGGGTTACCACATACGGACAGGAGACGTTGCCCCATGAGGTCGCAGCAGGTGGGGGGAAAGGCCCAGAGACTTGCCAGCTGTTGGCCAGGGACTCTGAGAAAGCTCACCACTTCCAGAGCCAGGCAGCCATGGAGGAGACATTTCGGGCACGTCCGTGCCATTTATGACATTTATGACAAACCTTTCCTTGGTTTGGTGTCTTTCCTGAGGGGCTGTTTTTCACCCAGGCAGAAGGCTGAACAGGAGCTGTCACCAAGCCACAATGGCTTCTTCTGACATGAACAAAGAGGTGCAGGGTGTTCAGTTGTCTTCTTTCTCAAAACTAAGGAAAACTGTTCCTGTGGAAGCAGCACTTCCATCCTTGCAGCAAGCAGGCCTGTTTCTTCCTCCATCTCTCTTTCCTGTGCCAGCTGCTATGTGTTCCCTGTCTCCTTTCTCTTTTACTGATTTATATCCAGCCTCTCATATTTGCACAAAGACCAGCAGTGCTTCCAGCCTTGGGGCTGGCCTGTCCCACCAGGCTAAGAAGGGAACCCCTCCAAGGGGCTGTAGTACTGCTGCTGCTCCTGATGCCCTCACACAGCTGAGAGATTTCTTGTTGGGGCGCTGCTGGTGACCACCAGCATGAGCTCTGGTGCAGGAGAACCAAGACACCACTCCAGTTTCCCAGTTCTACCACTTGCTGCTATTTTACCCCCACAAAAACATCACTTGCTTGTGTGCCCCCTCATGGTGCCCCTCAACAGTGACCCCTGTGGGCTGACTGCATACTATGTGACTGCCTATGGATGGCGACAGGGACAGGGATGGGGCTGCCCCTCTGTTGCAGGCTCTGGGGTGTCATGGGAGGCACCCCTCTTGCTAAGTCTAACCATCACCAAGGGACCTGATGTCACCTGAGCCTACTGTCATGGCTGGTACCATGCCACTTTGTCCCAGCACCCCTGGAGCCCCCGGGGTGAGGTCAAGCAGGGGCTGTAGCCCTGCCCTGTAATCCTGACCTGCCCCGTGCTGGACCCCTCCTTCCATACTGTTTGCAGCGGGTGACGAGGACGAGGATGAGTCTGGCGAGGAGCGCCTGCCCTCCTGCTTCGACTACGTTATGCACTTCCTGACCGTCTTCTGGAAGGTGCTGTTTGCCTGCGTGCCCCCCACCGAGTACTGCAACGGCTGGGCCTGCTTTGTGGTCTCCATCCTCATCATTGGCATGCTCACAGCCGTCATCGGTGACCTGGCCTCCCACTTCGGCTGCACCATCGGCCTCAAGGACTCGGTGACTGCTGTCGTCTTTGTCGCCTTTGGCACTTCTGTACCAGGTGGGGTGGCTGTGGGGAGGGGACAGGGTGGTAGGAAAGTCCTCCGGCAGCTCCCCAGCACCAGGGGAGCATCACGGGAATGGGGTTGGGGCTAGGAAGGGGCTCCAAAGCGTTCTGTCCCCAGGAAAGGTCTGCACCCCATCTGGTGGCAACACGGGGTCCCTGGACCCGGGAGAGGGGGGTATGTACCAGGAGACATGGGTGTCCCAGCCTGGCCAGTGCCACACCTGGGACTGCCTTGTCCCCCAGTCATGAAGAGTTGCCCATTTCTCCTTTTGGACACCTCCCCAGTGATTCCTCCTTCCCTTCTCCCCCCACCCCAGACACGTTTGCCAGCAAAGCCGCGGCCATCCAGGACGTGTACGCCGACGCCTCCATCAGCAACGTCACGGGCAGCAACGCCGTCAACGTCTTCCTGGGCATCGGGCTGGCGTGGTCGGTGGCAGCGATCTACTGGGCATCACAGGGGCAGGAGTTCCAGGTGTCAGCGGGCACCCTGGCCTTCTCTGTCACCCTCTTCACCATCTTCGCCTTCATCTGCATCAGCGTCCTCCTCTACCGCCGGCGGCCCCACATCGGGGGGGAGCTGGGAGGGCCCCGGGGATGCAAACTGGCCACGACGTTGCTCTTCGTCAGCCTCTGGCTGCTCTACATCCTCTTCGCCACCCTGGAGGCCTACTGCTACATCAAGGGGTTTTAGGAGGTGGAGGGTCGGTGCTGCTGGGGGAAGGGGGACCCCCCCTTCCTCCGTTACCTCACCGGACACCGGTCCTGGAAGCGCCGTGCCACCAGAGGGAATGGCTGTCCGTCTGGGACCACCGCCCAGACAGTCGGACAGCTGGGCGCCAAGAAGGGCAAAACCATCACAGAGGGAAAACAACCCAACAAACCCCACCCAAAATGATACAAAAGAAAAGTAAGCAACAACAGCAAGTGTTGCAATGAGACACCATAAACCCAAACACTGACCCCACTCAATGAGATCAAGAGGTTTCAGCCATCTCCAGAGGTCACCTCCCCAAAAAGGACTCGGCTCCTTTCCTCCCAAGCACCCCTCAGCTGGTTTTCTTATTTTTACTGGATGGGAATTGCAGAAGTCTGAGCAGGAATTGGATTATTTCATATTTTTTTTTTCCTTTCTTTTGTTTGCTTGTTGCTTTTTGGTTGGGGGGGTGGGTTGGACACGCTCCTTCTTTTGGTTTTGGGTTTGGTTTTTTTCTTTTTTACTAGTGAAACAGAAAAAAAATGTTTCAAATCCACTCTAAAAGCTTCGAGCTGCCCTCAGTGCTGGAATTGAACATGTGGATTGATTTTTTTGAAGTCACAAAAGACCATGACACCATCAAAGAACTTGCCCACTATTCACATTTTCCTCCCTCGCCACCTCCTGTATCTTTGTTTTTATAAGAACATCACAAGACTGAGATATTTTTAATACAAACACAGACACACTCACACACACACAGAGTCACTGACAAAGGCTGGAGCATGTAGCAATCACCTGCCTGGGCTAAGAAAAAGAGAAGGGAAAAAAAACCCAACCCAACCCAAACTCCAACCCTCTAATATAATATGTATCATGTATATTTTGACTATGGCATTTCTCTTTGTATAATTAACTTCAAGCTTGTGGAGAGAAAATGATGTTCATTTACGAATGATAAAGAAATAAATGGCTACCCAGGAATAGGCTGCTCTGGGTAGGGGGGAGCGAGGGGGCCAGGGGAAGCAGTACTGGCTCCTTGGGATGGTGGTGGTGGTGGGTTTGCTGGGTGGTCCTCCCTCTCAGAGGTGGAAATGGATTCAGGAGACACCAGTAGCGTTTCCATCTGTTCCCAGCACCAGCCTGGCTGCCCTTACACTCCTTTGCCACCTCAGTTTTCACAGCATCTTGCTGCTGGTCTCTGGGCCATTGAAAGGTACAGGCTTAAAACCCACCACCTGTGTCAGGATGCCTGTGTCACCTTGAGAACCTCTTAGGAACACCAGACAGACAGCAAGGCACACTTTGCATTTGAAGTGCATTTCTTTTTAAGAAGAAATGCACACACCCCCCCCAAAAAAAGCCCCACCCAACAGCCAAACATAGCACCCCAGGAGTGTGTTGTGAGTTACATCCATGGCTGCAAACTGAAATGGTGGGTTGGTAATAAAAACATGAATAAAAACTCTACTGTATCTAAACAGTGTTACCTACCAAGGTATTTCTTCATTGTGAGCCCTGGGAGAGGATGTTAAACCTTGTTCAAGATTAAGGTAATTTCTTCTATCAAGAAACAGGTGCTGTGAAGGGAAGTGATTTCTTCTTAACCTTCCCTGTAATAAGCCAAACCTTGGAAGGCAGTGAGAGAGAGAGAGAGAGACAGACAGACTGCCAAAAGCTGGGTCTCTGCTGGCTGCAGCACTTTCTGCTGGCCCGGGAGGCGGGAGGAGGTATCCCCAGGTGAGAGCAGAAAGGAAGGGGAGCAAGGTTGTCACAGACAAGAGACAGCTGTGAGGTGATGCAGTGCGAGTGGTGCCAGCCCATCACTCACAGATGGAGGATTTATTTCCATACCAGATGTTCATTGGGTGGCTCTGGCTCTGTAAGTGTGTGTAAGACAGAGCAGGAGTGTTCTCAGAGGAGCAGCTTTGCTGGTGGGGCCCACAGGAGGGGAAAACCATCGGGTTTGACGCCGACAAGCATCCCACCTGCCTCCTTTCCCTCCCTTCACCAAGCCTTTGGGGAAGGGTCTGAAAAACACAGGCAAGAAACTCTGAGGGCAGGCTCCAGGACAGCGTGCTGGGCTTTCTGGCCTCCAGCCGTGCCAGCAGCCACCAAGAGCAGCTGCTGCCACCGTCGGCCACTGCTGCCTGCCAGCCCAGGACCCCAGGGCACACGTGTGTGACACTGAAAGAAAGATTACAAAGACACACACACACACCATCCCCACCACCCCCCAAATGTTGCCTGGAAGGCGGGGGCGAGCGGGGTTAAAGTGCAGCTCTCAAGAGGGAGGGTTGTTAGCATCATAGTTTTTAATTTGGACATACAAAGTCTACTGAGCTCTTCTTATTTTAACTGTGCCAGCTCAGCCACCCCTGGGTAAAGCCCAGTCTGGGGAGCTGCCAATGCTGTTCTTCTGTTGCTTGTGCTGTATCCACCACGTGCTTTTCATCTGCTTCCTTCTTCAGCTGACCTCAGGGAGGGGGCATGGGGCAGGACTGGCTGCCTTGAGTGCCGGCTGCATGGGGACCGTGGGACACCCATGCTCAAGGGTGACCTGTGCCAGGCTGACAACATCTGTCAAGTGTTTCTTTTATTTTTATTTTTTACTTCATTAAAAAATATGCAAGCTAAGAAAAACAAAATTTGGTGCCTTTGGGTTTGTGGGGGTTATTTTTGGTGGTGGTTGGGTTTGGTTGTCTTTTTTACTTGCTGAGGCTTTTATGTTTTATTTTGGGTGTTTATTTTCTTCTTGCTCCTGTTTTCCTTCAGGCAAGTGCCTGGACTTGGACACTCTGGCTGGTTTGCCACCCCCCCACCCCAAACCTCTGGTTTGGTACTGCTGGGAAGATGCCACAGTGCTTGCCCCTGGCTGGCTGGTGGAGAGATTTTGCTGGAGTTTTGTTGTCACCGCTCCTTCCCCTTTGTTTGTCCCATCATCTCCCCTGGCAGCCTGCAAGACCAGCCTCTGGCCTCTCACAGCAGCCCCCCCTGCTCCAGAGGCATGTGCTTACCTCTCAGCCTTCCTCCCCACTCCGTCCCTGCTCATCGCTGGGGCCCCTGTGCTGCTGCAGTTGAGGATAAGTAATGTGCCCTGACATCAGGAGGGAAAAGAGGCTCTGCAGTGACCCTGGAGTCTGCCATGATGCTAGGACATAGTCTGAGGACCATGGCATGGGGCCAGTGCTACCTCTGTCTGCCTTCCCACGGCTGCTGCCTTGGGGGGCACCCCACAGGTTTTGCCATCCATGTGATGCTGTGCTCCTGGCTGGCAGTCAAAAATCAGTCTTTGGGTAAAGAAGAGTTTTCCAGAGTTGTCACTCACCTGCCCCCCTCAAACTGGCCAGGAATCACACCCCAGTTTGAGCTGGTACCATTCCACCTCCTCTCTCAGCATCACTACCGACTGTCTTTTCCTACTTGTATTTGAGCCTCCAGCCCCAGAAAATGCCTCTCTATGGTGAGTCTTGCACCAGAACCATCCCTATGTGCCTTTCTGCAGCCAAGGGGCAGCTGGTGCAGCCTGTAACCCTGGTGGACCCCCAGCCTGGGGGAAAGGCAGAAGGCAGTCTGATGGGGCTGCTGCAGGGAGGCTGTGCTGCACATCGCTCCCCCAGGGCAGCCGGAGCTCCACAGACCATCAGCCTGGCCATGAGAAGGTCACTGCTCCACTGGGTCCTGGGGATCAGATGCTGGAGGCCAGCCTTGCTGAGAGAGATTTGGGGGTCTTTGTCAACAGCAAGTTACCCACGAGCCAGCATCGTGCCCAGGCAGCCAGGAGGGACAACCACATCCTGGGGTGCATCCAGCACAGCCCAACCAGCCAGTCCAGAGAGGGATTGTCCAGCTCTGCACTGCACTGGGGCAGCCTCACCTCAAGCACTGGGTGCAGGGTTGGATGCCACAGCACAGGAAGGACACACAACTATTGGAGAGTGTCCAGAGGAGGGCAGCGAGCATGGGGAAGGGTCTGAGGGGAAGGCTTATTCTGGGTTTGTTCAGCCTGGAGAAGAGGAGGCTGAGCAGAGACCTCATCGTGGTCTGTGGTTTCGTGATGAGGGGGAGCGAAGGGACAGGCACTGATCTCCTCTCCTTGGTGGCCAGGGATAGAACCCAAGGGAACAGCATGAAGCTGCAACAGGGGAGGTTTAGGTTGGATGTCAGAAGAGGTTCTGTACTGAGAGGGGGGCCGGGCACTGGAACAGGCTCCCCAAGGAAGTGGTCACAGCCCCAAGCTGGGCTGAGGTCAGGAAGCGTCTGGACGATGTGCTCAGTCCCATGCTCTGCCTTGTCTGGGCCTCTGTGGAGCCAGGAGTTGGACTTGATGGGCCTTATGGTCCCTTCCAGCTCAGGAGATTCTGTGATTCTATCATCTCCCCACAGAATAGTGGAGTCACCTCTCACCCTCATGACCTCCGTGAGCCAACCCCAAGGGGAAGCACACATGCTCCAGGAAAGGACACGTTGCCTTTGACTGCAGTGAAGGGGCTGGGGCTGGAGGTCTTGCAGCCCTGGGGGCTGGCTCGCTGCCACAGATGCCCAGAAGCATCCCTGTCCCCACAGATGCTGAGCTTAGGTCCAGGGCAGAAGGGTGCTGAGCAACAGGAGTGCAACAGGCATCAGGGAATCAGGTTCAACACAGTACAGTGCGAATGAGGTATTTGTCAGCAAAGGTTTCAAGCAAGGAAGGAGCTAAGTGAACCTCTCAGATACAGCCATACCCCACACACCTTTTTGGTAAGGCCTATCTATGGTCGTGATGTGACCAGGGCTCTTCTGCCACTGCTGCAGTGGGATAAGCCCTACCTCCATGTCTCCACTCACATTGTACGTTGCTTTGTTTTGGAGAACACCCAGTGCTGTTGTAGCTGGACACTGGTGAGAGCTTTGAGGAATGACCATCATCCAGCTCTTGAGAGCAGAGTAGGACAGGTATAGACAGTTAGCAGAAAGGCATCCAGGAGATCTGGTGATGCTTGAACGTGCCACCATCCAAAGACCCAAAGCAAGGATATTTCAACAGGAAATTCCAATCCACCCTCAGCAGCACTTTAAGTGGCAGCAGGACTTTCCTCATCTCATTCACCTGGAATTGCTCTTTTTTTTTTTTTTTCTTTTTTTTTTCCTGCAGAAAACAACAGATAAAAGCTTTTTTTTGGGTTAATTCTGCCAGAGAGTGGCTGCAGCCCTGACCTTGGTGTGGGAGCCAGCCTGCACAGATGGTAGCAGCAGTTGCTCAGCCCTGGCTCCAAGCTGGAAAGCGCTTGTCACCAAGAATAATCTTTGGAGTATTATATGGAGAAAAGAAATAAAAGGCTTTTGATGTCCGTTGACATCCGTGTGCCAGGGGCAGTCAGCTTGTTCCTGAGAGCTACGTGTGGCAGTGCTGCTTAGCACCCAGCCCAGAGGAGTGCTCCCACCGTGCATCGACAATGGGAGGGTATTAAGGACCTGCTACTATTTATATGGGTTATTAAAAATATCTCAATAATTAACATTGGGAGCAGATTTACCTCTTCTCCCCTATTTCTTACCCAGAGAGGGGGTGGATGCCCTAACCTGGCCTTGAACACCTCCAGGGATGGGGCACCCACCACCTCTCTGGGCAGCCTGTTCCAGCACCTCTAAACTTCTCACCACTAAAACTTCCCCCGATATCTAATTTAAACCTTCCCTCCTTTAGCTTTAATTGAGTCCCCCTTGTCCTGCCACTGTCTGCCCTTTCAACAAGCTGATTCCCCTCCTGTTTCTCTGCTCCCCTCAGGGACTGGAAGGCTGCAATGAGGTCCCCCTGCAGCCTTCTCTTCTCCAGGTTGAACAAGCCCAGCTCCCTCAGCCTCTCTTTGTAGGGGAGGTGCTCCAGTCCGCTGATCAACTTCATGGCCTTCTCTGAACCCTCTCCAACAGTCCCACATCTTTCTTGCATTGGGGCCCCAGCTCTGGACACAGGACTCCAGATGGGGCCTCATGAGGCAGAGCAGAGAGGGACAATCCCCTCCCTGTCCCTGCTGCCACCCCTCTTCTGATGGAGCCCAGGATCCCATTGGTATAACACAGGTCAAGGGAGTACTTTGGAACTGGTGTAAAATTTAGGTGAATTAAAGAAATAAACCATGCAAACATTTTTATGGTATGAGATGGGAAGGGTCCAGGAAGGTGTCTAAGAAAATGAGCCCAGAAACACCGTCCCCATTTTGTAAGAACTGTTTGGGTACAATTTGGGTGCATGGAAGAGGTGTGGGGGAAACAAAATCTCAACGCAAAAGCTTCAGCAAGTACTCTCAGAGAGCCCCCATGACACATCCCTGGCACTGAGACGTACAGTACAGAGCACCTCCATGATTCTACCAACACCACCATTCTCCAATAAGCTCTCAAAAGAGATTCGATATCTGCCTGTTCTTCAGGAGCATCTTGAGGAGAAACCAACAGCAAACACCAGTGTGGCCAGTTTGGGGTGTTTTTTCTTGTTTTATTCACAACTGATTACTCCCTTTGTTGTAAGGACATCTTTAATGTAGTAAAGCCCTTCAAGTTCTCCACTTTTTCCTCTTCCACCTTCCAAGAAGCTATTCCTGCTGGACTGCTGCCTGTTGGGTTCTTGCTTTGCCTTGGTGCACTCGTGCTGCTCTGCTGAAACTCATCCTGTCACTTGGACTCTTCCTTCAATCTACCAAGCATCCTGGTCCTACCCACCCACGCTGCCAGCACCAGGAAATGTTATAGCAAAGCACCTTATCCTAAAGCTGCTGGTGGAAATACTGAAAAGAGCTGGACCCTGGACAGCCACTGGGAAGATTTCACCAGCAAGCTCTCTTGACTTTGACACTGAACCCAACGTCTTGAGGGTCTAAATAGGTTGTGCTTCCTCAGCTGGCTTAAGAGAGTGTCTTCTGGAACAGTGCCAGAAGCCTTACCAAGGCCAAGATGTCTCACATCCAGTGCTGAACTGCTAGTCACGAGGCTAGCTGTCCTGTCAAAGAATGGAATCAAATTAGCTCGATATGCTCTGTCCTCAGCAAAATGTCAACAAAACCATCCCAGCCACTTTTTCACAAATTTATGAAACTTTCCAGGGGATTAGAGAATGACTGGTCAGCAGCACACTCGTACCACACAGAGACACTAGGCCATCAGGTCTCTAATTTCTTAGGTTTTTCTTCATCTCTACTGAGGTGATGTTGCTGTGCCACCCCTAAGTCCCCTGGGAGCTCACGTGTAGCCTACAATGCTCCAACATCCATGGCACGTTTTACGTTTTCCCCTTTGGTGCTTCAGGATGTTTAAGAGCTCTTGATCTCCTTTATTGGTCTCTACCTACACTCTAGTCCTACACCTCTATTTATCTGGCATCAGGACAGTTACTTACTGGGACTTCGACCCCAGCTCTTTTATCAGTGCTCATATTTGATTTATCTCTTAGGACATCTGTGAAGATCCTACCCACCAGTTTTCTGAATTCATTGATACTTCCTTTTGATAAATTGACATTTACTTTTTTTTTTTTTTGAGTCTCAGGACTTCTCTTACAAAGGTCTGGGATTTGAGTGCATTTTGCAGAGGAGAAGCTTGCAGCAGACACTGGAACACTTGAAACCATCATTAACTGCTCAGGAGATGCAAAAGTTTGTCCGTGTTGGGCTGCAGGTGAACAGTTCCCCCACTGCAGCTGAAGTTCATGCAGTTCTGCCTGCTACAACCTGCCAGCTCCAAGCAAGAACATCCAAGTCACTTCAGAAATAACTGCAACTCTTCAGCCAAGTGCTGCGTCAACTCTTCTCTGACAGGGTGAAGTCAGCAGGGATTACTTCCCTGGTCCCAGCCAAAATCGTGACTGAGGGAGGGAGACAGCAGTAGCACTTTGTGCTTTGTGAGGCCAAAGCTCTATGGGACACTGGATGTTCCAACTCCGCAGTTTTTATTCCCTGAAGCACAGCATGGAGCTGCTACAGAAGAACCCATCTCAATAAAGCCAGTCCTTTCCATTCCAGAAAGCCAAGTTAAGGATCTGTTCTGTACCAGGACTGATTTTGAGGTGAAATCATCTGTACTCCAAGCTTCCAGATCTTGTACTGGGGAGCTACTATGAGATCCAAATTAGGGCCAGCTAGTTGTGAACTTCACGTAGGAGTCCCTGGCCTGCTATTCCTGCTGGCACAAGAGGGGAGACAAGGTTTGGAAACCTCAACCTCTGCAGGAGCCAGAACCTTCCGCCTCCCTCATCACCCATCATGCACCCCCTGCACCTCTCCACCAGCAGCACAGTGCCAATCTAGTTCAGGCAGGGAGCAGAAAGCCACCCCCCACCAGTGCCTTGTCTTCAAGGGGAGGACAACTGGCTCAGTACACAGCAGAGCCATGGCTCCTCTGCCCAGGCTGAGAGCCAGAAGACCCTCAGCCCAGTCCTGACGCACTGGAAAAAACCAACGTAACACACAGTAAACACTCATGATTTATGCTTTTGCAGGAGCTGCAACAGGTAGCACAAAGCTAGAGACATTTTCTGAACAAACACTAGATCTCTCCACTGAAAACCAAACCCAGCCACCAAAATCATTAAGCAGGCCCCCAGATAGAAGGTGGCAGAAAGTACCAGTGCTTCCCAAGGCAGCCAGCCTTGGGCTTTCTGGCACACACTCCATACAAACGCCCTGCTGTGATACACCGAGCTCCTGAGGTGGGGCACTTACACCCACTTGGTTTTCAAGGTGTTCTCCAACCTAAGGACAGACCCTGCTAATTTAATACCAGCTTTTGGAGAGCTGGCTGCCAAGTTACTGTGCCTGAAATGGCTTCAAAGGGCTGGGTGCTGAGAAGTCGGAGGGTCAGCACTCTGTTAGTCATGTGAAAGATAAGGGGTAAGGAGGTGGGGGAGGAAAGAAGAGTCTTCTTGCAATACTTCTCACTGCAAGTAGAGGCAGAAGCAAGCTCTTTGACTTGCTCACACAATGACTGTACCACCAAGAAATGGTGAAGACCTTTCAGGGTACCTTATGTTGACCTCAAGAAACAGGAAGCACAGCCAAACAATTGTGGATTTATTTTCTTTTTCCAAACACTCCTTTCCTGGTTTTGTTCTAGAACTCGAGAGATTACACCTACTGCTCCTCCCTCAGCCCCTAAACTGAGTACCTTGGTATACAAGGAAATTAGCTTGGCTTGCCACTTTATTGTTGACAAATCACATTGGCTGTACCTCTCCCTCATGAGTACTGTGTTGAGTCTTGGGTCTCTCACTGCAAGAAGGACATTGAGGTCCTGGAGCGAGTCCACAGAAGGGCAACCAGGCTGGGGAAGGGGCTGGAGGGCAAATCCTATGAGGAGCGGCTGAGGGAGCTGGCGGTGTTCAGCCTGGAGAAGAGGAGGCTGAGGGGAGACCTTATCACCACCTACACTGACCTGACAGGAGGTTGTTGGTCTCTTCACCCAAGTGACAGGATGAGGGGGAATGGGCTCAAGCTGCCCCAGGGCAGGGTCAGATCAGACATTAGGAAAAAGTTCTTCACCAAAAGGGTTGTTGGGCCCTGGCACAGGCTACACAGGGAGGGGGTTGAGTCACCTTCCCTGGGTGTGTTTAAAAGGCAGGTAGACAAGGTGCTCAGGGATATGGTTTAGTAGAGAACAGGTAGACTCGATCTCAAAGGTCTTTTCCAACCCAGTGACTCTGTGATTCTCCTTTCATCACTGAACTTGCATC
Organism: Gallinula chloropus; assembly: GCF_964237585.1. NCBI lineage: Eukaryota > Metazoa > Chordata > Aves > Gruiformes > Rallidae > Gallinula > Gallinula chloropus. Next base: position 43,298,992 of record NC_140088.1, on the reverse strand, counting down.
TAAAGCCAAGAGTCTTGGGACCCTCACCACACATCTACAATCCATCCTGTGACTACTATCCAAGCAGAAAACCTCCCTTCGGGACTGCAACTGCCCAGTGCCACGGCACTGCATAAGTAACACAATATTCTGGAAGAGAGAAGTTCTGAAAATTGAGATGCAACAAGAAATCACCACAAGACACTGGAGCAAAAAGTTATCTATTTTATTACAAAACCAAACAGATACCTTTCAGTCAAACAATGCCATGGGCAGAAGTGTGCTGGGGCAGGGTAAGGTCAATATAAACTCAGGCCATGGAAAGCAGTGCCTTCATGTGGATGAATCCCACTGTAATACAGCTCCCTCCACCACACTACACCCTTGGAGGATCAGCTGAAAAGAGGGAGATATTTTTGCTTCTGGCAGGAAGAGCAGATGACTTGCACTGTGGAGCCCTGGTTCTCTTCTCTGTCCCAGCTGTTTTCAGCTATCATTCAAAGTAGAGCTGGAGAGGTCCAGGAGGACTTGAAGGATGAGGAGAGACATGCCCAGGGTCTGCTTCCAGACACAACACCAACACTCCCCATGCCCCAGCTTCATTAGGATCCTACTGATGCAAGGCAGAGCAGAAGAATGCTTACCACCACCAGATAAGGACATATTTGGCCTGGCAGCCAGGTAGACTGGTCAGTTATCTGGCAATAAAAGCAACAAGGGAAGAGGGGAGCTGGGGCACTGCTCTCTTCTCAGAAGTAGACTATTCAGATAACTCACAGGATGGGTTATATGAATCAGGACTAGTACTATCTGCATGATCTTCCAACACCCAATCTCTGGGCGTTGCACAATCATGATGTTGGGTCTTGCACTGCCAGTGTGCAAGTGTGGCCAGAAGCTGCTTGGAGGCTCATGCAAACACAGCAAGTCAGGATGTGAGGACTTGGACTTGTGTCATGGAGGTAAAGGGGAAAGCAGTGTAATGCTTGGACCCCAATCCATCCATAAAGTCAGCTCTGGCACAGCAACACGAATACCTACCAAAACCAAAGCCAACATCAACAGCCACCCCTCGTTTGCCTTCCTGGAAGGACTGACCCAAATTTAATTGCAACTACATGTGAATGCAGGCCTTTTGGACAGGAAGGACACAAGGACAAGAAAAAAAAGAGGCCTGCAGAAGCATTTCTGTGACAGGCAGGAGCGCTGACTGGCTGGTTTACTGACATTTCCATTCAGCAGCACTGCACTCCCCCTGCAACCTTGGGGGCACCCCCCAATACCCAGTGGCTGGCTGACAGAATTTCTGTTGGAGTTGGCTGCTTTTGCTGGATGCAACTATACATTAAAAAACGTCATCCCAGTAGCCAGAGCTTTTAATTCCTAAAACTAGCATATTAAAAAAGGAGAGGGTTGGTTGGTTTGGTTTTTTTTTTTACAGTTGGATTCATTCTTTACTCCTACAATAGAATTAACGAGCAACAGAGACATTTCTAACTATACACTAACCCAAATTTGTTTCAACACACCAAAGATGTGCCCTGGACATTTAAACAGGAGAAAACACAATTGAGAAGATGGGAGCCTGCAGGCCAAAAAAACCCCATACACTGCATGTGAGAAGCCACCAAGATCCAGCAGCAAGACTTTCTCTTTGCTAAAGAGATGACTTCTTTACACTGTGGTTGTGTGACATATACTTCAGAGACTACCAGAGGTGTTTTCAACCATGCCAAATGCTTTAATTAGCTCCAATCTACTCTCCAGAGGAAGACTTATTGCTACTCTTAAAACAGCTACTTATAGAACAATTTTTTATTGTTTTTGTCTTTAAAAAAAAAATACCCAAACCTTTCCATTTTGTCAGCAAGGCACTCACTGCATCAGAACATTTCTGCTGTGATGTGTTTCTCTCACACCACAGAGCAAGGATGCTGTGCTGCAACACCTCCTACCAAAGCAAGCAAGCCTGGATGGAGCAGCCCAGCCTTTGCCATAAGGCCATGCTGCAGCAAAGCAATGGCTGGCATTGTCTCATACAGCATGTCATCACCTCCAGACACAGCTTCTTGGTACAGAGACAAGCGGCACGAGGAACCTGAGCTCTGAAGCGAGAGGCTGTTCAGAGCATTTCCTATCGACAGGGCACCTTGGAAATGCGCAAAGCAAAGCACCACGTGTCCTGTCACACCCTGCCCAGGCCTAGGACTGCTGGTGTGGGTGTCCCTGCCCCACTGCTGACTTCACAGTTGTATCTGAGATGAAGAAACAACTTTGGAAAAACAGCTGGTAGTTGAACCAGCCCCCATGGCCTCCAAAAACACCAGGCTCCTCAACCCAAGCCTTCACTGTTAGGGCAATATGGCCCTGGAGTGCAATTAACACAGATGCCCTGGTAACAGTGAATTGTGGATGCTGTAGGCTAGGCAGGTACACCACTCTGCAGGACAGGAGCTCGGGAGTCACTACCAAAGACAAGAACAGTCACTGCAGACAGACCTGCACCAGTGAGCACAGCCCAAGCTGCTGAGGCACAAGTAAACCAGACTTGGAGACCAGCAGCATGATTGTGAGTCTCTGCACCAACAGCTATGTTCTTCACTCTTCAGCAAAGCAACAGGCAGGCTAATGCTGCTTTTAGCAGGTTTCTCAGTATTTTTAATGTTATTAAACGTCTAGATGAACATTTTGTCAAGAGAGGAAGATGCAAGACTTTACTCTGCTGACTCTACTAGGCCTACAGCTCCCATATCCTTCCTATAGTGTCAGATTCCCAAGGCATGGCACATCTCTAACCACATCATCTGAGGCTGGGCAGTCATGCATTTGCAATTTGTTTCTGCCCAGCTTGCAACAGGTGCAGAAACTACTTTTGCTTGTCCCTGGTAACAACCCTTTTCTACCCCTACGTGAAGCAGCTCTGCTGTGCACCAATGCTTAGGTGAAATCTGTGCACCCCCAGAAGCTCAATGGCCTGTGAGTTGCATGGGGCTTTATAGTAAGAAAAGATGGGGTTCAGCTGCTCCCAAGAAATGTTAGTGTCTGAGGCACTGTGTGCCCCTCTGCAAGCACAAGGCACGCTGGTTCCTTTTTGCACGGGGGTTTGCAACTCAGTGATGGGTTGGTGGCAGAAATAAATGCATTAAAAGCAAAGTGTCCCTCTAACCCTAACAGCCTTCACAAGTAAAGGGAGGAACAGAACAGTGACTCCAACCCCTGTACAAGACAACTGTACAATTTACATACACATTTATATACAGTATATAAAATTCTCTCTTTTGAGTCCCCATGAACTCAATTTTACACCATCAGTAGCTGTTCCAATTTTAGAAGTCGTGATCCTGCTTCCCCCCACTCCCCAAAGTATTAGATAATGGCATTGAAAAGCAATTAAAAAACAAACCCAATCCAATTATTAAAAAGTGCAAACGTTCTGGGTGCCACTTCTGCTATGTTGGATGTTGCTGATGCTGCATGCTTGGTCACAAGCAGCAAGGTGTCTGTCCGTCTGTCACTGGATCCTTATTTCCTTTGGGGTGGCTCCTGCCTTCCCTCCCTCTCTTCTGCTGCTACACCAGGCGACCTACTGGAAAGGGTCGGGGGGAAGGAGGAAAAAAACCCACAAAACAGAAGCAGGGAAAGTGAGAAAAAAAGCTAATTAAAACCAAAAGGGCACCTGACTGATCAAGATACAGTACAGCCTCGGCTGCAGCCACAGCCCCCAGAAGACTGAGATCCCAGAGTAAGCTGTGAGGCTAAAAACAACCAGGGGCTAAGACAACAGCCTTGCTGAAAAAAAGGTCTGAATGAGTCACACAGAGCCCTAGGGACTGACACTTTTAAACATAAACCACCACTTCCTGTTCCCTCCCCCCATCCTTGGAAATGAGCACGCTGGCCGGGGAAGCCGCTGATCCAACACCTCTCCAACGCTCCTCTGCCAGCCAGGGCTGATGCAGAAGCCTGCTGCCTCCAAACTGCCCTGCCACCATCTCCCCAGGTGCACTGAAGCCTCTCAAAGCTACTGAATCTTTGGTGAGGATACAGCATGCTCAGAGCTGGGGGTCCAGCATGAGGAGCCTGCTGAGCTGTTAGTGTCCCATGGATGGTGTGAGGGTATTGCTTGATGTTTCAGGTAGGTAAGTACACTCCTACACTCATTTCTTCAGAAAGTGATCAGAGTGAGAGCTCTGTGCATTAATTACAGGTGAAAACACACTGAAGAGAAGGCAGAAGTACAGACTTGGATTTTAGAAAGGAGTAAGGTTACCAGACAGGTGTTACTGGGATGGGTGCTAAACAACATGCCCTGCCACAGGGTGTGGGCATTGCCAACTACAAAATTATTCCAGATAGCTGTATCTGAAATTGCACAGAAAGGTGCATGCAGAGCTCAATGAGCAGCTCAAACACAGCTGATTGACTCAAGCATCTATGCAACGCAGTGCGTGAGCACAGAGCGGGGATGACCTGTCCTACGCTGAGCACCCTGACTAGGAAAGAGGTTGCAGCCACAGTATGAAAAGTTATTTGAATGCTTCCACTCAGCTTTTAGCAACAGAAAAAAAAAATCAAATGCATGCTCAGAACTGAGGACACACCAAGAAAACCCATTACACCAATGCATAAGGCTTAGCTGATCTTTAATTCCAGTTCTCTGCTCAGCTCACCTCATCAGAACCAGGTATGGTACCCAGAAAGCTAAGGAGGTATGAGAATTCTTCTGTCATTAAGCAAATACATAGCCTAGGTCTTCCCAACATGGAAAGGAGTCTACCCAAATGTATACTGGAGGACTATAGAACAACAAGCAGCAGAAGAAAGATAGGCAGGGACAAACTGCTCATGGTTCCCTCACACTCCAAAATGAGAAGGACCCAATGAAACCATGAGGCAGGAAGTCTAAAGCAAAACAAATCAGGTTTGTTCTTTATGTCTGATGAATCAGTGCCACAAAACAGAGGGGAGAGCAGACTGGGACTGCGAAGTCTTCATAAGAACTTGTCTACAGAGTAACACAATGCAAGCACAGCAAATCACCTAAATCATTGCTTGCTAGAAGGAAGGAGAGTAGGGCAGGAGAGTGTTCATGCCTTAGCTGCTGCTGTATCCTATTCTAATTCCTAAGCAATGTACAGTCTGCCCTTGCTAAAGACACCATGCTGGACTTTGAGATGATGTAGTGGAGCTGCAGGTCATTATATTTGTAACTCTTATGAACAACATTTGCTTCCAGCTGGTTCTACATTGCTATTTGTGAACATAGGAGAGCAGGGGAGAATGAATTTTGGGACATGTTGTTATCACAGAAAAAAAAGGAAACATTTTTACAAGATACTCACTGAAAGGGTTAAGGCCTTGTCTTTTTCCACTGGGGAAACTGCTCAGGCTACCTGTAAAATCCAAGAACCATGTTAAATCCAAAACCCACTGTCTGCTGCGGGAGGGCAGGTTCAAAGGTGCTCCTCTGAGTACGCAAACAGCAAGTCCTGCCAGCACTCCTCAAGATTCACATGCAAGAGTCAGACTAATGTGCTTAAGGTGAGAGGTGTTAAATACCTGGTTTGATGGGGGCAAGAAGCAACAATTACAAGGTTAAATTGTGGAAGAAGAAAGGAAGAATGCAAGTAGTGCTAGCAAGTTCCCCAAAATGGTTTTTGCTAACAGCAAGCAAAGTTATTTGATGTAGAAAGGGGGTGGTCAGAAAAGAGTGCAGGTGTAAGCAATACACATAGCCCAAGTTTACTGTATCTTTAGCTTGGACTAAACAATCAAACAGGTGCCTAAAATCAAAGACCAGAACTCAGACCTGGCAGAAGGGCAGGCTGACAGCAGAGCTGTGTGTCAGGAGATAGCGGCACATGCACCCTACATCAGATCGAGCTCAAGACAAGGGCTCTCGCCTCAACAATAAACCTGTTCTGACCATGCACTTGGTACAGACAGCTCAGGGATCTCTCAAAAGCATGTCATTTCCTGCTAGCTGCTCATTAGCTGGAAATGGGAAGCCCTGCTCCCAGCCAGCAGCACTAAAGCCTGCTGCCACCCTCCACTCCAGCCCAGACTACCTTTGATCTGTGCATCTGACCTGAAAGCACAGTTTGCTTCGCCTACCGAGTACCCTGCACACTTGCAGCAAAAGTACACTTTGTACAAAAGCCAGGCAAGAAGAAGCTTCAAGCAGGGGTGGGACTGGGGAAGCCCCAGGAAAACAGGGACAGGGTGCAGCACAGAAGTGGAAGTGCTGGGAAGGGAAAGAAGAGGGGAAGAAAGGTGCAGTTGGTCGAGTTTGACACGGGACTCAAAGGATGACATGCTGGCTTTCGAGATCATTAATAAGAGGAACTGTATAAACACTGTCAGGTTTCAATTCTACGCCCCAGAACACCAGCCTCGTATCGGCCATCTGCCCCGGCAGGATCAGAGGAACCGCTTCCCATTCATTTCTGCCTCCATGTATAAAAAGCAGAGCTCCGTTGCCAAGGGGCAAATTCTCTCCAGAGCTAATTGGGACTTTTCCCAGGGGGCTGGCAATAAAAACCATGGGCCTTTACGAGCCGCCAAGGCCGGGCCTTGCGCGGCCCAGCAGCGCCCTCCAGGGCCTTTACTAGCCGCCCTCTGCCAGGGCCCTGGAGGGCGCTGCTGGGCCGCGCAAGGCCCGGCCCGACCTCTCCCCGGCCGCCTGGTTAAGGGAAAGGCAGCACGGGAAAGAAAACAAAATACACCCCGAGCCTTTTCGCTTTGGCACCCAGTGCGGCTAAGCCTGCCCTGCCTGTCTTCAGGAAAGGGCGGGAGGTTCGGGGGAGCCGATACAAAAGGCAGGGGGCAAGCCTGACATGGGAGGTCTGGGCAGGGCAACCCCTTTCCAGCAGCACAGCCTGATCCCGTGCTTCCCTTCCTCCAAAACACCTCGATGCCCATCCCCTGCTCCTCCAAAGGTATAGAGGATCGTCCTTCAGCCTTCCATATATACATATATACATAAGCGCAGGCCAGCCACATGCACCTCCAGAGGACAAAACTTGCCAAAGAAACAGTGCACCAAGCATAAAGTTGACATGAAAGAGCAGGACGGATGTGGCAGAAGGTGGCAGTGGGTTACTAAGATATACCTGGGAAGCCTCTGGGTGTTACAGACCAGCACTCAGTAAACTTTGTAACACCCAGTATTTGCCTCGTTCAGAAGTACACTGCTTCGGGTACCGTTTCTAGCCTCCCTGGATTGGGTCAAATGTCTTTCATAAGGAAAAGCTCCAAGGAAACAAACCCTGGTTGCTTCTGATAAGTAGAAATGATTCCTCAGATTTACCAAGCAAAGCTCTCACCTTTGATGGGGGAGGAACAGGCTACACAAGCCTCATTCTGTGTTCTCAATACTGATGTCCTCATTAATACTAACCATCAGTTAGTATTATATATATTACTTTCCTCGAGATTAAAGGTGACAAACTACAGCATTGCTACTGAGCTCCAAATGGGGGTATCAAACAAGGCAAACAAAAATAAGCACTGAACCAGTGGGCCTCATTTACATTCTAATCTAATTGCCTTTTTATCAACTCATTTCCTGCTCACAGTTTTCTTGTAGTCTTGTGGCTGTCAGCTTTCTACCATCATCCAGAGACCTTTCCTAGGTGACTGCTCCCACACAGCTGCGTGCACAGCAGTGATAAAGAGCATCCTCATTCCCACAAGCCTCCCAAGCACACAATCAGTTACTTCTGTGGACACCAATAACGGTCCCAAACATCACTAAATTAAACCTGCTGATTAGATTGCCCATTATTTTTCCTTCTTTCTGTAGTATTTGCTGAACCCCAGTAGAAAGGGACATTCTGTTAAATTACATACACACTTTTTAATTTAGACATTTTGATCCTGTGTCTGGACTGTGCTCTTGGTAGCTGGCTGTTGGCAGATAGTGACTCGGTTCCACCCCAGAAGTTCTCATGGCCTGTGAAGCGTGCCCAACACCTACCATCTAAAAAGCTTTTGGATGGCAAAGGTATCATGGGGTCTGAACTGGCAGAAGAAAGCTTCCTGTCAGCTGGCAGAGGGACATTTCTTCACTGCTTAATCCCTTAGCTCCTCTTTGGGCAGGCACAAAATGCTGACTTTGTCTTCTGAATTTGGAAGAATTGGAACTCCAGCGTTTTGATGCCAGCACTACTAGTGTGTACGCCTTGCTCGGATCTACAGTCCTCCTCAGAGATCACTGGACTCCAATTAATCTCAGGTCCAGTATCTCCAGCAAAGCTCTACAGCACATGTCTATCTCCTCTCAAGGACCCTGTGCCTGTTGACTAATGCAGAGAGCTACATTTGTTCTTTCATCACAGATGGTTCTCCCATTAACTCAGGCTGTGCTGACTGCACTGATGAATACTAACTTTTAACACGCTGTAAATCAGCCTGGTTTCCTTTCTCAATTCCTCAGACAGACAATCCTAGATCAAATGAAGGCAAAGGTTTCTGGTTTATTCCGAGATACAAGCGCTCCCTGTTTATCATGCCCCAGTTTAAGAAACCATTTGTAGGCTTGTGCAAGTCCTTAAGGGCTGGCTGTACGTAGCTACTCCATGTTGAGATCCAGGAATGGTATTTTTCTATCTGAGCTGACACAAACACATCTGGTGTAAGCAGAGGGGCAAATGCTGTGCAAAGTGGCCTCCAAACCTAACAAATTTCCCAGCAACTTTTGGGGACATCATAAGGATGGAGAAGAGGAAGGGTTGCTGAAGGACTGGACAGCTGGTTTCCTCGCTGAAGAGCCACTGGCTGGCACTACCCACATATGAGGTTACTGCAGGTATCAAGAACCTGCTGAGGAAAGGAAGAGACGGAGTACTATGCATCTCAGATTTGATCCTAAGCTGGTAAGAGCTCAGATTCAGGTTTGTCTCTGCATATCCCAGCCGAATCCTCCCACATAAATCTTAGACTACCTAATGCCCAAGAGCATATAACAGGGCTGATATATCTGTGCCTTGTGCTTCCTTCAAGCAACACTATTTCCATGGTTGAATGGAACCGGCCAAAGGAAAAAACAACCGACCAAAACACTGACAATCATGCAGAAACCTTAACATCTTTTTTCCTCAGCATCCCAAACTCTACAGAGTTTGTCTTATTTTAAGAATCATTACACATGCTAAGGTTGCCTAGCAGGAGGCACACTCATATGGAATGATGACCCACTTCATTTGAGTCCTTATACTGTATTGCCAGATACCCAACCAGGACTTGGAACATCTGAAGCAAGTTCATTTGTAATGAAGTATATGAAGGGAAAACAATGACTTTCCTTGCTTCCCTCCAACCCTTCCTCATTCAATCCAGACGAGAAAAACCTTTCCAGCAAAGCTTTTGTTGAAACAGAAATATTTCCATGAGAAATTTTGGTGTCATCTGACTGGCAGTTAATGAGTGAAAGCACATCATCAAAAAGGTTCCAAACTACCTCTTGGCTTGGGCTCACAGTGACCTCAGCCTCAGCAGATGTTTGGAGGCCATGGTATGGAGAAAGAAACAGACCAAACACACAGACTAGCTGACTGACTACATGCACCCTTGATCAGGATCAGGCAAAGTTGAAGAAGTGGTAAGCTACTGGTTATTTCTTAATTTAGAAATCCTTGTGAATGGAAAGCAGAGAAGGATGTCTACCACCTTACAAATCCATCACAAACTTGCTGCCTGCACACCCGAGTTTTCTCCCCTCAGTTCTTTCCTATGTGTCAGTACCCACTCCCTGCACTGCCCCTTCTCCTGCTTTTCAGCCCTCACCATCCTCTAGCCCGCCTTGGTCCTCCTTCCACGTAACACCCACTTATCTTTCATCCTCAGGGCCTATCAGGCCTTTGGTAGGTGTGTTGGGCTGTGTGATAAAACAAGGTCAGAGCCCTTTTTTTACACAGAATCCTGTCCTCATACAATGGAAGAAATCACAGAAGGCCAAGGCTGTGTTCCCAGCAAATAGCTGGGCAGCCAGATGCTTACAGCAGTGTTTTATTGCTTGCTTCCCCTTTAGCACATGCTCAAAGTTTCACATTCTCTTCCTTCTCTCCTCTCCCCACATCCCCCTGCTCCTATTCCTTCCCATAAACTAAATTTTGAACAGTCAGTTGGCCAAAGCAGCAGATTCCAGAGGGTCTTATTCCAGGCCAAATAGCAATAAAAACTCATTTGGCATATTCAGCTTATTGGGAAGGTAATAAAATTAAGGTTTGCTATTTTGGTATGTCATTCCTCAGCAAGGTACCAATGACTAAGAAAAAACTTCCACTGAGCCAGGGAAGCTGAATGATCACAGCTGATGAGTAACACAACAGGCTTGTTACGATAACAAAGATGGTTGCAAAGCACCTAGAGAAAGCAACTTCTGAACACCCAAATGCACCCACTCCCTTCCCACTTGTGCTAAACCTGAGGAATGAACTAAGGTTAAGCCTGGAGAAAGGTACCCACCCTGCCTCAACTGGCACAACAGTTCTAACAAGAGTTGCCTGCATGGCCAAAACAGCTGCACAGGAAATTAGTTTGCCTTCTCCTGCCAAGCAAGTCTGCCCAACAGTCAAGAATGACTGATAGTGATTGAATTTGGGTTGAACAGTTTCGGTTCATAAAGTTCCCAAAAATATCAATTTGGTTTGGGTCCCAACAGAAGATGAGGTAAAGATGAAAGAGGAAGAACAGGAAGGAGGGTGGGTTGGTTGCTCAGGCACTAATCAGAAAGGAGACTACTATTCATAGACCCTATTCCCCTGAGCATTAAAGTGCAGTTTAACTGGGAAGAAGTTCAGTGGTACAGTCCTGCACTTTGAGTTGTTCTCTCTGCATCACCCACTTCCCTGAATGCTGGATTTGGCAATGAAAAGAAATAATTTTTGTTGTTAGTCAGCAGGGTCTCTGGAGAAGGACTGGGTCTGTGCTGGCTCATACATCATCCAACCTACATGGCTGAACAGGAATACTGTTAGCAGTGTATTACTCATAAGGGACCCGACCTGAACTGCAGCTTCCAAGGACTTCTAAAGTACAAGCAGGGCTCTGGACAAGGCTCATCTTTTTGCCCTGTTTCTATAGTGCTTAGCACAAAAGTCCACAATAAGGGCTGAGAGAGAGCCATAACACAAATAATGAGCTACATTTGCGTGTCAGGTTGTTAATCCCACTCATTTTGTTCAAACTGTGGCACCTTTGAATCAGCTGGGAGAAAGAGATGCCTGAGTTTGCCCCAACTCCATGTCAGTCTTTTATTGTCAAGCACCAGGGAAGGAAAGGCACTCACCTCCTTCCTTGCTGACTCCCAAGCATCCCTTCAGCTCCTGAAGAGAGATTGACTTGTCCTTGTTGAGGTCACAGTAGTCAGTGAAGCGTCGGGCACATTTCTTGGGCTTGGCTTTCTTCTTTACGTAACGCTTGAAAGGCTTCAGCTCCCTCTTGTTGATGTCGTTGCTGCTGTTGTTGTCCAGCTGGCTGAAGTACCAGTGTACCACTCGCTCCTCCAGTGTGTGGCTGGGGTCTGGCTCAGAGAACCTGGAAGATAGAAAGCACAGGCCTGCAACAAATGGGTGCTCTCACCAGCACTGCCCAGGACGTGCTGAGGAGCCAGAGCTGCGCACCAAGCGAGACACACACTATGCTGTATTTAAAGCAGGCACCAAACCCAAGCCTTGCAGTCTCCTCCTTTTAGCTGGGATCTTTTGAGGGAGATAAACTTTTCCTAAAAATGTCCTTTAACATTAACAGATGATGCCAAGAGATTACTGGAGACCGATGCCCCGGCATAGCTCTGGTTCTCCTCACACCAGTTGCTAAAACTTTGCCCTATGCCAGAAGAATCCTCTTTTAGAGGGCAACCTCCATGGTCTTTTTACCCCTTGGATTCCCAGTCAATTTATGAGCAGGAGAGCTGTGAGTGCCAGCTGTCACAGTAGTGTGTGTAATAGCAACCCAGACTTCAGAAAGGGAACCAATTAATTTAATGCAAGACACATTGGCTGTTTAAAAATGTCCTTGGCAAGATGCGACATTCCTGCTGTATCTATTTATACAATCTGAACTCCTGTGCTTGTGTTTTCAGCATATTTAAATGCTTTTCACATCGTTGATTTCTACACAAGAATTCCACAGCAGACAAGCACCGCAAAGCCATTAAAAGCAATGCTAGGGAACCGGTAACTTCAGTTTGTAGCATCACAAGGAGTAAGGAATGAAGCAAGTTTGATGTTATTTGGCTCACATTTTCTTTGTGGACCACAATCACAGAATTGTGGTGGTTGGAAGGGACCTCCAGAGATCATCGGGTCCAACCCCCCTGCCAAAGCAGGATCCCTAGAACAGGTCGCACAGGGAGATGTCCAGACAGGTCTGGAATATCTCCAGAGAAGGAGACTCCACACCCCCCTGGGCAGCCTGTCCCAGGGCTCTGTCACCCTCACTGTGTGAAAGTTTTTCCCCATGTTGGTGCGGAACTTCCTGTGCTCCAACTTGCAGCCATTGCCCCTTGTCCTGTCCCCACAGACCACTGAGAAGAGGCTGGCCATTTCCCCATGTGTCCCACACTTCAGATATTTATAAACATTAATAAGGTCCCCCCTTAGTCTTCTTTTCTCAAGGCTGAACAGTCCCAGCTCACTCAGCCTTTCCTCATAGGGGAGATGCTCCAGGCCCTTAATCATCTTTGTAGCCCTTCTCTGGACTCTCTCCAGGAGATCCCTGTCTTTTTTATACCAAGGAGCCCCGAACTGGACACAATACTCCAGGTGGGGCCTGACCAGGGCAGAGTAGAGGGGGAGGAACACCTCCTTTGACCTGCTGGCCACACTCCTCCTGATGACCCCCAGGATCCCATTGGCTCTCTTAGCCCCCAGGGCACACTGCTGGCTCATGGCCAACCTGTAACCCACCAGGACCCCCAGGTCCTTCGCCACAGAGTTCCTCTCCAGCAGGTCATCCCCAACTCTGTACTGATTCCAGCAGTTATTCCTTCCCAGGAGCAAGACTCTGCACTTGCTTTTGTTGAACCTCATCTGGTTTCTCCCTGCCCAGCTCTCCAGCCTGTCCAGGTCTCGCTGGATGGCAGCGCAGTGTTCCTGCGTGTCAGCCACTCCTCCCAGCTTTGTCTCATCTGCACTTGCTGAGGGTGGATGCTATTCCCTCATCAGGGTCGTCAGTGAAGATGTTAAACAGGACCGGACCCAACACCAAGCCCTGGAGAACACTGCCAGTTACAGGTCTCCAGTCAGACTCTGCAACAACAAACAGTATCAGAGAGATGAGGAAGAGGAGGAAAAGCAAAGCAGCTGAAGATTCACAGAGACTCAATGTCATCACTAAGCATGCACTAGCCTGTGGTACCGTCTAAGCAGCACCTGGTACACTGCAGCAGGAAAGAGGTTATGCCTCAGCGATAGAGAGAACCAGGGAAGAATGTCTTTCTAAAGAGGAATTCTTGAAAATCTGCACTAAGCTAGTCCATCTTTTCTCCATGTGATGAGTGTGCCAGAGAAAACTGAAGTGATGCTGCAGTGAGGCTGAGGCTTGAGCCTTTTTCCTCCCAGAAGTAAAGCATTTCAGTGCATGTGTCTGACAGGGAGTCAGACACACTACACTGGCACTGGTTGCTCTGATGAATTCCAGCAGCCACCTCCAGCTGCTGCCTAATTCCTTCCCCAGCAGTGAGAGTGGGACAGTTGCATGCTGCAGGCAGCCAGCCTCTGGTGGGAGATGGGGAAATATGAACCCAGGTACCTTATAAAATGCACTTTCAGATTGTCACAAAACTTGTTTCAGAAACCAGTAGGATACATAGTGACTGAAAATTTATCCAGTATGACCAGTTTTGTCTCAGACAGCTACCAAGCATGGAAAAACAAAAATGGTCATTTAAATCCCTAGTGAGCGGGAGGGAGAGTATGCAACATGCAAAAAGCAGGCACTGGAGCTCTGGTGGAGGACAGAGATCCCCATTAACCTTCCCCAACAGCTTTTACAAATGATGTTACCCATAGAAAGGTAGCCCCTACCCTGAGACACCAGCATCCTCAAAACAAGTAAGTGCACACAGTAGGGGGCGGCAAATAAACCACATATTCTTTCCTAAGTTCTTACTTGAAACTCTCTCCATTGTTTAGTTCTTAGCTGAGAAGCACCCTGATCAGCATCTCCTTCATGTACAGTGGCATAGCACTGTGGGGGAGGAAAAGGAGGTTGGGAAGAAATTTGGCTGAGTTTTGGGAGCCAAAATACAAGACAAGCAAGCCCCTGGAGTCACCTATTGACAAGCAGAAATTGCAAACATCTCCCCAGGAAGCTGAGGGACTGCATGGATTTTTCAGAGCCTTGAAACTGTATGTGAAGACCAGGATGACAGGAGAGAATAAAAACACACCCTGTGGCTTGTTTTTATGACATGTATGAACAGAGTCATTGGCTTCTGCCCCTTTTGGAAACAAACTGGCTATTGTTTGCAGACCAGCATGTTTCCAACAGCCACAGGGAATTTCTGTATTGCAAGGGACAATATTATGGTTTTTTTTTTCTGAGATAGAGGGATAAAAATTGAGCTTTTACATGTGAAATTCCTCTTATCCACAGATAGGCCTGCATTTTGTTTCCTGAAGGCCCACAACTGGAGAGGCAGAAATGGAGAAAATAGAGTATCTTAGAACCCACAGCAGAAAGACAACAGACAGGAACGCGAGCACGACTGTATCTGCTGAAGAGACACTCAGAAGCAGGACTGCTTTTTCAGTCAGCCCAAGGAGGAGCTCTTAGTCACCAGAAGAGGCAGTAACAGCTCTCTTCAGCACTTCCAATACAAAAATCTGGGAAATCCACAGGCTAATACAAATACATTGAGTAATCAGGTGATGATGTATCAATTTTTGTCACCACACAGACGCTGAGAGTTCATGCTGAAAACCCCAGTGTGCTAACAGAGCTAAAGGGAGTTAAGCTTTGCTGCTGGGACTGTGGAAGGAAGAAAGATAAAGCTATTTCTGGGGTTTCACTGCTTGCTGTTGGCTGGCTTAGCTGGACTGAAGCTCCTGAGATGGTTACCTGCCCTTTCTGATAATTACACAGGAAGGATCCTCAGCATCTTAGTGCAGCCATCTCTCTCTGGTGTAAGAAATAACATGGTACACTAAAGGAGGCTTACATACCATCTATGAAACATGAATTGATGCAACTTCACAGCACTGCTAAGCCACCTAGCTTTGATGATGTGCCAAGACAACCACCACAGCTGCTGGATCAGATGAAATAAATCTGGGGGCTCCGACTGTCCTGCAAGCACAAACTACACAAGAGTGTTCCAAGGGCATTTCTCTCTATTATGTCTCCATTGCTGTCGCAAGAGAAATCAGTCTGCCCTCAGATGGAAGCTTCATTTGTTGTGCAGCCTCTCTCCTCATTCAGACCACAAAGGAATCAGAAAAAACAAGAGAGAACAAAGCTGCTTGGTACATTCTCAACTCCCAACAAAACATCTCTCACTCTGACACCAGTCACACAAAAATCCACTAAATTCCAGTCTCCCACCCCGGTGCTGTAGCTGCTTTGTAAGACCTAGTAAAGACAGACATTACCCAAACACAAACAGCCTTCTCAGTCTTCTCATGTTGACTATGTCACAGCTGTACTTAACTTTCTTCCTAATCGTTCTTCTTTAGCACTGTATGTCAAAATGCTCAATCCGTAAAGAAAGAGTGCTGGGGAACACAGCTCTGTGCAAGCTGATTTTCCAAATCTAACCTGCTATTGCTGGATCACTTCTGTAAGCCAGCAAGTTTAGCTCCATTATGCAGCATAAGCCCACCCACAGTCAAACATTTAAGAGAAGCATGGTCTGTCCTTAACAGCCTAGGACAGAGAACTTGCTCTCTCAGGTTTCTTACAAATTTGTTGGCATCAAGTATGTAGTCTTCTCTAAGCTTTTGCTCCTCCTCCTCCTCCTCCTCCTGTATAATGTGCTATCAGCTCCCTTATAGGAGGAGAATATGTATTTTTTAGGTGGCTTATGCTTGAAGGTATGTGGATTAATGTTCTGTTACTTTTAACAATATTATTTTCCAGTTGAGACACACTTCCACAGAATATCTTCCTATCATCTGGTGTAACTGTGGTACAGGCAGAAAGCAAAGAGGCTATGAAAAGCCATGGATATGTACTTTTGCACCTGCACTGAGTTCTGGAGCAGAGGGAAAAATACACCAAAATATCAGAGCGCTTGAATATACACTTTGCATGCAGTCTGTAATGCTTTCCAGCCCTTGCATCCCCCTACAAGAAAGGAGGAATTAGCTCAGTGTGAAGAGGCAGGGAAGGAGGAGAGGTATATAGGGTAAAGTATGCAAGAGGAGCAGATGCCAGATGGTACTTGTGTACAGAACTGTGTACAGTGTGCAACCACATCACCCTCCAGGTGAACTGTGCTGTAAAAGCTCGGTGTTTCCCACTAAGTTTTACTAAAGAAACTCAAGTCCGTTCCTACCAAAGCTGGCCCTTTGCTCCCTGAACACTTGCAGCCCAACTGCGTCCCACCACTCAGGCTGCACAGACCCACGGTACTGCTGCAGTGACAGAAAACCCTGATACCAATCACTGCTCTGACAGAAGGCAAGGCTGCAATCTCTGAAGCATCCAGCAGGTGGTCACCTGGTTGAAGACTTCCAGACCACCTATAGTTCTGTAATATAACCTTCATGTAGCAACAGTAGCAGCTGAGGCAGGAGGGGAGTAAGAGCAGCCTAACATCACCTAACTGGTTTACAGGGACTATAAACCAGAGGGAGCTATTGCAGGATGAATGAACACTGCTGGACAAGTCGCTACTAGCAGAAGCAACAGAGTAGAAAGAGTTACTCCAGCTTCCACTCATAATACACAAGGTATATTTGTGGTCAGGATGTCTACAGGAGTTAAGGCTGTAAGTTACTACGACTTGAAAAGACTTTGCACAGATGCATACCTTGCTTGGTGCTGCTGCTGAGTGAGGAGCAGATGAGAGCAAAGCTAAAAAATTATGGGACTGACCCTGCCAGTCAACACCCATAACAGCATTAATGAGGTCCACCAAGGTACCCGCAGGGAGTAGTAAAAAGTGATTAAGTTGAACAAACTGAGGTAAAATTCAGAATGGTTCTTGCTCTGCATTCTCTTCTTGCTCTCCTTTTGTTGCTCTTTGCAGTTGTCTATTCTAAAGGCAAAGGCTATAACTGTGGAACAGAGTTTAGATCAAAGAGGATTACTCTGAAGGAACTGCAAAAGGATCCTGTATTTGTTTTACTGTTCTCCTTTTCCTGTAGACAAAGAATCAAGAAACCAGCAGAAAACTAAGCTGTGTTCAGACTAAACAAAAGGGTACTACCACAGTCCAAATTCATTACAGGGAACACATAATTCCACTACAGTTAAAACTTCAGTTAACTTATTACAGGCTCAGTTTGCTCCTCTCCTGCAGCTAAGTTGTGTCTGAAACATTATTATGAACACAACTTCTCTGAAGATTGTGGGATAAATCATTTAGAAGGTTTAAAATCACCTCCCTGCACTCCTCATGGACTGTTCAACCATCCTCTTACCTGAACTCTCCTGTATCTTTAATTAGGCCAGAATTTCCATAGGAGCATAGAGAGAAGTTGGTATCCAGCTGCAGTTGAAATGCAGGAGGAGCTGGGCATTAACTTCTCTATGCTATCTGACAGTGTTAAATCTTTATTAAAACATGGCTTACCTGCAGAACCCCCCAGAGATGTGCTGAGCTCTGCTTACCCACTTCAAACTGCTCAACCGCAGCACGATAAGGAACCTTGGGGGGGCAATTTTCTGAATTCACTTGAGGAGTAACTGACAACTTGAAATGAAGGGACACAGCTGCTGTGTTACATGATGAGGGTGGCTCTTGTAAGCTGCCCTTTTAGCCTTAGATTCTACAGGACAGTCATATTTTTGCTGATAATGTAGCAAGCCATAATGCACAGGTTTTGTTTTGACAATTAACATTAACTTCCAAATTGGCAGGGACAAAAGAGTTTCTCAGATCTGGGAAACCCAGGTTGGGAATCCCCTTTGGTCTATTTTAGTTTAGGCCCTGAGTGATGTGAATATGTCTGAATTAGAAAATAGACTAAAATGTACTAAAGTGAAGTCTAAATTTTAAAAAGAACTGCTCCTATTGTTTAGGATTTATAAGTGAACAATTTCAACTACATGTTTTTCTCAAAAATTATACCAAACACTGGTTAATAAACCAATTTCCTACAAGTGCTCCCTTACTTTGAAAACATACAGTAACAAGACATGCCTTGGAGTTATTACATAAACTTAAAATTAAGAATGAATTTTACCAGAGATTTTTGGTTTCAAAAGTCTAAATGAAGTCTACTTGGCTATTTTGCTGTAATATAAACCAGGGCCATGAGGAAGGGAAGTTCTCATCTCATTTACATCATTGTAAGGCAAGAGTAACTCAATTAAAGTCAATAGCTTTGAACTTGCTTAAACAAGACAAGACCTATAAGGGATTACAAGGTTGTTTTAAGCATGCCCAATAATAAAAAAGTCTTATCAGGTTTTACTTACATGGCCTGCAGCAATCCAAGTTATACAGCCTCACTTTGCTGCTACTACACTGCTCATGTATGCCAAGTGTAAAGCATGCAGTTTAGCATAGTTCTATGGAGTATTTTTAAATGCAGACCTCTAATTTCTCCCCATATTCATCCCTCCTCCCCCCTGCCCACAAAAAAAAGCTAATACAGACATTCAGTGCAAAGCCACAGCTAGCTTTGCAGCATAAATAAAGTCCTGAAGATGAAGACACTCAAAGGCAAGAAGTTCTCTTGCATGTCCAGATTCAGACTGAAAGCAGCAGGGTAATGTAATTTGATTTCCTGTATATCATACTCACTGAATGTGAATCAAATTACTCTGAGGACCATAACTTGGGTTTGACTAAAGCAAGTCTTTCTGAAAGGCATCAGGTCTAAGATGAAAGCCTTAGAGAGGGGGGGTGTGTCATCTCCATGACTTCATTTTGCCTTAGAATTGCCCTTGCTTTAAAGAAATTTTGATTACAAGTTTGTTTATATTCAGCTAATCATGTTCTTCCCTGGTAGACTAAAGAGCCTGCAGAGCTTTTGTCCCTGTGGAGATACACAGATTATACAAAATCACCTTCTTTCCTTTTTCCCTTTTCTGTTACCACCCTGAGAAAGGCTGAGCTCCTCAAGACTCACCATTAGGCTTTTTCAGTCCTTGAAACTTCGGGCTCTTCTCTGTGTTTGGTCCCATATTATAATGTCAATACTAAAGATGCATGTTGTATGCCAGAATCATCTCTCTGCTGCCATGGAGAAACAGGAATACTACCCACCTTCCCTAAAACTCCTACTTGCTGCTTCTCTGATTAAAATACACAGGACAATATATGGTCCATTTGGCACAGGGGTAGGGTATGGCTTGCTGCTTGCCTGGTCTGCCCCTGCAACAGGCATAAAGCTTTGCTGGTGATGCATTCAAACTTTACCTTGGATCATCAGATGCATTTGTTCAAACTCTAAAAAAGGCCCAGGAGGATTAAATGCTGAACATTGTAAACAACCAGAAAGATGAAGGCTACAGAGGGAACCAGCACCTCTTTAAATAAAGAGCCTCTTCTGCCATCGTTATGGCAAAGAAGAAGAGCCTGCAATAAGTGATGCTTGGCCTCAACTGAGAACACCAACATTAAAACTAACATGACTGCCAAAGAGAAAGCAGATAGCCAGATCTCTAGCTTTCCTTTTCCACATGACCTTCTCAGCAAATCTGAGCCTGGTACATATAGGATAAGGACTGTTATAATTCCAGTATTTTGTTAGTTGTTAAGGTTAGAAATTAATTAGCCCTATGATTAACCCTATAGACAAAATACTCCTGTTGTCATAGAAAAGGATTTTCATTTCCAGTGCCAAAGGGAAGTTAGGTCATCCAGACAATTTGAGGTATTTCTGAAGAGAGGATTCAGGACATTAATCCCCTTGGGAAACCTGGAAAGCAGGACTCATTGCACAGAGGCAGCTTCCCAACAATCCAAAATGAAAGCTGTATTGATTAAACTTTTAAGTACCCCAAATTCCTAGAAATGCTTTTCTTTGCAAAATAAATGGTCCCATTATGGTTGGATGGAAAAGCTTGACGTGTATTCTTTGGGGTGCTTAGCCTAGCTGACGCACATGGAAGCTCATGCCAGAGCAGCTTCCTGAATTTAACTGTGGCTGTGGGCAGGCAGAGTATTTGGGTGGCAGCAGCCTTTTGCCTTACAAAGGACAGCTTGCTAAAAGATTTCTTTTTCCCCTTGCAACTGGGCTGCCAACACTGGAGCTGAAAATAAATCAACGTGATGACTGTGTGAAGAGCTGGGCAGTGAAAAATTCTATCAGAAAGGCCTCTATTGAAAGCTGAGAAATTCACAAAGCTTGGGGAACATTAGGAAGCAAGCCTGCTGGTGTATAGAAGTGCCATGGGGTCATACATCCCTGGTCTCTACGATATTGGTTTATATTAAGCTTTAAGAGTGATGACTGCATTGGCTGGGTTTCAGTTCCAGTGCCAAAGATGCCAAATAAATATCAAATACTCTCTGGGGCTTCCCACTGCCCCCACCCACTGCATTTGAACTGTGCAAATTAGACAAAATTGACATTGGAATGCTTATGGCAGGGAGAGAACAATGTATTTCCCAACCTTGGGGTATTTTTGACCCTGTTTATGTGAGAATACAGGCATGCCAGGCATATACTGCTCATTTGCTGGGTTACAGAGTATTTCTCGTGCGCAGGCACTCTGCACCTGGACCTTACAAATCAGGCTGGTGGCTAAGTTAAAAGAATATGGACTCAAAAAAGCAATCCATACTGAAACCAAGAGCCATGGAGGTGCCACCCAGGAAAATTTTTGGCTTGAGCAGTTAAAGATAGCACTGCTTCCTTCTACATTTTGAAAGAGGAAAGGAGGATCAGCATCACTCTCAGTAAGTTGGAGCAATACCCACAGAAGTAAAGGCATGCACAGAGGCACCTCCTTCATCTCTATCCCCCTACAAGCACAGTATTCCTTGGGGCATCCCTGTGTGCTAAACTAACACTGACCCCCTTCTATAGCTGGGAGAATCCAGAAGCATAGAAGCCTTGCTTAGCAGAGACAATACAGCACTTTACATCCATCACAGTCCACGACACTGCTGCACTAATAGGATTTCCTGAGACCAAGCAGAAGGGGGAGACAAGACCTCAGCTTTTCTCCAGTTCCAAAACACACACTTCCAGCTACTTCTCCCAACAGGCCTGATGCTGCTCCTTCCACAAGGGATGAGCAGGCAGCCAGTCAGAGGGGAGGGCAGTGAAAAACAGCTCCTCTCATCGGCAGGCTGGCTCTGGCCCCACAGCAAAACCACAGTGCTAGTACTGCCAAGGATTTGGTTTGCATTCTTCACTCCCCGCAGTAGCCACTAGGCCACACAGTCTCCTTCAATCCATTTGCATTTTATTAGGTCTTTTCATGTACTGGGGCACAAAAGACCAAGCCACTTCCTCCCACTGAGCTCTCATTTCACACTTCAAATGGGCTACACTAACCTTTATGGCAGACCAGCTGCCAGGGCCGAGGGGTGGGAGAAGGCAGGCAGGGCTAGGATGACAGGACAGAACAGCATCTCAAGATGCAGCCTCAGCTCCTCTCCCAGCAACCCAGAACCACACCTTTCCCACCCAGAGCTCTGCAGCCACCCTGGTGACACTCAGCCCGAGTGCTTTCTGGACTCACCTCCCACCCCCAGTAGGTGCTGCAGAGTTAATAGCCTGTACCATGTCCGTAGTCAGAGCATCAAGTAAGCTGGTAATAAATTCAACTTTCTTCCCTTCTGGGCAGCCTGGAAAAAGAAAAGAGAAGATTTAATGCAAAAACCACACAGAATTGGGTCTCTTACCCCAGCTCAGCAGGGATCAGCAAGATCCTTGCTCTACAGTCTCTAAAGAAAGGCAGGAGAATCCTTTGGTGGGTTTCTCTGCAAGCAATTTGTCCTGCAGGTTCTGTCCAGGCACACACAGGGTCACCACCAGTATCTGGCAGGAAGACCACGTGGTTAGCTTTATGGTGTCTCCCATTTCTCTACCAGTGTAACCACAGGGATGTGCTGGAAAATGCCTGGCAGGCAGGAGTTCCCATGGTGACACTTGCAGAGAAGTTTACCAAACAACTCATTACCTCCTGGGTCATCTTCCTCTGCAAACATGGCTGGTTTGAAGTCCTAACTGACAGCATAAAGCTTCCCAAGGCACAGGCCAAAGCAAGGACTGCTGCTTGCACTCTTCTCTCCAGGCACAGAGCACGTTGCCTGCCAGCAGCTACCACAATAATTCAGCTCTCTGCATGATCACACTGCATGGGAAACACGTCAGCCTTAAGTCAACACGTGGTAATCGCCTCCAGTCACTGCTGGCTCAAGCAGGACAAAGTAGGCTGAAGAGGAGCTTAGTAACTATTTCCATTACTTAATGCTCAGGCCATATAGCTCCCCACCATCATAACCACAGTCTGACAGAGCCTCCTGGCCTTAACAGTGCCAGTCTGTTATGACACAGCTGAGATTAAATTCTCCATCTCCTCACCTTCACAAGGCAATCTGTGCCCTTTCCTTGCTCCTTAAAGGTGCAAAAGCATGCTTCAATTGCTACCACATTAACACAGTGACAATGGCTGTAGCCTACACTGAGGAATAAGCATGCTTAACTCTAGCCTACCACCTCCAGAACTATTGTACAAACCCTATCAGCTCCCATCCCATGTCCTCTCTGACAGAGAGGCCATCCCCACATCCCTCACCACCTTTCACTGTGCATTACCAAAGACGCAGCAGCCTCCCCAGCAACACACTGCAGTGTCAACGCTTTCTGCCTTGCTTGGACAAGCAGAGAAGCACATGTACCCCAAACAGAGCACCAGAAATTTACTGTAATCCCTTGACAGCTTAAAGCAGCTTGCAAATTGATCTGAGAAACCCCACTCTTGTGCAGCATTACAGGCTCTGCTCTCTGCAATAGCTAACAAACAGTCCCTTGCCTCTCCTTGTACTGTGTGTATTACACACACCCCGCAGCGCTCGTTTGGCACATGGTCCAGAAAACGTCAGCATTGTAATGGGTAAGCTGCTATGGCAGCCAGAGGAGACCACTCACTTAAAGGAGCTTTTTGTTGCAGTAATGAGAAAGTTGAAAAACCATTTGCTAGAAGTCATCTCCCTGGGGCCTCAGCATCTCACCGGCTGCAGGAATTAGCAGCTTGCCATTTGCTATGTGCAAGCAACGCTTTCTTTCCTTCTTTCATTCAGCCACAGCCATGAAACAGCTTGTGAAGAGGGTGCACGTAGGTGTGCAAGGATCTGGACTTATGTCTCCCCCACCTTGACCTCTGCAGGGTCTCTTCACACAGGCCAAGGAGCACAACTGCATGCAGCACCAAGACTCTGAAGAATGGCCAAACCTCCAGAAGAGGAAGAAGGTCCCCAGTACAGAACTGAGTGCAAATAGAATGATCAGTCTAAAATTAAAACTGGGATTTTTCTTATAATTCAGTTCTGCTAAGAAATAAAAGCAGAAAAAAAGTAAGCAGAAACATCCTCTCTCACCCCCTGCAGTTCTGGCTCACCAGTGGATTTCTGCATTACTTTGCATGTGATTAGCTTAAGCAAACAAACAAAGCCCACATCAAAAGATCACACAACACAGCATCTCTCAGGCAGACAAACCAGGATCAGGTCCTTCATCTCCTGGTCTCTCCAGAGACAAGGGTATTTTCAGTGACAGGAACCATCACGGCAGCCAATGCAGCCAAGCACAGGCCTGAAAGTTTACTCAGGCAGAGGAAAGTGGCTTGAGCTGGGAGGTGAATTTTCCTCCAAGTCTGATGCCGGGACCAGACCACTAAGTTACAGAGCATCATGTGCCTTCTACATCAAGCAGTTCCTGTCCTCTTGTCCAGCTACAGTGCAGAAGGGCAGGGATAGGGAAAAGAAACCATTCTGCCTTCCTGACAGATCAGGGAGTCTCAAAGAAAAAGCCCAAGAACAAAGGTTTTCAGAGTTCTGGAGAGAGCAGGGGGTGGCAAGGAAGTGCAGGGGGAGGCAGTAAAGTGAAGGGAGGGGGAACAGGGAAGAAAGGAAGTAATGTTATTCTATTTTACGGCAATTTCCTAAGGAAATGAGCCTGTATGCAGTAATTTCTGTTTTCCCTCCTCCCTACCCCCAAAGCAATACTTGAACCAATTGGCCAATTTCATTCCAATGTGAGAGGAAAGCAGATAGGAGATTTCTATGTGTCTTGTGGAATGAGGAGCTGCAGAGAAGAGAGCCCTACTGAGGGAAGAGCTGTTAAGCAGAAAGCTATGGGGTCAAGAGCCAGCAGGAGGAGAATTAGGAGACACAGAAGACAAGTCTGGAACAAATCTCATTTCCTTTGCTAACCTGTTCAGGGACAACTCACTTTACACTAACCCTAGAAAGGGCCAGGAGAAAAAGTGGATCCAGAGATATTAGCTCTCTCCTACAGAGTTCTGTGTCTCTAACAGTGCCCTACAGTGGAGCTGCCCACCCTAGCTCCTGTTTGCAAGCAGTCAGCCCTCCCCCAGGAGAGCAGTGGCTGACATGTCAGCTCCTGAGACAGGCAGCGGGAAAGAAAACAGCACAGGAAGGTAGGAGAACATTTTAAAGAGCCACACACACACCTTCACCCAGCACATCTTCCTAGCAGAAAGAAGGTAGGCAAAAGGGAAGTTATGGCTGGTCACTCTATTAAGAGTGAAAAGCAGAACACACAAATAGGGAGACAAAGCAGTTTCCAGGCAGAAAATGAGAGAGTCCAGCTAGTCTAGCCTTACGTAGCAGGAGTGTTACCCTGCCTGGTCTGTACAGTGTCAGAGGACCAGTTGGTCCACTGAATTGCCAGACCTGTCCTCTTTTGTTGCTAGGGCGGCACCAAGGTGCTGAAAAGCCCTGCTAAATGGAAAGGATCCTGTCCTGGCCAGGCTTTGAAGAACAACATTAAATGCAGAGCCTGCTCTTACCCAGGGAACCTCTAGGCACCCAGGTCTCTTTCTTGAAAATTCTGATCCCAGACATGTTTTCCAAGGGCAGACAGGCAATAAACCAACCCCCAGGACATTCCCAGCCTTTTCTAGTTCCCTGCTGTAATTGGAGGTAATCCAAAATAACAAAGAATAAAACCCATGGTAAAACATGCACAGCAAGGGAAATCCCCCATCTCCTCAACAATGTTCTTGACCTCTTAAAGAGTCCCAGGGTGAGACAAGGGAAGGTGGCAGAGACAGGATCTTGTTCCTCTCTGACCTGGAAGTTCTCTGTCCTTGAATGGATCATCAATCTCTGTGCTCTTCGATCTGGCATCGCTTTCACACACTGGGGTCTCATAGCTGAAAAAGGAGAACAGCAGATGCTGAACTATGTGATACAGCTTTTGTGTCATCAGAGGCTTGCTAAAGGCCTGGGTCTTATCTGCTTACTGCAGGGGAAACCAACACACCTGAAAAAAGTATTATTCTCAAGCATCTATCTGCTTATGGACAGTCAGCAACAGCAGCAGAAGTGGAGAGGGAAGGAAGAGCATATTTGAGGTCCTATACCAGTCACCAACCCCCTGAGCAGCACAAGACCCTCTTGCAACTCTTAGGGGCACAAGCTGAGCTTTTTTACAAAGCTCTTCACGCTCTGCAGAATCGGTCTAGCAGAGTTTAGGTCCCAACTCCAACTGGCCCGTTTTTATAACCTGGTAAACCCACAACTTGTTTCCAAACCCCAAGTGGGAAGAGATTCCCCAAATAGTTTTAAAATACAGAGTAACTTAAAGAAAAAAATCTATCACTGGCATTGAAACCTGTCAACACACAACCAAGTAATCTGCTAGAGCTAGTCAAGTGCCTGCATTTTGGAAGTACAAAAAACAGGGGATAATGCAAAAACATTTGTCTTTTCATTACTCATGCCCCCATTTGGTAATCTGTATCCTGCTACTCCCCCAAAAACTGCCAGCCAAGGATAGAATAACCCCTCCTTTATGTGAACCCTTAACAGGGAGGAAAGTTAAGGGGAGTAGTTACTCTGTACCAGCCCGTAGTAGCATTCAACAGGGAGCATCGCAGATGGCATTGCTAACTCTAAGGCAGGCAGTATGGAGCTGACTGCTCTAGAAGCAGGAACGGATTTGACACAGCGACAGTGGTTCTTTGTACCTCGTCAGGCTTATGGCTCTTACCGAGTGGAAGTGCCGGGCAGGGGCCGTCCCGTGTCCACCAGGACACACCAGCAGTACCCAGTTGACTGGTGGCATTGGACTGGTTTGTAGAGCCCTCCAGGAGCACATTCAGGGATGACGATACCCTCGCGGGGGTTCTGCCTGGCCTCCTCCAGGGCACTCTGCCTTTCCTGGTCGCAGGAGTGAACTTTCTCTGGAAGATGGGAGGGGGTGAAGAAAAAAGGCAAATCAAGATCATCTGCCTCAGCTCAGCAGGATATGGACCACCTTCACATCCACAGTCCTTTGGGTTTGTTCCCTTCTCAGCAAACACCAACCTGTACGTCTACATTCCCAGGGACTTGGGGACTTCTGGGTCAAGGGCTTCCTCCTACATTTTGCTGTGACTCAACAAGATTATGGAGCATAAGCATTGATGGCCAAGTGCCCAGTACGCCAGGAGCAGCAGGAAAAACTGTTCCCATTCACCTAGGTTTTAGAACAGAGCTAACAGATAAAGTCACTGTTACTGCTGCCATGGGGTAAGCATTTCACAAATGATGTTTTTGCATAGTGAGAGATCCCAAATGGTGATTTGTATTTTCCAGTTAAACAGAGGAGGGAAACAGCCTGCCTGACCACACCACCTCTTTCTCCAGACTGCAACACATGCTGTCCTCTGAATAGCATCTCTCCAGCATGATCCCAAGAGGAGCAGAAGGTTTATCTTTCAACAGCGCCTTATTCAGTGCCAGAAATCACCTGCACACACCTCGGGATATCCCATTCTACCTACCCTGCCACCACAGTCCATCACTGTTCTCACCTGGAAAACAGAGGACACACTGCTATGCTTCCTACCAAAGGGCAGGTAGGACTGTGTCCCTCAACAGCTTATTACACAGAAAAGGTTATTTCCAAAGACAGAAACCAGAGTACAGATGGCACACACCAAAGAACAGAAGCCCAGAAGCTGCTTCTGCAACCAGCCTGGCACCTTCAGCCCTGACATTGCCTCCTTGGCCACCACCTGCAGAGGAGTGACAGATGCATGGAGAGGTACCAGGCTCTTGTATGGACCAGCCATTAAAGGGAGAAGAGATGCACCAAGTACCTGCAGGATGCTGATAGCTATTTGGCTCAACTACAAGCCTTCAAACATTCTGGCCCTTTGAGGAGTAGGAAAATTACTTCAGCTTTGGAAGCCACTGAAGGTATCACAGAGAGGGGAAAAAAGCATGCATGTAAAACAGAAAGCAGTCAAGGCAGCTGATCAGAGGATTTAAAACATGTCTAGGGTAAAAAAAAAAAAGACAACAATATAAAACTTTTATCCTAGGAGAGTGACAAAACCCAGAAGCTGGAATAGTTGATCTCGCCTTCCCTAGCTTTCCTCTCCCTTGCAGTTTCCTGGGTTTTTTCTTTTCTTTCTAAACAAGCCACAGCTGAAATTCCTTGCCCCAGCCAAGAATCCCCTCAAGCTTGCAATACGTGAAATGCTTCGACACTGACAGGCAGCAGGACCAGGTTCATCCCAAAGCCGCAGATGTTTGCGCAGTCAGCCAGCAGACATGGCATGACCTCAGTGTCCTGGCCCCAGGACAGGTTCAGCACACAAGGAAAACACACTCACTGTTTCCATGTATTTTGCCCGTCTGTGCCCCATCAGTTACATCTCATATTTTGATGATAAATTCCGGTGGAGGGAATAATTTTTGTTGCCTATTTAGGAAACAGAGAGGGTACTGGTTCACAACTTCAATTCCTCACCTTGGTAGCAAGCAGGTACAACACAAAAAACTCCAGCAGGTCCGCACGACGTCACCCAGCTACAGCATGTTTTGGGTACCAGAAACACAACTGAACTGTAGCAGCTAAAGAATCAGAGCAGTCTCCCTCCCCTCAGCATTTCAGATCACTGTGGAGGCTGTGAATGTGAAGGGCACCTGAGCTTTGCCACACACAAATCCAGAATAAAATATTTTAAGTGTCAGCAAGTCTGACTCAAGCAGAGAGAAACCTGATCGGGAAGGAGAAGGAGGGGATAAAGTCAACAAAAACTGAAAGGGAGCTCAAGCCTCAGCTGATATTTAAGCCGACTTCACTTTGCTGACAGATTTCACATCTGAAGAAAAGGCCCCGTGACTGTTACCAAGCTGTAGGTGGACAGAGAAGTCATTGAGCAAGAGGCCTGCGGGCTCCTTAACAAACCACTTACATCACGAGGGGCCTCCAGCTTGACTGGGGTTTGCCGACAGCAATTCACACCTTGCCCCTCAGGTGAGGGAAATCACTCATGCAGCTTGGGGGAGCAAAACCAGGAGCAGAATTCCCTAGCATCATTTTTATATAATAAGCAAAATAAGTTAAGAAAACCCCACACTTCTCCTCACGTTCCAGGAATTTTTCCTATCTAAATCCCCCCAGCTTCCTGAGTGCATGAAGTCAAACCAAGATAAAGCCCTTTGAGAGTCTTGCAAAATGAGCCCTGAAAGAGACTGAAAAATATAAAGCGGAGGGCTTGTGTGTCAGAACAAAATAGACTTGATTTACTGAAACCAAGGCAGAGGGAGGGGGAGAAGAAATGTATTATAATGAATTAGTATTTTATTTTACATAAATTTGCAGTTAGGTATACAAATTACAAGGAGTAAATGTACACATTTACACACATTTGTACTATGCCATTAAAATTATGAAAGCTCCTCTGGATGTGAACAGAAATCTATGGGAACTGAATAGAATCATAGAATGGCATGGGTCCAACCCCTCCCCACTCTCTCTGTAGAAAACTTCCCCCTAATATCTAATCTAAACCTACCTTCCTTTAGTTTTAATCCATTCCACCTTGTCCTGCCATTGTCTACCCTCTTTAAAAGTTGATTCCCCTCCTGAATAGTCACAGCATTTACCATCGGAATATGGAACTAATTGGTAGTCACTCCTTTTTGAAGAAGGTTGAAAGCCTGAGCAAAACAGAACTTCCAGGTTTTGTTCAGCTGACATCAGACACAGGCGTGCAAATCTGCCATCACCACTGGCATTCAGTGGCCTGCCACTTTAGCAATGACAACAGCACAACTGAAATAGCAGGGAGATCAGGTTTTTTTCATTTCTAGCATACATCTAGAAGTAGCCACTATGAAAGTCCCATCTATTCCCTCACATCCTGAAGAGAGCAAACCAGACATTGTGCAAAACAAGGGCAAAATGCTTTATCTCCAGCTCTGGCCAAGAGTAGAAGTTTAGAGGACATCAGAGAAATAGGATAAGCATATACTTCTTTCCCCATGTTTCATGTCTCAACCAGCTGTGGATGAGAAGCTTGTAGAGACAGACACAAAGACTGTTGTTAGTGAACAGCAGTGATTTTTCCCTTCTACCAGTTTGCCATGTCTCCCCTTGTAAACTTTCTTGACAGTGACATCCCATAGCTAGTTCTGTGGGTTGACTACATGCTGCACATGAACACAGCACATCCTTTGGTTAGAGCTAAACCTGGCTCCAACTACTTTTGTTTGCTAATCCTAGTTCTTCTGGAGTATGAAACAGCAAACAGTTTGCAGTCTCCCTCCCTCCCTACTTCTCACTGCGCTACAGATTCCAACTTTGCCTATTTCATGTGCTGAAGAGTCCCAGCTGACTCTGTTCTTTCTCCAAACCCACCAGACCTTCCCTGAGCTAAAGGGGATCAGAATAGCAAACACACTGACACTAAACGGAAGCTCTGACAACAGCCTGGTGGAAAGCTCCTTCACTGACATATACATACTAAGCAGAAGTAAGTATGAACTAGCACTAGCCCCTAGAGAGGCTCTTTCCTCCAGGCTACCCCTCTAACAGCACTTAATTCCCTTAGAAAATAAACATGAATATTAACAGTTGGGGTGTATTTCAACAGCCAGCAAAATCAGCCAGGAAATCCCAGCAGAGGGCTTGGCATGAGCTGCATACGCTGTCACACTGAAAGACCATCTTGCAGGTAACGAAGGGACCATTGAATGCTATCCCAGCTCCAGAACACTGCAGTCAGCCTATTCCAGTCAGGCTGCTTACTGGAAACTTTGCTGTTGTTGCCAAGGCCAAGTTTATGGAGGATAGTGAAAGTCTATGGCTGAGGAAGGATGTTTCCTTCCAACTATGAAATGAAGCTGTCATCTCAGAAAGAAGCCCATATTTATTATATGTGCAGGGTACTTAAAAGCCTCGTCCCTGTTTGAGTTAATGGGGATTGCAAACACAGAAAGGTAAGGAAAAAATGTTTTCCTTCTTCCCCTATACTAAACATTTAAAGAGAGATGAACAATTAAGACAGCAAGTCAGTGGGACACAAACAGCCTTCCCTGAACCAACAATATCATCACCCTCACCTCTTCTTTAAAGGCACTGTCACATTCCCCTGTTTTCTGCCATCCCTGGTTTGACTGAACACCACCAACAGCAAGGAACTTGATAAACGCTTGCCAACCTTCTGTTGCTGGGGAGCGAAACCTTTGGGAGACAGCAAATTTAATTACTGCAAATCCAATGACAGCAAAAAAACCACACCCAAAAAGGCTCAGAAAATGCATGCACACACAGAGTCACTGGCAGAAATATCCATTTCACCTGAACTGCTCAGCTCTGAAATGCCAGCTGTTTGTTACTTCTTACTCTTGATTACTTCTAACAGTCCCTAACTTTTTTTTTTTTAAAGTAGTGTCTCTGAAGTAATGAATGCTTGCAGGAAAGCAAGGCTTGGACATCTGCAGTTGTACATTATTTCTGCAGCAATTTTCCCCCAGTAATGGTCTTCTGAGAATCACAGAATCGTGGGGGCTAGAAGGGACCTCCAGAGATCATCGGGTCCAACCCCCCTGCCAAAGCAGGGTCCCTAGGGACAGGTCACACAGGGAGGCATCCAGACAGCTCTTGAATCTCTCAAGAGAAGGAGACTCCACACCCCCCCTGGGCAGCCTGTCCCAGGGCTCTGTTACCCTCACTGGGAAAAAGTTCTTCCCCAGATTGGTGCAGAACTTCCTGTGCTCCAACTTGAGGCCATCGCCCCTTGTCCTGTCCCCACAGACCACTGAGAAGAGGCTGGCCATTTCCCCCTGTGTCCCACACTTCAGATATCAATAAACATTGATCAGATCCTCTCTCAGGCTGCTTTTCTCAAGGCTGAACAGCCCCAGCTCACTCAGCCTTTCATCACAGGGGAGATGCTCCAGGCCTTTAATCATCTCCATAGCCACCTCTGGACTCTCTCCAGGAGATCCCTGTCTTTTTCATACCAGGTCTCTCATTTCTGGCCCCTTAAGTACACACTTTCAAACATGCATCCAGCCCCTGCACAGCAAAAATACAAATGATGGATGAGGTAAGGGACTCATCTGCCTAACAAACTAGATGGTTATTAAAGACATGGGGTGACTGTTTACCCTACACAAAGCTGTGAAGAGAGGTATTTAACCAAAGGCTTGCGCTGAAGAGTTCTCCCGCTCATCTTGCAGGGTTGGATGCAGCCAACATGCTGCTCTGGGGACAAGGCAGCCTCCCCAGCTCCTCTCCTGACACACACCACCACTCATTGCTATCCAAGCCAAAGGCCCAGGCATCAATTGCTGAGGCTGACAGGATGCTGCAAATGGTCAGAGGGGGACATAAGGAAGGAAGATCTGCCATCCAACCACTGCAGATTATTTTAATATTGCTCTTCAGCACCCATTTTTTTTCAGGGTCTTATTAAAAGGAGAGTAAGATAGTGACAAGATCAACTACCTAGCAGAGATCCCTACACCCTTGAGACACAAGAGTCCTACCTCAAAACCAGGGAAAAGAGAGGGTCTAAACTCCCTCTGTGCTTCTGCCCAGCCTAAATGAACCCACATGAACAGCCTAACCCCAGAGCTACAGGCTATGCAAGACAAGACAGATTTCCTTCTTTTTTTTTTTAAACCAGAAATTCTGTCTGGAGCAGGGAAACTTTTTCCATGGACTTCCCATGAAAAGCTTCAGTTTTAATGAACAGGTATATATCAGAAGGTGAGAAAGGTCTTTTACTGAAGGATTCTTGACCAATCCCATTTGTTAGTGTTGCAACAGGGATCTGGCTTCCAAAACAAATCAAACACGTGCCTCTCCCAATTTTTTTGTTCAACATCCAGTTTTTCCTTCCTTGAGGAACCAGTGCAGCACAGAACAAAAGGCAGCAGCATGGATATCTAGTGCCAAGTTCCTACTGACATACTGTGTCAACCCAAAAGTGAGGACTAAGTGTCATTGTGATTCAGTTTTCATCTCAGTGAAAGTGTTTGCCTGTTTCCCAGGGAAGCTTCATTCAAACCCAGTTGAATGAATTTTTATTTAGCCTGTGTCTACTCTTCTGTAGCAGAGAAGAGGAGCCTTGAACCAGTTATTTAACTATCACATGTACACCAGTCAAAAGGTGGTTTTACACCACATAAGGGAGCTCTAACATGAGCAGGACCCAGGTCTGATCCAGAACAGGTGCCTCACTCATCCTGGTACAGACCCTAAAAAAAAGCTGCCAGCAGAAAGCACAGCCTCATTCCACAGAGGACGTTTGGCACAGGTTATATCAGCAGCCTAAATCTGCATCCCTTCCACATCAGAGAGGAAAGAAGACTTAAAAAGACAGGGTACACTGATGCCCAAAGGCTGGCAGCAGTAGGAAAGCAATACAGTGAACAGGCACTAAGTGCCTGTCCCCCAAGCAGGGCTGTGGGTTGGAGGAGAGAGGAACAACCCCTTCTGTGTTTAGTAGGAGCACAATAACAGCTGAGCAAATACAGCTCGTGGGGATAGCATAAATCTCTCCACACCTCTGTTAGTCATCAGCGCTGCTGCCCGCTCCACCCTGGTCTGTCTGGGAGCACAGTCCTTCTGCAGTACTCCAGCTGGTGTAAAGGTAAAGTGAAAAACAACCCTTGCAGGTTCTTCTGCAGTGTACCCATTGAGCAGCCCCTGCTTTACCTCTGTACTCATGCAAGTTTGTTTCTCAAGGCATCGGCTACAGGAGCAGCAGAGGTTACCACATGCTCCAGTGCTGAGCAAGTACAATGCAAAGATTTAACAGGTGGTTTATAATCTTTAAAAAATACATTGTTCCAAGTGGCTGATTAAATTTCAGCTATCCAGGAACACATCTTTCCCCTGCCATTTTCCTGCTGCTGAAAGTGATAACGCTGTACTGCTCTCCCACCAGTATGACGTGATAATCAATATAATCATAGACTGGTCTGGGTTGGAAGGGACTCCAAGCATCACAGAGTTCCATCCCCCCTGCCACAGGCAGGGCCACCAACCTCCAGGCCTGGAGCTGCACAAGGTTGCCCAGGGCCCCATCCAACCTGGCCTTGAACACCTCCAGGGACGGGGCATCCACCACCTCTCTGGGCAGCCTGTTCCAGCACCTCACCACTCTCTCTGTAAAAAATTTCACCCTAATATCTAACCTAAACCTTCCCTCCTTCAGCTTCAATCCATCCCCCTTGTCCTGCCATTGTCTGCCCTTTTAAGAAGTTGATTCCCCTCCTGTTTCTCTGCTCCCTTCAGGGACTGGAAGGCTGCAATGAGGTTCCCCTGCAGCCTTCTCTTCTCCAGGCTGAACCAGCCTAGCTCACAGAATCACAGGGGTTAGAAGGGATCTCCAGAGATCATCGGGTCCAACCCCCCTGCCAAAGCAGGGTCCCTAGGACAGGTCACACAGGGAGATGTCCAGACAGGTCTGGAATCTCTCCAGAGAAGGAGACTCCACACCCCCCTGGGCAGCCTGTCCCAGAGCTCTGTCACCCTCACTGGGAAAAGGTTCTTCTGCATGTTGGTGCGGAACTTCCTGTGCTCCAACTTGAGGCCATTGCCCCTTGTCCTGTCCCCACAGACCACTGAGAAGGGGCTGGCCATTTCCCCCTGCATTCCATACTTAAGATGTTTATAAACATTAATAACGTCCCCCCTTAGTCTTCTTTTCTCGAGGCTGAACAGTCCCAGCTCACTCAGCCTTTCCTCATAGTGGAGATGCTCCAGGCCCTTAATCACCTGCGTAGCCTCCTCTGGACTCTCTCCAGGAGATCCCTGTCTTTTATACCAGGGACCCCAGAACTGGACACAAGCCTAGAACTGGAGACAAAATCTCCCTCATCCTCTCTTCGTTGGGGAGGTGCTCCAGCCCTCTGATCAACTTCGTGGCCTCCTCTGAACCCTCTCCAGCAGTCCCACATCTTTCTTGTATTGGGGCCCCAGCTCTGGACACAGGACTCCAGATGGGGCCTCATGAGGGCAGAGCAGAGAGGGACAATCCCCTCCCTGTCCCTGCTGCCACCCCTCTTCTGATGGAGCCCAGGATCCCATTGGCCGCCTGAGCTGCAAGAGCACACTGCTGGCTCATGTTAAGTTTGTTATCCACCATGACACCCAGGCCCTTCTCAGCAGGGCTGCTCTCCAGGAGCTCTTCTCCCAGTCTGTATATGATGAGGAACCTACTCAATATCCACCTTCTCATTTGAAAGGAGGAGGAAAGGCTTAAGGAAGCACTGTCCCAGGGATCAGAGTGAACTTTGAGGGGCTTTTTGATGTGTAGCTTTTGCTTATTTTGCAGAACCTGCAGGTACTGGGTGCTGCCCAGCTAGGAGAAGAATCTATTCCACAGGGTTTCCAAACCACATAGGAATAAAGCTCCACACCTGCACATCTTGCAACTTGCCAGCTGAAATTTAAACCTGGCCCTGCAGTGTAACTTGACTGTCTTTCAGGCAGGGCTGGGATTCCTTCTACCACCCCATCTCTCAAGCAGTCGTGCAGTCCTAGCTCTCCTGGAGCTACAGCCCAACTAGCTAAAGGATGGCAGAAAGAGAACTGTAACTAATTTATAACTTATATATAACTTAACTTTATAACTTATAACTATACTATAACTTTTATGGTTATAGTACATCATCCTGGAAAAAAAATGCAAATATTTCTATGTTCATATACAATGTATCAGGTAGAGCTCTGATTAAATTCTGGTTCATTGGAGTGTAAGTTATAAGGAAACTTATAAAAACTTATTCTTAAGGAAACAAGGAAAATGTAGATTACATACGATTAGTATGAGATAGTTGCCTAACACTGCAGGTTAAAGAAAACTTGTCCCAAGAGAAGAAATCTCAGAAGTTCTCTCTAAAGCAGTTCTTCAGTACTGAAAGCAACTGTCGAGACTTGTCTCAAATTAAATGACCAATTTAGCTAGTGGAACACAGCATCCAACTTCCAGACTGAAATTCAGGGAAGAATCCCAAGTCATCTTGATAAATGGTTTTAAATCAGTACGATCACAACTTAACAAGTACAAACCATAACAACCAGCAAGGAGAAATCCAGTCAATGGTGGGGAAATTACCAGTTTTTTCCAGCAGGACTTCGAAAAAAATCCAATCTGGCCAGGAGCTTACGTAGGCCATCAAAAAACTACAAACAACCACAGCTAAATCTAGCCATGGGATGTAGTGACAGGAGCCTCACATAAGAAATAGGCACTAAGGACTGCTAAGCCTTATTTAAAAGCTGATTTAAAATCAGCCCTGTGCCCATCTCTGGGCACTGTGCTTTGAGGGAGAGGTGGACCGTTTGGCAAGAGTGCAGGAGAGAGCAAAGGGAACAGACAGAGGTCTAGGAAACTTGATCTATGAGAAAAGGCTGAAAGAATTCTATTTGTTTAGTCTAGGGATGACATTCAGTCTTCTGAGACATAAAAGCTGTTATATAAAGAAAGATGGCCATAGATAATTTTTTTCCCTTCCCCATGGGTAGTTCAAGTAGGAGTCAGCTTGCTTGGAAAAAAACAAAACAGAGATTTAGGTTCAATATAAAAAAAGTTGTGGTGATGAACTGCTCATGCCTTGGAAAAGGCAGTGGGATCCCTGTCGCTGCATTAGGAACAGGTTACACACATCAGAGCTGCTGCTGCCTGGATCTGACCCTGAGTTAAAATGGGGAGCATTGTGTTGTAACCTCATCAGGTCTTATTCACTGTCCTCACCCAGACTGAGAAACTTCAACAGAACCAAGATGATTGTGCAAACAGCATAATTTCTTGAAGGTATTTGATCTGGTTTAAGTTATCAGATTTGGGGTCTGATCTTCCTAAGGCACTTGACTTCTGTACTCACCTTCACAGTAACAACAGCTGCAGTCTGAGCAGAGAAAGTCTGACATCAAAACACCGTCCTCTTCAGTGCCTCACATCAGCACAGCTCTTCAGCAATAGAAAAGCTTTCAGCCTTAGGCACTGCTCTTGGGATTTTGAGAGGAAGCTACCCCAAGCCTGGTTTTTCTTCCCTAACTCCTCTTTTCCATTTCACATCATTTCGAAGCCTGATTAGCTTGTGCCATGGCTAGCATTGAGATAAGCCACCTGCCTTTGGGTGCACTCATTCCTTTTCCCTACACTCCTTTCTCCCTGCACTCTTTCCATGCAGAGGAATGTTATTCAATAAAATGAGAAGCCATAGGTGTTTCCACTGGAGCCTTAAAATTATTGGGAAACTATTTTCATTTCCACACCTGGTTTTAATAGCACTTGGAACATCCAGCACAGCAATTGTTGGAGAAGTTGCCTACTTCTGCTGGCTGGAGTATACAAGCACACTATTTTTACAGTATTTTAAGTGTATAGGAAACCAAATAGAAAGTTTTGGAAAACTCTCACACAGGTAAAAAAAAAAAAACCAAACCTATTTCAGACTGGTCTAACTCCAGTACCGTTTTGTTTAATGCTCCTGCTAGTGAGAGAACTGGGGGGCAGAGAAATGGGTTTCCAATGTGATAAGTCCTTGTAATGACAGATCAGCTTTTTCCTGTAGTATTTAGCACTTTACAAGGAGGCACAAGGAATTGCTTCTGACAAGGAGCAGTAGCTGTCTCTTGGACATTTAGCTTGGGCCAGCTGTCTCTGGGCAAAACACTCAGGCTTTGGAAGTTTAACAACATAACATATAGGCTTGAGATATCAGTCACAGGACAGGGAAACTGCTTCCACTTCAGTGTCATGAAATGGAGGTAGCCCTCTTCCACACTCCAGGTTCAAAGGCAAGGGAAGGGCAGAGAAACTACAGCTGTGGTTAGTCTTCCCAGTAGAATTTCCCTGAACTGCAGCCTTAGACAACAGTCCCTTCTACTGTGGGACCCCATGCATTCTGGGGGTCTCAGCTTCAGAGAGAAGCTGCAATGACCCCAAGATGAGGTGGGAAGCTGCCAACACCAGCAGGATCATAGACCTCCCTGTGTAACAACTCCAGAAGTGAAGGTAGGTGGTTTAACACATCTCCCTCCCTCACATGTTCCAGAAGAGTGAATGCTGCCTTTCCTTTTAAGCATGCTCCCATCTCTTTGCTTGGCTTTGAAAGTCAGTTCTCTGCCCAGTCTTTTTTCCTGACTCTTTAAGACAACGCTTGGGATCTTCTACCAAGAGATCTTTCCAGCTTCTTACACATCATTTCAACAGCCTGAGAAAAACTGCAGTCGTCACCTCTGAATGGTACCACAACATGTATTTACTAATTCCCATTAACCACTTCCTTATTTTGCTGGTCTGGCACAATGCAAAAGTGAGATGATCATGAGGATGGCAGCTTTTACTAATCCCTCCCCCTCACCCCCTAAAATATACACAAGTACATAGCTCACAGGTCTGTTGACATCAGTTTGAAAGTAAAAAGAACAGTTGACATACAAGGAGGTTGTAGTGAGGTGGGTTCCTTTTCTCAAGGAAGAAGTGACAGGAGAAAATAACCTCAAGTTGCACCAGGGGAGGTTTAAGTTGGATAATAGCAAAAATGTCTTTACCAAAAGGGTTGTCCAGCACTGGGACAGGCTGCCCAGGGAAGCAGTTGAGTCACCATCCCTGGGAGGTAGTTAAACACGGATGTAGCATTCAGGGCTGTGGCTTAGTGGGACTTGGCAGTTTTGGGTTTATGGTTGGACTCAATGAGGGTGTTTTCCAAAACTAAACGATTACAGGTTTCTATGAGATTTTCCTCTGATGCCCCGTGCTGCTGCCACACCGATACTCCTGCAGGACCTTACACATCTCCCTTACCTACTCACTCCATCTCTAAGACTCAAATCAGTGAGCCTCTTCACCCTAAGCCAGGCACCTGAAGGAAGAAGCCTTCATGGGAGGGGTAGTTTTCCAGCAGTACTGGAATTCAGCTCTGCTCCCTCGCAGCCTCATGCTCCACTAGGTGATGTCCATAGCCTCCTTGGACAATCCTGAGAGCAGCAGACACACACTTAGGGATAAATTGATCTCTGTACCACTGAATCTTTTTTTTTTTTTGATTATTTTTCTCCACTTGTTTTCTTGCAACTCACTTGCAAAGCCACCAGGGCTTTTGGTTTCAGGAAAAAAACAGAGGGAATCTAGGAGTGCAGGTCAAGCCATTGCTTTGAAGCAGCTCCTCCCTATTGAGCAATGCACATGAGAAATGCTATCATCTTTCTTGTGAAGTTGACAGGAACATTTCAAGAAAGGCTGGAAGGTAACTCCATATGTGCAGTCTATCTGCAGGTATCAACCTATGTTCCAATGGATGTCTGGAAGCCTGTGCAGAACCACTGCTATTGCATACAGCAACCAGCACTCTGCTGCTAAGGAATTACTTCAGTGAACTGATGCAACCCTTCCAATAGGAATCAGCTTCTGCAAAAAAAGCCAGCTCTGTGAAGCTGACCTCTCCACTTGCCATTTGTCCTGTCTGTCCAGGCAACGTCTAGTGTTGGAGCTCATTTCCTTTCCCCTCCAAAACCTCAGTCGCTTTAAATGCAGAGTTGGGGGTTTTCTCCCCTTATATCTTGGCCCCTCTCCTACTGCTCCCTGCCCACTCTCCTTAACTGGCAGCTGTAGAGTAGCAGTTATGACTCCATGTCTAGAGTAATTTGTTTTCTTTCTTTGGGGGAAAAGGAGAGGGGAGTAACCAAATTCTTTGAGAATGATTTATCACATAGCACTCAGGGGGAGCTTTATTTATTTGCCTAGCTGCATATGGTTTAACACCTATCGTTGCATGCTGATTATTACACAATGTTATTTTTCCCACTTGTATACCTTGCACCTTTTCATAGATCAGATTAACTGGCCCCCAATAGCATGTTATTTATGACTTTGTTTGCAGACTGTCTGGGAAGGATCCTGGTCCTGGATTCTTCCATTCTCTCTGCTTTTACTCTTCCCTACACGCTCCCTTCTTCACACCTGTCACACAGACTGTGAGAGAACGATGCT
Organism: Gallinula chloropus; assembly: GCF_964237585.1. Lineage (NCBI taxonomy): Eukaryota > Metazoa > Chordata > Aves > Gruiformes > Rallidae > Gallinula > Gallinula chloropus. Next base: position 43,259,458 of record NC_140088.1, on the reverse strand, counting down.
TGAGCATCATATCTGTCTTACCATCTCAGAACTTCCAAGAGGGAGGAAGAGACAGAATCCTTCCAAGCAACAGTCAAGACAGATGGAACCAGAGGCAAAGGAGAGAAAGTAAAGGAGAAATAGCACATTTGGTTTGCAAGGATGCAGGAACTCAGACAAGAGCACAGAGATTTAATGTGAAAACGTAACTGAACTATTAAGTTTTCATATCCCATTCAACAGGTGCTTCTTCTGAGATTTCTTTGCTATCAAGCCAGAACTTAAATTAAAATGAATTCAAAACCAAACCAAATCCTCATAAAAAGAAGGGGTGGGACTAATTGAAAGGTTTGAAAATAAATTGTTTTGGCAGGTGGGACAGTAGACCAGAGTATGACAAGGCAGCTAAGGAATAAGGCTGAGAAGGGATAAATACAGATGAGAAACTGCTCTCATTCAAAGCGGTGCTTTTTAAGAGCCTCATCTGAATCTCTAACTGAAGCTGCCTGACCCCCAGTGTTTCACGTTTCCAAGGCACAAGGCCATTTTCTTCAACTCCAAAGAAAGAACTACACGTTCTGCACTAATGAGTGTATTGTCTCCCTCTTCTGAACAATAATATAGGTGTTCAAGCTCATTTCACTGGGGTTAGCCCTCACTGCTGGAAAAGGAAGGCTAATAAATCCAACTTTTGTCTAACATCGGCCATTTTTTGTGTATCCCATCAAAACTGCCATATTCTCAAGGGCAAATCAGCAGGCCCTGCCCTGCTCTATGTTGGATGGCCTCACGTGACAGTGACACTGATTCTTAACACAGATGGCTTAAAAGCAGAGTCCTTGTTAATGTAGAAGATCATAGAAAGAATCCATTTGGCTAAAGCAACAAATCATCAGTACATCTTCCTTAAGAGCAATGACAATCCCTAATGCCTAAGGCAGGCATGCAGCAGAACGGTATTGCTTCCTAGGTGAGGACTAGAAAGAAGCTATTTTTAGGTGCCATGTGGGTTTTCCTGCCTTTTTTTTTTCCCCTGCAAGTAGGGAAAAACTTAAGGAACACACAAATGAGAAACCAGGTCAGCGTAGTACACTTGTTATAGTCACATCCCACGTCACTGGAGATCTCTGGAAACAAGCTGCACGCAAGAGTACCGACTCCATTTTGGGGTAGAAGGGAATAGGAGGGTGTGCTTCTACTACTCCCAAAAGCATATAGAATCACAGAATGGTCTGGGTTGGAAGGGACTCCAAGGATCACAGAGCTCCAACCCCCCGCCACAGGCAGGGCCACCAACCTCCAGGGACAGACATGCATATACAGACATGCAGCTTTCAAGCGCTTCTCAAACGAAGAAACAGCTTAAGTTTTGGGTCTAAGTGAACTCAATTAGCAAAAGGAAATGTGAATACCACCATTATACTCTGTCCACTAAGAGCTCCCAGCAGCAGAAAGCTCTATCACTGGAGAGGGGGCACATGAGATGCCTGCACAATGCTTTGGTACCAGAACTGAACAGAAAAGGCCACATGGAACTGGTCACCATTCAACAAGCATGATTTTGAAATAAACAGCTATGGGGTGTTTTTTTTTTTTTCTTTCTTAAACTAGGCACACACAAACCTGTCTTCAGCTGCAACCTTAACATATTACTCATTCTTCCTTTCAAATAACCTCATGTTCAAAACCCAAGTGACTGCAGAATATTTACTTGAGACTGCTACTGCTAGTTTCTCTAGAGCTGTTTATTTTTCCATGCATTAGCTCATTACATCACACTGTGGTTTTTCTTAAAGGTTGTCAGGGTGAAGTGGAATACAGGCTGGAATCTCTTGCTAACTAAAACCAAATCACTAAGCACAAATGGATTTGGAGATAACCTGACTGGAAATGAGGAACAACCATAGATTCCTCAGTGGAGATGGAATGCTCCCAAATGTATGGCCACTAAAGTTATTTTCTGGAAGTAGGACACATTATCACATGTTTCCCTAGATTAAACTGTAAAATAATAATTATTCTGACTGTTCCAAGCTAGAATAGTTTGAGGGAAGGAAGTAGGAAAGCTGGAGGCTGAAACAGAAGAAGTAGACAGTTCCCACCTATGCTGATTAGGAAATGGCCATTGCAAAGGTCCAACCTCTATCACCTCCTGCTCTGGCAGTGTTAAAAATCAATGACATGCTGAGTGAAGTTAACAGGCTTAGTTTGGGGAATCCATGTATGTGCACATGCAGGTGGGTCTGCAGTGTGCTTGGGGAAGGTGAAAAATCAGTTCAAAGCAAACATCAAAAAACGCTCTTGTCATCTTGCCACAGCAAACAAAATACTGTCCTGATCTAGATCTTTCACTTGCCCCAGAAAGAAAAACTTACTTTGGGGCTTTTAGGATTCATAAAGGCAGAGGACTTAGTTTGCAAGTGTAAGAAAGCAGGAACTTCTTTGCCACTCAGTAATCCAGTTGTTGGAGCATGTTCTTATTTTGGTTCCTGCCTCTGGTGGAGAACATTTGAACCTGTATCTCACCATACTGAGAAAGAGATCTAGCCATAATTTCATTCCTTAAGGCAGGCTGGGTTAACAACACTAGCAATCCCTCCTAGGAATGCTGTTTTACTTAACATAGAAAAATTCATCAGCAAAACATCTGGAGACACAGATTCTCAGTCAAGTGCCCTAAATACCAGGCTCGAGTTATTCTGCTTTTCCTGCTCCCTAGCTGAATGTGTAAATACTTTTACACATACTAAAGCGTAAATGCTCCAAGAGAGGGGACTTTTTCAGGAGAACCTCTTATGTTTGTCAACACTAAATGGAAAAGTAGAACACTCAGCTGTCAAATGCTGGTCTTAGAAGATACAGGCTGCAGCATGGGGTGTTCCCAGCTCTGCAATGCTCTGCTACCTGGTGGCTGATTCACTCTAAAGCCTAACACTGATCAGGGAATGATAGAAAATTACAGATCCTATGCATCTCCATGTAGCAGTTCTAAAACTCTCCTCATGGTTAATATTATATAATGATGGTGGTAGGTTTCCAAGATGTCCAGTGTCAGTGCTGATTAGAGCAGCAGCACATCCTTCGACAATGGTTTCTACTGGAGTTCTTTCCTGCAAAGTTCAGGGCTATATAACCACTGCAGGTAGGAGAGCGCTCTGGGCTAAGCTTTCTGGCATACAGACTCCAAGGGATAGGGCAGGCTTTCAAGGACTCAAGACTAGTGAAAAAGAACAGAAATAAAACAAAGAGTTAGGCTGGGTATTACAAGAAGACAATCCTGAGACTGAGTTCAGATAGCAGAGCAGCTTCCTGTAGAAGGAAGTGAAATCCTTACTGCCTAAGGCATTTATACTACACTAGAAAATGCTGTATCTGCTTCAAGACAGTAAGTGCAAACTCAGAGAGATGATATAGCCAAGCTAACACAAAACCCAAAACTCCAGTCCTGCACCAGTAACACTCACCTTAACCCTTTAAAAATAAAATCAGACCTGTACTGAGCATTGGTATTTCAAGCTGACAAGGGCCAAAAGCAATTAAACCCCCAAATATTGCATGCCCATCATGACATCTGTGTCAGCCAAGAAAGACTCGAAGACATTTGAAGGACCCGGTTCTAAATTATAATTATCATCCCCATCTCTTCATTCTTCAAATCTCACCTACCCTACAATGCCTTTTTAACATATATGAGAAAGGATAAAAATAATGAAAGGTACCAAACAAGACAACTAGGCTTCACAGGCTGAAAGAAACAGACTGAAGTAGCCCACACCTAATACCAGACAAACCCCAGACCTACTTTGATGAAGCAGCATTTCTTGATATCAATAATTTGCTGTAAAAAAAGAAAAAAAAAGAGAGCTGGCTGTGTATTTGTATGGCCTGATGTGGAAATCTGGAGCTAAAAAACTGGCAACCCAGCCTCTTAGTGACATCACAATTTCTCTGTTCTGGGAACTGGAATTATTATACATTATTATATATCCATTATATAAATATGCTCTGGGGACTGGAGTTATATAAACATCTATTATTATATGCTATTACTGTTATAATATATAATATATTCTAATATATGATGGTATATTATTACTGTTATAAAGTATATACAATAGCAGCAGCTCATGTTTAACCTTGAAGTAAAGCCATGTTTTTTTCAGGCAATTTTCTTCTTTCCTTCCTTCATTTAAAATATATAAATAAAGAAAATAAAAATATCAGATAGAAACAATCCCTATCAAGAATCCTTAACTGTCCTCTTCAGATTCTTCCAGTTTCTTGTGATTTCAGTGACTCCACACAGTTTCACCCTCATCTCCAATCTCAACTTTTATTTCCTAACTCCACATCTTCCTGGTCCTCCTTCTCCAACTGATATTCATGATCTTTTTCTATGCCTTTTTTTATGCTTCGCTCTTCCTTTCCCCACTTCATCACCCACAAAAATTTCCTCAATGGTTACTGAGGCCCATACATAAGTAACCTACTTTCAGCTGGGAAATATCTCTATTAAAAAATATCCCCTGCAGAGAAGGGCCTTGAAAGTTCTAGAAAAGAAGCACCTCTCTATTTTATTAACTGCTTTGACCACAACTACAACCCAGAATTCTGTCAAATGCATCAGTTGAAACATGCATGAAAGACTGCTGAACAGCCAACAAAAGACGATAGCCAGCTTGGGTGCATTATCGGATGAAGAAATCAGAGGTTCCCTAGTTATGGTCTGGGGAAAGAGCAACAGCCCTTACACATCAACTGTGGTTTTCTGGACACATAAAAGGGATATTATAATTATTGATATTATTTATAGACTGCACTTCAAGTCCTGCAACCCTGAAAAGCAGCAGGATAGCAACAAGGAAAGAATGAAAGAACACAGAATGAGGGGCTAGTTGAAAGGATTATTATTTTAATTGGACCATTACCTGAATTCCTTATACTGGAGCTGTTCAGTTTGGAATCTTTGATGACCAAGTGCTTAATCCAAAGGGTGGGTGCCGTAATTTCTGAAAGAGAAAAAATGACTGTCTTAAAGAAACTAGTGAATACACATGGTTGTTGCTCATGATGACAAGATGTTAAGACATGATTGTAGTAAGCCAATCCATCATCTTTGTAGAGATCATGCCTCTTTCAGCAAGGTCTCACACCTCTTATGATGCACCATTTCTAAATCTTCCACAAGGTCATTTCATTGTCTTCCCATTCCAGAGTATCTTGTTCCTTCCTCTACACTCACTTCCCAAATTCTCAAGTCTAAAGCCTTTCTCCTGAAGACTTTGACATCTCAAAGGTTATGTGCTATAGTATATGTTGCTTTCCACTAAATTATGCATGAAATTCAGATTAAAAGTCATTCCAGACCTTAATTATTGCTTTAAGAGCTCAAAAAGAGCTGACCACAATCAGTTGCCTAATACAAGCAACAACAAAATCCGAAATAAACTGGCAGAGAAATTAAGACATTTCTGGAAGGACCTGAAAGCCAGCCTGTTAAAGAAACAGGTTCTGGTTAAAAAAAGCACTACAACCAAGACATCCAAACATAAATTTATGGGGAAAAGTGTGCTTAGAGCACCTTCTCCAAGGCAGTACAGTCAACTTCAAAACCCAACAGAACCTGCCCTAAGCCACACAAACAACACGACATCACATACTACATGTCCTAAAGTAGCAGTTCTGAAAATGCCACTCAGGAAAAAGCCTTCAGTTTCCACAAGGGCACGTTCTAAATACTAAGATCCTGGAGTTTGCCTTAAGCTCCCTTAAGAAGGTTTTGGAAGAGTATTCCTTCTCCCTCATTGATGTTTATAAGGATCTGCACAGCAAGAGAGAAACTGGCTGACTCCAAGGAGAACTGGTTAGACATTATGAGAGCACAAAGGAAAAATGAGAGGGAGTTTTTCCTTCCTGAATCTTTTCAGCTACATTAAATGCAGGCATTATTGTAATCATATTATGGACTTTTTTTTTTTAATATTGAACTATGGGTCAAACACTGATATTCCAGCAACAGTGCAGGTTTTCTTAACAAAGATTGCCTTACCTGCAGGTTTCACTATGCTATTTTATCAGCATTCAGTTATGATGGGCTCCTACAAATACATATACCTATATACTCTAGACCTTCTGAGGAAAGAACATCAGCAAATTAAACACTGAGAGGTAGAAAGAAAAGCACAAAACCAGCAGTCACCCATAAATCAAACTCATAGAATGGTTTTGGTTGGAAGGGACCTTAAAGCTCGTCTAGTTCTAACCCCCAAAGTGCTGGATTCAAACTCCTAAATCTGGGATAAAATTCAGCTTTGGCTCTGCACTGTATGAACTGGCTGTGCTTACAGCTGGCAAAGAAGGGACAACCAAAGTCAATAAATGCTAAAGAACAGCACAGTAGTGCATATTTAAGTGAGGCTGATAGGTGCAGAGAAGGGAACTGTGGGAAAGAGGGGGAAGGAGGAAAAAATATGAAATTAAACCTTGGGAATCAACCATAGAAATGCATTTTCCATCCAGTTAACCTGAACATTTTTTGGAATACAGGTAAGCAACATAGACTTCTCTGAACAAGTCTGTGGAAAGAATAGATTCCCACCAAGTCAATAGAGAATGCTTACCAAAAAGAAAAGATGTTTTAAGAAGTTACTGCTTAGGAAATGAATACAACTTGCACACCGAAGCTAAACAGAGAGTGGATGCAAAGAGAAGAGCCTAGAAGCGCAGGAGGAAATAAAACTCTCAAAATCTAAAGCTATAGCACAGACCATTAATAAAACACTCTTCTGCAGAACAGAATCTTGTTCTAAGAGGAGATTCACTATAAATATCGCTGAGATCTGCATTGTAATAAAGTGAAATAATTTTTAAAGGGATGACTGCTTTATGATTCAAGCCTTGGACAGGAGAGGTTAAGTTATTTGGTCTACATTATCTCTGGCACTACTGTTATGCCCCAGGGACGATGGTAGGGAGTGGGAGGGGAAGTCATTATGCCTGAAATTTGAGTTTTCATTATCCTCTAGAGTAGGTGAAAACATGAGAAAAGGTGAACCTTATTCTTGGACATGTTGAGGTCCATGAGGTCTCATTGCATTTTGGGGGCAGCTGAATGTACTTTATGCCCTTTGAAAAAAATCAAGCACTTGTAGATTGAAAGTAGGCACCCAAAAACAGAGCATGAAAAATAATCCCACATTTTTATTGCTCCACTCTGGTTGCCTGACTTAGAATACACCAGTTGGTTTTCAGGAGCCCAGATCTCACACCCACTGAAGTTGAATAAAATTTGGCCTTTAACTCCTTTGAACATTGATGGAAAGTCCATACCTGACAGGTTGATGGTAACTTCTTTGCCCTTTTCTATTATCTGACATTAGCATGACACACTGAGTACAAGCCATTCCTCAGGAAGACCTACACAAGGCACTGGGAAAGTACTCCAGTGAAGTATCACAACGCATTTTTTCAGATAGAATCAAGGCATTGTTCAGGGTGGCATCCTCAGGTGTCTAGTCCAACCTTCTGCTCCAGATAGTTAGCTACAAGAACAGACCAGGCTGCTTATGGTTTTATTCAACTGGCTCAGGCACAAGGACAGTGTATAGCTCCTCTAGGCAATATGTTCCACTGCTTCTTTGTTGTCAGGGTGGCTAAGTTCTTCCTTCTATCCCATCCAACCATTTTGTTTCAGTTCACAACTGTTGTCTCTCATCAATGCCTTCCTGTGAAAAGCTTGGGTCCATCTTCTTGATAAACCTCCCTGTAGGCTGCTATTAGCTCACCTTTAAGTCTTCTCTTCTCCAGGCTACATTCTTCTTATACTCTTCCTGGGGTACTCACTTTAAGCCACTGTTGGAGACAGTGTTATGCTCAAAGGTAGTAGATACACAAACTTTTGGTCAGACCCAGAACGGATTTTCTTATGCTTGCCACTGTAACCACCACTGAAATCTAGTTAGCCCTACTTGACAAAAATAGAGTGACAAAGTTAGCAGAGGTTATTCATTGATGCACAGCTTGATTAACCTGCCTGTCATACTCTCTTCTCTCATCACGATGGGCACAAGGAAGCCACTGCATTAGTCATTCTCTCTAGAAAATTAGGTCCTGTATAATATATTGCAAGATTTGAGAGAGGCAATCTTTCATCATCAAGTCCAAGCCCATTTATTAGACATGATTTCATGTACAAATCAAAGTGAAGGTTTCTGATTGAAAATGTTTTTCATAGGAGATAGGACAAGATTTAAGACAGTCTGTCACCAGATGGACCAGAAAAGGTCTGTTCACTACACCAATTCATGAGCTTTACTCAGTTCTATTTGAAAGACCAAAATGTTGAGTCTCTCCTAGAAGAAGCTTCTGAACAGGCTGTATTAACCAGATAAGCTCACTCCTGCATTTTACTAATGCATTCTTTCCTTTGAATATCTATGGGCACCAACTCGGGGAAAACTTAAAGGCCAGAAACATGCTGTGATTACAAACAGCAATTTAATACAACATCAGCTTGCTGCCAGAAGGAACTTTCTTTTTGATATAAACAAGAGATAGTCAGCATGGCTTCAGTCTCCTCTGTTTATCTGAGAATACCTTTTTGCTCTAAGGGCTTCACTTCGTTTAAGCGTTCACAAAAAAATTCTTACAAACCTACGACGACTAAATGGAAGCAACAGGATTAGAGCATCTTCCCAGTAAAAAACATATTTGGCAAAAAAACCACACCCCATCACATGTTTTCACAAGAAAGCAGGAGATACCAACTCCACCACCTATATGTGTTCATTAGTCTCCATTTCTGCCTTTGATCCAGTTTTTAAGTAGTGCCAAGCACAGCAGGTCAGTATGAATATGCACAGGTTTTCCCTCACTGCCCTACGTCCCACAGTTTCAGGTGGGTTCCAGAGTGGTTCACGCTTCAGCCTGTGGCTTGTGGGTTTAAATCTGTAGAAAACACACACTACTCCTCTAACCAATATGCACAGTCTGAGCAGCTGCCAGTAGGCCCATTCACTACCCCCACTGGTGTTTATGACTGTATGTGTAAAAGGATTGAACCTCTATGACGGCAACAATTTTATCTGTGTGTTCAAGGATTTTAATGGACCAGAGTCCAATATTTCCTCTCCAAAATCATACAAGATTAGCCCATTAGAGAAGGAAAACAAGTGGGCCCAGGACACTTACTTCATTTGCTTAAACAGCACGTACATCAATGAAAGTAACTGCTAAATAAAGAAACCTCCCAGCAATTTTCTTCCAAGTGAACATTCACAAGCTGTGGTTTAGCATTACCTTCCCTTTCATGAAGCTGTTTCTGAGGTTATGAAACTCCCAGCATTGGTATCACAAGGGTGAAGAGATTAAGTGGGTAAGGACACTAAAAAAGTTAACATTTCTGACTCAATACCCTTTGCTTCGGTTTGGTTATTTTTTAACCATGACACCTTTTCCTCCAAGGTTACCCCAGGAATCTAGTCAATTGGTGTTATTGTTGGAATGCAGGGAAAAGGGGAGGACGTAAAAGGATTAAGTAAAATGCCTGAGGTCCCAAGGGCATTGTGAAATTTGGATAACTTATGAGATTCCCTGGCTTTTTCTGCTTTGCAGGATAAAGAAAGTATCTGAGCCATAAATCCTAGGGAAGGAGCTTTTTTATAGTTATTGAGTTTAAGGGATGCTCTTACCTTCTCCATCGAAAATAGGCTGGGTTTCCATGGTAGGTGTTGGCTTCGAACCATCATCTGAATTGAGGGTTAAAAAGAATCGAAAAGAAACTACCATTATTGAGGTAAATACTATCTACTCTCCAGTACTGTTGAATGATTGGGATTTGTACATGGCCCGGCCAAGTCCAGAAGACACAGGAGACAGACAGAATGAAAACCAACTATTCAGAGTTTATGCTAAACAGCAACAGCAATTTCCAGAGCAAGCATGCAAAAAGCATTATGTCCACACTTAGAAGCCACCCTACCCCCCCGCTCCCTCCACAGACCATTGGTGTGAATCACCTAGCAGCCTCTCCTTGTTGCACTGGTCAGACAATCGCCGTCCTAATTTCAGGTGGTAATATATCCCAGTCAGGATAATCCTTGAGACAGCAAGATTGGGATTGCTGTCCTGCTGTGTCTTTCTCTGTTTTGTTCAAAAAGAAAACTCGTCTTCTGAAACTTACCTGTGCAGAACCTGGCACCAGCATTCACTGCAGAGCTGTTAGAAAGGGATGGTCAATAGAATTATAGAATGGTCTGGGTTGGAAGGGATCCCAAGGATCATAGAGCTCCAACTCCCCTGCCACAGGCAGGGCCACCAATCTCCAGGCCTGGAGCTACATAAGGTTGCCCAGGGCCCCATCCAACCTGGCCTTGAACACCTCCAGGGATGGGGCACCCACCACCACTCTGGGCAGCCCCTTCCATCCCCTCACCACTCTCTCTGTAAAAAACTTCCCCCTCATATCTAATCTAAACCTTTCTTCCTTCAGCTTCAATCCATCCCCCTTGTCCTACCATTGTCTGCCCTTTTAAAAAGTTGATTCCCCTCCTGTTTCTCTGCTCCCTTCAGGGACTGGAAGGCTGCAATGAGGTCCCCCTGCAGCCTTCTCTTCTCCAGGCTGAACAAGCCCAGCTCCCTCAGCCTCTCTTCGTAGGGGAGGTGCTCCAGCCCTCTGATCAACATCGTGGCCTCCTCTGACCCCTCTCCAACAGCTCCACATCTTTCTTGTATTGGGGGCCCCAGCTCTGGACACAGGACTCCAGATGGGGCCTCACGAGGGCAGAGTAGAGAGAGACAATCCCCTCCCCATCCCTGCTGCCACCCCTCTTCTGATGGAGCCCAGGATACCATTGGCCTTCTGAGATGCAAATCTTCTCTCACAATTCCTGCATCAAGGTATTCTCTTACTGCAATGCTACAGCAGAGTCTTCTAATTGCAAAACCATAGAAAAAGAGCTTCTCTTAGATTAGGTTTTTCACATGCAAGAGCACTGCATGGCTCCTGACTACAAGGCTTACACAATTAAAAGCTTAAACCAAAAAAAGGTTCCACAAGAAATAACCAACTTGAAATTCAGAGGTGAACCACAGAGGAAAACCTTGAGTTTACAGTCTGTATGGCTCAGTACTCCTACCCATCATATCTGCAGGTGCAGCTTGGGTTTAGGCTGAGTCAAATTTCCCCAATCCTTAGAGGGATCTGGGTTTCGAGGCCCAGCTTGGAACATGGTGTAACACAAACTGTGGCAAAGTCTTCACCCGTGGGCAAGCTAAGCTGGAACGAACCGCAGAGGAAAGCCTTCTGTTGCATTGCAAGGGAAGTACGTAGAACATTGTTGGGATAGAAATTGAGATCTGCCTAGAAATGCCTGGTTTTACCTTTTTTTTTTAATACAGTGACTTAAAAAACTTAGTTTGCAACTATTTCCACATATGTTATAGGCAAAAAATGATACTAGGAATCAGGTGCACAGCAAAAATCAGTCGGAGGGAGAAGTCCATGCCAGAAAAGCCCAGCTTGCCAACTGTTCCACAACTGTATCAGGTGCAGGGAGCAGAACCCATCTGGGGAAAGGTGCATGGGACAGCCCCTCCTAGAAGGAGCAGTAACTGTCCTCAGCCTTCTGTGCTACTGGTTCTGATTCAAAATGTAAGCCACTGTAGGAAGCAAAGTGATGAAAAACAAGAGTCTTGTAAACTATTTTTCCACCAATACCTGTGTTTGTAGTTTTATAAAGCGAGTAAAAGCCTGAACATCTCTTCCACAGATCAACTTCACACATTTCCACAGAAAGCAATCTAAGAAATAAAAAGTGTGCTGGCAATTTCCTTTCAATCTCAGAGACTCACTGAAGTAACAGAAACAAGCAAGAAATTGTCTTCTCATTTTCCAACTTGATTAATCTATTTGTTTTTATAAGCATAGCAAAAAAAAATATTTGGAATAAAAAAATACTTACCATTTCCCAGTCAACTCTTGATCTGAGTTTTCCTGTAATTGGTTATTACCAGTAACATGGCTAAGCAGGACTTTTCTTTCAAAGTCTAGGCAACTTATTAAAAAATTTCTCATATTTTGTTTAAATTACAAGGAGGAAGATTTTCCCTTTAAAGAAATCTCTAGATGAAAGTGATTAGCTGATCTTCACTTTTTTGTCAGACTAGGTATCTCTGCTTGTACAAGACCTTAGAAAACACAGCTCTGATACTTTATTTAATTTAGGATGACACTTCACACTAATCATGCAGCGAGTAATCAGCAAGATCAGCTTTACAGATTGAGAAGCCAACCCAAAACTGCAAAAGATACTCAGAACTGGAAAGGTGAATAATTAAGTTACAGAAAATAGGAAGAGATCTGGCATTAAAAAAGTTACCAACATCATAAATTTATTCCTACTGTTCTTGTGAATGATTCTGCACCAAGTACAGAATTGCTTTTCAGATTTAGAGCCGTAACCCTGAAGCCAACAATGGTGAAAAATTAGAAGTACACCTCAATCACAACAGTCTTTATCCAAACCATTATGTGAACTTTGGCAGAGCTTGGGATGCAGCAGGTTCAGGGCAGGGGGGGGTTAGGATATTGTGTGTGAAGAACAGAGGCAGAAGCAATTACAATTTTGGGAAATACATTCTTCTTAAAGAAAATTTCATAGCAGTTTTTGTATAAGGCTACCCACTAAAGATACTGAATATATTAAACAGCAACTGAATGCAGCAAATACACAAACCCACCAAACTAGCCTTTAGACTGTTTGATTTTTAAGTAAAACAGGGACTCTGCAGTCATTTCTTTGCTGACTTACTAAGGCTGAATTGTCACTACATCGACTTTGTAGCAGCACTCAGTACAGTGTTAAGGGTTTTGCAAACAGAGGAGAGTGTAATTACTTCCTGGTTGTTTAAGCAAGTACAGTTCTTTCATCACATATCCAGGAAAAAATGCAACAGGCAAAAGCACCGTCATTCCACCTATCTAAAAATAATCCGAAGCAGGGATGTTCCTGATGGTTTTAAAGGTCATGAAATAGTCACATAAAAGACAGAAATTCCATTTTATTAAAAACCTCAATGCTCAAAATTTCCAGCTTCTTACTATGAAATTTATTCCTGAAACTGAAACACTGAGACTTACTGAGAGTTCTTCAAATTGGCTTATGACAAAGTTTCACTGCTGAAGAACAATCCTAATAGTATTATGCTTGTAGAGAATGGAAACATATTTGATAAGACTGGTCCAGGTGATGTGCCAAGAAGCAAGGGTTAAACAAAGAGTGTGTGTTGAGCAAGAATCTGGAATAGCAAAACATGCATGAATCTGGGGGTGAACAGGAACTTGGAGGAGACTGTTGAGCACTGGCCTGGGAAAAGTGTTTAACTTTGGGCTATTTAGAGACCTGAGTAGAGCAATAAGTGGGGAAACAAGCAGAGCCTCCCTTTAGAGGATGGTATCTAAGCAGTAGCATGCGTAATAAAGCTGATTCTATGCCTGCACCTGCTGGAGTCCATGTCTTCCATATGCCACGCTTGCCTACTCTCACTTGATTTTTCTTCTCACTCAATACACCGTTCACACTGAACATTTATTTCACTGGACTGTTTGTTCCTGGTAAACAAAGAATAAATTCTGTTTTACATATCCGAAAGCTTTGAACAAGCATTTTGCATTTCTTAAAGCAGCATTTTAGCATACAACAGAAAAAAAGCTATTACAGAGACCTGGAGTCTCCTGTCATATTATATGCTAAGGTTACTTTGAAGAAAGGAACAGACTGCACCCAATGAATACTTTTCATGACCTTTGACTTGAAAGAGCTATTAAATTCCACACTTCCAAAAAAGTAAACTGAAATAGTTACATGCAGAGCATGTCACATGCAGAGCAATTAAAGAGGTCAGGTGCATGCTTCTTCACCCCTCTAGATGGCAATGCTTCCAGAGCAGGAACTCCCATTCTGCAGAACCATCACAGGTGACTTCCCTTAGCCACAGAATATTCTCAGAGCCTCAAGAGTGCATGGGCATGCTTCTCTTCCATGTTCTAACCCATTACGAACACCCACTCTAATTTTCCAAGACAACCACTGAATACAGACAGCATCACTCAACAGAGTATCTCTGATGGGACCGCTTTAAATCCATAAACTCCTTCCCAGTAAGCCTCCTTTCCAAAGGCTACACCTGCAAATGGTAAACTGATTTTTCTGGATCAAATTAAAAAGCAGCATTTTTATCTTACCAATAGTAAGAGTGAAGCAGACACATCCAAACAACCTTCATATGAAAATGGCTTTGGGAAGTTATCACAGCTATAAGCAAAAAGATCACTTGCCCTAGCACAAGCTTGTAAGCTTAAGAACAGATTTTGTTCTGTTAGCCTGGCAATAACACAGATCTATTGCTAGTGGTGGGCAAGAATGCTTTATGTTCCCACCAGGGCTTCCCTCCCTTGCACAACATCTAGCAAGTCATCTAGAATAACTGCAGTGTTGTACACGGGTGTTGAAGGACAAGGAGATTCAATTCATGCAGGAGATGACTGCTAAAGTCATCTTTTTACTCTGAACCACAGACTGCGAGGCCACAAGCAACTCAAGTTATGTCTGAGGGAAAATAAACTCCCTGACATCGGAAAAACATAAATCACTATGGGGAAATGTAAAGTAAATGCCTGCTGCTTTAAATCACTGCTCTTGCCTCAAGCCACCTAACAGAAGCTGAAGAAAGGGAAAAGTCACATGATAGAATAAACCTCCTCTATACCACATCTACCAAGGAGAAATATACCCACTGCAAGAGTCCCCTGTATACTTGCATCACCATGTCAGCAGACTAAGATCTATACTCTTCCTAAGCAACCTTAACCTTCAGTACATCACCTTTGTGTTCTCACTGGAACTCACACTACACTCTGTAAACAATTCTACCATTTTGAAGAGTGCTAGCATTTCTGTGGTCAACCATTCAGACCTTGTATAAAAAAAAAAAATCCAGTTTTTTGCAAGTCTTCTGCTTGAAGAGGGTTCCCAGGCTGACAGAATAAGATGCCAATTTTAAGTGCATAGCTCTGCCCTGGCAGGAGGCAGCCTGTGTCATTAAGTGGTTCCTTCACTTCCGTCGTCTGGTTTTGGGGGAGCCATTACAGAGCACAGTTGAGGCTAATAAGGCAACTTGGAGCATAGATAGCAAGGATAGTGAATGAATTCTTAGCACGTCATTCAGTGTACCAGAGCCCAACTTTAGTATCAAGCCAATGAGAAGGGAGAGCTGCTATCCAAGGCTTGAGCCCTCCTGAGGGACTTCAGTCACACCCACACCATTCTGGTCTTCTAGTAACTCTGCTCAGACGCAAAAACCTGCCAGGACAACTCAAGCACCCTCTACCCATGCAGCTGCTGAATCTTGAAGATGTAGCTTTACAACTTAGACATTTCTATTCCCCTGGCTTGGAGGTGTTGTTTTAAGTACTAAAGAAGCAGACAACCAAAGCTGTTGGCAATATATAGGGCTCTTACACAAAAATACACGTCCCTTCCAGAACTGTAGAGGAAATTGTTGCCTTAATCACAATCTTTCCCTACATTAGTTATGGCTTGCTGAAACTTCATTTAATAGTCTATGCAACTTTTATGCAGAAACATGTATCACCAATGGAAGAGAAAGCTAGCAGTCAGGAAGAAAAAAAAAAACAAAACAGTGAAATTCTTATAATCCAGCCAAATCAAGATAATTTCTTGCCAAGCAGCTGAAATGGAAATACACGAGTGCAGAGAGACTTCCCTGTCAGGCTTTCACACCCCTTTTCCAGCTCTATGCATGGAGATGCCACAGCTGTTAAGAGAAAACAACTTCTTCAACCGAATTAGCAAGAGCCAGTTCACTCCTCTTTGCCTTAATTTGAAGAAACAGGAACAATATGCTCCTTTCTGATATAACAACACACAAGCATTTGGATGGGGACCAAAATACGTGAGAGTTTTGTTTAAAGAGATGAAAATACGCCTAAATGCTGAAGATGAAAGCGTTCCACATGGCTGAAGGAAGTTTTAACTGCAAAGGTTGACTCACTGTTGCTGCACTGATTCTGCCCTTCCCACATCAACTATGCTGTATGCCATACAGATGCAGACAGTGTTTACTGCAACACTGCATTCCAGACATCATCCAGATAGGAGGAGGAGCTTTCCCTGGACCTTCTGGAAGGCATTAGTTTCCCCCCACCCCCCCCACACACTCCCTCCTCACATCTCCCTCACAGGTGCATCAACATGAAAAAAAGCCACTCAAGCCCTGAGGACTTTGTGGTCCAATGTAGTCAGTGCATTTGTATGGCAGGACAATTCCTCACCCTTCCAGAAAGCCTATCCCACGCACAGACAGCTGGAAGTAACTCTGACCTCCGTGACACAATTCAAAGCCTCCTCTGTTTGGCTTTTTGATTCCTGATTGACACATTCACTGCCAGGCAGAGATAAATGCTGCTGGGAGGACAATGTTGATCCCCTTGGACTATTCTTGAAGGACTTTTTCAGAATAATAAACAAAACACATTGGTGTGCTGAAGTGTCTGAATAGAACTGGAGATAGACAGAGGGGACAGGAGAGCTTTACAGAGGCTGGCAAGTCAATTGAAGAGTTAATTGTCTGGGTGTACAATGAGTTTATTCTAATAGCAAACAAAGAGCTCTCTCTTCCTGGGCCTGGTCCTTCAAAAGCCAACTTGTCAAAAGGGGTCTGGAGCAGCACTCAGTATTAGCATTAGCAATGCTCTGGTCTCTGGGATTTGGCAACTTTAAAATTGTTGAATCCTGAGATTCAGATAGAATCTCTACTAAAATCCAAGTCCTCGTTCACTGCTTCTCCAGGTACTTCTCTACAGTAATTCGCCAAAACAAACCCACCCTCTAACTTCTACTTCTTTGTAGCTTTCAGCAAACTGCTGAAAAACCTTTTGAAAAATAAAGTTACAGCAAGATACTAAGATATTACCCTTCAGACAGTGTTGCAGACACCTTGCCCAAAATTGGATCAAGTTTTATATTATTTCAGTTACCTATCACTTTACAGGAGTCAGTTTAAACAAAACAAGTGGTCCTGAGTGCCTCATACTGGGGAGGACACTGAATCCCAGCCCACCTCTGGACCTGCATTTTCAGAGCTTGCATTGTAACAGGTCAGACCAACACAATATTCAAACACACCCCACCCCTCACCTCTGAGAAAGTTCAGATCCAGATTTGAAGTCTGTAGTTTGATCCAAGCCCTACCATACCTACCACTTAAATACCTGACTCACTTCTGAAGTTATGCAACCCTTTCTAGGGAGGTCTTTTTTGTCCTCCATGTGCTAGTACTAACACAACTGAAAACTAAGCCATGATGCTTTACCAGTCTGATGACAGGTTGGCCATGAGGCAGCAGTGTGCCCCAGGGGCTAAGAAAGCCAATGGGATACTGGGGTGCATCAAGAGGAGTGTGGCCAGCAGGTCAAAGGAGGTGATCCTCCCCTTCTGCTCTGCAGACCCTGGTCAGGCCTCACCTGGAGTAGTGTGTCCAGTTCTGGGCTCCCTGGTACAAAAAGGACAGGGATCTCCTGGAGAGAGTCCAGAGGAAGCTACAAAGGTGATTACGGGCCTGGAGCATCTCCCCTATGAGGAAAGGCTGAGTGACCTGGGACTGTTCAGCCTTGAGAAAAGACTGAGAGGGGATCTGATCAATGTTTATCAAGATCTGAAGTATGGGATGCAGGGGGAAATGGCCAGCCTCTTCTCAGTGGTCTGTGGGGACAGGACAAGGGGCAATGGCTGCAAGTTGGAGCACAGGAAGTTCTGCACCAACACAGGGAAGAACTTTTACACAGTAAGGGTGACAGACCCCTGGGACAGGCTGCCCAGGGGGGTGTGGAGTCTCCTTCACTGGAGATATTCCAGCCCCATCTGGAATCGCCCTCCCTGTGCGACCTGTCCTAGGGACCCTGCTTTGGCAGGGGGGTTGGACCTGATGATCTCTGGAGGTCCCTTCCAACCCCTACAATTCTGTGGCAAAGAGTGCCAGTGCAGAGGGACACATCCCTACTACTCTAGGAAGCAGCAGCAGCCGGGAAGGCTCAGAAAATCAAGCCAAGCTGGTTGCAAACTTTCTATTGATGGAAATTTATTCAGTACTCATGAATAAGTTGTTGGTTTAGCCCACTCATAGAAAAGCAGCATTCCAAATACTACTTTTCATCAGGTATACAGGCATGCTTTCAAGCAGAAGACAAAGCAAGAAGCTTAATATAATTAAGGTCAACATTTAAAGCACCCAAAGTTGAGAGCCATCGTTTGCTTTCCCCTTTCTCTTAAGATCCCAACTACAGCGCTACCAACTAATCTGGGAGGACAGCAGGTTGCTACAAGTTTGTGTGATATCTCTTTCCTTCTATCAAGTAATAAATGAGGAATCCAAAACCTTGAAACCTGTGAAATGCGTTTTCTTGGTTGGTAGCCAGTTTCAACAGTAAACCACTGTCTTCAAGAATTTTTGTAGGCTTGGGGTTTTAGACAAGCAGCAGCAGTATCTCTTAATACTAAGTAATTCAGAACAAGAGACCTGCACAGTCTTGCTGTTTTGAACTCAACTAGAAATTTCAATTCATTTTTCGGTTAAAGTCCAACACCAAGATCATCTTTATCACTGCAATTTGTCCATAAGAAATGGGCAGAAAGACAGGTGGTCAGGTTAATAGAGTAACATCAAATGCAAGGAAACCTGCATGGAGAAGACCTGTCATGGAACACAGGTTTACCTTATGCAGTTTCACAGTTTTCAGACTCCACGAGTTCCTAACCCAAAAGATCAAACAGGTAAAACTTCAAAGATTTGGAAGTAATGTGAAAATAAACATCTGAGAAGGTGGCAGTGTTTCCCTGGTATTGCTGCATCTTTTTCTATCCTGCTGCTGTTCTTGCCACTGTGCTGAAATAATCAAAAAAGTAATTCCTGAAAAACTGTATCAACTATGCAATACTTTCATCTTGAAGAACAAGCATATTCTAAATCCCATGGGATCAGGATTCATCCTCACTTGTATTTTTCACATACCTCATGAAATCAGGTAGGTAGCAGCAAGGACCACACCAAAATCCCTCTTTGACCCCATTGTACAGCTTGCCTAGAAACACTGCATGTAAGCATGGTGTTTACATGCAAGCCTGTTTATTCCACAGCAGATCATTTCAGAACACAGCACTTTGCAACACACAAATTGCAAGCCCATCATTACCAGCCACACGGGTGTAGTTAAAAACATGAATTTAACTACCTGTTGAGGAATGAGAAGTAGAGCAAAGCTCAGAGCCCCAGCTTGGTTTCCAGGCTCTGTTTCAGTCAGCTGGGTAAGTGTTCAGATAGGACTGCAGCCTGTCACTGCTAGATGCTGTGAAAGTTTGCTCAATGTTTCGCATGGCTAAAGACAAGAACCATCTGCAACTACCACTGAGCACAGCTATTTTCCTCAGGTACCAGCAGTAATTCCAATGGCATAAAAAGCTCAGTTACACCACCATGCACAAAGGCTAGCCTAATACCTTCAAACCTCAAGAACCCATAAAGACTGCAGAGAGAAGCTCCCTACAGATGTAAAGAACATTCATCATTCAGCTGCATGCTTAGCTCCACTTCCTGTGCTCCACTTGAGGCCATTGCCCCTTGTCCCGTCCCCACAGCCCACTGAGAAGAGGCTGGCCATTTCCCCCTGTGTCACACTTCAGATCTTGATAAACATTGATCAGATCCCCTCTTAGTCTTCTTTTCTCAAGGCTGAACAGTCCCAGGTCACTCAGCCTTTCCTCATAGGGGAGATGCTCCAGGCCCTTAAGTCACCTTTGTGTACCTCCTCTGGACTCTCTCCAGGAGATCCCTGTCTTTTTTGTACCAGGGAGCCCAGAACTGGACACAATACTCCAGGTGGGGCCTGACCAGGGTCTGCAGAGCAGAGGGGGAGGATCACCTCCTTTGACCTGCTGGCCACATTCCTCCTGATGCACCCCAGGATCCCATTGGCAATCTCAGCCCTCTCAGCCCCCGGAGCACACTGCTGGCTCATGGCCAACCTGTCACCCACCAGGACCTCCAGGTCCTTCTCCACAGAGCTCTTCTCCAGCAGGTCACCCCCAGCCTGAAATACCTAATGTCATCCCCCTACTGACATACAAACCCAAGCAGAAACAGAGGGATAGCTAAAGGAACCAAGAGAGACTAGATGGCTTTTGGGACTGGTCACAACACAGCACCAAAAACTGCCTGTTACTAAAAATCATGACTACCTGATGGTTACTGAAGGTTCAAGACATATTTCTGAGTAGACAGGGGCAGCTGGCTGTGGGCATGGCACTCAGTTTCAAACCTGTCAAAGGCTCACTTTGACCAGCAGACACCTTTGTGGCTCAACACATCAAAAAAACCTTGCTGTGGTAAATGAAACCCAGCAATTATGTGGCTGTAAATCCCACAGTTCTTCTTTTCTCTGGAGAAAAGGATCAAGGGAATGAAGAAAGGAAGGACAGGAATAACCTTATCCTTCAAAGAGACAAACAACTGAAAGGAAACAAAAGAGCTGTAATAATCACTGAATAAAGAACTAGGCCCTGCATCTGTACAGCTGATGTTATATCCATGTTCATTTAGTGTAGGCTACAACCAGATTATTTGAAAAAGGTCATGCTCACCCACAGAAGGGACGTTAGGCCATCTTGACCCAAGAAGGGGCACTGCCCATAGTAATAAAGGGAGAAAAAGCAGGTGAGTCAGAAAAGGCAGCATGGAACAGGGCTGCTCCAGACATTCCTGCCTCTAATCTTCACAAAGAAAGCAGAGAAGACAGGGAGAACATAGGAAAAATGAGAGCAGCATTATTATAAAGGCTGGGTAAATCACAGTCCCCCTTCAGCAAGAGTTGGAGCATATGCTACTACAATTGTTTGTTTTGTTGTTTGGGGTTTCCCCCCACCAAGCAGAAACACCTCCAAAGCATCAGCATTACTCACACTGTGGAGTGATGAGATCAAGGAACCAGTATTAGCCAGTACTGAGAAAGTTTAAAAATAGATTGAAGGAGGGGAAGAGGAGGAAGAGAGACTTGCTTTTAATAGTTTCCTACTTGGAAGAATACATTTTTACCTCACCCTGTAAGCACTATGAGTATGATAGATACTGCAGAATTTTAAACCAAAGTATATTCATTTTGAGACAACTTCCATTTGGCTCATTGCTTTGAGTGACATTTGAAACAAAACAGGGATCAAAAAAGTTTCCATGCAAAAAAATTTTCACTTAAGACAGACACCATATCTCATAACAAGATTTTAGCACCTGACATTGCCCAAAACTTGGAGAGAAGTTGACAGTGCTGTAGAGCTTTCTGCAAACAGCTGTCTGATCACAGCTGGTGAAAGCAACCACCACATGATTGTTTAGTTTAAGCCTCTCTGGTTTGATTCTACAATACATCACATCATCTTTCAGGAGCCTCTACTTTGATGTGAAGTATTCTCTGTTCCCCCCACCCTGCCATCCTTGCTCCTTGACTATCTCTCCCAAAAGGCTGCTCAAAGCCCACAACCAACTCCACCTTTCCACCTCCAAGGATGTGTAAACAACCAGATACCTGCAGCTTTGGAAAGGGGAACACATCTGAGAAGTCCACAAGGCCATTTTAATCCTTATCTTAGGCTGTTTTACTGAAGAAAACAATTAGCCATCCTTTAGTTACTTGTATGAAGCTTGCAGTCAGATCCCTACCTTTTGGGAATGTTTTAGAAGCTACCTGAAGTATATGGTGGCCTGGGGCAAGGAGCATGAAGGGTGTAATTGGAATCTCACAGTCAGTCTTCCCTTTCCCCCAACATCACACACATTCCCTTTCACCTCTCTCCACTTAGCTCTGGTCTCTTCAAGGTAAAGACTCTATAAATTACCCCACATCTTCAAGGAATGCGGCCTGTAAGTGGGGGGTGGAGACAGCAGCAAGTTTCCCAGATCAACAGCCATTTGCAATTCAGACATATGGCCCAAGCCCTACAGCTGCATGTGTTAATTACCACACATGTCCCCTGTAAAGCAGTCTGTTAAACACAAAAAGAAAACAGAAGAGAAAAAAGCCATTCCAAGGGATTAAGTAAATAGTCTAATTTTTGACCCTGCTCCCCCAGACACATGCCCATGTATAAGAACACAAGCTCCCTTCCTTTATCCGGACACCTGCATGCGGAGGAAGCACAAGACCCCTTCCATCTCCAGCCATGTGCTCTGAACCCATCTCAAAAAGATAGTTTCCCACCTTCCAGTTCCCCCCTTCCCCCTACCCAGCCTCTTCTCTCACCAGCCCCTCTCCCTTTCTCCTTTAAAGGGCTGATTCCTGGCTGGCAACCAGACTAGTCTTGGGCTTACAATACACCTTTTCATTTCCTCACAGGCAGAGAGAATGGATACCTCACTGCTACGGCTGTATTGCGTGGAAGTGAAGGGGGGAGGGGGGGGGCGGGGGGGGGGGGGGAGAGGCCTCTTTTTTCTTTTAAAACTTGTTTCTGCAGGTTCCCCCCCCAGGATTATCAATATTAAAATTTCAGAGCTTTAGTGAGAACTCAGCTCTCTAGCTATACTGCCATATAGGACAACTCATGAAGAATCACTGTTGTTCTAAGGCATATCTGTGAGCAGCTAAACACTCACAACCTATCAAGTCCTTCCTTTGGAGAATTGCTTTGTTGTAGCACCTAAAAGTCCTATCAGAACCTATCAGAGCACCAAGCTGAGCACAGTGACATGTAGCAAATACATGGACGTAACCCAGGGAAATTCAGTCTGTCAGGAAAGCTTCTCCCATCCCTAGCCTTTATTATGCATTTTGCAATACATCTCCCTTGCTGTCAACATAAAACCCCAGATGAGAGCATGGAGGAAAGCTATTACTCCAGCTAGAGCTGCTCTAAAGAACCTTTAATTCCCACAGATGCCATCTCTGGAACTTGAACAAGGAATGTGGTTGCCTCTCCAGCTTTGTCCTTACCTTATTTACAAGCACACATGCTCTGCACATATCGAAGCTTTCACATCACAATTTCATATTATTCCTCTTACAGAGAAGCCTTAGCAGAGCTTGTGGGGCAAAGGAACTGAAAGGAAAATACTTCCAGTGCCTCAACTAAGCCAATGCACCCAGGACAAATCACATTTCCTGGTGCATTACTCTGATTTGAAAGAAACACAACAAACATTGAAATGTCTAAATTCTTTGCAGGATGCAAAACTCTGAATAAGGTCATGTTAGAACACAACTTGGTTTCCCTTTTCTGTAAACCCATCAATTTGTCCAATTTATCTGCAGATTTATTTTTAAGGAACAGCTGTAGAGAATAGGAAGTGTAGAACTTTGAAATGAATAGTCCTAAGGATGCTGTTTTAAAGAATCTACAGAAATATGTACTATAACATCTTGGAGTGCTGATCCAGCCACTCAAAGAACACAGGAAGAACTTAACAATTCGAAAAAAAGAAAAGGTGTTGAGGCCACAGGTACAAAGTGTTTCAATGACAAAACCAACCACAGACCCCAGGACTATTCATTTCTCTGCAAGATGTAACTGGTCCGACACCAGAAATCCATGCATAGTACAAACAGTTAATACCTTAACAGATGTTCCTTAATCAATTGTTAGTCTGCTTATTATATTTACTCACCAGGCTGCTCAATACCACGACTTAATCACTTGGAAACCTTTACAGCTGTCCTTAAGACATTACAGACACAAGTAGTCTGTAGATGGCTATAACAACACTTGTAAACTACAATTTTATTAAGTTGTATTATATAGACTAGCCTACCGATGGGAACTGTTGCTTTAGAGATGAAAGCAGAATTCTTGTGTTACAGCAAACAAAATATCCTTTAGAACAGAATTTGCTTTCTGCTTGTCAGTGAAAATTTCTTCAGCCCCAAATTTGATACACATGTTCCACGGCCCATGAAAAGTGTCCTGATGAAAGCTAAACAATTTCAGACAAGTCACTGATGTGGGGACCCAACAGGATTTGTCTTAATTCTGTGGCTTATATAGCAAATTTGAGGCCTTCTAGACCTTATTTCAAAAACCTGCTTAGGAGATAGAGTGAAGTGTTTCTTAGAACACTGCTTTACTAGTGACCTAGTATACAGATATTGTAAAATTGTTTTCCTCTGTTTTCAAACTTTGATCACAACTCCCAGTAAAAATCTGGGTTATCTCTATTGAATAAAATCTGTAACACTGGCAAACTACCATCTACCATAGCTGGGAAATTCACTTTTTTACAATTACATTTAACTGGAATTTAATAAAGAATTCCATAGATTATAGGCATAACAGGAACCAGACAGAATTCTGAACTGACTAACCTGCTAATAAAGTAACAGCATTTTTTTTTTTTACAGAACTGTGTTTATAGTAGAGAAGCAAACTTCAATTCCACCTCTAAGTTTGCTTGGAAATATAAATGAGGTCACCAACATCCTATGTGTTACAAAGCCCATCTACAGACTTTTTTACTCACAGGCCACTCAGGCCTTTGCAGGCCAGTGGCTTTTGTTGAGCTAATTTCCCCCAGCTCTGTCACCTGAGTTTTCATGAAACTGGAATAAAAATCAGCACACACACATTTCTCTCAGAGAAGATTTCTTGCCCCCTGTTAAATTTTATCAGGGAAGATTAATAAGCTTTAATCAAGCTTTTGCACATCCAGAGGACACTTGGAGCAACCGTGTAACACTTAACAGCAAATCTGCTGCCTTCAGGAAGCAGATTTATACATGCACAGCAGTCTGACTTTCCACAGAACAACACTATGCACACAGTTCTGTCCAGAAGCATCAAATTGTATGTGTACATTTTGCATACAGCCACGTATTTTGCCCAGAGAAAACCTGACAAACATACCAGCCCTGGCCTAGGAATATTACATGACCAAGTTAAACAGTTCAGAAAACATCTTTTCCATGAAAATTCTCCTTCATGCAGACTTGTGAACTAGTGTATTATTTATTTCAAAAGGCATACATGATGTGAGCGAGCCATAAGAATTGTTTGGGTAGCACCACTGGAGCTACACAAGGTTGCCCAGGGCCCCATCCAACCTGGCCTTGAACACCCCCAGGGATAGGGCATCCACCATCACATCAGCACTCCCAACTCACAGTCTAGTAGTTATACTGATAGTCTTCCTAACCTGTAGGGATTTTACTGAGAAATACTCAGTAGTTAACTTCAAGGTGAAAAAGTACTATGAATAAGCACAAAGTGAACTCAAGCTTTCATGTATCACCTTACAGCTGACTAGCAGAGCAGAACACACCATTTTTCACTCCATGCAGTGGTACTCAAACAAACTGTCATCGTATTCCTCCTACTGAAGGTGGAGGTCTAAAGGCACACAAACCTTCCACACACCAAGCTGGTTAGGAACCCAGATTTCAAGTTATAATCTCAAGGGACTTGACTGGCCAGCTGCTATTATAAAACAAGTTGCTGAAGCACAGGACTCCACTCACCTTTCCTTCCAGAATTACCCTGGCTTGATGGTTTATCAGTTACAGAACCTAAAGGGAAGAAAGACATCTATTTAGATGCTGCATGCTCTCACAGAATATGTAATTTCACATTAATACAGTCACTATCTCCATCCACAAAGTGTCCGCTTTACTTGCCAACAGCTTACTTCTGGATTCAAAAAGCCTGTAGCTTCAATAGAGAGAGCATAAGGAAGTTTCATGTGTTAAGATCATAGAATCATAGATCTGTAGGGGTTGGAAGGGACCTCGAGGGATCATCAGGTCCAACCCCCCTGCCAAAGCAGCTCCCTAGGACATATCACTCAGATATTCAAGACCCGTCTGGATGCCTATCTCCAGTGAAGGAGACTCCACCACCTCCCTGGGCAGCCTGTCCCAGGGCTCTGTCACCCTCACTGGGAAAAAGTTTTTCCGCATGTTGGTAATCAGGATGAGGATAAATCTTTATTAGCTGGATTCAGTGATGTGAAAGAGCAGCATACTAGTAAGAAACCTGGAATAAATCTAAGGTCAAGCAGGAAAGATCAGTAAGTCATTCCTTTTGTTTGCAAATGTCTAGAACAAATCAAAAACAGGTGGGGAGAGTGTGCAGGGAATGCAAGGGGCAGTCTGCTAAAGGAAAAGGATTTAAGTGGGACAATTAGCAGAAAATGGATTTCAACCACCCCTTGAACATCCACCAGCTGTTTGAAGATGGACACTGAATAAGATCTAGCATGTATTTGAATAGAACAAATCTTGGGGTATTAATATAACTTATGTAATATATGATACAACTCATGTAATATATGATTCTACCTACAGTTTTCTTCAGTGCTCCATCACACTTCTCCATTAGAACTTGAACTGATAAAAGCTTTTTGAACAAATTCCTTTAAGTGCATTAAAAATTATTATAGTGTTGGGGTGGGTTTTTTTAATAGCTTTATTCCAAGGAAACTGACTCTTCTATGGACCATTACTAAACTGTTCCAGCAATTACTTCAGGAAATAGGGATCAAAAATCTCCTCCAAAGGAGGCAGTTCTGATAGGGCCAAAAAATCTGGACAAGACACTCCCACAGTACCTGAACATACAGGAGTTTTGTTCTGTACAGAAGAGCCACTGATGGGCTTGCCATCAGGTGTCACACACCAGCAGTATCCAGTGTAGGTATGGCACTGCACCTGTTTGAGAAGACAAAGAGCAGGCATCTCATTTCTCAGCGTCACCCCTCCACTTCTATTACAAGCCAGCATCTTACTCAAAGTCCCAGTCCAGACACATCACAAACACATGCTTCAGAGCGAGAAGGTCACACAGAATACCTTTGATATGAGTAACTTCTGTCTCCCCTCAGCCCCCTCCCCAAAGAAAGGTTATGACTCCTGCCCCAACACTTTTAGCTGCAAAAGCAGCTACAAGTAGTTAGCTGAAAACCCTTCAATTCAGGGATATGGTAGTTCTCTCTCAGCTCATGCCACCCTCCGCTAAATCCCATTTACTATTTACCATTCAGTAGCCGTGCCACTGCATCCCAACTGGCATAAGGAAAAGCCACCCTGGCCCAGTTCCACAGCCACTGCTGGAGAGCAGCATTCTGTGCCATTTCAAGAGCATTTTGTTCAGCAAAGATGGCTAGAAAATTGCAATACTGATTTGTGTTAACAAGCCTCCAGACAGATTTAAGGTTGCTCCTGTTACTATGTCAACCTAAGCAGTAGGAGCAAGATCCAACATGTTTGTTCTCCACATATTGACAAGGACTTAGTGTTTTGTGAAAGCTCTAGTGAGCCAAAAGGTACCCAGCATTAAGGTTCATTTTGCTTAACTTTGAAGTTCTACATCTGAATTGAACACCTATAGTCACACGTTCCTCCTTTCCACCACCAGAACAGCTAGTTCAGAGGTCTACAGTGAGACCAGATAAATCCTGATCAAGAAGGCTGCTCTTGGTAACATCTATGCAGGTATTAAATCAGTAGTACTATAGTTTCACTCAGCTTAATAAATCTAATTGCAAAAGCTGGGGCAGATGCTGCAGAGTGATCAAGCATTCGGATGAAATTCAGGGTGCTTTCTGACTTCCCTTGAGTCACAGATAAATGATTATCAGTCATCTGTGTAAATACTAGCAGTTTCCAAGACTCTTTTTAGGATTCAAGTCACTTTCACTTGTGGTCAAATGAAGGTATCAGTGCTTCCAGCACCTTGAAATGGTATAGAAATACCTACATTACTATAAGCTACAGATGACTTCTTCAATAGATTTCTGAAAAAAGCCATGAAATAAGACAACTTCAGAAACTGCCTTTTACACTCAAATTGAATTCTGTCCATTCTCTTTTTTTCCAAGTTAATTTCCAATTTATTTTCCAATTCCCCATTCCAGTCCTCTTCACACAGAAGAGTGATGGGGTTGTTTGTGCTTTTCCCTTTGTTAAAGATCCTTCAGTGTTAGAACAGCCATTCCCCCTTGATGACAGCTGGCTCTGATTCCCTAAGGTAGCAGAGTTTGTTCAGAGACTTAACAGTCTTTTTTTAAAGGCTTTAAGTATCACATAAAACATGATCTAAGAGCAATTATAACACAGCACCATGTGTTTATCTTGGGTTTTACTAAAGTGCAAAGCAATCGTTTTGCCTCAAGCAAATTCACTGTTAGCAGCCAAAATCAACAATAACCTCATGTACCCATGTCACTTGAGTCACTGTCAGTGCTATCTGCACACTTGCATTTTGATTCTCTCAATATATCACAAAATTCATTGCAAATTACTCAAAAGGACTATGAACAGCAAGAAATATTTTGCAAGTTGATTACTGCCAGTTATATTCAATCAAATGAATAGAACCACAGATTGGTTTGGGTTGGAAGGGACCTTACAGACTATTTAGTCCCAACCCCCTGCCATGGGTAGGGACACCCACACGCACGCCAGCCCAGCATGCCCAAAGCCCCATCCAGCCTGGCCTTGAACCCTGCCAGGGATCCAGGGGCAGCCACAGCTTCTCTGGGCAGCCTGTGCCAGGGCCTCACCACCCTCATATGAAGAGTTTTCTTAGATCTAATCTAGATCTGCCCTCTTTTAGTTTAAAGCAATAAGCCAAATGGCACATGAAAAACAAGCATGATGGGTTTCTGTGTATAGCATTTATCTGCTGATCACACTCACGTTACTGCCTCCACAACAGCACCAGAATCTGTCTTTACATCTCAGCATTAGTTTTAAGAATGAAATGAAAGAAATGAAGCTGAATTCCAGGACGTTGTCTCAAATTTGTAGGGCAAGGCCCTTCATGTTACACTACAGAAAAGAAATCCAGTATACCAAACACTTTAAAAAATTCAAGTGTTAGTGTCTTGGCAGTCCTTCAGAAAAATAAAGTAAAAAAACTGTATTGACATAAATTTAAGAGAGATACATTAAAGAAAAACATATTGTGCAACTCACCTCAATGAACTACCACCAATTGCATACACCCCTTTAGGTAAACCAAGTACATTATACCTAAAATAAATCTGTAAATAACTATGCTTATGAATATCTTTGGATTGGTATCCCACGACCCTTTCTCCCTTCTGCCACCAGCAAAAAAAAAAATCTCAGACTGACAGCACTTTCACAACCGCCACATGTTCTACTGCAGCACCAAAGGACTTCCACACAACAGGTAACAGCAGGAAAGAAGTTGTCCAGACAAGGCCTGCAAAGAACAGACACTTCAGCAACCTCAAAAATCACTGCAATTGACTTCCCTG
Organism: Gallinula chloropus; assembly: GCF_964237585.1. NCBI lineage: Eukaryota > Metazoa > Chordata > Aves > Gruiformes > Rallidae > Gallinula > Gallinula chloropus. The sequence continues at coordinate 43,230,151 of NC_140088.1, read as the reverse complement.
AACATCTGCATGTTGAGAGACACTATCTTTTACCACAATACCCAACCAGGGCTCAGCATATTTCAGTGCCAGAGGCCTACAGCCTAGAGTTTGTAGCTTAAGGGCTGGAGGAAAAAAAAAAATTATATACTTTTCATCAGTTACATAGCACTGGTATGGCACTGAAGAGTAAGGCAACAGCTGATCCAGTAGTATTTTAAGCATTGCAGACAAACATGGGCTATGTAAAAAGCATCAGCTACTCCAGAGCACCTACAGTAAGGAATCTTGAAAATTGAAGTTTTTACTTCAAAAACCTTGCTACTATGGGAGCAGGGTTAGAATGAGGTCAAGTTTCAATAATATTTAAGTGGGATTTAGAAATGAAAACTTAAACCTATGGTCATTAGAAAATTTTAAATGCTGTTGTAATGAGAAGAGACATGTAAAGGTGATACCTGTTTATTGCACAAATCTAATCTTCAGTTACAGAGTTAATTTGGGCTCTACCAAACTAAAGTTAGGAAAAACATCCGTGACTTTTGACAGTCTTCAAAAGCTCAGCACTGTGTTAGAGAAAATATCTTAACAATTTTATATACAAAATAAACTTGATTAATAACCAAGCTGCAGCTGCAGAACACTCATTACTGCTGAAACAGCACAGGGCAGTTTAACATCTCAAATTAGTATACAACTGTGACAGCTAAATAGTTTAGATTAGATCTTCAGAACTAAAACTACAGATCATTTGATGTCTTCCAACAGATTCTTCATTAACAACTAAATTTAAAATAAAAAAATAAGCCAAAATACCACCATTCAGCTTCAAGCCCTGCAAGCACCCAAATCCCTGACAGTGCAGGTGGACACTTCCTATTTTAAGTGTGAGATGTGCTAGCTCAACCATGCCGCAACTGAAGGATGAGAAGCAGAAGAGACAAACCCAAGGAAAACATCATTACCCAAATGAGGAATATAGCAGCAGCTCCTCTACTCCCCAGCCCAGCTAACACTAGCCACCCCCCACATGAACAAACACCCACTCTCAAGTTCATCCCAACATGGAACCACTGAAGCTGTGGTCACTGGCAGACTCCTCACCCTCTTAATCCCACAAAGGAAGAAGCCGCTGTTTGGGTTACACTATCTTATCTCACTGGCAATGGTACAATCAGGTTCAGGAACATCCTAAACCTCTCAGTAAGTAAGCAGCAGCATCCCACTACAGACACTTGGCAATGGAGGTTCAAGGGATGGTTTCCAAAAGAGAAGCTGGAAATGGGAAAGAATTTGCATGCACATGCATGGGAGAGCAGGGGCAGAGCAGGAATTCTGTGATGGCCTAAACCAGCCTCCACAGTTACAGAAAGCAGAAGGTTGCTGTACGAGGCCTGAGAGTGCCTTCAACAAGCACAGGGCTGACCACAGAACAGCAACACTCGGACTAGTCTTTCACTGCTGTTTAGATGAAGAGTTTGGTAACCCGTTCTTACACCATCACAGATTAGATAATCATTTCTTATTCCATAACAGAGGGCAGAGAGGGGTGAAGTATTCCTTCTGCATTCAAAGCAATACTTCTATGAGAGAGGAAAACACCAGAACACATCTAGTTTTTGAAGTTTTGCTGCAGGCAAGGGCATGCAGCAGAGCTACTGCCCACACTCACAGCACGAGGGGAGGCTCTGGAACCTGGCTGCACCTGAGTGCTCCTTGTAAGCACTGTAAAAAAGAAACTGTTCTAAGCAAGCAGGTCACCTGGTCTGACCCTGAGAGCAGAAGCTGCAGTGTCACAGAGCAATTATTTAATCGAGCCTTTCCTTTCTAGCTGAGCCTCAACAGCTCAAAGTTTTCTGAATCCAAGTTAGAGGCACACAGTGGGCATACTGGCCTGATGGCCGTTTACCCTGCTCTAAGTGGTGATACCTCTGATCTGGTTTAAATGTCTTGCTGTACTGTTGAGACCCTGGATCTTGTCACTTCCTGCTACAATAAGAGTCACACTATTAATCAGCCTGCATCTCATTTGCAGTTTCTTTGGGACTGAAACCCCTTAAATAATTTGTCCCTTTTTCTGTTCCCTGCTCATATTAATTTTTCCCAAATGATGTTGTGCAGACAAATGCTCCCACTGATGCTTTATGCAGCAGCCACTCCCCTCAAGGCCATGCATCTTTCAGTGTTTTGTCCACAGGAATTTCACTATTCGTATCACCAGGGAAAGAAGGGATTTGCACAGATGAGCCTCAGCCATGAACAAGGGCACTCCCAACACACTGGGGCACAGGTGCCATTTTTATCTTAGGAGAGGCAACCTGCTTCTGGCACAGTTATAACACTTTACAAGGAAATGAATGAGCTTACATTGTCACTTAAAGGATGTCTATTCCTGCTTTAAAAAAAAAAAATCTGTTCCTTTGCTTTGACTAGTACTACTTTGAAGAAATACCACATATAACCAAAGCTGCTAGCTCCCTACAGATCCACAGGTTATCTTTAGCTCAGTATACAAGCAAGAAACAAAAACACTGCAGGGAGGAAGCAACTGCCTAAGTAGCAGACTGTACTCAAAAAGCTCCGGCTACTGTCTTTTATAGAAGTAATGTCTTTTAAAAAAGCCAGAACTATCTACTAGTTAAAGCCCAGATTCTTTCTGGAGAGTTTCTTTAACATAAGACAGACTGTATGTTCTTTCCTTCTGGAAGCAGAGGTCTTTGAGAGCTTAGTATTGCTAGAGTGTGAGCACTGAGGAGCGGAACAGAGAGTATCCAGGGAACATGGGACACATCTACACTGCAGCACCATGCTGCATCAAGAAACGAGTTTGTCCTTCTGCCCAGTGTTGTGGTATGCTAGTCACTGCAGAGGAACACTTGAATCATGATGTCACAGAAGCACAAGGTTGGAAAAGACCTTTAAGAGCATCAAGTCCAACCATTCCTGTCCTGTGCTAAACCATATCCTTAAGTACCTCATCTATCTGTTTTAAACACACCCAGGGTCGGTGACTCAACCCCCTCCCTGGGCAGCCTGTTCCAGGCCCTGACAACTCTTTCAGGGAAGAACTTTCTCCTAACATCTGATCTGACCCTGCCCTGGGGCAGCTTCGTGCCATTTCCCCTTGTCCCATCTCCTGTCACCTGGCTGAAAAGACCATCGCCCAGCTCTCTACATCCTCCTAGGTAGTTGTAGGTGGTGGTAAGGTCTCCCCTCAGCCTCCTCCACAGAGAGGGATCCCTACGTCTTTAGAGGGGTCTACTTGTGGAACTTTGCCAGAGCAGCATTCAGTTATTAGGTACCTTCCAGAGTGCTCCTACAACTGGTAACACAAGCCTGTTTGGAAAGAGTGGTCTATATTATGGTCCATAGCAATAGTTTCGTTCTGGGCTGTGCAATGTGTGTACAAAGTCAGCCCACTCACTGATCCTGCTGTAAGATGGCAGGTTTGACTGATGCACTTTTTTTTTTTGAGAGAAATCTCAGTGCTGCATCCTAACTGCACCAGCAGCTGCAGCTTTGAGTGCCCTAAACTCCAGCTCTCCAAGGAGACTTGCTCTCAGCCACCTCTAAGTAGACTTGCAAGGAAAAGAAACCACAGCTAAGCCATGGAAGGTAGCAAAACACACCACAAAGCCCCACAAGACTATGCCCCTAAAGCAGGGTTAACATCATTCATGTTCATATTCATCTGTCTGAAACTGATCCCCTTCAAAACCTCGGCAACCTTTTCTAAACAACTGCTTGGGGGGAAAACTATGAAGAATGCAAGTCTCCCTCAGCCCATGGCAACAGGCCCAGTGGCAAAAGAAAGTGTGCAGATTACCCAATGAAGCCTGTTGTTTATGAAGAACAGATCACAGCAGGTTAAGTGCAGCATGGAAAGGGAATGGCATTTATGCAAAATACAACATTAGCAGCAAAAAGGAGAGAGCAAGTCTTGGGAACAGAAACTGGGTTTAGTCACATATAGTTTTGCACATCATCATGTCAACTCAGTTTTATACAATTAATCAAGTTACACATATCCAACATTCTTGTGTTGAAAATAGCTCACAGTATTAGAAGTACACAAATAAAAATTAAGTGCAGAGAGATTTTGCTATAGGAAGGAATATTCCCCACACAGACTAAAATATAAAGAAATGGCCATTCCAGAGGAATTCTTCAGGTTTGCTCCCATTTACAGACATCCTCTCATGCCTGTAATGCTACCACCTCTTGCATGCTGCAAATCCATGTCATATTTTAGATGTGTAAGCAGTGCTAAAAAGGAAGGGATTTGATAGGATCTTTGCAAACTCCCAGAATAAGGGAAGTAGTACCTATGGCACACACACAGTTTGGAGAGCCAGGGGATCAACAGGTGCCTCCTCCCCTTCATGCAGTACACAAAAATCATTATAACTAGCTATGCCTAGGAAAACTGGCCATCAAGCAACAGAACTGTGGCAACGCTTCTTTTCGGTCTAGATTTTACAGGCAATAAAAAAAGACAGATTATACATGTCTAAGACATCCAGATATCTCTCTCTGGCAGGGTTTAAATAAAGGCAACAGTCTTTGCCTTCAGGCCCTTCACCCTTGTTACCACAACTGTTGGGCCTCAGTTGTCCCACAGGGAAGCAGGAGCAGCTAAGGCCAGCATGGTCTCCCCTCTGCAGCTGCTGCCCCATGCAACACATGCTGTGGGTCACAGGACAGCAGAGTAGTTATGCTTTACCATCCAGTTTGCAATGGATCCAGACCCAAATTCAGAGTTTTGTACTGCATGCAGCTCCAGGAGCTAGAAAGGGTAGACTGGAGCTATTTTCAGAGGAGCAGCCTCACTGAGTGCAGCTTTCATCACTGTCCCATACTGACTGCATTTTAGCTTCTATTCAAGAGGAGGCAAAACACAATAGCAACAGTTCAATCTGGTTAAGACCAAGCAGGTACTGTGAACATACAGTTACCATCACCAGATGCAGCTCCCAAGTTTGTTCTGCTCATGTTTTTTCACTTGTGCCAAACTCGCAAGTATTTCCCACAGTTAGATGAACCCCCAAATCTTTTGAAGCCTGATGGCAGGGACAATGTGTGCCTGAACACCTACTGTTTATACATCTGCAAAGAAAAGGCTCAACTCAAGACCTGAAAGCAAGTCATCCACATCTTGATTGAAGTGCTATAAGAATTTCATGTCAAATGTTTTAATTGGAGGGGGAACAAAGATGCTTCTACCCAAAAATAGTAGTAGTTCCACAGAATGGGGGAACTACTGAAAAAGTTTCCTTAGCCAACTCTACATGCAGGGTGTATACCCTGAAGTCTATGCATCTGCTTAGATTCTCATTGGGATGGAGATCTGAGCTGGAAGAGCATGGTGGGTATTTCTAGAAGCTTGAGAGATGCTGCTGCTCTGTTTCAGACTTCCCAGCTGAGATACTGGAGTTTGAATGGATCAACTCTCTGGGTACTGAATCAGAATAAACCCATAACAGTTCAGACCTGCCTTCAGCAAGGCCTTAGGGACTTAAAGAACTTTCCAGCAGAGCTCAGGGTTTCCAGTTCCCTGCACAAGAGATGCAGTATCCAAACCACCTCTGCCAGGTGAGATTTTAGTCTAAAAAGTTTGTTTCCAGCAACTGACCGTTCACCAAAATTCTCATTTATACATCCTTCTGAAATCAAAGTTTAATTAATTTGGACCAGAAGCTAGAGGAAATACTTGTCTCAAATGCAGGTTGAAAACAGTTAGCTTCCTTGGATGTTGTTTTTCTGACATCTTTTGCAGGGACAGTGATCTTAAATGCTGCAATATAAATGATGCAGTTTATTCCTGAGGAATGTGGAACATGGGATATTTTTACAATCCAAGGAATTACATGAATTTCAGCTAATTCCAGCTACAAAAGGATCAGAGGCTTCCATCATCATGCCAGGTAAAACAAAAGCATACTAGTGTTCAGATAGGACTGAACAGAAAAAGAATGTGGCTGCCAGCTGAAAACAGACTCTTTGTAAGCAGTTTCATGCTGGCCCTCCATTGGCAACCCACACTGGCCAGGGAATGTGCAGGGAGGAGGCCCAGCAGCTGCTCAGCAATCCAGACACAGGTACCAGCCTTCCAAATAAACCTGAAACAAAACTATCAACTGTACTCTCAAGCCAGTTTAAGAAAAATTTCAGCTGCACCCCGCCTGCCCTTTCAGTCTCCAAGAGCATGATGGACAGCTAACAAGAGAGTCAGCTTTCCTTCCCCCTATTTTCTTGAATTATGAACTATTTCCTTCCACTGCCAACCTAACCTGAGCAGGTCTATACAATCGAATTTCAACAATTCAGAGTTTAGTTAAGAGTGCAAGAAACTTCAGCCACCTTCTCCCCCTGCCTTCCCAAGATGGTCCGTGCTGTACACAAATATAATGCTGCTTCAAAAGTAGTATGCAGCATTAGCAGGAGAGAGAAAACTTTCCCATTTTCCCATTAAAAACAACACCACTCCCACACAACCAGATAATGGGAGGATAAGGCTGAGGGGAGGGAATACTTTTCGTGGGCTATCACAAAACTAAAATCTTTCCTCTCCTCTTCCCTCAGGCATCACAAAGCATTTGAACCAGACCCAAAGTTTGTCTCACCTTTTGGAAGCCAATATTGATTATATTTTGGATTATTTACCTTAAAAAACCAAACCTTTGCAAACAGGAACTAATGAAGCCTAAAATTTTTGAGACACAAGAGCTCTAGAGCAGTGTGAGATACAGGGAAGCTAAAGCAAAAAGACTGTGGTGATGCACTTAAGTTCCCAGAGTAGAGGTCAGGAGGGTTGCAGGATTACGGCTTCTGACATACCCCTCCTACCTTTTAGGGAACTGAACATGAGTCATTTTTAACACACAGTTCTGTTACCATTAATGCATTAAGTAGCTTCTTAGTGCTAACATAACTAATGCTCTTCATTCCTACTTTGCTTTGGCAAACTACTTTTCCTCTCAGTCTTCATGAGGGCTTTCTTTTTGCCCCAACTATTTCAACTTCCCTGGAATTCTGTAGGAATTCTCCCATTCCAGTTATTTATGAAGGATGCTTAGTGAGCAAGAGCTGACTATTTAACACAGATATTAAAGGCCATCAAATAAGCCCCCTCTGCTACCCCTGCCTGAGATAACCGCTTCCAAGAGAAACAGTACTATGAAGAAGTCTGCAACCCCAGCACATCATTTAGTGATAAGTGAAGAATCAAAAACCCAAAGCAAAGCAGTCTCATCACCCTCCTGCCAGATCACCAAACAGCAGGGCACAGAAAAGTAGAGGTGTCTGTCACCAACAAGTATCCTGAAGAGGGAAAAGGCTCAGTAGACAACTCCTTTTTTTGCTGGAATAGATGAAGCAGAGGTAACAGCTTGGTCTATCCTGTTCTGTATCAGCCACAGCTCTCTTTGCAGCTCATCTTCGTGGAAAAATACTTCTGGTTTCATTTTTGTGCTATCACAGAATCACAGGGTTGGAAAAGACCTTTGAAGATTGAGTCCATGATGCAGTCTGATATCATTTGTTTCTGTGCTACATGGGAGATGGGTGCCTTTACATAGGTACATGTCTTTCAAGGTATGGTAACCAAATCAAAGCTTTCAGTTGGTTAAACAAGTCCTGAGCTTTCAATACCTCCACCTGAGCAAGTTATCATGCACCCATGTTGCCATCCATCACTTGGCTCATGCCTTAACAGCATATCTCCCACAGCAACAGCAAGCCTGGCTGAACAAAGCCAATAGAAACTTTACCTGCATGAATGATCCATCCTCATTGCATTCCGGGATGAAGACTGCTTCCTGGGGCTTTTTTGCCTGTTCCAGTGCTTGAGCTCTCTCCAATCGACATTTGCTTTGGCCAGCATCTACAAAGATAGAAGCAAAACCCAATTAAATTGCAAATACCATTTGGCCACTTCAAAAGCTACCAGATGTACCACACAGCTGGTGGGGGGAATCCCAACCAACTATAAGGCATCAAGGCCCATTACCTGCAGATTAAGTTAGGATTCACGATCCCAAAGACAGATATGAACCTAGATAAAAGTTCAGCCAGTTAACAAAAAGCTAGCTAATTTCTCAGACTAATTTTTACAGTCACTCAAGGGTTCTGGTCAGAGCGGAGTGTTCTGCCCTGCAGAGATACAGACGGACTCTGTGTTTACATCTGAGGACATACTGTTTAACAGTGCTGCTGTTCAGTCTAGAAAGATAAGAAAAACAACAAACATCTGTTAGTCTGTGGAAACAGGGACACTAGCACCTTCTTCCTTTTCCCATGAATCCACTGACTGAAAGATTTTTCAGTGCAAAAACCTAATTAATACCTTTCAGCAGCAGGTTGAGCCCCCATTCTACCAGGTCCAGAAAGTCACATTGGTCAACAAAAAAGCAGTACTACTTAATCCCTGAAAAACCCATATTCTGCATCACAGATCACAAACTTCAACAACAGAATCACCAGTTGCAGCACTGAATTAGAAATCCAGTCTGGGTTCTCAGCTCGATTGAATTGACATTGCATGGCAAGAGAAGAGATTTCTGTATAGCCATATCTAAATGCAGAAGCCAACAACAATGCTGTAAATCATCTGGATAAAGACAGACCAAAGCATTTAAGCTAAGTACTGTATTTACATTACTGAGGACTCAAGACATTAAGTTTCCAGTTTGCCAACACAGTTTCATTTTAAACATAGCACATTACTCCAAGAAGACTTTCATAAGTCTTCTGAAGTTATGGAAATCATAACATTTTCTTGGTTGGAAGAGACCTTTTAGATCCTCAACCCTTTCTCTTTGGAGGAAGGCATTATTCATAGCAATAGTATTCAGCACAGATGCCTGTAGCTTAGGCACTCATTTACAACCCAAGAGTGTTCACATCAACTGTGCCACTGGCCCACTAAGTGATTGGCCACCCCATCTCCCTATGACCTTTTGTCCCTTCTGACCCTGTGTCACTCATCCTTAGTCTAATTTGTTTGCAGGGTGTTTGCACCCTGAAGTACATGGAGCTTTGATCTCAGATGGACCTATTAAGTTGTATAGAGAAGAAGACTTAGGAAATTAAGACTGTCTTAAATAAACATTCATACTGAATGTAGAGAAGCAGTAGTATTTTCTCCTAGTTAACCATGATAAAACCTCTAAGCTGGAATTTCCTTTTTGCCCCACTTGCCAAAGTGACCAGATAAATCAGACCTTGTTTGCACACCTCCACTGGAGGGTGGTCCTGCCAGCAGTACTAATCCTTCCAACTCATGCTTAGTCTTTCAGCTGAAAAGCACTGACAACACTTAGCTGGAACATCTGTCACCTGCAAATCTCCTGTTCAAGCTTAAGAGTCCAATCTTGCTCAGCATGGCATATTGCAAAACCAGATGGTGTGGTTGCACCTTCTGTTTTACAGCTAGCTGTCTGCTAAAAACACCTTCAAGTTTTGCTTCACAGAAGACAACTAAGTAGCCCAGAAAACGTCAGATCTGGACATAGAAAGAAGAAAAAAATGTTTAGAATCTCACATGACAAAACAGGCTCACAAATTAAAGTCTGTTTTCTAGTCTCTCTACCTGAGGATACAGGACTGTAGAGAGGCTTCTCTGGTTCCCCTCCTGAACATAAAACAGAAGCATAAAGCATTTCCATATAGCATTTACTTTGGTGGGGGAACAGTCATACCTACATGAAATGGATGCTTCACCACACCTCTGGTAGGAACACACACTGTGTGGCATCCCCTGTAATACAGATATTAGGAGCCCAGGCTAGAAGAGATACCAAATCAGTAGTATCTTCCAGTTTGTCTAACGAGCAAATGTGCACATGATGAAGCCTTTACGCTAAGGAGAAGATAATACAAACATGTTACCACTGAAGGTGCTTGTGTCCCTCCTGGCAATTTTAGCTTGCTGTCATAGATGGAAGGCTCTGCTGCCACCCATTAGGCCACACTGCAGAAACACTGCAGTGTAGTGGCGGTGTACTCTTCTACAATGCAACCCTTACCTCAAATGATTTCTCCTCATAAATCGCTGCTGAAATGCAGTGGAGAGTTTCTCTCCTGTTCATTACCATTAGCCCACAACTACTTCTCCCATCCTCCCTTCACTGACTTCCAGAAGTCATGCCAGCCCTTTTAGAGCCTTGACTTGGAGCAACCACCTATATACCACACTGGCTGGAGAGGTGTGGGCATGCCACTATCTTTTTTGTCAGTCATTTCACAGTTCAGTTCCAGTAAAAACAGTGCCTTTAATATCAACATTGACCAGTTTGTTTTCAAAAGGACTGTCAATCCTTTTCCTCCTCACTCCACAGTCTGGTATTTTTATGATGTTTGTATCAACATGTGATTTCAGTGGGATGACTTCACCTTGCTATTTTTGCTTTGAAAAATGTAAAATATTACATAAGTGCCAAGCATTAAAAAATATAGTTATCAGATAGCTCACCCCAAATAAGATGCATTTCAAAGCCTGCTGGTACAATATAGATTCATATACCCTGCGTTTTGATTGTTTATCTGAGCATTTCAATACCTTCTTCACCGAACTCCATCAGAAGAGGAGTGGCCAGCAGGGACAGGCAGGGGACTGTCCCTCCCTACTCTGCCCTCGTGAGGCCCCATCTGGAGTCCTGTGTCCAGAGCTGGGGCCCCAATATAAGAAAGATGTGGGACTGTTGGAGAGGGTTCAGAGGAGGCCACGAAGATGATCAGAGGGCTGGAGCACCTCCCCTATGAAGGGAGACTGAGGGAGCTGGGCTTGTTCAGCCTGGAGAAGAGAAGGCTGCAGGGGGACCTCATTGCAGCCTTCCAGTCCCTGAAGGGAACAGGAGGGGAATCAGCTTGTTGAAAGGGCAGACAATGGCAGGACAAGGGGGATGGATTGAAGCTAAAGGAGGGAAGGTTTAAATTCGATATTGGGGGAAGTTTTAGTGGTGAGGTGCTGGAACAGGCTGCCCAGAGAGGTGGTGGATACCCCGTCCCTGGGAGTGTTCAAGGCCAGGTTGGACGGGGCCCTGGGCCACCTTGTGTAGCTCCAGGCCTGGAGGTGGCCTTGCCTGTGGCAGGGGGATGGAACTCTGATCCTTGGGGTCCTTTCCAACCCAGACCATTCTATGATTCCCTCTTAGTGTTCTCTGGAGTATCAAACACCAAGCTCAAACCAGAACAGCATTAGTGTATTGCAGTTTCATGGCCCAGACAGCCCTTTCTCCCTTTCTATATCTGAAGTGAAAAACCAAAACAGAATCACCTTTCTAAAAGAGCTGCTTACCAATTTGACTTTAAATATCTTCACACTTAGGACAGGTTTTCTGCAGCTCAGAAAGCAGCCTTTTAAAGAAAATCCATTGTCACATTGGCAACTGGCAACCAGGAGATTGTGAACTACAAGTGATGTTTTTCACATCTGTGGCCCAATCTGTAGAGTGCAGGCCACAATTTTGGATTTTGCAATGAAGTTGGCTAGTTACCATGGTTGATCTTATCCATGAACAGTTTACTCTAGTGAGACAATCATGTCCCCTCATAACACACACAGTGCACTCCCGTATAGGCCCTAAGAATCTCAGCATCCTCTCTCCAGAGAGGAGCAGTTCTGACACCACACAACACTATCATGAGGATGCCTTGGGTCTTTATACTACCAAGTAAAACACCTCCACACATCCACATAACACCAGCAGCAAATCTATATGATGCAACTACAAAAATCTCGCTAATTAAATTTAATTATACTTTGTTATCAAAAGCCTGAAAGGCAAATATTGATCTAACCTATTTCTCATTCCATCAGGTAACTGTCCCTTTTGTATGGGACAGGTGCCCACCAGGCAAGGAGCAAGTCCAGCTACACTGAAGTTAGCAGATTCCTACCCAGTTACTCCAGGTAGTGACCTATGTCTTTGCATAAAAGAAGCAGAAATGGAACCTGAGCAAGTGACAAAAACATGTCCATCTGTCCCACAGAGTGTCCATCATTCTCCACTCCCCACTGTTTTCCACTTCATTTCTGACAAATCCTACACCTGCAATCTCCAACTTCTTTCCTCTCACACCAGTGTGCTTTGTTCCTCCTTTGATATCCACATAACATTTGAAGCACATATAAAAACATGCACAGTGATTGAAGATGTCCTTTCAGGTTTCTTTACTGCCAAAGAGGGCCCCACTTTGAACTTTCTTTTTCCTGGTTAAGGGAGAATGAAGACAAACACATGCATCTAGGAAGCACATTAAAGTGATTTCAAAATATTTTGAGAAAGATTACCTTCAGACAGCCCATCACTAGTGAGGATACCTACCTTTCAGAACATTAGCCAAACTTGTGTTTATCTAGGTGTCCCAGGAGACAGGTTGTAGACCCCTGTTACAATTCTCACAGTAACTTAAGGGATAGGTTCAAGCTGCCCAGCAGAAAAAGACCTGAAGACATTGGACAATAGCAAGCTGAATATGAGCCAGCAGTGTGCCCAGGTGGCCAAGACAACCAGCAGCGTCCTGGCTTGTATTAGGAACAGCGTGGCCAGCACAGCCAGGGAAGTGTACATTCCCCTGAGCTCTCCAGCATGTCTACGTCTTACTTGTACAGGCAGCCCCAGAGTTGGACATAGTACGCCAGGTGGGGTCTTGAGACAGCAGAACAGGACAGAATCACCTCCCTGAACCTGCTGGTTTTCATGTAGCCCAGGTTACAGTTGGCTGTGTGGGCTGCAAGCCCACATTGCCAACTCATGTTGAGCTTCTCATCCACCAATGCCCAAGTCCTCCTCATGGCTGCTCTCTATTCCCCAAGACCAGCCTGCAGTTGTGCTTGGGATTGTCCTGACCCATGTGCAGGACCTTACAGTTGGCATGGGCCCACCTCTCCAGCCTGTCAAGGTCCCTCTGGACAACACCCTCCAACATGTCACCTGCACAATGCAGCTTGGTATCACTGCCTAACTTGCTACAGGTCCTCTCAATCCCACTGTCTTCATTACCAGCAAAGATGTTCAACAGTGCTGGTCCCAATATCAACCCCTGGTAGTTCTATGATAGAACTTTAGTGTGTTTTAGGTGACAGATATCCAGTGTATCCTAACACTTACCACATAATCTTAACAAGACTCATTTAACAGATATTTGACCTCTATCCCTTCAAAGTTTTGAAGCAGAACTCTTGCTTGACATCAAGTCTTAAGATGCCTGCTGATCAGAAGTCCAGGCAGGAGTGCTTGGCTATGTATTTTCCATACAGCTACACCATCTGGAACTATTCTCTAGAATCTCAAATGAGGCTCTATTTGTCATGGGTGTTTGAGCATTTTAATCTACCCCTGACTTCTAACCCTTTGACATGTACATGAGGGTTCAACAGGAAATCAGCATATAACTTAGCACTAAAGGATTTTCATTGAAAAGCATGTGAGGAAGCTAACAAGAGCTGAATAAGAGTTATAGTTCTTAAAGGGCTGGCAAGATCTTTAAAGGTCCTTAACTTCTTAAGAGAAAGAGCAAAGAGCTAAGCTGAATCAAAAAGGTTCTGCTCTCCCTATGGAAGCCATACCAATTGCCTTGGCACAAGGACACTTCAAGTTATCAACATATAAAGTTTTAGACCTATGGTGATTTGAGGTGCAGAACTATTCCTCACTGTCCTATCTACAATATACTTCCCCTTTTCCTTAAGTTCGTTAGTGGGAGTTCTCCCCTTTCCCCCTCAGAGGGGGCAGCACAACTTAAAGTTGCTTGTTCCATAAGGATAATTTCTTGGATACACAATGTATCATATTTGCATGTGAGAGGGCTCCATGGCCCATACATCCCTTCTGGTTCTATGGTATATCCTCTGTAGAGGATGTCCCAGAAGAATGAAGGCTGCTCAGGTGACCCACTGCAGCAGCAAAAGTTGCACCAACACAGCTGGTGATACCTTCTTTGGTACAAGATACAGACCTGGCCACCTGTAGTTAGGCACACTTCTCACCTGTGTGTATCTGCCAAGAATAGAAATCTATATGCACATCTAGAGGTTGCATTCCTAATGCAACTAGAAAAACAATACACCTTTTAACAGCAACACACATGGAAGTTACCAGCAAGTTTAAATTTGAATGTCATAGAAGAATACTCCTATTTCACAGGCATTCATAAGAGCATTTGTAGGTCAAAAACAAGATTTGCAGTTATCAAGGTGCTGTATAGCACCAGAGGATAAGAGGAAGAATGAGAATGTGAATAGTTTCAGCTAAACATTTCAGATTCATCCAAGAGCAGAAAGAAAATATATTTTACCTGTGCTTAAGAAAAAAAGTCTTTAGTTACTTCTTTGTGACTCTGCAAACATGATGTATTTTAGGCTGTGTAGCTTGGCAATCATTTTTTGCCCTTCCAGAAACATTTTTGCCCAGGGGTGTACCATGGATCCCATGGTTTAAGTGACCAAACAGTATCAGTTTATATGCCCCTATCAGCCAGAATTCCTTATTTAAGCCACTCTGCTCCAGTGATTCAAGCAAATGCAGAACTCCCACACCTGATACCTTGCTGCAATACTTAATGCACCCCTTTTAAGAACAGTTCAACTGTTTCTTGGGTGCTAGGAAGAAAGCAAAGCTTCTTGAGTTCTAGTACTCAAAAAGTAGCTTGATTCAGAGGCCTTTTTTTCTAAGATATGGGAGAGAAGCTGCCATAAAACAGCCCAGCAGAGGTTATAAAAGAAATCAGGCAAGTCAACTGCTTTACCACTGAGAAACTGCATAGAAGAGCAATATTTGAGGTCATGCTCATAATTCACCTAAGCTATAAAGCTTGACAATATGTTGAAAAAGAATTTGCATCTTAGAACAAGTAATTCTGAAAGATTTTTTCAGAAGAGTAGAAAAGTCTTCATAAACAGAAGTCATCAGGTCTAAAAGTATCCCTATGTATCCTTCTACAGAAATTGTAATGAATTTCTCCTGTCAATTTAACCATTTGCTACAAGCACCTGTGCCATCTGCCCTCTGAGTTAGTGCTTTCAGAAAATGCACTCAGATGATTTCCACTTCACTATAGAAGCCAGCCATTTCTATGGCAAGATACCACTACTCCTAAAAGAAGTTGCACCTTCATCTATAGACTATGCTGAGAGCTAAACTATTGCCTCAACTTTTAAGTAGACTTGTAACAGCAAACAGGCCATGGTAGACTCTTGCATGCATTTGGTTGCCTTTAGTAGCTCAGCACAGAGTGGCTATGCGTGGCTGAAAAGGGACAGGACATTTCATATACACTGCACGTTCCTCCCCACTCCACGTTCTGTCACTCAAAGGCACTTCAGTTCCTCACCCACACAGGTAGCAAGGGAGACCTCTTCTTTCAGGATCTGATTTTGCATTTCAGCTGTTTTTCCAGCACTGTCTTGGGCTCCTTTGCTTGCTTTCGTTCATAATTCAGTCAGTTCTTATACCCACCAATCACTGTTCTTATACCACACAGACTCAGCTAGACCTACTCACATGTATGCACAAGCTCCAGCAGAAACTTGCATCACGCAGCATGGTACGAAACTCAAGGATCTAAGAATCCAGTTTCTTGTGAGGTAGAACTCCCATTCCTCCCCTCAAAGGCACTGGAAACCCACCTACCTTTGCAACGGCCACGATGCGCCACGCTCAGACTGGACTCTTGACACTTGGCTCTCTGGTAGTCGCACATGGACTCATAGGTCCTGCCGTCGGAGGCACAGAGGGGCTTGGCCTGGGACCTGGAGCAGTGCAGGTTACACTGGGGGTCTCTGTCACGGTCGCTTATTAAGAACTGAAGGGAGTGAGAAAAGGAGGAAGAAAAAGAAATGTTGGATTTGCTTGGCTTCCCCAAAACAGATCAGTGCATTTCGGTTTTATCACAATAGCAGCAAGGCCTGTAACACAGTTTAAGCTGCCTGTGTTGCCTGGAGGGCACTTCAAATGAAACACATACATCTTTAAAAAAATGAAGGGTCTTTGCCATTCCATTTTCTTTACTAGAACGGAAGCATTACTCACCCTGCCTCACTGCTGAAAACATGAGATGTGCAAAGCCAAACACAACCCACGCTGGAAGGGCAATACTGAGTCACAGCAGCCCAGCTTGCCCAGTGCTGTGCCGCAAACAGTATCTGCTACTACACAGTTTTAGTAAGAGGTTCAAGAAACATATCACTGAGGACAGAGGAACCCAAATAAATAACCTATCAAGATTGGCCTTGGTAGTTAAACTATGTATGTGAGCAGCTTTATATCACCAGATAGTTGGTTTCTAAATCAATACTTACATCACCTGTGGATGCCACCTGCAACAGCATACCTGCACATGCCTAAAGCCACATCTTGTTCCTCCCTGATGACATCCTGCCCAGCCAGTAGCTGCATTCCATAGATCCCACAATCCAATTGCACACCGTTCTAAAAAGCTATTTCTTTTCAGAAGTCTGATTCTGAAGAGAGGTATTCTTCCAAAATACCTCTTCCCAAGCACTCCATTTGGATGCAGTCTGTTTTGTATAAGTGTTGCACTCCTTTCTTGTCAGTCTCAATGCAAACACCCCCAGTCTCCCAAGTCTTCACCCAGACAACTTCCTCTGTACCACAATCCCTGCTGTTTCCCTTCTCTGAAGGCAGTCTGGCTTCTGTCTTTACCTTTTGGAGATGAGGAAACCCACAATACACAAGTCCTGTCCACTTGTTCCCTGGAAATCCCAAAATCTGGTAGTCATTTACTGTTGCACCCTCAGCCGTACTCTGAGCTGCCTAATAGGGATACACAGGTCTCTTCCCCAATTTCATATGCCAGTCCTCTTTCCATAACCATTGGAGGAGCTTCATTAGAACATCATATAACAATACTCTTCATCCCCACTGTACACTGCTGAGATTAGTCAGTCATACCTTCTTCAACTGTTACCCAAAGCCAACAACCTGCTCACAGCAAGATTTCAGAAGACTCTAGGAACAAGCCCCATGGCAATTAAGCAAAGAACAGTTAAACCTGCTTGCACTTCCCCTTCCCAAGTTCCCATATCTTAAGCCTGGAGGAACTAGAGCTGCCCTCTAATACACCAATACCCCAGCTTACTCTCAAAATGTTTATGAGCTCAGCAGTTCAGAGCTGGCTGGCAAGTGGGCACTGACTGACACCCTGCCTGCATGCACAAAGCCACGGCTCTCTGTGTTGATAGCTGGATGCCTTACAGGGAAGTGTGAGTCACTGCCATAATCACCTTGGTGGTGCAGTTGCCTACAAAGCTGTCTGTTCTAGGCTTTGAGGTTAAAGCTGGTGGAAAAAAAACACTGCCTGAAGCCTTAGTTTGGGTTGTTTTTTCACCATTCTAAAAACATGCATCTCTGAAATTTGGGTTTTGACGTTTTTAAAAAAAAAATCTTTACCCCTCCCCTTCTCTCCCCAATTAAATGAGATAAAACACAATAGAGAAGTTGGGTATTTTCATATAAAAGCTTATTAGCTCTGCAGTGCTGAATCTTTTGAAGACTCATGCATTGCAAAATACCACCATTTAAATATGACAGCTGAGAAAAGTAAGAAAGGTCTACGCTTGTTTTAATTTGGGTGGGGTAATTAGGTTTTTTTCCAAATCTCATCCGTCAGGCTTGCCAACATTTGTAAGAGCACAGAGTTTTTAAAGTGTTTTTGTTCCTTTTCTACAACACTTTCTATAACCTGGCAACACCTGTTCCAAATGGGAAATTGGCAAACTTAAAACTGCAGGCAATTTTAAACAGTTTATAGAGACCTGGACTAGACTATAAAAACACCATAAAGCTAGACCAGATTTTGCCCAGTTCTTGTCAGGGGTTGGACTACCACAAGTTCATTTGGAATCACTCTGATTTTCTATAGCCCCCAAGGTGCAAAGATCAGCAGTGACTGTAAACACAGAGCAAAGAGCAGCAGACTGAGGATGCTGAGCTGAAGCCTCCTCTCAGCATGTGACGTCAGAGACCCTAAAAGGCTCTTGAGGCTTTCCAGCTGTCTGTATAAGACAGAGTTTAAAAGCAAAGCTGCCCAACAGCACAGTATGGTGCACATACAGCAACTACATATTCAGTTAAACACAGATGCCATCCAGGTTTAGAAAGAACACATGCATCTGCCATTGACTGTGACTTTGAGGGCTCAAGCTACTGATGGGGAATTTTTTGCAGGTTCCTTGTGTCAGAAGTGGAGATCTAGGCAGAATAATCCAGAGGTGCACCCAAAAAAGCTAGAATACTGGCTCCCAGCATTGAACAGTATTACAGGCTATTGACAACTTATATCATGAGTAGTCACCTATGACTCCACAACCTGTACCAGAATACTTCATGTATAGGGGCCTATGGAGGCTGGGAACATCCCTCTCCCCAGAAAGAGCATCTTGAAGAACAGAAAGTCCTTCTCAGGGCTGACAAACAAGCTAAACCTAAAGCTATGGAATAGCTTTCCTCCCATGTCTCCTCAGAGATGGGGAAGGAATAGCTTAGATTTGATTAATTATGAGGGCCTGAGGAAACATGCAGAGCAGCTCAATGTGGTCTATGAAGTTCTTGCCTACCCAAATTAAGCCAAGAGCCACGTTTAAGGAAAAAAAAAATAAATCAAAGCCTTTTTAGCATTTGTAATTTGGATTACAGTAGGTAGCCCACACAGCATGTTAGGTGCTTTCCAGACACTGAAAATGCCACACATGCCTTGCCAAAAAAGTTTATGGTTTATGCAGTTGCACAAGACTGTGCTTGTTTTGTTCTGCTAGATTATAATTGTAAAAGTCTGCATTAATTTCCAGAAGGATACAGGATCATGCCTGTCTGATCAGGTTTTTTCCTTGTATGATCAGATAGTCCTGCCAGGAAGGCTGGATCTCCTGGAGATACTACTGAAGGGTTTCAAAAACCTCCCCCTCAGAGCAGGACACCTGCTCCACTGTAGCTCAGAGCCCTTATATTTGCTCAGCAGCCCTGTCAGCTTTCAGGTAATACAACGGTGGTTCTTTCGAATTGTAGTCCCAGTTGTAAGAGTGATAGATGCAAGTACCTTATTCCCACTTATTGATTCCCACTTCAAGCTATCAGGCACTCCCTTCCCAAGAAGCACAGCCCTGTTCCAGAAGAGCACCTTGGTCTCTGCAGGAGATGCTGCTGAGCCAGGCAGAAGGCTGTGCTACTAATCTTCTGGTCCCTTTGAAACAGGGAAGGCATAGCAAGAGAAAGCATTTTGCCTTGACCACTAAGTGCCCTACCATGATTCCTGAAGCTCAAATCAATGCTTGTGATCCCAATGGCCTCGGAATGCCCACACAGGCAGGATCAACACTCAGAGCTGTGCTTGGTGCTGTGCACACAGACATGCAACATGCACAGACCTGGGCTCAGGGAAGGAGTAAGGCTGCAGCAGTTACATGCAGCATCAACAGGTTTCTAAGCTTCATCTAGAAAGAAGATATAAATCACGATCTAAGATGGCTATCAAGAAGCAGCTTTGAGACATGTTCCTGTTTGCTTCAGCATCCAACACAAATGGGGACAGGGAATGGTGTCACTGGCTTACCAGTTCTTTCCTGTCCTCCCTCTTCCTTTGAGAGAGTTATTAAAATCAGAAGAAAAAAGAATCCCCCAATAATCACATTAAAAAAGTCACAAAAATTAGGAGCAATTTATTTTACAGGGAAATCTTAAACTTGACCAGACTGCAAGTGGAATCCCTTAACTGTTGACTAAGTACTAAAAATAAGCATAAATAACACTAGCAGTAGACAACAGCATCACTATTTTCACAGCATTTGCTTACATTAAGGGAGCTTGCACTCTCTCCTCAAACCAGAGAGTTTAAGTCTCAACTCCAGAGTTACCATTTCATTGCAGCTCTCAGAGCATCTTTTTATGTCAAATGCTGCATCTGTATAAGGACATAAACCTCCTCCTTCAGCAAATACATTTACACAGGTGTTTGCAGAAACCACTTCCCAAACTACTTCTGCTTCTTCAGACTTGAAAAGAAAGAGGAAAGATAAGAGGTCAGAAAGAAGTTAACTTTGCCAACAAAGCATATCTGTTCTTTTTCTCCACACCTCAACACCACTGCTGACAAACAACAAACACTGATTAAAGGCTTTTTAATGCCTGTGAAGGAAAGCAGACTCCCTGCAGCTGCAGAGCAGCTGGGAACACTTGTGTTATTTAGCAGAGAATAAGTCTGACCCCACAAGTGAAAATGAGCTTGGTGGTCACTCATTCTATTCACCATCTGGGTACACTATAAGCACAAACAGAACAGCACAGCCCTTTGTGATGGGGTAAGGGGAAATAGCCACAGCATTGCCATACCAGAGTAACACACTCCAGCAAGGCTTTAGGGGAAAGAGGGAGCAAGGGACACAAGTGGGAGAAAGCAGAAGTTTAAGTTTGTTTCTTATTTAAGGAGAGGAATCAGCTTTTGAAAAGAGTAGATAATGGCAGGACAAGGGGGGTGGATTGAAGCTGAAGGAGGGAAGGTTTAAACTAGATATTAGGGGGAAGTTTTTTTTACAGAGAGAGTGGTGAGGTGCTGGAAGGGGCTGCCCAGAGAGGGGCTGGATGCCCCGTTCCTGGAGGTGTTCAAGGCCAGGTTGGATGGGGCCCTGGGCAACCTTGTGTAGCTCTAGGCCTGGAGGTTGGTGGCCCTGCCTGTGGCAGGGGGGTTGGAGCCCTGTGATCCTTGGGGTCCCTTCCAACCCAGACCAGTCTGTGATTCTATGAAACAAATCAAGACAAGAATCCACTACAGATCAAAACAGATGCCTCCTCCACAGCTCAGCAGTTTCACTTCCAATTAGTACTGCCGGTTGCTGCCTAACAAAACCAAGGAGGAAAGAGATGGAGAAAACAGCACATGTAGTGCCTCGCTCCTGGCTTGGCAGCCTGAGTGTGAAAACCCTAGAATACATCTTTGGAAAAAGTGATCCATCTAGGTATGCTCAGATGGCACAGCTCACTTTGTCTCGGCTCAGACTGGCCTGTCTGAAGAGCAAATGAGCAAGTCCATCCCAGGGAGAGCGCCCTAGGAAAACCATACCAGTTTATACATTAGAAGAACCTATAAACTTCTGGACATTTTTGTTGCTGTTGGATCATGTCACTTCACATTTCCTAGTTTTAACCTCACAAATCTGTGCCTTGGTTGCAGGCTCCAAACTGGTGCCACCAGCCATACTTGAGGCAGAGCTGGAGCCAAGTCCCAGTTTTAAATCACTGCTAGACTCTCAGCCCCATGGCACGTAGCTGACAGGATGCAAGGACTTCAACAAGTGAGTTTGGGACTTCAGCTGAGTTTCCTGCCATGTAACCAAAAGGTCTCAAAAGTGCCAAAGATCCTGCTCTGTCAGAAACCCAAAGTGCTTGGCTTCTAGAAATACAAAAAGAAAGTTTGAAAGCCTTAGAAACTCTGGCAGAGATAAAATTGTCAGGGCTTGAAGTCTTCAAGAGGCAGAAAGGTATCAACCAACCAGAACAACCAAAGCTTCCAACATCAACAGGGTGCCCAGCCTCTGTCCTGAAAGTGCCCATGCAGCCTCAGAACTCCCCTGGTAAAAAAAGGTTTCTAAGCAAGCTTCCTGGGAAGCCTGTCACATGTTTTGGGAGAGGCAGAGGAAGAGATTCATTTATTTTAATATTCTGGTTTTGGAAAAGTCTGTATTTCATGTGAGTTAAGAATGTGTTTTTATACTGCAGTTCCTAAAGGTCCTGCATCTTAACAAGTTCCAGTCCTTGTGTGGGTGCTTTCTAGCATCCTACAGTTTTATATAAAGACTTCAGGCTTTCCCAACAAGTTTTAGAAGGGCACAGCACTTTCCCCAGACAAAAGGGACTTATGAGCAGGACACTAATACTTTTATTCCTTGAGTCATCCCACCTGCAAAGTGAAGAGCCTAGCCTAAGTTAAAGCACCATTTCTGTTATAACCCCAGGGCTCCAGCTGTGCAAACAAGAATGGGTTCAAAGCACACAGCCTGTGCTTGAGGATGGTGAAGGCTAGGCAAACATATGCAATCACACCACAAAGCAGGCAGACTCTGGATGTATTTGTATGAGTTTAATTCAAGATGGTTTCTGCTTTGTAGGCTAGAAACCTTATTTTTCTACATTGACTCTCCCTTCCTTACCCAAGCCCTCCCCCCCACTTCTCCCTCTGTCTTCATTTTGTGTACACCACTACAATGAAGAAGTATTGTGCCTCCACCTGCTAGATGACTTCTGGGTAACAAGTTTTTCTCCCAGACTGATCCTCAAACATGATGCAATAGCTGTACCCTACTTCCAGTAGATTGAGATTCAAAGAATATTTGAAGAGCCCATCTATGACAAGCAGTTCAGGAGCACCTCTTAGAACCTAACCTCACCCCAAAGCAGTTCTACAGTAGATTTTTGTTGTGGTGGTTTTGTTTTGAACCAGAAAAAGCCATTGCAGTCAGGGAAGGATCTCTAAGATACATATTTTATTCTCAAGGTACAAGTTCATGCACATGCTTAACTACAGCTGACTTGTGGAAAGAAGAATTCCAGAGATAAAGGACAAGTTCATTTCAGATTTTAAAATAATTCCTTATTATCTACGTGTCTGTATCATTGTCATACAAAGTGACTTGTATTCTATAAACATCATGTTCAAGCATCTCTAATTGTACCACTGATCAGTATCCTAATCAACTGAACAGATTGGGAAACCAAAACTCAAACACAAAAAAGAAATTTCAGCTCAAGTGTCATATTTCTAACACACAACTTCTAAACCTTCCAGTAAGACTGGCAATATTAAGGTAGAGACTGACTTAATTCTTTGAAATAACATTACTTCAGTCTCTAAATTCACCCTGGCATGGCTTAACTACTCCAACTATTCTCACAGCCAAGCTGACATGCAAGCCTAGAACAAACTTGAGATTCAATTTAATTTATCAAACACATTGACAACAGAAAACATGTTTAACTTGGACTATTTCTTCTCTTTAGTTTCGCTAATATACATGCTGAACCAAATAGAAAAATCCAGGTGTTTGCACAGTCAGGCAACCAAATTCTTGTCCCAAAGAAAGTGATGGCAAAGCTTCTATGACATAAGGGGTAGAACCTTGTCTGTAAGTAAATTGTGCTGTTGAACAACCTGTTCCAGACTGTCTGGTTTAAGGACTCCTCTGCTTATTCAGCATAACTTGAGAACAAACTCAAAACATCCTTCTGTATAACTTAAGCCAAATTAGTCTCCTTTGAGTAAACATATCACTTGAGAGGGATCATATTCCATACTTTAGTTCATCATAATGATGGTTGAGGCTGCTTTTCTCCCCTAGAAAACATATGAGGATTATAACTTTGTGCTGTCACTAGAAGGTGAGAAGTCAGCTATCACACTGTAATGGTAAACATTTGGATTTTTCCAGAAGCAGCTCTCAGGAAAGCAGAACAGTAGAATGTCAGGTGTGTAACAGAGGACAATATTTCAAGCAAGATTTCTGGGAAGAGATCCTTATCCTTACACAAGCAGCATCACATTGAATACTTAAACCACTGCATGTCTTCACAATGCATACCCTTTTGGCCCTGCATACCTTGAATCATGGAGGATACTGAAGTACATGTTTACTTACCCTCCACTGTGTAAAACATTAAGTGTCAGTTCCAGGATTTATAGAATTCTGTGCACATACATGAAGAGTCCATGGAAGAATACTGTTTTTGCCTACTATCTCCAGTAGGGCTGGCTATACATTCAGTCTAGGAAAGCTTCTTCTCCAAGCACAACTACAGGCTGGGTAGAGAATAAATTGAGAGCAGCCCTGAGGACTTGGGGGTGCTGTGTTAGCTGACAAGCTCAAGATGAGCCAACACTGTGCACTAGCAGCTCAGAAGGCCAACCGTGTCCTGGGCTGCATCAAGAACAGCGTGGCCAGCAGGTAAAAGGAGGGGATTCTGCCCCTCTGCTCTGCTGAGACCCCACCTGGAATGCTGCATCCAGCTCTGGGACCTCCAGCACAGGAAAGACATGGAGCTGTTGGGGTGAGCCCAGAGGATGGATGATCAAGGGGCTGGAGTGCCTCTCCTATGAAGACAGGCTGCAAGGATTGGGCTTGTTCAGTCTGGAGAAGAGAAGGCTCCAGGGTGACCTAACTGTGGCCTAACAATACTTAAAGGGGTTCTACAGGAAAGTGGGAGAGGGACTGTTCAGCAGGGAGTGCAGGGACAGGACAAGGGGCAATGGCTTCAAGCTCGAAGAGGGCAGGGTTGGTCAAATGTTAGAAAGATTCTTTACTGTGAAGGTGGTAAGGCCCTGGGACAGGGTGCCCAGAGAGGTTGTGGGAGCCCCATCCCTGAAGGCATTTAAAGCCAGGTTATATGGAGCTTTGGGAGACCTGACCTAGTGAGGGTGTCCCTGCCCATGGTAGGGGGGGTTGCAACTAGATGATCTTTGAGGTCCCTTCCAACCAAAAGCATTCTATGATTTACAAGAGCTTGGAGTAGTGTAGACAGGAGACAAGCTGTGGGACCATCAGTGCTGAGCTCTTGAAGTGTCAGAAAATGGAAGTTTACCTAATTACATCCAGCTGTATAACCAACAGTGATCTTCCCCTCCACCTACATTAAGTTTTCCTAGTAATTCCACTAGCCCCTTTCAGGGGCAAATTGTCACTCAAGACCCTTCCCTTGAATTTCTCTCAAAATTTCTACTAATGCAAGTTTGCCAACATGACAGTAGTATCTGTCACTATGCTGTAACAAGCAGTGCAACACCTCACTTCAAAGGGCAGAAAAGTCCAATAAGGTTCTCACATGAGTCTTTGTTATATGTGTGAGGATATGCATTAACTGCAAGCACGTCTTCTTACAATCAAGATTTGCCAAAGCATTCCTAAATGAGGAATGTATTTTATGAAGTACAAATTCTGTTGAGTTCCTATTAGTAGCCTCACAGCTATAAAGGCTATAAATCCAAAGGCCTTAAAATCTGGCTTCATCATTCAACATCAAGTCAAACATACCCCCTTCTCACGATGTCTTTCTCTCAAGAACTTAAAGTTCTTTGGCCTTTCCTTCCCCAACAATATTGAAGAGCAGGGCACCTACTTTAAGTGGCACCTCCACATCAGTTAAGCTTTAAGCTTCCCAAACTAGCAAGATAAAGATGAATTTTCTCTGCCCATCACTTCTCTCCAATAAGTCAAAGCTTTCTGTACATGCCAAAGACCACCCACTGCAAAAAGTAGGTATCAAGCCTTACAGACAGCTTTGAACCCCCATGAAAACTGTCTCCTAGATACATGCCATCAATTCCACACAAAGCAAGACAGATAAAACTGAGTTTCTATCAAGCCAGATACACTTTCCCTACCATTTAGTCTACACCATCATCTGACTTGAGTCACAGCCATATGTATTAGGCACTACTATTATCAACAAAGCAGGTGCATGAAAAGGACTACCACCTCTGGAACTCTTCTACTCTGCTAGAAGATAATCACATGAGGAGATATGATGATTCACTGTTGTTTACAGACACAGTTTGGAAGCTGTATTTGCAGAGTTAAGCTCAAATGGAAATACAACTGTACAAAGGCACTCCTTAAACCACAAATGTTTTGTTCTTGTAGATATTCCAAGAGAGAAAGTGCCGCCCATTAAAACCTCATAGCTCTACAAGCTTCAGGCCTTCTTAAATCAAGTCTTCAAAAAGGCTGAAAGAGGCATTCAAATTGAAGCTGGCCTCCAGCCTTCACTATATGGTGGCTGTTACTGCTGCCAACAGCAAAACCAAGAAGTAGGCATTAGAAATAGCTGAACTCATTATTTCCAAACCCAGCAAGGGCTGCCCCATCAGTAGAGGTATACTAACTGAATGCCAAGCTGAAATTCCATTACATAAGGATATTAAAAAGAAGGTACTGTGAAAATTAAAGGACTTTTTTCTTAATTATGTTCTTACCTTACATGATATAAAGACAGTTGTTAAAGATAACTCTCAGGGGAAGATAGCTGCATTGAGGGGGTTCTCTGCATTCCATTTGACTTTACATGTACTATCATCAAGACTAAAGTATCAAAGCTTCTCAAGCTCTATTACTAATTCTGTCAGGAATGTAACTATCTTGACATGTCTCCTTCTATAGGCCTGCCTTAGCATCTCCAGAGAGATAGGGTTTTGGCCCCATCAACTATAAAGAGTAATCAAGGACATTGTCCTTGTTTACTCTATTATTCCTCTAAAGTCTCCAAGACAGAGAAATTGCAATTTCATACTTAGTAGCATGTTCCCGTACTAAATACAGAATAGCTAAGTATTTGAAAGCAGCAGATCTCACATTTATAGCTAACATCATTCCAGCACTCTTAGAAAGGGTTCTTTCCCCCCTAGTATAATAGAGGATGTGTTATCCCTGCCTGGACTTTTTGCCTATGGATTAAGAGGCAACAATAGAGAAAGGTTCTCATTAGCAGAGGTATTCACTGAACAGTGAATAGTGCTGAGGTACTCTTTGCTTCCCCTACAAAACACCACAATAGCAATGCCCACCTCCCAATACATGCAGATATCTGACATTAAGATGGCACATCTGATCTGCAGACAGGCAGCTTCAGAGACTCAGCTTTATACAAGTCACACGGTACCTTGTGACATGTTACCATTAAAAAATTCTAACTCTTTCTTCAGCCTCAGGTGCTTTTGTCATCACAAGGATGGCAGACTTGGCTTCTTTCTCTGCTTTAAACACCAAACCCACCTTGGTGGGTTATACACTTACCCAAAAAGACAGATTAAGTCTTAGGCAAAGTTTAAATTCAGAACCAAAAAAACATCTCCTGCTAACCAAGAAAAGAAATATGCCAGCCCTCTTTCCAGAGGGAAACAATCAGGCAAGGATGTTCAAAACAATTGACACTCCTGTCAAAAGTCAAAAGGAAAAAAATAAACTTCCCCTCAGCAACCTAAGGGAAAGGGCCATTGTTTCATTGCTTTGTTTTGCAGTTCTGTTTGTATTGTATTTTACAATGTTTAGAATAATTCTCCTATTTCTACTTACCATTAAACCAAATTCTTACCTCAGTTTTGTAGAGGCCACCTGCAGAGTTTAGCCCTTTGAATGAGTTAACTGCTGGACAACAATGCCAGAACTGCCAGGCAAAGCTCTCTGGGACAGCAAAAGTTTTCCCCAATACTAAAGCCTTCCTGGCTCACAAATGGAGGAACTTGCTATGCAGGATATATATGCTGTGCTCAGGTCAAGATATAAACTTCAGTTTGGCTGGTATGAAACTAATTCTTTGCTCCCTACTCCCACCTCAAGAAAAGTCTCACTGTATGACTAAATACACAATAAAAGCCTTTCCATAACAGACAAGCTGCATGTACTAATTGCTTCACAAGCTGGAAGAGCTAGAGAGGGAGATCTAGGATAAAATGCTCATGCAAGGCCAGAACGAAGGGTCCTTGTTCCCAGCATCATGGTTAGCTTTAATGCATCACCTGCTGTCAGCAGCAGACAACATTCAGAAAGGCATTACTGTGTCCACTGAAGAATACACTTTCTAATTCCTGCAGATAGTCTTCCTTCACAGTAGTTACTTGTGTCCTTGTAAGCTGCAGCAGTAACCTAGCTGCTGATTCTGAACTTGAAAACCCAAGTGGAACGTGACTACAGCACTGTGGAGCCAAACTGGGCAACACCACTTCAAGTGAGCGAGTTGTCAGTGTGCAAGGTCTTCTGGCCTGTTCAAACAGACTGTGTGTGCCTTCCAATAGCTTAGGAGTAAGATGTTAGATTTTATCCCTACATCTGAAGAACACAGCAGTCTACTTTAGCATGATAATCTGTTTAGACAGGTCAGAACTGTACCCTGGGCCACAGGAAAATCAGCAGGTTAAGGGTGGTGATTCTGCTGTTCTGCTCTCATGAGACCCCACTTGGAGTGCTGTGTCCAGCTTGGAGGTTGCCAGTACAAGAAGGACATGGACCTGGTGGAGAGAGACTAGGCAGCTGGAATTAAGTGGTCTGTGAGGTCCCTTCCAGCCCAACCCATTCTATGAAACAGTTTCCAAGAGACCTGTAAGATCACCAAGTCCAACCATAAGCCTGAGACTACCAAGTCAGTCACATCTACACATCTTTTGAAATACTCCCAAGGATAGTGATTCAACCACCAAGCACACTCCAATGCTTGACAGCCCCTTTGGTGAAGACACCTTTCTTAATATCCAGTCTAAACCCTCCCTGGTACAACTTGAGGGCATTCCCTTTTGTCGTCTTCACTTCTTACTTGGGGGAAGAGAGAAATACCCATCTCACTACAACCTCCTTTCAGGCAGTTGTAGAGAGTGTTAAGGTCTCCCCATTGCCTCCTTTCCTCCAGATTAAAAAGCTCCATTTCCCTGCTCATAAGACTTGTGGTCTTGACCCTTCACCAGCTTCAACGCTCTTTGGACATGCTCCAGCACCTCAGCATCTTTTTTGTAGAGGAGGGAAGCGTCACTAAGCTGTCAGGGTTGCTGCTATGATATCTGCAGTTTTTAATATGTGGAAGGAGAAGCAAGGACAGGGATGTCTTCAAAGGAAACATTTACAGTTATGCTGATGCTGCCCCAGGTTGTACATACTAAGTTTCCTCAGCAAGACAAAATCCTTCTCAAAGTGCTTCCCTTCCCCTCCCACTGTTATATACACCCTCCATCCCTACATGCAAGCAGAAAAATTAGTGCCTGATCTTCATATAGGCTGTTCACTTTCTTAGGTTGGGAGCTTTTTCCACAGCATTTTGTGCAATAGGTTTATTTTAGCATACTTACTGTCAACTTGCAGGAAGGGTGATTCCAGCTAAACTTTCTCACACTTTCAGTGAGGAGCTGTAGAATGAATACTCATGCTGATTTATTGTTGCTAGAGGCAGACATAGAATCATAGAATGGGCTGTGATGGAAGGGACCCCAAGGATCACAGAGCTCCAACCCCCTGCCACAGACAGGGTCACCAACCTCCAGGCCTGGAGCTACACAAGGTTGCCCAGGGCCCCATCCAACCTGGCCTTGAACACCTCCAGGGACGGGGCATCCACCACTTCTCTGGGCAGCCTGTTCCAGCGCCTCCTTGCTTTTTCTGTGGAACTAAGTTTTAGAGCATTTCTAGCTCTACAGTATTTCACCTTAACACAACTGAAGTTACCTTTCATTGTCACCAGGACCCTTTTATAACTAAAAGCTATACAAGCCAGGGCATCTTTGTGAGTTACTGAGTCCAGGACTGAGAGCTCTCCATAGAAGTAGCCACCTCTATTCCAAATTCATACAGCACTTCCCAGGTTAACTTTCCTCCCATTGTACTCTCTGGGGGTCTGTAAGCATTCAGCTAACTTTGTGCTGCAATTCAGATGTCTCTCTAGCAGAAGCTAAAATGTATTTAACACACATATTGGTCTATTTTTGTTGTCTGCCTCCCTGAAGGGAGCAGGCTGTATCAGTCTTAATGTAAGCAAGACCTTTGCACAGTAATTCTTTGACATGGATAATTGGCAAGATTATTGCAGTCTCTCATCTTCCTTTTCAGGGCATGTTATTGAGAAAGCTGTGGCAAAACAGTTGTGGCTTTATCTGGATTCCTCAGATTTTCTGGATCTCTTTCCATCTGGTCTAAGACCTGGCCTCAGTACAAACACATACTCAGGCTCACTGACCAGACTTCTCACAGTAGACACAGACCAAACTGACATTTTTAGTTGACAGGCTTAAAGCAGGCTATGATACTAGCTTCCACATAGGTGTTTGCAATTGCAAACTACAAAGAGTAAGTAGTACTCATGTCATCACATCAGGAGAGTACAGTTACCTTCTGTACAAGGTTAAGTAGTTTTCCTTCTTCATACCTTCTACAGATGAGCAGGTCTGGCAGCACCTCTGAAGGAATCTGCTTTCATGCCACCAGTGATCAAGGTGGCTATTCTCCTTGGAGGATTGCCCACATGTCCTGGCTCTGGCCAGGCCAGGGATAACCTCCCCAGGCAGTCAGCACAGTGAGCTGAGTTAACCCAGGCCGTCTCCACACCACCTGACATCAATCCCTAGTAAAAAGGGGCTGGATGGACATAGGCACTCCTGTGTGCCTCCAGGGCAGTCCAAGTTGCCAGGGCTCAGGTTGGTTCTTGCATCACGAAACACTCTAATCAGGTTGTCAAATTACTCTGTTATCACAGGGTATGAGTGTATTAGGCTGTTATTGTTGTACTTTCACAGAGCTTTTGTCAGTAAACTGTCCTTATCCCAACCCACAGAGGTTTTGTCTGTCTCTCCTGCAAGAGTGAGTGGCATGTGGTGCTCAGCCACTGGCTGGGACTGAGCCACCGCACCACCTTTCTGGCAGCCTGGATTACAGTCTATATAGAGATGAGCCCAGGAAGAAGCAGCACCAGTAGCAAAGATCTTGCTTTACCAATAAACAGCATAACTGAAGGGCAGGCTGCTTACTGCTCCTGTGATACTATACTGCTTGAGGGGGTAACAGGCAAGCTAATGCATTGGCAGGGAACAGTAATCAGTAATCAGTTCTCCCCATACACCTGCAGTCCCTCATATAGGAATTACAGCATGCATTTCTCTTCATCCAAACAAGGTGACACCAACAAACCATACTCCCTCACTCTGTTCAAATTGTAAACTTCATGAGAGCTTTAGTCACTACAGCTATACAGTGCTGTAGACCCCAGTTGAGATTTAAAGTGACAATAAAAGCAGCCTAGGCATGGTGGTTGGCATCCACCCCCCAAAAAGCAGCACAGTGCTACATAAACACTAGCAAGACTAGTTGCAGCAGCACCCCAGGGCAACCAGCTCTCAGCAGACTTCTAGCTGAGCATAAATCTGTTTGAGAACGAAAAGCCTTCCTCCTCTCGCCTGAGCTCAGCAACCTCTACAAGTTTAAAAGTTCTCAGGCACTAGTTGTCTTAGCAAACTGATAAGTTTAAGAAATTCAGGGAAATTGAGCCTTATAAGAAGTGTTAGGAAAAAAACATATTTTATATTGTTTCATAGGACTCTGGACAGATACTAGATTAGTTTAAGTCAACTGTGGCCCAATAGGAAATACCTCATTTGATTTAAGAAGCTGGGTTGACAGTCACATTAAAACTAGTTTTGTAGGTGCATGAGTAATGGCTGTGTACCTGGCTTAGCTGTAAGATTTCATAGACCTTTGAAAAGTAAAGGTATGGCCACCAGTAATGATTACAGCCTACTTCTGAATTGGCTTGTTTATCCTTGTCAATCCTGATTGTCTGCATTTCACACAAATCTGCTCCACACATTTCTCCAGTCAAGTCTCCTTGTAACCAGATACTTGGAGTTTACTCTTACTTGCTCACTCTATCTTTGCTCCTCTTTAATTCCAATCCTTTTAATAGAGGTTGTGGATGTTTAAGGCCAGGCTGGATGGGACTTCAGGCATTCTGGTCCAGTGGAGGGTGTCCCTGCCCACAGCAAGAAGGTTGGAACTAGATCATCTTTAATGTCTCTTCCAACCCAAAGCATTCTACAGTTCTCTGATTCTAAGATTCAAAGAGGTCCTACACATTCGATCATCTCTCTTCCAGTCCCTCCCTGGAAAACTGATACCATTGAGAACATTACAGCCAAGAATCATCTCCACTCCTCCCAGCTGAAGTCTGCTAGCTCTTGAACAAAGACCATTCCTATAACTGACTTTGAAAGACTCTTTTCCTTTAGTGATTATGTTAACATCTTACACAAATATTACCAGTTCATGCAACAGGCCTGCCCTTCCCAGGTTATTCACATGCCAGGCTGCTCATTTCATTCATCACTGTTCTCCTTCCTCCCTTCCCATTCTCTACTTGCCCAGCTTTCTAGACCTTTACTCTTCCCACTACCAGTCAAACCCATACAGCTTCATCAGCCAATTTCTCATTTAGAACTCAAGTTGAAAGTTATTAACTAGACCCTCAAAACCTTAATTATACTCAGAAATCCAGCTCTTATCAACTGGATACTACTTCAATTCCCAACCCTCCACTACTGGTTACAGCTCAAGTACCAACATATTCCTTTGTTTTCACAGGATTTCTGACTACACACCACAGAGAAATAAGTCACTTCAATATTGCCCTGTTATTGATCCATCAAGCCAGGTAAGTTTTTCATCTTGAAAGAAGACTTTATTCCTATTAGTTTTCAGTGACAGAGTAAGCAAAGCAGAGCCTAGTTTCCTATTGCTAACAAGCCCCTGGATATCACGTAATTGTTGGTCACAGGGTAGTAAAGCAGTAACTTAGTTTCTTGCAAATATCTTTAAAAGCATCACACTAAAATGACATTTGGGTATCAAGACCACACCAAGAAAACAGCAGCATTACCTAAAATAAAAGCAGGGTGGAAAAGAGTAAGAAATAAAAGCAAACTCAAGCTATGCTTAAAAAAATATGAACAATCTGAAAAGAACACTAAGCTGTCTTGCAGAGAATCTCTCTCTGGATTCAGCTACATCACCCCTGGGTACCCAGAGCCTAACAGCACAGGTATTTCAGGGCTCACATAGCACTAGGGCTCATTGCAATTCCCACTGTGAAGTCTCTGCCAAGGAGCTTCCTTCTTCCCCCCACCACTGGAATTTCCTCATTTGTAAGCAGAGCCCAGCACAAACTTCTTAGAGTTTGCAGGGTAATTTAGTCATTGTTAATGCCTAGGTAAAAGGGAGGGAGAAGTTTCAGGAGGTAAAGCCAGAGCCAGGTTTTGAACACCTGTGAGAAGGTTCAAGGGAGGTAAGGTCTGAAGTTTGCACGCAAAGTTGACAGCAGTATTTGGCTCCAATATGCAGACTGGTGAACTAAGCAGTGGATATTCTCCATGTTCATACCCAAGAGTGGATTCTGTTACAGAGTACGAGGACTGCTTCAGAGCAGAGATCTTCAGCTGAGCACTGCTCTTAAAATGGAGTCACATGAAGTCCTCTAAATCAGGTGAATCCTAGATTTGCAATCAAATGGACTGCCACATGATAACTTACATGAGTAAGCCTTGAAGTGGGACCTGTATGTATCCTTGAATATGCAATGAAGCTTCTTCAGAAGTGCCAAGAAAGTAAGTATGGATACTTAAAACCTGTTACTGAATGAATCTCAGAAGAGCAGGAAAGCAAGTTGGGAGTGCCTAGTCTCCCTGAATCACAGGTCATTGTGCACCAAGAACACTTACCCCAAACATTTTTATTCAAGTCAGTTCTCTGATCTGTCAAGCACTGAAGGTATGTAATGCTTCAGGTAACCAAGTACTTCTAAAAAGACTCAGCTTCAACTGAGTCAGCTTCAACTGAGTTTCTTCAACTGGGAAGAAACCAAGCCAAGGAATAGAAATAGAGCATCCTCACAGAAACTCAGGATAATGTGAATTTAGAGACTTTTTTTGTTGGGAAGGCAATGGTAGACAGCCACCTTCTAAGAAAACCTGAAGAATCTGGGAAATAATAGAAGCTCTGATTGTAATATTTCTATGCAAAAGAGATCTTCTCTAGTATTTATTCCAATTCAAGAAGCAGAAATAGTGTGCCTTCACCAGTACTGCACGCTGCAAGAAAGAGGATCTAGAAGACTCCTTTTTAGCTCAAATCAGGAGACTGTTTTTGTAAGATGCATAAATTTTTAAGATGTAAAAAGCTAGCCTTTCCAACATTTTACAGGCTAGCCCACACTGTTCAACAGGTAGCAAGTAACCCAAATTTAGTGGTCAAATTCATTAGGTATCTAGTATTCTTACACACCTAAGTCACTCTTACCAGTTAGTCCTGTTTTTCTTCGTCTTTTTTCTACTTTAGCAGAAGTCATTTTAACAGCAGGAGCAGCTCATGACAAACATTGCTATCAACTAAAATGTCTCTCAACTATTTAGTACTACATGGGAAGAGACCATTACTGGTCTGAAGTAGTAGAGCTACTGCTGGTGGTACCACACAATAGATTCACAACTAGATGATACTAAAACTGCTTATCTTCATCTCAAAACTTGTTAGCCATCGCTGCCCCCCAGAAAAGGGACACCACATCCACAGTGACAACTACCCTAAAGCAATTGTACCAGGATGGATTAATGCAGGCAGTGTGCAGGTGGGGACCTGCCAGACCATTTCAGTGAGCTGCTTCTTGACTTCTATTTGTTCACCTTGTCCCTGGGCATCTCACTCTGTTTTTACTTAGAATTATTCCCCCGCATGACTTATTTTCTGATAAAGTTGACCACCTTCAGCCTTACAATAGCTATCCTTTGCCCCATAAGCACCAAGAGGTTCCCCACCCATTTGATCAGCACCAGCACCACAACCTTAAACACACTGCTTTTCTTATTCACGCAGTCTAGCTTCACTAACTGGCATACAAGGTGCAAGAGCCACAAGCAATCTGTCTCAACACAAGCATATACTGCAGAATTATCACCAAGGTCTGTCTCAAGACACTTAAGCAACTGATTGGAAGTCCTACAGTAGCTTTCTCCACTGATGTTCCGAGTCCTGAGCCCACATATTTTTATTACTCAATGTCCATGTATGCAACAGATGTTTATCCAATACAGAAGTTACTTCAATTGTTATGTAGAATCAGACATTAAAGAATTAAACCAGCAGTCAGAAAACAGTAGCTAGTCTCATGGGAAGCAATTCCTGTAAGAAGTCATACAGCAACGAGAAAATAGGGGAATCAGTTCAAGTTCTTTTCCAACAGCTTGCTTGTGGGAGGACTTATTCTTAGTCATCATTAGCAGATCTGTTCACTGACCTCTAAACTTCCTCTCCACACACTGAACTGTCTGCACTGGGTTGAAGTGCTGGGAAAACACCCATGTCCTAACAACAGGGAACTGGGATTAACTCCACAGATCTCTTCAGTTTACTACGCTTAAATTCTTGTCAAGAAGAGGAGAACTATGTTGCCTGAGAAAATTAAATTATGAAGCCGTAATTAAATTATATTGGTATTACATCAAGAACAACAGAAATCCTGTAGCTTTTGATTGGTTTACAAACTGCTTCAGATGTGATAAGTAGCACCAGCTTGGTATTTTAGCCTCAGTCTAAGCATCAGCAAGGAGTTTCAACTTGGCTTTTAAGGAAAAAGCATGACATCTGCTTGAAAAAGTACAGCAGAACCAAGCACCTGGAAATATACTGACAGAATTAAAAGACAGAAGGCAGAATGAAAGGAAATC
This sequence comes from Gallinula chloropus, assembly GCF_964237585.1. Lineage (NCBI taxonomy): Eukaryota > Metazoa > Chordata > Aves > Gruiformes > Rallidae > Gallinula > Gallinula chloropus. The sequence continues at coordinate 43,194,937 of NC_140088.1, read as the reverse complement.
CTAGTACAAAAGTCATAGAATAGCTAACTGCAAAAATCTTTCCTAAAATTGTACAAGGTTTTCAAAGCAATGTCCATCATAAAGGTTATTTTAATTACTGTTGTCTCTAGCCAACCCAAATATGGTTTATCAGGAGTGATCTCTACTTGAGTCTTTCAGTCCAGGTCTCTTGTCCAGAGTCTTCTAAGATTTAGCTCATTGATCTTTACAGTAAAGAGGAAACAATGCCAAGAATAAGTCTTTTTTTGCTTCTGGGATGTTTTAGAAGCAGTGAGGACAGTACATCTAGTGCCAAGGCCACTCATAGATAGCAGCATTCTTCTACCCCTTACCTCCCACCTACTCTGTAAGAACTTACATGGCAAGCATGTGCTTCTGGAGCAAACCACTACAGCAATTAGTCTGAATTCTGTTTCTGATACTTAATACCTATAAAAATACAGCCCAAAATAACTGAGTACAGAAAACAGCAAGACTTCTGCCATCTTGGGTATTCTTAGATACTTGTCAGGACTCTTCATCCAGTAGCCTACAGGCTGTATTCAGCCCCCAAGGCAGCAGACTAATCTCTCACCACTAAGCAGGCCTTTGCACTTGGGCTCTGAGGTGCAGGAACAGTGACGGGGAAAGGGAAGTTCTACCATGTTAGCCTGTCCCTTGAGTAATCAGCAGCTGAGCTAAAGAGCATTGCTGTACACCAGTGCAATGGAAGTGGTGTTCTCACTAACAGCTCCAGTACCCCAGAAGCAAAGGGGAAGGACACACATACACTACCATCCCAAGGCATTGCTACTTCAGATTTTGGAGGCTGCAAACCAACCTCAAGGCACTAGAGTGTGCCTGGCTGCAGGCAGTCAGTGCCTTACACCCTTTTCCACTCCCTAAAGTGCCAGTGGCTTCTCTGGATATTACTCACCCAGTTCTCTCCCAGACACTGGCCTCCACCTCTTTGCCATGTTGCCAGCCTATCCAATCCAAAATCCTTATAAGCATGGTCCTTTCAGGGAGCAAACTTACACAAGCATCTTTATCAAGTTCTTTAAAACTTCAATCTCACCTTTTATCCTAAAAGAAAAAAATGGATCTGACACCCTTCTACTGCCCCCATGCCACAAGATACAGTGCCACAAGAGTGGCAAGGAAAAGTGTTTTGATGAACAGTTTTTCCTATTGAACACAATCCTGCTTTGAATTTAATTTTTGTGTCCTAAACAGACACAAGAGCACCCCAGACATTCTTTGCTCTTGCTTGAGTTTTAAGGCAGGGATTTTTCGATGCTGTGCAACACATGAAGAATAATGTGGGGTCCTGTTTAAGAACAAGAGTGGCCAGGCTCCCAAATTCAACAGGATACATATTTGGCTGCTTCTTATGAAAAAAAATGACTTATTAAAAAAGTTTAAAACATCACCTGTTCTCTTGGCAGGGCCTGAAAACTTCCCTCATTAGCTGGAAATTACATTAGACCTTGCCAAACAGCTGTTTAATGGGGATATATTATAAGCCTGCTATGCAGCTTCAGAGGTTTTGCACTTCTAAGACTTCTTTTATCTATGGACTACAGCATATTTACTAGGAAAAAGGCTCCACCACATACCTGTAAGGCATGCATTATCCCACTCTAGGTGAAAAGCTGAAGAGATGGCAACTCCCTCAAGTTCACAAAACAAGCCAGTAGAAGACAGAAGAAAGCACAAGCTACCACTATTCTGCACACATTTAATGCCTGGAAAGCTTTCTCTGCCAGCCTCTGGTCACGTTCACAGTTACTCACCAAAAATACATCCAAGAGAGCAATAATGCATCACTGCTGAAATGCACTACGCACTTAACTCATACCTCAGAGCTTGTTTCTCTGAGCAATTACAGCTGCAATGGAAGCACAGGCTTCTTTTAGATGCAGTAGTTGAACTACAAGAAAGTGCTTGCTGATGCAGCCTGGATACCTAACAGAGGTGGTTTAATGGCATTAGACAGGAGTGAATTAAGTGGTGCTACTGCTTTTTAACTTTATCAGTGCACTCAGCAGCCTTCAATGGGAAAGCATTGAGAAACTATCACTGCTGGTTTATACCACTATATGATTATTGCACTGGGGACAAGACAAAACACCACTATTGTCAGATTTTTTTTACCTGTCAAGAAAAGGTTGGGTAGAGACACACAACAGGTGGTACAAAAGCTACAGTCAGTCCAGCTGAGTGAATACGTGGCATTGCTTATTGTAGACTCATTTGGGCTTTTAGAGAAGTTATATATATACACACTAGTCTACATCCAGGAGTTAAGCGGACTCAGACCCATGCAGTTCTGATTGTAACATGCCATAGCTTTATAAGGAACTAGATTATAACATCTTTAGCCTCTTACCCAAAACCATAGGATACTAACCCTCAGTAGCAAAGGGACAAGTTATCCTTTATTAGCCTGCAACAGCCTCCTCCCACAGCTGCTGGTACATTTATCCTCAAAGGAAAGGGGTCAAAACTGAGTAGAAATTCAACACTAACCTGATGTTTCAAGCTTGACAGAGAGCCTTCGATTGTCCATATAAGACTCAGGAGCTTTCCATCACACTTGGCATGTTTACTCATTGTTTGAAAGACTTGAAAATCCTCTTTAAGTTACCTAATCACATCCTGTAGCAAGTTGAAGATACTTGACATTCCTCCCTCCCCTTTCCCCACCTTTGGGGCAAGCTAAGTATAAACATGACATCAACCCAACTACAGCAGAGCCAAGTGCCATTTAAGATCTCAAAAGAGCACCCTGTGCCCTCAGAGGTTAGCACAGCATAGGAGGTTCAGGCACTGTCGCTTCCCATCACCTAACTGGCCTGCAGGAATGAAAGCACTGGGAGAGACAGTGAAGGATGACTTTGTTTTCTATTCTGGTGCTAGCACTTCCTCCCAGCTGCAAATCCAGAAACACATGGCCACTCCTTTGAGGAAAAAAAGGATAAGGCACCCCAAAACAAGCAGTGGGACAGCACATGCAAAAAAGGCAGAGACCCCCTTTAAATTCCTAATTTAGAAGGGGCAGACAAGAAAGGAGCCAGGAAGAGCAGCCAGTCTGATGTGGCATTTAACTCCCAAAATGACTCAGATCTTGAATAGATTCTTCCTGAAAAGTTCCAGGGCAATTCCTTTGGACTCTTCCCACTCTGCAAATCCATGGCAGAATACACACACTGCTGACAATCCAGATTAACATAGTATGAGGTGCTGTTATCAGCCCCTGCCAGAGAAACCAGTTCAGCTTCTGACAAGCTCAGAGTTAAAAATATGCAGTCTAAGGCATGTACCTTTGCAGGAAACCAGCAGCTGGAGGCTTTACCAGATTCACCCAAACCAGCTACTCAAAATGGGTACAGGAGTTGTATGCCAGCTTTAGCAACTATTTTGTAGTCTCAGTACCACTCCTCTCTATCCAGTACAGGAACATCCACCAAGTTCAAACAGGACTGACTCAAACTAAGCAACACAACTAATCATGTATAGTAACCATGATAAAACCAAAAGCTAAGAGTCCAATTCAATGCTTAATCATGGGAGCACAGGTCTGTTAAAACAGATTTAAAGAATTTCCTCATCTGCTAAATAACATTTCTAGACTCAGCAGAAGCCTGACAATTTTGTCTTTACCTATTTCTTATTTAGAAAAGTCCACATTGTACAGAATGAAGCAGCAGTCAGCATCTGCTTAACCCCTCAGGCATTTAGCTGTGTCCACAGAAGTACGACATGGCAAGGCAACTTCCCATACTTTAGAACTACAAAATACAAAGCTGCAGTAGGCATGGGGAAAAGACACCACACTGTGTTCAGAAGCTTTATTCTCTTCCTACCGAAGCAAACAAGGCACTGAGCTGAAAAAAGGCGGCTCAGGCAAGTATTTTGGCAGCTATACATTCACTGTGTTAGTATAGAACAAGGCACCCTTCAAACCAAGTTATGTTACTTGCAATTGAAGAGTTATTCAAGGTCCTAAACCTAGTGAAATAATTCAATTTCAAATGTTCAATTCTTGAAACAAACCCTTAACGTGCTGGGTGGGGACACAATCTAAAATATACTATCTAAAGAGAACAGACAAGTCTTACTGCATCCCAGAACACAGATTCTCCAATTCATGAGCACACTCAGATTAAACCGTATCTTCAAAAGCCAGATTCATAGCCCAGTCTTTATTCATTCCAGACAATCTACTAACTGCAACTTCCACTGCTTTCATTAGTTGCTTGCAGAGGTAATTGCTCAATTTTCAGTTCAAAGCACTTTATACTAAGCCTGCAAGAAAGCCATCCTTGAGACACCTTATCAGTATGCTGCACACCAATGCATACACCTCCAAATGGCACAAGCAGCCAATTAATTATATAATTGGACAGACAGACTATTCAAGTGGAATTAAAGCCTCTAATTAACTTTCACCAACAACATACTGAAAGTTGAACTGCTACATCATTATCAGAAGCCAGAGTAAATTTAAAGATCAGATTTAAATGCGAGAGTATTGCAAGCAGTTTTGATCTTGAAAACTCCTTAAGGCATATTCCAGTTTTCCTTCTTGGTAGTTAACAAGTGCCAACAGTCATTTACACCACCAAACACCTTTTTACCATCTATAGTCACACAAACAGTGACTATCCTGGGTTTTACTCCTCAAGAGAAGAAACAGCATTAGAGTACACAGGCCACAGCATTCAAAGCAAAGCAGTAATTTGAAATTAACCTGTTACCTCAGACCTGTATCTGATTTGCCCACACAGACCTCCAACTGCTGAGTTCCCAAGCCTACACAGTCCTCCACAACTCTTGCACTGTAGATAGAGGTGCTCTACCTACCTGAGATGAGCTAAAGCCTGTTTTATATCACACTCCTAATGGACTCCTGTACTGTGCCATTCTGAAAGTCTGTCTTGACTAGCTTCTTATTTTAGTGTCAGGGTAACCAACTCTTTTGGTAAAACCCAGGCTAATTCAGAAGGGAATGCTGGAAATTCTTAGTGAGCTCCTCCGAGAAGGTTTATCCCCAGCCTGAAAAGGCAAAAGCACCCCCAGATCTCACTTCTTGGCACTCCGTAGTATTAAATAATTTAGGTTGGGAAGTATTTCCTGGAGGTTTTCCATTGTTCCTCCTCATCCAGCTACCAGCATAGCAGCTACCCCTTCCTTGTGAGGAAGGGAGGCCGGTGAGTGATGGAGGAGCAGAGGCAGGCCTCCCCTGGACAGTCACAGCCACCAGAGGGCACCGCCACCAGGAACAGGCCTGGCTGGGAAACAGGCTTTGCCCGGCTGAGCCACACAGGTTCCTAGGGGCTGGCAAGGACCTCTGGAGATCATCTAGTCCAACCCCCTGCCAGAGCAGGATTACCCAGAGCATGGTGCACAGGACTGCATCCAGATGGGTCTGGAATATTGCCAGAGAAGGAGCCTCCACAACCTCTCTGGGCAGCCCATACTGGTGCTCAGTCAGCCTCACAATAGTTCTCATACGTATATAGAACTTCCTTTGTTCTGCCCCTTGTCCAGTCACTGGGCACCACTGAGAAGAGTCTGCCCCTTCCTCTAGACACCCACCTTTCTGGTACTTATAAGTGTTGATGAGATCCCCTCTCAGTCTTATCTAGGCTAAACAGACCCAGCTCCCTCAGCCTTTCCTCACATGGAAGATGTTCAAGCCCACTAGTCATACTGGTAAGCCCTCCACTGGACTCTCTCCAGCAGCTCCCTGTCTTTCTTGAACTGGGAAGCCCAGAACTGGACACAATACTCCAGCTCTGCCCTCACCAGGGCAGTTAGAGGCAAGGATAACCTCCCTCAATCTGCTGGCCAAGTTCTTCTTGATGCATCCCAGGATACTGTAAGCCTTCAACAGAGAAGTCAGAAAGCTTGACACTGCCTTTCTCTACTCAAAGTCCTCTGTCCACTAGGATCACATCACCACTTGAACGCTGATGCCTAGAACCCACACAAAAGACATCCTGTAGCTACCGTAACTGCCTTAATGCCAGATTTGAACCTTTAGTTTACATTAGCAAACTCACTTCATCAAGCCACAAATCATGCCAACCCATATCTTCCCACCACTGTGTATATTGGTCAAGGTTTTGTCACCTCAATATTTTTGGTGATTTGGAAGGCAGAAAGAATTTCTTAGCATTCTCTACCCCATTTGTAGTCAGTGATGCTGTTGTCTTCCCTTCTAGGCTAAGTTAACACTGCTACATACATGTTCCAGACTTACTTTCCTCATCCCCATCAAGCACCTTGTTCACAGCTGCCCAGTGAATTCTTTAACATATTGTGTTTACATACAACCATGACAGATTTTCACTTCACATGCTGCAAACCTAAACAAGGAGAACAAAGGCAACTGACAGTCCTGCATTCAAATTTAACAAGCAACAGATGAGCAGAGAAGCCCTGCACTTAGCTGAATCATCTCACTGTTCTATTTCAAGCAAGTACTTAAATAGTTCACAACAGAGAGTAAGAAGCAGCTGTCAAGAACCCTGCACAGGCTGAACATGGGACTCAATAGCAAGAAGAATGTAGATGGCAAAAAATCCAAACTAGTGTGCCCTAGCTAGGCTAAACCTATTTCATCACAGCCATACCTGACAGTTTGGAGCTTCCTTCCCCATTTACCTTTCAGGGCATACATAGGGCCAAACCCATCCACCAAAACCTCTTAAAACCCTCATTTTCCAGTGTACTGCAGATGATTCTTCCAGGTTCTGAGAAGTCACATCGTTCCCTCAAGTGCTGCTCTCTACATTCAGTTTGAAAACAGCTTGCTAAGGGCATGACAGTGTCATAACTAGTGAGATGCAACCACAATGGGTTGCACCTTACCTTTGTGTAGTTCAGTAATGTTGTCTTCCCAGTAAGTGGGAGTACAACATCAGCTATGCAAGTTTAGAGCATGTCTAAACCCAGCTTCATGAAGGCCAGACCATATTCTTATTATATCATAGGTATGTCTTCTACAGTTGTGGGCAAATGCAAGAAGCCTTGCAGAGTTCAAAAAGCACACGCACATCTACCCACCACCACAACTACACCAGGTATGCAAAGAAAGCTCCCAGCCAAGTGGCAGGATAAAACTTATTATAATACCAAGGTTGGGTATATATGTACAAGTTAAACCCCTCCAGCAGAGATCTAGGGTAAGTACTTGAAGATACCCAATATGGATGTTTAAAGCCTGAATAATTTTGCTCTTCAGTTATACCTACACTATACTAGGTATAGCACAGGTAGAAAGCTCTTCCAGCACAGGACACCAGTGTTCCTGTGTTAAATGCAGACAAATTTGTCTTCAGCTAAAGTTAGCCCAGGCACCCTTAGGATTTCTGACATTGCACTGCTCTGCCTTATTTCACACTAGCAAAGAAATAATCTACTATTGTTTTGACACATACTCCAATCAAGGTGGGGGGAATAAATGCTCCCTATTCAACAAGCTCTGTAGAGCATTAGCCTATTCTGTCTTTCAAAAGATGAAGAAATAGTTTGGTTTATACTTCCTCCAAAGTATAGAGTGCTGTTACACCTTGCAGGAACATCATACCTGAACACTGCAACTCCTAGTACAAAATCTGGGTGGAATAGGGGTCTACTGTTGTGGTGTTAGCGGATGTTAACATTTGCTCCTGTTCTCAACTATCCCAATTCAGTGAGTACACAGAAGCTCTGCTTTTGCTAAGGAGACATGAACAATTTTTTTTTTCCCCAAAATTCAAAGACTGTCATTACTCTGACCAAAGGTTAGGAAACATTAAGTGTAAGTTCACATAACTCCCAAGTGTACTTTACAGAAGGAAAGCAGTACTTTGAGTTTCATTCACAGCGGAGACTGAGAGCTGCAAGTCCTTTTTTCACAGGGGTTATATAATGGGACAGCATTAAAGTTCACAACTAGCAGTTCCAGCCTTTGCCTGGAGCTCTTAAGTACAGCTCTAGGATTTACTGCAGACTGTGTACCTACCCAGTGTCCATAAGTTACACACACCATTGCCTCTTGCTTAATGAGAACTCCTGTAGTCTAAAAGCTGTTCAATTTCCAAGCTATACCAGTGCCTCAACCAGGAGGCTCTAGCTGTCTAGAATGCCTTCAGTAGCTGTCCTTCATCTAGACATGATCACCAAGGCCAGTGACTAAATCTAGCTCCAGCCATGCAACTGGCAAGCAAAATTTAAGTGTCAGTCCTGCCACAGGAGTGAATTTTCATTCTAAGGCCTAAACTCTCAGACAAAATCTTGGAGAAGCAGGTAGATTATGTATACTTAAGGTTTCTTTCTATCCTCTTTGGAGACTGTGACCACAAACCGCTAACTTTTTGTTGCCCAGCAAAATAAAAAAATTAAAAACAACTATGATAGAAAAGTTTTAGCCTCAAGCAACAGCAAAACACTTAAGTTTTGGTCTTTGGCAGGCAGGATATTTCAGTAGACAACCTCAGTATTTGGTCAGTACCTTTTTTCTGAAACCGCATTTTGTACAAAAAACTGGTATTCTTTCCACTGTAAAGCATAGAACACTGCCACATGTCAAGCTCCAGCACCTGCAACTTGAACTCTAAGAGAACTGCCCACAAATTAAAACTGGTATAAAGCTTTATCATGATCCTATAACTCACTGGATAGAACTGGCATAACTAACTAGGCTTTTTCCTGATATGTGCCAAACATACTTTCATCAGAGATTAAAAACACGGGGACTTGTCCACACCCAAGGATGCCAAACACTTGATCCAGATGTTATATAAGTCACAGAATAGTAGGGTTTGGAATGGGGCCTCAAAAGATCATCTAGTCTACCCCCAATACCACAGCAGGATCACCTAAGTTAGATCACACAAGAACACATCCAGGTGGGTTTTTAGTGTCTCCAGAGGAGACTCCACAACCTCTCTGGACAGTCTATATTTCCCAGGTTGAAGTTTGTCAAGAGTTCAAACATTTGGCACTCCTCTATCAGACTTACTCAGGACCATTAATAGCAGTTCTTCCCACTCTTAACTGCATGATCTTCCCCTCTTCCAAAAGAGGAAGCTGAAAAGAGAATCCCTAGGTTTGGCTGTGACAACACATGTAGTGTCATGCCAAGACTTTTAGAGGCTCCTCAAGGAGCCAGAACTTACAGAAATTAATAGTATCTAGGTGCTCAAACACCTATGGAATTTGGCACCCATCACCCACCCAACTCACTACCAGAGAACTTGCATCAGTACTGTATGATCTGAAACATCATTGGTGTGTAGAATCTAGAATCCCAAAGAACTTCAAGGTAGGTGATCAGACTTCCTTACTGTGGAAGTCACTCACTCCCCAGAAGTGATATAGACCTGCAAAGCAGCAGTTGGTACAGAACTGCAGTACTCGAGAAATTAAGGCACTCACGCAGAAAAGAGGACCACATTAAATAATGAAACCTACATTCATATAGAAACAGTCTGAAATTAGTCAGTTAATTTAACTCTGCATCTTAAAAAACACTACCAGTAGAATATGTATGTTAGTCTGCATCTCCAGGTTTGTTTAGTTGCACTGGCACCTTTCACAGCAAAACTGTATGCAGCCCCTGCAAAACACCCACACTCCCTTGAAAAGGATGGGAGCAGCTGACTTCTGTGCACAACTAGTTTGACTGACATGCAAACACCATGTTGGTGGTACTTCCAGAAGACTCAGGCATGTCCATTGCTGATTCTGCTGGAGGCTTTCTGGGGCAAGGCAGCATTGATGCTTCTGCTTGTAGGCTAGTGGCATAGAACTTGGTCTCATCAGCTGTGTTTGGTTTGCATGACAAGGCTTTGGTTACAGCATGGTACAAAACTGGCCACTGAGAAGAGTTCAGGGGCTACCCTGTGCTGGGCACAGCTGATTCCACAACACAGCCACTGTAGACCAAAGGTGACACCACCAGCCAAGCTGGCAGTGCCACTGAAAATATACTTAAAAGGCCAAGTGTCAGACAGCAGGGGTAAGAGTGAAAAGCCACAGTATGAACAAGGTCAGACAAGGAGTTGCTCTAGATGCCAAAGCATCTGCAGCCTACAGAAGATACCATGGTGGAGCAGGGATTGCCCTGCAGTCCATGGAGAGGATGCTGTGCCACAGCAGTTGGACATTTCCTTAAGGAAGCTGCAGCCCATAGAGAGCCCACAACAGAGCAGCTATTTTCTGAAAGACCCATGCTGAAACAAGGTGAGGAGAGGTCTGGCAGCTGAACAAGGTCAGCCAACCACACCACCAGCAGCCTTGCTGGTTTACAGACTCTAGCCACCACCCTCACACTTTAGCTAAGAACTGCCCATGCCATTTGGTCTTGTTGATAACTTAGGCTACAGTCACCTCTAATGACAACTAAGTGAGACCTAAGAAATACAGGGTTAGTTTAAATCTAGAAAGGAAGCCTTCCTTGGCACAAATGAGTAAGTAAGCAAATAAATCAACTGAAAGAAAGAGCAGGGAATTAAGCAAATGCAAGTGATTAATTACAGTTCTGTTTAATCTTGTCATGTTGACTGACACCAAGTCAAAGGTTCTGAGCATTTCCCAGGAGAACTGTTGACCTTCCAGACTGATAAAGAAACATCTGCCTTTTGTTTTTCTTTTCTAGCCTAAGAGCTTATATTGCTATTACTGGAGTGGATTCCAAGCCCCAAATAAGACAGACACTTGCCAGTTACTCACTGAGACCTCCACAATTACCTTTTCAGTAGCTTGTAGAATTTACTGAATCACTGCCATTTGTGTTTTCAAGTGGAATTACTTTATAATCTTACTCAATGTCCATAAAGACTCCACTCCCAATGGGGAAATCACACTTAAAGGGAAATTCCCTAGAAAGTCAAGCTCACTGAAAGCAGTAGGTACAACTAAAACTGTTCAAGCTGAACAGCCTCTGCATACAACACTAGATTTAAGATAGATGTTGTCCTATAACACTTCTAGAAAGATTCCCAAGAGCAAACTCTGTTGTTGCCATCATCACATGAGCAGATGACACTGGGGTACCATCAGCATTCTCCCCAGAAAAATACCTAAGACAGAAGCATGTATGCCTAAAGTAAGGCATACTTCCCGATACATTCTCTTCACTTCAGAGGTCTTGAGACAAGCTTGAGATTAATAAGCAGTCAGACAGCAGCTTGACAAAACTTTCAGTCCAAGAGTTGACATTGCAATCCAGCAACTGCTTTATCACCAAAGATGGGGAATGTGGAAACAGTACTCCCTACTCTTGGAAAATAAGTTCTTCCTCAAACCCTGTCTCACCTATTTTAAAATGTTTCCTCTACTCAGAGCTATCAAGCACTGACTGCAATTTACTGCAGGTCATTAACTAAGCAAGCTTCACTGGTGTCAGCATTTATCTTCAGTTTCTTGTTGAATCCAACAGTAACTTCATTCAGATGCTTTGTGTAAACAATGCCTAGCACTTGTGTCAATCACTTGAAGCAGATGCCAAGAGAGTATTTTTACATTCAGCATCTGCTAGTGAAACCAAAGCCACTAGCAAGTCCCACTAAAGCAATTTTAGATAAGTATGGTTCTACCCATCTGAACACTGGCATGAGATTTAACAAGATTATCTCGTCTCACTTGATCCTAATTGATTGCCTTAGCAAACACATGGATATGCATGAATATTAGTCTGCCGTACAATGAAGAGTTGACATACTTGGATTAGGTTGTTTGTGGTAATCCCTGGTTTTGCTTTCTAATAAATACTAACCAGTTAAGGCAAAGATAGCACCCTTTTTTGTCCTCTTAATGTGAGATGACCTCATCGTATATATCAGCCACCTTCTGGCAGTTCCTGACTGTAAGTGCTCATATGCCTCCATGGTTTCATGCAAGGGGAAGGCGAGGAAAGAGAAGTGAAACTCATCTTTAGCTTCTGAATTGACATACTGCACTTGATGGTTGGTTAGGTCTCTATACCTGAGAAGAGTTGAAAGCTGAATAAACTAAAGAAAAGCATGTCAGGCGCCAAATGTATGTGCAGTTTAACCTGTTTTACTTGCCCCAGTGATTTCCAAAGAAAAGTATGAACTCCTGAAGCTGGACTCATCTTTGCCAGTAAGGTGGCTTCAGCAAGAGCCACTAGGTTCAGAACTGACCTTGCCCTGCCTGAAGAGGGGCACACACACAGTACATGTCTTGGAGGGTGTGGAGCAGAGTTTGACAAACATCAGGACATATGGAAAAAGCTAGTCAGAAGTTTTTCATCTATATCTGCTCTTGAGGTGACTGTATCAGTAGGCAGTCATAGTGGAGACAACCCACTCAAGGTCAGATTTATTAATGAAATTAATAATGGGCTACAGGTTGCATGGTACACCTGAGTAGCTATTAGTTTACCAGGATGAATAGTTACTGTAATAAGATACCTATCTTTATTATCAGGAAAGAGAGCTATGCCTTTGGAACTCACTATTTGCTACAGAAAAGTGCCTGCTGACAGCTGAAGTTAGACACTTGTATTTGGGATTGTCATCCACTCGGCAGAACAAGTGTTACTTGTGGTTTTTTAAGTTTCAACTAAAAATTAAATCCTTCTCTTTGCAAATTGCATGAGATTTCCCTACTGAACTCTTCTCATCTACTCTGAGGCTCTTAGGTTATGCAAAGCCATTGTGGAAGCTTTTTGCTTCTTAGTTTGTCTTCATGCCAGAAGAACTAGAAGCAATTTTGTATCCTTTTAGGTAAATTCTTAAGAGATACAACAGGAAGCAAGCTTAGTTTTACTTACGACATTCACCAGCTATTCAAGTTTGATCAGAGTCAAATCTTCAGGCTCAAAATGTACTTGTCATGCAATTGGGTCAACTCCAGAGATGTTGAAGGGCAGGTTTTAAGAATGCTCAAATTTACTCAAGTATGGCAGACTTTTTTCTTCCCATTCCGTTCCAATTTCAGCACCAAAATGTCCTAGTGTTCTAGAAAACATACCAAGCTTTTCTGAACTCTACAGTAAAAATTCAATTTGGAAGCTGGTATTGATCACAGAATGTTAGGGGTTGGAAGGGACTTCGAAAGATCTAGTCCAACCCCACCACCACCACCAGAGCAGAATCACCTACATTAGGTCACACAAGAACCAGTCCATGCAGGTCTTGAATATGCCCTGAGAAGGAGACTCCACAACATCTCTGGGAAGCCTATTCCAGTGCTCTGCCACCCTCAGTGAAAAAGTTATTGCTTTCATGCAAGAGCCCCAGACAAATCAGGTTCACATCATTCTAGGATAAGAGCTGACATAGCTACACACTACAGCTGTTCATGCTCCAACAGAAAACAGAGCCAGTCAGTTAAGGTACTTTATCCTATGTGGGCTTTTACATCCAGAGTAGAAGTCTGCAAAACCATAGACAGCAGTATGAGCAACAGCTAGCTTTGGTTTCAATACTGCTGCCAAAGTGCTTCAGGTAAAGAGGCAGTTTTCCTTTTGTGGTAAAGAAAAACTCAACTTCTTTTTTGTTCCTAATCCAGCTAATTTGGCATTCCTTTAGGTATCTATCATTCACAATAAGAGTTTTGAAATTCAGATTGTCCTCAGCTGTCAATGAAACTAAGGCAAGAAATCATTGGCAGCCCTACTATCACACTGATTGCTCCCCATGCCCCATCCTATTTACCTTCAAGAACCACCTGTCCTAGCAACAACACAGCAGAGATTTAACTTGACTAATTACTGAAATCTCCATCAGTCACCTCAACCATAACCCTGATTTTCAGGGTATGCATAACAAGATGCAGAGTTCAGAAGAAGTTCCTACAGTTAAGATTAACAACCCTTCAAGTTTTAAGAAGGGTGGGAGCTTCAGTGACATCTGAAGTCCAGCAGAATACAGTTTTTTGCCAACCTGCTTGTTACTTTGAGGGGAAGCGAGGAGAGGGCAAAACCTGGCAGCCTTGGAAAGCAACTCTTCAATTGCTACAGGCATTAATATCCAGGATGCTTTGGAGCCAACTGACACAGTTCAACTTAGGCATCCTTAATTTAAAAACAAAAACAAAAAAAGGCAGGGCATCATCATGGTTTAGCCAGGACAAGCACACAACCAAACTGGAGCATAAAACACTGAGTTCACTGTGAAGAGAATACTCAGGTCCCTGGAAGTTCCTGAAGATGAGCATCCCCATTCTTTCAGACAATGGTTTTAATCATCATTAATACTCTACAGCGAAGTAGGTTTACATCCATTTTTTAAATCTGTACAAATTGCAGCTACTACTTCTACTACATACAGTTCAAGCTTAAATTAGAAAGAGTAAAGTGAATATAAGACTAGTTACTGCCACAGAGATTATCCTGCTTTGACACAGAACATGACTGGCTCTACACAGCACCTAACAAGCTAAAGCCTATGCAGGACAGCTTTAGTTATCAATCCTGTAACTAAGGGTATGATACCTGTTCCTAAAAATACTGGCTGTACCTGTTCGATAGCAAATATGACAAGATAGCCCATCACCACTGACAAAAGCAGGAGGACATGGATAGCAACCCTGATAAAAATTCAGGGAGAACTCCTTCAATGTTTACCCCCTTATGGAAGCATGAGCTACTCATTGGGTAGCATGGCCAGCAGCAACCACTGAAACACCTTCTTTCACCATTAGGTACTACCCATTCATATAAGCAATAGCCACTCTGTCACCACTTCAGATTTTATCCATAAAGCTGCAGGACAGCATCTCTGGAACAGCTTAAGGCCTTTCAGTTCAACAGCCAGAAGCACCATCCTCTTACAGTCCAGAGGTAAACCTGCCGACTCAAACATTGCAGTGCCCTTCAGATACTCCATCCAATGGCAACTGCTTTCAGAAGCTAATTTAAAGCTCTAGCAGGATAGATCATACAGTATGAGTTGGAAGGGACCCATAAAGACCACCAAGTCCAACTCCTGGCTCCACACAGGCCCAGACAAGGCAGAGCACGGCACTGAGCACATCATCCAGATGCTTCTCAAACTCAGCCCAGCTTGGGGCTGTGACCACTTCCCTGGGGAGCCTGTTCCAGTGCCTGACCCCCTCTCAGTACAGAACCTCTTCCTAATATCCAACCTAAACCTCCCCTGTCACAGCTGCATCTAATATAATTCAGGAATATTTCACATGCATTGCATCTAATTGATGACAAATAGCACCAACAGCAGGGCCACCAAGAATGCAACTAGCTACAGTTTACTCTGACAGCAGGAAGATAGAGCAGCAGGGCTGCATTACTGCCTTAGACCAGATCCCTTACCTGACAGAACTCCAAAGTCCTGAAGGTAGATATTGGCATTGCTTTTAAGTCAAAGGGGTCGTGCAAGTTCCTCTAGATTTACATATTTTTATTTTAAGACACAGAAAGGCAAACAAGTGATATTAATGTATCTAGAACTCCAAATAAAGCAGCATTTGTTGCATGAACTGCCCTGTTCATTTTATACATGTCAGTCTTCTGAGAACTACCTTAAGTTATTTTGCTTCCACTAAGACTGAGAAATGTACACAGGAAAACTCACATTTGCCTTACAAGTTTGGGGCAGATTACCCTCTAGTGTTCCAGATACATACACATTTTTAAAAGCTACTTTTATACACAGCTTATCCACTTCTGCAACACTTGCCTGCTCACTTAAAAGCAAAGGAATAAGCCCAATGCAAAACTCCAGACAGAAGCCAACAGAAGTTAACAACCACTCTGTATGATAACTAGACTAAATCACAAGTAGCTGCTTGGCTTAGATAGAAGCCTCTCTATCTGGCCACTATTCACAAACTCCAACTTACTTAATATCCTCCACTTAGAAATTACACTCAAGGCTTTTTAGTTCTCAACTTGTACCTCACTCCACAAAGTATTTGTTTAAGCCCAAGTGTAGACTGCATGTAAATATGCTTCAAAGAAATGGAAAGGGAAATGGCTTGATGTACCAGTTAGAGTAGGTTCTTTAATCTTCATACTACACAAGGGAGTCTATGCTGCAACAAAAGATTACTGCCCTATCTGCTTCTGACTGGTGTCCAGCATACTCTGAGGCAAGATCTAGCGATAGTGTATATCTGGACATCGTTCCTAGGCATGTGTCCCTGTTGTACATTAAAGGATACCAATACCTTTACCAGGTGTTTTCACCTAAGGATGCTTCCTTACCAATTTGATCCCCATTTCTCTCCCCCTCTATACCAGAGGTCACCACACTACTGCTTCTGCAGCCCAAGAAACAGCCACAAGTCCACTTATTCTCATGGTAACCATAGAACATAAGGTAGTTACCTTTACATTAAGGCTGTATCAGATTGTTTTAGTTTGCTGGAGTGTCAAACCCTGAAGTATTACAACTAAAACATCAGATGATCTAATATTTCAGGTTCTCTGCATAACCAAAGAAAAAGTTCTTAAGCTAGTATTCTGGAACTCTGAAAGAGCATAGAACAAGCAGTGCTCCCTGCACCACAAGGCTAACTATAGCAGCTAAGCTAGCAGACTTATCAGAAGTAGGGTATGGCTTCCTTGTGCAATTTAAGTCTTGATCTCAGTCATGAAGCAGGGAAAAAGAGGGACAGTCAACATTTTCCACATTCCTTTTAGTCTGTGACCCAGCTAACGGTAACAGAGGACTGGTAGCCAAGAAAAACTCTGAAACAGAATCTGCCCACTAAGTGTTTGGAACCTCTTCTCCCTGTTTGAGGATCAGAACTTCCCTCTGGATATAATTCCAGCTATCATTAACTGGACCAGTGGCCAAGAAAAACCTCTGAAAAGTTATTTAATCCGTCCTACTTCCCCATCCTCCTTATACCTATGCATCTTCCCTTCTACTTCCTATGATTCTATCAGAAGCTCACCCACAAGAAAGCCTTCAACCTTTACCACCTCCTCAATTCCAGCTTTAATCAAGTATCTCAGTAGCACAGAATAGCAGGCTTCTACACTGAAGAGGGTGAAATTACATCTTTCACTTTGCCATAGGACTCTGAATAGAGAAAATTTGCTAGTCAAATACTCTTCCAGCAATAGATCAAATGGAACTTTAGACTGACAGGGGCTGCCATGTAGCATACTGAGCCAGTCTCCATAGATTCAGCCTATGCACTGACAAAATGAATGCCACATGCAGACAGTCTGCTTCTCTCCCCTTATCCACCCCAAGTCAAAGCATTTGGGGCAAGGCAACCCAGTTTACAGAACCACGGCACGTAGTCTGGGTCCATTCTCAAGCAAATCAGTGTGATACTCTGTGGCATTTACCCATGTACTACTGTCTTGCTCACTCTCATTCATGTTCTTCATCCAGACACAGTAGTTGCTCCTTAGGAACTCCAGCTCCAGCCCAAGAGAGGAGCCCAGGTGCCCACAGCTAAGTTATCTGCCTACCACCCACCAGTTTCTGTATGGCTTCCTCCACCTGCATGGAAGAGTCTGCCAGCAGCACTGGTGGGTTTGCTTGTCTAGACATCACTACCAGACACAGCTTGACAAAACCCTGAGCCAACCTTTAATGATGCAGCCTCTGTTCCTATAGCAACTCATGATTTTTTCCCATCTCTAGGCACAGGTGCTTCCCCTCAAGGTCTAAGTTACCTCTTATTTCACACCCACCACTCACTTCCCCACTGCATAGCTACATGCCACTCCATGTGTGAACACCTGTCAGCAGGCCCTCAAAAGCAGTGGCCCACACACGAGCCAAAGGGAGGCAGAAATGCAGAACACCCCTCACACAGGTGTTCTCCCAAGCTAGAAGACTACCAGGGAAGAGTTGGACAGTGCAGGCAGTTGAAAGCTTATGGGGGGCTTTAAGACAACTTCTGAGGACAGAAGCACAGGTACCCCAGAGAAGCCAGCATGAGGAACACCTGGCAGGGCAGCCTTCCTCCAAGGTTGCCACACACCTTAACATCATGCAGTCAAGTCCAGGTCAGCCTTAATGCTATCTTGGAAGGGTCACACAGACTAGAATGAATCCCTTCACGAGCCAAAGCCTCTCCTCACAGTGCAGGGACTGCACCTCCAGCATGGAGGCCTTGTACTCAGACAGCACAGGCTATGCTCTGAGCAGTTCTTGTAGGGGAGTATAGCCACCATATTAGTCTCCTCAATTCTGTAAGGAAAAGCACTTGTGAATGGGTAGGCCCACTATACAAAACAATGTTTTCCTGACTAAACATGCTAATTATTTTTCCTTAGTGCTCATGAATATTGCTAACACTATCTATAGTGTTACTGCAGCATCCCACAGGAGTCAAAGTTCCATCAGGAGACTACTGTGATAAGGAGAAAAAGCATCTAGGACAGGAGCCAGGAGCATGATTTCGAGGTAAGGCATCATCCTGAGGGAGCTGACTGCTCTCAAACTGAAGAGCTGCAGAAAGCCCACATGAGGTCATGCACAAAGAGCTCCTTTGTATAGTGGGTGGTTGTTTTCACAGCCCTGAGTGCAAGCTTTACACTCTGGTGTGACTAGCTACGCCCTCCTGCTGTTACTCTACTATAGCTACAATGCCTACCCACCAACAGAAAAAAAAAAAATAGGACCAAGTTGCACTCTCAGCCATCATCTGAAGGGTTTCAGTGCCAGAGTACTCCCTCCTCATACCTACAGGCAATAGAGCCCCCACACAGAAAGCTTCACAGGGTTCTCATGAAAGCTGCTGAACACAAGCCTAACTGTCCATCAGGACCTGTCAGAAGAGGCATAGTTACATACCACATTCATCACATGCTGGTAGCTTCTCTGCATAAGCATACGTCTCACACTGTCCTCACACCTTACCCAGAGAGCTCCACCACAGAAGTGATTCACTCACAGCAATAGCAGCCCTCACTTCCTCACAAAGGAAGAGCTTTTCACAAAGGTATAAGAAGCTCTGAGTCCCACCAACATAGTGACAGTAACTGAGCATGTAACACAACAGAAAAAGTAGGCTTCATGGTTTAAGTCACAAGTTACACCACTGGCTTCTCTATCAGAGCTTCGCTTGATGACCAAGCAATAAGCCACTACCACGGCCCACCAAGCTTGGCTTGAGGCCTGCAGTGCCACCAAGACCCTAGATGTTGCATCAGCACCTGAGACCTTGTGGCAGCTGCTGGGGGGCTCTGACAAGAGGCCATCACGCTGTTACACAGGAGGCTAAGTCAGCACAGCAGCCTTCGGGGATCTGCTTTGGTTTCACCTGCATCGCCTCCGTGTTTTGCTTTTAATGTGTGCATGAGGTTTACTTGTGTAACACTTCACTGCACTGTCAGATGTGTCAGCCCCACAAGAACTGAAGATTCAGCAGCCAAGTAAGAGACAAATGGGCTTTTGTTTGTTTGGGGGTTGTTTTGACATAGCAATGTCACAATTAGTTTGAGATGGCAGGATAACAACATCTAAGATATTTAAACAGCAGTATTAAATATTTCAGAGCTGCTATACCACTGAAATGAGGTTTACAGTCATCTTACCAATTGCTTCAGGCCATCTGGAAATGAAAGAAGCCAAGACAGCATCTGCTCTGCACTGATGGCAGTGAAGATTATCTTAGCATATGACTGGTGCTGGAAACCTGGAAACTAGTGCAAGAGGTTATCATTGCAGGTGTTCCACTAGCTACAGAGCTTGCTGCCACCACCAGCAGCAACACATGAGCAGTTTCTTTTTCTGTATCAAATCTTTCGGTGGCCAGAAACCTTTAATTAGCAACAGAGGTCATTAATAGGAGTGAATGCTCTAACAGCCAACTCAGAAGCTCAGGCATTTAAAACATGTACTCTAAGACTACACAGAGTAAGTCAGATCCTACAATATTTTCCCATCTGGAACAGGAGCCACTGTTCCAATATTAATGTACTGGCACATAATGTTTTAATATTTTTCCACACAACAATTAATCCTGTTCAACACAGTTGCACAACATATAAAAAGCCAGTCAGATGTTCAGTACATATCAAGGAGTTCAGCTGCCTAACACTAAAGGTCTCAACAGGAACAAGGAAAGAGAGAAATAATTAGCTCTACATACAATTAGAGCTTCCTCCTAAGCAAGAGCATTTCTTACCCAACCAAAACACAGTACCTGTAACCAAAAGGTATATACCACAGAGTAACAAATCTGTCCTGTATGCTGTTCTAAAGACTTGCCTTTGGGTACTTACTCCATGAAAGCGAGTCTCTCCAACAGTAAGGAATCCTATATTACAGCGCTTCAGCTGTTACTCATCAGTGTAGACCTTTTCAGTGCAGAGTGATTATTAAGCTTGAACAAAGAAACAAAATTCAGTCACTGAAAACCTAAGTTCCACTCATTTTTAGCATATGTCCTTTTCTAGTTTCTTCCCACCATGAAGAACAGTCTCCCCAATTTTAGCAGAGTATGCATAAGGACACCTGTGTTGTGGAGTGCTCCCAGCCAAGCTGCAGTGAGGACACAGAGCACAGGCTTCTTGGCATCCAGCTTTATACTAACAACTACTGGCAACATCTAATCAGTAGAAGGGTTTAAGCTCAGGGGCTTTTATCGCTCTACTTGGTCACAAATGAGTAAGCCAAACTGCCCACCTTCACACGCACTTATGCATGACACTTGGAAGGCTGAGAACACAGGCTTCAGACTTAAATATCCTGCAAGTTCACAGCCTTTCAAGGGTTCTGAAGTTAAAGCTAAGTTAAAACTTCAAGGCACATCTTTCTACAGAACCATAGATACTGGTATTCTCAGCTGATACTCTCCCCCAGTCACGAAGGGGGAAACAGCAAAGGCCACTGGCTTCAAGCATAAACTAAGTAGTCCTCTGTGTTTGGTTTCTGATGCCTGGGAAAGCCGTAATGAAAACTCAATAGCCTTGGTGACTATTAAGCAGGTATTCCTTATTGCAGCACCAGGCACACAGGGGATCACTCCTCCAAATGTGTGTGCCCATTAAAGCCCAATTTCTCATATACTATATATTATTTCTCAATACACAAATTAAAGTTTATTAATTGTCTGAATCTACATCTACATCAATCTATTCAGCATTATTATATTTCACTGGATCATTTTCCACTCTCCTGAAGTAGCTCCCATCTCAAAGAGGGCACAGGATGGGGAACAATTAGACTGCCTTGTCAAATACAGTATATAAATATATGGAATATATGGAATATAGACAGGCTTACTATGGAATTATGCACTGCCATCAGGATTGGTTCTGTTCTCTTTCAGTTGCTCTTCACAGTGCTGATGAAGGGCCCTCCTCATCCAGCCAGATAACTTACCACCTCAAAGCTTCCATTCAGCACCACCTGTTGAATGGTGGTGCTTTTTCCATCACAGTAACCGTCATGGTGGTCACCTACTTTTTAACTATCAAGTTGCTGCAGAAGGAAGCTACCCTATGTGTGAATGACATTGGTCCAAACACCAAGTTCGCTTCATTTAGCTTCCTCCCTCAGAGCTCCCTGTCCTCAGAGAAACTCTTTCAGTGCTCTATGAACAGAGACTCTGGAGGTTTGTTTGCTATCAAGTAATACAGACTTACAAGCATATGCGCCCCTACGTCTTCCCCCATCCTTTAAAATGGGTCTCCAAGAATTTATGGTACACACCAGTTTGGATCTGCCACATTCTAACACATCTAGCCATAAAAGAGGCTGCACAGCACAGCTGAAGACAAGGACACCAGTGCAGCCACTACACTTTCCATAGCTCTAAGAAGCATTTAACAGCCACCATGACCAAACAGTACTTTAATTTAAAAAAAGAGAACACTGCAGTGAAGACCCTCACCATTATACTTCAGCTAAGCAGGGATTGCAAAGACTCCTGGTCTTGCCTAACCATGGTGTAAAGTGATTAGATCCTACTTTCCATAGGATGCCAGACGGATGGGTTGAGAACGCACACGGGTCAGTGCATCCAACACACCTGCAGAGAGAGACCAAGTTTTTCCACTTCCCCAGAGCTGTGCGTTTATTGCAGCGTTGGCTGCAGAACAGCTACCGTTCTGCAGCTTTCTAACTGAAAGCTCTCCTGCTACTCCACAGTGGTGCTGCAGTGGCAACAACGTTAGCTCACTGGGAGGACCATATTTAGAAGAGATGCTGGGTTCTCCCCCAGAGCAGCGGAATAGCTGGGTAAGTGAAATTAACGGCCCCGCTAAGAGTCAGACCTTGTCACATTGAAGAGGCAGAGCTAGGCTCCTGCGGGGAGACGCCTGGGCTGAAGGAAGCCAGCTCTACTGCAGGGATACATTTCATCCCTACTTGGGGATTGCAAAATACAAGAGCCCTAAAGCTACGTGCTGGGACCGAGCGGCACATTAACCGCAAGACGAGCGATATAAAGAGATACAGCCTGCCAAACCACCCTCGCCTCCCCCCCGCCCCCCGCCCCACCCCGGCGTTTTCTCCGGCCGTAAAGGCTAACGAGTTCGCACCCGTGTGCGCACACCTCGGGCGGTCAGCCGGGACCCGGCTCCTAAGGCGGGGAGGCCCCTTGCGAGGGTCCGCGCCCGCGGGAAGCGGGGCCGGGAGCCGCTGCGCGCCCGCGGCGGGGCGCGGGGGCGGGTGCGGGGGCTCCCCGGCGGCGAGCAGCGGGGCTTCACCTGCGGCGCTGACAGGGCGCGGGGCCGGCGGGCCGGGCAACCTGCTGCGGCGAGGCGAGCAGGAGAAGGGAAGCCCCGCCGCCGGGGCGACGGCTGACTTACCCGGGGTCCTGTGGCGCGGTGGCCGCGACCTCCAGGCAGAGGCACGAGCAGCAGTGCCAGCAGCAGGCACAGCCGAGCCCCCGCGCCACGCCAGGCCCGCGGCACCATCGTCCCTCGCGGGGGGCAGCGGCGGGACTCCGCGGCCACCGCAGGCTGCTCTCCCGCGCGGCCGCCTCTCAGCCCGGCAGCGCGTCCGTCGGCAGCCGGCGACGCAGACCCCGCTCTCCCCACCCCTCCCTCCACAACAGGTTACCCGCCTCGGCCATGGGGATGCCCGTTATAAAGCCGCCGCGGGGCGGGGCCGGGCGGCACTGACCGTGGCGCCCACCTATCGCGGCGCGGCCGCCGCAGGCCGCAGCCAATGGCAGGGCGGCAGGGCCCTTCCGCCCCGCCGCCGCTCGCGGGCGTGAGGGCGGCCGGCGCAGGTTGGCCCCGGCTGGCGCGGCGCTGCCGGCGGTCCGCCCGGAGGCGTGCACCTTCCACGTGCCGCCGGCACCTGGAGCGGCCGCCGCGCCCCCGGCGGTGGGCGGGGTGCGCGGGGGCCGGGCAGCCCCCGGGGGGGCGGCGGGAGGCTGCTGGCCGGGAGCTGCCGAGGCTGTGCGGTTCTGCCCCCACCTCCGGCCTCAAAAGCTTGCCGGGCAGCCCCGGCCCCGGCCCCGCGGCAGTGGCAGGGACAGCTGAGTCGTGCGGTGGTGTCGGGGCAGCGAGCAGATAGATTTGTTGAAGGAAATGACCTCATGGTCCACATACGGCTTTCTCGGGCCAAGGCTGCTACAGAAACAAGTTCATAGAATCCCAGAATCTCCTGAGCTGGAAGGTACCCGTAAGGACCACCGAGTCCAACTCCTGGCACCACACGGGGCCAGACAAGGCAGAGCACGGCACTGAGCGCATCATCCAGATGCTTCCCGACCTCAGCCCAGCTTGGGGCTGTGACCACTTCCCTGGGGAGCCTGTTCAGTGCCCAACCACCTTCTCAGAGAAAAACCTCTTCCTGACATCCAACCTAAACCTCCCCTGTCGCAGCTTCATGCTGTTGCCTTGGGTTCTATCCCTGGCCACCAAGGACAGGAGATCCGTGTCTGTCCCTTCACTCCCCCTCGTCAGGAAGCCACAGACTGCAATGGGGTCTCCCCTCAGCCTCCTCTTGTCCAACAAACCCAGGGCCTTCAGCCTCTCCTCATAAGACTTCCCCTCCAGACCCTTCCCCATCCTCATTGCCCTCCTCTGGACACTCCAATAGTTTTGTGTCGCTCTTGTCCTGTGGTGCCCAAAACTGCACCCAGTACTCGAGGCAGCACCAGCACAGTACAGTTCGTGCCTCAGGGAATGTAGGTCCTCTGGTCATCACCCTGCCAGGGCTCAAAGTGTGGCTGACCCTCAACCCACCTGCTGACCAAGTAGCAGAGGTATCTTGTGAGCCAGACTGATTTGCATTCACATCAAGTCCTTAATTTTTAACTTACGAGCACGCATTTGATGGCAAGTACAGCAGGGCAGAGACCCAACATTTTGCAAAACAATATGCATGGGAGGTCACTGTTCTGCACGTACTAATGACACAATAACCTTGTCATGGGACGGTTTTGTGGTGCTCTTAGGGAAACACACAAGACATGAAATTTCTTCGTGCGATGTATTCAACTCTCTTTACTCAGTGACCTTAGAGGAGGCAATACTCACACTCAATCAAAACTCCCTAGAGTGTATCCGCTAGGTGTGGGGAGGGGCTGTTACACCCACACCAAGAACCTTGTTACGCAGCAGAAGTCATATAATTCTGGCATCTTATCAGAGCAAAGCAGAGTGTTTAGCTATAGCGGTTGCTTTCATCTTTTTTTTTTCCTTAAAAAAAAAAAAAAGAAAAAAAGAAAAAAAAAGAATAAAATGCCAGTAGTTAACATTTTGTCATTAGCCTAGACAGGATAAGCTGTTTGTTACTCACACGGAGCTCTGCCAGTATTCATTATTCTTGGCTTGCAGATCTCTCTGGAACTCCAAGCATGGCACCCCATGGCATGCCTGATGATGTACCTTAGCCCTAACCCTCACCGCTCTTTGCTATTCTGTTCCTAAGCTTTGCCAGCTCTTCTTCAATATGGCCTGTGGTATCCTCTGATTTTCCATTTCAAAGTCTCTCTGATCCACGCCTAAACTTCTGCCATTCCACATGACATGAGCAGAGAGACCTTGAGGGGAAGAAGAGAGGGAGAATTGGGAAATCTGCATATGAGTGTCCTTGTGTACATCAGAATCAGCTCTGTTGAGGTTGGACAAGTTATACCAGTGCACACCTGACATCTGTGAAAAGACAGGCAGAATCTAGTACAGTTTTGTTGGGGCGGTGATCCCACCACTGAAGTACCACATCACCTCATATTTAAGTCTTGATTAAATTCCAGTCCAGATAACAATATCCCACTTGCCTACATTCCCCTCTCCAATTTCATAGGGAGTTTCTTTGACCTACTTTGTGTGGTGCCTTCATGGGTTCTTTATCACTTGCACTTTAAAGATTAATGTCTTTGGTGTATTTTCCACAGACAAACCCTTGGATACTAGGATCTCTCTACTGTTTAAATGCTCATTACCACCATTGAAATAATGGTTCTTTTCCTATTCCCAAGCAGAGAATACCAGCTACACTGGCAGCCAACCCTCCAATGCCTTGTGAGGCCCTGACACTGGCAGCATCTTAACACCAAGTGAAAGTTCCAGAGAGGGTCAGAAATTCACAGTGACTGAACACTTTGTCCCCTTTATTTGGAGACATATTGCAGCATGTCCTTCCAGCCTTGACCATAGCCAGGTATTTCTCTGTAGGGACGTATATGTCCTTTGCAGGCAGTAACTGCCTTACTGCAACAACCAAGCCAGGAGACACTCTATATGCCTGGTCTATACATGACAGCCATTCAACTTCACTGAGCTGCTCTGAGCCCCAAAAACCCTAGCAAAGCACCATTCAGGTGGACAGAGAGCATCCAGCTCCAGATTAAAGACACAGAGAGAATACATGTCTTCAACAAATCTGTCTGTTAATTCTCTCCAGGTTGCTGGCAAGTGGGAAGCGCCTGCCTTGGGCATCAGGAGCATTGAAGAGATGCTGATGAGCCAAGAGGAGGGTATTGTCCAAACATAAGAGGAACTGAGTGCCTAAACCTTCTGGCTTGAGCTCTTACAAAAGTGCCTGCCATCATTCAAGGGATGCAGTGCCAAACACTGCGCTGGCATAGTGCCACTTCAGTCAGCGGTGTCTCACCAGGAAAGAACTTGCCCAGGGTGTTTGACTGAAAACTACAAAGAGAAGGGCACAGAACTAGAAGAGAAGTTGTTCTTCATGTCCAGGCATTCATAAGCCAGGCCCAATGTTCGGATCCATCTGAGGAATATGTAAGCCCAGCTGTAATGAATTCAACTATGCAATGCTGCTGGAGGTAGCACTGAAACTGGTACCGTTGGGGCTTGTTGTGTATACCAAATACAGCCTGCAACTTGCACCTCTGAAAACTTACCCCAGCATGTGCCTTACTGTGTTGATGATTAATATCTTGTTGCTATGGTGCATGCATATCACACACACCACCGCAAACCCATGGCACGGGATGGATATATTGGTGGTCTTGACAACTGTGCTGGGAAAAGTGTTTGATTGCTTTGATTAAATTAGATATTAGGGGGAAGTTTTTTACAGAGAGAGTGGTGAGGGGCTGGAACAGGCTGCCCAGAGAGGTGTTGGATGCCCCATCCCTGGGGGTGTTCAAGGCCAGGTTGGATGGGGCCCTGGGCAACCTTGTGTAGCTCCAGGCCTGGAGGTTGGTGGCCCTGCCTGTGGCAGGGGGGTTGGAGCTCTGTGATCCTTGGGGTCCCTTCCAACCCATGCCATTCTATGATTCTACGATTACTTGCCTCTGCATCTACTTGTCTTGTCCTCAGACAAGTTCCAGGAGATCACTGTCCTCTCTTGAACAGTATTGGCACCCACAACAGAACCATCATGGGATCTTCTATCAGGGAACATACCCCCTCTTGCACACATTTAGCAGAAATGGTTACTCATGAAGGATAATCTGCTGCCTCTGCATTTGTGCTAATTGCTTTTAGGGACCAAATTAACATTATTGGTTCTTTTTTAAGCCAGTGGATGCTACAATTGCACTTTTTGTCACAAAAGGGCTAAAGACAAATATGGGGGATTTGCTGTGACATGAATTGTTGTAGGTTGTAATGATGCAGAACTTAGAGTTTTTGGGTTTGTTTGGGTTTTTTTAATACCATGCCTATTGAATCATTTGGATAATTGTAATAAGAGAATTATCCATTGCTGCCCGGCCTTAATTGCTGAGAACCTGCAGCAGTGAAAGAGCCTTTTCTCCTGTGCTGACACCCCTAAATCTCCATCTAAAGGTGAGTTCAGGGCAACCTAAAACAAAGACTGAAAAGTCACAGTTGAGCAAACTCATGACCCTACGCAAGTCAGAATAGCAGCCACAGGATGCAAGACTCTGTGCAGTCACCCTAAAATGACATGGAATACAATTTCCCCAGCTTCCCAGACACAGGTTGAATGGGGTTTAGCAGGGGAAAGTTTGGCTCACAGTGATTATGAGGCTGGAAATCAAAAGTCATTGGATTTGAAAGGGTGCGCATCACAGCATACAGCAATTTTACAATGTCATCTCACTGTCAGCACAGTTGCTGCTGTGGGAGAAGTGTTCTCACTTGTTAGGATACAGAAACACCTTGCTATTAGCATGTCATAGGCTATACTTACCAGGTTATGTCAATGAAAGGGAGTCTCAGCTTCTTATGAAAAGCTAATAACATACATGTCTGAATGAAACAGAAGCCCTATTAGTAAATGTTCTTTTGGGCTTCTCACAATGGATGCTCTTTGCAGAGTGTTCACTTGTACTTGAACAAAAACGCTTTTTTAAATAATATGACAGCCATAAAAATATAAAAGTAATTTTCCATGAAACCCATCTATAGTCCACTGCTGCATTCACTATACTTCACATCCAAATTCCATCCAGAGCTTCTCTTTAGAAAGTACATTAAACTCTGAGGGTCCTGGCTGCACTTCTTTGGTTTTCCAAAGAGCTGCTTATAGTTCTGGTTAGTTCCCCATCGCTGCCAAACCCTCACCTCTCACTAGTGCCCGTCCATCAGATCCCACCACCCAGCCATACATTTGTGCCCTGATGTTACCCCACCACAGGAAGAGGGTGTTGGCCATACACCAGTAGTATTATGAAAACAAAACAGAACAAAATCCAAAGAAAGGAATGGAGTCAAGTGCAAGATGTAGTAAAGAGGCAGTAAAGCCTGTTTGAGCTTCAGTGCTTCCAGTATTTCAGTCCTTTCATGGTTCTGATGCACGTACCTATTTTTAAGATTGGAACCTCTACAGTGACCTGGTTGATGTTAGTTTGTAATCTGCCAGCTCCTTGAAAACAAGGATATTCTCCTTTTCTTGCTTTTTTACTCTTACTTATCATTTGCAAACTCTGGGTTATAATTGAGAGTTGAAAATCGGTAGGAGGCCCAGGGCAGTGATGGTGAATGGTGGGTATTTGTGTGGCACTGGAAGATGAAATGGCTCTTCCAATAATCTATCTAACAGATTTCTAATGTTCGTTGGGAACTTTTTTTTTTTAATTTTGTGAAGTGAATACAATATCACTTCAGGCTCCAAAAAGATTGCCAATCAACTATATCTTTAACCTTTAGAGTCTTTAAAAGCACTTAAGGACTTGCCAATTTTTTTTTCAAATCTTTTTTTTTTTGAATCAGCTATGAGATTGAAGTTGGGTTGGACTCCATATGGACTCCAGAAGAGAGGAGCTCTGTTCCAACCTCATTTATCAATCTTATCAAGCAAGGATTCTTTCTGTTCATCCTGTCTACCTGGGTGGGATAGATGGAAAGTGGGTGGGGAAAGAATACCTCCATGCTGAAATTTTGAGGACTGGGTACTCTGGGCAGCAAATGCAAGGGAGAACATGTAGTGAATCTCCCATACATGAGCACTGTCTGCCCATGCAGGGTGGGCTCACCATCAAGTGCACAGAAGAAGTTGAGGGGGGGAGGGTGGGGGTAGAATTATGCCAGGGTACATGGAAGGCAGGGTCTCTTGCCTGACCTCTCCTCCATGTGATCCACAGACAACAACAAAAAGGAGGAGGAAGCAGCTGAGGATCAGGCCCTGTGAGTTCAACAAGTCATGACATGGGGATTATTTTTTGTCACTTAAGCACATTTACCTTGTCTCAGAGAGATGCTCAGATGAATGGAATGAAGCATTTTGTTTCACAGGTTGGCATTCCCCCTTCATCTGCCTCCTTCTGTCAGAAGTCCCTATCCTCAGGAAACTCAGAATCAGAATTGTGTCCTGAAGAGCATGAAAGCAGCTCAGAGACAAGCTCCAGCAAAGAATCCCAGCATCATATTAGACACGCTTTGTTTTCCAGGTTGGGGAGGCAAAATGGTGACAAAACAGCAGCGTAAAAATTCTAAGATGCCTTGATCCTGCAATTTTTCATCAGGGCCAAGTGTAACACTCACTATCGGACAGGCAAAGTTTGTTTTTTCTTCCCTACCAGTTTCTTAGCACTGATTTAGGCTTCAAACTGACACCAGCAAAACTGCACTTAAATCACTGCCCTGAGAACCAGAGACACATATCCAAAGCTGAGCAGAGTTCAAACCTCAGCCCTGTGCTGATACAGAGTCTTTTCTGTTTTAAATTGCCCACCCACTCACTATTCCCAGCTGCCGAGCCACATAACGTTCAAAGACCACACACAAGGTGCAAGAGCAATAGCGGCCTGTTGAAAATTAAAGTGCAACAGCTTAGTCTTAGGCTTCAGCGTTGCTGCCTAGAAAATGGGGGCAAGGAATGAGGACTGAAGGGCAGACAGAGACCGTGGGAGATCCATACAGAAAGCATTGGGAGTCTACACCCAGAAACCCCCTACCTTCAGCTCACAGACCAACAGAGACGCAGAGCTTCCCATAGGAAGACAGGCAAGAAGCAGCTCAGAAAAGGAGGTGGTGCTTTCCAGAGGCTAGAGGTGATACTGGGGTCTTTGGGCTTGTTCTCAGCTTAGCAGTTGGCTTGCTTAAAAGGACCTGAAGCTGGCCAAAAAAAGCTCATCCTGTGCCTTATTTCCCTCTCTTGAGCAAGTATCAAGAGGTGTAACAGGCTCACATGAATGTTGTGCTATGGCCCACAGCTCTCAACAGACAGCAAAACTGTCCAAGAGCTCTAGTTTCTTCTTTCCAGTGCTGCTGCTGAAGGAACCTTGCTCTGAAAAGCATTCATTGGAATGCCATGGAGGGGTGCTGTCTGTTCATCTTCACCCCATCAAAAAATAGAGTGTTGGGATACCACTCAGTGGTGATGCAGAGGCAGAAGCAGGTCAGTACCATCACACATCAAGGTGCGGCACCCCTACTTTTAGAGAAGAGTAGGGCCCTTCTGCTGAAGGGATTTGCAGGATGTGAGGCAAACTGGTGGAAATGAACTTTATGCCAAACATACCTGCTCAGAGTTTGCACAAAAAGACACTGTTCACCTCAAAGTGTTCTAAAAACATTCTTTTGTCCCGTTGCTCCTGTACCTGGAGAATAGGTGTTTATATGTTTATGCATGAAGATTTTGTGCTTAGTTGCTAATCAAGGCTAAATACTTAAAGGCTGAGTCAAGTTGTACGCTGAATGTGGGCTGTTTTACCCATTGCTAAATCAAACAGCTCCACTGCCTAGACATGGCAGTGTTGGAATAGCACACATCACAGCCCTGCAGTTGGAACAAGAAACAAGGAAGGTGCTTTCTAACAGAAAGCACTCTGGGCGTTCGAAGAGGCATACTGGCAGGGATCTATGAGTATCATCCTCCTCCTGAGCCTTCAGCTGGGACAGCAGCTCAGGAGAGATGAAAAGAGGAAAAATTAAACACATTGTGCCATGAACTTTCTTCCTGCCACTCTGATTACTGATAGGAAGAGAAAGCAAAACAAACAAGGGAAAGACTCAGACAAATATCCTACACGAAATGCTTGGAGATGGTGGTTCGAACCCAGAGCCACATCTGGTGGCTAACATGCACCTATAATGATCTGAACAAGGACTGCAGAGAGAAAAGTGCTTGCAGCATTTTCAAGCTCTTACATTTGATCCTAGATTTAGGCTTCAGGACACATTCAACAATAAACAGAGCAAAAGACACCAAGACCAGAATTTCAGTAGTTAATGCTATTGCTCTATTAATTTCACTACCCTCTTAAAAAAATTGGTAAGCTTACAAAAAAAAAGGGGGGGGGGGGGGCTGTACATGCATACTGCTTCCTTCTTCTGACCCCTGTCAGAAACCTGGTGCAGAAAGAGACCTTCCAGCACAACTGCCCTGCAACCAGCTTTTTGAAATATCCCCCTGTGATACGTATCAACCTTTTTCTTTTGATTGATAGACTTTGCTCAGGAAACACGGCAGAACAGATGTGTGCACACGGGTGCCATCAGCTTCATTTTAATACTCCTTCTCCCCCCACGCCCCCACCCCTCCCACCCACGGGCTTATAAAGTTATTCTGGAAGACATGTGAATCCTAAATAATGGGGGGAGGGGAGAGTGGGGATTAAGGGACATCTGAAGAAAGTAATATAAAATTGCACTGAAAGCAAAAATCCTCCCACCCTAACCTACCCATGTCCACCCCTGTGTCAACAAATATGCAACCAATTAATGTAATTGCAGAGTTATTTATGGCACACAGGAAAGTGTAGTCAGGGACCCTGAGAAACAAGGTTGTAGGGATAGGAACGCCTGGGTTTCCCCCTCACCCCCTCCTTTTCAGATGTTTAAGTTGACTTGTGGTGTCCATGTGTCTCATAACCAAGAGCCTGTCTACTTTGCAGGTGTTGCCTGCTGCATGGGGGTGGGTAAAATGGATGAAAGGAGACCTGGAAAAGAGTTGGGGTCTTCTGATTTCAAACTGTGACTAAAAGATATTGGTTTGGTTTAGATATTCCCCCCGCCTCTGCAGCCTACAAAAGCCCCATCCTTAATCCCTTTGGATGACCCTTACAACAGTGGCAACAACATTTGAAAACAACAGGGGGAAAAAAATTCTTAGCTCCATGATTTGATTGTTAGGGGTGACAGTTTTGTTACTGTTCAGTGCCCTGCACAAGAGAGGTTTTAATTAGAGCTATTGAGTGGTTTGAATTGGCACAATTAGGGTCAGCATTAATGATTGCTGCATGTGTTCTTTTGAACAGTAAGGCCCTTTTTTTGCCCCCAGACAGGAGGGGGTAGCAGCTAATGAACTAGGAGAGTGAAAATTATCTCTGCAAGGCTGGGGCAAGTGTAATGCACACTGGGGATGAAGCAGAGAGCAGGAGGAGAGACCACAGCTTATGGGGTTGATCCAGAAGACTTCCCAAACAGAGTGCTGAGCACCGTCAGTCCCCACTGCTTGCTGTTTGCCTCCTCCGATGCTGAGGCTCTGTCACTGTGTGACAGAGATGTGTTTCTTGCATTGCAAGGAAAGGCTTCTGAGAGGGAAAGCACCACACTGAAAAATACAAATGGTGATGGGGAAGAGGCTGCAGTCTTCTGAGATCAGTAGTCTGCTTCAAGAACAAGGCCGTGCTCATGCAAATTGGTACTCCCATGAGTAGGCTTGCAGGCTTTACCCACCTCCCATTCCCTTCAGTGAAATACTGCATCAGTTCAAAGAAACACAGCCACATAAGATACATGTATATCTGTATATCTCTCTCTATATATATATATATATTTGTGTGCAAGCACCCCTCCTGTGTGTGTGGAAACGCCCCAGAAATACGCAGGCCTGCCTTAACTGCACTGCAGGTGGCTGCCAGAACGTATGACAGCTCTGCCAAAGGCTGCTCCCACCCCTGCTGAGAAAACCAGAGTCCTCACAGCACACGCAACTTGACTTAAAGAGAAGACCTCCTGGGGCCATATCTACAGTCTTAGAACTCACAGGTCTCCTGAAACGTGCTCACTACACAGCCTCTTCCTGTCCCACAGGGGTCTCTGAAAGTCTGCTGAAATACACTCCCATGCTACCCCAGCAGTCCACTTAGCTGCTTGTTGGAAAAAGATGATGGTGACAACAACCACATGGGTGCAGGGACTGACTCGTGGCACAGGACTTGCCCAATGTCTGTGAAGAGCCTCTGTTGCCTCTGAGCCACATGGGTCCCCCCCAAAGCATGAGCTTTTTTTGCTCCAGCCCTAGAACAAAGGTTTCCAAATGCTCTCTGCTTGCTAAAACAAGCTTTTGGCCAGGCACTACGTTAGAACCACAGGTTCCTCTGCATCTTTGAGCTACAGAGAGTTTATTCCTGTGCCAGTTCCCCTGCAGAGCAGTTCCTCGCTGCCCTCCAATATGAGCAGCAAGACACAGCCATTCCATGCTCACACATGCTTTTAAACTCACAGCAGGGTCTGAATCAGCCTACAAGTCCCTTCTGGCCTCCAAAATACAGATAGGGAAGGGGTACCTGTGGGCCTGTCTCAGGTCTGGCAGTATCAACCGAGTCAGATGTAGGCACTGGTCTCTTGGGCTGTCCCCTGAATACCTGTGTAAGCCAGCAGCCGGCTGAAAGATGTCACGTCTCACTGTCTGCAGCAGTAATGTCTCCTGAACATGACCCAAAGATGGGGATACATTTCCAGGCACCACATGCCAAAGAAAAGGTCGATTCTTCAGTAAGCTAAGCTAGCTGGTAGAGCAGAAGAGAATAGCACATATGTACACACTGCCAGAGGGCTGATCCTCGTGCATTTTTCAGAAAACAGACTTTCTGCAGCCATCCCAGAATGTGGCCACCAGCAACTAACCACTCAGATTTTTGAGGCCAAGCTGTAGTAGCAGCCAAGGCTGTACACCTCGCCAACACCTTTGCTGGCAAAGGAGGTAAAGCTGTGCACAGGACTGGAGTGGAGAAGCTGGGTGAAATCCTGGCTGTGCAATCTCAGTTGGGAACGAGCCAAATACTGCACCTTTCATATATGCAAAAGAAAACAAAGGTACCCAAAATATGGAAAGAATGGGACTCTGGTGTGGTTAAACAGCTTTCTGTGTATTTCTGTCAGTAGGTGTTTTCAGATATTTCAGGGTTTCCTTCTCACTCTAAACATAATCAGTTCCTCTAAAAAAAAATCCTATTTCTCTGGCTTTATTTTTAAGTAGGTGATGCAAATTATATTGATTAGGATACACAGTAGTATAACACATTGGAAAGATAATCACAGGCCAACATCTTGCCATGCAAACAGAGGACAAACAGGTAATTTGTTCTCAAAGAGTTCATATTCTGTAGGCCTAAACCAGCAGAAGTTTAGCCTGCAACAGGAAGATTAACCAGTGTTGCTGTTGCAATCCGGTTTTGGATTGGATTGCAACAGCTGGGATAGTCTCAGTTCTTGAGGTAGAAGAGAGTAGCCTGAACCTTTAGGTTCACCCTTTCCTTTAAGTGTTGATACCTACTCTTCTGTCACATTTGTGGCTTCACAACAATTACCTACCTTATTACAGGGTGGTTTCTTTTGTGGTGCTGATGCCCAAGATCCATGAGAGCTAGTCTTGTAAAGGATCTTTCCCCAGGTGTGCCAGCCTCCAGAACACACAGTGCCCCATAGTGTCAGGCAGAGGAGCTGCTATTGCCAGCAGGAACTGGACTTGAGCAGGTGGATGGCAGGAGGGTGGGAGGAGGGCAGCAGCTACCTGGGGCATGGTTTTACTCCTGGAGGCAGCTTACTCCTGGAGTAAGCATTGCTGCAGGTGGCTTCATCTTACCCAGCACCTCTGAGTGGAGAAGACATCCTCCCGCCTGAGCTGGCCAGGATGAACTGGTTCCAGAGAAGCAAAATTGAAGTACTAGGGGAAGGGCAATGACAGGGAACATCTCAGGAGTTTTCTCCCCTTTTACTATTGGTTCCTTTCACCTCCTCTTCTCAAAGTCTCTCTCATAAGGACTTCAACTGTTCCCATGTCCAGCATTTTGGTTTGGGCAGACATCCAGCATCACTTAGCAGATCCAAAACACCACCTCGCACATTCTTGAAGGTGTGAAAGAAATAACCAATCTGAATCATTTCACCACACTCAGGGTACTAGAGGTGATACCGTAGACTTGCCAAGGAACATGCAAGGACATCCACAAACATTTCACAACCACCTTTCTTTGAGTCTGCTTTGTTATTAAACGGCCATGAGTTTTGGCATTAGCTGGAAAGCTGCACTTACAACTGCTCAGAAGCAACCTCTGCTTCAACTTTCTTATCCTCAGAAAGGCAAGAGTAATGACTTAGATTTACACTGTCAAATAAATGCATTAATAGTCTTAATATGGATCTTTCACAAACAAGTAATAATGCTGCAGCCTGGAGGATGGAGCAGGGAACAGCACTGCAGCCACCAGGCTGCCAGCTGGGCCCTGGCCTGAGATTGAGCTACCTGGAAAGGGTGTGGAAGCTGAAGGACCTGTGAGTGGATATGGAAAGCTGGATGTGAGAGGGAATATTGTGAGAAGGTGGCTAAAGCTACAAATGGTGCTGTGGGGGCAGGCTGGATCCCCTGAGTCGTTAAGGGGAATGCGTGTGAGCGACAGCCAGACCACAAAGATGTCTGGAGTGGAGCACTGGGGACATTGGGAAACAGGACCTGTGCCTGGTAACCATACCCATAATAGCACGTAAGACAGATAACCTGGCAAACAATATAGGCAATGACAAATCCAGGTATGGGTATGGCAACACTCACACTAACGAGGAAAAAGTAGCTAGAGGCAAGTTCTCTCTCTCACCTGAGGAACAGACAGGGAGACATAGGAGCAGGAAAAGGAGGGGTCTAGAAACACAGAAATGGATAATGGCATATGCAGTTCATGTGGCTGAGGGTGTCTGGGGGCATTGGTTAAGCAGCCCTATGCTTGATCACTGCAGCTGGAATTAGACAATAACCCAACCTCTGTGTTTATGGCTATGCCAACAGAGTCAGACCTGCTCCCACCCCAGGCAGAGGACGGGGCCTGGCAGTGCAGAGGAGGTGCTTTTGCTTGCTGGCACCTGGACAGACACACCAAGCATCTCAGCATCACAACGCTCGGGGCTGGTTTAGGTCAGATGGCATTAGCAACTGCCCACCACTGTGTAACAGTGGATTTAGGATTTTTCTGGGGTTTAGTTCAGTTAATACAGATAAAATCTTGGGACTAAAGAAAGGGCCTTGTCTACTTTCAAACTCATGGTCTACACTCACGAAGAGTGTCTTCCAGGAAAGAGGTTTGCAGTGAGAAATCAGTATTGCCTCTCCTCTGCTTTACTGCAGGCACTGATTAGGAAATAGGAAATATGCAATGGTCCTGTCTCCAAAGTGATACTCAGCAGTTCCACAAGCACTCCCAGCAGAGGTTATAAATGCAGACTTCCAAAACATGCAGGAAAAGCAAGTTCCTCAGAATTTACTTAATCTGAGTTTAGGCTGAAAATTTGATACAGTCTTATTTTACCCAAATTAGTCAACCCATCTCCAACTTAAAATACATTTTGATTTTAAGCTCCACAAAATTTCATTCACCATCCATCAGAGCACCAATAAAACAGCAAAGACGTTGCCTTCATGATTTGTTCATATTGGGTTTTGACATACCCCTACATTTCTGTGTTGCCGCCAGATTAGAGCAATTTGTGAGCAGACTGGCTAATCTACGGTGATGAATGACCCCCAGGAGACTAAGCTGTGAGATATCTCTCCTTGGCCTGAATATTGAGCGGTGAATTTCCCCTCGCATCCTTTCCTCCATCTTCCCAGGTCTCCTTCCCCTGGCAGATCCAGACTTGGTCCCAGCTTATGCGGGGAAGCCAGCAGCCCTGAATACCCAGAGCTTCAGCAATTCTTTCCTGGGGCCAACTGCTCACTCTCACTCCAGAGAAAATGTGACTCAGATTCTGTACCTAAGAGCACTTTGGAAAACTCCAGTGTTGCTAAGATGCTGGCAGGGGGCTGAAAGAAGCCAAATACTTTCCTGAATTCTCTCTTGTGGAACAGAAACATATGCAAAGCCAGACTAAGTACATCATCAAATTCATCAGATATGATAACCAAATATCCACAGCAGAAATGTTTGTGAGAGAGCAAGAGAAAGCTGGGGACCTTTAGTATGGCTGGCAAAGGGAACTGCCATGACAAATTCTCTACAAGTTGAGCTCCTTTTGCCTCTTTATTTAATGGCAAGCAACATTCCGTTTGGCCATGCCAGGGTTTTCTCCCCACACTGTCACAGAGGTTTTTCAACCTCATGCTTTTGTTTGGGGGGAGGGTATATTTCTCATTCTGTCATATCACGGTCCCTTGGGACATAAAAGAGAAATGTCAGGTCGACAAGTTCATTTTCAGTCACATCTGCTTCCGGAGCAGAGCTTTTCCCCTGGTTAACCAGTGGAATCGATCTGAAGACATGGCTCAGAAGGCACGTGGGTCTAGGCTCAGTCAACAAGCCGATAGGATTGAAAAAGGACAGCTGATGTCAGGAAAAAAAGCTGCAAGAAGAATATGAACTGCGTGGTAATTTAGGAATAACATCGGGAATTCTGATGTAAACTGCTCAGAATTTGGTAGGTAAACCCATCACGCAATCCACAGCCATGATGAGCTTGTATACAAGGGTTTCTGCAGCCTGGGAAGGCAACAAGTCTTCCCACTTGCACCACAACTTGACAGCACCTCTGCAAAGGTCACCCAGCAAGCCAGCCCCTTCTCCACCACCCTGGCCCGGCTCTGATCCCACGCTAAGTACCACAGACAGCAGGGGAGCTAGCTGGAGAAGAGGTACACCCATGAATGACTTTGAAACTTCCCAGAGCCCCTCCTTGCACTGATTTCTCAGCAAGACTGAGAATATCTGAGCTTACTGGAGACCCTACAAGAAAGGGCAATTTGTCACCACAGAAGCATATCTCAGATGCAGTATCAGTTTAGAGTGGTGTGAGGGATCTGCAAAGATTTGAGCTATGGCTATGGTCTTAAGTTTAGCACAACAGGTTGGGAATCCACATCCTCACTTTCTTCAGCTGTCCTATTTTCACTGCCTGCAAATTACTGACCTTCCATTAGCCCCATCTCCTCCACTTTTGAGCTAGAGCAACTCAAGATAACTTTTCCTGGTAAAGCAAGGTCTAGCACAAAAAAAGGAGGACGTAATGAAAAATCAGCATTTTAGCTCAGTCCTCAGCTGGCAAATACCAGCAGAGCTGATGCTAGTGGCATGTCAGCAGCTAGGACCAAGGTCCAGGAGCAAACCAACGGAGTCCTGCTATCCAGGCAGCTCTCAACCAGAGTGCCTTGGGGCTTCAGCACCATCATAATGGGGTGTCCCCAGGGAAAGCTTCCCACGGGAGCTGTGGCAGGGACATGGATAGACGGTAGAACCTTAAATATAGTACAAGTGAAGATCCACTGATCCAACTGTAATTATGAACATTTCTTGGGTCCTCTGGCTGATGAAGTATTACAGCCTTTCTGAGAAGCCAGCCTTTGTTGGTGTGTCAGTTAAGGTCCAGTTAGCTCATACTGCAGGATACACAGAGCCTGCCTGGAGATAGTCCTTCATTGCCTGCCATAGCCAGGTGTCTGTGGAGCTGATCTTCTTTACTCCTGCAGCCTTCTCCCCTTATGAGCTGTCCAATTGATGAGATTTCTCGTGCTTCCTCAATGAAAAGCCAAAGGGGAAAGTTGGGCAGATGCCTCTCAACATAATGAGTCTAGGAGAATGATGGGGAAACCAAAAAACAAAACAAAATGCCCCACAAACAAACCAACCAAACCCAAACACACGCACAAAAACAAACAAACAAAAAAACAAACCCCCAAACTGAACCAAAAACCCAAACAAAAAAAAAGGGGCTTTAAAAGCATGAACAGCAGTTGGCCAAACACAGGCACCACTGCATGGAACTCAGGACGCTGAGAAACAGCCATATTGCAGCAAATGCAACGTTCTTTCCCAAAAACTGCAGAAAGCCAGTATCTTGGGATCTGGCTCAGTCACTCTTCTATAAAACACCACATTCATCTGGGTGAGAACAGCCACCTCAGATTTACCTTATTTCTGATGGTAGTTTTTAAAAGAAAGAATTTTAAAAGAGCCATTCACAGTTCAATAGGAATAAAGTCCTTTCAACATTAGCTTTTCCAAGGGTAGCTACACTTCAAAAGGGCAAGGCATTTCAGTGGGGGGGGAGGGGGCAGTTCATGGGGGGCAGACCATGGGAAGAAATAATAGTGACAGTGTTCATCATTTTTGGAAACAGTAGTTGGTTAAGCAGGTTGCAGTGTGACAACTGTCACTCATCCCTGCTTAGGGCATGTAAGATAAGTGAGGTGTTGCACCCTCTGGAGTCCCAGAGAGAACTGAGGTGAATGGCTTCAGCTGGATACCCAGCTTCTGGGAAGCTTATTGGACGGGGAGGGTCCCATCTCAAGAGCTGCAGGACTGGCCTCCCCCAGCTGAGTAGGGGATAAGGCACATATCATTATTTCTTGCTTCTTATGAGCCTGCATATCACTGGCTGAACAGTAAACAAATTTTGCTCTCCTGCCAACAATGTAGCTGAGCTTACAAGCATTTCCAGGTCACATTAGTACCTCGGGAGTACCCTTCCCACATAGCCATTTTTGTGATTTACCAGAGAAACCATTTACAACTGCCACAATAGAAACCAAAAGCAAAATTCCCACTGCCCAAGTATAGTAAATCCCTGTATAACTTCAGCCCCACAGCACTGAACTAGTCATTGGTCAACAGTAATTAACTAAGTTCAACTCTGAATTTAAATTTCTGCTGGGTATACTGGCCTTCATGCTTTCTGTGCTGATATTTCATGACCCCTTCTCACCCCCTACTTCATCTCTCCAAGCTGAAACAGCCTAGCAAGGTGGTCATCCACCCCACCTCCTGCCCGGGTCCCTGTGCTTCCAAACCCATACTGGTGGCAGTACCCTTTCTCTTCACCAGGCCGGCAAGAATCCCACCTCACCTTCACATACACAGGTGTGTCTGCACTTAAAATAACTTTTATTATTGTTGTATTTCATGGGGCTCGAGCCTTTGGGCTGCAGCAGTCTAGAGTGCAAAACCAGGAGACTCAGCAGGGCACAGCCCCCCTTCCATTCTGCCCAAACCACCAGACAGGCAGGGAAAGGGCTCCCAGCAAGGGAGAAGGGGCATAGCAGAGTCCAGAAGGGGCACTGACATTCATGGCAGTCCTCAGCAAGGTCTATCCTTCCCCTTGCATCATCCTCCTGAATGGGGAAAAAGGATCAGTAACCTCATCTGCTCTCTGCCCTTAAACCCTCTGTTAGGATGCAGAGAGCCAGGCTGGCACAGGCACCATAAATTAAAGGCGTCTAGCCTCGTGCTTGGTAAATTGGGCCCATTATACAACCCCCTGTCTGTATGTATCACCTTACATATAGAGCACATATTGATGAAAGGAGATTTTTGCATGCTGAATAACATCCATATGTTACCCAGGAGATATTTCCTGTTCTTGGTGCTGCCGTGTCATTAATTTCCCTGCTTGTTTGGACTGTTTATCTCTCAAGCCCAAGTGTCTAGAACCATGAAAGCCACAGCCAAGAAAAAGTCAGCAATATAAACACCATCAATATTTATCATGGGCACGCAGAGAAAAATATTCCACGATGCAGTGCCTTGTTTTCCACATAGCTTAGTTAGGGCTAAGATGCCTCGGAGTTCTGTTCTTCTTCAGCTCCCATTTTCCTCCGAGCAGCGAGGGCACCTCGGAGCAATGAGGATTTTCTGGCCTTTTAACAATCCCCTTGTCCGCCAGACTTCCTCCTTTCACAGCCCCCCATGCACTCCCTCCCCTCTCCCCCAGGGCTAGTTAATATGTGCCAAATCCTGACACCCTGAATGGTTTCCCAACGCCGACACTAATCACATTTTCGGGAGCAGGTCAGCAGTGAAGGAGCTGAAATTCGTGTGAAAAAGTCCCTGGGATGGCCCCCGTGCCTCACACCTGCGTGCCCTATTCATCTCCACTGTTTACACATTGTCATCCACAATTAATTCTTTCCAGGGACGCTCCACTGCCTGCCCTCCCGTTGCACAGGGACCCCATTCTGAGCTGTTGTGTCTGTTAAATTGAGCATGGGGTGCTGTGATTAAATTAAGTTTTGTGGCGCTCCGGCTCTCTCCCTCCCTCCCCTCCTCTTTTCTCTCTGTTAATAACGATGCCTAATGGAAGATTGCTGGCACTGGAGTAAAGAGGTAATTACAGGCACTAAAAGTAGGGGAAGAAAAGTTTCTATGAGGAAATGTGAATGGGGACATCTTTTCTGGCTAGACGGCGTTGCCCTCAGCACAAAGTGGGAACCGCAGCCCCACATGATGTCCAGGGTACGAGGAAGAGAGGAGAACACGAAGCTGCGCACCAAGGTCCCCCACAGACAGAGCAAACCAACAGAATTTGGACCTGGAAGAATCTGTACCCTCTGCTCTGAATAGGAGTTTTCTTCAGCGAGCAGCATTTGGGGGTTGGATTCGATGATCTCTTGATCAACCCCTACAGTTCTGTGATTCTCACCTCCTGCCACAGCACAGGACTGCTGTGCACACCAGCTGGATTCCTCTTCTCCCAGGAAACCAGACCCAAACACACCAGGAGAAATTCCCTGGGCTAACAGGCTAGCAAGTCACCTCCTTCCTGCACTGTGGAGTAAAACATGGGATGAGATGGGCTCACTGGAGATGAGGGGGAAAGAAAAAAACAAAAAAAAAAAGAGGGCAGGAATTTGACCAGGTTTTGTAAAACCTCCATAAGGCAGCAGCATTTTTTTGCTAAGCCTTCTGCTCGTGCATGAAGTGGACAACTGGTTTTTATTTACTGGGATGCCTGTGAAGTCCAAGAGCCGTTTCTGCACAGAACAGAAGTGTGCAGTTCTCTGAGTTGGGTGGATTTGACTTGATGCAGTCAGGCTGTAGCCCTCTGGCACAGCACACGCCGTGTCCCCACGGCAAGGAGGCAGAGTTCAGATCCTTCCAGAGCTACAGCCAAGCTAAAGAGCAGCCTCTATTTGCTGTTTGCTCGTGTCAGACCAAAAAAAAAAACAACACCCAACAAACCAAAAAAGACCTGAGAATTAAGTTCTGAGGTCCCAACATCTTAAGACACACATTAAACATAACAAAATTAATTGGCCACAAGCAGAGTCATTTAAGGCTTGGAAAATAGCAGCCTCTCTGATTTTTATCCTATGCAGAAAAATTGCCCCACCAGGAGAAAAAAAATAATAATCTTCATGTCAGCAATTAAAAAACCAGCCTTCTCGTAAACGTTGCTGTAAAATGTTGTTGCATGCACGTATGAAAAGTGCTGGAAAGCACATGCTACATCCCCCTCTAGTGCTGAACCACTACAGGGGAACAAGCTAATCTGCTTGCTTCAACCAGAGCATAAACTCTTCTGTGGCAATCCATGCTTAAGGATCATAAATGAACTAGGAAGGTGACTGCCACACATGAGGGCATCTTCACAGGATGACTGCTCTACAGGAGATGGATTCATAGGGACTGAGAAGCCTGAGAGTCCTTGAAAACAGCAGAACTTTAATGCCTTCTTAATACCAACATGAAGGCAAATTGTTCTGTTCTTCAAGTCTCCTCATTCATTCTGAGCTTCCACTTAAAAACTTGTGAGCTGTGCACATCACACACCTGATCAACACCCATCCCATGGCATCACAGGTCTTTTGTGCTTCATGTAAAGCAGTACCTGAGGAAAGCAAACCCCTTCAAGAACACCAGCTATAACTATCACCCTCCCAATCCATCACAGCAGCCAT
Organism: Gallinula chloropus; assembly: GCF_964237585.1. Lineage (NCBI taxonomy): Eukaryota > Metazoa > Chordata > Aves > Gruiformes > Rallidae > Gallinula > Gallinula chloropus. The sequence continues at coordinate 43,152,341 of NC_140088.1, read as the reverse complement.
AGTGGTCCTGGCAGACCTTATTCAGGGAAGGAGCCTATCTTAGGCAGACAGAGAGCAGCTTCTGGCAGCTGCTCCTCTCACTGCCTGCACCTACAAGGACACTCGGACTTGACACTGAGGTCACACCAGCCTTACAGGTCTTCAAGGTGCCTGGCAGCTCCCACCAAAGCCATTCAGACTGAAAGTCTCATTTCTCAAGCACACAGGGCAGCACATTCATGTCCCAGATTTGCTGAAGCAAAGCTCTTCAGGTAGTCAGCCTGCATCCTGCTTTGGCCTAGTCTCAGCTTGTTAGCAGGAGAGGAGAGCCAGGTGCCAGGGAAAGCACTATGCAGTCAGCACTAGCTGATTTTGTTCACTCACAGTTTACAGCACTTGAAGAAGGTCCAGGAGGCTGGAAGAAGCAGAGGCAGTCCAGCTGCAGCTGGGTTGCCTGGGTCAGAGATTGAGATTCAAAACCAGCATAAGCAACAGGGATGGGCCTAGGTAGCATCCCACCCTGTACATGGGAGCAAGGCAGCAACCACGGCACCAACACCCTACTCCTGTTTCCACACCTCCTCACCCAGCCAACAGAGCCTGCTTGTACAGTCCTTCCAACCTGAGGGACACAAACTTTAGCAGTCGTCCCCACAGCCTCCTGAGAGCAACACCAGTACTCAGCACAAGAGCAGCTGAGCCAGAAGCCTCCCTATACCAGCCAGCCACGCTGCACCAGCTGCACGCACTCTCCCAAACCTCATCACTTTAACCAGCCCCAAGGAGAAGCAAGCCTGACTCTTCTTTCTAGGTAGGTTAAAATCTGCCAAAAAATAGCTGAACACAGCTCTTTCTAATGGAGGCATCTGGGCAACTGTAGTGGCAGGTGTTGTAGAGCAACCCTGACTCCAAAAACTTGAAGAGAAGGCTCGTATTTAAATTATTTTCCTGAAGCAGAACTAGCTGGTGTTCTCAACAGTGTAATTATCACACGTTCTGCAAGCTGCCTGTCACCCTTTTCTCCCACTGAAACTGATGGGAGTGGAGGGTGTTCAGCAAATGATGCCACTTGCCCCGTTAATAAACAGTTTACAGAAGGATGCACAGTTCTGAAGTGCCCTGTAAACATATTAATCAATCGTTAAATAATTAAGACAATTCTCTGCTCTTTTTCTCTGGCACTCCCAAGTTGATAGACGTTCCTATAGCAACGGAGGAGCAGGACCGATGGCAGGGGGAATGCAGGCTTGGGGAGGCAATGCTAGCACAGGACCTTTGCTCTCCAGCCCTCCAAAAGTCATGCAGGGCAAGCGGAAGGGGGCTGTGAGAGGTGACATGCAGGAAGGAGGCTTTCAATTTTAATGGAGATTCTTACGATGACAGTCTATGCAAATAGGTACATGAAAGAGGAGAGGAAACAGGCTGGGGGAAGGGGGAGAGAAATTAACCCTGGTTCAGATTTCAAAGCAGAGCCAAGAATAATTTTTGGAGCTAAGAATAGTTGCAATGCACCTTGTTCTCCTTGGGCTCAAGCCCTGCATAATCCTTAGGCTCAGGGTCTGAAATTACAGCAGGGTCGAGGATGGGGGGGGGGGGGGGGGCGGGGGCAGGGGGCAGGAGGGGAGGCCAGCCTGCACAGTCCAGAAAATGCAGCTGTCTAGGCTGCAGCTTCATCACCTTTATGGTTCCTTTGTGTCACCAAAAGAGGCTATTTAACAAAGGACCCAACCCTCCGCTTTCGAAGGGCCCTTGCAGTTGTTTTGCAAATGAGATTGCTTGATGGTGAGCAAAATCAGAGGTCTTTTGAAGCCATTGCCCAGGAAAGGGGGAGGGACAGGGCTTCAATTAGAATTGAAGGAAGTGGTAGGATCTGCATGAGAGCTGTTGAGAATGAACCGAAGCAAGTTTGGGATTGACTTTTAGGGAAAATTAATCAGAAATCCCAAGAAGACCCTACAGCCACTTCCAGAAAAGAGGCTGCTGATGTCCTAGGAGAAACTCCTGGCCCTGTTGCAGCCCCCACTCTCCCCCCCTGGGGACAGCCAAGCCAGAGGCTGCCCTGGCTTCAGCCAGCCCCTGCAGCAAGTGGGGGTCTTTAGTGTGTTGGGAAATAGGCTTGACCAACACTAAAGGAAAACTTTACCCCTAAGCACTGGGGACCAGTCTGCAGACCTCAGGGAGCTTATTGGTGTAGATCACGTCAGCACCTACACAGGTGCTCACTGGGAGGTCTCCTTTTTTTGATCAGAAAAAGGCTTCTACCACACAAAAAGAGTCTGTGGGGAGACAGAGATGCTGCTGGCAAGAGATGGTGTTTTGTTGGAGGTGAACTAGAACAGAGGGCTTTGCTTCAACTGCCCCCAAATTTTTCATTTCGTTTGACTTCAGCACAGAAAGGAACGTTCCCCAAAAGGCCTCTGTTCTTCCCTGTGCATGGGGCTTGCAGCTGAGCTGCATTTACTGGGAACAGCGTGGATCTTGCCCAGGCTTTATTGGAGCTGGGCAGAGGTCCCAGTGAGCGCAGTCCAGAGGAGGGAACGGGACCCAAACCCAAGGAAAGGTGCTGCCTAACTTTAACGTTAAGCAGACTTGAAACGAAGTGTTTCATGTCAGTTCAACAAATTGAAACAAAACATTCCTACCTAAGAAACGTCAAAATGCTTCACTTTGATCCTAAAAAATGTCAAAACAGAGCACAGAGACATTTCTGAACATGACTGTTTTAATTCCAGGAAACAATTTTTTCCTATTTTCTTGCCCCAGTTTGTTCTGTTCTGGAAAAGAGAAGCAGAAATTCAAAATTTCACATAGCTCTCCTTAGAGCCTCCTGTCAGCGGAGGGGCCAGCGTTGCCTACCCACACGACGCGTGCGTGAGGACTCGCCCGTGCACACGCAGCAGTACAGGCACCGTGCTTGTCAGTCGCACCCCCAGGACGCGGGGCTGGTTTCACCACCCGGACAGCTGCCAGGCCTCCAGCACCGTGGCTGCAGGATGCCCTTCAGCCTGCAGGTGGTCCTGAGTGTCAGGGCATACCCCGTGCAAGTGCACTGACAAACACAAGTGGTGGCTGTCCACAGGGTACCCTAAAAACAGGGTGCGTAGGGCTTGCAGACACATCGCTGCAGGGTGCACACACAACCTGGTTCACTTCAGGGTCCTCCTGCTTCTCAACTAGGGCACATGCAGGGTGTGGTGACAGGACGAGGGGGAATGGGTTCAAGCTGCCCCAGGGCAGGGTCAGATCAGACATTAGGAAAAAGTTCTTCACCAAAAAGGTTACCGGGCACTGGCACAGGCTGCCCAGCGAGGGGGTTGAGTCACCATCCCTGGATGTGTTTAAAAGACAAGGTGCTTAGGCATATGGTTCAGTAGAGGACAAGTACAGTTGGACTTGATGATCTCAAAGGTCTTTTCCAACCTAGTGATTCTGTGGTCTGACCCATTTCAGCCCTGATAGTTTGGTGTCAATGTGAACGGCAAGGAATTGTTTTGAATAATCCCCTGATTTGGGGAGTGATGCTAAAACCAGCACTTACTGAAAGAGAAGAGGGAGGGGTGTGAGGATTTCACAACTTCAGTATAATTTGACCAATGATCTTAATTTCTATGGTTGAGGATTAGGGATTCTGTCCCCCAAGCACAGTTAAGAGCATGGAGAAAGGTGACACATGCCTAATCACACTGTGCATGCCCTGCATGGATCCACAGGTCTATTTTCACCTCAGCAGGTGTAATCCTAACTCTGCATCTTTGCTGACTTTGCATGGACACACCTTAGAGTGTTCTTGACCCCCAGCAAAAGGATGCAAACATGACTGCCTGTGTCAGTGGACCCTTGGAGAATGTGCTCCCCACTCCCTGCCAGGTGACAGCCGAACTGTTTCCCATAAGTTCAGGATAGCCTTCTTTGCCTAAAAGATACCCTAAATCATCTTTTACACTTATTAAATCTTCCAGTGTCAATTTCCTCTCCATCATATACCCCAGGCTGGAACCTGTGATACCGAGAGGTGATGTGTCCACACATGGATACGCCATGGCTCTCTTGCACAGGGGGGACTGTTGACATCGCCAGACTAGCTCTGTCTACCTCAGCCCTCTGGTCCAAACTGGTCAGGACTGGGGCTCAATACTCTTCTTCTGCCAGACTTTCAGCACCCATTGCTTAGGTGGCCCTGCCACAGACCCATCTTTGCGTGGTGCTCTCATCTGGGGGAACATTTCTGTGTCTTAGTCTCTTCCTTATCAGGGGGGAAATGTTCCTTTGAGTAATTCCCAATAGGCATTACTGCAAAGGCAGCAACTTTCATGTATGTCCTGGCCATACACTGTTGCACCAGGAGATGCAGTTCTCTCACTTTGTATAAACAACCCCTAATAATTCATTCATTTTGCTAGTTTTCCGATTCTCTCCAACTTTTCCAAACTCACTCACCCCTAAGCATGTAAAAATAAACTGCAGGAACAATTCTTATTGCATCTCAGGCTAAACAAACTCTCTTGGCTTCCACTGTTACCCAAACAGTACCCTCTAGACTCATTGCCTGTGGGTTGGCAGTACCTCAGCACTTGCAGGCTCCCTCAGAGCCTTGGAGCTGATGCAAAACCAATCTTTTTCCTGAGACCTTGCAGTCTCTTCATGAGGCTCCTGCATAAGCCTAAATGAACATCCAGAAGACATTATCCATCACCGGGCTGTCCTGGGCTGGGAGAGGAGAGTGGATCTGAAACGGGCTGGCTTCCAAGTGGTGATTGTTGCCACCTCCCAGGAACAGCTTGCAGCAGCCTTGCCAATTGCCGGGATGCATCCCTAAATATAGGAAGGTTTTAGGCTTTCAGATGTGATGCAGATGATTAAGAGATCTTCCTTCTAGGGATAAAAGTTTAATGACATTTCGGGGAAGCAGTATATCACCTTTGAGAACCAAGGCATGCACTGCTTTAAAAACAAAAGATAATAAGATAAAATAAAGAATAACCACAGGAGCAGAGGCAATTGGCATGTAGGTTATGTTCCAAGAGACTCCCCAGTGAGGCTTCAGATGTGCTCTATTATCATCATCTCCCCTGAAGATTATTTCAAGGCTGTACTAATATATGGATCATGAGTGTGGCTGTTACCATGGGCACATATCTAATCAAATGAGGCCTAATTATGTATATTACCCAATTTGGCACTTGGAGAGCACTTCAGTCATGATTCTTTTGCTTGTCTGACAAATAACATGATTATTCAGTAGGCTGCATATGTTTTAATGTTGCATTTTTGTTCTTTGATAAGAAACTGTCTAGCTAACCAGAAGTGCTTTTCACTTGCAAAGGCATAGCTAATATTAGTAACCAGCTTCAATTCATTATGTTTAATAAGCTAATAAATATATTTAGGACTCTCAGTGCTATGCTCAGTCACCTTTAGAAAACACTTCATCATTAATCACCGAAAATGAAATAGTCTCTTTTTTTCAAGGATGAAAGCACTTGAAAATCTTCAGTTTAAGATCATAAATTACAAGGCAATTTGCTTTAAAAATAGATTTTAAAATTTATTCTTGTCCTTAACTGTAAGACTGGCAACAGATTCTGATGTGTGTCTCAGATTTATGGGAGAAGCAAGGAGTTTTTCAGGAACAGGTCAGAAATCAGTCGGTGATGCTCGTTCTTACATGCTCATTATATGCAGAAAGTGTTGCTTCTCCCACTCCGCTACGACGCTCCCTGGCACAAGCAGAAAACAAGGCTTCTCCCTATGGACAGCAGGAGTTTGCCAGCAGAAGGACAGTGTGCTGGGTAGCAGTGGAGGCTGCAGAGTTGGGCCATGCTTGAAATCATCTGTGACCAAGGAGTTAGGAGATGAGGTGGGAGCCTGTCAGACTTGGGTCAGGCTTTTGAGGACACGAGTGATCCTACCTATGTGGGTACTACTATGTATGCAGCATCTCCCTTTTCTTCCTCTTTCTGCCAACTCCTTATTTGCATCATTTTATCCTAAGTATATTTGAGGAAAGTACAGAGACAGGCCCCTCTGGGATTTGTCCCACCCTGTGTTGTTTTATCTTCTGTCCCCATCACACCCACACAACCACCAAGGGAAGGACACAGTCATCAGGAGAACTTGCCAGCTTGAGCAGCCCCTTCCTTCCCACTTCTTCCATGCACTGAGTAGATAATGTAAGGAGAAAAAGAGCTTGTGTACCAGGTGACCAGGAGCATACTGCCCTCCATACTTTTCTTCCCACAAGAGGGGTTCCTCAAGTCTGCAAGAGACAAACATGCAAAGCACAGAGTTCAGAAGGTGAGTACAGGAATGAAACGACCTGTTGAGCTGCAGGGGAGCTGATGTAACAGAACAGGAAATCAGCCCTAGGAAACCACCCAAACTGCAAGGTGTCCAGTTTGAGTAGTTGGGGCCTGGAACAGGCTGCCCAGGGAGGGGGTTGAGTCACCGACCCTGGATGTGTTTAACAGACAGGTAGATGAGGTACTTAGGGATATGGTTTAGCATGGGACAGGAGCGGTTGGACTTGATGATCTTAAAGGTCTTTTCCAGCCTTGTGATTCTGTGATTAGTCTAACAGTGGGAAAGTGTGATCTACACAGTGAGGGCTAGGTAAGATGTGGCAAGAGGCCAGAGGAAGTTACCCAACAGGATGAGCCACGTGATGTCCAGATGAGAGATCACTGATGCAGGAACAAGTCATAGTGGACTGGATGTGGTGAACACAGTTGTTGAGCAGACAGAAGATGAGGCCCCTCTGCGCTTGCAGCCCCAGTGCAGACGGGTGAAAGGCTCCCAGTCAATGCCAGTCCCACACTGCCATCAGGACAGGTACCCTACTCCGGTCACCAGTCGGGTGGTCTGCAGGGGCACGACATGCCTGGTGTGGCCGTGCTGTGTTGAGAGGTAGTGCTCCAGCCAGTCAGTCAGCAGGCGAGTGAGCCAGCAGGATCCGTGTTTGCACGGCTGCCGCTGTAACGCTGAGCTCAGACGCCAGCTGTGTATAACTGGAGCATTAGGAAACACACAGCTGTAGTTGGAATGTGGGCATCCTAGTACAGGATGGGGTCATATCATTCGGTGTTGGTTGTCATCCAATCCAGCCAGCAGTTTCAGCACAAATCAGTCTTGAAGTTCCCAGCTTCGGCTGCTCCGTGACACCAGGCACCACACGGCCTCCCCTGCCTCCCCCAGTGCCCCCACATCATTAAAAATAATTAAACTCTTGTCCCGTGGTGTCCAGGTGTCACAAGACACCTGGTAAGTCTCACCTCTAACTACCCACGCGGCCGTGCTGGAGCAGCAGCGCTGCAGATGCTGCCTGTGGGGCTCAGGCTGCTCCCACCGACGCTCCGGGTGAGCTGCACCCCCAGCTCTGCTCAGCATCCCAGGGCACAGCAGGGAGCCAGGAGTTAACCAGCACTGCGCTGGCGCAGCTCAGCACACGCAGCTCTCTGCATTTTCTCTTCTTTGTCATTTTCCATCAGCCTCCATTTTCCTCCAACTCTATCTGGTGCACCAATTAATCCAGAGGGTTTTGATTTACTCAGGCCATCCAAAGCAGCAGTACGTGAATACCCCCCACAATCACTGCCAACAGCTCATAATACATTTTAACTGCTCCTTGGCCTTTGATGTGTTAGCCTTCTGGGCAACATTATCATTACCCTTTATATACCTCCATAGATGAATGCAGCAGTGCTCAGTGGCTCACATATGCTAGGATACAAGCTAGGATTTGCTTGTGGCTGAAATAAAGTGCCTTGTCCTAAGAACCATGGAAAAAAAAAGGGGGGGTCCTCTTTAGTAGCAAAAGCCTGAACAAGCCCAAAATAAAGAACAGTGATAGTCTGGGCTCTGGAGAGCTTAATTTCAAAGTGGATGTGCAAATTTAAGGAGAAACAAGATAAACCAAGAGGGGCACTTACCTAGGGAGAAACCTTAGTGAGAGAAAAGGAGTCCTGGCAGAGGGCATGCCTCACACATGTGTACATGCTGGAAGTAAAAACACCCTTCTATAGCGGCAGCATCATACAGCCAAATTCAGGAAAATATAGTGGGGCATTTCTAGGGAGCCAGGGCCATTTCAGTCCTAAACTGGGGCATTTTTTCACAACTTGGGAGCCATTTAACCATTTTGAGAGGTCTCTCAAGGGAAGGAGTTACAATTGTGTTTCTCAGGGAACATAAATCAGTGTGGGTGGTGTCAGGCCGTCGATTTGGGAGGGCGCTCAGCCCAGCTAGGAAAGTACAACAATATTCAAAGCCCTGAAAAACTGAGTTGGAGATGGTAGAGGTCAGCCCAGGGTGCTCCACAGCAGCCATGCGACTCCGGTGCTTACAATAGGCAGGCAGAGAAACAAGCTCCCCGAGTTGACCTTTTTCTTCACTACCTAATAGATAACTAATTTCTTCACTACAAGGTCGATGAGGTGCTGGAACAGGTTGCCCAGGGAGCTGGTGGATGCCCCCTTCCTGGAGGTGTTCAAGGCCGGGTTGGATGGGGCCTTGAACAGCCTGGTCTAGTGAGAGGTGTTCCTGCCCATGGTGGGGCATTGGAACTTGATGATCTTTAAGGTCCCTTCCAACCCAAACCACTCTATGATAAGCTATTCTTGTGGCAAATGATGGGTATGCAATGAGTGAGCACAGCGGGACCAGGGGAGGGTGGAGCAAAATCATTTCTAAGGAGACTTGTCCGAGTCCCCAAGTGCGTGTGGTGAGGGAAGAGATTCTGGCCTTGCCCAGCCAGGCTGTAACCTCTGAACTGTTTTACTGGTTTTGTCATCTCTGAGGAAAGGTGATAAATGGCTCCCCTAGTCTCCATGGTCATCCTATAGATGTAGAACATCATTACCCTCCTGATTACATTTTTTGCCTTTCCCTCCTGATGGTTTGCCCTGGCTGATCTTCTGGTTTTTTTTATAATTCAAAACTATCTTTGATTGAACAGGCCATAATTTCCCTATGGCAGGCATCATGTTGCAAGGGATGGGGGCTGTGCCCCCACAGCAAAGAGCCAGCCCCCACACCCACCAGTTTTGCAAGGAACTAGCACTGGAATAAACTAGGTCTACCCCAAAAAGCTGGGAGGGAAGCAGAAAGCTGCTTGTTGCTGCATTGGTCCCTAAAATAGGAATGAACCCACCCCCACTCCCCCTGAAAGCACATGGGGATGTATAGAGCACAGAGAGGGGTTATTAAAATGGGGAAGCCCCCCTTCCTTTCATGAGCCCTCAGGGGACGCTGCATCCCCATCCCTCCAGCAGGTTTTGCAGGTTAGAGGGACCCCCCACGCGAAGCTGTCGGTTTGAGGAGGAGCTGTGCACCTCGGCTGTGACTCAGGGCGCCCCAAGGGGTGCTGCTGCTCCTCGGGGCCTGCCCTTCGAGTCAGGACAGCGTGTTTTGAGGCCACGGAGAGGTTCTGCTACCTGGCAGGTCTGAAGCATGTGGCCAGATGCACCCACACCAGGCAGCCTGGTGTCAGCCTCCAGCTGCCCTTCTCCAACCAATACTTAATACTCCTACCAATACTTAAAGGGATCCTACAGGAAAGTGGGAGAGGGACTGTTCAGCAGGGAGTGCAGGGACAGGACAAGGGGCAATGGCTTCAAACTGACAGAGGGTAGATTTAGATTAGATGTTAGGAAGAAATTCTTTACTCCGAGGGTGATGAGGCCCTGGGACAGGGTGCCCAGAGAGGCTGTGGGAGCCCCATCCCTGGAGGAGTTTCAGGCCAGGTTGGATGGGGCTTTGGGCAACCTGGTCTAGTGAGGGTGTCCCTGCCCTTGGCAGGGGGTTGGAACTTGATGATCTTTGAGGTCCCTTGCAACCCAAAGCATTCTATGATTCTCAAGCCCCCAGAACTGGAGAGGGGTCCACAGCAGGAGAGGTCAGCCAAGAAACAGGGGTAGCAACGGTTAAAGGAGCTGGTAAATAAAATTCCCAGTAGAAAAACATGATCCCAGCAGAGAAAAGCATCCTTTCCAGCACTGCCAATACCACATACTCTAGAGGATCATGGCTTAAAAATCACGTGGGCTTTTGTTCTGGTTTTTAAAGAAAATTACAAATGTTTGAGCTTTCCCTAATTGAACTCTGGTTTCTTGAACTTTATGATCGCGTTTTCAAACTTTTCTCCAAATCCCTGAGGGCTGCAAACTTCTCTGCTTTTATTATAAAATAAAGTTGAGAAGCTCACCTAATGCCCACAGCTTTGGGGTGAACAGCAAAGATCAAAAGACTTAGGCTGAAATGAGGAGGATAGGAAATACCAGAGCTCTCAAGAACGAACACCCTGCAGTCTCTTCCCATTGCCTTCCAGCGTTGCACAAAACACTGAGGAGATTGTGCTGTTTTAACAAACATCACATTGCTTAAGTGCTTTATTTGCCAGGGTGAAGAGCAGGTCTTCAGTGACATTTTGCCTCCGAGACCAACGTTGCTTGCAGCCCAGGGCAGCAGCAAAGTGAAAGCTAAGGGGACATGAGGAGCACATCAATGGTTGTGCATTCAAGGTTGCTGCTGTTCATGGAGCAGGGAAGGTCGGGAAACATTATCCAAGGTTGAACCCCATCTTCAGCCTGATCCATACAGAAACTTATTGCCCAAGAGGGCACCATGTCAGTGCTACCCAACTAACTTTGTCTCCAAAGAGCTGTCCTATTTCTCCACAGGGATACTGGTGCCACGGGGCAGATACACTGCAGCAGGTGGATCAGCCTTAAAGAGCTCAGTGAACCTCCAAGATTAAAGGCTGATCTGAGTGCAGACTCACTATCATGCCTCTTGAAAGGATCTGGCTTGCAACAGCTGCCTTTAAGAGAATGTGATAGCCTCTTTTGCACTGATCCTGTCAGCTTTCTTCACCAGAACATGTCCTTCTGAAGGGATGATAGTTTCCTAGGGTTGCTGTCAGAGTGAACAAATGGAAATAAAAGCAGGCCACTAATAATTGTGTCCTACTCTAATTAAAGCAAGACAAAAGCATTACACTGCTGGGTTTGGCTTGCCATTGCCTGGGTACTTGGACAAGCCTGAGCACAGGGGCTGACCCCAGGAATGCTAATTAGAGAAAGACAGCGGCGCCTAATGCATCAGTGGAACTCAAAGCCACAAGGTTTCCACCATGGCAAAACATCCAGGAGGACAAGGAATAATATGCTTGATGTTTCTTACTTCCCTAGCCATGTCCTTCATTAAATCTTCATATCCCTCATGTAAGGAGGGGTGCTAGTTCACATCACTAACTTGAGCTCAACCCACCCAATGAATTTATTTTAAAATATAAGCTTCTGGGGTGCATTAAAAAGAGTGGGGCAAGCAGGTCAAAGGAGGTGATCCTCCCTCTCTGCTCTGCAGCCCCTGGTCAGGCCCCACCTGGAGTAGTGTGTCCAGTTCTGGGCTCCCTGGTATAACAAAAACAGGGATCTCCTGGAGAGAGTCCAGAGGATGCTACAAAGGTGATTAAGGGCCTGGAGCATCTCCCCTGTGAGGAAAGGCTGAGTGAGCTGGGACTGTTCAGCCTTGAGAAAAGAAGACTGAGAGGGGATCGGATCAATGTTTATCAATATCTGAAGTGTGGGACACAGGGGGAAATGGCCAGCCTCTTCTCAGTGGTCTGTGGGGACAGGACAAGGGGCAATGGCCTCAAGTTGGAGCACAGGAAGTTCTGCACCAACATGGGGAAGAACTTTTTCCCAGTGAGGGTGACAGAGCCCTGGGACAGGCTGCCCAGGGGGGTGTGGAGTCTCCTTCTCTGGAGAGATTCCAGACCTGTCTGGATGCCTCCCTGTGCAATATGAGCTGGGGAGCTGCTTTGGCAGGGGGGTTGGACCCGATGATCTCTCAAGGTCCCTTCCAAGCCCTACGATTCTGTGAAATGAAGCACACCTACCTCAGCTCAAGGTGCAATTGCCCTTCACAGGTGTACAGCATCCAAAGCTAAAGGCTGGGCAAGGGCCTAGGGAACCTCCTGCCACCCAGATAAGCTCTCCCAAGTTCATGTCAAAGGGGCTTCTCACCTGAGTCAGAAAAAACACAGCATTTGCTGAAGAGTCATCACCTTGCAAAGGTCAGAACAGCAGACAAGGGTCTTTTCTCCCATGAAGCTAAGAGCAACAGTCAAGGGTGTATGGATTGGATATATGCTTAAGGAAGGTCCTGCTGGCCTGCCAACAAACAACACCTTACAACAAACAAAACCTTAAGTTTCAAGGAAACTTAAGCTGGCAATTTTTTTTATGAAGCATTCTTTGACATCTCGTCTCTAAGGAAACCAAACAGTCAAGATTAGCTACACCCACTAATTACATAGTTAACAAGTGACTGCAATGAACCACATCTCTCTTCCACAGGGAAAAATAAGCATCACAGGAACGAATACACTTCCTTCTGTGGAGTTCCCCCTAAAAAACATCCACCCTCAAGATGACTCTGGCTGCCCAGAGAGGTGGTGGATGCCCCGTCCCTGGAGGTGTTCAAGGCCAGGTTGGACGGGGCCCTGGGCAACCTTGTGTAGCTCCAGGCCTGGAGGTTGGTGTCCCTGCCTGTGGCAGGGGGGTTGGAACTCTGTGATCCTTGGGGTCCCTTCCAACCCAGACCATTCTATGACCTTACTCCAGTACCATGCTGAAACCCTTTCTGCAAGAAAGGGCAAAGGCCAGCACCACCGTCGGTATCTGGGAACGTGGGTTGCCCCTTGTGCTCCCCTCAACCCACACAAGAACCCCTCTCCCATCAGCAGGGGGGCTTCTGCCCCACACCTGCAGACTGCTTCCCACCAAGGGAAAAGAGAGCCTGTCCCACCACGTTGCTCAAGGCATAAGCAATGCTGGCCAGCAAGGGCAAATTTATAAAGCCACATCCCTAAAACGCTGAAGAGACACCAGAATAAACTTGTTTTTTCACTGCTGACCAAAGTGGGCTGCAGTTGACAGTGCCAAATCTTCTTTGCATCTCTGGCAGAGACAAAGCCTTCAGTAAAATCACAGGAGGGTGCTCTGTGCCCTCCCCTGTTTAAAATAAGCGTCACTATACCAGGCAGATGCTGGCACTGCGTCTCAGCAGGCACTAATTCAGCCCATATGGACTAAATGCTCTTACATCATTTGTTCTGGGCACAGCCTAATTGCAAAATTAATTCTTTTCCTATCAAACAAAATTGCACAAGGAGGGAGTCATGGGATTTTTAAGTCTAATGGTGCTAAAGAGGATTTGGATAAATAAAAACAACTTTGGCTCCTAAGAGCACTCAGAACTGCTAAGAGAGCAGTGCCACAAGGACAGGGAGCCAGGGAATGCCCAGCAGTGGGGGACAAGGCACGGCTGCCACGGGGAAGGTGGGGAGAGGGCACAGTCCCAGTCGCTCTGCCATGGGGTGCTGGGATGGGGCCCCCACCCATGCCGGAATGCTGCAGCAGGTACAGCTGGGCAGTGGTCTGTAGATTGCTCTGCTGCCCATCTCCAGGGCCCCAGGATGTGCTCTGGGTATCATGGCAGGGCTTTCCTCACTGCTGCAGGGAGCCAGCAGGACCACACAGAGCTGGATCTCCAGCCCCCCTTACCCTGTCCTGCTCCAGACATGCCCCTTCCCCATGACAGGGCAGGTGGTAACCATCCCCAGCCTGGAGCTGGCCAGGCAACATGAAGGCACCTGGCAGTGTGGTGAGGAGAGGGGAGCATGGCCATCACTGTGGCATCAGGCTACAGCTACCATGGGCAATGGTACATGCCCAACTTGTGCTCCACAGCAGGTGATGAGCAGCTTGCATCTCAAGACAACCTACATGATCTGCTCTCATTTCTGACCCTGTGGCAGAGAGCTCTGGGGGCCGCAGCCTCAGGTCACAGAAGGTAAAACAACACAGATCAGTGGTGTGGGGGAGCCACACCACAGAATCAGAGAACATCCTGAGCTGGAAGGGGCCCATAAGGATCACAAGTCCAACTCTGGAGTCATGACTGTCCCCCTGCAGAAGCCCTCTCCCTCTTCAACCCCCCCCCCCCCAAGAGACACTCCAGCACTTTGCCAGCCACTTGGACAGGACCAGGGTGGGCAAATTGCCCTGAGCACACAGAGAACTGAGCAAACTGATGGGTCAAGCATGTATCCATGCAGTGGGAAAGCCTTACCTGAGCAAAGCACGAGCACCAGGCGCTGAGCTCTTATCTCAGGTTGTGGGAAATCTGGCACAAATCGAGCCAGCGCTGCTCTTACCAGGCACATCTGCTGCAGTGGGGCCTTTGGCTAACAACTAGGCCAAGTTCAGGTGACATGAAATTCTCTCAACACACAGAGGAAATGACAACCCCAGCTGGAACCCTGGACCTCAGCTCCCCACCAGCGAAAGGAGCACATGAGCCATTTCATGTTTATCCAGTGAATGTAAGAAGTTGCATCATGAAAAGGTGAAACACTGGCTACTTTGATGTCTTTAAGGAGTTCCCGATGCCTCCTCACATTCCAAGCTCCAACAGGGACTGTGCAGACTCGTAGAGGGTGTTGGGTGTTTATTTACTATCTTCTTACTGCCCCGTTTTTGCTAAAGCATCCTGAGATGCCTTTTTCATCAGCCCGTGTCTCTGAATTGCGGAGGATCTGGCGACCTAAACCAATGGCACCTAGGGTGAAGCTTTGCTGGTTTAGGAGACCTTACATCCTCCGAGAGCAGCCAGGCTCTGGGCATGCCACCACTGCCCTCAAGTGGCAAGAGCGGTGCAGGACCTTTCCTAAAGCTCCTTGGCTTTCCCCGAGGCATTTGCGTTTGGAGTAAGCTGCTTGAAGAGGCTATTTGGGCTGAGAGGGGGAAAAAGGAGACCGTTTAACGAACATCTAGACGTTTCCCTTTGAAGAACTGAGCCTAGAAAGCGGTGAAAGGAAGGAAGAGACACGCTTGTCCAGGGATGAAGCTAGCTTCCCAAGGAAGTAGCTCCTCTGAGGCCAGGTAGACGATGTGGACAGCAGGTCAGCAGCATCCCAGCACAGGCTGCGAGCAGAATGTCATGCACCACCCAGACCCCACCGTGTCCTGCTCCTCCCTCCAGCCACACTCCTCAGCAGTCCCAGCTCCCACTGGAGCAAGCAAAGGCTTTAGAACCTCTAGCTCTAGTGCCTGTACAGTAACTGAATGTCCCAGCTTGAAGCAGGGTGAAAGAACCATCTAATCCGTTCTGCCTCTCTTGACCAGTCCCTCCCTTGGCTCCCCTGGCATTTCCTGTGTTAACTGCTGGGAACCAGCAGAAATGCTTGATGAACAAATAACTAGAGGCTTTTTTTTTTTTTTAATTATTGGGGTGGTTGAAGCATTCTTCTCCAGCCCTGTGACAACAAAGGGTGAGAACATTACAGCATTGTAGTTTGAGAAGCCTGGACTGCACTGAGCTTGTGGGGGAGCCTGGGCTCTGCTGGGGCAGCGATGAGATGCTTCAGAACTGCTGAATTGTTTGTCTTGACCCTTCTGGCACAACGCAGCACCCAGCCAAAAAGCAGACCCAGCCTAAAGAAGGATTTCCTTGGGAAGGCTGGGGATCTGCAGGAGAAAAACCTGAAGGGATGGAGAGAAAGAGAGAGAAGGAATCGTTGTTGGCTTTCTCCCTGCTTTTTCTCCTATGGACCTTGCCCATGTGCTCCTTGGGAAGCCCAGACTCACGCCTGGAAGATGCCAAGGAAAAATGAAATGTGAGTGGTACTGCAGGCCACCTCCTCCCAGAACCCCAGCCAAGGCCCTGAGCAGTACTCGCTGCCACCACAGCGACAGAGGCCTGAAAGCACCTGAAAGTGATTCACACAGGAAAAGGCCCTTGTCCCCAGGCAGGGTGGTGAGGTGCTCACAAGGGTGTGGGGGAAGCTGCAGGCACAGGGATGCGGAGCCACGGTCAGGGGGTGGCACAGCTCCATCCCACATCACTGCAGGCTCTGGGACGGGGGATGCCCGTACTGGGCTCCAGAGCTGTGGGTGCTTTTCCATCCTGGCTGCCAGCCCAGTAAACAAAGTTCCCAATTAAAGTGAGAGTGAGTGGGGAGGAACAGCTCTGACATTCCTGCCTGGACCAGCCACCTTTCCAGGCAGTGGGGCTGGAGAAGCTGAGCCTGCTGGTCTCCCAGATGAATAGGAGTGATGGACACATTACTGCCCTATCAGAATGCCCTTCAGCAAACCAATTAGCGTTTGGCCATGTTACAGGAAACTTCCCTGGTTAAAATCCCTTTCCCAGTCCTGTACCAGAGAGAGAGTCTGCAGTCCTGTGGCATAACTACCAAACAGCATCTTCCCTTTCCAAAAGGCTCGTTTAGACCCAGGCTTCATATTCTGCAAGCAGAGGACAAGGTTTTGCCAAGGGAGAAAGATTTTCTGGAAGCAGGAGGACAGAAGACTACTATCCCTCACTAAGCCTGGCAGGGAAGGGATGGAGCAGCAGATTATGTCAAAGTCTCCTACAGCTGAATCCACAGCCACGTGAAGGAACAGCATCCACTTTGCTTCGCTTTGGTTTCATGTGTTCAGCTCTGTGTGCTTCTGGGGAGCCACACTGGACCCAGAGGGTTAGCTCAAGGTGAAGGCAATAAATGCCTTTAGCAAAGGCAAAACCCACTAGAGGCATCAGGGAGCATGGCACCTGGGGACAGGGC
This sequence comes from Gallinula chloropus, assembly GCF_964237585.1. Classification (NCBI taxonomy): domain Eukaryota; kingdom Metazoa; phylum Chordata; class Aves; order Gruiformes; family Rallidae; genus Gallinula; species Gallinula chloropus. The sequence continues at coordinate 43,135,735 of NC_140088.1, read as the reverse complement.
AGGCACTGTGCTATTCCCAGCAGAGCAGGTACAGGGAGCAGCGGGGGCACGAGTAGAATCACAGAATCGTCAGGGTTGGAAGGGACCTCCAGAGCTCATCAGGTCCAACCTCCCTGCCAAAGCAGGGTCCCTAGGGCAGGGCTCTGTCACCCTCACTGGGAAAAAGTTCTTCCCCATGTTGGTGTGGAACTTCCTGTGCTCCAACTTGAGGCCATTGCCCCTTGTCCTGTCCCCACAGACCACTGAGAAGAGGCTGGCCATTTCCCCCTGTGTCCCACACTTCAGATATTGATAAACATTGATCCGATCCCCTCTCACGCTGCTCTTCTCAAGGCTGAACAGCCCCAGCTCACTCAGCCTTTCCTCATAGGGGAGATGCTCCAGGCCCTTAATCATCTCTACGTCCCTCCTCTGGACTCTCTCCAGGAGATCCCTGTCTTCTTTATACCAGGGAGCCCAGAACTGGACACAATACTCCAGGGCAGAGCAGAAGGAGGAGTAGAGAGGTCACCTTTGCAGCAGTTGGAGGAACAATTTTTGCCATCCACCTCTCAGGTCCCTCTTCTGCCCAAGCACCAGCTGCCCAGCTCCTGTTACCCTGCAAAGCAGAGCTCTACACCCATGTCAAGCAGCGCAGCCTTGTACTAAAAGCAGAAGGCAGGTACCAGTATTGGGAGGGGTGGGAGGCAGCATAAAAGCTGGCTTTGCCTGGAGAGCTTGGGCAATGCCTGCCCCCCTCACTGCAGGGGGGGCGGGGGTGCAGTGGGCCTCCATCCTGAAAGCAATGGTGCTGTGCTGCAGCGAGCACAGCTTTGCACTGCACGGGCTGGTGGAGGCTACTGCTGCGCAGAACCTCCTTTCAAAGCTAAGAAGGGAACAGTATTCTGAAGGAGAAGAGACATGAAGGCACCTAAGAGCTTGCTAGAGAAACTACTTACACATGGGGGAAGTTTATTCCTAGCCCTCCCATCGAGATTGATCGCCAGAAGCATAAGCATCTTCTAACCCTTGTTAAAAATGAAGCACAGCAAACGTGCTACAGTGTTGGCCTCAGCAGTATCTTGTGGACAAGAGTTCTCTGGTTCCTTTTCCCTCGTATGAAGTACCCATCTTCATGAGTTCTGAGCAAGCCTCCCTCTTGTTCTCACCAGCTACACCCTTCTCAGGGTGAGGACGGATGGTGGAAGAGGTAGGGGACCAGAGCAGAAGCCACACAGCGTATTGCTGAAGCGAACGGGCTTCACAGCTGATTGCTCAGGACTGGTGTCAGGACCGCGCAGGAACAGTAAGGCACAAAGGAACCCCCACGGACAGATTCTGCATCAACCATTATCACAGTCCCTCCAAGATTCACCATCTGCAACTGTGGTACAAGTATCTCCCCAACCCTAAGTTCTGTGTAACACCTCACATGCTCCTTTTGAACCAAAGGGATCCTCACAGAGGATCCCCCCACCGTTACTTCCCAAAGACATTGCTCCAGACAAGCCCCTCACTGCTTGCCCACAGACTTCCAGTGACTTCCAACTCATTGCGACAACTCTTCTGGACAGCTTAGGGCCACGGTCCCATAGGGCTGCCCCCGTGAAAGTCACTGCCCACACCAGCTCACTTTTGTAGTTTCACTTACCTGTGATCGCCTCGCTGGCCTGTGCTGGAAGCAGCTTCCAGACATCACTGAGGATCAGTGTCATTTCTCTATCAAAGGCCCCAAACGAGGTGTGAATGTTTCTTGGTGCAGCCGAGCAGCCCAGGGACTGCTGGGCACTCCCATTTTCCAAAACCTGAGCAACATGCTGCGTACAGCTGCGCTCTGCAGAGGCCACAGGAACTGAACACAGCTACACCAACTGCCTTAGCATGGCCAGTTTGGGTACAAGAAGCTGTACCTCTGGGAACAGATGAGCCCTGACTGTGCCTTGAGTCAGTCAACTCAATACACCCCCTGATCACAACAGCAGAGAAGCATTTTGGTTGAAAAAGACCTTTAAGATCATCAAGTCCAACTGTTAAACCCAGCAACTATGTAGAGTCATGCCATGAGGGAAGGCTGCCATGAACACCTCCAGTGTGGAAGCATGCAGTGTCACCAGAAGCAATCTATTTTGCTTAAAAATAAATGGAGCAGCTCTGCTAGATAAATGGAGAACCATTTCTGGCCAGAAGTCAACACACTCCTCCATAATGCAAAGCCCGAGGTTGCTAAAACTCAATGTTTGTTGTCCCAACAGCCAGGTCCCCAAGTAAAATGCAGCAGCTGAGCGGTGCTGCTTGCACACCATACACAGTGTGGGCTAGAAAGCGCTACCAGAGCAGGTAGCACTTCATACCCTGCAAGAGGAGTGTCTAAAACTCTGTCCCCCTTTCCCACCACCAGGTGCCTTCAGCCTGGCCCTGCTGGAGCCACGTCCCACTCGACCAGACGCCCATCATCACTGAAGGAAGCAGGACAGTGAAGTGACCAGGTAACCAGCTAATCTGACACCTGAAGGAGTGTCTCTAGGTTAAAGCCCTTTCTTCCACTCCCCTTCGTGGGATGGAGCACCTGAAGTACTACCACTGTCTCAGAACAGAGCCTCCTGCTCCCCAAAGCAGACCAGCAACCCAACTAACCATGTGCTGATCTGACCACCTCCCAGGAGTGCTTGGGACTTCTGATGCGACACCACCACCTGAACAGACAAATTCACAAGGCACAAAAGCTCTTCCTTGGACACCACGCCACTGACCTCAGGATTGAGCTATCCCAAGGCCTGAGCCCAATCCAAGCAGGACCACCTTGCACTGCCCAAGATAGATTCTAAAGCCCATGCAAGGGTCCAAAGAGCTTTTTAAATGTCTCCATGGATAACTAGAGCAGCTTTGTAAGAAAACACCTTAAACTCTAGAACTGTGCCTTGAAACCTGGGGAGGGCTTAAAAAACACTGGGCTTGCAGAGGGCTTCTGCCCCACTAAGGCACAAGCACTGGAGCACTCCCACCCAGCACCTTAAGCACCTCTCCTCTTCCTCCAGCATAAGGAGCAGGACTACAGAAATGCTTTACCCACGCCTCGGTGTTCTCTCACCTAGCCATGCACACACATGCCAATGAAGTATGCTGCCTGGGTACATCTTTAACCTCCCATGCTTGTCATCCAAAGCCAGTAAAAGCTAAGTGACTCGTCCCTTGTGCTTTCTGCTACGAGCTCTGAAAGCACCCTGCTCATCAAGGTTCTTATTTCTGAGCATAAAGATACCAAGGGACACAGTACAACATGTTTATAAGGAACAGGTTCTTCCCCCCCATTCCCAAAAATACCTCAGCAACAGCTTTCCTGCAGACCCATCTCTGAGAAACCCTTTAAGACCGTCCAGCAGCACGAGGTGCAGTCGCAAACACTTTATTAAGAACACACTAGAAGCAGAGGCACGTTTCTTTTCTGTGTTATTTGAGCTATTTAATTTTGAAGTATCAAGGGTCAGGGTGCTTAATAGAGTATTACCACAGGGCAGTGAAATGGGCATTTTCTTAGTGTAGTGCAAATCATATTAAAATGAAAAGCTTTTAAAATAAAAGTTTTATTTCCAGTTCTGACCAGCACTTTTGTCTGCTGACCTAGGACTGAAACAACGGTTCAAAAGCACAAAAAAATACCCTCTGAAGTAAAGCTTTATGTACAGCACATGTAGAGCTCTTAGATGCCTAAAGCTGTTAGTTTAATTTGAAGTATTAAACTGATGGTCTGAGTTGCTCTTCACAGTTGAATATACTGGGAATTAAGTGTCAGGATGACTTTTTTCTTGTTTGGAGTACAAAAAAACTGTAAGCTGTCTGCTTTAGTTATAAAGAGCTCTGCCAAAATACACAAACTATACACTTCAGACATTCACAAAAAATGTGAGCAAGAAAAGGGTTATCAAAAAACATTTAATACAATTAGTCAATAACCCTTCCCACCATGGTCCACATCTACAAAGTCCCCCTGTCCCCATCCCTCCCCGCTCCCTATCCAAACCCTTCCCCACAGAAAGTCACATACTTACCACAAGTATTAGCAAGTATGGTTTAAAAAAGGGCCCCCAGGGCAAGTTACTTATAGTTCAGTTGCCACTGTCAACAGATCTCGATCTCGACCTAGACCTCTGCCGATCCACAGATGACGGGGATTTTGATCTACTGGAAGAACCACGTTTCTGGCTCTTCTCTGGCATTGGAGATCTACTAACTGATCGAGACTTGCTACGGCTCCTACTCCTTGACCTGCTGTACGACTTGCGGCTGCGGGAACGGGAACGGCTACGAGACCTGGATGAGCTGCTACGAGACCGTGACCTGCTCCTGGACCTACTGAGGGAGAGAAGAGCACCACTGTTAGCAAAGAAACCTCACACACCACAACCACCACCAGGCAGTTCGCTGGTCTCCAGTTCAGCTGCCTGGTCGCTGACTTGAAATTTTTCTTAATGGATGTTGAAGAGAACAGAAATGCATACCTATGCCTTTTGCTGCCTTCAATTAGTTTTATTTTCCTTCCATTAATTTCTTTACCAGAAAGCTTTTCAATAGCATTCTTTAAATCACTGTAAGAGGCGAATTCAACCACCCTAAAGGAAAAAAAAAAACAAACCAAAAAAACAGAACACAAAAGTTCACTACTACAAACTTATCTTTTCATGATAAAGCAAAACATTCTAGGGAAAAAAAAAATACCTAAAACCCAAAGCCAACTCGAAACCTCCCACTCCAGCATCAATTGATGAACTCCCCTCCCCAAACACCAGAGAACTGATTTTCAAAAGGAAAAAAAAAAGCTACATTAACCCCCAAGCAGCTGCCTAGCACTGACACAGCCAGCTTCCCTCCCCAAATGTTACACGCTCAACAATTGCCCTACAGCTTTCAAGAGATGATTTTAGAGGCTTACCCTTCATTTAACTTCGGTCTGTGTGCATCTGCAAAGGTTACTTCCCCAGCTTGTCTCATGAAGTCTTTGAGATCCTAACACAAGACCAGTTACGTTATGCAAAGAAGTGAAATTAACACTTACCTATACAAAAACAGCTAAATACAAACAAAAACACCCCCAATTTATGACTACTGAAAGAGAAGGTGTTAGATAAATTACAAGCATGGCAATTGCCATACTTGTGTTCTATCAAAATTGAATTATCTAGATCAGGGCACGAAATAAATGAAAAGGGCACACTGCTTTAAGCAAAATGCCAGTAAGGTGTCTTAACATTAGGGGAAATATTAGTCTACAAAGATTAGATTAAGATAGAGAGAGAGAAGGAGAGAGAGAGAAATAAAAAAGTACATTTGTGTATATATATGTATATACTGGACTGAGTGGGAAATACTACTCATGTATTGTTTCAGTCTCTGTTTACGTTACAAAAGAACAGGCATACAAAATTACATTTACTTAATACCAATTATTTTGTGCCCCATTATGCCATTAAAAATATAGTTTACTTTACCTTTATTAATATTTCCCTAGGCTAGCCAAGCAGCAAAGTGCATTAAGCGACCGGAGATACCGTCATGATATATGCCCGACTGGCTCTTCACCACCCACTTGACGAACACTACCCAGTCGATGGAAGCCATTAATCGCACTGCCCTCCCTTATTGGGAGGCCACTGATGGATCCAGACACTGGCTACGCTTGCTGTCACCAAGGACCACTCTACTGCGATCAGGATTCCAACGACCACCTAACTCCGTATCTTTCAACTCTTTTTCGACCAGGACCTCTTTACTCGGAGGCGTTACGGGAAGAACAGCTCTCAACTTAGGAATCAGATCTCGTTAAGGCTCTGGGATCGCTGCAATGTGGCACTTTAAGGAGTGCATCGATTACGTCTAGACCGGCAAACACAGATCTAGAGGTGGCCATGTGACATTGTAGGAGCGGACTGGAAAGTCAACCAGGCCCGACCAAGAGTGACCAAGACAGAACGGTTAGGATAACCCACAGGCACTCCTCGTCATAAGGCCAACGACACAGATAGGCTGGCAAATAAAGGGTTTAATATGTGGTTAAAATGGATTTAAAACACAAGAATAAATAAATATATATATATCCTCAATTACATACATTTATTATTATTACACATTAAAATTAACTAGTTTTCATTAAAACATTTTAAAAATTATAACATTTAAAATTACATTAACTACACAAACATTTTAAATAAATTATATTAAAATGTTTAGTTTAATTACTTTTACAAAATAATTACATTACATACCCATTAAACGAAGTCAAAATAGTTAATCGTGTTTCAACAAACCTGCCAGCTGACTCGGGAAGACAGATTTTCTACTCTGAGGCGGTTTTCTGTTCTTACAGGTGGGGCATTTCTGTTTAGAAATAAACAGTTGAGACTCTTGTTTGTAAATAAAATAATAAAGGTTGCACCGAGAACTAGGGCCACAAAGATGATCAAAGGGCTGGAGCACCTCCCCTATGAAGAGAGGGCTGGGGGAGCTGGGCTTGTTCAGCCTGGAGAAGAGAAGGCTGCAGGGGGACCTCACTGCAGCCTTCCAGTCCCTGAAGGGAGCAGAGAAACAGGAGGGGAATCAACGTTTTAAAAGGGCAGACAGTGGCAGGACAAGGGGGAAGGGGCTGCCCAGAGAGGGGGTGGATGCCCCGTCCCTGGAGGTGTTCAAGGCCAGGTTGGACGGGGCCCTGGGCAACCTTGTGTAGCTCCAGGCCTGGAGGTTGGTGTCCCTGCCTGTGGCAGGGGGATGGAATTCTACGATCCTTGGGGTCCCTCCAAACCCAGACCAGTCTATGATTCTATTCGCTTATTACCATCACAATAATCTAACTATGCAATGAGTAATCTAGGACAATGTTATGGGGGAAGTGGGTGGGAGCAGGACACAACAAAGCAGGGACAGACATGCCATAAAGACAAGCATATGTAACAAGTTTTGCAATCCTCACTACCCTACTGCTGTATCAAATGCTTAATTAAGAAGGAAAGCAACACAACAATGCCTTTTAATAACTCCTTCTAGCTCAAGCTCTTGGATGAGCCCACAGTATTCTTTTTTAGACTATATCAAAGATATGCATACCTCCTGTCACTACGTGGACGGCGGCTACTGAAACGGTCAGAGTACCTCCCTCTGCCTCTACCCCTAGAGCGTGCTCTTGCATGCTCAATTGTAACCCTAAGGAAGAAAAGAGGAAAACTGTAAGTTTTTACATTTTTCTTTTTACACATTCCTTCACAGGCAATCCCACAAAATACATTAGCCAGTTTAGACAACACAATGCAGGCTACAGTTGACTCATTGCACAGGAAGTTCCACACCAACATGGGGAAGAACTTTTACACAGTGAGGGTGACAGAGCCCTGGGACAGGCTGCTCAGGGGGGTGTGGAGTCTCCATCTCTGGAGAGATTCAAGACCCGTTTGGACACCTCCCTGTGCGATATGAGCCAGGGAGCTGCTTTGGCAGGGGGATTGGACCCAATGATCTCTGGAGGTCCCTTCCAACCTATGACTCTTTTAGATACTCAGGCTTATACATTCATGAAATGGGTTCTCTCACCTCTCACTGCAAAGCTCTTTGCCATCCAATTCATACACGGCATCATCCGCATCCCTTGGATCCTCAAATTCCTGCAAAACCACCACAGTAAAAACGCAGCAGCAGTAAAACCACCCCGCGCCCCCTCAGGAACTCACACACGCTGACTCGCTACGCGGTATACTTAGCTGAGCTCGTTACCGGCATTATCTTTACAAGTAGCTTCGTGCGCATCGAACGCGCCTGAGATCCGAGCGCCCGCCGGCGGGCCGGGGCCGCACTCACCACAAACCCAAACCCCCGCTTCAGATCGATGTCCCGGATCCGGCCGTATCCCTTGAAGAACCTCTCCACGTCCTTCTCCCTGGCGGCCGGGTTCAGCCTCCCGATGAAGACGCGGCAGCCGCTCATGGCCGTGGGCTCGGAGCTCGCTGCGGGAGACACGGTGCCCCGGCCCGTCAGCGCCCCCCGGCCCTGCCCGGTGACTCAGCGCGCCCCCGCCCCGCGCGGCCGCCCGCCCTGCCGCAGTCCGCAACAGGCTCCGCGGCCCGGCCTCGGCCTCGCCCCCGCTCCGGCCCAATAGGAAGGCGCTCCGTGGGGCTCCCACCTTGGCCTGCACCAATAGGAACACGACGTTCTGCCCGCAACCCCGCCCAGATGACGCCGGGAGCCCAGGCGGCCCCGCCCACCCCCCGCCAGGCGCATGCGCAGCGCTGCCGCCAAGCTCGGAGGAGAAGAAAAGCCAACGCCATCGCTCCGGCACAAAATGGCGGCCCGGGCCGCACCCAGCGGCGACGCCGAGGGCGCCTGCTCCGCGGAGGCACTGCAGCGGAACGCAGCGGCCAGAAAACCGGCCGCCAGCCGGAGGCTGGCCGGCTGCTGTGCCGGGAGCACCCTACGCCGCCGACCCTGCTCCCTCGACGCCACCCGCTCACGGCGCTACACTCCACGGGGAGGGCCTCCGCGCTCCGCAACGCCGAGCCCCCGGCCCGTCACGAACCTGGGCTGCGGGTCGCGGCGGAGTCCGAGCCGGTCTTGAGACAGTCGGCGCCCGGCTGGAGAGCGGCTCCCTCTTCGCTCCGTGAGGACGGGCTCGGGACTGCAGCGCCGCCCCTGCGCTGCGAAATGGAGGCGGCCCCCGCGCACCGCTGGCGCCCCACGTGACGCTGGCGGGGCCCGGGGATTGGCGGACCTGGCAGCCCCGCCCCTCCCCCGGAGTATCTGGGGCGGGGCCGGCTCCGAGCGCCGCCCTCCGGGGCTCGGGGTGGGTGTTGGTCGCTGTCGGCGCCCCCGTCACTGGGGCTTCCTCTGGGCGCGGAGGAGCAGCCAGCCAATGTGGTTGATAAAGCAACCTGCAGCGTTATTGCGAGCACACACTTCCTTTCATAGTGCTCCTACCACGTGTTATACCTGTCGTGTTCTCACTGGCTCTTAACTAAAGGTTACATTTACATACTTCACCCATCTGGCAGCCTGGGAATCATATCTCCTTCTCAGTCCCAGGAGCACTGAATCCTTGTCACACCTCCTGCTCCCACATCTTGTGGCCTTGCTGCATGACACACAAGAATACACTGATTGTTGACCCGTCTGTTCTCACCAGGACGGCGTGGGGCCTGGTCTTACTAAGCCACACAGGCAGCTGCTTGGACAGCTTCTCCATAGGCTCATGGCCTGGCTTCTCAAGCCACTCTGCAACACGGAGGGAGGTCGGGCGCCGGTGTACTTGCCTTCTGCTCCTCAGCCTGGGTTAGGTAACCGGTGGCGGCAGGCAGATGAGGCTGGCCCGGCGTGAGGAAGCGCGGTTGTGTCGCCGCACCTGGAGAGCGCTCTGGGGAGGCGTGAACAGCACCGACAGGCTCGGGTTTCCGCAGGGCTGCATAGCACAGCGCTGTCGTTAGAGCTCAGGTGATGGGTTAGAGGCAGTTACCGGACTCCTTCATTTGTAAAGCACCTAACAGGCTGAAATGTGCCGCGCCTGTGTGCAGGGCAGGCACCAGAGCAAGCAAGGCCTTGCAGGAACAGCCGTTTCCCTCTTGGCCATCATGAGCAGAGAATGAGAGGAGCAAAAGGTGCAAGGAGCACCTGACCTGTTTGCATCCTCCCTTGGAATCAAGTGTGCGGTGACAGGGAGCCAAGCCTCCTTTCTTGTTTTACATACCTCTGCAGAATGGATCACTGTTTGGCTTCTGGATGGCTGCGGTGAAGGCAACAGATCACCCCAGGGGGCACTTGTGGAAGAGTGGCTACGTGAGAAGCAAGGCCATGGCTCTATCGAGCAATTGTTCAAGCAGTCTCCTGTGTAACTTAGTATCAGTCTTCTATGAAACTTAATAGCAAGAGTAGGCCTTGCACCATCCTGACGCAAATGATAGAGAGGAAGGTCTGTATGTTCTCGATAGCGATGTTATACAGTAACAAGATGGGTGGTGTTACACAGTAACAAGAAGTAGGAACAAGATGTGTGTTTCGAGGATCTGCTGTTCCTGCGAATGAGAAGGAAGCACAGTTCTCAGAGCACAAGGTGGGTGATGTAATCTTTAACCAAGAACCAATCAAGATGTGATAATTATAATATGCATTAGTAACAATTATAATATGCATTGCCAATAGTATAAAAGAAAGCCGTTTGCCATAATAAATCGAAGCTTGCTGATCACTCATATTGAGTGCGCCTGTCTTCCCTCCGTCACCACAGGCACTCAAGATGCAGAAGTCATCTGTGAGTTCAAAACACACCCACTAGTTTTCTGACAGAGGCTGTGGTTCTGTGACTTACCCTTGCCACATTTGTGTGCTGCTGAATTAGGTGGCTTTACAGAGAGAGTTAACTGGTTGGTGTAGCTGCCTCAGGTCGAGCCGAGGACATGACCCTTCGGATGGCATCTCCCTGCCTTGCCACCTGGAGCCCTGTGCTGCAGGGGCCCTGCTTCCCCTTGTGGGCTGGGATGTGCCACTTCGCTGCCCCCACGTGTCTGTTACTAACCAGCTCTGTGAAGACCAACTTCTCTGTTTCATGCTTAGTCACAGGGGTAAATTCCTCTGGAACAGCACTGCACATGATGCCGCTGACATCATCATAGCATTGCAGAGCTGCCCACACACAGAGGCCCAGACAGCAACAGTGTGCACAGTCCCCAAACTGGGACAGTTATGTCTGCTATGTGCAGGCAATGGTGAGAGAAGCTACAGTGTAGCTAAAGGTTTAGAAAGGGCAGCTGGCAGCAGCCCCTGCTTTTCACCAGGATATCTACTTCCATTTGGGTCTGTGAGAAAAGGAAGGAGGATACACGCATGGGAGGACCTGCAGTAGAGGAAGGACTTCAAGCAGTGAAAGACACTGCTTGTGATGATCCCTGAGGATCATAACCTTTGTCCATTGAGGAGGATAGACCTCACATCTGAAATATAACATTTGACCCTGCTCATTTCATATTGAGCTATGGCACTCTTGACAGGTGCCACGGGAACAGGCAGTCCCAACACGGGGGCTCTTCTGACCACAGAGTAAGCTGGTTCACAAAGCTAAACCAGCAAAAATGAGCCCTGGAAGAGGCAGCAAGCTGGTTTAACTCATCAGGGTAACCAGGTAAATACTGTTCACTATTTGGAAGAAGAAAGGGCATGAAGCAGCAGAAGACTAAATGAAAGCTGAAATAAAGTCCCAGCCAGCTAACCATTACTGTCCAGCACTGCTTGTGGAAAATAGTCACTAGAGATTAACTCTTCAGTGTCTCTTTCAAATACCAAAATTAGATCTTATCAAATGAAGCTAATGAAGTCCAAGGTCAAAAGATGCAAAAGGAGGTGGTTCTTCACCAACTGGTAGTAGACCTCTGGCATAACATGCTGGAGGATGCTCTGGATAAAGGAAGTAAAAAGAAAGGCTCTAATTGAGAGACTCTACCTGCCTGAATACCACCTGCAAATACTACTACCCCCAGACCCACCGTGAAGCTCCTTGGGCAGCCAGAGACTCATGGCTCGCCCATTTCGGTGGCAGGTCTGTGAACCCAGGCAGAATGTAGCAAGCATCCCCTCCTGGTGCTGGGGAACGAAGTGGACACTTCTTCCACTGCGGTTTTGCATACGAATCTCCTTTCTGTACATGTGTTTACCTGTGTTTCTCTGTCTTGTTTCCCAAGGCTCTGTGAGCTCTCCTTCACACTGCAGGCAGTGACATTGGAAGGATCAGGGGGATCCAATCTCTGTGGCTCCGTGGCTGGTGTCACAGTTTTGGTTTCTGTGGCAGTGGGATAGCCTACATGGCACCAGGCTTGGTGGTACCTAATGGGAAACACCTTTCTCACAGGGGGAAAAGGGTCTTTGCCCAAGAGATTGTGGGGCTGATCAACAGGGCTTTAAACTAGATGTGAAAGGCTTGTCTGTGGCAAGCTGTGGGATGACTCATCCGGGTTGGAGGGACGGGGTACTAGTGGGGGGGCTTCCATCTGTTGCCCTGGGGCAGGCTGGGGATGCTGCAGCACAGTCAAAGTCTTACGGGGTTGAGCCAGGGCTCCTGAGGTGGTCGGAGTCCATGGGGAAACAGCAGTGAAACACCTTGAGGGATGTTCCTCTAGGAAGGTGACCCAGCCAGCAGCCCAGCTGATGTGCCTCTGCATGACCACACGCAGCATGGGCACCAAGCAGGAGGAGCTGGAAGCTCCTGTGCTGCTGGAAAGCTCGGGCACAGTGGCCATTCCTGAACCGTGGTGTGATGAATCCCGGGACTGTCGTGTGACTACCAATGGTGACAAGCTGTTCAGAAGGGACAGGCAAGGAAGGAGGGGCTCCTGCTAAACCCCCTTGGATATGGTTCCTCACACTCATCTTTCCTAGCCAAACATAATGATATTAATTAATTATAGCTCAGCAGCAGCATTCAACTAGTCCTGGAGGTACCTCATGGTGACAGGGGGGTGTCTGTAGCGCATCCCTGAAGTTGCAGACCTTCCCTCTTGGTTCATGTGAGCTGTTCAAGGCTGCGGCTCAGGCAAGTACTGCTCACGGCTCCTCTGGCACATGGAGCAGGTGCTGCCTGTGTCTTCTTAGTTTTCTGCCACGTGAGGCAGTTAAGGCAGATTCACAGCATCACATCAGCTCACACCCCAGGAGAGATTTAATGCCCATGAGGCATTCCACAGCACCACGGTTTTTACAGTACCCCCTGCATGCATCAGAGCTTAGGCTAGGTTTACCTTTGCATGCTGAGTTTCTAGCAGCTGCAGAAGGACAGGCAGTACTTGGTCCAGTGTGAAGCTGACAGGTACAAAGTGGAACAGATTTTTTTTTTCTCTCTCTTTTGAGTTAGTATCTGAATCACCACAACACGTTTATAGCGACTTGGGGTGTTTAGCTGTAGACACAGAGTGTGAACTTGTGAGGAGACTTCACAACGCTGTGAGAGCAAAGTCTAGACTGCTACAAAACCACTTCCCTGGGTTGAAGCAATTTATAAACCTTTGGAGGGTGACAGGAGAGCTGCTGCAGGATCACACGTCCTCCCTTGGCTGGCCCTTTCCTGAAAGCCACCCGGGCCCCTCTCTGATTTAACTGGGCATTAGATGTGCCCCCAAACGCAGGGGCGTGGGTGTGGTCTGCGGTTGCATTCCCAAGCAGTTCCAGTCACACCACCTCTTTGCTTTGGCAAGCTGTCTGCTCTGCACAGAACTGGGGACTGATGCTGGCAACAGTTTTTGTTTGGGGCAGGTTGCAAACACCGAGCATGTCATGTCACCTTCATCTTTGGCTTAACAGACCCCTTAAAATGGGTGTGAACAATGCAAGTTAGCAGGGGAGGAGCAGGATGAAGAAAGTTCACATACTCTCAAGCAGCCAGCACTTCTCATCTTAAGAAATTCTCTCAAGTGACTAACGAACCACGGAGAAATCTCCAGCATCATCCCAAATGCCCAACTTCCTGGTGGTGCAGTGGTTTTTAACTTCACAGGTCAGGAAGGCAGTGGAGCACAAGATAAAATCAGCAGTTTATAAGCACTTTCATTCAGTGAACCCGTAAGACGCTTGTGCCAACTAGACAGGCAATCCTCAACAATCTGTTTCAAATGAATCCAATCTTCCCCCTTGGAATAACTAAGCTAGCAAGCAAGGGGGGGAAAATAGAGATAGTGCTAATCCTGGCTGTAATAAAGATTTTAGTGCATTTTCTTAAGCAACTGGGGAAATAGGAAGGTAAAATTCATCATGTGCTAGCACAACAACATTTTCAGTCCTCACATTCAAAATAGAACCTTGACAAACTCGAGGACAATTCCTTTGTGGGGTCAGGGCTCTCTTAGCAGAGTCCCGTTCAACACCTGCATTAATAATTTGTTAAGCAGATTAGGGCATGCAGTGTGAAAGCATGCAGATGGATCAGCCTGGGGAGGGTTTCAAACACTCTGAAGACAAGAACAGAATTCAAAATGAGTTACAGAAACCGGGGGGATGATTCAACAAGATGAAATTCTGCAAGAACAAGGGCATGCTATGTGTAGAAGGTCTAGTGTATCAGCACAAAATCAGAGAAAGCCAGTTAGGAAGTAGTAACTTCTAAAAAGGCTTGAGCTGAAGTAGATTGAGATTTGAGGCACCGTCTGGAGTCCTGTGTCCAGAGCTGGGGCCTCAATACAAGAAAGATGTGGGACTGTTGGAGAGGGTTCAGAGGAGACCACAAAGATGATCAGAGGGCTGGAGCACCTCCCCTACGAAGAGAGGCTGAGGGTCCTGGGCTTGTTCAGCCTGGAGAAGAGAAGGCAGCAGGGGGGACCTCATTGCAGCCTTCCAGTCCCTGAAGGGAGCAGAGAAACAGGAGTGGAATCAGCTTTTTAAAAGGGTAGACAATGGCAGGACAAGGAGGATGGATTGAAGCTGAAGGAGGGGAGGTTTAAATTAGATATTAGGGGGAAGGTTTTTACAGAGAGAGTGGTGAGGGGCTGGAACGGGCTGCCCAGAGAGGTGGTGGATGCCCCGTCCCTGGAGGTGTTCAAGGCCAGGTTGGATGGGGCCCTGGGCAACCTTGTGTAGCTCCAGGCCTGGAGGTTGATGTCCCTGCCTGTGGCAGGGGGATTGGAACTCTGTGATCCTTGGGATCCCTTCCAACCCAGACCAGTCTATGATTCTGTGATTCTAAAAAAGAACTCGACAACTACACTGGTGCTGCAGGAACAGGTAAAACCCATTCCGGGACGTGGTAACAGAGTGTCTGATGCTTAATGGACAAGTGGTGATCTAATTAATGACAGTATGGTGAGTTAGATTTAGTAGTGACCTCAGCTTTGTTATGGTGTGGTGCTTCTCCCACAGGCATATGGCTGTGGCACCAGAAACCAGGAGTAAGCCTGGTGCCACTGAGGCAGCGTTAACAGGCGGGCATTCTGTGTTGCAGCGCTGGATGTACAGGGGATTGCTTCACCCAGCGTGCATGGCACACAGGTGCAAGCAGACAGGTTTTATAGAGTAAGGGTGTACATATTCATTCTATTTCTGGGGAGCCATCTTCTTCTCCTCCCCGCCACACGCTCAGTGACTCGAGCTGGTCGGTCGCACACTCGTGTCCATGGGCACGAGCGGTATCACCAACCTTGTGCAGTGTCATTCACCTGCCCAGAACGACCTGCCCGTGATCACTGTTCCTTCCTGGCCTGTTATCAAGATGGGCAAGGGCTGCACAAGAAGCGCAGCAGCATTGTTCATTGCAGTGGTCAGTTGGTTTCACCACTCGTTACCTCATCCACCATCACGTATTCCCTCAGTTACAAAACTGCACATCAAACAAGCTCTCTTGACCTACTGACCACCCCCCTTCTCATACACCCCAGGACGCCATTGGCCTTCGTAGCCACGAGGGCACATTGCTGGTCATGGTCACCCTGCTGCTCCCCCGGATCCCAGCATCCCCTTCCTCTGTATTGCTCTCCAACAGCTCCACCCCAACCTGTAGAGGTACAAGGCTGACCTGGACCAATCTCTGCTGCTCTGGGGCTGCGTTGCTGAGAGAGGCAGGAAAACGGCCTCCCCATCCAGTGAAGGACACCTGGCTGTGACTCCAGCTCAGCCATCCGACTGAGATAGAAGTACAGACATCAGGCACTGGAGCTATCGGGCAGCTTCATACCGGAGAGGAGGAGTGACTGGGGACAACACTGTGTGGCTCTGTGCTTGGCCTGGGACATGCTGGGACCAAATGGGAAACTTGGAGCTGTTCCTCATGACTGCACTGGGGTTGCATTCAATCTTCCTTTGGGTTCGGTTCTTTTCCCCAAGGCTGGGAGGAAAATTATTTAAAAAAAAAGGGGGAGGGGGGTAGGGAGGCTCATTTCATTCCCTATTTAAAGCTAGGACAACTTTAATAAGTTTTTATGCATTACTTAATTATTTTCACATTCCAGAAGAAGCAGGTGACTGTGTGGTTAAACCTTCAGGCACCCTGACTGCCCAGCTAAGAGCAGCCCCAGCGCTGCAATCACCAAGGGGCCCGTCATCTGGGCTCCATGCTCCACAAGTGGGCACGTGGAGGGAAATTCAGGCAAGATCTGCCTTGTATGGCTGTGGAGAAGCAGCAGCAGCAAGACTGCGAGCTCCTGAAAGAAGGAATAAAGGCCCCTCACCAAATGGTTAAGCTCCATTTCTGTTACACAGGCTATTAACTCGAACCGGTCAATGACATAATGGCTCATGGCTGCTTTATTTAAAGTTTCATTGATCTTTCTCTGTTGGGAGCTTATAATGAATACCAGACCCCATAGCCCTAATATTTTCTATGGAGACAGGCAAAAGGAAAACACTTAAAGCAAAGCAAGCTTTCTTTGAGAAGCAGGAGAGGGAGGAAATCCCCCTGAAGCATTAATATCCTTCTGCTCCCTCACCAGACTAAAAAGGAGACACATAAAATTTTTAAATACCTTTTTTTTTCTTTCCATTTTAGAACCCAATAAAAGAAGAAAGATATTTGGACATTAAAAATATTATTAAAAACTATTGTACTTTGTGTCTTTGAAAGTTTCAGAGGAAACTGCACAGAATCATGGAATCCCTAGTTTGGAAAAGACCTTTGAGATAATTGAGTCCAACCGTTCCTGTCCTGTGCTAAACCATATCCCTGAGCACCTCATCTACCCGCCTGTTAAACACATCCAGGGTCAGTGACTCAGCCCCCTCCCTGGGCAGCCTGTGCCAGGCCCTGACAACTCTTTCAGGGAAGAACTTTCTCCTAACATCTAATCTGACCCTGCCCTGGGGCAGCTTCGTGCCTTTTCCCCTTGTCCTGTCTCCTGTCACCTGGCTGAAGAGACCATTGTCCATCATGGTGATAAGGTCTCCCCTCAGCCTCCTCTTCTCCAGACTAAACACCCCCAGCTCCCTCAGCCACTCCTCGTAGGATTTGCCCTCCAGCCCCTTCCCCAGCCTGGTTGCCCTTCTCTGTACTCGCTCCAGGACCTCGATGTCCTTCATGTAGTGAGGGGCCCTTGAATGGCTGTAAGAGTAACAGCAACAGCTGTTGTTTTCTGCAGCAATTGCCCAGGAAAGGCGATGTGTCTGGAGAGTTGGTTTCCTTGCCTATAAGAACACGACCACAGGTTGCTCTGGCAAAGAAAGCAGCAAAGCGAGCTCTGCTAACTGCAGGAGCTGGTGACTGTCTCCAGCAGCCACAAAGACTGGTTTTCCCAAGGGCCCTCAGACCCACAAACGAACCCCACATCTTTGCACTGAAGAAATCAGCAGGTTTTTGCCTGGAAAAAAAAAACAAAACAAAACATTGTCCTGTCAAGTCCTCTGCCAAGGAGTTTCTGGCCCCAGGCAGGTGAGGGTGTTTAGCACGAGCTTGTGACCCTCTGCAGATCATTGAATAGAATCAATTAAGGTTGGAAAAGACCTCCAAGATCATCTAGTCCAACCGTCCCCCTACCACCTCTATTACTAACCCACCCATGTCCCTAAGTACCACATCCAACCTTTCCTTGAACACCCAGAGGGACGGTGACTCCACCACCTCCCTGGGCAGCCCGTTCCAATGGCCAACCGCTCCTGAGAAGAAATTTCTCCTGATTTCTAACCTGAACCTCCCCTGGTGCAGCTTACAGCCATTCCCTCTCATCCTGTTGTTACTTATCTACGAGAAGAGGATGAACTCCAGCTCACCACAGCCTCCTTTCAGGGAGCTGTAGAGAGAAGTAAGGTCTGCCCTGAACCTCCTCTTCTCAGATGCAAGAGTGTATGGACAGGAGTGGCCTCCCAGCACGTCCTTGAGATCATTTTCTCAGTGTGTTGCTGCCATGGCATTCACCATTGCAGTGGAGAATCCCAGACTGCATTGGGTTGGCACGGACCTTTAAAGCCATACAGTCCACCCCTGCAGTGAGCAGGGATGCCTTTAACTACATCAGGTTTGTCAGAGCTTCCTTCATCCACCTGGACATTAAATGTCTCCAGGGATGGGGCCTCCATCACCTCTCTGGGCCACTTGTGCCAGCAGCTCACCACCCTCAGAGTGAAGAACTTCCTAAGGTCTCGTTTAAACCTGCCCTGCTCTAGGTTAAAACCAGCACCCCTCATCCCATTCACTCCATGCCTTTACAAACAACCCTTCCCAGCTTTCCACAGGCAGACACACCCGCCACCAGCCCAGTGTGCCCAAAGCCCCAACCAGCCTGGCCTTGAACCCTGCCAGGGATCCAGAGGCAGCCACAGCTTCTCTGGAACCCCAGTGCCAGGGCCTCCCCCCCTCTCCAGGAGAAATATCTTCCTTACATCTAAACTAAATCCACTCTCTTTTGGCTTTAAACCCTTGTCCTATCAACTGCAGCCCCAGTGAGGGTATGCTTCCCCTGCTGCTCCCATCTCCCTGACTTCCTGTAAATCTGGATTGACTGATAACCACTGGTGTTGATTGTGATGCCTGCATCGTCTCACGGTGAGCTCAGGAAGACAGGTAACACACAATAGCCAAGGGCTATCTCTGCTCATGTGCCAGCCCCACAGAGCACTGGGCAGTGTCCACTGGCATCTACGGGTGGTATGTAAATATGACTGAGCCAATCATCTTACTCCATACATAGTGAGCAGTCCCAGAGCCCTCTGAGCTCTCCTGAGAGGACAGTGGCTGCACGCCAGGATCTCCCCTGGAAAGGGACGCCTCTCGAGGTTAACTCCTTGAGGTGGAGAGAATCCTTGCTGCAACAGATCCTTGGTGAGTTGGGAGTAAGCGCACTAAACTTTGTGATCTTGGTTGAGAAATGTGAAGGACTGATTGTATAATATAATCCTTTAGATATAAACCGTTGATGAAGTCTGGGATTAAGACTGAATCCAGCTGCACCTCGGCTCCTCTCTGAGGAGTTTAGAAAGCAAGGGGGTCCTTTCTGAACCTCGTGACTCAACGGCAGGGTCTCCCCGATAGATTTATCTGACCCTGTTCTCTATGCACTAACTAATCAAGATTCCCTCACCATCAAACCTTAAACACTGTTGCCTTTATTACCAAACACCCTTTGTTTTCTATCAGTAAACAGATTGTTGCCTCTCTCAAGAGTGAAGTGCATCCTCTTACCTGTCCCACCTGCAACAGCCCCTCTCCAGCTTTCCCGCAGCCCCTTCAGGTCCCAGCAGGCTGCCAGCAAGGCTCCCTGGAGGGCCACAAAGACGATCAGAGGGCTGGAGCACCTCCCCTATGAAGAGAGGCTGAGGGAGCTGAGCTGGTTCAACCTGGAGAAGAGAAGGCTGCGGGGGGACCTCATTGCAGCCTTCCAGTCCCTGAAGGGAGCAGAGAAACAGAAGGGGAATCAACTTTTTAAAAGGGCAGACAGTGGCAGGACAAGGGGGATGGACTGAAGCTGAAGGAGGGAAGGTTTAAATTAGATATTAGGGGGAGTTTTTTTACAGAGAGAGTGGTGAGGTGCTGGAACAGGCTGCCCAGAGAGGGGGTGGATGCCCCATCCCTGAGGGTGTTCAAGGCCAGGTCGGATGGGGCCCTGGACAACCTTGTGTAGATCCAGGCCTGGAGGTTGGTGTCCCTGCCTGTGGCAGGGGGGTTGGAACTCTGATCCTTGGGGTCCCTCCCAACCCAGACCATTCTGTGATTCTATCATCTTCTCCTTTCCAGGCTCAACAACCCGGGGCTTTTCCCCGCCACGTCAGTAAACGGCTGTGCCACACACGCTGCAGAGCACAGAGCCAAACCGTGCCCCCCAGCAGCATCCTCATTAATGCCCCCCCGTACCCAGCAGGCCCATGCCGTTACAGAAACAGGCCAGAGAGTAGAGATTCACTTCAAAAGAACTTTTTTTCCTTTTAATTTAGAAATGCAGTTATATACATAGAACAATTAAATTAAACTTTGTACAAATATTAAAATACTATCTTCACACCCACTGCAATGTACAGGATACCAGAAAAAAATATATATAAAATAAAGCAAAAGAAATCAAATCGAGTGACATCCTGCACAGCTTCAACTCTGGTTTTGTTTTTAAATCCCACATATACGGAGTACCATTCTGCAAATAATTCCCACAGTGGTGCAATTCAGATAGAAAGAAAAAGCATAGAGGAAAGAAGAAAAGATTAATGCACAAAGGCAATCAAGCTCCCCTTGCATCACCAACCACCAGCAGACCACCCATTGCATCAAGAGGACATCTGCTGCTCAGACAACTTGGCTTGGTTTTCTTTTGGAAAGAAGCAAATTCGAGATTTAGAAACTAAAAGCTTTTCTAGCACAACTCGGTTGCCTCTGTCCTTGCACGCCCTGGGACAGAAGCAGAAGCCCAGCTTACAGAGAGCCCATGCAGAGCACTGGTAGAAACTGTTCTGGTGGGTACATGTCACCATACATCATCTGCAGAGGGTCCAGTTTGGAAGCAGTGCTGAACACAGGGCTCCGAAGAGAAGTGTGGGAAGGGGCACGCTCTGTCCAGATGTGGAAGGGTGGGAGAAAAGAAGGAAGGGTTGGGAAAAGGGCTGATTTCCTGTACAAAAATATGCCTTGAAACAAAGGCTGCTTTAGGACACCTCTCTGCGCTGATCACAGAGAATAAATGTTTTCTAAAGAAGTTCTGGTGTTCACAAAGAGCAGGCCAGTCTGCAGCTCCCTGGTAAGGACTGAAGGGTGGGGATGGGGTGAGGCAAGATGTGCAAAATGGATGGGATTTATTGCATTTATATATGGAAACCAGGAAGTGGAACTGATTTAATTGGTCATCTGGATAGATTAATAAGGCTTTTTCTTGCTTTGTTTTAAATAGCTGCTGTCAGAACTGTAAAACCAGGTTTTGCAAATATCTTCTAAAAAGGTCAACACAGAAATCTCAGCATGTCCAGCCAGTTGCACATTAATAATTTTATACAGCAGGCTGCTGGTGTCTGCTAAATCATCTGAAAACCAGAACAAGCTTCCTTACAACCCAATGATCAAAGTATCAGCCCGTTAGCCTGCAGCATACCCACCCCTACTATCCCTCCACTGCTTGGCTGTGCTCCTGCATCATGTTCCCTTTTCTGTGCTGCCCGCGACTCCACCATCCGAGATGATTTCCCACAGCCAAGCTGGGTGCTCCCTCAGCCCCACTCCTGGCTACTGACCAAAGTCACCCACCTCCAACCATTTCCAAACCAACTGAGGGGAGCAGATTTCTTCCTAACACACCTGACTTCTCCATGTGCTGGAAGGTCAAATAAAGGTGCATTAAAAGCATCACCACACCAGAGCTGAAAGGCTGAGGAGAAACCTCAGGGGAGATGTCCAAGGGGTTAACAAGAAGCAGCATGCTTGCTGAGTAAGCATTCTTCTGCAGCAGGTTCCCTGGTAGTTTAAAAACAAAACAAAAGGATACAAATGCATTAAGCTCTTCTCCCTCCCCAACTCAAAGAGTTTTAACTCAGCATCAGGGCCACAGGCCTGTGTGCTGCCGCATGTCTGTCCTCCTGGATTCATTTTTTACCCCTTCTGCAGTTACTGACAGGGAGCCACAAGCTATTCAAATGCTGAAAGCACAAACCCATCTCTCGCCAAGGCTGTTGACCATCTTCGAGGGGGCAGGTGGCTCCCACACAGCCAAAGCTGCCTCACTGTCAGAGCTTTGGGGTGTAGGCCCTGCCAGGAAACTGCCCCACGTTCCCCACTGGTCACTGTGAGCTTCACACTCTGGTTCCCTCAGACCACTCCAAGCTCTGCAATGCTTGGGCTGTTGGGTTTTATCCACCTTTTTAAAAAGTCCTGTGCAACTAAAAAGGAGCAAGGAGAGGTTTTTATTGCACGTTGTACTTTGAATTTCTGAAAGGCCCTTTTAATTTGTTTCCCTATCTGACTGCAAAAATAACAGAACCCTTCAGAGGAAGCGCTGGTTTTATTTTTTCCAACATAATTAAACAATTTTCATGTTCTTGAATACAGCAAAATCCAGCATGTGTGACAGAACATGAGGGATTCTGTCGGGGGTGTCCAATAAGAAAAAAATGCCTCCCTTTGAATTCTTTTGCCAGGTGTAAGTGGGGGAAGAAAACAGAAGGAGGCTGCAGCCCCATTAAAAAAAACCCCAACAACCAACTGAAAAACAAAACAACAACAAAAAAAATCATGTACTGCCCTACATATTGCAAGGCTCTGTGCTCCCCATGCCACCCCCTCGAGAGCCCCGCGACAGGCAGAGGACACGCTCTTTGCTCAGAGGTAAGGAATGCTCCTGAGATAGAGGAGCTCAGGACTGAGGGACCTTTCAGCCTCAGCCCTGGCTCCCATAAGTAGACAGGGCCTTGCAATTTCCAATCTCTGTCCAAAAGCCTTCCCAATCCCTCAGCCTCCCCAGAACGAAGGCAAAGAGGAATGAGTATCAGTGACTTGCTGCTCAGTGAGGCCTTGCTGCCTGCTCCCCCTGCCTCCCTGGGAAAAAAACAACTCTTGAGCAGCACTGGAAGCTGAGAGACCACAGCCCACTGTAAAAGTGACATGGGTCTTTTATCATCCAAATGGAACAAAAGATGCCCAAGCCACCCAAACTGGATTTATCAAACCCTTGTGATAACGCCAGGTAATGTGAGCAATGCAGAAGGAAGTTTAAAATTCTGTATTTTTAAATTAATAACATCCCTCTAAAACAAGGATAGGGAAAATAGGATTCTTCCATCCACAGGCAGGCGCTGTCTCAAGTGTCCTGGGATCTAAGAGCTCATCAGGAACAGGAGCAGCGGGCATGTGGCTGGATACTACAGCCACTGCCCTTTCTGGGAACTGGAGCTAAGCCATGGCAACTTGATGGATCAAGCCGCTGCATTACTTTAACCAAGTGCTGTGATGGTATGTTCCTGAAATGACAAGGATGAGGATGCTGAGGATCAAAACCCAAAAGCAAAAGAGCAAAGAGAGCATCCCTATTTACCTGTATATTACACATGATGTATAAGGCCATGACATTTTGCTCCAACTCAAATCAAAATTTAGCAGCTTCTCACAGGGCAACCACTCCCCTAGTTACTTCAAGACAGTTGTGACAAGGTCCATGCATCTAAGAAGCCAACTCTTCTCACTGAAACCAATCCCAGTGAACACAGTGTCCAGACCTGCCTTGGGTGGAGACCCTTACAAGCAGCACGATGCTTCTGTGAAAGCATCACCTGCCCCAGATGAACGTGGCTTCTCGAAAAACAAGAGTCCTGTGAACAGCAACCAGGATGTTCTGACCTGCTGTAGGTAACTGTGGCGGTCAGAGGTATTACATATTTTTGGATTTTCTTTTCCCTACTACCAGAACCTGAGACAATCTTGAAAACTTAGGTTCAGGAATAAGCTATGAAAAGCGCTACCTCTGCCTGGAGGTCTGCCCAAAAGAAACCCAAGCTTCAGTGCAGAGCCACCTGAACTGACAAAGCTCTGAGACACAGCTTATTCAGAAGAGCAGCGCCACAGACTTGCTTCTGGTCCCAAGGCCTCAGTGCCTGGGACTAACTCATAGCTAACACAGGGTTGGGTAACTGAAAGTCACATCCTTGGAGCTTTCTGGACCGTGCTAACCACTGGCCACTCTCCAAGGCTCTTCTACAACCTAACATCAGAAGCTGCTCTGGTACTTGATCAAAGCCAAAAGGGCTGTTTTATTGGCTGTACAGTCCCAGGTTCTAGAGACACAGCAAAACCAAATGGGCTCCAGAGGCAGAGGAGGAAGGAGAAAACGAGCGTGGTGTTTAGGAACAGACTCCTGCAGAGATGGTCTGTGAGAAGGGGTCAGAGGGCGTTCCCACACGTTGGGCTTCTCAGCCTTCAGCGCTCTAGCAGCTCTCAATGAACTGTTACTGCACAGCTGTGTTGTCACACAGCCCATCTCACGCGGCGCTTCTACATGTCACGAGCTGTCCCTTCACTGGGATCCCTCCCAAACCCAGCTTCAGTCCCAGCAAGGCATTCTGTCCTGCCCTGTCACCAAGAAGATGCTAGAAGAAGAGCCTATATAACATACATAGGTATATATAAACTGTGTCTGCACCCAGGGAGCGAGCGGTCATAGCCCCTGCTCCGTGGGCAGCAGAAGGGCTAGAGAGGCTGATAAGCTGCAACAAGCCGGTGTGAGGAGGAGAAAGGCACAAGTAAAGAGCAGCTCTTCAGAGACTGCTGTCAAACATCTGGTTGGGGGAGAGGGGAGGAGAGCTCAAATCCACTCTGTCCCTTGAGCCCCTGATGCAGATGGAATGGGGAAGCCAGCGCTGCACCAACCCCACTGGTGCATCCAGGAGGCAACCTGGCGACATCCTTTGGATCTTCAGCTGAGGGCGTCTCTGCTTGGAGGTATCCAGGGTACAGCTCATGAGGATGGGGAAGGCTGCACAGAGTGCTTCTGTCTTGAAGGCAGGGGAAGGGAGGACAAAGAAATCCAAGAGGGAGAAGGCTAGGCAGACAGCAGGCCTCATGCTTCCTTCAATAAGGGAATATCTGAATGGTGGGGAGAGAAAAGAACAAAAGTAATCAAACTTTTGCAGTTTCCTAGTGCCTAATCTGAATGTGTCAAGTCACAGCTTGTGGCATTGTCCCATGTTATATCCCCTGGCTGTGAAGAGTTTGGCTCCACAACCTTTTCAGCTCCCTGTAATCGCAGTCAGTTGTTGACTTGGCCCTCACCTGCCTCTTCACCTGATTAAAGGAGCTCAGCTCCCACAGTCAGCCTCCACTAGACCCCAGCTGTCTTGGCAGGCCTCCAACAGAGCCTGTCTAGTTTCTCCACATCTCTCTTGAGCTGAGGGTCCCACAAGAAGATACAGTATTCCCAGTAAAGCCTCACCAATGCTGTTTAGGGGAAGGCAATGATTTCCTTTCAAAATATCAGTTTCCTTCTTTCCCATGATCTCATCAGTCTTGTAGTTCCTCAAAAGGTCTAAGAGATGTTTCTCACTGTGACAGGGATGGTTGGAGAAACCCACCCTCCAACCACAGCTGCAACTTCCTCATCTTTGAGCCGTAAGCACAAGCTTTATGGTCTCCTACTGCAATCTGCTACCGTACAACAAACCTTAGAGGCAAGAAGCGTTTCAGGCAGCGATGAAAATGATACAGTGTAGAGGCAACACCCTCTAATTTCTAAACTACAAAAATGTTTTTGTTAAGCTCTACTTTTGGATTTCTGCTGTTTATGCATCTGAGGTTTAATTCCCATCTTGGGACATGCTGCCCCATCCAACCTGAGCCCCATCCAACCTGGCCTTGAACACCTCCAGGGATGGGGCATCCACCCCCTCTCTGGGCAGCCTGTTCCAGCACCTCACCACTCTCTCTGTAAAAAACTTCCCCCTCATATCTAATCTAAACCTTCCCTCCTTCAGCTTCAATCCATCCCCCTTGTCCTGCCATTGTCTGCCCTTTTAAAAAGTTGATTCCCCTCCTGTTTCTCTGCTCCCTTCAGGGACTGGAAGGCTGCAATGAGGTCCCCCCCCAACAGCTTTCTCTTCTCCAGGCTGAACAAGCCCAGCTCCCTCAGCCTCTCTTCGTAGGGGAAGTTCAAGTACTCCTGGCATGCCAGGGCTGTGGCACTGCATGCTCTGAGGCAGTAAGCTGCTTACTAAAGCAGTCTAACAATGAAGGAGCCCAAACGTCACACAGGGTTTGTGTTCCACCCAAATCCTCCCGCTCCCACCACCTTGCTTTCCACAAACACAGGTACTTTACAGCACTTGCACTGTGATGCTGGGGACTGGCATTTCTCTGCAAATCCTTCACTAAGGTGACGAGCAGCAGGACCCAAACAGTCTTTCCAGACTGCCCCAGGCTGCCAGTCTGAGAGTGCCACATACTTCAGGAGGTGGCATTAAATACGGCTTGTGCCTCTAGGATGAAAAATGTGCCATGGAGGCTGTCACACCTCTTTTCAAAAGCTCCTCTGGTGACTGACATACCTAGGGGCATCCCTTGCCATTTTCATCCTAGGCACTCAACTGCAGCAACTATTCTTATGAGGTTCTTGTTCAATACTCCTTGCCTAAGTCACGTACCGTCTGTGTACTCCTCAGAGGAAGTGAGTGATAAAAGGCTCTGTATGTCACTGCTTTCTGAATCTTGGACCTCTTTGTGCACAGCTCTACTGTTGGCCATGCCAGCTACCCAGGAAGAGGTAGCGGCCTGATGCACAAGTACAGTTTCAGAGCGCTGAGACCCACTGGCTTCACACAGTCCAGACTGTCCAGGGGCTTCATCTTCTCTTTCAAAGCTGTTGCGAGCCCCTTGGTCCTGCTGTTGTGTCTCTCTGGCTCCGTTCTGCCCAGCTCCCTCCGCGAGCACGATCTGCACTCGGGAGTCCGAGGGTGGAATGCAGTTCCCTGTGCTGCCATACACTGCTTCTTCGTAGGATGGCAGGGCCACCTGGACACCATCCACCATGATGGAGACCTGATCTCCAGACACACCTTGGTCTCGCCTCAAAAAAAGAAACAAAGGGGAGGGGGAAATCAAATTGAGCACTTACATTTTTATACAAATGTTAGAGAACTCCAGAAACTTCCCACAGCAGAACTCTAGTGTTCCCCATTGACTTTTTTAGAGAACAGAAAGAAGCAGGAACAGTGGTTTAACAAGGTCAATTAACCGTGGCCTCGCAGTCCTACTGTGAGTTACCATAAACATGAGCAGGCACTGTAATTCACAGTGCCAAAATGGGTTTAGCAGCAAGAGTTGAAAAGGTTACAATGCTGGGTTCCCACCTCACACACCTCCATCCCTGCGTGTGACAGAGATCCTGACTGAGAGCCTGCTGCTGTCACACAACCCACAGATAAACACCAGCTCTGACTGCTGTGGGTTTCAGCTTGCTCCGTGCACTGCCATGGTCTGCAACTCCCAGTGCTGCCTGTTCTGTCACCTTTGCTGCTGGCAAGATAACCTCTGGCAGGGTGGGGCAGATGGCTCCTAAACCAGGACAATGTGGATCACCTGAGCCCCTGAGTTAGGGCCCTGAGATTGGATTGTGGTGGTGGTTTGGACTTCTTCAGAACAGGGCAGACCCCAGGGCCCCTCAGCCTCCTCGCTGCTGACCGCCATGTCTCTGCTCTTTTTTTAAGGAGATTCAGGAGAATCAGATTTAGCTGGTTCAGAAAGTCCACACTGACTCTGTTGAAATCATCTGGCAGCAGTGTTACGTCTGAGTCCCTCTTGTCACCTATAAACCCAGGCCAGGAGGGTTCACCAGCCACGGCAGGGATCAAGGGCAGACTGGCACACACATCTCAGTGGTGCTGTCACCCTTCGTGTCCATAGGATCTCACAAAGGGAGTGGGGGAAATAGATATCCAGACATGCACTTCAGCAGTGAGAAGAGGCAGAGGGTTGAGCAAGACCAGACAAGCAGGGATCACAGCTTTTCCTATTCAGGGCCAAGGAAAAAGAACAGGGAAACCACTCATCAGATGGCATGTCAGCATACAGACTGCAGCTGGATGTCACGGACGACCATTTAAGACCATAGGGTGCCACTGAAGTGATTAAAACAGGAGCACAGAAGCAAGGAGGTTAAGTGGCTCCAAAATGAAGGCCTAAAGCAAGTACTTTAGTGGGTTTCTGCTGCAGAGAAACTGGACAGCTCTAACCACCTCCAGGCCCCACTTACCTGCTGTGATGGAACGACTTCAGCTTCGGCTGCAGCAGGACAAACAGCACAACTAAGAGCAGAATGAGGGCGACAGAGCTTGCCGTGGAGGCTACTATGGACAGCGTGGGTACTCCGATCGTCGGAGGAGAGTCCTTCTCTGCAAAGCCAAGAAGATGGAAGGTAAAATCATCTGTTCCCTTAAATCACTGTCATGGGGAACGAAAAACATCCACAGTGCCTGCCCTCAGGACTTAGACTTGGGTGCACACGTTTTCCATCCAGCCAAGGCGCACCAGTTCTCTCTTACAAAAGGCAGTTCAGAGCTCAAGGTGACACCTCTCCACCAGCTGTGAAGGGAACCTAAACCAGACCATGCACACACAAGGGTCCTTTGGCAAACCACAAGACAAACAGAAAAGCAGTGTAAGCAGGCCATGGGAGCTGATGGACGGTGGCAAGAATCATCTTACATACAGATCTGTCTGAGCAGAAGCTAAAAAAAGTCCTGATGTCACCAGCAAGGCCAACAATTGCCTAGCACAATAGATAGGACATCTTAGACCAAACAACAGATTTTCCTGGCTAATGGAACAGTCTCCCAAAGGAAGAGGGGGAAGTCACCTGGCTGGCTGTATTTAAGATGCAGCAATCATTCTGTTTCTTACACACACAAACACGTGTCAGAGAGCATAGAGGGAAGGCAGATGTTGCTCCAGGATGCTGAGTTTTCAGTGTTAGATACACGGGCCCTGTTCACCACAGTCCTTCCTACCCTTCCTTCAGGAACACAGGTCTCAAACTGGAGGGGGATGCAGGACACACCTGCAGACAGGGAGGAGGGTCAGAGGAACACGTAGACAGAAGAAAAAAGCTGGAGGACCACTGTTTTAAAGCCTACAGCCTGAAATCTATGTCCAAACTAGGCATCTAAGCTGGAAAGTCAGTCTGTGTTTTCTGCACCTTCTCTGAGGGTCAAAAGTTTTGGTTTGTTTTGAACTTCTTGTCCTGAAATTTTTGAGAAGTACCTTGACCTCTCCAAAGGGGAAAAACAATATGTTTTTTCCCTATGGTAAACAGGGGTGAATAGGGGTTCCCATTTTCAGCGTTACTGAAGGCACTGAGTACACTGACAGGGAAACAAGTAGGCAAATAGAGATGCTCTGTTATCAGCATCAGTAGGCAATGCCATAAAACTGCTCACCACCTGGGGTATGCTCCAGCACCATCTCATATTCCAACAAGATGATCATGAGTATGAGTTATCATACAATAAAGTGTCAAAAGGCTATGACAGGCTCAGAGCCACCCAAAACACTTGGTTTTATTTACTCTGTAAAGATCAGATGGGATCTGATCCATTACCAGTCATTTGAAGAGCTGCTGTCTTTCTATCTACAGCCTTTCACCTCCTCCTTTTAGCCCTGTAAGGAAGACTGGTTAGTTAAACCTCAGTTGCCCCTGACCCCAAACAGTTGTTTCAAAGTGCTGTGGAAGTAATGGCTTTTCCACTGGGTCAGGCTTTTGAGGCCCCATATTTTTAGTAAGGATCCTTCAGGACACTGAAGAAATCTGAGGGATTGCTGCTCAGCACAAGACAATCTCTTCAGCCCAGTCCAAGTGCCACCATGCAGGAATGTGACCCAGGGGACACCATTCAAAATAGCACAGCTTTGTTTTCCAGCCCAGGGTTGAGCAATGAGAAAGGGGAGCACTGTGAAGAGGAAATTTATGCTGAATTTGAGATGTCTCTTCAGGATCTGATCGCTGCCAGGTAAAGTCCCAGTTCCTATCCTTTACATCACAGGAAGGGGCTACAGGAGTGGCTGTGACAGGGACACTGAGAAGACAGCATCTCTGGGAGAGGACAGGATGTTCCAGAGATCACAGATGTGCAGTGAGCTCCAAAGAGAGCTTGAAGCAGGTGCTTTTCTGTTTCCTTCCTGGTTTTGCTTTATGCATGATGAGACAATCCTGGTGCACACATCCTGCTGACGCAGGGTGACTGAGCAGTAAGACTATCAACAAGCAGAACTAGAAGAGGGGAGGGAGTTCTCCCTTTATCCAGCATGCATGCTTTTAAAACCAGAAGAGCCATAGGCAAAGTAAGAGCTGTATGACATTCCTGCAAACTTTTTCACTTCCAGCTGAACAGGAATTCCTTCATCAAAGCAGGGGAGAGACCCACAGAACAAAAGCTTTCCCCTCCATTTGGAGAGAAGCAGAAATCACCTGTCAACAATGTCCTTCCTTGCCCGTGCAGTGAGAAGCAGCACCCCTGAGGCACAGGAGGCAGAGTCAGGGAGCACTCACCTGGGCTGAGCCTGCAGCTGACTTCCATGGCCGGGTTCCACTCCCCATTCTTGCAGGTCAGGTATTTATAATCTCCCTTCAGCATGTAGCCTTCAACGCACAGATACTCTATGACACTGCCTGAAGTCAGAGGGTTGTTGCAGGGGCTGGGGTGGCATTTATAGCCTCCATTCTCAGGCTGAGGTGGCTGGGGACAATCTGGAAAAAAGAAAGCAAGCATCACAGAGGATACCTCAGAGGATGACATCTGTTGCATAGTAGATACAGCATGTAGGCAGCCTTCTACCTACAAACACCTACTAAATTAAGAAACTACCAAAATTGAGAGGAAAGACTGTTTCAGAATGGCAGAGGAAACTGCTCAGTTTCACCTCCAATGTGTCTCCTGTGATTGCTAAATACTACTTGTTGTTCCAGCAGTACAAAGCAGGCATCAAACCAGTGATGTTTTTGAACAGCAACACCTAAGTTTCTCACAACAGACATTCTACATGAGAGGAGCCCAGGAAATTCTTGGTGCTATCTCTTCCCCACAGCTGCTTCACTAGAGACTGGTACAGAACCTAACAGCCAGCGTTCCCTACTAGCCTGATACCAAAAAAAACATGGGACCTCCTGCTGAAACAAGGGAAGAATGTGAACACCCCACTGTACTGTGGGTAAAACATCAAGGTACACAGAGCTGCCCTGGAAGGCACCCTGGAAGCCTCTAAGACCACACCAATTCGAGCTATTTTACACAGGTTTTATACCAAAAATATATGGGGAAAAAGTGTGGGGAACCGAGCTTTGCTTCAGTAGGACCAAATATTCTAGCCTTGTTTTAAGAAAGAAGTAGTTACATAACAAAGATATTTCTAATATATCTGTTTGCCTGTGTGAAGCCTGGAGCACTGAATGCACCTGACATTTCTCCTTGCATCCCACCTGTCCTGACTAACGGGCGGAGACACAGCACATGCCAGAAGTTTTCTTGCAGAATTTTCAATAGCCATTCAAATAGAAACAACAAACCACAAATGAGGAAACTGCATAGAAAACAGGATATTTATATTGCTTAAAACTTCCTCTCCTCTGGTGGGTCACAGTGACCCTACAGAACAGCCCCAACACCCCCGCTGATGCTGAAAGGAGGACAAACACAGATTTTTCCTTTGAAATCTACATCAACTTCCCAAACTTCACAGAAGAAATCAAATCATCAAAGATTCCTCCTGAGACATTTTGGGGCATGGAAAATCAACCATCCCATCACAGCATGGTGATCCAGGGCTGCCACTGAAGCCTAAAGCATATGTTCCCACACAGATTCTGTCCCACTTACCGTGGGACAAACAGCAAGAAACAGCTGGACAAAGTTTAAGCAACTGGATTTTGGGCAGAATTTAAAAAGCAAAAGAAAACTACAGAGAATCATTCCATTGTGGAAGAATTTGCTACATTGCTGCAGTGCAAGTGACCCTTGAACCTAATCACATGTGTGAATGCATCACAGGTAACGCCTTGTAAATGCCAGTAAACCCTGAGATCAAGTGCTGAGTGAAGCCAAAAACTCTCTGGTATGAGTTCTGCCAGCTTTATGACTTCACTTCAATTTACTTCCTGAGAGAAAAGGTTAACAGGGGTCTAGGCAGCAGCCTTTCGAGAGGACTTTGTTCTTGAGATTTGTTCTTAAATAAGCTTTGGAGAAGCCACTATCCTGTGCTTCATGAGTATAAACTGTTGGCTCTTTGGCTTTCCTTTATTTTTCCTTTATGCAATAATTTCCCATTTTGTAACCAAGGGTTTAACCCTTTGCCTCATCAGGCTAAAACTAAAACCTGTTTTCACTTTAAGCCTGTCCAAAACTTAGGATCAGCCACAGCCTCATGGCACACTTCACATCTAGGTCCGTAGAGGAATGCCCTGCTCCATCTGTAGCCCGATTTCATTTCTTGTTAAATTGGGGAACCTTTTTGAGCACCATAAATATTCTCAGCAATGTAACGGGTGCTTCTCTAGGCAATGGTAGAGCAGAGTGCTGTGGGGAAAGGGAGGTGATTGTGCCCCTGTACTGGGCATTGGTGAGGCGGCACCTCGAGTGCTGTGTCCAGTTCTGGCCTCCTCACCATAAGAAGGGCATTGAGGTCCTGGAGCGAGTCCAGAGAAGGGCAACCAGGCTGGGGAAGGGGCTGGAGGGAAAATCCTACGAGGAGTGGCTGAAGGAGCTGGGCGTGTTTAGTCTGGAGAAGAGGAGGCTGAGGGGAGACCTTATCACCACCTACACTGACCTGACAGGAGGTTGTAGAGAGGTGGGCGATGGTCTCCTAAGCCAGGTGACAGGAGACAGGACAAGGGGAAATGGCACGAAGCTGCCCCAGGGCAGGGTCAGATTTGATGTTAGGAGAAAGTTCTTCCCTGAAAGAGTTGTCTGGGCCTGGAATAGGCTGCCCAGGGAGGGGGCTGAATTACCAACCCTGGGTGTGTTTAACAGACGGGTAGACGAGGTACTTAGGGATAGGGTTTAGCACAGGACAGGAATGGTTGGACTCAATGTCTTAAAGGTCTTTTCCAATCTTGTGATTCTGTGTGAAAACTTCCTGCTGCCACAGCAGCTACTGAAACTTGGAGCAGGTGGGACAGTTTTCCTTTTATGCCACAGGAAAATGCTCGAGAGTCACTCACAGCACCTGTCCACTACCTGGTTGCAGCAAACAGAGCTCATTCCCTCTGCTCCCCCTTCTCCTGAGCCATACCCATGCGTGGCCATTGCACCAGGAGCCATTTTGGACCAGGCAGCAGCTCACTGTTCAATTCCCCTCCTGTTGTAAAGTGCCACCTATGGTGACGAGGTTTCTAAGTTACACACAAAAATAAGCCAGCAGCAAGGAACAATTTCAGTCTGTGATTTACACTGTGGCAGCACTATAAAAGGCTTGGAAATATGACAACAGTTACCTACAGAACCCTGACTTGGTTTCCTTCTGCAAGGGCTTCAGGACAAGATGCTAAGCAACTGCAGATGCAGAGGAGAGATTGAGGAATTAGTCACACCCCCCCTTCCCCCCACCCCTTAGGTCATTTGTCATCCCAGCATCCAAAAGTGTCACAAGTACTTTAAAATGTCACCTCCAGTGCGACAGAAAACCTCTCTTTACATGCTAGGGAAAGAGACCAGAACATTAACATGGGGATCAGAACATTAACACCCTCCACCCTCAAACGTACTGAGCGTATCTGGGCAACTCCGGCTTCCCTAGAGGACCACTTGGACCGTCCTCTGCGAGGCGGCCTCATGGCAATGGAGCATCTTGGGGCCTGCAGCTCTGGAGAAGGCTACCAGACAGTGCCAATGACTTTGAAAAATCGGTGGAGGTGGCCCAGGCAAGGGCTGAGTAGGTAAATGATGGTCTGGTAGTGCCTGAAAAAAATTCTGAGGAACCAAAACACTTCTGCTCCCTGCTGGACCAACTCCCTTTCCTTGGCATCTCAGAGCTCAGCAGATCTGTAAATTTAAGCCTCAGCAGAGGTGTCTGTGCACTGCTGGCTGGTTGCTGTTTGGATAGTACCTTGGCACACTGATCCCTTTTTTGAGGCGTGTGAAGGTAAGCTGTGGAGGAGGGGTTTTCTGCATTTCAGCCCCAATTAAGGCTGGGCAGATTTCAAGGGACGTTGCAAAACCGTGACCCCCTAGACTGACTCAAAGGTGTGTGGCACATGGCAGATACACTGAAGCTTCCCAAAAGGTTACAAAAATTCCTTTAAATCTGTGGGACACATACTGTAACCACTGACCCCCTCCCCAACAGCATCAGCCCATACTCACAATGGCACCAGGCTATACTTGAAATATAAAAAGGCATGCAGGAATTTCATCAGCTCCCTCTTTGAAACACATGCTCTTGGAAGTATCCCAGAGCTCATGGGACATCTTAAAACAAATGTTGAAGCGAGGCAGGGAAGAGAAAAAGAGCCAAGTTACAGAAGTTATCAACTCCCTAGGGGGTTACCAACATCCCAGGCTTGCAAAGCTTTTCCCAGGATCTTGACTGAGGCCACACAGTGGGCTTAAACCTTGCAGCACTGCGAGCAAAGGGGGCAGAGCTCGAGTCCCAAATTCCCCGTCATTTTTACGAGTACTGACGTTTATGACATCTCCCAAGAGAGGTGGTTCTCTGCCAGCACACGCTGCTGGGAAACAGGAAGGAGGTAACAACCGACGAGAAGTCCAAACACTCTGAGTATCACTGAACTCTGGTCAGAGGCCAAGAAATTGTCATTTCCAGATTGAACAGGAATAAATAAAAGTTATGCACTGGAGTTTCTGCCAATGCCATTCCAAAATGCTGGAGTAATTAATATATGGACAATCTTTTTCATATACAGATTAAACAATATGAAGCCAGTAGCCACTTACACTCAGTTTCAACTCAACTGCCTACAATTACTGTGTTTTTTTGCATCTAGGTCACATGAGCAAAGACTCCTATGTTCTCTGAATAGCTGTTAGTAACTTGACAATAAGCTGCACAATACTAAGGATCCTCTTTTTTCATTCAGCCACAGTGCCATCACGTTGTACCTTCACCTGCTCCCTTTCCCATGGCTCCACTAGTAGTAGCAACAAGCTGCACTTGTTTTCCTTTCTACCAAATTCAGACAGCTATGAGGGGTTGGTTGGAACATGGCTTTTTTTGAAGACAGTAAGAGATGTTAGTTGGCCAAATTGATGAATCTTATCACCAAAGAGTGAAACGGATCTTCTGTCTTGTCTGAGCTGAAGCTGAGCCATGGTCCTGAATGCCAACCTGATGCAGAGCTACTAAAGCATTTCTAACTTAGCCCCTTTCACAGTCTTGTATACTTGGCACTGGGCACTTCTTTCTTTTCCCAGATCCTAGCAAGGGTCTTGCAGCCTTCTTCCTGCATCAAGCACCTGGCCTGTATTTCAGTCATTTGCCTGTTTTGCTGGGCAGCCTCACCGTGCAGAGGTGAAAACTGAATCCTCCTTAACACTGCATTCTTGTAAGAGAAAACAAAGTAAACAAAAAACACCCTCACAACACCAAAAACAACAAGTAGAGAAAGACAACTACTAATAATCATCTGCTAGGGTATCTGTAGGTTTGGAACTGAGGGTCAGCAAACCACTGTATTGCTCAACTCACGTGGGTGGGCAGGACATACCATTGCTTAGCAAAGAGGTGACTGGCACTCAACATCCAGTAACATGTCTTCTACTCCTCCACAGCAAGGCACAAAGGTCACTTGAGCAAGGATGGGAACAGTTTTCACAAGTCAAGTTTGCTGTTTACATGAGTCAGGCCCAAACCCCAACAACTTCAAGAGGAAGCTGAACTCAGCCTCAGCTAAGTTCCTGACTACAAGAGTGCTCCAGCATGTCTGACCATTCTCAAAGCAGCATCACAAGAATCTTACACCTAAGTGCTGAGGTAGCCATCTGGGTATACGACTGTTCTGCTGGATCATATGCCCTGTTTGGAGATGTCAACACCTCCTAACACCTGGCCTTTCATACATACTCCAACTTCTAAGAGATGCAAAGAATGGAAATGGAAGATCCTAAGCTCAGTACCTCTGTTTCCTCATCTACAAGATTTACTCCATTTAACCAATGTTATCAAGAAGAAAAACATCTGACAAATGAAAGCCACCGTCCTGATCTAACAAGATGCCTGTTCCCCTGGCTCATCTGGTTAAACCTGTCATGATTGTCTCACCCCTGCACATCCTGCCCAGTGAGCAAACATCTGTACAGAAAAACAAAGCAGCACCCAGTTAAACTGTTGCAGTATTAGAGGTCATACTGTGCTGTGCTCTCTGAAGCCTCATCCTAACTCATGCTGCACCTTGACTCCACCCCAGCACGGGTTTTGTGGAGCAAGTTAAAAAAGTCTGTCTTGCCATCATAGAATGGTCTGGGTTGGAAGGGATCCCAAGGATCACAGAGTTCCAACCTCCCTGCCACAGGCAGGGACACCAACCTCCAGGCCTGGAGCTACACAAGGTTGCCCAGGGCCCCATCCAACTTGGCCTCGAACACCTCCAGGGACGGGGCATCCACCACCTCTCTGGGCAGCCTGTTCCAGCACCTCACCACTCTCTCTGTAAAAAACTTCCTCAATACCTAATTTAAACCTTCCCTCCTTTAGCTTCAATCCATCCCCCTTGTCCTGCCATTGTCTGCCCTTTTAAAAAGCTGATTCCCCTCCTTTTTCTCTGCTCCCTTCAGGTACTGGCAGGCTGCAATGAGGTCCCCCCACAGCCTTCTCTTCTCCAGGCTGAACAAGCCCAGCTCCTTCAGCCTCTCTTCATAAGGGAGGTGCTCCAAGTATATGCCTTCAAGTATATATTTTTTTTTGTCTGTCTTCATACCTCCCATCACACAGGAAGGTTCCCCCTGGTCATGGTCACTGCCTTTAATCCCTTCCAAGTTGTTCTCCAGCACAGTCCACAGCTGCAGGGATCACTTCTCTACCCAAGTGTCTGGTTCTTCAAAACACTGCCACCTTCATTTCCTCAGCCAGGACTTGTCACTAGCCACAGAAACAGCACATCCCTCTGACTTCCAGTCTGGATAATCTGCGTGTGTGCATCACTTCAGCACAACAAAGGGAACTGCAACAGCCAATACCAATTTCTGGTAAGGACTTTCATAGAGCCCCAAACTCTAAAGCATCCTCTCTACTCCCCTCTTCTACCCAGGTTCCACCACAGCTAGAGGGGTGGTCTGGAACACCAGCAGCACCTGAATCCTCCTGCAGAGACCGTGCGTTGTCAGCACCTCAGACCTGAGGCTCAGGTTTAATTAACACCCTACTGAAGGCAGCAGAGACAGGTTTGCCATTTCTCCCCAGTCAGTGCTCTGAACAAGCTTGCAGGAATAGTGTGGGGTGTTTTCAAGTTACTATTTGTTTATAAATTCATACACAGGGACTCCAGCTCTTTCACATAATGCTTCTTCACAATAAAATGTAACAGCCTGACGCAGCCAGCCAGGGACCCCCAAGTGCAAGTCAGAGACCAGCAATAATGCTCACTTCAGCTTCCAGAGGGACTGGCAGTTCCAGCAGAGTGCTGCTCCCGGATCACACTCAGAGCTAACACCCAACACTCATTTCGCCTTAGGAAGCAACTTGACCTTTGCTAGCAGGAGTTCTGGCTATACTTGCTAATAGAAGAGACAATGCTTGCTCTCTGCAGACTCAGTTCTTGCCAGCAGGCCACTACCCCACCTCTACACTAATCTCCTGGTTGTTTAGTAAGCCAATAAAGAAACCATTTACCCCTCCCTCAGCCCAGTCCTTGGATTTCTTCTATTTATTGCATATACTCACAAACTCTATCACCGGTACTCAGACAGGCATGAACTGACCCAACCAGGTAGCAGTGTCATTACTGTCCTAACTCAGTTTCCAGTGGGGAAGCCAGCAGGAGTTGCCAAGCTCACTCAGCAGCTTCTTGAACAGCAACATATCAGTCTCACAGTGCAGATGGCGGTGCCTCAGCCTACACCTAACAGAACACACTGTCCAGGTTTTCACATAAGTCATTTTCTTCTTTTTTAAATTTATTTTCAAATGTAGCTTTTCCTCCCAGAGAAGTGGTTGTCTCAAACTGTGTCCAGTTCTGGTCTCCTCACTACATGAAGGACATTGAGGTCCTGGAGTGAGTCCAGAGAAGGGCAACCAGGCTGGGGAAGGGGCTGGAGGGCAAATCCTATGAGGAGCGGCTGAGGGAGCTGGGGGTGTTCAGCCTGGAGAAGAGGAGGCTGAGGGGAGACCTTATCATCATGATGGGCGTTGGTCTCTTCACCCAAGTGTCTGGAGACAGGACAAGGGGGAATGGGCTCAAGCTGCCCCAGGGCAGGGTCAGATCAGACATTAGGAAAAAGTTCTTCACTGAAAGGGTTATTAAGCACTGGCACAGGCTGCCCAGGGAGGGGGCTGAGTCTCCGGCAGATGGGTAGATGAGGTACTTCGGGATATGGTTTAGCATAGGACAGGTATGGTTGGACTCAATTATCTCAAAGGTCTTTTCCAAACTAGGGATTCTGTGAAACTCTCCCCAATTTGCTAGGGTAGAACAGACTCCTACCTAGCATATGCTGATCTGAAACCCCATTACCTAGCGACCAATTGGAAAAAAAACCTTACAAAAGTGGCACCAAAGCTGAAGGCCAGCATGCAACTGGCCATTTTCAACAGGCACTTATTTCAGAAACCCTTCCCAGCTAGCAGACAGGAAATTCACTGTCCCTGTTGGCTGCTTTTCTCATGAGAGCTTCACCCCTTATGCCCTGAAGTCTGGGCTAAAAGTGCTTTGCTGCCTCAAGGAAGAAAAAAAATAGATAGATACACATACACAGGTACCTAATTGACTCAAAGAGTATACAGACACATATCAAGCCCCTCTAACCCAAGTTTCCTGCTGTGTCATGTTCTGGCAGAGCTTGCAAAGCCCAGCACAGCTACATTGTCACCATGAACAGAGTGCAAAAAGTCCCAATGAGCTTTTCTTTGGGTCAGGATTTTCTCCTCCTAAACATTCAGTCACACATAACGTTTCCTTTTGCCTGAGGCAGGATTGGTGTTTGGCTCCAGGAGACTTCAGCAGAGAGAGAGATGATGGGGAGGGGAGAGAGGACCAGCCAGCTTTGCTACCAGTGTGAAACCCAGACATCCTAGGTTTTGATCTCTTCCCTTGTGTACCCAAACCAGCCTATAAACAGCAGGACCCACTTTTGGAATGCCCTCCCTCAGCAGCAATTCAGTTTTTGGGAGATGAAAGCCTGTATAATTTCATACCCTTTTCAGACAAGCTAGATCAACTAAGCACCATCTTTCAAAAGAGCAAAAACTATCTCCCAGGCAGCTGGTCTGCAGGGAAAAAGCACCTGATAGGTTTTGATCACAGTACTGTCTCTTCCCTG
This sequence comes from Gallinula chloropus, assembly GCF_964237585.1. Lineage (NCBI taxonomy): Eukaryota > Metazoa > Chordata > Aves > Gruiformes > Rallidae > Gallinula > Gallinula chloropus. The sequence goes on along the minus strand of NC_140088.1, from coordinate 43,096,909 downwards.
CCTACACCTTCCTTCCTGTTGGGAAAGTAAAGACAAGGGGATGCACGCTGGTGGTAGATGCACAAGTGGCAGATACAGAAGCAGTCACCTCCATCCACACAGCCCAGCTAGTGAGCGGTGCCAGCTCTGTTTCCAAGTTGAAAATACGTTGAGGTTTCCAATCAAGTGATGTTTGCCTGGATTCATACAAAAGCTTTCAGCACAGCAGCTTCCCACTATGCACCCTCTGCTCCTGCGTTGTCCTCCACAGTCAGAGTGTTTGGATTAATACAAACATCAGGTTAGAAAACGGCTCATCAAGTATTCTGGGGATAAATGGCACTGCTTCTAACAGCAGGTCTGTGCTGAACACCAAGAGCCACATGCTTTAGGTGGGGGTTTCTGTTGGCAAGCTGGGTCTGAGCACAGTAGTGACCTGCTCTGGGAATCACCATTGATACTGCACCCTGTCCTGATGTCCAGCATCCTGTTTTTTAGCCCACATAATTAAATTCCAACACGAATGTCTCCCAAGAGAAAAGGTGGGTTCTTCCCAGTGAAGGTGAAATATATTCTGCTCCCCTTTTAGGCACAGAAAGGCATTAGTAGGGTTTTTAATTTGTTTCATGTGCACAAGCAGGCTAACCTGTGTGTTTTAATGATACAAACACAGTAGCTGCAGTTACAACATCTGAAAAGGGACCCAGACTGAAGGTATCCTCTGCCAGCTGGAAACAGTTGAGAGCTCAGTGTATTTCCCACCAGAGACAGCGTTCACAGAATAAAAAGACAGATTACCAGATCCCCAGGTTTCCCACTGTTTGTAATATCTGGGGTGGAGATGGGGAGCAGAATCAGGAGAACAGATTTTGAACCTTCTCCTTTTCAGCACTCTGTCTTTCTCTAGCACATGAGCAGATGGGACATCTCCCAGAGGGACCAACCTAAGACAGCAGCTGCTGCTGGGGCCCAGTCGCAACAGCTGAGGCTAAAGGACCTCTTTATATTTTACTTACAGGAGGCAGAAGTCAATAAAAGGCCTCCATTGTGAGCACACACGCTTTTCACTAACCCTGCCCCTAAAATATTTTAAGCCTTCCTACAAACACACTGCAAAACATAACAACATAACCCTCTTTTGGGCTCTGCGCATTAAACAGAGGCCAAAGCCCACTGAAAAATAACCTCTCTGTCTTTACTGGCTCCAGATGCTGCTTGTAACAGAAGAGTCGACTGAGCAGGGCAAGCAGAGCCTCTGCAGGCAAATTACAGTTTCCTTAGCAAGGACATGCTCTGAGGAGGCGGCTTATTTTTCTTTATGTCATAATGTGGGTAAATGAGAAGAAACCAAAGCAAAGAGATGTGTATATATAATCATATAGCTGTACATTTATACAGTTAGACACAAACACTTACACTGTGTACAGTCACAGGCACCCTTCACAGCCATCCCATCCACTCTGAAACTGCCTCTTTCTTTTCTGTCTCTTTTTTTGGTTGGTGGGTTTTTTTGTTTGTTTTTTGGGTTCTTTGGGTTTTGTTTTTAGGCAGGGAAAGAAAAAAGAAGAAAGAAAAGCCTCTAATTGCAGCCTTCCACCAATGCAGTCACCATCTGGTAACTCAAGAGATACATGGAGCAGAATTATCTTAATTAACATGTTACAACAGTACTTAAAAAACTCTTTGCTTATTAACACTCAGCTGTGATTAGCCAACCATGGAGGAAGCCTGCTAGTGCAACATTAATTATGGGTCTTGTCTGTCTTTCTATTAGAAATACGTTGGGTTTTTTTTTTCCCCAGTGGCTTTATCTCTGTCCTAAAAAGAAAACCATTAGCATCAAAGCTCGCTCTAAAACACCAACTCTATTTGCATTCTACAAGAGTCAAAATGTTTAGGCTACACAAAGCTGACGCTGGTGCTTCTCGATTGGCTTGATATAAACCGTACTCCCCTCTGTTTGCCCCTTAGAAAGCTTTGGACACCCCTTGTTCTCCCTGAAATGTTAGCAGAAAAATGAGTTTCAATGCCTTTCAAGTTCCTTTCCCAAACAGGAGCACAAACTGCACTGCTTGCTATGCAGGGAAACTGAAGACTTAATATCCAGGGCTAACAAAAGAAGTGCATGAGAGAAAGGAAAATGTCTCTGATGGAAAGCAGCAGCCAAAGCACAACCACACTCCAGCAACAGACTTGCCTCCCTAGAAGAATACTACTCACTATGACAACTGTATTTTCCCTGTAATAGAACCATGTGTAACGTGCTCCTCTCAGATACATCCCCAAACACTTCAAGCCTGACAAGCTCCAAGACTGCTGCTGCCAAGTTTTTCAGATTTGGCTCCTCATGATGTTTGCACAGGGCTGGCTACAGCAGGGCTCTCATCTGCACCGGGCATTCTGGACATCAGGATAACACCAAATCGTAAACCAAAGCCCTGATGCTTTTAAACTAAGCCAGGACTGCTGAATTAATTCCAGAAACATTAATGAGGTGGGGGAAACAAACCAGGAGCAACTGCAGAAGTTTTAAGATCTTTTGATGAAGCAATCTTACTGTTGCATGCATGCCCACACAAATAAATAAGAATTGCTCTTGGGGATGTGTATGTAAGCTCGTGCTGCTTGCTCAGGTCCAGTAAGGATGAAGCCTGGCTGACTGACAGCATCCCATACTGCCTGGATAGTTTAAACAATTTGCATCTGGGCTGAAGTTGGTGCCAGCACTACAGTGGCTCTACAACAAATCCTGTTTAATGCAGAACCCTCCTCTCCCCCGTGGGCACAGTGCAGCTTTCCAAGTGGCACGTGTTTCATTTGCCTTTGTTTCCCAAGGAGGCTGCCGGCCTCCCCGTGCCTTCCTCCAACCACTCCATCATTATGTCCACGTGTTTGGAGAAGGAAATTAAACAAGTGCAGGAACAGCACTGTGTATGATCACTAGGGTTTCAAGTTCTGCTTCTGAAACACAAACTCACTCATAAGTAACACCCAACTAGTCTGGTGGGTTTCCTTCCCCTTCAAAAGTTCCATGAAGAGGGTCCCCCTAAGAAGGCTGCGTACGAGTTTTGCTTTGAAAGGTCCAACTATTAAGAAAGGTAGAGATTCTAAAAGTTTTCACTGCTCCGGGCAGAGGCAGTTAACACTCACCTTCAGCCTCTTCCTATCACTAGTAGCTCATCCAATTCTAAATCTTAGTTCCTATTGCAAGGAGGAGGATATTATTAAAAAAGGTAACAAAAAATGATTTTACATTCTTTCAAAGGAGGAACAGGTAACTGCAGGAACTTACAGCACCTACTGTGTAGAGACAGATCAGTAGAAAAGGTATAGCATGGCATTTGAACTCAAATTAACACCCACTGTCCTCAATTACTGGTGCTACTTTTAAACTTCCACTTCACTTTTGTCTCAGCTTTGATTTGTCATCTTGCCCCTGGCTTGCTTCTCTCCAGACACCTTAAAAACTAAAAACTAAACTCAATGCAGAGGTAACCTAAACATTTACCTGGCTGTTTGCTTGGCTGTTCCTAGGTGGGGTTTCAATTTGGATGCAGTAACACCCTAAAGCTGTCTTTTTAGGATAGCAGCCTGAGCAACACTATGGGCTCTGGTCTCAGGAAAACCATCTGGCTCTTCAGCTAAAACAAGGAGGTGCTGTAGGAAAAAGCATAACCATCAAATGTTCATGCTGATTTTGGACACCAGGTTTTGACAGGGCAAAGATGACCCATTTGTGCAGACCAGTCTGTAAGCCCTGACTGAAATAAAAAGCCTCTCTATTGACACTCAGTGAGGCCATAGCAGAAACATACCTTCAGGATTACAGCAGAACAAAACTCATCCTCTACCAGCAACTCACAAGAGCCTTGCAATTTACAGTGACTGGGGAGGCTTAACTTGCTTGTGTATTTCCCTCTAACTACAAAACTCTCCCATTCCCTAAACTTCCGCCTAGTATGGTAACCAGGTTCCTTTCCCCAGTCTCCCAAAACACGTCCCTGTTGTGGGTTTCAGCACAGCCACTTGATGCCTGGGTGACACTAGCAGCAGGAGCCCATTGTTCTCCTACTAGAAGGTGGAGTCACCACCAATCCATACAACACCTGGCTCATCCCTACCTTCTAAGCCAGTTCTGCTAGGGTTTAATCTGAGACTTGGCACAGGTCACTGCACAGCCATGAATCTGCGCAAGAGGCAGTCCTAAACTCCAAGGGATCACTGGAATCTCTGAAATAGTAACTTTAAGGTTTAGAGTCTCCTTACCTACGCATGGAAAGATCCTGACATAGCCAAGTCCCTTTAAAGCTCTGCGCTGGTAGGTCTCCGTAGTTCACTAATGAGCCTTTCGCAACTGATTCGTTTTTCATCCTTTCAGCAGCAGCAGCTGTTGCCTCTGACTCAGCCTATCCAAAAAGTACTAATTTGGAAGTTTGGCCAAGGCTGATCTAGTAATGACATGCACACAGAAGATTGCTTTATGCTAAGCATTGTTCCACTTTCATCCATGTGGAAACTGAACCAGGAAGCTCAAAGTTTTAGGTTTCAGAGAATCATAGAATCCCTGAATCTCCTGAGCTGGAAGGGACCCATAAGGACCATCGAGTCCAACTCCTGGCTCCACACAGGGCCAGACAAGGCAGAGCACGGCACTGAGCGCATTGTCCAGATGCTTCCTGAACTCAGCCAAGCTCTGTGCTGTGACCATTTCCCTGGGAAGCCTGTTCCAGTGCCTGATCCCCCTCTCAGTACAGAACCTCTTCTGACATCCAACCTAAACCTCCCCTGTCGCAGCTTCATGCTGTTCCCTCGGGTTCTATCCCTGGCCACTCACAGGCACCTGCCCCTTCGCTCCCCCTCGTCAGGAAGTCACAGACTATGATAGGGTCTCCCCTCAGTGCAGAACAAAAGTAAAAAGAAATGTAGAGCCTTCGGTTTCCGAAGTTACCCTCAGAGGGATGCGGACAGGTCGCTTTGCCAGGGAATGGTGGGTTAGGTCAGCAATCCTGAAACCTTGGTCTAATATATTGACACACACTGGAGGAAGCTTTCTCATCCTGCCATGCCACTTCTCTTGCGACCTTTTGCTCTGTTCAGGACCACTGCACATACTGGAATCCTGTATCTGGGCACATTTGTTTATCCTTTAAGAATGACTCATCCCTGTCACGGGACTCTTCAGAACAAACACTCAAATCATTTACTACTGGCTGGGCAAAACTGCAAAGAGTTATTAGTCCTCTCTCACTGGAAAGCCTCTCTCAAGCACACTTCATATTTTCACTCTAGATGTGGTTAGGTTAGCTGTAAATATTAAGTCATCTTTTCTGCTGGCTTTACAGGAGTTCAGCAGCGCAAGCAGCTTCACTGCTGAATCTGGCAGGAAAGCAAAAATAGCCCCACTTGAACACTCCTCAAGTCATCCCACTCAGAGTGGGAGGCACCTCAGACCAGCGTGACAGAAGTATTCCACATGGCAAAATCCAGCCTTCTCAGAGTCCTAGAACCTCCCCAGTTATGCTGCAAGGAAGTTCAACCATACTCAGCTCCATTTTGTGGAACTGATTAGCTGATGCAGACTCAAATCAGGCTCTAAAAATTCTAAGTCTCACACAGAGTGAAGTAGAACAGCTCAACTTCAAAGCAAAGAAGCTTCTTCTACAAAGAGTTTGCTGTGATACACGTTTCTAAACTGCCCAATGCTTTAACACTGTATAACCTGTACTGAAATGTAACAGCTCCTCAGTCTGTGGTCTTCTCTCTTTACTGGCAACACAAATAACAGGAGTGTGTTTTTTACAAGGAAAGGAGGTAACTAACTGAGAGAGGCAATCTATAAGCTTGCTTTGTCACTGGAGTATGACTAGGAAGAGGCATCAAGGTCTGGTGGGATGCTGCTGCTATTTTGATTTACCAATCACAGAAGACACCATCAGTTCTGTCAGAACAGGCAGAGTCCCACACATTCCACCCACTTAAATTCTGCTGAGGATCAAGCAGCACATAGAAACTAAACTGCAACTCAAACTTAAAAATGCAGTATATAAAAAGCATTCAGATTTTCCACTACCTCCTTTGAGAGGATTGTCTTATTATACAGGTGTAATAGCTCCAAAGCATTTGATTTCATACCTCTGCTTTTCCAGTACCTATCAACAGCTCAAAGCAACCCAATGGATATGAATTAGCAAATTGTCTAACAAGATGTATTAGCAAATTGTCAAAACCACACCTAGCAGTAAAAACATACAACCTTCCTTTCTGTCTTTCTAGCTCTTCATCCCAAACACCCACAGGGTAAGCAAAGCTGAGCTGAAACAAGCCAGGATTGGGAAACAGTTTAAAGGAACAAGCTTCTTTTGCAGCTGGCAAGAAAAGTGTTCAGAAAAGGTGTGCAGAAGTTCTCACCCTTTGAAATATTACTTGCCCTTTTGATGCTTTCATTATAGCCATAGGAATCAAAGCACAGGCAAGTCAATACACGCAGCTGGAAGAGTATGTAATAAAAATAGGTTAGAGGCAGCAACTACCTAGACAGGACCCACATGTGGCCCTAGATGCCTCATGAAAACCTAAGAGGAGATGAAACATCGCTCCCTCCATTTAACACAAAAGGAGATGATAAAACATACTACCCGAAACTCCACAGTACAACTGTTCTTAAAACCAAATCACCTCAAGGACAGCTAAACGCCAGTCCTGCCTCTGCATTTTGCTGCTTTGGAGCAACAAGAAATACAAGGACACATACTCTGCTGTTGTGGTGGTTTAGACCTGGCTGGAGGCTAGACGCCTATCACTCCCCTTATCAGTTGAACAGGGGAGAAAATATGTATTGAGAGGCTTAGGAGTCAAGGTAAGGACAGGAAGAAAAAAATCATCCTGTCATCAATGAAATGGGCAAAACAGACTCAACACAGAGTGAAAGAAAGAGAACTAATTTATTACATTACACACACAGTGAAACCAGAGGTAGATCATGAGAAGCGCAACCAGATCTTAAAGAAGCGTGACCAGATCTTAAAGCACCTTCCCCCCACCCCTCCCTTCTTAGCAGACTTCCCTTTAGTCATGATTTTGCTCCCTGTCGTGGCATGGGGAAGGGGAGTGGGGGCAGGGACTGGGAGAATGGGGTTCTCAGGCCTTGGTGTCTGCACAGCTCATTACATCTTCTCACTCCCTTCTCTGGTGGTGAAATGCAGCTGCTTGTGGGGTTTTTTTTTCTGCTATATGCAATTCCCAGAGGTGCTGTGACCATCGCTGATTGGCTTGACCTTGGTCAGCAGCAACTCTGGCCTTGAATTGGCCGATGTTTACTCTCTGCGGCCTGCAGAGAGCTTCTGGCTGCTTCTTAGAGCAGCCATTTTTGCAGGCCCCCGTTCTCCGTCAGTACCCAGCTATGCAGAACTGTGACAGCTGCTTATTTATGTTCCCCTGTAACCTAGTGCAACGATTTACAGGTCCTTGTCACCCTTAATTTCAATGACAAAGATTTCCAGATTAGTTGGACTGCTTTAATATTTGTTTATTTTGCTATACAAGGAAGACCAACACAGATGCAGGATTTCACAGTTCAGTAATTCTTCCGCATAGAAGTATCTGTTCAGGAATTTACTACAACCTTTACTGCCAAAAACAGGACTACCACACAGTTAGGGATGTGTATGCTGCTTTACCATCTTGCAGTGGTACTGTCTGATTTTAACTCAGCAAGGCTCTGTTTGTGTCAGTTGGGTTTTTATTTGTGACACTTCATTAAGTTTCACTTATTGTTTTGAGGCACTTATTTGCTCAGCTCTCTCAAGTGGCTTCCTTCAGCTACATCTTATCTATACAGCATCATCAGTCATGTCAGAACAGCTCTTGCTGAACCAGCTAGAGTATTTCTTAGGGCAATGTGCAGTTAACAGGCTAACAATAATGTGAAAAAGCATGACTGAGTTTTGGCTGTGTAAGATACCCAGAATCACACCTCAACAGCACCATTTTACCTGGATCACTCTTGAATTCGACAGGCAAACCTGAACGATGCTATTATCAATTCTTGCCAGCCAGACCTTGGTGTGTAGGACACTGCCTAATGCAGAAAAAAGAGACTGTGCAGGCCAGTTTCTTCCAGATAATTCAGTTGTCTCGCAGATGCTGCTAGAAAACCTGGTTTCCTTGAACACCACAAGATCCAAAATAACATAAATCCATTTTCATTGCTTGTTGTCTTGTGCACTTTCCAGATAGCCTTTACAGCATCAAGCTGGAGAAATTTCAAGTCCCTCTTCAGCTTCTTACAGTTTTGCATTGTCCATCCTGAAGTCTAACTGCTTCTACTCAAAATCTTTTTGTCAAACATGCATGAGAAAATTCCCTCACATCAGACAATCATGTCAACTCCCCAGTTCCTCTTTCAGCTACCTAGCTCCGTAAAAGAGCATGGCTAGCTGGGGTTCTGGTTTTGTTTGGATTTTGTTGCTGGTTTGGGTTTTGTTGTTGTAGGCTTTTTTTAAAGCATTTATCTGCAAGGACAGTTTTTGCACATTTCAATGCTAATGAAGTAAAATTATCAGTGGGTGCTGACAGTATCCACTACATTAGCACTTGTTGCTTTTTTGTCTAAATTATCAATCCAGCAGGACAACATCTCACATTTAGTTTCGTGAGGTACAGAGCCACCCTGCCTTCACTGGGAGAGACAAAAGACTTATCAGAATGAAATGCTAACTTTACATTATACAATGTCATTATAGTACATTACAGTTATGATGTTCTGAGAAACAGGATGAGGTGAGAAGGCCAGATTATTCCAAAAGGTAAATAACTGGTTAAAGGTTTTGTTTGTTTGTTTTTTTTCTTCTTGTTCTGTTTTGTGTTGGTTTTTTCTTTTGATTTTATTTTTGGTGCATAACTCCCTAGAACATAAAACCCCCTTCCACTACTCTGGTCAACTCCAAATACATTTCACATCTACAGACACTGATCTAGCAGACAGATTTCACAACCACCTTCTTCTGACTTGGAAGGAAAGTATTAAGCAAAAGCAACCAAGACAGTAGGAGAAATTACTGCCTAGCAGCTAGAAACAACAACATAATCTTTTCCAAACCATGGAAGAACAAAGCAGTTTAAAGAAATTCCTTACACAGAAGTTTCAGGTGCTCTCCAGGGAAGAATGCAGTAGAGGAAGCTGTTGCAGCATGCCCAAATGCCACAGGAAGTGCTGTGATGAGCACAAATCGGGGGAAAAAACCCAGAAGAATTCCCAGCTTCTGCAGAGCTGGGGAGAAAGCTCAGAGGAATGCTGAGAACACTCTGGAGAGCCACACACACATAGTTGGACCAGTATCTGCCTCCCACATCATCACATGAATGCATGTCGTAAGAAGTAAGAATCCAGCTCCCAGCTCTTCCCCAGTATCAGTGCTCCCATCTAATACCTCCTCAACCTCAGGGAGAGGAGAGAAAGAGTAAAAAAAGAAAAATAAAAAGCAAAAAGATGAAAAAGCAGCATCTGTTTGTTTTCTAGCACGAGTGCTATGAAAAGCTTAAGCCAGGGGAGGGCAGCGGTCATGCTATTCCTTTTCTGTGTTCTCTCACCAGAGGCCTCAGTGTTACCATCACTGCTGGGGTAAAGTTTCTGCAGCTACATTTCCCTCCTACTACAGATCCAACTGCTGAACCTGCCTTATACACACCTCCCCAAGTCTCACAAGGCTTCTGCCCATCAGGCCTGGCTTCAACCAGACATTATGTGCCCTGAGCACTGACACTGACTCAGCAAGCCCCATTTCTGCGGAAAGGCTGCTCACAAGCAGATCATCTGACACTTTCAGGAAAAAAAAAAAAAAAAAAAAAAAAAATCTACATGACCCCTCAAAACATCGTGCACCCCTATCCTAAAAGCTGACCCCATGCATGTTCCCAAGTCACTTTTTCACGGAGCTGAAGAAAGCACCTCTTGTGTGGGGATCCCCAGACATTCAGGCTCAGTTCTGTGGCACTAGACATCCCCAGGACTGGTAGATCCAGCATACTGTCTTCAGGAAGCTGAAGGGCAGACCAGATGTGCAGGCCACTGACTCCAGCCTACTCTCCATCACATCTTCATCCAAACACTTCCCATGCTAACTAATGCGACACTCCTTCAGCCATTTCTAGACTGTCACCCAGCTTTACGTCTGTCCCCCCAATAGAAGGCAAGGTCTCCCTATGCTCCATGAATTCCCTGAATCACAAACTCCTTCCCCCTCATTTAAACAGATGACTCACAAGTTAATGCATTTCGTTTTCCCCCGCAGCAGATGTTCAAATTTCTCCCCCAGCACCCTCTGAACTGTAGTTCAGCAGTGGGGCAAGAAACCACCACGCGTTATGGCCAAATGGAGTTTATCAGTTGACACAAATGAAGACCCCAGACACAGTGAAAATAAAAGAGTACACAGATAATGCCTCTGTATCAGTTGTTTCCAAGCTTTAGTAACTCTATGCTATACCAGGATGTCTTTTCAGCTGCTCAGGGGAGGTCAGTCTACCAGAGTTTGGTAAAAATGACCACACAGCACTTGCAGGTTTCCTAAGTAGCAGAGTGAAAGTTTCCCATGTAACTTTGAGATCCATTTACAGTATTGTTCAACCTCTTGCCAGTTAGTGAAATTTCTCACACAAAGGAAATGGAAGCCCCAAAGAAATCATGCTAAAAATAGCAGAAATGCTGCCTTGCAGAAACACATATTTGGGAACTCTCCCAACTGTGCACGCAGACTCCTTGAGAACACTTAAATAGCAGATACAGCTGTATTATGCCTGAGAACTAGTGGGGAACCAAAACAGCAGGGAGAGAGGTTATTTTGGTGCTGATAAATTACTGTCCAGACAGTAAAACAAAGTTCCAGAGAAAAATCAGGAGTGTATTTACAAAATTTATCAGTTACTGTTCTGTAGCTGAGAAAAAGGGGAATTTCCCACTGTTAATGAGGTGGGTGGAGGTGTCTGTCTTCTATTAAATGCCAAGCTCTACTTTCATAGCCCTGACCCCAAAGCCACGAATGCAAATGACAGCAATCTAGTTATTGCACATCAAAGCTGTCACCATCACTCTTCTTCTCAGGGAGGAAGAGACAGTTGACATTTACTCTTTAGCTTGCAGGGTAAACAGAAACCAAGTCACAACATCTCTTCTGCTGCTCCAGAAAGACACTTATCCCTCACTACCCTGCAACACCACCACTGCCAGGTCTGGTGTTGCTTCTTCTGCAGTACCTCCAGAGGAAAGAGCCAGCTACCCAACTGCACCTATGTTTTCTCTTAAGAGCTGTAGGTTTTTTGAAGTTACCCCTTCCTGCTCCTCTTACACTCATCAGCAGCTAAAGTCATCCCAGTGTGTCAAATGCACTCAAGGAAGAGGTGGTTTGTGATCCCATACCTTCTTATTCAGGGGCACAAACCTCTGCCAACTGCAGAAACTGTTTGCACTGGGAAGCAAACATGCATTTAACTCCACTTGAACACAAAGTAGCTTGAAAGTAAGAAGCTGTCATGTGGCAGGCAGAACTACATGGACTATTATTATTACTTCTGAAGATCACTGTTTGGAAGCTTCTAATCCTAGCCAAGCACATTTGCAAGCAGATTTCCAGTCTAGACTCTGCAAAAAGCTGCCAGAAAAGGAGTTTTTCCATAATGCAGTTCTGAGAGGAGGCCATGCAACTACAGGAACAAAATTTGGATGTATTAAGGGATCCAGCACTACTCAGTAAAAACAGTTAAAAGCATTCAAAATCAAGGCTCACAGCAATGGGCACATAACATGTAAACCCTCCAGAGCAATCACAGGCTACTAGACTGAAGTGAGTTTGTGTCTAGAAGCACAAGATACCTGCACAGACAGAACTACATTGTAGTCAAGGAGATCTCCAGGGCTACAGTAGCTCACAGGAAGGATGGTTTTGCAAGAGGTGCTCACAGGACAAGGATGAACTGTGACACCCACCCGAGACCATCTGTATGGGCCCCATTCAGGGAACATGCCTGTACCATGGCTGAGCATCCAATAAGACTGACCAAAACATGGCACGGTGCTTTGTGATGACTTGACAAAAAGAGTCACTAAGAAAGATCACAATGATCCGCCTCAACATAGCTGCATAAAACTGCTTCATCCAACATAGTATTTCCAAATAAATCATGCCCTGGGGAGCCCTCACACTGCGGCTGACACTGAAGATAACAGAAGAGCTTGTTGCTACTGGGCAAACTGGGAACACAAAACCATCTTTCCAGCTGAAGTATGACACTTCCCTCCATCGGTATTTAAGGCCAAGCCCCATCTCTGGCAATGAATCTGTTCTCATTTGAATAAATTGGAAATAAAAAGCTCTCTTGTACTGCTGGTAGGCTGTTAGTACAGGTAAGTATTATTGTCTGGGGGTACACACCTACTAAGAGGAAATGAAAAGGAACACGGCTATACCCTGCCTTTCTGAAACAACATGAAATGGACTCCCATAACCACAAACTGTTTAGTGGAATAGATTGGTGCCTTCCTCCAAATAGCGATCTGCTTACTAGTCAAGCAACCTTTGGAGAAAGCTACTTTCAGTCTCTCTTCATGGATTTCCAGATGTTACTCAGTTTCTCTGTTATTCAAAGTAATCCCATGTTTCTGTCTTCATGGGAATTTTACAGCTCTCCTGCCATACTGTATTGCCTGCACATTTAAGTAACAGAATACTAAGTCCCTCTTTCAGATTGTTAAATATACTGGGCAAAATTTTCAGCAGTGCTTGCTTGACTTGAGACATCCTCTCTCAGCTGATAACCAGTAAGACAAGCACTTTGGAACTTTTCTTCTGGTGGTAAATGTCTCTGACAGCATAGCCATCCCACCAGGTATCTTCCATGTTTTCAAGAAGATGCAATGCTATTTTTCTTTGATACTTACTTGCTTAGCTGCTGTATCACTTTATAACCCCCAGTTTAAGCTGACAAGAGGAAACAACTTAGTGGAACCTAAACTATACCACTGAGAAAGAGGAATTTCCGACACAAGCTTTAACGTACAGAGATTCTTGATTCTGGCATTCTGCCCATCTCCTTTCCCCTACCTCATGCACTCTTGCGGCTTGTTACACAGAACGTCATTACTCTGCTCAGCCATTTCCTTTCCACATTTGTCTCTAGTTTACACTGGCACCAACAAAAGAAAGAACAACTTTATTACAAGGATTTTGAAAGTTGGTACCTCACTTACTTCCCTGCTTTTACAATCACATATTCTTACCCTGATTTCCCCACTCTCAGTACAGAGGCATATTAATTCAGTTCTCTTAACATCTACAGACAAAAAGCATTTGCAATGGGGGATACAGCCGCTAAGTTCTTACCCATATCTTCAATTATTTTTATTGAATTGCCTCTTCTTTTAAAATTTGCAGTCTCATTACTTTTGAAAGAGACCCACAAGTTTGCTACTAGCTATTTCCAAGTTACTGAATAAATTAAACCAAACAGGAAGTAAGGGAAATAAAACCTTCTCCTCCATTCTCTCCCTCCCCACACCATAATAATTATAAATGTTCTTATCCCACTAAATGCTATGACCATCTCTTATTAATTCTATTTTTTGCTGTCCTTATCTTTCTCTTGCAAGACAAGGAGTAATTGCCCTGACACTGGAAAGGATGACAGAGGGTTCCCCCCACAGTAAACCTAGAAGTTGATCAGCCTCTCAGAACCCAGCCTATTTGATGTTTCCTGCATTTGGTTCTTAGGTTTTTAGTTCACAGCAGATTTACAGTTTTACTTTTTCTCCAGCATGCTTCCACCATCATATTTAAGTTCTATCATCCCTACCAGAGAAGGCGTTGAGGAAAGAGGATACAGTAACTCACACATCCCAAAGCCAGACATACAAAGATGCATGGTAATGAAATCTAACAAATTCAACAGCCTACTCCAGAGCTGGTTGCACAGTGACTCAGTGACTATCTTCCCATGCAGACTGCTGGCAGATATGCATAACTGTGCCTGCTGGCACACTTGCAGAAACAGAAAAAAAACCCAAGGGGAGGACAAGACAGAGTGACTACAGCAACCTGCACCTCTGCCACTCTGCTTTTTGTCCAGCTTATCTGAGGCACAGGGCAACCCAAAACTCTTTCACTCAGTGCAGTTCAAATCTAGCATCTACTGTTTAAAGACACTCCATCGCTGTTTAAGTTTATGCATAGATGTGTGTTCTATAAAAATAAAAAGATTAGAACGGGCCTGAAGACCAGAAGAGTTAAAAATACATTGAGTAAGCCCACACACCTTGTCAGCAGCCACCAGGCTCCTGGAAGGCATTCCACAGATCCTGTTTTCATACAGAGAAATTAAATGCCTCCCTTCCTCAGCACACCAAGTACACAGTGCTGTGTTTACAGAGGAAACTACTGCTGCTCGTCCTTGATGCCCTGAGGGGCAGCTTATCTAGGGTCTAGGCCTACGACCTTCCACTCTCATTCAGCAGTTCAACACACAGCCCAGGACAAAGCTCCAGACAACCACCAGCTTTTTCTGCTACATGCCCTCCAACCATGTTCACACAGTCAAGCTAAGGGGCCCCTATTTTGGATACTGTGGGTCAGTTACTAATTTTAGGCCCCATTCACTGTGCAAGAGATTGCACAAAGTACTCTTCCCTCTCTCTGCTAGGTAAGCAGGACAATTCCCTTTGCTCTCTTGAACCAGGGACCACGTACCAACCCGCCTGGCCTAACCCACCATTTTTACAGGTAATGGAACTGTAAAGGGGATAACCACAGGGATTTTCCACTAGTGCCCAGTTTATGTAGGGTCTTAACACAACTTTCCAACACAAAGATTATCTGAAAGGGAAAGTTAACTCAGTGAAAAACAAAGATCAGCTGAATATTGATGCAAACTGGAATGGTGCTGCAAGAGTCAGAAATTAAGTTTCATTAGAAGAATTTTTTGTTTAAAACAAGACTTTATAAAAAAATAATAATCTAACCACAAAACCATTTCTCCAAGGAACTGCCCAGAAATCCAGGACCTGGGCACAGAAAGAGCTTTTGGTACCATGAGAGGCTCAGAAGGCAGGGAATTAATAGGATGCATGTGCTGCTCATTTTCTTCAGTTGAAACACATGAAACAAACAAGTATAGTTACCTGTAAGCATGACTTCAGGATGCTTCTCTAGCTACACAGTTGTGATCCCCAGGCACTCCCTTTAATTTAACTTTTCCATTAGGATATTCTCAGATAGCCACTCCAGATTAGCAAAACTGACTACTAATCAGCAACAACTTTGCATCTACCAATCCACATTTAGGTCAATAAACAACCAGCTTCCTCACAACAGTTGTTTACATAGTGTGGCCACCTTCACCAACCCTTCAGGATCAACATACAGGGGAAAAAACCAAATAAAACAAACAAAAAAAAAAAGCAGAAATAGCCAGAAAGCAGTTTTTAAAGTAACAGTTAAAATATCCTCCTCACAGAACCTAGGGGGCTGTAGTAATCCCTTTTGAAATGCTAATGTCATTACAACCATAGCACCAGAAGACAAGCGGTGGGCCCTGGGTGACAGAGCCTCTGCTGTGCCCTTGCACAGATGATTTAAGGGCCTTTTGTAACTCTCCTCCCCAGAGCTCTCTGCCCAGCATCATGCTTGACAGGAGCTGCAGCTGCTGTCCAACCCACCAGAGAAGCAGGGGTGGAAAGATCAAGCTGATGAATTCATCCGTGCAGGCCTGAGGCCTGGGGCCCAGCAGCCATACAACACAGCCTTGTGTTCTCCAAATGCGCACGCAAGTGTAAAGATGGGATTGGGGAAGACTTGAAAAAAAGAGGCAAAGCGAGAGGTCCCCAGCTGCTCTCTTGCTGATGAACAATTGCACAACGGTAAAAATTGTTACAACTGGTCATTAGACTAGGCACACAGATATTGGTACTGGAGAGCACGGCTAAAAAAAAATAATCAACATAAATGCACCTATTCTCACAAACCCTGCAATCAGCTCAGTCTCAAGGAGCTTGTCTCCTGTGAAAACGATTGGAAGTGGTTGCTGTGGGGAGATCAGAGACCAGACTGGGCACCACAAGTTTGATCCTGCCACCATGTGATATCTAACATTTGACAGATGGTTACCAGATGGCTTTTTAGGTTTTTTTCAATTTAGACTTCCAGGTAATGACCAGGGGAAAAACAACTTCAAGTAATAATTGGTTTAAATGCTGTAGAATTTACAAAGGCAAAAAATAAATTTTTTTTTCTTAAAATTTACCATTTCTTACCATGTCCCAGAAAGACTCCCACTACTAGAGAAAAGTGCAAGCATCACCACAATGGCTGAGAAGTAAAATAAAACTAAGATTTACACCAGGTGAAATACAGGTTAACTGGAAAGCTACAGACTGAAACATCATTTGCCAGTCGCAAATACTGCTGCATTTACAGCAATTCCTACTTCACTGTGAGATTAGGTGAAACTATGCTAATGTCACAGAAATAATACAGAAGAGCCCCAAATCCCTCTGTCAGAAAAGAAACAAGAACTATTTTGTCTTGAAAAGCTTAGTCATCCCACTGCTGCTTAGGTGTCTGAACTGCTATCTAGAGAGAAGGATCTCTGCAACGCACTGAGGCAGCCAGCAGAAAGGAAGAAGGTGACAGACCCCTCTGGAAATGGAGATGCACTTGGTTTCATCTGTTCAGGGTGCACACTGGCAAGCAGCTTTGAAATACTGTTACCATTTTTAAATGAAAAGCACTAAAGCCTTGATTCTGCAGACACCCTCCATTGGTGCTACTAACTAATCAGTGCCAGAAGAAAAAATTTCCTCCATTTAAAGCAGCTAATTAAGTTAAGAGTTCAGCAGATGGAAACAGACTTTGTGATAGATGCTTCCCTGATGTCAGAGGATGCAGAACAGACATCTGTTTTCATCCTCTGAAATCGCTCCACTGCACCTGACACAGCTAAGCATGAAATAACTCCCGACCCGCCTCAGACAAGTGGCAGGTAGCCAGAGGTAGAGTGGTGAAATGGTTAGGTCTTTGCTCACTCTGACTGTAGTCAGAGAATGAATTGCCTTACAACACCCCTAACTGGCAGCTTCCACCAGCCTGTTTTACTGACAGCAAGAATCAAAAGATGCTAAAAGCAGCTCTACCTGTGTACCAGATGACAAACTGCAGCATCCCTTTTTCCCCATGCAGTCATGCCACTGCCCACCCAAGGATTCAACTCTTAGAGATCAGCTCATCATTGGAAGGAATTGGTTGAAGTGGGATCACACATGACCAAGTGTTCTGAAAAGGGGCTCCAGCCCTGAGGAGTCTCCACAGCTGGACACACAAGCAGTAGGCTCTCCAGTGTGCTAAGAGGAAGAACCTCTCACAGAGGCTCACCTAGCACAGCACCCACACTGCACTTCTAGTATGTTCCCCCACCAGAAGCAGCACCCTACGCCAGCAGTGATCTGACCACCATCTCACACACCCCTTCCACATGGCACAAGTGCCAGTCTTGTGATCTGCCTCAGCCCAGACTTGCTGACTACTCATTTCACCACTTCAGTGACACAAAAATGGAAAAGGATCCTGTATCAACAGAGAGACTGGCTCTCCCAGCACTGTCCATCT
Organism: Gallinula chloropus; assembly: GCF_964237585.1. NCBI lineage: Eukaryota > Metazoa > Chordata > Aves > Gruiformes > Rallidae > Gallinula > Gallinula chloropus. The sequence continues at coordinate 43,079,285 of NC_140088.1, read as the reverse complement.
CCCCCAACTGTGCCAAAAGCAGAGTCTGGCTTACTAAATGCCATGGAAGAACCAGCCACCATCAAAGCACAAACTGTTAGCTTAAGTATTTGAGAAGTAAATGCAAGCAAGAAGATTCAAAATGGGAAGGCCTGAAGGTTATAATTATGCCAGCTCAAGGACATCATATTTCTAATGTCACAGCAAGACTCATTTCTGCTTTGGGCTACTGGCAATAAATTTGCAACAAGACTAACTTGTTGGGAAAGTCAAAGAAGTGGAGGACAAAAAGAACACAATTGGAAAAACAAACTTGCTGACTTCCTCGATTTCACTAAGACTTGTGCTCAAAGGCAAACTCATCACAGCTAATGACCCTGTTGAAATTTTTCAGCTTACATAATAAGAATTACTGTTTTCCTCAGTTGAGAGAAAAGTGACAACTGAACCTAAACACTCAAATGGTAAAGCTTTTATGTTTTCTTAGTGGCTTGTAAGTAAATTATGCCCAAGAAAGTGTTCCTAGTGAAACCTGAAGGTTGTTCTCCAGAAGCATTCAAATGTTACTTTTGTGAGGGAAAGCAAAACCAGCAACAGAATAGAAGAAGCACTAGCTTTAAGATAATACAGAGCATTACATTTAAGGTCCTAAGGTCCTTTGCCTATGCTAAAGGCGTGCTGGACATGGCTCAGCACACCTCTTATACTACTAGTCCTCAGCAAGAAGCACATCAGCAGGCCAAAAGCTTCAACTGCTGGAGATGGATTACATAGCAGGCACATCCGCTGTTTCAAAATTACCTGCTGTGAAGGTAGGAGTGGAATGGGCCAGAGGAAGCAACATTAAAACCCCACACCTCTCCCCTCCCAACCACGTATTAATCAACAACTGTGGGTTGTGTGTGACATGCCAGAAGCACATTCCTGAAGTCGTCTGCAGCATCAGGTAAGTCTCCTGGAGATAAATATCCAGGATGCTGGTGATCCAGAATCACCAGAAGTCACTAACTCACTCTGATATAATTTCATTCCACACCTACAGTGACACACAGACCCCACCTGGAAAGCAATGCCATCAGCAGGGAGCAATACCTTGGTCTTGACAAGGATCCAAGGTCTAGCAGCTTTTATAGGTTCATCTTGTTTACACAAAGGGTTCCCCTACAGTGAAAGTAGCAGCCAAAAAAGTGCAGGATGAGAGAGAACAAAGCAGCTTGTAACTATAGAACTGAGCATAGACTAAGAAAAGCAGAACTTTCTGGGAAAGTCACATATTTCTCTAAACACAGCAGCAACTTCCACTTGAAATTCCTCCCTGTGCCTTGTTTCACACACTTGGCTCTACGTTCTGCAGTTCCTCTCCTTCCCCCAGATCCCCAGCCATGTGACTGGCATCTTTGCCTAGCTCTGCTCCTGCTTTGAGATTTCTGCCCTGAAGCTTCAGTCATGCCTTGGAATCCTCAAGTTCTTGAATTCTGTGTCCCACTAGTCATGCCTGTTGCATACAAAAAAGCCTCATAAGTCTGATGTAAAGCCATGTACTGCATCACGATGCTCTTACCTAATCATTCAGAATATACACACATGTACATATATTTCTACTAGTGTCTTCCACCCCAAGGCCACACTATTTCCAACCACTCTTACCTGCTTGTGTAACTAAAACACTACCTTCTGTCAAGTCTTACACTATTTAATCACTAAGCCACTAACTGGCTTTTCAAACCACCAGGACCTTTTCCACAGTTCCACCTGTGGAAACCACCACCTTCCCGTTTTGCTGCACACTCCTGTCTCCATCCTTCCTAAAATATTACTCTCCCCTATCCTCGTTCACATTCAACCTATTCTACCACATTCATACACATCCCCATTTGTTATTCACCATGTTGTCTTTCCCAGGACACAGAAAATGTTCCTTCAAGCCAGAAAACCAGCTGCAGTGCCTGACTTTGTAGCTATGACTGCAGGTGTCAGGCCTATCATGCTTCTTCCCTATCTCTGTATTGAAAACTGAAGACAACATCTACCCGGGGTGGATCTCACTCTACAAGGCAACATTTCTCAAGTCAGACCTGTTCTTCCTTTACGAAATAAAAGATGTACCTCAACAACAGCAGAATGTTTCTTTCTGCTCTCACACAGCTAAGATTTTCCCCATTGAATTACAAGATGCTAGATCCAAGATGCTTACCCCACAGGATTTAAAGACACTCTTTCATTACTCTGTTGTTCAATTCCTCAGCTCCTGCTTACCATATCAAGCAGATAAACGTACTTATCCTTACATTCACAGCATCAGCCCTACAGAGAAGGAACACAGGAGGCATCTCCAGCCAGCACCAGCCAGACCAAGATATACAAGTAAGGGAACATCCCCACAACCTCAGCTGCAATGGGAACCAGTTTAGGACTCAAAGGACAGGACCATCTCCCATATGAGGAAAGGCTGAATGAGCTGGGACTGTTCAGCCTAGAGAAAAGAAGACTATGGGGGGACCTTATTAATGTTTATCAATATCTTAAGTATGGGATGCAGGGGGAAAGGCCAGCCCCTTTTCAGTGGTCTGTGGGGACAGGACAAGGGGCAATGGCTGCAAGTTGGAGCACAGGAAGTTCCATACCAATCTGGGGAAGAACTTTTTCCCAGTGAGGGTGACAGAGCCCTGGGACAGGCTGCCCAGGGGGGTGTGGAGTCTCCTTCTCCGAAGAGATTCCAGCCCCGTCTGTGCAACCTGTCCTAGGGACCCTGCTTAGGCAGGGGGGTTGGACCTCATGAGTTCTCAAGGTCCCTTCCAACCCCTACGATTCTCTGATTCTATGACAGAAGCAGCAAAGGCTTTGTCAAATAGCACAAAGCAAAACTTTCAAGTCTTTTCCCATGAGACTAGGAACAAACCCAAACTTGTCCCAAAATGTACATAAACGGGAAGGACTCAGTGATAGAAAGAAGCTGCAGAAGACAGACAAGTGTTTACCTTATTCAGGGACATCAGGACAGTAATGCGACACAGCCTGAAGTTCACAAATATTTTCTCTTGAAGAACAAAGAGTGCCATTCAGTGCCCCTCCTGTCTGCCTTGACAATGAAGCTTCTACCAGTTTCCATCTTATTCTACTCTAGCCCAAGAAGCTAAGGTGAGTTGGATCAGACAGCTCCTGAGTTTCCTAAAGCAGCTGATATTCCTGCTAGCAATCATGGTCAAGGATCAAAAGCTCACTAATACTATGTCTGTGCAATGACAGTATTGCCAGGAGTAAAGTTCTGGCATTGGATAAAAATCCAAGATCCAAAGGATTCCATGAGCATTTTCCCCATCTATCTGAAGACCAAAATCTGACAGATGGTAAAATTCCCTTCCCACACCTTTACATACTTCATTAATTTGTTCCCCTCAAAATCTGATCCTGTATTCGTTGTCTGGGTTTTTTGGTTGGTTTTTTTGGTGGTTGTGCTTCTGGTTTTTTGGCTAAGATCAAATTTCAGGGTTTAACAAAGATTTAGACAAACTGTTATATAGTTAGAACAGATACAGAAGACAAATATGCTTTCAAATTCCACCCGAAGTTACGTTCATCCGTAACAAGCACACAGGAAAGATTTTAGACTTTTTCTGAGCACAGGAAACGGAAAGCAGGAGTACCCAATGGAATATAACCAGAGTCATCCTCTGTGATGAGATGTTCACCTTTCTTGATTAAAGGAAACAAGGGGGTTTGCCTCAGCTTGCCCTCTTCTTGTCCTCTCAAATCCTCTCCAGCAAGACTCTCACAAACAGGATTTCTCTCTACAATTTAATGAAGTATTTATTCTATTTGCCTTTTAAGTCATTTGAAGTTAAATGCTATATAAGGCGCAGGGACCCCTCCAAGCAAAGGAAACACGTGAAGCTGCTCTCCTCAAACTGAGTGCAGTTGCCTTTTCCAAAAGCAATGGAAACGGGGCACAGAGACAGATCTCTATCCAACACAAGTACAACGCATTCATTTCTCACAGTACAGCAGTGACATAAGTCTACTCACATGCAGGTCCTTTGGATTTGCTGGGCCAACCTAGGACAGAGAAAAGGAAAATTTGGGATTAATATTATGCTTGCCTTAATTCATCCTTAAACAGAACTGCTTAAAATTAGACGTTGTGTGACTTTGAGATCCCTATTACTCCTTTGAAACCAGCTGCTTAAATAGCACTGCCTAGATCAGTGTAGTAACAGTCTGAATATGAGTTTAATTCTGGGCCCATCTGCACCCTAGCTGCTTGTATAGCCTGACCATTATTCTGTGATTCCTGACCGTGTTGTTCCATACCACTCTGCTCATACTGAGGTCTCCACAGGGACTGGAAAGAGGAATCACACCAGATCCTGCTCTCCTTTCTCTCCATAGAGAACTGCACACTTCTTTGGGCTGACCCTGTAACTTCTCCAAACCCACACTGAGATAAAGCACACAGGTCAGAGTCAAGATCCTCTGTTCATGCACAATGCCTCCCCACATTTCTGTATGGCCATCCAGCATCCTTGTTTTCCAGACCATTGAATTTCATCCCTAGCTGTACAGACACCTTCCTTTCAGCTGTACAGAGACAAAGGAAACGTTTGCTTTGCACAGATTCCCAAAGAACAGGAACAAGTCTGAATCTGCTTGATGACTGGAGCGCACGCTAACAAGCTCTCTGTGCAATGCAAACAAATACCAGCAACATCCAAGAGCTTCTGTGCAGAACAACCTTGGCACTGAAAAAACCTTAGAAGAGCAAGCTGCAGACTGTCTGCCTTTGTGTCAGAGACAATACGCAGGAATGAAGAGGTCTCAGTTTATTCAAGTTCAATTTATCACTTTAATGGCAATCCTAAAAATTCAAGAGGTAGGCATACTGCATTTCACATGTGATCAGTCAACGAACATTAGGCTGCGTCTAAATCTAAATGGGTTTAGATTCACCAAGCACACATTATAAATATTTTTAAAAGATTAATATTTGAAGCCTTTCCTTCATGGGTATTTCTATTTGATTAATTGAGGTTACTTAATCCTTATACCAACACCTTTACATTTTCCAGGACCAGGTGATGCTATTACCAACCTATGTTGGTGCAACCTATGTTTTCAGAGGTTTCTGACAGAGCTGGTTATGAATCCAAGGGGGATTACAGCATTTGGAACTCAAATGGCAGGAAGCTTTCTGAGTATTTTAGAGACTATGTGTTAAAATTTAATGAACAACTTATTCTGATGCACCCTCATCTTTTCAAAAATAGCCTGGCCAGACAGGAAGACCCTTGTGAATGAGATAGAAACACAAGGCCTTGGAGAGCTTGGTAATAAACTTAAGGGCCACAGATAGGAGGGAGAAAAAGAAAAAGAATTAGAAAAATCTCAGCAACAAAGAAAGAATAGAGAAGCTTTATCTGTAGAAAAGCAGACCAAAGGGTTGTTACTGCTCCTCTCCAACATTTCAAAAATTTTCATCTCTACCTCCTAAGCCCCCTGGCTCCTAGCTACATTCCAGATGAACTAAAGAAAACAGAAGAGACGGGTGGAAGAACAAAGCCTCAGCATTTCAGGTGTTTGCTTTCCAAGTCTCCTTGCTTGCCTTCATTATTTCCCACAACTAATCCTGAAGAACTTGCTAGATGGGGAACAATGGCATGACAGTGATAAGGCTCAGAAAAATATTTCTGAACAGCGGTGAAGTTCCCATAGATTGTCCTTTTCTGACATGGCCTCATGGCTTCCTCATCAGCAAATGCTGCCTCTTCTGTTAAAACATGTGCAGTGGTTATTTTTGTATTAATGGATATCTTCCAGTGGAAACAGAGATGTTTCCCCAAATTCTGCAGTGTGCTTAGTGACTAAGCAACTTAAAATACTCATCTCCTGGCACTCCAGGATATTTGGATAGATTGCTTGAGACAAAGCACTGAAGATTCTTCTTAAGAATCCATGCATAAATAAAATCCATTTATTACCAGAGGACAGACCAGATGCTCGCTGACTGGAAATGAGTCTGCCCTCTGCATTAACCACATAGCAAAGAGAACACATTCCTGACTAGAACATGAATATATCTCTAAGCCTCCTAGAACTCCAGCAACGGAATTTCTAAACAGCAAAATTATTGCAATACAATACACATCATATGGTTTTAAACATATGAATCACCAGCTCTGCTTTCTCACTCATAGCTGAGCCAGCCATTGTCTCCATGCTTGTCTGTCTGGATTTTTCTTCAGCTTTTGTAGCAGTTATGAGCATGTTACTTTGGCCCCGCATTCAAGAGAAGCATTACCACCAAGGGATGTGCTTCACGTTAACATCCCTTTGCTCTGTCTCCTCTGAATGACTTTGCTACATAAAGCAATAAGGTGAGGATGATGGTGGTTGGGGGGGACAAAGATGAGGGAAAGATGATTTTCAGCACGCCACACCGGCATTCTTTGTTCCTCCATCTGGCTCTCCACTCCTCAGCTGACTGGCTCATTAATGTTACTCACGGCTTGGCATGCTGCTGCAGGTGCAGCTCTCCAGCACCATGACACATCACTGAGCACCCCAACCCTCCCAGCACTTGGCAGCTGGGTTGCTACCTCCCAGTCTCAGAAAAATCTGTATATAGAAGCACTCCTCAGCAAGCCCTTGGCCTCCCCCAGGATTTCCCCTTACCCCTGCACGTCTTGCCCTCTGCTCCCCCTCTCCACACGCATTCACTTTCTCACTTCCCCGGCAGGAAACAGCTCATGCCTACCCACTGTAATCCTATTTGGCTGATGATCTGCCTAGATCAGTTTATACCACGGCTGGTTTCAGGTCCTGAAGCAAAAGAAACACAAAGGGAAACAATGCTGAACCACTCCTGGGTCTTCTGACACGATTAAATAGTCTTTTTAGTTAATGTGACTGTATGCCTCAAACGATAGTAGAAAGGCTGGCCAGTCTTGTGGCTGCTTCTCCGTATGCGGCACAACTCATTTGCATAGTGATTACAGACTTGATTGAAGGTGCTGCACTGTGTAGTGGGAGTGTCAGGAAGGGCTGGTGCACTCCAGCACCAGGCTGGGAGGTATATCTGACACGCCTGCACCTGAAACGAGGTGGTGACATTACTGCCAACAGCAGCAATACTTGGGGGGGAGAAGTGGAAGGGAAGGACAGACCAGAGGCAAAAGACCTTGCCTCTTCCTACTCTCACTATCTGTTCTTGCCAATTTGTCACACTTATGTGTGTGTGTATCCCTGCCTCTCCTTATCTACAGAGCCAAAGTCAGGCCAGGAAGACATACAAGTCTGGGCTATCTGATTTCCACAGCCTCTCCGTTCCAACCTGAAGAGACAGAAATACTGAAAGGAGATCAACTCAACTTCTCCTCCAGCAGCTTCCAGCACCAGCAGACTTTTCCATACAGGATCACCTCAGCTTTGAGTGCATCTGGCAACTAACATTTATTCTGCTCTACCACACAGAGGCCAACTGAGACTTCACCGTGCTGAGGAGTGTTGGTCATGGCACATTTTCAGGTGTCATGCTGTGTCAGACAAATAGGTCTTAGAGTTATGTCAGGAACTGAGGTTTTGTTTTTAGAGGCAAGCAATTGTTCTGCATTGCAACAGCTGCTGAAATCAAACCTACTTGCCTTTCTGGGACAAATCCCTCAAAGTTCTGGGCAAGAGCACACAAAGTTACTCCTTCCATTTCATGCCACTCACGATCAGGCACGTCTCTACAGACAAAAGCTACACCATTTGAGAGAGAAGACATGTTTTGGGGTATACTGGGTAAACAAGCACATACTTCTCATCATGTACTGTCTCTGCTGAGATCTTACATATCATCTCATTGCACCACTATATACAGTATTCACAACACTTATCCATCAAATAACCATCGGAATTGGAAAGGGAAGAGGGAAAAATTCAAGCTGCAAAGAGGATCTAATAGAGGGGTGCAGTTAATGGGTTCTAAAGTATCAAAACATATCACTCAAGAAAATACTGAGCAGATTCATCATCGGTGCTGAGAGCTGAAGACAGTCTGTGCTTTCAAAACTACTTCATCGGAGGAGTTGCTACAGGGCATACAGATAAGAGTGCCTACATGAGTCTCTCATTCAAACCAAATGTGGTCCACGTTCCTAAAAGAGTCAAAGTGACACCAGCTGCAGTGAAGGGATGAGAATGGAAGGGGAAAAAGCTAGGGGAATCAAAGTGACAGGATAAAGGACAAGCACTTACTGACTACATGAAAGACATGCTCAGATCAGACATCGTGCCTTCAGCTTAACAAGTAGCATTGGAGTTTTCCCCATCGGTACTGAGAGATGTGTACAAACGCACCAACCACCACCAGCTTCCCCATAACAATGTAAGACTGCACCCACACTTCTATTTCTCCCCCTCCCTGCAGCATATGCAAAGGTTTCACTCACCTGTGGCCTGTGCTTGCAAGATAAAGGAACCAAAGAAAACTAGCAGAAGAAATAACCCATGGCTGGTCAAGGCCAGAGACAATCCTGTGCTGCTCTTTGGTGCTGTCATTCCATGGCACATCTTTTACTCGCCCAAGTTTCTTTTTTAAAAAATTCCTGGAAAATCTGGTTGATCAGGAGCACCCAAGTCTACAAAAACAAAGACAAAGAAAGAAATGTTAAGTGTTGAGCCAAACACCTACAGCATCTGGGGAGGGGAGGAAAAGGGGAGATCCAGAAACAAACAGGAACACCCTTCTGCCTGGTCTAGCATTTAGGAATCTTACCAAGAATTCACAGTTCACAACATAGCAGGACCAGAAAAGACAATCTTCTGTGCAGGAAACACTACAAGGAGCTGCATTTTAGACAAACCAGAACTTCTCCCTCAGCCTCTAATATTTCAGACATGAAGACTGCCTAGTCTCAATTAATTTTAGCTTTTCCTTTCAAGACAGCCCCAGAGGGTATAGCACCTGGAGAATTTGTTTCAAAATAACTTCAAGAGAGCCACCCTTCCTACACCCCCACCGCTGCTGAGGTCTCTAACACCCAGCAGACTGCACTAGACAGCTTGGATAAATAAATCAAATCAAATGCTTCTTCAGCCACCTGGAGAGACAGGGTAAACCTGACAGCTGGCTGGCAGGCAGGCACACACACGCTTATGAGGGGGAATGTAAAACAGCTTGCAGACCTCAGGTGCAGTGTCCTGACGGTACAGAGCACAGTGATTAGAATTGCAGGATGAGATACTGCTCATACCTGAGGAGTGAGGGATTCAGCCACAGCCTTTTGTCCCTGCCCGTGGCGGGGGGGATGGAACTAAGTGAACTTTGAGGTGCCTTCCAACCCAAAAGCGTTCTGCGATTCTATGGTCCTGTCAGGCACTGTCAGTGCCAAACCAGGATGTAAACATGCAGGGTGCAGCTGAGAAGTGAGGAAAGCACAAAATGAAGGAAAAAGACCTTACCAACCAAGCATGGCTTTGGCCTGAAAGGTCTCCAATGGTAGCTTTGGACCCAGGGAAATACACTGTCGTATGTAGCTCCAATGCTCAGAAAAGCCAATTCAGATTAAAAGAAAAAAGTGTGCAGTGGTTTTACAAAGGAGAAAACTGGGATGGAGACAACTGGAAGAGTGATGGATTAAAAAACTCCACCAGAACAACCCACAAAACCCAAGCCACCCCCACTACCCCCCCAACTACAGACACATTTCAAGGCTTCTTTCATGCCATTCCTTACAAACATCTAAAGTTCTGGGGGTGGGTGACATTGTAGAAAGTAACATGTCTTTACACTTTGAATTTTGAGGGAAACCCCATTCAGCCATAGCCTCTTCAGTTAAATGTATATTCATACTAAAGGGAGATTATTTTTTTCTGACTTTCCCCCAGAAATCAAAAACTGCTGGGTAACTCCAAACAAATCTGAGGGGTGCAGAGGCAGGTATCATACTTTTTCATACCCCATGAGAACAGATGATCTGGATTAGTGCTCCTTCTATTAGGGAAGGCTTTCAGACCTTTTCAGTACTTCTGAGATCAGTCAACACAGCAGCCCTCACCAGAGAAACACACACCTCAAACAGCCACAACTCACATTTCCAATCCCTTCGGCAAAAAAGCAGCTGCATTAAGAAAGGGAATATGTAATTTGTCATTAAACCTGGAAGTCGTCCTAGTGAAAAAAGGTTTTTCTTTAGTTCCATGTCACTACTTTGCTCTGATTTACTTCACAAAAGGGCTATATACAAAATATGGATCTTTTAAGTCAATTAGTCTCTATCAAAGAGGGATTCTTTGTCTGCATACACCCCCGCCTTGAAATGTCAGTTCGAGATGACATTTAAACTGCCATGTGGCTGTGTCTGCCCCTTTTGTTTCCTGCTTCATTTGGAGGGGGAGGGAGAGAAGTCAGGCTATACCACTGTAGCACAGCCTACAGATTTCCCATGTCTTTCACAGAGGAGGAGCCAAAGCTTTGTTCACCAAACCACTACCATGCAGAAAGGAGCCCGGATGCTGCCACTCACCTGCTAGAATTCCTTCAGCAACAATTAGACCACAGAACGAAAAAGAATACTCCTTTTGTGAAGAAAGCCAAACCAGCTAGTACATACATCTGCCACCTCCTCTCAAGTCAGATCTCCAGCATCTATTTCAGATTCCCGTTCAGCTGGAAGAGGCCAGCACACAGCCTGTGCTCCAGCCAACAGCTGACTGCCTTCTTCCAGAGTCACTGCTCTGAGCTGAATTACAGCTCTGACAAAGCCATGCACCAGCTTCAACAAAATGGCACTTCTGATTAGATCAAGACAGGTCTGTCCTCTCCATTCCAATTTAATGAAGCCTCATTAGTATGACAAACTCCACAAGTCTTGCCAAGGTATCTTTTAAAGGTGGCCTTCCCCGCCCTCCGAACAGCACCTGGGGTGACACAGGCAAGGTAGGGAAGTGTCGGGGAAGACAGCAGGCCTGCCGGCGGCCTAGCTCTCTTCACAGCAGACATAGGCCCTGACAATATCCTCGAGTTCCTGAGAGACAGGAAAAGTTACTCATGCTGAGAGGATGTTAATCACATTCTCAAAACACAGTGGCCTTGAAGACAGGGGTACAGACTGCCCTAAACCAAGGAGTTGTTATGGGAAGGTACTTGGGAGTAACGGAACATGTCAAGAACCAGCCATAATAAGATGGTCACAACAGCAGGTGTGCGGATGCTTTTAGGCATCAAAGGTAAACTAACAGTGTGTGTAACCAATTAGCAGTTTTTTGGCTTGCCACGTTTGCAGTAAGAAATGTATAGAATCTGTGTGATTTCACCCAATAAATGGCTTCACCTAAAATTCATATCAAATTGCGTGTTGCCCATCGCTGGTCTCCACAGGGAAGAGGGCATGCAATTGCCACAGGGTTTGCCGAGCAGCTGAGATGTGCATTGCCTTGCCCCAGAGGTGCCTTCCTCTCCTAAAGATTGCAGGTGGAAGCCAGCAGTCTCTTTTTGGTCTCTAAACAGCCACCAAGTTAGAGATACCTAACCCATGAATATCTTCTGTTGGAATCAATTACTGCTTGATCTTGATTCACTGACAGATTGCTCCAGAGCACAACACTGTTTCTCTCCTTCCTTCTAAAGCCAGGCATGGTTTCTTCATTTCTTTTCAGCTACCAAGTCACTTGAGCCTCAGGTTACTGGGGATCTCCTGTCAGGTGCACAGGACTGCCTCACAGGGAACTCCCTCACAGGGAATGCTGTAAATCCCTGCTGCCATGCCTAGGGTAACATCCCACTAAGCTGTCATTGTGGTATTTAAAGGAGACACAAAGGCAGCAAAACCTTTTAGTGGAAGACAGCATCAACAAACCCCTCAATTGTTAGGAGGCCATGGGCACAGGTACTGCCTTGAGGATCCTGCCTCAGGCTTCAGCCAACTTAAAAAACTTGTTCCCAGCCTTGACTTTTCCTAGGCAAAATGGAAAGATGAAAGAGATTCTGGCTAGATAAGGAGGTATAATTTCTTCCTAGAGTGGAGCTGGTGGTTGGGAAGCTATTCAGACAGACATTAAATTCTCTCCAAACTAACTGATGCTTTAGCACATTCCTCATACTGACAGCACAGGGGGAAGAACTTCCAGAACTCTTCAGGCCTCCACCTCCAGAAGGTACCCGCAGTACACTGCAGAGCACACACATTTGTGAGACACATACACTTCAGAGATGGCTTAACAGTTCAGGGTTCCCATGAATCAGAGATTCCCTGGTTACACACAGCATTAAGGAATGGGCTTGTTCCTTTAACAGACCAGCCATTAGCAGCACCAGTACACAGAGCAGGGACACTTCAGACCCATTTCACATGCCACAGCCCAGGCCGAAGGGCTATGGGAGGATTAAGTTTACACAGAGATGTTTTCAAAGATAATATTTAGTACAGCTAGCGGTTCCCATAAATACAGTAGAGGGGAGAGGAGATTCTTCCCTGCTAAAAGTACATCTGTCAACAGAGGTATTTTTGTTTGCTTTCTTTTTAGTTTGTACTTTCAAAAACACCCTAAGTATGGGTAAGAAAATACACTATCCTCTACGGCCACAAAGTCATTAGCCACACACCCTCTCAGAGAATGCTGTGAACAAGGAAGAAAGTACCCATCACTCCTGGTTATAGCCACAGAATGGTTTGGGTTGGAAGGGACCTCAAAGATCACCTAGTTTCAACACCACTCCCCCTAACCCCCCCATAGGACACCCTCCACTGGACCAGGTTGCCCAAAGCCCCATCCACAGCTGCTCTGGGCAACCAGTTCCAGTGCCTAACCACCCTCAGAGTAAATAATTTCTTCCTTGTACCTAACCTAAATCTAAACTCCTTTATCCTAAAGCCATTACCCCTTGTCCCATCACTCCACACCCTTGTAAACAGGCCTTCTCCAGCTTTTTCTGGTGCACCACGGACATTGAATTGGATGTCAGGAGGGTGGACAGAAGAGTCTGAGGCTCTCCAGTTGTTCAGGTGCCTTGGCCCAGTTATGTCCTGTGTCACTGTTGCTGGAAAACAGGTCTTCAACCTGGATTCTTCACAGTTCAAGGAAGTGTTTAGCATGTTTGGAATGTTACTGGATTGGCTTTTACATACCATACTCAAAACCTGTCATAAGAAAATTAGTCATCCTCATGTACATAGGAAACATCTATTTTATCCACACAGTTTCTCTCTCACAGAATACTCAGAAACTGTTATCTCTTGAACACACACAGTAAAGGTCTTGGCAGCAGGATGAGTGATGGGTGTGCACAGGATACCTTTTGAAAGGCTAAGCCCAAATGCTGAAGGTTGAACCTAGTGTGCAGTGTGGTTCAGAGCATTTAACCTTCAACCTCAGTTGCTGATTTGGTTGTATCCTTATTTTGTCTGCTTTCAATAAGCAGTCAAGCTTTAAAACAATACGGAATTCACCCTCTTAGCTGCTTAATAAGAAAAATAACAGAAAAGTCAAGTCCAAGTGCCAGCAGAGGAAAGAAATCCCTAATTCTACTTACTTTCTGTAGCTAAATCAGTTGAATTGAAAGCTTTTAGAAATAGAATTGTATTTATAACATTTTGGAATAGCTTTGCAGGTCAATTAAAATGTTCAGTTAAACTAGACAAGAATAAAGCTCCTCAGATCCCAACCCCTGGCCCCAAACAACTTTCTATGCAGTATCCTCCTGAGAGCTGCAAGATACACGTCGGTGTTTTGAAGACTTTTTGTACGGAGGATTCATCGGGTATGTCAGCCAAATGATGGGGTCCCGGATCCCTCAGGGAAAGTCAGAGCAAGCATGTTTTCACCACACACTTTAAACGTCCATTTCTACACCACTGTCAGACACAGCTGCTATCCTTCTGCATGGTATCTTAAAGAACCAGCCAACCAGCCACACTGGTCTTGTAAATAAATCTGTGCACTGCAGTACTAAATTCCACCTTCTCAAGAAACTAACAGGCCTCCAAAAACGACTTAACTTCAGCAACGACTGCATCAGACACCGAACTGCAGAAGACAAACTGTTACCAAGGTACTCTCAATACATCAACATGTGTCACATCATCATCTTGAAGGTATAAAATGTGTTCTCTTCAACTGGCTTCCCTTCCCATCCTGTGATACAGTGGGGACACCACAGCAGAGCTTTAAATTCCTGTAAATAACAAACACTCTCATACTGGTAGAAACAGGAGTCAAATTGTTAGAAGCAGCCTGAGTCTTGTGAAGACTCTTCCCCATTTCCAAGTACTGTCATTCTCATGCCAGGTCTCACATAGTCACAGAAGATTTGAATTTTATAACTTAACAAAAAATAAAAATAAAAAAATTCCATTTTCCTTGCCTAGGTAAGTCCAGGAGAAAGTCCTAGATATCATTAGCTCCCTGAATTTTAAGTACTTTCCTTGAAAGAACTTTTTCCGTTCTACTTGGGAAGAAGGTGGCAAAAGATGAAAATCGGATTGTCCTTCCAAGTAAGGACAGAGAAGCTAGTTAAAGGCAGGCTGTGAACTTCCAGGCACCAGTAGGAAGGAAAGGAGAGCTCTGGAGGGGTGGGTTGGACAGTTAATGTACACAACATGGCACAGCAGGTTACTGCCTCATTACAAAAATACTTTTAGCAATGGGGTCACGTCACCAGTGAGCAAAGAGAAACCAGTTTAAAAAAAACCCAAAACCAAAAAACCCACAACAACCCTAACGTGCTGGATCTGCTTTAAGGGATTTTATACTTGTATCTGTTGAATCTACAGGAGAAAGCAGAGACTGGGTGATAGCACATATAGCACATCTCACACATAATCTTTCCCAGTTTTGGGTTTGCTTTTTTAAATATGTCTTTATTTGGGCAAGCATTCCCTTCAGAAACCATTGTTTCAGCATTTTCCTCCTGCTGCAGTGCATCAGAAAGGCTAGGTTTCCTACTTCCAGCTTTAATCAGTACAACAGCACATTTACAGAGGACCATATGCACAAAATGTTCCAGAAGGCTTTCCAAAAATAATAAGTCCTAAAAAAGAAAACTCGCAGTAAACCAAAATGGCTTCAGGAGAGGAGAATAAAGAAAAGCTGTGCAAAGGCAGAACCTCTCAAAACCACAGACAAGCTTGAAATGTTACTTTCAGTAAGAACAGGGTTCTCAAAGCAACACTGGCTTGGTCACATCACTTGTACATCACATCATAGAATTGTGGGGGTTGGAAGGGACCTCCAGAGATCATCGGGTTCAACCCCCCTGCCAAAGCAGGGTCCCTAGGACAGGTCGCACAGGGAGGCGTCCAGACAGGGCTTGAACACCTCCAGAGAAGGAGACTCCACACCCCCCTGGGCAGCCTGTCCCAGGGCTCTGTCACCCTCACTGGGAAAAAGTTCCTCCGCATGTTGGTGCGGAACTTCCTGTGCTCCAACTTGAGGCCATCACCCCTTGTCCTGTCCCCACAGACCACTGAAAAGGGGCTGGCCATTTCCCCCGTGTCCCACACTAGAGATATTTATAAACATTAATAAGGTCCCCCCTCAGTCTTCTTTTCTCAAGGCTGAAAAGCCCCAGCTCACTCAGCCTTTCCTCACAGGGGAGATGCTCCAGGCCCTTAATCATCTTTGTAGCCTCCTCTGGACTCTCTCCAGGAGATCCCTGTCCGTTTTGTACCAGGGAGCCCAGAACTGGACACAACACTCCAGGTGGGGCCTGACCAGGGCAGAGTAGAGGGGGGATGGATTGAAGCTAAAGGAGGGAAGGTTTAAATTGAATATTAGGGGGAAGTTTTTTACAGAGTGGTGAGGTGCTGGAACAGGCTGCCCAGAGAGGTGGTGAATGCCCCATCCCTCCTGGTGTTCAAGGCCAGGTTGGATGGGGCCCTGGGCAACCTTGTGTAGCTCCAGGCCTGGAGGTTGGTGGCCCTGCCTGTGGCAGGGGTGTTGGAACTCTGTGATCCTTGGGGCCCCTTCCAACCCAGACTATTCTATGATTCTATAATACCTATGGGCTGAGAGAAGAGGGGGTGGGATATAGGAGTCTTAACAACTTCCTTCTTTTTAAATCCCTCTTGAAATTGCCAGTGCACAGAGGGAACACACTGCTACACAGAAGACTCCCAAGCCTTTCCTCTCCCAGTGGCTTCCCTCCACAGGCTATGCTTAATTTCATTTTCAAACAGGGATCGGTTGTAATTACATTCTGGTTTGAGCAGTACAAGCTAGGAACATCAAACCAGAGAGGCACTCCAGGACAGATCACTGCTTGTTATGTGCCTTTGGGGGACGTACATGCACACTGCAAGGAGACAAACAGAATGCCCAGGACAGGTCCCCTTTGAATATGGTGTGAAACTGGCTTCCTGAGACTTTCAACCATCTTTCAAAGGTTGCACATTCAAGATTTCCACCATTAAACTGGAATGGGAGAGAAACATACCAGAAAGAGCAGAGAAATAGAGTCTGCAGAACAAAACCTGCAATATGCAACTCAAGAAAAGGTCAGTTTGAAGCTTCCACTTCTCCCTCACTCAACTCTGACATTTATACTTTACAAAGCATGGCTACTAGTGAAAAGAACATTAACAGAAATATATCTATATGGACACTATTTGCTGGAACTGAGACAGTCCAAAAGTGGGACCTAGGATGCTCTGACCTGCAGCAGGAGGGGGTGCACACCCACAGCCTCCTGCACCCACTCCACAGCACCTACCCTACAATTATCAAAGGGATTACCGTTCCTCTGCTCCCCAAGATAAAGCATCTACCTAACCACTACCAAACAAGCTCAAAGAAAACATTAAACAAAGGCTCGAGGCAGCCAGGGAGCACTGCCCAGTACTAACTCTTCATTCAGCAGCTGTCAGTATCTTGTCTGTATAACAGCACCGGTTCCTCAGCCTCTACTGACCCACTGGGCAAAGGCAGATTAAAAGCCAGAAAGCTGTGTGAGAGTGCTCCAGGATAGCCAAAGGCAACACAGGCTTGTCTAGTTAAAGGAAATCGAAGCCAGAAGAGGGGCAAGAGTTGCACAAAACCCAAAGTAACCAAAGGGGTATTCATACCATGACATCACACTCAGCATGAAGTGGGGCTGGTGGGGGAGCAACACATGGCTCCAGGACACATGGTGTGGGGCCAGTTCAGCTTTGGGACAGCTTGAGCTGTACAGGTCAGTGAGAAACTGCACTATCACCAGTTTTGTATTTTTTGCTATAAAGTCTCGTTATTAGTATTTCTCTCTCTCCTGCCCCAGTAAACTGTCCTTATCCCAACCCATGTGGTCTGCCTTTGGTTTCCTTTTCCTCTCACCCTCTTCCCCATCCCTCCAGAGAGAACAGCTACATGGTGCTCAGCTCCCAGTTGGGAGTGAAACCACGACACTCACATGTGCAAAGACAAACCCTGGATAAAGCCAAAGGCAACACCTCTACCACTGGGACCAGAAACTAGTGGTGAAGCATCCCACCAGTGACCTGGGTAGCTGCCTCCCTGAAACCAACACATACTCCTGCTGTCCCTTAGCCAGGCACACTGCTCAAGTGCTGCCTCCCTCCTGGCTCTAGTCATAGCTCCTTGAATGGGCCAGCTACCAGTCAAGCTTCCATGAAACACAAACAAGAAGAGATTACAGAGTCTTAATTGGATTTCTGCATTTTGTTACTTCTCCAGCGTGCTGCCGTTCAATGTCAACTGGCTGGGTACATGAACATAAAGGATACCACACATGCTGCCCAAACACCTCTTCCCCATGTTCCATTTGTGCATACAGAGCAGAAGCAGAAGATCCTTCCCCATTCCCCCTCAAATGGGTATTTTTGAGCAGACACATTTAGCTCTTCCATATCTGCAGGGTAGGAATGAACTCTGTCAAGCCAGTAGCAGATAGACAAGTAGCACATCCACTTGGGATGCACACAGGTTACTCTCTGCTTGGGGTTTCGGTGCATCTCCAAACACCCTACATGAATACACTCAAGCCATCAAACTGCTTGTCAAGAAAAAAAACCAACACTTCAGCACACAATTCCCAGTGACCTCTACTTGGCCTCACAGGAAAAAGCACAGCATCTCCAGCTTCAACTGCCTTTAAAGGAAGATTTGATTTCCTCAGACATTTTGCAAACAAATACTATGGTCCTGCCACAGCCAGTAATCCTCGAGCAATTTTCTGTCTCTGGGGACAAGGTCCCCTCAGAGTGAATTGATTAAATAAAGGTTATTAGAATCAGTATAAAACAAGCTAGTTTAAAAGTCATCCTCTTTATGCTTCTACCTGTAATTCAGTGCTCCAAGCATTAGCACAAAGAGATCAGCTACAAGAGCTTACAGGATATCGAAATTAGTATGTAAAACCCATCAAATTGTGAAAAGATTTAAAATTGCTTTCAACAGCAGAGGATTTTCATGTTTATTTAATCATTTTCAAGCGACTTTCTCAAGGGAGTTCACCCAATCCCTTTCTTACTGTACTCTTAACATCAAATTTGGTATTATGTCCATCTGACACACAATTTAGTCTTTCAAGAGTCAGCAGTTGTCCTCACCAAAGCTGTTTTCCTATTGTTGTTGCAGTCTGAGGCTTTGCTACAAAACAATAGGCTAAATGCACTTGCTCCATCTTCCAGCATTACCACTTTCATTTTCCTCTAAAGCCAAACATTTTAAATACAACAAAAAACCATAGGGAGGCGAGTGTTCGTTCCTACAAATGCTAGTTAGGGGTGGAGGAAAGCAATTAGCTTGAAACCAGCATCAGAAATTCACTCAAGGATTCTCCAGCATTTCCTGAAAGGACAATAGGAAGGAACAGTGAAGTAGCAGCTCTGGAGAAAGAGTTGAGAAGAAACAGAGCAACCACTTACATGGAAGCACGCTTTCCAAATAGGAAAGGTCTGAACATCAACAAATTTGCAACTGTCTCACATACACAAGTTAACTGAGCTTCTCATTCTTATCCACAAGAGTTAAATGTGGAGTTTCCAGAAAAGGTCCCTGCATAGGAACTGACAAGGATTTATATATATATATATACACACACATATATATGTATATATATAAACACAGAAGTTACGTATATATATTTATATACACACGCACACATATATATTAACCTCACTTCATTAAATACACAGAGAAACAACTGTTGGGAAAAAGGCAAACAAAATAACCCCCAACCCACCCCCCCAGACAAACTCAAACCCAGATATCATCTGTAGCTCCACCTGTAAGGTTCAGGGAAAGATTATACTGGGAATGTGCCACACAGTAGCAGTACCCAGAGGAGTTGGCAGCCTATCATTTGCAGCTGTCCTGGCCTCTTTTAGCATCTTTTAAAAGGCCACTTATGAGTGTCATTTTGTGGCAAGGTGAACCTCCACCTGCTCCCATACATACCCAGCCCACCTAAAGCTGCTTTTGGGGGGACCCGAATAGGACATTTAACAGACATAAGCAACAGTTGGCTCCGGACATCAAACGATCTTCATCTCCCTTTGCACTTCAGAATCTACTCATGCTTCACATGCAGAGGGAAGTGGGGGAGGACACAGAGAAGCCTGCATTGTGAAAAATAAATAGCTCCATTATGGCTCCACAGGACGCTATAAGGCACATTTGAAGTAAGTCACCCTCCTCAGCACACTAGAGAGCACAAGAGCTATCACAATGCCTTTATCCAAACAGTCACATCCCCTTCCCTAGCCTCCAGCAACAGCCCTGCAGCCTCCACCCCCCTCTCCAGCCACCCCGCCCCGCGCCTGAGGCACTCAGCATAGCTGCTGGGATGGCTGCAAAAGCTGCACCACACCAGCCTTGCAGAGGGAAAGGCAGCCCAGGGAAACGCTCCCACACGCCCTTTGGAAAGGTAGGACCACTTAAGAGACAGAGTCCAGCAAGTCACTTCTGGGAGACTGAGGTTAAATTTGATCTTCTCTGCCAAGCAAAGGCCTCACTAGCTCCTAGCAAACCAACCAAACCTGAAGCAGCTAACTGTGTTTAGGCTCTGTTTCTACGAAACAGATGTGAGAGGGCAGGAGTTTCAGGTCTCTGAAGCAGCACTCTCATTGAGAGATCTCCTCTTCCGTCCAGAGAAAGCTGTTGGGCTTTCTCACTAGACCAACAGAAAGTTTCAATCTCAGAACATAACATTAAAAAGAAGCCACTCTTGAGAAGAGGTAAAGGTTTTCAGAAGGCCTCTGTGGAGTTGACAGGTACACCCTCAACACCACCCTCATCACGGCAACACTGCAACAGTCCTTGCAACCACCGCAGGCAGACAAGCAGAGCAGGTGATGCTTTGTGGTGTCAGCAGTTGCAAGATGCCCAACCCAACCATTTTTATTTTCTTTTCTGGGGAAATGAGCTTGATCATCACACTTCCTAACGGCAGGAATGACTCCTGACCTGATGAGAATGAAGAAGTGCAGAAAGAGGTTTGAGACTGGTGAATTAAGACCTATGCTAGTAATACAAAAGACATTGCAACCAAAGAAAAATGCACAATGTAGAATGAGACTCCAGACTTTGCAGAAGCCCAAAAAAATGCTGAGGAAGGGTCTGGAACTGGTGACCAGCATGTTACTGGCTTAATATCAATTCTGGAAGGGTCTGGTTCATGGAATTAGCCAGTGCTAAGGGTTGAAAGTATTTTTTAGATATTAAGAAGATTAACCTAAGGTCTGCAAACACAATCATTTCAAGAGGCAAAAATGAATCTTCTGCTTCTCTAGACAAGAAATCCTTAAATCCCCATTTCCTAGGCCAAAATTTGTTCTTCCTGACAAATAACAGTGGAGGGAAAGCATAAGGGGAAGAGGATATTAGGGGAATGAACCAGTCTTGAACTCCAGAGAAGCAACAACGTAATCAATGCTTCCTTTTAAAACCACACCTGAAGCGTGGGCTGCTTCGTATAGGTGACTTGCAGAAGAAATAATTTACCAATGCTTAAAACAAGGCTCTAGAAGCCTTCTGGAAGGGTTTCACTTACCATCAGCTGGGTAATGCAATGATGTTGACTTGAAAAATGTCAACATTGCTATTTCCAGCAATGCCTGGCTTATTCTACTCACCTACAAGTAGCCAGCAGACTTCAGGTCGGACTGTTATTTCACTAGAATCAAGTCAGAGAAGGCTACAAATAGCACAAACATGGAAAATGAAGGCTGCAGCTACCACAGGTTTATCTGGTCTGTTTTCTTATCTTTCAATGGTGAGAGGCAAGTTTTCTGAAGTAACTGACAGCCACATGCTTCCTTCCAGCAGGCTCCCCGGTGCCTTACATGGAAAGCATTTCTTGGAAGCCACACAAGAAGAAAATTGGTTAGCAGTGGGATCTTTTCAGGCTGTGCAATAAGCAGCCCACTGATCTCAGGCTCCTCCTTGCATGCACCTCCCTCATCCCCGCACCTGATGAAAGCCTCTTGGCTGAAGCAACGTTTCTTATCCCCTTTCTCTTTAGCACATGCTTTTTAACATCCTTTTTGACACATTACAGCTATTTGCCATGACTCACTGCAGAAGTCATTGCAAGGGAGGAGATACACACAGGAAGCCCACGGCATACGCCAAATGATAAACTTCTGCTCAGACAGGTATGTGATTAGGCAAAAAAAAGCCCTTCACAAGCACGTCTTTGTCTCATTTGCAGGACAGAGGCAGAAAGCAGACCCTAGGAATCAGGCCACACCGTGCTAGCTGCTGTATAAACACAGAATGAAAAAGACCACCGCTGCATACATATCATGAGCTGTATGATTCCCCATTACATGGGGAGACACCAACCTCTTCCACCTGAACCATGACTGGTTCCCTGTGATCTTACTCTCACAGCAGGCTCAGAGAAATCCAGAACTATTTGGTCTATTGCAAACATGCAATAAAATCCGTGTCACACCTGCTCTCAATGTTTTGTTCGTGAAAGGATATTCAGGAGATTGAAAAGGAAGCAGACATGCAGATACAAGCTATTTTTGTCCCAGAACATACCAATAATTTGGCCCTGAAGCAAGAAGCAAAGAGCAAGAGTGCTTGGAAACAGGCTTCCCTCAAATTCTTGCCAGTAAATAAACTCCCTTCTTGTTTTTGGAGCCACAGCCACTGACATGAGCTTGATACTCATTAATTTATAAAGCCAGATTTATGAAAGGGATAAAGGTTAAGACTTCCCTTGCCAATGGTTCTCCCTCTCCAGTTCCCAGCTTTTCCCCCTCATTTTCAAGTCTTAAGATTGTCTCACCTCTGCCCTCATTTTCTTTCATTCCTGAAGATTACTGCCACACCTTCTCACCCTCTGTGCACACACATACAAGACAGAGCCTTCCCACTCACACAGAGATTGAACTCAGTTACTGAGCTCAGTAACAGTGTCTCCAGGACATCCCACGACTGAAAAAAAAGAATTGCCCCAGGCATTTTGGGCTGAGCTTGTAAGGTTTTCAGGGCAGTTGCTTTGTGGATTTTGGAAAGGTCCTGCAGCTGCAGCATCACCAACCTAGTGAGACCTGTGCCGGCACAGCACCCCCTCTACAAAGGCTAAGCTGTGCTCTCACTCCTTGGAGCTCAGCACAGAGGTGAGCATAGGCTATTGGTGCAAGGGGTTATCACTGCTCTACAGACCCTGCATCAGACCTCCCTAAAGAATCGCAACTGAGAACACAGGAATCCCCTGCTCCAGGGAAAAAGGAACAAACTGGCTCCTCTCCAACGCAACGTGCAGTTTCAAAAGCACATAGGTTTTGGGGGGAGGGGGGTTGGTTTGGTTTTTTGGGGAGGATGGGAACAGGGGGTGGTTTTTTGATTTGTTTTGGTTTTGTTTCCCAGTTTAGTCATGCTTCCTTAAGAGACAGAACCTATGCACAAGCACAACACCCCCTCCTTGGGGGTCAAGAGCTGCTGTTGAACATATTTCTCAAAGCATGCCTGCAGCACAGAGAGGTGCTGCAACAGCAGTGGGAAGTGAACTACCCACAGTAAACTGAGGTTCAGAGTGTAACATCTCCAGCGATCCTGAACACCGATCTTGTCCATCAACGTCCTTTTGTTCAACGGGCGTGTGTTCTGGCAGCACCTTGAAGGCTGTGGTGACTTTTGAATGCAAACAAGAACCTTAAGAACAGGCCTCTGTTTCTTCACTACTTCCAGTGCAGCTGTTCGTCTCCTAGTGAAGAACAAAGATGAAATCACTGCCTCCTTGCATCATTGTAACTGGCCCTGGTGGGATTCACAGGGAACCTGCTCCCAACACAACCACCAGCAGGTTTCACTCCCATGGGTTTGTCTTCTACTGAAAGCAGCATTAAAATTTTAAGAGCAGTCATAACAGAGCTAAGTAACTCTATGATTAAACCTAACATCTTCAAAAACACCCTTCTGCCCTCACTCTCCCAGGTTTCAGTCGCCTATGAGAGCAGACAGCACAGCCCATTGACTGGCTTTGCCAAGGGGCTACTCCAAGTCTGGAACACCCCGCAAGTTACAGTATTTTGCAGTTAAAGCTGCCTGTAAGCCCATTTTGCCTCACTGAATGTAGGAGCTACATGCTCTGACGAGCTCAGCAGCACTGTACAAATGCATAGGTGGCTTACAGGCCAAACAGAAAAAAGCTAGCCCAAGAGCACCCAGACACAAGTCTTCCAGGAAGGACTAGCAATTGCCAAGAACAGGCAAGAAGGGTAGAAGTACTGCACCTTTCTTCAGTGCATGGTCTGAGGCAAAGCCCGAGGGCCCTGAGGTAACCACCTCCCCATCTCTGCTTCCTTCCCCAGAAAGAAGTGCTCCTCTAGAGACTCATGTCCATCATCCAGACACTCACGTCCAAAAGGGAATCAACACACGCCACTGTCATAAGCCTTCCAAAGTAGGGCAATAACCAGCAGTCTCACAGACCAGTCACAAGGCCTGTGCCAGTGTCTCATCTCAGTATCATATTAACCAGGGAGCCCACACACACTTGGAACAGTTTCACAGTCATTTGCATACACAGAAAGCTGGTGTCTGCACTCTCTTACAGGTAATACAAAACTGATCTCTGCTTCCCCTTAAGTTTTTTCTTGTTAAACTATGGTAGTTTCCTTGACATTGACAGGAAATCCTGCTCCCCATTCCAGAAATCTTTTCCAAAAAATCTACCCCCACATTCTTCATTTGACACCCTTCTTAGTAAACACACCAATACTGACACACGCTTGTCCTTACACAGAAGGCTTGTGGGGAGCATCCCCGGACAGAGGAAAGAAGCTTTGACCACAGACAGATTTACAGGGAAAGGAGAAGGAGCTGTCTATGATACCCACACAAGGGCTTGGTTCAAAACCCTACCTGTTCTAGCTGAATGGGCAGAAACAGGGCACTCCTAGGGCAGCAACCTCCTATGGAAGCTGAAAGCTGGATGTGTGCCTCCAACCTTAAAGCCTTCTGCAACTCGAGCCTGCACACAGGTTGTTATTCATATACAAAGATTTTTCCATGCCACCAGAAGTCACTCCCAATGAATTTCTAGCAAAATCTATAGTCTATATTTCTTCTATGTGAAAAGGAAGAACTATTACGAGCAAAAGCATCACAGAATTAAATGCATTTACAGACACAGTGGGCACTCAATAGTCTTGGAAACCTGAAAGGTTGTAGCACAGCTTTAAACAAGTCAAATGCCACTGGGAGAGATTAAATATGGACTTCCATAACAAGCATTTCCAGGAGAGGAGGGTTTTTTTTTGCCTAGTATCATTAGCTCTGCTTGGGGCTAACAGCCATCAATCCACAGCAACCTTGTTACAGTTTTCAGAAAAGGTGGATTTTGTGGAGAAAAGGAAAATCTTCCCCTCCCTGCCCTAGAACTTGGGATAGCCTGTTCATTTCAGGACCACCTGAATCCAGAGCTGGACATGGTGTCCCCTTCATACTCTGTGGCACACTGCGGTGAAAGCCTCAGAGGAACAGGTCAGAGCAGCCAAGTTATGTGAGTGACCCCAACAAAAGCACACAGGACTGGAGGCTGTGGCCACAATGACTCTGTACATGGTGCCTGTCTTCTGCTAAGGGTCAGGAAGCTGAAGGGGAAGGCTAGTACCTCACAGAGCACAGAAAAAGCCTTGCACATTGTCTTTTCCCAAGTCTGCCTTCTCAGCCGCCAGCATTAAACTTCACGAGCAAAGAGAGGCATGATTCCTTCCAGCTGAAAAAGCAGCTAAGCTTTGCCTCCGAAGTCTCACTTTGATTGTTATATTTTTCATCTACCCAGTAATTAAGAGGGGTTTTTTCCCCCTCTGTAAATTAAAAGAAGCTTCAGGTGCTTGAGGGCATCTCTAGTACCTCACCCTCCAAACCTTTTCACAATCTTACACGAACAGAGGTAGAGAAATGTTTCAGACAATGGTAGGATCTTCCAGTTGACCAAGTCCCTTTAAGGAGTCACTGCTCATTAGGCATTCAGAAACCCCAGAGCAACAGGATTTTTAGTTTTGTTTTCTTAACACCACTTCAGCTCTCCTGCCCCATGAAGCTTGGCAGGGAAGTGCTTCAGTTTGATGCGAAAGAAGATAAGGTCTAGCTCTGTGCTAATGCAGGAAGACATCTCCAAATTCACCTTCCCCCAGAATGAAGACAAACACACCCTCAAAGTCAGGCATTTCAGTATTTCAAGCCACAACCCTCCCACACCCCCTCCCCCAACAATCCAGGACCAAGTCTCCCCGGGTTCTGTTCAACAGAGATTTATACAAATCTTCCCATGTGGTGTAGTTAAGTTATCACTGGGCGCGTGCGCTCTAGACAAATCAAGTGCTTTACTTAGTGCCCACTACAGCAAAACATGCACCTCACCAGCCTGCAACACCACTAAGTGAAGAGCACAGGCCACCCACAGCAGCCGCTGCCACCCCTCTCTGCTTCTTTCTACCTTAAGATTTTCTGTCCAGTAACAATTCCACACTAAGACTTCTGTTTCCTTTCCAGGCCAGGGAGCATCCTTGCACTGCTGAGTTTGGTACTTACCCTCAGACCAGATAACTGAACAAATGAAGACTTATGTCCAGCTACAGTAATGCCCACTCCTGCCACCCCACCCCGTGCCTCCCACATGGACAAGGTCACCAACTCCTCACGTGCCAGGCACATGCAGCTGAAAGCTTGGCAACCTTACAGCCACACAGTGGGAAAGCCACAACATCACAGAATCATAGGGGTTGGAAGGGACCTCCAGAGATCATCGGGTTCAACCCCCCTGCCAAAGCAGCTCCCTAGGACAGGTCACACAGGGAGGCGTCCAGACAGGTCTGGAATCTCTCCAGAGAAGGTGACTCCACACCCCCCTGGGCAGCCTGTCCCAGGGCTCTGTCACCCTCACTGGGAAAAAGTTCTTCCTCATGTTGGTGCGGAACCTCCTGTGCTCCAACTTGAGACCATTGCCCCTTGTCCTGTCCCCACAGACCACTGAAAAGGGGCTGGCCTTTTCCCCCTGTGTCCCATACTTAAGATATTCATAAACATTAATAAGCTCCCCCCCTTTGTCTTCTTTTCTCAAGGCTGAACAGCCCCAGCTCACTCAGCCTTTCCTCATAGGGGAGATGCTCCAGGCCCTTAACCACCTTCGTAGTCTCCTCTGGACTCTCTCCAGGAGATCCCTGTCTTTTCTATACCAGGGAGCCCAGAACTGAACACAATACTTCAGGTGGGGCCTGACCAGGGCAGAGTAGAGCGGGAGGATCACCTCCTTTGACCTGCTGGCCACACTCCTCCTGATGCACCCCAGGATCCCATTGGCTCTCTTAGCCACCAGGGCACACTGCTGGCTCATGGCTAACCCGTCATCTTCCAGGACCCCCAGGTCCTTCTCCACAGAGCTCCTCTCCAGCAGGTCATCCCCCAGCCTGTACTGATTCATGAAGTCGCACACTACAGTGTGAGGAAATGCTCATTATTGTGGAAGTAAATCCCTGTATCATTCTTACTTGAGGAGTTTTTACTTCTGTATTTTAGCTCCTCTTAGTCGAGAGGACGCAGAAGCTCATCCCATGTTAAGAGTTACCTCTAAAACAGAGCCAAACTACCCACATGCAACCATCACTCCAGCAATGTTTCTCCACAGAAATATCAAGGAAAAACAATGGGGTTTAAGCTCTTAATACCCAAATAAAAATTTACTTAAAATTTCTTTTGCCAAACACAGCAGAAAGGCAAAATAACAAACACTTATACCCCTGGGGTGTTCCACTGACAGCAGGAGAGACTGCGGGAATGTTTGAAAACATGATATTTGGAAGGATAGAAATGTTTTATTTATTTTAAGACAGGTATATCCTGGAATACATGCTTTCAGTCAGAGGATGAAGAAGGGTCAGAAGAAGTTATCAAATCTGAGCAGGCAAATGTCAAGAAATCTCCTTCCCACCCTACTGCACCATGTTAAACCAATGCAACAACTTCTTTTGAGAGAATACCTACAACCTCTTACCACTTCTTTCTGGATGTAGCCTCTATGAAGCCAGAAATAATAATAAAGGGCCTCAAAGCCCAAACCCCAGCAACCAGCTGAACATCCATCTAAATACAGATTTGATTAGACAAGCCTTTGCAATCCTCTTCTGAACCCCCTGATGTTCTCTGGCTAGGAGCTCAGCATTTCTCTTGATAGAAAGTCCCATGAGGGACACTCACTCACTTACTACTTACAGTCCAATCCATTATGTTAAGACATCCAGATCTATCCCTTGTATCCAGATCTACATAACCCCAGTGACTGCTCTGAGCAGGAGGTCAGACCCACAGTAGCTCCAGAAGTCCAGCCTTTATTACGCTGACTTTTCACAACCAAAGCTACACTTTCTCCCCAGTAAGCTAAGTGACATTATCCCTTCTGAGAAATAGCTGCTGGACACACCAAGAGACTGGCAGCTCGTTGAGAGATTTGGTTTCCAAAATGTACACAGACCATCACCTTCCTTGAGTAGCTTCATAGTAAAGAAACAGCCTGGCTCAGTTTTAATTAATGACATTTTTAAATATTCTCATTTTTCCTGGCTGTGTTCATCACATGCTCCTGGCCTTTAATTGTGATTTACCACCACCAGCACCTGAGAGCACCGCCTGTTCCCACCTCGACTACAGATGGGTAGCTAGGGAACCCGACGTACTCTCAACACCTCACCCACGCGGCTGTGGGAGAGTTCGCACGTGACCAAACCAAGCCCAGCCCAGCGCACCGCTCCACTTCCTGCGGCTGCTAGAGGCTCTACTAAGCAGGAAACAAGTAGAGACGCCCAGGCAGCAAGGACACAACACTGAGAGCACCACACAAAGCCTGCATGAACACCGCCTACGCCAACCACCTTTCTCAACCTCCCTGCTTTGTTTTTTTCCCTTAGAGGCTAACAGAGCCTCAGATTCCAGCACTGTCAGTCTCTCTTCTCACAAGCAGTGTAAGCCACAGGCCTTTCTCAGCACCCAGCTCCTGGGTTACAGGCAGAGTCACCCTTGCCATGGGATTCCATGTACTGTGTTTGCAGTTCTCTTATTTTCCTTCCCTTCTCCCAAAAGCAGAGGAGGATCTCTGCAGTAGTCTTTCAAACATCAAGTACAGAGGGCATAACACCAACCACATTCACAATGCACACGTGAAATAACTCTACTGAATTCATGGACTTGTCCCAGTACAGCTAATTAATGAAGCCAGCTTCAAAACATCTTCTTAAAATAATCTTATTGGCTCCTCCTTAGCCTCACCTATCTCCAAAAATTGGATTTAACTTGAAAAACAGGCTGCCTTCTACATTTACAGCAAATTCTACCATAATCATTTTAACTCCACAGCCAAAAGGGAGATGGAAAAGACCTCAAAGACAAGAAAGGCTGAGATAATCATTGAGTCCTAGAGAAAGAAAACAAAAAACAAACCACAATCTAAGTAGAATTTACTGATTTTACATTTAGTATCAATCTTCAAGGCTTGGAAAATAAAAAGAAACCCAACATAACCTTCTGAACTGTTTACTGTATCCATCCTGTGAAGTTCACAACTTGTAGGTATGAAACAGGCTGAGCAGCCAGCATACATCCCACATGAACCAAGCTTGTCTCACTACAACTCCTGGTTGAGGTGCACTTGCTCAAAGCCTGATCCCTACTACAGTCAGAGGGGAAATGGTACCCACAGGTGATGCTGGGTTCCGAACCTGCTGCTCTGAGGTTAGGTGAGATAACTGGTCACCAGCCAGTTTGACCCAAGCACTCTCCCAGACATGAGGCTCAACCTGTAAACACAACTGGCTGTTAAGGTAACAGAGCCGAAGGAGAATCAGCCAGGCTACAGGGGTGGGAATCTTCTTCCCAAAATTGCTGGTCTTTGTGCCATGTGTTACTTGATGACTAAGCTATGCTAATTAAAAACTCCAGGGATAAATACAGATGAAAAATTAAAATCAGGAAGTGTCTGTTCCACAAAACGTTGGGACATCCGGGGAGGAGGTGGGAAGAAGCAATCATCCTGGCTTAGGTGGAACGATATACGGCCTCCAGGATATGGTGGCTACTGAAAACACATCTTCCTTCCACTCTACCTGAGATTAAACCAGGTTAAGCTGGTCTTCAAGTTACCTTAAAAAAAAACCCCCAACATTAAAAACTCAACTCACTCATCTTATATCCAAACCCTCAGTTCACACATAAGGAAAGAGGCAGAGGAAGTCCCCTCTGGCCTGCTATCAGTAGAGCAGAAAGAAAATGTTTGGGTAGAAAAACGGCTCAATTTTCAATATTCCATACCATTTCCTTATTTTTTAATAACAACCACGCTGTTTTATGCCCAGAGAGTTTCATTCTGCAGCACACCACTTGAAATTGAAATATTAGCCTGGACAAAAGCAAGTCAAAATATACACAAAAGAGAACCTGTGATAGGTATAAAGGAGTGCAGGGGAATGTTGGCCAACCCCAGAGTGAACACCATCGCTACCAGCACTTGGGTTTTATGCTTGCCACATGACAAGTGTCAGACAAGGGGGAAAACAGACAAGAAAGCCCAGGTTAGAGAGCATTCAAGGCCTTATGGGAAGCTCTGCACAGGAACTGGTTAGGAATGCTTCTCCTCCCCTCCTTCTGTTCTCACTTCACAGGGTAAAAGTAACGGGGGAGAAGAATACTGTGTTATGCACTGCAACTTCTCCAAGATTTTTCTCTCCCTCTCACATGCACCACTTCAGCAGGCTGCCCACCTTGGTAAAGCAGGCTTCAAACTGAAGGACTTGAGGTCCAAAGTGGCAATGCTCATGCCATTGCCTCCATCTGGGGAATAAGCCAGGCCAACCAGAGCAGCAAAAAATGTTCCTCAGCTGCCTCCCAAGGTGAGAGCCAGAAAGCCAACCACCTCACGGGTGCGTATGGCTATGGTGGACCCTCTTTCATCCCTCCAGGGAAACCTCTATGCTCAGTTAGCTCTCTGAAATGCCTGTACACCAAAACAGGCAGCATATGGACAGGAAGAACTAGAGGCCTGTGTGCGGTCACAGGGCTGTGATCTCACTGCAGTTACAGAGGACATGGTGGGGTAGCTTTCCAGTCATCTAAGTTGTCATGGATAGCTATGTAGTGCTAAGGAACAACAGGGAAGCGAAGCAAGGTGTTGGAGTTGCTCAGGTGGATAAAGAGTGAGTTCAGAGCTCATATGTAAGGATTAAGGAGCAAGCTAACACAGGTGACACTGCTGTAGGTGTTTACTACAGGCCACCTGATGAGGAAGAGGGAGTCAATTAAGCTTTCTTTCTACAGACAGCTGGAAGTAGCCTCACAATGACAAACCCAGGTCTTCATGGAGGACTTCAACCACCCTGATATGTGCTGGAAAGGCAACACAGGCACATACAGTCCAGGAGATTCCTGCACAGCATTTATGGTAACTTTTAAACACAGGTGGTAGAGAAGTCCACAAGGAGAGGGCAGTTGCTGGACCTTGTATTAGCAGAGTGGGTGGTTGAGAATGTGAAGGCTGAGGGCAGCCTTGGCTCCAATGACCGTGAGACGCTGGAGTTCAGGATCCTTTGTGGAAAGAGCAAGGCAGTAAGCAGGCTTACAACCCTGGACTTCAGTAGATCTAAGTTTGGCTTCTTCAAAGACCTGCTTGGGAGAATCCCACCAGCTAGGGCTCTAGAAGGTAAAGGAGCTCAAGAGAGCTGGTCAGTATCCAAGCACCATTTCCTCCAAGCTCAAGATTGGTGCATTCTGAAGAGTAGGAAATCAAACAAAGGAGGAATGAGACCTGCATGGATAAGCAAGGAGTTCCCGGAGGAGCTCAAAGGGAAGAATGATGCAACAAGAAAAGCTATGACCCACCTGTAATTAACCCTGGTAAGGGATGTCAGGACAACAAGAAGGGCTATTTAAAATACAAAACAGCCAAAAGGAAGACTAGTGAGCCCACTGCTAAATGAGGTGGCTGCCTTGGTATGGAAGATACAGAAAAGGCAGTTACCAAATGCCTTCTTTGCTTTGCTCTTTCCTCCTAAGGCTGGATCTCAGCAATCCTAGACCCTGGAGGTAGATGAGAAAGTCTTGAGAAAGGAAGACCTTCCCTTGGTTGAGAAGAATTGAGTTAGAAATTACTTAGGCAAATTTGATATCCACAAATCCATGGACCCTAATGGAATGCATCCATCAGTGCTCACAAAGCTGGCAAACGTTACTGCTACATTGCTCTTAATCATCTTAAAGGTCACAGAAAGCCAAAGAGATGCCCGAGGGCTGAAGGAAAATCAATGTCACTCCAGTCTTCAAAAAGGACAAGGAAGGTCCAGGAAACTACAGGCCAGTCAGCCTTACCTCCACCTCTGGGAAGGTGATGGAGCAGCTTATGCTACGGTCATGTCTACGCTCGTGGAGGAAAACATTATCAGGACTGGCCATCAGGGGTTCAGCACGGGGAAATCATGCCTGGCCAATCTGATAGTCTTCTATGATGGCATGACACTGGGTAGATGAAGGGAGAGCAGTGGATGTTGTCTACCCTGACTTCAGCAAGGCTCATTTGGTTAGATGAGTGGATAGTGAGGGGGCTTGAGAACTGGCTAAATTGCAGGACCAGACACAGAGTCTAGTTGCAGGCCTGTAGCTACCAGCACACCACAGGGGTCAGTACTGGATCTGGTCTTGTTCAACACACTCATCAATGACCTAGATGAGGGAACAATGTACCCTCAGCAATTCTGCTCATGACACAAAACCAGGAGGAGCGACCAACACTCCAGAAGGCTACGCTGCCATTCAGCGAGACCAGGACTGGCTAGAGAGTTGGGCAGAGAGGAACCTCATGCAGTTCAACACCTGCACCAAAGGAGGAATAACCCCAAGCACCAGTACAGGTTAGGGGCTGACCTGCTAGGAAGCAGCACTGCAGAGAAGGACCTGAGCGTGCTGGTGGACAAGCAGCTCTCCATGAGCCAGCAGCATGTCCTTGTGGCACCCTGGGGTGCTCTGAGAAGAGCATGGCCAGCAGGTCAAGAGAGGTTCTCCTGCCCCATGGTGAGGCCACATGTGGAATACTGTATCCAGTTCTGTGCTCTCCAGTTCAAGAGAGACAGGGAGCTACTGGAGGGAGTCTAGTGGAGGACTACAAAGATCATGAGTAGGCTGGAGCATCTCTCCTGTGAGGAATATCTGATAAATATCTCACAAATGGATGTCAAGAGGACAGGGCTGGACTTCTCAATTGGTGCCCAGAGATAGGACCAGGAGCAACAGGCAAACTGAAACACAGAACTCCTTCTCAACATGAGGACAAACTTCTTCACTCTGAGGGTGGCAGAGCACCAGGACAGGCTGCCCAGAGAGGTTGTAGAGTCTCTCCTCTGGAGAGATCCAAAACCTACCTCGAGGCTGTCCTGTGCAGCCTGCTCTAGGTGATCCTGCTTTAGCAGGGGAATTGGACTAGATGATCTCCAGAGGTCCCTCTCAACCCCAACCACTCTGTGATTGTTTCATATCATAAAAATGAAGAGGATGTTGCAAAGGACTAGAATATGAATAACTAAGCACAGGGCACTTGCTCACAGGAAATGCCCTGCATATACTAATGGAGAGTAAAGAAAACCAAACCAACACCACATCAGCCTTCCAGTCGGTCCATAAAGCAACCACCACCCTGAAAATGAGCATTAACAGCTGCTAGGTTAATACTGCTAAGCAAAGGCGGTTATGCCTAGTCCATAATTCTACCCACGTAAAATGTGTCATGCAGCATCTATTAGTGATGTCTCTTCAAGACACCATCAACAGAGTCAACTTTAAAAGAAGCAACACTGCTTGGAAGTGCTCATAAACCCCTTCTCACAGCTAAAGCTTCCACAGGGGCTCACATCAGGGAGCCAGGCAGGACAGCCTCAGTAACATACATCCCTCACCTGTGCACAGTCACTAGTAAAGGTACATTTCAGCTCTGGGCCCCCTGCCCCAAACACTGTAAATCAGTCTCCTCAGATGGGCATCTTCTGATGGAGTCCTTCTCCCTCTTCCCCACTACCTTTTTACACTCTTCTTTTGGCTTAGCTTATGGAAGTATTATATCTACATAGGCAAAAATCATGGAGTTTGCAAAGGGATCAGATTTTTCTATCACCTTTTCCAGTTCTGCATTAGGAAAAAAATCTACTCTCCATCAAAACCAAACACAGTGAGACCACTGCACTGATATACAGATGCACTCAATCAATCTCAGTCTTCTAGGGAAGTTAACTCATCTAAATCCCTCCTGTCCCTTTATTCTCTGCTGATACTAAAAAGGGTCTCAAATCACCTACAGAGAGAACAGTCCCTAGTGAAAGGCAGCAAACTCCCTTACAAATTCACCAGAAGGCCAGCTCAGCCAGACTCAGGATAGATTATCCACTGAGGACTGCCACCAACCAGCCTCAAAGAACCCACTATCACAAACCAAAGGACTATACTTGGAGAGCTGCTTTTAGAAGCACAAGGATGGGGTGCTTATCAGCTTCATACTTCCAAGGAAAGGCTAACGAGGGTATGCTTCCTGACTTCCCTTCTTGATCTGTAAGGAATTTAAAAGCTTTGATGCAATCATTTTACATCAGGCCAGACCAGCACCTTCACCACCACTCCTCCTCCCCACCCGTGCCCTTTCCTTATGGCCACAAGTAAGATTCAGTGAAGAGAGACCCTATTTTAACAGGCTATTTTTGTGTTATCAAATTTTGCTATCCACCTAGGCTTCAAGCTCCTCTCTCTACTGCTGTGCAGTTTATCTTCACACTAGGAACAGATCATTGGCACAAATCAAAACAACCTACAGGTTGCATACACATTCATCCTGGAAAAGTTAGAGTTCTTTGGACCAGTGATCAGAAGTTAATCTCTTTAAGGGTGTTTAAAAGCATTTGAGAAACAGCATTTGTTTGCTCTGGCCAAGGAAGGAAGAAGAGACAGAAGTCAAAACACCTCCTGAGTGGCAACCACATGCCAACCTGCTTTCCTTCAGTGACATGTCCCAACGCATCACGTAAGATGCTACTGTATTCAAGCCCAATGTGTCCCACAGCAACAAAAAGATATTTTATTATTTAGTAACACAAAAACCCCAAACCACACACACACATCCACCAAGATACCTATTTAACCCAATTATACCACTCAGGAGCACCCAAAAATCTCAAAAGCTTTCAATAAGCACTCCTAGTGACACCCCCTCAAAACTCAAGCCTTTTCACTCAAGGTGGCAGTTGCAGGAAACAAGAACAACAGGTCAGCCCAGCAAGAAGAGTGGTAGCAAGGGAGCTGAAAGCCTTCTCACCGCTGCCAGATGGATCCAAGGGGAAGAGGGTGTAGTCAGAGGAATTATCCCTACTCTGATTTTCTGATTAGCATCAGAACAAAGGCTCACATTAGTTAGTCAGCACTAGAACTCCTCTAGAGAACTGGATAATAACCTTGTTGAAAGCATTAGAGGGATTTCCTTCCAAACAGCCCCCCTTCCCCCAACCTACTTCCCCTCTCTAAAGGGGGATAAAAGGGTGAGGTCAGAAAAAAAAAAAAAAAAAAAAAAAGAGAGCCAGCTGTATGTTCAGTTCACTGAAAGACAGATTGAGGTAGTTTCTTACCACTAAAATGTAGGATACACAAGAAAACTCCTTCTGTGATAGGTTTTCGTAAGTTAACATTTGGGAGCAAGTAAGGAAAAAACCAAAAAGAAAAAAACCCAAGCCAAATAAACATTTTCTGTTCAAGAGAAAAGGTCAGACAGCACAGGCAGCTCATCATGCATGCTTAACTCTGGAAGGCAGGAGTTCAATAGTTTCTACAGCAAAACCAGGGAGTGGCAAGAGGGTGAAGAATACAAGGAAAAAGAACAACTCATGGTACCTAAACACCATAAAACCCAGAGTAACTGAGGTGGCATGGCTACAAAGGAGCCAGACCCCGAAGACCATCTTAGAACCCTGGTTTTTAGAACTGGAAGTAATACTAACAGAAGCTGTCTTGCTGCAGGAGAAGACAGAAGGCACCACATTCTGACTTTTTCATTAGGTATCTGGCATTTGGACAAGATGCAGCCTTAAAAAGTAGAGAGTCAGAAAAAAAATGAAGTAACAGCATTAGCTTTCACCTTACCTGGTGTTGACACAAGCTGGCATACAAGGATTGTCAAGTTAGTATGATTCAAGAGATGATTCAGCGCCCACAGGTTGATTCACATACCTAGGAATGCACAGAAAGGAAGTGTTAGCTGGGAACACACAAGAGGTAAGAAGGGTACTTGTGGCATAACAAAGCTGGAAGGCTGAGGGGTGGGAACAGCTCTGTCACGTTTTTATGCCACAGACACCCAGCTGTGCTTCAAGCACATGCCCTGCTCACAAAAATCATGGCTGGTTTTGAGATGTACAACCCAAGTTGCTCAAAACCCAAGAATATTCGGAATTACCCTCACACATCCCATTTAAAAGCTTCTGAGTATAAAAACAGAGGGGTTTCAAGCACTGCAGAGTGTTACTGGGAACACAAGCTCTGTTAATTCCACATACACACCACCCCATTAATGGGGCAGAGCCTTCTGAAAAGTGCCCAAGACACACAGATTAGATGAGAGCTGCAGGTCCAGTTCTCAGGTACACACAACCACCCAGCGATCACAAATACTGCACACTTCCTGAACAAGCACAGGAGAAAGTAAATTTATTTCTACAGTGCCAAAAAAACCCTAACATAGCTATGGTTTTTTGCCTCTTCCCCCTTCCCATACCCTTTTCTTTCAGCATTACCACTACAAATTCCAAAATTAAAAAAATACACGATTATGAATAGAATCACTGGCTGGTCTGGGTTGGAAGGGACCCCAAGGATCACAGAGTTCCAACTCCCCTGCCACAGGCAGGGACACCAACCTCCAGGCCTGGAGCTACACAAGGCTGCCCAGGGCCCCATCCAACCTGGCCTTGAACACCTCCAGGGATGGGGCACCCACCACCTCTCTGGGCAGCCCCTTCCAGCACCTCACCACTCTTTGTGAAGAGCTTCCCCCTAATACCTCATCTAAATCTTCCTTCAGCTTCAATCCATCCCCCTTGTCCTGCCATTGTCTGCCCTTTTAAAAAGTTGATTGTAAGAGAGAGGTAACCTTCTCCATTTAAGAAAGCAGAGAAACCAGCTGAGAACTGGGCAATCTGGTTATCCAAAAAGTGAAAGCAAAAGCTGTGCAGCTAAAAGGAATGTTTGGCTGGCCTGCCTGAGGATCTCCTTTCTTGTTAAGACATTTCATCATCACATTTAAACATCAGCTTTTTGAGTCTCCCAACATACACCAGCCCCGCAAGACTGCAAGCCAGAAACAAGGCTGGAGATGGATGTTCTCACAGCTAATGAAATTAAAAGTGAGTCTTCGTGTCTCTTATTCCACTTAAATATTCATGCACTCCCCAAGCGACACGACCCCGCTCCCCATGCCCACGAAGCATCCCTGTCCAGGGGCCTGTGTGTTTTAGGGTCTCTGCCCATCACAAAGCCCCTGCACAGACTGGGACGAGTTCCCAGCAGGTTTGTGCTGCGTGTCACAGAACCAGCTCTTCACAAGGATGCTTCCATTTTACAAAGATGAACCACCAGATTTGCCTAAGGGCAAACAAGAGCCTCCCTCTCCCAAAGCCCTTTTTGGGCTTTCCAAAGGAGCCACCGGCCCTCAGAGAGGAGCTGTGTTTAAAGCTTTCAGGATGATCCCACACACAGCCCCTGGGTCACCAGCAGCATATGGGGCAGCAGATGGAGAAGTGAAGCTTTCAGACCCTTGGAGCAATGCTCTGCAATTCTGACACTTCTCTTGAAAAGCAAGTATGTTAATCATCCTTCCAGGCTGGTGCTTGGGCACAGAAGGGGTTCACCCCAGACTGTGTATCAACACCAAAGGACAACCTATCTGGGCTATTTTGGGGGGCAGTTTCTGTCTTAGCCTCTGAGCTTAATGAATCCCCACACAGCAGAGGATGATAAATCGCTAAGTCTTCTTCACAGCACATCAGCTTGCCTTCACTTTTTGGCTCAGAAAGCAACACATACCCAGTAGGCATCTTTACCACTCACCACCCTCCTGCCTTCCCCCCCATCCTCCCGCCCTGCCCCTTCATTTAAATAAGTTTTAATTAACATCAGAGCACCTGATTAGGTCTAATAAATAAAATGCCTTCCGAGAGTGACTGACACAAATGGGCTCCAATACCCAAAGAGGAGGCTGGCACACCCCACTGTGTAATTGTATTAGTGTGAGCTGCTTCTGCTTTCCAGAAGCTATTTACCAAAAACAAAAGAAAGACCTAAATATCTTAAATAGGTCAGAGGTATCCAAGTATTTCACTAATCTACGTATTTAAAACCACACATGTAAACTACCCCTCCTTTCACTGCAAGCTGCCTTTAACAGCTACCGGTGATTATCAAGTTGTGAGTTTAGCTACCTGTGTTTTTATATAGCCTAAGAACACTCTGAGCTCGCTTACAGGAACTGGGGTTTAGGAGGGTGTTGCTGGATTGGGGTTTGGTTAGTTGGTTTGGGCTTCCTTTCTAAAGAGATGCAAAGTATCAACAGGATTTCCCCCTGAAAGCTTACACTTCCTTAAGGGCCCTGCAGAAAGAGACCCCATACTCCGTAGCTTCTTTTCTATCTTCATTCCCAAACAAGATGCTAACTTGATCAGTGACTCTTTCAATTCCCACTCATTTTATTACAAAACTCCATTAAACCAATGCAGGAAGAAACAAATAGGATCAGCAGGAAACCACAGCAACATTTAATTACAAACCAGGAGGAAAATGAGTTGAGGAAAAAATGTAAACAGCTTTGAAGTCTTCAAAATGGTTCTGGAGCTGTTAAGGTGTGAGCGAAGGAAACTACAGACGCAGCCCCAGTGTCCAAACTGGTTCCCTTCTCAGCCTAAGGTTAAGATAGTAGGCATGTCAGCCTTAGCAAAGCTCAAACTAGTTCAAGGAAGCCATTTCTACAGCAAGCAAGTTTACACTGCCAGACTGAAAGCCACAGCACAGATACAACACAGTTTTTAATTTTCCACGTAAAAGCACTTCCAGAAGCCAGTTTCCCTTTACTATATTCTGCCAAAAGCTGTACCTCACCTTGCCTAGAAAGTTTCTGCTGCAGGGGTGACGACCAACCCGTCCCACTCAACGCTGACTTAAACTAGGAAGCAAATTTGCGGCTGGGTGCCAGGACAGCAGCTCCCCTCAGGGAATCCCCAGAGCGACACATCCACCCCTTGCTTCTTCACTTATGTCCCGCTCTCAGAGGCTGCCTGCTGTTCAACACACCAGCAGCAAAAGCAGCAGGGAAGAGGTGGGGGTGTGGGCTGGTTTAAACCTCTAGCTTCTGGTCCTGCAGGCCTTCAACAGTGTGAGCTTCTCACATTATCACACACGTGTCATCAGTTTAAAAATCAGCAAATAGGCACACAACAGGCCAGGCTTCACACCTGGTCTCTTACCAGCATCGTGAGGTTCGGTTTGAAAACACCCTGTTTGCAGAGCAAGCCGTGTGAAAGCCCCAAGCTTCCCAAGAGAGCACTGGATGCCACTCCTGGGTAACAAAACAGCACAGGAGCAGTGGATCAAAATATTTACTGCTACACACAAAAGCTCACTTCCTGAAATCCATAGGAAGCATTTCCACTGATTAAACTTCAAATCTATTTTTGCAGCTGCTCAAAGGGAAATACTGCCTGTGTAACTGCTGAACAGTAAAGCTCAGGGAATTCACAGCTCACAGGACTTCACTCAAGTCACCTACCTGCCCCTCAGGGGTTAAATTGTTACAATTCAAATAATTCCAGAATAGGTTCATAACAGAGATTAAATATGTATGATGGCACTTCTAACGACATGACTTTTGTCAACAAGCAGATAAATATAATCACAGGCTACTGTATTTCTGGCAAGAGAAATCCACTGTAACCAATGTCACATTATGAGCAAGTGTCTTCGCTACATATGGCTTCAAAGTCTTCCCTGCTGCCTCTCCTCTTCACCTCACTCCCACTCCTCAATCTTCCAGGCTAGCTGGCCCAGCTCTGCCAGGGAAAGATCACCTCTCTCCCAGGTAAGCCTCATCAGCTGGGATCACCTGGCTACAGCAGCCAACAAGTGGTCCAGAGGGCAGGGGAGCTGGGGGAAGCCCTTCTGCCACGCAGAGTGCATGACAGGACATGGGCTGGGAAATGCTGGCATGAAGGCTTCCAGGCTACTGACCACTCAGGAAGGTAATCAGCAGGCAGTGGGCTTATAGAATCACAGAATGGTTTGTGTTGGAAGGGACCTTAAAGATCATCAAGTTCCAACCCCCTGTCATGGGCAGGGACACCTCTCACTAGAACAGGCTGCCCAAAGCCCCATCTAACCTGGCTTTGAACACTGCTATGGTGGGGGCATCCACCACCTCTCTGGGCAACCTGTTACAGTGCTTCAACACCCTGGCTTCTCCAGGAGCAGCTCAGGTTAGCATGAAGAGATGAAACTGTCAAAAGAAAAGAAAAGAAAAGGAAAAAAATAAAACAAGACCAGAGTAAAGACCAGAGTGGCCTGACAAGAGGCTCCAGGTGTAACGTCAAGCCTTCCTGGGCCCACAAAGGCCAGCAGCTTGAGTCTGTCTGATCATAAAAGCAGAACAAGCAAGAGACATATTTGGGCAGTAGAGCGGTGGACGGCTGCAGAGTGAGCAAGTACGCTGATAAAAAGCAGAAGTGATGCAACAGGAACAGCTGCAGACACAGAAACCCAAGTCTGCAGCTCAGAGGTTGCACGGCCGAGGAGCTGAGGTTAGAACCACTGCAGACAGCTCTTACTGAGAGCTGAAACAATCCTCCAGGCAGGAATAAAACAGCTGAAAACAGCTAAAGCTCAGCAGAATCCCCACACCACTGGCAGGACACACATTCAGTGACTTCAGTAACCACTGCCTGCCCACTACCTCAGGCAGCCTAGGAGCTCAAGCAGCCATTTCAGTCCACCTTCCTATGCTGCGCTAAATACAAGCTCTGCCTGGAAACTACTCAGCGGAGACACGGTGCACTGAGCTCCTCAAGGACCACTCAAAGGCTGCATGACATGCAAAGAGGAGGGGGAAAAACCAGAGCCTCCACTACAGCGATACAGTGGTTGGGAAATTTCAACACACAGATCAGTACTTTCCCAGGCCTGGGACACACCGAAGCATCTGCGTAAAACACCTTTAAAGCATGAGGGCATCTGGGCTTTGAAAGGGACTCGTCTGAGAAGAGGTTATGGCTCCCTTGTCATATTCCTGAAGGGAGCATACAAACAGGAGGGGAATCAACTTTTTAAAAGGGCAGACAATGACAGGACAAGGAGGATGGATCGAAGCTAAAGGAAGGAAAGTTTGAATTAGGTATGAGGGGGAAATTTTTTACAGAGAGAGTGGTGCTGGAACAGGCTGCCCAGAGAGGGGGTGGATGCCCCGTCCCTGGAGGTGTTCAAGGCCAGGTTGGATGGGGCCCTGGGCAACCTTGTGTAGCTCCAAGCCTGGAGGTTGGTGGCCCTGCCTGTGGCAGGGGGGTTGGAGCTCTGTGATTCTTGGGGTCCCTTCCAACCCATGCCATTCTATGATTCTCTGATTCTATGTGGGGCTCTGCACTACAACGTGGTGTGACACTATAAAGCAACTTTGATTTTAAGAGCTAGTTAGATGATGCTGCAGATCTTTCAGGCATATTCCCTTCATCCCGGTGGCCTCTCAAAACATCCTGCTTTGGGATGGCAGTCTCTTCACTAGTGGTCCCTATGACATCGTTTACACAAACGGGCTGAGCCAATTTAAGAGGGCAAATGAAACTCCAAACACACACACAACTTTCTTCAAGTTTTGCTTACACAATTGCTACCACAAGTGACACACAAGCTATAAAAAGACAGAACCATGACCTGTAAAACTTCCAGTGCCCCAACCAGCCACCAGAATACAATACTGGAAAGAATTATTCTC
Source organism: Gallinula chloropus (assembly GCF_964237585.1). Classification (NCBI taxonomy): domain Eukaryota; kingdom Metazoa; phylum Chordata; class Aves; order Gruiformes; family Rallidae; genus Gallinula; species Gallinula chloropus. Next base: position 43,037,848 of record NC_140088.1, on the reverse strand, counting down.
CCTGCCTAGAAAAATATACCCCCCCCCCCCCAAAACACTGCAGCACGAAAAGGAGGAGGCTAAGAAATTTATGACAGACATCTGAAAAAGTGGCAGCAGATGAAATCAACAATAAGCTGCAGACACAAAAGCACTGGTGTTTAATATGCAAATTCTCTTTCTGATTCGGTGTTTCGCCTCCCTTTGATGTACACAGACAAGTTCTAACTAGAAATGCAGGCTGGGCAGAGTCCCCTCTCACCACTATCTCCAGTATTATTTTTTTTCCTAAGCAACAGTTAAGTGCTCTGCAAATAACTGTATCACTTCTGCTTCTGTTCCGAGAGGAAAAGAAACCCCCCCCCAAAAAGAGAAGTATAAAACCTGCTGTTACTATTCACGGAGAGAGGCAATGCCTTGCCGGCTCTGACGCAGGATGCAAGCTGGTGCCTAATATCTATAGCGCAGCCTAGGAGAAGAGAAGGGCGAGCTGAACAACAAGCAGAGGATGGCAAAGATGCTTTGGAAGAGATCCAGATGTCTTGAGCTTAGTCCTAGCACATGAAAAATTAAAGAGGTTAAACCCTCCTCTTAAGGACTTTAATTCCCATTGTTCTGACCACGATTCTCCTGAACAAGGTACACTGCTCCAGAAACCTCAGGAATTGCAGTGACAACAGACTCCTGCCAAAAGAAGCACTGTTGCATAATAGCATTATGGGAAGAGGCACAGAGAGCCACTAGGAAGCACAACCAGACCCGTGCCAAACCCCAGCTGCCCATCAGCTCAGTTCAGCACCCGACTGCTCTGAGAACTACTTCAGAGTATTTTCAGCCGATGTGGTTACTTCCTCTCACCTCCTTCTACCCACCAAAACCCAGGTTGCTGCAGCCCCACCGAGATCTAGCCCACTCCCAACAACAACGTGACCCCCTTGAGAATAAGCCCACCTACAACTACTGTGCTGGCGTTCATCTCTTTAAAAGGAGATGGAGAGAAACCGCGCTGCTGTCCACAGTGAGCGAATTTATTAGAAACCACAGCTACCACGGCATGCTTTTTTAAATCTTTTCTACTCCCTTTTAGGGAGCCCTTGCCTCTCAGTTCTTGCGAGCCCAGTGGGGCTATTTCTGAGTACCAGATGCTCCGGGGATTGAGGAGAGATTCGCTACACGCGTGTGGAGGTTGAGCCTAAGCCCAGCACACGTGTAGCGGCAGCTGCCAGGGAACCTCCGGCCTCGAGGCGCTGGCAAAGCACCATAAATACGAAGGCAAAGGTGAAGCCCTGACAAACGTGAAGTTCCTCATCTGCAGGAGGGCCTCTGCTAACACCTCCACCACCCCAGGCACTGCTCTGCCCCGGTCTCTCTGCGAAACCAGAGCCAGGGGAAGGCGATCAACACTCCCCGGCTATCGCTCCCAAGGTTTTCAAGTCCCAGAGGTTCATCCCCCACCGGGGAGGGTCCAGAAGCCCAGAGGTTCCCTTCAGAGACCGCGGACCCCAGAGAGAAACCCCCACTCTGCCGCCACCAGCGGCTGTCACACCAGGGCACCGCAGGTGACGTTACGTAACGGGCCCAGCACCGACCCCCCCCGGCTGAAGGGACTCCGGCCGCGGCCCCGCAGAGAGCAAACACGGCCGCGAGCCCAGGGACCACCGGCCCCGGGAAGCGCCGCCAAGACTTTCCGCCCCAGCCAGCGCCCGCCCCCGCCGCCCAGCCCTGCGCCGGAACGCGCTCCCGTGCGACGCCAATCCCCTGCCCGAGCCAGGCCCCAGCCCTGCCCCGCCGCACCGGCCGGACCCTCAGTGGCGCAGCTCCCCCCGGAACGAGCTGCACCGCACGACACCCCCCCCCCGCCGCCCCGCCGCGGGCAGCTTACCGGGCATCTCGGCGGTGGGTGGCGAGACGAGGCCGCGGCCGTGCGCCTGGTCAGGCGGAGACGGCGCAGTACGTGGCGGCGGGGCGGCGGTGCCGCAGCGGTGGGGCTGAAGGTCGGCGGCCACACGCCCCGACCGCCCCGGCGTCTCGCCCGCCCAACGCCCCGACTGCCGCCCGCCAGGCCCCACCCCGCACGCCGCCGACCGGGACGCGCGGGGCGGGGCGGGACGGGCCTTAAAGGGGCCGCGTGGCGGCGGCAGCGGGTGGCGCGGCGGGACCGGTTGGGGGCGCTGTGGTGCGGGGACAGGGCGGGGCGGGGGGCGACGATGGGCGGGACGGAACGGGGCGAGGGGAGGGGCGGGGCGGGGCGAGGGGAGGGGCGGGGCGGGGCGAGGGGAGGGGCGGGGCGGAGCGGCGCGGCGCCGGGACCGGGGGCAGCGCCCAGCCCGGTTAACCGGCGGGGAGCTGCTGCTTATGGGCTACGAGCCGCAGCCGGGCAACGGGAGCCCCACTGTGACCTGCAGCCGCGCTTGTCGGAGGCCGGGGGAACGCTGAGACCCCGTCCCCGCCGCCGCAGGGACGCGCAGCGCTCGCTCCCAGCCCAGCGCCTGGTAAGGAGCCGGAGCCCTCTCGGGCCCTGCGCTGCGCTTCTCCCGGAGCAGGAGCAGCTCTGCGGCAGAGCGCTGCTGCTACATCCAAGCCGCTTGGTCGAGGCTCCAGCCGCAGGCCGAGGGGTATAAACCCTCGATGGCCGCTGGCTGTGCGGCTGTGAACCCCCCAAAGTCGGGCAGCAGAGCGGCTCTGCCTCCTGCCTGTCACCGCGCACACACCGCGGCGACAGCACAGATGCTGTGCCGAGCTCCCCCCAGCAGCCGCTGCCCGGGTACCAGCCTGTCCCTTGCCCTGTCTCCTCTGCTTACGTGCCGGCTGCTCCTTCAGCTCCCCTCCCCTGGCAGCCGGTGCCAGGCCTGGGTAAACAGAAGCCACGCCGTGCTCCATCCTGCTGCGCAGAGACAGGCTGGTGACTGGAAGGTCCATGGCTGAGCCGCTGTGGGAGCAGCCTCCTCCAAACCTGCTAGCCTGGGGAAGCTGTGAAGACCAAACCCCCAGGCTGGGACCTGTAAAACATCAGCTTACCCAAAAAGCCTTTGAAGCTGGAGGGTTGACAAGCACTAGAAGAGGCTGCCCAGAGATGTGGTGGAGTCACCATCCCTGCAGCTATTTAAAACATACATAGATGTAGGCTGGGCAGAAAATGGATTTAGAGCAGCCCTGAGGAGAAGGACTTGGGGGTGCTGATGGATGACAAGCTCAAGTTGGCTAACACTGTGCACTAGCAGCTCAGAAGGCCAACCGTGTCCTGGGCTGCATCAAGAACAGCGTGGCCAGTATGTCAAAGGAGGGGATTCTGCCCCTCTGCTCTGCTCTGCTGAGACCCCACCTGGAATGCTGCATCCAGCTCTGGGGTCCCCAGTACAGGAAAGACATGGAGCTGTTGGAGTGAGTCCAGAGGAGGCCACAAAGATGATCAAGAGGCAGGAGCACCTCTCCTATGAAGACAGGCTGCAAGGGTTGGGCTTGTTCAGCCTGGAGAAGAGAAGGCTCCAGGGTGACCTAACTGTGGCCTACCAATACTTAACGGGGTCCTACAGGAAAGTGGGAGAGGGACTGTTCAGCAGGGAGTGCAGGGACAGGACATGGAGCAGTGGCTTCAAACTGGAAGAGGGCAGGGTTAGGTTAGACTTTAGGAAGAAATTCTTTACGGTGAGGGAGGTGAGGCCCTGGGACAGGGTGCCCAGAGAGGCTGTGGGAGCCCCATCCCTGGAGGAGTTTCAGGCCAGGTTGGATGGGGCTTTGGGCAACCTGGTCTAGTGAGGTTGTCCCTGCCCATGGCAGGGGCGTGGAACTAGGTGATCTTTGATGTCCCTTCCAACCCAAAGCATTCAATGATTCTATGTGCACTTAAGGACATGGCCTAGTAGAGGACTCGGCAGTGCTGGGTTCATGGTTGAACTTGGTGATCTTTAAGGTCTTTTCCAACCAAACCAATTCTATGATTCTATGATGCTCAGCACCTTCCTGCCACCTCCTCACGCCCCATCTATTTACAGCCTCTCCCCTGACACTTCTGTATCCAGTAGTGCACACAGAGAATAAAGAAGGATCTCTGCTTTCCTGCATCTTTTAATTAACACTTGCCTTCTATAGATCTGCTCCATTATTAATATTTTACTGTGGAGAGTAAGCTCTTCCACCTTTATAGTGGAAGTACACATAGCTCTACTGGGAAGGTGAAGGGCAGTTTACTTGCCCTATTTTTCTGCTAAAATGCCCATAATATGATACAGAAGTGGCTTGCCATCACTTGATTGTAAGAGGTTAGTTAGGCACAGGACTCTCCTTGTAAGCACTCTGACATCAAAAAGCAGGAAAAAAATCCCCACACAGTCACCTGGAAAACATGCCTGAGGGCAGGAGGGGAATGAGCGGGAGCTAGATCTGCACAGAGCTGCTCTTTTGGGGAAATCTTGTGTGCGAGCCAATGTTGTTCATTCCATCCCTTCCACCTTCCCACTTTGCCCTGATTTGACCCATTGCTGCAGCTCTCCTGTACCTGGAGGGAAAGTTCAGAAAGCCACACACCTCTGAAGGAACAGACCTGTGAGGAGGCTGCCATCCCGCTCCCTCTGCTCAGCTTATGATTCTACCCAGGTGTTTTGGCACAATATTCCTAATGTTCAAAGGCTTTCAGGTATTTTGAATAGAAATTAGAAGAAATAACTTGTTGAAACATTTAACTTTGGGTAGAAGACATTTGAAAGCATGAATGCTGCCCAGCTCACTGGGACTGGCATGTCTAGTTTGTGCAACCCCACCTGATAAACAATTCATTTCTTATCCAGCAGTTGTGGATGTTGCTTTAATTCCACTGAAGGAATGTTCCTGCCACGTAAGTCTTTAGCCCATCAATACTTCCCTTCCTGGCAGAGATGTCAACAGGCATTTGGCCTGGCTGCAACTCACTGGCAGGTGGCTGGGGCCAGGGGGGCATCCCACCCCACATCACATATTGCCCCAATGCCCTTGGCAAACCCGCAGCAGCGTTATGCATCCACCTGGGATGATGAAGCCCCGTTTTACAGCAACACAAAGCATTGCTGCTGCTGCAGCAAACACACCCTTCTGCAACGCCTCCACAGACCCCCACAGGGACAGCTCCTGCCCTCCAGATCCAGACTATGGGATTACTTGGATCAAAGGAACATCTTTTGAGTGCCAGGCATTCAATTCTTATCTTCTTACCTTCTCAACTGCCGAAAGCCCTTCAGGTCCTCATGAAAACAGATGGTGCCTTTCACCCTCACGCTCACACCTGTCCACCCCTTCCATCCAAGGATGGACTTCACAGGTTATCATAGAATCTCCAGAGTTGGAAGGGTCCCATAAGGCCCATCGAGTCCAACTCCTGGCTCCACACATGGCCAGACAAGGCAGAGCACGGCACTGATAACCTCAATGAAGGGACTGAATGCTCCCTCAGTAAGTTTGCAGATGACACTAAACTAGGAGGAAGTGTTGATCTGCCTGAGGGTTGGGAGGCTCTTCAGAGGGATCTGAACAGACTGGACCAGTCTGGCTGAGACCAGTGGGATGAAGTTTAACATGGCCAAGTGTAGAGTGCTGCACATGGGACATAACAACCCCATGCAGCACTACAGGCTTGGGGGAGACTGGCTGGAGAGCTGTCAGGCAGAGAAGGACCTGGGGGTGTTGGTTGACTGCAGGCTGAATATGAGCCAGCAGTGTGCCCAGGTGGCCAGGAAATCCAATGGCATCCTGGCTTGTATCAGAAATAGTGTGGCCAGTAGGTCTGGGGAGGTGATTGTGCCCCTGTACTCGGCATTGGTGAGGCCACACCTTGAGTACTGTGTCCAGTTCTGGGCTCCCCACCATAAAAAGGACATTGAGGTCTTGGAGCGAGTCCAGAGAAGGGCAACCAGGCTGGGGAAGGGGCTGGAGGGAAAATCCTATGAGGAGCGGCTGAGGGAGCTGGGGATGTTCAGCCTGGAGGAGAGGAGGCTGAGGGGAGACCTTATCACCACCTACCTGAAGGGAGGTTGTAGAGAGGTGGGTGATGGTCTCTTCAGCCAGGTGACAGGAGACAGAACAAGGGGAAATGGCACAAAACTGCCCCAGGGCAGGGTCAGATTAGATGTTAGAAAAAAATTTTTACTGAAAGAGTTGTCAGGGCCTGGAACAGGCTGCCCAGGGAGGGGGTTGGATCACCTTCCCTGGATGTGTTCAAAGAAAGGGTTGATGAGGTACTTAGGGATATGGTTTAGCACAGGATGGCAATGGTTGGACTCGATGATCTTCAGAGGTCTCTTCCAACCTTGTGATTCTGTTCTGTTCGCATCGTCCAGATGCTTCTCCAACTCAGCCCGGCTCTGTGCTGTGACTACTTCCTGGGGAGCCTGTTCTAGTGCCCAACCCCCTTCTCAGTACAGAACCCCTTCCTGACATCCAATCTAAACCTCCCCTTTCGCAGCTTCATGCTGTTCCCTTGGGTTCTATGCCTGGCCACCAAAAAGAGGAGATCGGTGCCTGCCCCTTCACTCCCCCTCATCAGGAAGCCACAGACCACCATGAGGTCTCCCCTCAGCCTCCTCCAGGTTGAACAAACCAAAGACCTTCAGCCTCTCCTCATAAGACTTCCCCTCCAGACCCTTCAACATCCTCATTGCCCTCCTTGTTACCAATGGCTGTTGAGGCACCAGCTATCTAATAAGACCCCAAGAGAGGCATCACAGATAAAATATGATTCTTGATGGTAGTGCTCAGCTGAAAAAGGTTTCACAACAGCCTGAGCACTATCAGAAAAGAAAAAAGTCACCAAAACCAGCCTAAGAGATAGTTACCTCCCAGTCTCTCCCACTCGGGTGTACATGACAGCCACACACACTCACTTCTTTGCCTTCTTGCTGGTCACACCTATGTGACCTAGAACCATTAAGGTTGGAAAAGACCTCCAAAATCATCTAGTCCAACCATCCCCCTACCATCTATATTACTTACTAAACCACATCCTTAAGTACCTCATCCAACCTTTCTTTATACCCCCGAGGGATGGTGACTCCACCACCTCCCTGGGCAGCCCGTTCCAATGCCCAACCGCTCAAAGAAATTTCTCCTAATTTCTAATCTGAACCTCCCCTGGTGCAGCTTACAGCCGTTCCCTCTCATCCTATTGCTACTTACCTGTGATAAAAGGCTGATCCCCAGCTCACCACAGCCTCCTTTCAGGGAGTTGTAGAGAGCAATAAGGTCTGCCCTCAGCCTCCTCTTCTCCAGGCTGAACAGTCCCAGTTCCCTCAGCCGCTCCTCATGAGACTTGTGTTCCAGCCCCTTCCCCAGCCTCATCACCCTTCTCTGGACACGCCCCAGGGCCTCGATACCCAAAACTGAACACAGTATTTCAGGTGTGGGCTCACCAAAGCCGAGTCCAGGGGGATGATCACCTCTCTGGTCCTGCTGGCTACGCTACTCCTGATACAAGCCAGGATGCTGTTGGCCTATTCATTGGCAACTGGTTTCAAGTGAGATTTGTGCAGCAGGAAATCAGTTTTTAACTGCTCATGAACCCCCACAGCCCATTAGCCCCCCCGAACAGCTCACGTCTCCTGATGTGCTTTGTTGACTCCCACTTCCCTCTGCACACACCTCCTGCCTGGTCTGCCAGCCCTCGGTTACGCCTTCAGGATCAGACCCTGAAACCCACGTGCATTTTGCATGTTCAGCAGGGTGTTAAGTCATTTATTAATATTCAGAGTAGATGTAAATAGAGCAGCTCATCTCCAAAAGAAGCAAAATGGGAAAAACAACAGTAAAGCCATGGTGCACCATCCACCCTCCTACCTTGCTGGGGCACTCCAGAACCAGAGGGGATCCTGGACGCTTTGTCTCTAAATCACTTCAGCCCTCTCTCTGCACAGTTCATGGCCTGCTGCTGAACGACAGGTAAGGCTAAACCAGGCTACCAGCATCATCCCTGCCATGACATTTCCCTTCTCAGAGTACCATCAGTATTCACTGTGCTGAGGTGATTTTCCTTTCTGTGACCTGAAATGCAGCACACAGTTCTGGAGCAGCTGCTGGGGCAGTCACGCTGTTGTGGAAGCCAGAAGACCCCAGCTCAGAGCCTGGAGCTTACAGGGATCTGGGGCTTGAAGCTGTACAACATTTGTTCTGTACCAAAGAAGCTCCAAATAATAATAATAATAAAAAAAATCTCCGGGAAGCTACCCAGAACTTTTCTCTCTGAGGGAAACAAACGAGGCTTTAATTAATTTTCTTTCCAATACAGCAAATTGACTTCTGCTCCAGTTATGCTAGATTCAAGCCACACAGCACAATGGTACTAATTCCACTTCAATTCAGGGCTAAATGTTCAGAGCAAGGAACAGGAAGTTCCTGGTAGGTCGTGCTCACATCTGACATCAACAACTAAACCATCCTGGTTTTCACGGGAGCGGCTTCTTCAGAGCTTCTGTTTCTGGTGGTGACTGCGACGTGCCTCTGGGTGTGCACCACAAAATGCAGGGTACCTTGAAGGCACTGGCTGAACCAAGTTGCCTGGTCCTTTGCATGCTTTTAAAGATATGCCACATCCTGCCTCAAATTTCAGTTCATGGGCCCAAAGCTCTTTTAGTGTCTGTCCTAAGACTGGCTTACTGCTTCACTGATCATCCTAACTAGCCCTGCTGTCTCAAATTAATCTTTCTTAACACCAGAGTCCTGCCTGCAGGATTTCTTAACAGCAGAATAACATGCAATGTTCTGGACAGGGTCTCCTCAACACCTAGGAAAACCAGTGGTGTTCCCTCATCTCTACCAGAAACACTTTTCCCCAAAAAAACCCATGATGACGACACTGGTGTTCTGAGCATTTGCTTCATATGGGTATCTCAGAGCCACCCTGCAGTGGGCACCAACCACTTGCCCAAGGGAGGTGCACCCAGACCCCAGCAGAAGGACTTACCCAGGCTGTACAACACCCATCCTGCACGGGTATCTCAGCAGGGTGTTCTCCAGTGCCACAGACCCATACCACCTTGTCCAGCACCATCACATGAATCTCATCCCTATGCTGTGCTAAAAAGCCAGGAAAAAAGTAGTACAACAAAACCAAGCCCAGTGAAACTGCTGGCATAAGCAGAAAAATAGCAGAATCTGACTTGTAGACACCTGTATGAAACACCAATTCTACAACACTGTTATGGGAAAACATCTGTCCTAACCCTTTCAGTATCTGTTCATTGATAGAGCAGCTGTATCATTGCCTGTGCTACAGTAAAGAGGTACAGGGGACCCCCTTCTTGCTTGTCTGAGGGAGGTACAGGGGACCTCCCTATTGCTTGTCTGAGGGATTACTTTTAAAAGAGGCTGAAGGACAAGATCTCCTTCACTGTAAAATTCTGTGATTAATATAAATTACCTTGCAGCCATCCTGAGATCTTCCTGCTGGCAAATTTATCTAATATATTTAATGTGTGGCTTCATTATCCCATTGGCTATGCACCACTTAGGGAAGGTGCTATCGTTCCTCTTCACAGATGGAAGAGCGAGGCCCAGACCCCAAAGATACTCACTTAGAGCATCTATTTAGGTAAAAATATTTAATAAGCAGAGAACCGAATCCTGTTTAATACTCACTGTCCTCAACCCATCCTTCTTCCAACAAGAAGATATTCTAGGTTCTCCTGGAAAAGCAGCCCCATTTACTCAGCTCCTCCTTTCATTGTCAACTTTGAAAATGAAATTAAGAGTGTCAGGCATCTCTTGACTTATTCTTCAAAACAAAGGGTACCTGTCAAAATCTTTCTCTTACAGGGTCGGGCTTTGTTGCAGGACATTCGTTAGTTTCTTGGATTCCCATCTGTTCTCTCCAGATGATGTTGCATTGTTTGGCTACACAGAGTGGCTCTGTTCACCTCAAGGATGTGGTAAATCTTCATTTTATTTCCTTTCTATTAAACCCCAGCCCTTTTCAAGTTGGCAAAGCTTCATATTAAAACTACTGTCTGCTTACTTTCTTATTTTCTGAGGCAACATCTGGCATAAAAAAGTGAATGCAAATATGCTCAGTTAGGAAGATTTCCTTCTAGTTGCCTTCCAGCTGGCTTTATTCCCAGATATCAGCCCAACAGAAATTAAAAACTTACTTGGCACTGTGTCCAGCTGCACTCTCTTATTCTTCAGGTAGAGCTATCTCCCTTCCCAGGAAAATGTTGATGATGGTGGATTTGGATGATGCAAACCAGCTGGTGCAGCCCCCAGGGTTCAGGATGGATGGTCTCTGATGCCTAAGGAATTAGGAATCCCAGCTCTTGTTGCATAACAGAGTTTATCCTCTCTGAAGTGTAAACATCTAGATACACATTTGAGAAAATTAAATGTAATCCTATCATTTATGTCAGCATCAGCTGCAGATATTAGCCTGTACTCAAGCAGAATTACTCATGAGGGGGTTGGCTGTAGTCAAGGCAGACCCTGTAGCTCAGGTTATTAAGTGGTGTTAAAACAGCGGGGTCAAGTCAGCCCTACATGACAGCCTGGGTGTGCAAAGTAACTCTGCCTGCTTGTGAATGCTCTGCCTCCACAGCTCTGACACCTGTCCTTTAGTTCTCCCCAATTCAGGGGTCAGACCTCATAGGCTTAATGCTTCTTTGCCTTCTGCCTCAGGCTGTAATGTTGTGGTGGTTCAGCCTCACACACACTCGATCCCAGAGGGGAAACAGGCAGAGCCTCTGGGTTGGAATAAGGACAGTTCACTGACAAAAGCTCTGTGAAAGTAGAACAATAACAGCCTAATACACTCACACCTCTTAAGAACACAAAGTACCTTACTGACCAGAGGATTACAGAGCTGTACCACGTAAGGATAGACAAACCAGACACTCCAGCCACACTCATCCTGCCCTGGAGGCACCCAATAGCATCCCTCCCCAGCCAGCCCCTTTTATTGGGGGAGTGATGTCAGGTAGTGTGGGAGCAGTCTGGGCTGACTCAGCTCACCTGGGCTGACTGCCTGGGGAGGTTATCTCTGGCCTGGCCAGAACTACGACAAATGTACATCAATGCAGGCTGAATGCAAAGGCCCCATATACCTCTTCTGTGGATACAGCTAATGAAGCAAGGAAGGGTCCAGCTCCAACTCCTGAGCCTCCCCTCATGCTCCCTGCTGTACTTTGCTCCCAGGTGAGAGCAGAAGCAAACAATAAATCTCTTCCTTCCCCCTACAAGCTCCTTGGCACAGATCAGGCAAAAGCAAGTACAGTCTAATAATAAAAAAAAAAAAAGTAATAAGAAGTAGCAAAAGTAACTGATTTAAACCAGAACATTAAATACTCTGGAATATGTCCTGGTGTGGCTTCTGCTAGGGGGAGGAGGAGTGCTGTGAGATATTTGTGGTTCACCTGTTGAGAACTGGTAAAATCTATGCCACGGTTAAGGTAGAAATCATAGAGGAAGAATCTCTCACCATTCAGCTAATAAACACCTCAGATTAGTTAAAACTAAATAGTTTAAAATTTCCAATCTTCATCTAACAGTTTATTCTGTTTGACTACACTTGAAGAGTCTCACCAGTAATGTATTTCCCACCGTTCTACAGTAGCTTCATGTTGTGATTTCCAGGCTGTGCTGGAATAAACAGCACAGCTTGGAAACTGAAGCAGCAGGCAAGGCTGAGCATTTGCTTCAAACTAACAGTAAATGAATGGAATGTAATTGCTTTTCGGCTTCAGCTTGAAAATGCAATCAGTATTAGCATGGGATCTTCCTGTTGAGTTGCCACTCAAGTGGCACTTGCTCATGAAAGATGAGTCTGGGTCAATGCTTACTATTAATCTTAGTAATAATGGGGTAACAGTTGTGGTCCCAACAAGGGATAGAAAGCCCCTTCTGCTAGGTGCCATACTCACAAAGGCACTTCCTGCCCAAAACAAGCTGTTGGCCTATGGTACAGAGGATATTTCTGCACACAGGATGACAAGGTCTTCTGAATGCTAAAAATAGGAAAGCTCAACAGGAAAGTTTGCTTTTTTCTTTGATGAGAAAAGCAAGACACTGTATTTCTCTATGGATAAGTAGCTCATGGCAATGTACTCTGCAGTCCAGGCCAATGGTGCACTCTGAACTCTATACAGAATCATAGAATGGTCTGGGTTGGGAGGGACCCCAAGGATCACAGAGTTCCAACCCCCTGCCACAGGCAGGGACACCAACCTCCAGGCTGGAGCTACACAAGGTTGCCCAGGGCCCCATCCAATCTGGCCTTGAACACCTCTAAGGATGGGGCACCCACCCCCTCTCTGGGCAGCCTGTTCCAGCACCTCACCACTCTCTCTGTAAAAAACTTCCCCCTAACATCCAATTTAAACGTTCCTTCCTTTAGCTTCAATCCATCCCCCTTGTCCTGCCATTGTCTGCCCTTTTAAAAAGTTTCTCTGCTCCCTTCAGGGACTGGAAGGCTGCAATGAGGTCTCCCTGCAGCCTTCTCTTCTCCAGACTGAACAAGCCCAGCTCCCCCTGCCTCTCTTCGTAGGGGAGATGCTCCAGCCCTCTGATCATCTTTGTGGCCCTTGTAACTGTTATAACTAAGACTTTCCTCATACTAATTTCTGAGTGATTCCTGTATTTGTTTACTCCAGCTTAAGTTTGCTCTATGACCCCAGGGTCAAATCCATCCTCTGTGATCAAAGGTTCTATAACGCCCTCACAGCCCATGAACTCTCCATTACAAGTGAAGCTTGGCCAGGAGAACTGAGTGCCTGAGGTTCAGCAGCAGCATCTGCTGAATATTTTGGGCCAAAATAATAGCCACTGATAATGAAATATCCCCCAAAGCCCATAAAATCTACTCTCACCTCTATACCTGTTTCCATGGAAATACGCAGTGACGCTTTTTCCCCCTTATTTTCAAAATTTCCTCTGCCAGCCTAACATATTTTTTCCAGACCACCCTGGTAACAGGTTTTGCCCAAATACAAAGACTACTGCAGGTGTAGTACCCAAATACAAAGACTGGCACAAAGCTGAGTAGAGAGCTATCCATTGCGACCCCAAGAAAGCATCAGTGCGGCAACACTGCTGCCAGTCACACCTTAATGCATAGAGAACCAACTGCCCAGACATCCTTTCAGCTGGGGATCAACGTAACCTTTGAGGTTCAAGTGTTTTTGGAGAGACACCAAATAGCACCCACCACAGTGTTACCCAGTGAACTGAACACTAATAACTCGCTGTCAGCACAGTTCACATCCTGGTGGTAAAACTCCAGCTTCACATGAGGCTGAAGGCTGTAGTATCTGCGGTGCAAGCCTGTCCCCAGTGGCTGCCAAACATTTTGCTTCTGGCAATAACCTTCTATGTGCTCCCTCACCATATGTCACCATCTCCTGCTGCCCCCCTCACACCCTACCTCTTCTCTGCTTCCCTGCTCTGCCCATCTGCCCCAGTGAGAAGCTCTGTTTCTCTAGAGACTCATCTGAAGTGGCTGAAGCCCCCACAGAGGTGACAACACTTCAGCTGCGCCTCTGGGCTGTGAGCAGTGGGGACGGATCTTTGAACTCTGAAGGCACTCAAGGTGCTGCTCACAGGCTGCAACACCATGGCAGGGGGCTGCAGACCAGCACCTGTGACCTGGGGGAGGAAGGAGGATTTGCCTGCATCTCCCAGGCAGGTGGTTTGTGGCAGCAGTAGGAGGAACATAAATGCCCATCCCGCCACCTGCAGAGGAAGGGAAAGGCAGCCCATGCCAGGGCTGTGGTCAGAGCAGAAGCAGTGACAAAAGCCAAAGGCAGAGCCCAGGGAATGGATAACATGAGCCAAGACTGAAATCTCACAGGAAAGGACTGTGGCTTTTGTCAGACTGTTACACTGGCATGGTGGCACGATGGGTTGCAGTCCTTGGCTACCAGGCGAGCTGAGTGTGTAAAGTCTCATGGGACTCCACGGTCAGGATTAACTCAGTGGGCTGCAGTATCACTGGGGTGGAGGGGCTGCAGGACTGCAAAAAAAGGATTATGGCATGTAGGAAGGAGCTGCTTAGAGGGAATGGAGGAGACCAAGGGTATTGTTGAGATGGAGATCAGTAAGACCTTAGGCTGAGTGTCTCAGTAGAGTTTTAAACTACTAGTTAAACTGCTGGCAGAGGAAGGAAAGCTGTGCTGGAGAAGCTCAGCTTTCCAGAGAGCTGGGGAAGGGACACACTCATCCTCCTGCCCTCTGGAAAGCACTGGGTGCCTGAGCTCCATCTGCAGCTACAAAGGGAAGGACATTGTGCCTGCGAGATACCAGCAGGCTTCAGCCTAAACAGTATGTCAGAGGGCTGCACTCCCCTCCCCCAAATGCTGTCACCTTGCCCTTACATCCACAGGGCTCAGGACTGAGCAGGAATATCCTGGTGCAAAATCAGGCTGAGAGCTGGAGTAGCTACACAATAGCTAGGTCAGCATCCTCCCCAAACCAGTGTTAACACCACCTAAGAAAGGAAGAGTAGAAATTGCAAACTACATAGAGACAGGATTCAACCTGGAAAACAAAAGCTATTTGGCAAGGAGGAAGTAATTTGCCAACTACTGTTCCCAATGGCAAAGGGGGAAACAGGTCTGGAAAGTTGAACTATGTTGAGTAAACCTTAGGAGAGCTGGAAACTTAAGAGAAGGGGACATGAGGACACGCAAGAGAGGAGGAAGGCAACAGGCTGGTACCAGGAACGTGCACACAGCTAACCCGTGCCAGGCAGCACAGAGGTAAGCACTGGGCAGGAGCCCTCTACTCTGTCCAGGGCAGCAGCTACAGGGAGAGCCTGACACCCTGGGAGGTCAGAAGAAAGGTGATAGCTCCTTATGCAACTACAGGGGATTGATCTGCAATGACAAGATGTTTTTCTTGGCTCTGAGGTGATATGGAAACAGTTTAAAAACATTTGTAAGGATTAACCCAAGCAGAAGGGAGTGCAAATTACTCACTAGAGAAGATAAAACAAAGAGAGGGAAAACTTGAAGCTGAAGGTAACTAACAACATTTTACCAGTGAGCTCTATAGGTTGTGAAATAGCTCTCACAAGGAGAGCAGGGAAAAAGCCCAGGCAGTTAAGTTGGATGGGAAGAAAGTAATTAACACATGTGCAATAAAGAGGACACAGAAAAGTGACACAAATATTTCCACCCATAGTCCAAATTTTCCACTGCCCTGCATCTCTTACTATCTTAAACAGAAATGCTAAGAAAGAAAATGTTGATTAAAGCAGGAGTGTAACCTCACAGTACTGCTCCACCCAAGCACATGGGTTTTTAGACATTCCTAGCCAACTAAGAATCAGGTTTCATAACTCTGTGTGTGGGGAAATGACTCACCAGCAGTGATCCTCTTCAACTCCTCCACAGATCTCCTCCTACCTCATCCCAAACCTCCTTTAGTCTTGATGAGGTAGGGATATTGACTCCATGTTTGCACAGTGCATGTTAATGCCTCACAAAGTCATATCCAGCTGCTTACCTGACTAATCCCCTTCCAACTGCATTTGGGAGACCACTTACTCCTAAAGATCCACAAGGAAACCTGAAAGATCAGGAGCCTGGAACAGTAACCTGCCAAAAGCTCCAAGAAGTCCACACTTTATTGGCTTAATATTCCCCAGGAGGAGGGAACACATCTATGACTTGACACCTATGGTGCTACAGCCAGTATTAGTGGTTAGCCCCATCAGCCTGCAAGCTGGGCTCTTCACACTGCTGAGAGCTGTTGCCTGGTCTCAGGATTTTTACGTAAGTAATCACCAAGCTTTATAACTGTCCCCTGCAGACTATGATGATGAATGAATGCAACCAGATTAATTGATATGGTTTATTAGTGGAGTTTGCCCACTCACTGTGAGCATTCACCAACATAGGGATGAGAACAATTCAAAGTCTTTGCCTGTACAGTTTGAAACCACAACCAACCTGCACCTCTTCAGCTTTCTCCTGAGGACTCCCTAGGGTTTTCTTGGGTCTTTCTGTCACTCTGTATCCTTGTCTTGGGCCATTCTGGAAGTCCTTTAGTGACTGCCATGTCATTCTTTACTAAAGCAAAGTACATCAAGCTGCACCTGTAGAGGTGAAATGAGAAAATGCTGAAAAGTACTGGAGTCATAATCCAATAGTTAATGGTGCATTTGCTATTACTGTCCTCTGCCTAATCAAAATCAGAGTTGCTCTACTCCATGGCACAGACGCTCTGAAGCTCCACAGCCTGCAACAACCCCCTTTTTGCTGAGCAGGAGTTCTGGAGAAGGGCATTCTTCAACCCCACGGTGGCTGTTGAGCCCAAGGTCTCTGTAGAAATGAGGGGGAGGGGGAATCTGCAACCAGCACATTCAAAGTTGCAGAAGAGGTGTGCTGTGTTGCCTATCACAGCATCCTAGTCCTCCCTTGCCAGTCTCCCCCCCAGCAAGCAGTAGCTCGTGCTAGCGCTGAAGGGAATAGGGTTTCACAGCTGGAAACTGCTTTGAAGTGAAATGCGAGAGGTGTGCCTGTCCTTTCCATCTCCGGCACGAGCTCCCCAGGTGGCCCAAGGCAGGCATCTTTAGCTTGCCGTGGCTCAGCTTGCCATGTCTTAAACTGGGTTAGCATTCCCTTCTCCTTCCCACACCCCTTGCTCACACTAACTCCCAATACAGATGGGCTTGTGCAAGCACAGCGCAAAACGGGGCGGGGGGCCACACACGCACGACACGGACGGACGACACACGGCACAGACGACCCTGAAATTGCCGCTTGTATGAGGAAGATACGCGGGGAAGGGTGCGTGCGCGGACAGGCAGGGGCACGGAAGGACACCGGGAAGGAGGGAGGGATGCGCACAGCGCCGGAGGATGCCCGCAGGGAAGGACACACGCCTGGGCGGGCCGGGCGTTTGTCCTCCGCCCGAGCCCCTCGCACCGGCCCAGCCCCTCGCCGTTGGTGGGGCGGGGCGGGGGGCTTAATATCACCGCCCGGCTGTCCCCAGCCCCGCCGCGGGGCGGGTTTCCCCCGCCCCCTGCGCGGGGCCTGCAGCGCCGCAGCTTGCGGGCCGCCGGCCGTGCCCGCAGCTGCCCCGGAGCTGGGGGCACAGCGCGGGGACCGGGGTGCCATGAAGGATCCTCCGCCCGCCTGATCCCCGCCTGAGGCTGCCGGCACCGAGACAAAGCGCGGGGCTGCCTGCCGGTGAGTGCCGCGGTGGGGGGGACGGGACAGGGGAGCTCCGTCCTGCGCTGTGGGCACCGGCCCGGGGGGGGCAGGTACCGGTCCAGCACCCAGCCCTGCCTGACGCCCTCTTGCACCCCCATCCTCAGTCGCAGCCCGGGCGCTCCCGTCCGCCGCTCTGCCAAGCCCAGTGCGCTGCGAGCATCCTCGTTCACAGCCCGAACACCGCCATCCCAAACTCCCCTACCCCAAATTCCCCTCCCCTGGCCCAGACAGAAGCCATGAGCCCAGCACCCCACATTCGGAGCCAAACACGTCTGCGCTCAGAGCCCAAACATACCGCAGAGGGTCTAGACGCACCCCACCAGCACCTAAGCGCCCCCATCACCCCAAAAACCTCCCATGCACAGCCCACGCACCCTTAAGCCTCCCCCTCCCCCTTCCCCTTCCCCTTCCCCCCCCCCCCCCCCCCCCCCGTGCCAGAGCACACACTCCCATCACCTCCCATGACCGCCGAAACACACACACCCAAAAACACCCCACCCCAGCCAACCCCCCATTAAACACTGCGCGCCCCCCTCCCCCTCCCCCCCCCCAAACACCCCACACAACCTGGTTCCCTCCCTCTGCAAACGCACTCCAGCTGCACTCCTCCAGCCCAAGCATCCCCACCCCACCCGGGTGCAGGTGCCGCGGACCCTCTCCAGCTCATCCTAACCGCCCTGCCTTTGCGCCGTCCCTGGAAGACAAAAGGAGTCCGCACGCCCCGCTCACCCGCCGCCGCTCTCTCCCTTGCAGGCCGAGCCATGGTGGAGCCACCGGCTGAGCCTCCTCCGGAGCCCGGCCCGGCAGTGCCCGGCGGGGCGGCAGCTGCAGCGGGGGGAGAGCCGGCTCGCCCCGGGGAGCAGTCGCCGCTGCTGCACCTGGACCTGTACAACTTCGACTGCGCTGCGGCGGAGGGCAGCCGGTACGTGCTGACCAGCCCGCGGTCGCTGGAAGCCTGCGCCCGCTGCGCCGTGCGGCCGGTGGAGCTGCTGCCACGGGCGCTGGGGGAGCTGCTGCGGGAGGCCCCCGGGCGCTCCATGCGAGTAGCTGCCGGTCTCTACGAGGCCTACGAGCGGGAGCGCCGCCGCAAGCTGCAGCAATGCCGGGAGGAGCGGGAGAGGATTATTCGGGAGGAGAAGAGGCGGATCCTCGCCCCCATCGGCAGCCTGCCGCCCTCGCCCGCAGCCCGCATCGCCTCCCGGGCCGCCCCCGCTGGGTCCCGGCCCCCTGCCAGGGGGAAGTCCGGGTCCTCGGGGGGCGCGAAGGCCAAGAGCCACTCCCTGGACTCGCTGCAAAAGCGCCGCGAGGGCAGCTGGGGCAAGACCTCCTCCGAGTCGGGGACATCATCCTCCTACAGCGGGGAGAGCCTGCGGGACCGCGGGGGCAAGGCGGGCAGCCGGGGCCGAGGGGCAGCCGCAGCACAGGGCTCCTTGCTGGGCCGCAGCTTCAGCCTGGGCGACCTCAGCCACTCGCCGCAGACTGCGCAGAGGGTGGAGAGGATCGTCAGGGAGGTGAAGAGGCAGAAGGGTCTCTCAGAGGTGCCTGAGAGGGACAAGAAGATTGCGGCACTGATGATTGCCAAGCACCAGGAGGCCCGTCTCCTGCGGGAGCAGCGGCAGGCGGCACACCTGCAGTGGGACAGCCAGCGGCGTCTGGCCGAGCAGCGGAAGGAGCAGGAGGAGAAGGACAAGCAGAAGGCGCTCTTGCAGGGCCAGCGGATTTGGGAGAGCCAGGTGGAAAAGCGACGGGGGAGGCTGAGCCAGGAACAGGAGGAGGCAGCACTGCTGAAGCAGAGACAGCGCCTGGTGTGCGAGGAGAGGTGGCGGGAGCAAGCAGAGAAGCAAGAGCGGCTGCGGAGGGAGAGGCTGGAAAGGGCCATCCAGGAGGACAAGCAGAAGAAGCTCCATCAAGAGCACAACCTGAAGGTGAAGGAGGAGGGCAAGAAGGAGCACCGGGAGCGAGAGGAGCAGCTCCTGCAAGAGAAGCTGTCCACAGCCACGCAGAAGAGGCTCCGGAAGGAGGTACAGCTGCAGAAGGAGAAGAAACTGCTCAATAAAGCAGAAAAGCTGAAGCATGAGGCCTTGCTCAAGGAACTGGCCAAGCAAGAGGCAGAAGAGAAGGAAATGCTGAAGGCCTCCCTGGAGATGAGTTTGACCAAAGCTCAGGAGAACTATGAGCAGCTGGTGGAGAAGAGGAACCAGGAGCTTAGGGAAAAGTCCAGGCGGGAGGACATGCAGATCCAGAGAGCCAAACTGGCAGCAGAGAAGAAGGAAAGAGAGCAGAAGGAACACTTAGAAGCCCTGGCTAGAGAGACAGAGAGAAAGCTCCAGCATGCTGCCCAGGTGGCCGAGGAGGCTGTCCAAGAAAAAGCCCGCAAGGTGGTCTTGAGCCGTCTGGAAAAGGAGAAGGTGCAGAAGATGAACAAGCAAAAGGTGGAACAGTATGAGGACTTACGGCGCAGGGAGATCCTCCTCTCTATAGAGAGGAAGCTGGAGAGAAGTGAGCAGATCTCCAAAGAGAAGAAGACTGTGTTAGAAAATGCCAGGTCTGTTGCTCGGGCATCCTTCCATGTCCGGGAAAAGGTACGGGAGGAGACGAACATGCGCACCTTTGACAAGATGGCCTTGGAAGCAGAGCTACATGCACACCTGAATAAGAAATGAAAGATCTCATCATGGATGAGTGGGTATACCTCACTGATTGTCTGTCATAATGCATCAGAAAGACCCTCTGCATTAACATTCAAGATACAGAAAAAACCCCAACAGCTGTTGGCCCCAATTTCTTATTTTGGGGGAGCAGGGTACCGCACAAAAATCATGGCAGCTATTTTACATTCTTTGTGAAATATGTTTTTGTTCTGGGTGTGTTTTAAGGCCTGACCTCAGTCGTCTTTATGGAGGGGAAGTGAGCTTTTGTGTCCTCCACCCCACAGGCACAAGTGTTTTCTCAGAGAGGGTTGCAGAAGAAGTCTGCTTGAAGCCTGTGAGTTACCGATTGTCTACACTGGAGCTGACTACAGCTGTGCTCCTTGCAGTCAGAAATGCAGACAGCAGAGACTACTGACTACTAGAGCATGCAGACTACAACCACACCAGTTGATTCTGCCTTGAGTGACAGGTGGTCTGGTTTTAGTTATGGGACTGCATTTGCAAAGCCACAGCTCTCCCACGCCAAAGGTGAGGAGGGCTGAGTACAGAATGACAATGCCCCTGGGTGCCCCTGCCTGCTGCTGGCCCAGAGCAAGAGAAAGCACAGAGCAAGACTTTGTAACACCATGCAAGTAGACGTTATGATGGGAGCTGGACAGGAGCTGTCTGAAGTGCTTGCAAACACAGTTTCACTTTTGCTGGTGGCAGTTCTTCTCCCTCCCAGACAGCCTCACCTCTCCTCCTTTCAAAGTTTCTCTTACAAACATCTGTACAATTTCTTATTTCCTTTTAGAGGAGGGGGGCAAGGGGAGGAGTTTGTGGGTAATCCATAAACTGACAGGCAGCCACACAAGCCTCCTGTTCGTTAAGATATAGTAATGAATGACCCTGTGGAAGCTGCCTTTGTGGCACACGTCTGGATCACTCGTAAATGGAAATCTGCAAACGGATTGCACAGAGAAATTGCTGCCTTTGGGAATTCCTAAAACTCAAGGGGACCCTCAGCAACCTTATCCAGCCTTGACCAGGAGGTTGGACTGGTTGTCCTCCAGAAGGTCCCTTCTAACCAAGTGGTTCTGTGAGCTGTGTAAAATGAGGTGTTGATCTAGCTCTTATCATTGTCTACCGAAGAGGGCAGCAGTTATCTGCCCACTGGTGCTAACAGTTGTATCCTTAAGTAAGGCACAAGAAAGAGTGGATGCACAAAACAGGGAACATGACAGATTCTCTTAGGTGAGAGAACTTTTTTATAACTCAATACCATTTAGAGGGAACCGATTCCTTCTGCTATTAATGCACTTGAAAAGCACACTATGAATACCATTCAAGTATGAGTGTTCTGCCCCAGGTTTCTGTGTGTGCTCTCTGCTGGCTTGCAGTTAGGAGCACACATCCAAACCAGGCACTTTCTGCTGTCTTTTTTGATGGTCCAGGCAGTGACAGCTATCTGTTCTATCATCCATGATGCCACGCTGGGTTGCTGTGGTGATGGCATCAGACCTGGAACATGGGGGGAGAAGCAGAAAGAACAGACAGGGTCTTGTTTCTTTGCAGATGTCTCTGACGTAAGACAGTAGAAGAGAAAACCAGGAGGTGGCTGATGTATGGCACAGACATTCACTCTGGCATGGATAGACTGACTACCACCATTTCCCAGGAGGTCACAGCAGGTCAAAAACCTCGCAGAAGGCTTTAACAAAGGTGTTAAAGGAACAGCGACAGCAGCAGACCAAAGACCCTGGTGCCCTGCCAGGCTGGAGACTTACACAAACTGTCCTGAAAAATGAAGCAACTAGAGGTTTTCTTTTGAGCTTGATGGAACTTGCTCTTCTTGGAACTGTGGTACAGTTGGTGCTGTTGAGGGTAGGAAGCCTGAAAGTAGGAAGTTAAGGCACATGGGTGATGTTTGCTCCATTGGCCTTGGCTTGCTGTGTAATGGCAGGCACATCCTCAGGGGATGGGCTTGCTCTTAGCGCTATGGATGGAAGTGGAGTCAGGCCCTTCTCACAGGACTCGTAGGTAATAGTAACACTTGGCCTGGCAAAAGGCTTCAAAGACTTTGATGTTAACAAAGCACAAAGCGGTATTTATTTATTTATTTATTTATTTATTATTTGAGTATTTATTAAAGGTATCTGTTGGTGAAAAGCACTAATTAACACCAAAAATCTAAAAATCTTGGCAGCTGTGAGAAGGACAGCTATGTTAGTGTTTCCAGCTAGGAGCCTATCCTTTCATCTTCAAAACAATGATCAGTTTGAACAATTAAATCAATCCTCCTGTAACACCAAACAAGGTTCTTGATAAAAAAAAAAAAAAACAGTCATCTTCATGTGTTGTTTGTACTGCAGTGGTCTGTGAGTGCCTTTGCAGCTGCAAAGGCCTAGAAAAGAGATTCTCAGTGGCCCAAATCCAGTCTGCATAAAACTTCCCTTGCTCCCTAGCTGCACTTGAGTTGGGATAACACCTGCTGTGACTCGACCATAGCCAATGTTTCATCTTGTTTGAAGCCTTTGGGGCTACAGAGAAAGCTTTCCAGCAGAGGTGTGAGGGCTCTTGCTCCCTGTGGGATCACACTGTGGTTGAAGTTCACTGCTTGATCCATCTAGCAGAGGGCAACAGGGAGAGCAGAAAAACAGGGGAAAGAAGACAAAATGCAGTGGGCAAATGAGTAGACACAGTCTCTAACTGGAACAGTAGTTTTTCCCTAAAGGTCTACTGCAATCTACCTGAAGGCTTTGTCCAAACCTTGCTCTTATGGAAGATTTCAAATGTGGACTGTCACATCCCACCAGGTTGGCAAACCAGGGAGGTTCAGACTGGACCCCCTTGCTTTCTAAACCCCTTCTCAGAGAGGAGTCCAGCCCTCCTCTCAGACCTGTCTGTCCCATCCCAGCAGATGGATATGTGTGGAGGTAACCCCAGGGGCCAGGTTAACCCTCTCTTACCTAATCCCTTGTAACAACCACACCAGTGAGATGAGCTTCTATAATCCTCTGAGCGGTGCTCAGGAGTAACAACAGTTACCCAGAGGTCCAAGCAAAGCACAACTTCACCTAAAAGTGAGTATGTTTCTTGCAAACAAAGCCACACCACACTATATATTGAGACCAATGGATTACAAATAATGGGATTTAGTAGATTTAGAAATGTTTTTACACTTACAAGACTAAGGCTAGAAATCAAGAAAGAGATAGACACTGAGAGAGAGAAAATAAGATATCACCACTCAGGGTGATTTAACACCTGATCACAGATCTGCATCAAGTTGTAGAACTTGGATGGCAGGCATGCACTGGATGTCCTGAATATGTACCTTTGATGGTCACTGGCCCCACCCTTCTGGGGAACCTAGTGTATCTTGTGCAGACTGAGTGTTGAGTGTTCTGGAAATGAGTCAGTGGGAAATGAGGGTCCCAGGTGGTCATTTGACCCCCCCACCCCAAATCAGGCTTATGGAGCAATGACTCTGTTCAGTGGCCTTGGAGGGCTCTTTTGCAAGAAGGCACTCTGCCTCCCCAGGGCCCCCTTGCCTGTCCCTGTTCCGTGTCAGATGACAGGATCCTGTTTAACAGGGTGGCTACTAAATGAAGGGTTGTCCTTGCAGGGACAGTGTCCAGATGGTTTATTGTATGAGGACCCCACCTGAGCACAGCATCCGGTTTGTCAGGGCAGCTGCACTGAGCACAAGACTCTACAGGCCCTTCCAGCCTCTGGAGGACAGGGGCCCTACTCCACAAAGCATCATCCTACCTCTGTAGGTTGTTATCTTGCAAGACAGACCACATTGAGTTGGTATTTGGAGCAATACAAAGCCTGAGAACGTTTTGCAGCCCAAAACACATCTACATGGTGGCAACTGGATTGGCAAACTACTGTTCCTGTACCGTGCAGCGCGCAGCTCAAGTTCTGAATGTGCAACCTAAGGAAAAAATACCTTTTTTCAAAAGATATGGATCTGTCCGTGGATATATTTTATTTCTGTAGGGGTTCCAGTCCGAAGTCTGTGCAAGTCAATGGAGTTTATGAGCTTTTTACAATTGTGGCATGGAAAATTAAGTCAACAAGTTGGGTGGAGGCATGAGAGGTATTGCTCAGGTCTGCTTTTGCTTCTGTTTATTTGAGGAAGAGTTTTACTGCTGGGTTTCAGTAGGAACAGAAATTAAACCCTGAGACACATGTGAAAACTACTGCAATTTCAGAGGTGGCTTATTTGGTGGGTTTGATTTTGAGCCGCAGGCCAGGGAGAAGTAAAAATCAGAGCAAACAACGTGTTAACTCACAGTTCAGAAGTAGATCACGGCTTATTTAGAGCAGAGGAGGAGCCCATGACATTTTGGTTAGATTCTCCAGAAAGATAACAGTCTTCTCCTGGGATTAGAAAGCACATTTTAGGCTACTGCTATAATATAAGGGTATAAGAGGGATGTTGCTTCTAGGCCATTTGTGTGCATGCCACAGAACAGGCACTAGCCCTTCAAACAAAGTTAGAATTCTTTTTTGCAAGTTGGTTTTTTTGGGGTTTTTTAAAATCTTTTGTTTTTAAAGGAGATGGTGTAAGGGCAAGACACAAAGTTAGTTGGATGCAGCACACTACAGGTGATTACTGTGGCTCTCTTGGTGCACAGTTCTGCTGCACAGATCTGACAGCATGTTGTTCTCTAGAAGAGCAGCCACCACACACAGGAGAGGGGATGTGTTCCAGGAGAGATCTGCCTACTCTCAGATCACACAAGCTCCCTTCAAAAAGTGCAAGTTTTCATCTGGTTTAATATCTTGCTGAGTTGAGGTCCTTGGGGAATTAAATTTGTTAGAATTGGAGCTAGCTCTCATAGTTGTAAAAGAAGACTGAGAGGAAGATGCTGTCTTAACCCAGTCCCTCTGGAAATGAGCCCCATAACATTTACTTTGCAGCACAGTACAGGCATGTCCTGACATGAGCTGATGGAGCCCTGACACAAGTCCTTGAAGGAGCCCTTGGCAAGCGAGTAGAACCCACTGTAAAGAGCCAGTACCAAGACACATAAAGAAAATCATTCTGTTTCTGTTTCAAGGCACAAGGCAGCTCTTGCCTTTCTGATAAGATGTTATGGGATAGTGATTCAAAGGGAAAGCCCTGGGCAGAGGAAAAGATCTAAAACTCTTCTGTATAAGATAATGGAAATACATTCTCCTTTTGTGTAGAGCAGCCAGTACCCTGGGAAGTACCAGTACCCAGTATTTAGAACCCTCATAATATGTCCCACAACCCGTACACCTCCAATTGCTAGAGCATTAAAAATTCAGTTCTGGCTCTGAGCCTTTGTCCTTACCACACTAAGCATGGGTCTGCTGTGAAGATTCTGTTCTGAAAGGACCTAACTAATCTCCAGTAAGTTTGCACTTGTATCATACATCCCTGTCAAGCAACAAGAACACACACCCCCCCCCCCCCGCCCCGCATTACAAAACCACCCTGGCAGTAAAAAATACTCAATATTACATAACCAAACTGCCAGTGCTGTTTGGTTCTTACTTGCTTTACACAGTTCCCTGCATCCAACCTCAGGGCCTGGCCATGAGGTAAACTAATTATCACCCGCAGCCTAAGCACAGGAAAACTGAAGCAGAAAGAACTGCTGTGACTTGCCCTGGGCCACGCTGGCACTCTGTGATCTAACTGCAGCTCTCCTGTCTTCCCTGTTCCCCAAGCAGCTCTAATTAACTGCTCATGGTTGCAAGGGAAGGATGTCCCTGTTCCCCTGCTGTCCTCTGGCTCCTGCTCTGCAGCTGGTGCTTCAAGGAGGAGGGCCACGCTTTGGGCCCAGGCGGTGCTACCTGTGCACCCCTCTCCCATCCTCACATCTTCAGATCTACTTCACAGTGACAGTTTTTTTTTCCTTCCTTGAGGAAGGAAATGAGATCAAAGAAATTCCAGGTGAGATCTGTGCACACAAAGGCAGTATTGTCATTGTAGAGAGACCTCTGCACACTCATCCTGGGTGGACTCAGCCCACATCGGATGTGAAGCACGACAGCTCCTTTCACACCACATTTCAGGTACCCTCGGGGAATCAATAATGGGGGACAGGGAAGGAAAGAGGTGTTCTCCAGCAAGAGCTGGAAGTGGGTGAAAACTTTAGCCCAGTTCTCAGTAGGAAAGTGGAAAGCTGCCAGAAAGGCCACATCCACAAACAGATTTATTGGCTTTATTTGTAAGCAGCCATTTCGATTCAGTCACCAGACCCTGGGGCTGGGTTCATGCCCAGTAAGGTCAATTGCCCACAGGCAAGCATATGGTGACAACTAGCCCAGTCCTGTGTCTGAAGAGAAGTGACACCACAGCAAAAGCAAATCTGAGTCTGGGGCTGTTTCCAAGGAGGGCAGAGACCTCAAAGGGAAAATCTGGGCATCATAATCCTCAAGTATGCAGCGATGGCATAGGAAGAGAGGCTAGCTAACAGAAAATTACTTGTGTCTCCCTCCAAAGAGGGTCTCATAGCAGGCAGGCTGTGTGTGGACCCATGTCCCTCTTTTCTTCCCTGGCAGGGGCAAGAAGCAGAATCTGCAGAAATAGGGGACAGATGGCTGGCTGGGAGGGTGAAACCTCCTAAGTCAGACCTTATCAGTCAAACCTCTTACTCTGCTTTCACTTGCAGTCAGTGAAAGGGGGACAGGGCTTCAACCCCAAAACCTAGTCATGTGCATCCACACTCAGGTGCATTTGCTTGGACATTAAGGCAGGCTAGTAGGGTTTTTGAGCCAGACACTTCACAGTCACATCCCAGCAACTGAAAAGGCTGTATCTCATCCCTCACCAGCTCAAGTCAGTACAAGTAGTTGATTCTTCAGGAGCACATACACACACACATACCTCCCCCCCACCCCCATTGACAGAGTGGAGGAAAATAATGATAAACCTTCTTTTCACATAGAGCAGCTAGCAGGCAGGATCAATATACTCCCTGATTTCTGACATGCCTAAGCTGTCAGGTGACTGTGGGGTTTCGCACCATATGGCTCTATCACTTAATAGAATTGTGCCCTAGATATGCTGGTTGTTTTCCAGTCTGCCACCAAATTAACTGAGGAGGGTGGGCACATCTAGCCACAGCTTCTGCGCTGTTGCCACTGTCTCTGAGGTCTCCAAACCTATTGCAAACCCTTGTATTTTTTGCAGCCCCACCCCCTCTGCCTCCCCCCTCCCTGTACTAGCTACCAAAGAGATTAAACATGGTGCATTATCTACTGCAGTGGCTTAATCACTAAGCAAATCGCTCATCCCCTGACAGCAAGGTCAAGGAATTATCTTCCTGGCAGATAAAGCAGCCAGGGCTTGGAGCAAAATGAGGAGCGGGACTGTCATTGCAAGCCTGCAGATCATGGGGTTATAAGGGCTTCTGGGAGAGGAACTACACTATCAAAGTGCAGTGAGACTTCCCACCTGCCCTGAGATGTCTCCTGGTGCCAGGGGAAGATTAACACAGGAAAAAATGGTATTCAGCTTTGTGCAAAGGTGCCAAACCTGTCCCTCTGAGAGCAAAAGGTTTTGATTGTTGGATATATTTGGCACTGTGTACTAAAGTGAGAACATTACACAAGAAGAGCTCTTAATAGACTGTGAAGAACTAAACAAGCACTAAGTCTGGGCCAGAAAAGAAGTGACCTCAAGGGAAACACATACATCTAGAAACATGATGTCAGAGTGGATAGGTCCCATGTAAGCATGCAGTGCACACAGGGGCAACTCCACCAGGCTATGAGAGGGCAACTGAAGACATCCATGACAAAACTCTTCATTCAAGATTTAAATGTAAAGAATCCTCACCTGCTGCTACCAGAAAAGAATGATGAGAACTCCTCACATAGAGGGCTACAAAATCAAGTTACTAGCAGGGACTAACACAGTGCAACATCTCTGGCAGCTTGCTGGGAGCACCTCGGGACCACCACCTCTCCTTGCTTGCCTATTCTCCCTGAGGTGTCTATATCCATCCATGGCAGCATTCCAGTCATGAGAGTCATCACACCATGTTACTGTGATGGTGACTACATTGTGGTTTTCCTGCTGCACAATGGCTCCCAGCTCCTGTTTGTTGCCTGTGCTGCATGCATTAGAGTACAGGCACTTCATTTGGTCTACTGGTCCCTCCACCTTAGAGTGACACCCCTTGAAGTGTTGTTTCACGGGTGTTTCCCTGTTGACTCTGACCACCTCAGAAGCCTCTGGCTCATCTCTGTATGACATTGTGCTGCAGCATCCCCAGCCTACCAGGCCCTTACCAGCACTCCATCCGTGTGACCTTGATGCATTATCACACAGCTTGCCACAGACAAGCCTAATACCATCCCTCTTAACATCTAGTTTAAAGCCCTGTCAACCAACCCCACAATCTCTTGGGCAAAGACCTTCTTCCCACTGTGGGAAAGGTGTTTCCCATTAGGTACCATCAAGCCTGGTGTCGTGTAGGCTGTCCCACTGCCAAAGAAACTGTGGCACAGACACCAGCCTCAAAGCCATGTGTTAATAGATTGGATCTCCTTGTTCTATCCAATGTCACTGCCTGCAACTGGAGGGAGAGGAAAAATATAACCTGTACCCCAAACTCCCTCACCAACCATCCCAAGGCCTGAATTCCCTTTTGATTGTTCTTGGGCTGCAAGTCACAGCTTACTCTCCACCTACATGGAAGATCAATAATGGGTAATAGTCTGAGGACCTTATCAAGCTGGGAAGTTTCATGGTGATGTCCTTAACCCAGACTCCAGGAAGACAGCAGACTTTCCCATGAGAAAGGTCTGCCTGACATATTGGGCCCTCTGTTCCCTTCAGGAGGGAGTTGCCAACAACTATAATCCTTCTTTTCTTCCTTGTGGTCACGATGCAAGTAGTATGCCTTTCTGAGCCTGGAGACAACTCTGATATAGGCTGCTCATCATCCACATCCTCATTTGACCATCCTTTCTCAACCACAGCCTCCTACCTGTTGTTCAGAGGTATCAGGAGGGCCAAGGTGGGCAAGGAGGCAGTTCACCTGTTGTCTCAACCACAAATTCACCTCCATTTACTCTTTTCATTTAGGCTTCTGCCTGAAAGGGGCAGGATGCAGGGGCCCCTTGATCCCGGTTTCTTTCTGACAGGTAGTCCTGTTTCTGTTTTGGGGAGGAATGAGCCAGGCTCTACCAGTCTATTTCTTGTTCTGCCTCCCTGATGCTCCTTAACCTTTCCACTTCATCTCATAGCTCTACCAGCATGCTGAGCAGATCATCCACCTGCTCACAACATAGGCAACACCTCTGTGGCTGCCACCCATCACCATGAAAGGTGTAGGCAGTCCCTGCAGCCTGGACAGCTACACGCTTCTGTGGGAGCTCTGGCTGGGCTCCCACATCCATTCTATGGCTGTCAGGGTAACCTTCTGCCAGGTGGAGACCACAGCAGATCTCTTTCCCAGAGGGTGATGACCACCAACAGCACTCACCTGTCTGTCAGGCTGGGAGAGCTCCCATCCCTTCTTCCTGCCCTTCCTGGCACTGCTGGCCCAATCTGCACCTCACCTCCCTGAGGCTTCTTAAAATGGGAGGAGCAGGATGGCCTGTGCCCTGTCTCTCTGCTCCCCTCAGGAAAACCTTGGGAAAAGCCCCAGCACACTAAAACCTGATGCTCCTGTTCTGGCCATGCTGGGCCTGAAGTAGCTCCTCTTGGGGACTGGAAATGTTGAGGGAATTTCTGGCACACCAGCCACCTGACCTGACATACTTACATGATGCTAGTGCTGGGAAGTGCGCTAGTTTTGTAGCACTGATGACTTGAGGCTATTTATCCAAAGAGAGGCAGCAGGGAAAGGGGCAAATTAGAGGTTTCCCACACATTAATCTCAAAACTTGCCTTAGCCTGAGCCTCATACCCCAGGCCCTGCCCTGGGACAGGCTTCTTGCCCATAGAATCACAGAATCACAAGGTTGGAAAAGACCTTTAAGATCATGAAGTCCAACCGCTCCTGTCCTGTGCTAAACCATGTCCCTAAGTACCTCATCTACCCTTTTTTTAAACACACCCAGGGAAGGTGAGTCAACCCCCTCCCTGGGCAGCCTGTTCCAGGCCCTGACAACTCTTTCAGGGAAGAACTTTCTCCTAACATCTAATCTGACCCTGCCCTGGGGCAGCTTCATGCCATTTCCCCTTGTCCTGTCTCCTGTCACCTGGCTGAAGAGACACCTCACGTTTCTAGGCAAGCCCCAGGACCTACCTAAAGCTAAGCCTTTCAGAGTGTGCTCACCCTTGGTGTGCTCACCCTTGAAAGCAAACGTCTCCTTACTATGTACAACAAGAGCCATGTTCTGCCCCTCCAGAGCCATGTTCTGTTCCTCCAGTCACCAGTAAAAAAGTGCCATCATTGAAACAGTACTCAAAACAGACTATATATGTGAAAAACTGCCATCTTACCTCCAAAATAAATACAGTAATGGCCTGAGTAGAAAGCCTGCCTACCATCTTGGGCTAAAAAAAAGCCATCCTCTGTAGCTGAACACTGCTCCCAGCCTGAGTCCCTTGGGCAACGCGTATCACGCATTAGCAACCGGTTATCTTTTCTTACTGACATCCCACCCTGAGGGCAGTTTCCATTTCTTGTCCACTTCCTCTGCTTTAGAAGCAGCACACAGAATATGCAGGGGGCTGCTGCTGCTTTACTTTCTGCACAAGAGCAAAGCTTGTATGCTGAATCCCTGTCTTTCAGTGGGAACTATTCTACACCAGGGCCTGAAACAGCCTGGAGGCTTTGTGCTTCTGTGTAGGACAAAATGAACTATTAAATTGACCTTAGCAGGAGACAGTGGTCCTGCTGTGAAAAATACACAAGAGAAGGCACAGCAGAATCAGCAGGCTTCATGTTTGGCAGTATCTGCAAATGAAAACTGTTTTTTAAATGTCTCTGAAGGGGACAACTTGGAAAGTCTTCAGAAGGAAGAGATGGTCCCATAAAACAGCCAGAGGGTAGAAGTGGTGCAAAAATAGCAACAGGAGACAACTTAGTTGTTCTGCAACTTCTGAAGAGAAATCTTAAGAGTGGCAAACCATCCTGTCCTGAGATACAGGGGAACAATTTAAGAAAGTTTGTTCTCATCTCCTTCCCAGTTTTAGTAGGAGAAAACAATCTGACACAGGATTACTAATGGAGGTTATTTGAATGGAGCCATGCTCCTGTTGCTGTATTGCATTAAAAAATATGTAGACAACATTGAAATCAGTAATTCTGTTTAGTTTCAAACAGGGTAAGGAGCCAGTCACTTAATTAAGATGCATAGACCCGGCTTGTAGGGTCAGGGCTAGTAGATTCCTCTGCAGGACTACTATCTGTGAAACAAAGAAATGACTAATGGGAAGCAAATCACCACAGGTTGTTTAGGGCATGTCTTTGGGGTTCAGAGAGCTGCTTATTGCCCTCAGCTAAGCAAACAGGAGTTTTCCCATTTAGATTTGACACACCCTGGCTTTAAATTTATAGGCATATTAAACATGGAAGTAAGTATCAGGGGAAAAAAGCTTTTTACATAGAGCCAGTCTTTGAGATGTGACGTTCAGCACGTAACACAAAACTTGGTGTATCAGAGGAAGGGCACTGGCAGCAAATGACTGTGTCACCCCAGTTTACCTCATCTCCCGCAGAGGCAGCTTAACACCATGTCAGTGACAGTGTATCAAGAACACGTGGGCATTCATTCTAGTGTCACTGTAACTTCATTTAGTGCTGTCAATATGCACAGTAAAGTTTTTGACAAGAGGTGGCTAGCTACAACACTTCTATGAAGTCTGCTATTGTGGCTTCTGATGTAACAGGTTTAATGTGCTGCATTCATAAGCCTCAGGGTGATTTCTGCCTGAACTACAGATATGCTCTGGGCTGTCCATTTTTCTTTCTCTTTCACCACCAGATAATACAGACCTTGTAACTAGAGTATACCTAGAGAGGACAGTGTGAAGGGGAATGGCTCTAGATTTCTTTCTTGCAGGTCTTTAGCCTTGTAGGTGCAAAAAATAATTTATGGCTTTCTAGCATGAAAATACAAGTGGAAAACATACAGAAGGTACAGGTATGGTAAGGAGGGATGCAAACTCTTTTTTCCTATCACACTATGAACATGTCAGTCTTCAGTGCTGGACCCTCCAATTATATAAAACCTCCCATTACCAGGCTGAAGGATACTGGGCAGTAACCTTCTGAAAGGAAAAGAACAGGCTATTTCTACAACAAATTGAGTCCTCTCCTCAAAACAAACCAGAAACCCCCACACAGAGCAAATCCTCCCTTGTCAAAACCCCACAGTGAGCACATGGGAAAGAACACAAGCTAGCCAGAAGCTCACCTCTCAGTAGGCTGTCCCCGTACTTCCAATCCAGCCTTGACTTTTCACAGCTTCCAGTTTGGCTGAAAGAGATTGCAATTATCATAGAATCATAGAATCATTGAATGGTCTGGGTTGGAAGGGACCCCAAGGATCACAGAGTTCCAACCCCCCTGCCACAGACAGGGCCACCAACCTCCAGGCCTGGAGCTACACAAGGCTGCCCAGGGCCCCATCCAACCTGGCCTTGAACACCTCCAGGGATAGGGCACCCACGCCCTCTCTGGACAGCCTGTTCCAGCAAATTAAGAGGACTACAGAGAGCAGTAGAAAGACCTGGACACAGAGTAATCACTGGAGCATATTCCAGAGGTGACTTTCCCCACCTATGCATATTGCTGCTGCCAATGTTTGATTCTCCAAGTCGTAGTGGTTTTTGTTGCTGGACACTCCTCACCTGCAGCTTGATTTACAGAGGTGATGAGGAAACCGTCAGGCTCCTCCACGCTGAATCTGCCTACAGGTAACACCTTCTGCAGCACATAGCTCTGCTCTTCCTTCTGGCAGGGAGACAGGCAGAGGCCCTGCTGCAAACAGGTGCCACGGCGTCCCCAGAATGCTCCGCCCGCAGCTAACACAGCGCTGCAACCCCAGCCCTCCCTCCATCCTTAAGGTAAGGACGCTTACCTACAAGCTCTGCACGGGCACCTCCTCCGGATTGGATCCACAGCATCCTCTAGTTCCCTTCAACCGCCGCTCCCAACATTTGCTTGAAGGGATGTAGCGTGAAGAGGCCTCCCTGTGCCTGAACTCAAGGCCCGTGCTCGGAAGGCTGAGACCGTGCTGTCTTCAGCAGCAAACGTGCCCCATGGAGCCCCAGCTAACCACGAGTGTGCAGCGAGCCGCGTCCTAGAACGGATTAGGCAGGACAGGGTACGCTCTGGCAGTGTCCCGGGTACCACAGCCGGGACCTCGCTAGAGAGGCGACGCAACTCAGCACCGGCTCCCCCGCCTCCGAGGCCCTGGCCCAGCGGGGCCACGGCCGGGCTGCAGTACCGCGCCTCGGCCACCAGGCGGCGGCAGGAGCAGCCGGAGTCGTTGGCGCGCCAGCAGGTTCCTTGCCGCGTAGCCGCTGCGCTCCTGCAGCCTCGCGACGCCGTGACCGGCGGGAGACGGGGCGGGGCGCGGCGGCCGCCTGCAGGACCGGCTGTGGGTGGCTGCGGAGGCGGCAGCAGCGCCGCGGCCGGGGCGTCCCTCAGCAGCTCCCGGGGATGGTGGGGGGGGTGGTGGTGGTGGTGAGGACACGTTGTGGAGGGGGGCTGTGCGCCGTGCGGTGAGGCGGGGAGCAGCGGTGTGTGTCCTGGGAGCACCGCGGGGATGGGACAGGGACTCGGGTGCGCCCGGGCGGGAGGCAGCCCCGAGCACGGCTCCAAGGGCCAGGCAGCGGGGCGGCCGGCGAGGTCAGGGCGGTGCGAACTTTCTGGAGCGGCCCCCGGAAGGCGGCTGCAGGCACGCAGGAAGCCGGCCGGGCCCTAGTGCGGCCTCGGAGGCTCTGCCAGCCCTCGGAGGAGTAACCTCTCTCCTGGGCTCGGTACCAGGGGCCGCGGCTGTGCTGGGGCTGTGGGGAGCTGCACTAAGGGAAGGCTTCGGTCTCACACGGAGTTGAGCTGGCCTGGCTGGCCGCAGGCTTTGGGGTGAGACTGACCCCATGCCATAGCAGGGCTGAGGAAGAGCTCTAGGAGGGGAGGAGCAGCCAGCTTGCCCAGGCTGACCCATATCACCTCACTCTTGCTGGGACACCACAACTTCCCTAGCGCTTCCCCTGGCCCCCTTCCCATCCCCACCTGCACCTCTGGCAGAGCGAGGTCCCTCACAGAGCGACGGAGCCGCAAGTGGTGGTAGAGAGCATGTGTAAGGTGTTAGAGATACGCCTTAAAAATTGCTGACAGAACCATACCCCCCTCTCTTTCTTCTCTCTAACCCTACCCCCCCGTCTTTCCTCTCTCTCAATCACCATAAAACCTCATCCCTATGACACCCACGCAACAAAGTGAATTACACCCATCAGGAATGGATATACCTCTTGTTTATCTCAAAGTGGATTATCGTGAAGCATGCATTCCAAGTCCTCTGCGCATGTGACCAGACCCAGGGTCAACTGAGGGACAAAGTGTGAGGGGGCCTGGACCCTCTCAAACTTTCAGGGACCCTCTGGAGACAGCAATGGGCATGCGTCCCACCGCCATATGGAAGGTGTGGCTATGCCAAGGATTTACTGACTATGCAATGAGAAAACAGTGTAAAAAGACGAGACCGACAAAGTTGAAAAGAGAACATTCCCCTGTCAGACCTGAAGACATCAAGGGGATATTTCCCCATGGGACTTGAAGACATCGTAAGAAACATTCCCTTAACTGGACCTGAAGACATCGGACTGATGGGACACCACAGATCTGTGGTGGTAGCTACTGCAGGCTCTCTCTCTCCCTCTCACTCTTTTTCTTTCCCCCTTCTCTTGCATGCTTGTTGTGGGCCAAATAAAGTGACTTGACACTTGACTCCATTTTGAGTCTTAATTCTGTTCCCAAGAATTGCAAAGACCTGGTCACAATAAAACACCTAATTGAATTTTGCTCAGGAGTTAAGCCCAGCTGCCCCCAGCCACCTAGAGCAATCTGGGCTCGGTTGGAATGCAAGGAGGTTTAACCTCTGCCAAATTAGTCTATCTGGTTGTGGATCATGACATTTATTAAATTGGTGTCGCAGACAGGATTCTTGGAGAACAGAAAGTGTGACCTCCTGAGAGTGAAAAGGTGTGGGAATCAACAGTATTGATATTAATAGTATTATCTGTAGGGAAACACTGGCCAGACTTATTCTCAAGGGAAAGAAGTAACAACTTTGAGGACACTGATGCTGACTGAGATAAATTCCAGGACACTGATGCTGAGAGATTTGATCTTCACAGAGGCACATGAACAGAAGGAAGCACTTAAGGTTGAAGCTTAAGTTGCCTGAACACAAGGCAATACCCTATCAGTGAACTCCTGATGGTGCGTGAACATCTTTCACAAGTATAAAGCTTGCGTGTGTGTATTAATAAAGGTCTCTGGTCTACCCCCTGCTGGAGTCTGTGCAATTAATCTCCACAAAAAGGGGAAATTGAATATTAAGGTGTGGCCCTCTCAGGATGATACTCCCCCTTTGAATTGTGTAACAGGAGTTTGTAGCTAAAGTGTGACCTCCTGAGAGTGAACAGGGGAAATTTGGATACTAAGGTGTGGCCTTCTCAGGATGATATTGCCCCTTTGAGTTATACAGGATGGCTGCTTCGAAGGCAGTCAATATACAGGATAATGTCTCTTCAGTGGCCAAGGGGATAGATAAGTTACACGATATTCTTGAGATGGACTGATTTCGCCCCTCACGCCAGGGACAGGATTGGGCAAAAAACTGCTGGTTCCAACCACAGAGTGTGGCAGACAGGATACAGGTATTGCAAAAAGAAGCTAGGGTCAGGTCAGGAAAAGGAAAAGCTATCATTTATGCAGTACTTGGAGCCAGTTTGGCAGCAGCAGTGGAAGATAAGAAACAGAGGCTTTGTCACACTAGAGGCTTTGCCACAATTGACTCCTTGCAGATGATGACAAAGTTGCTGCAGGAGCAATTACAAGTAAACAAACAGTTGCTGAAAGAGGTGAGAAACCAAAATTGCATTATAAAGGAGGAATTGAGGAATAACTTTTGAGGGAGAGGGATATACAAACAGAAGTTAAGCTTGTGGAAAAGGGGATAGAGCAACTTTACCCTCAGGGAGGTTCGCAGGAGGCAAAGAAAACCATAGAAAGCCTCCCCTACATGTATCCGCTGGTTAAAACAGAATATTTGTATGAGGACAACAATGATAACTGTCCTCAGGTTATCAACAAAGAAATCCCATTTACAGCAACAGAACTAGCAAAGTTGGAAAAAGACCTTGCAAGAACTCCGAAGGAATCAGAAACAGAGTATGTATGCAGAGTGTCCCTGTGAGGAGATGGAATTTTGTTTTCAGAAAAAGCACTAGAGGGGTATTGGGGTCCAGGTGTATTTCTAACTACAGGCAATCGTCAAGCCCTGTGGTCGTTTGTCAGGGAAGGCAGCAGGCCTGCCAGCAGCCTGACTCTCCTCACAGCAGACATAGGCCCTGACAATATCCTCGAGTTCCCTGAGACAGGAGTTTCTCATGCTGAGAGGATTTTGATAATCACATTCTCAAAACACAGCAGCCTTGATGACAGGGGTACAGACTGCCCTAAACCAAGAAGGACTTGTGGGAAGGTATTTGGGAGTAAAGTGAACATGTTAAGAACCAGCCATAAGAAATGGTCACAACAGCAGGTGTGTGGATGCTTTTAGGCATCAAAGGTAAACTAACAATGTTTAGCTATAAGATATGCTTGTCAGAGCTCGTGATAATCACTAACCAATCAGTGGGGTGTGAACAGTGTGTGTAACCAATTAGCAGTTTTTTGGCTTGCCATGTTTGCAGTAACAAATGTATAGAATCTGTGTGATTTCACCCAATAAATGGCTTCACCTAAAATTCATATCGAATTGCGTGTTGCCCATCGCCAGTCTCCGCAAATGGTGACCCGATGTGATCCCGAAACCGGGAGTGACGTGATCCTGAGACCAAGACTGACATGAACTGAGATGGAGACTGATGCGACCTGAGACTGTGACTGAAGAAGTTGTTGAAACCCTGAAGGAGAAGACCAGCTGGAAAAAATCACTGCAGAGACCACACAGCGCTCAAGGACCATGGAGAAAAGAGCAAATGATACTCTGCAGCAAGGCATCTGAGAAGGTGAGCAGCTGTTACAGCTATGGAAAATAAGTTATCTAGTGTGGAAATGGCCGTAGTCAGGATTTTAGTAAAGATCCTTTCAAAGAGAGGCATAAAACACGATGAACTGATGCTGGAGCATCTGCTGCAGTGGTGTTGTGATCATGGAGTTTTAGTCGAACTGCACTTAGTGCTCAGCTTAAACACCTGTCAAGAGGTGGGGGATAAATTATGGGATGTGGTCAGTAGGGGAGGCAAGAAGGCAAAGGGACTTGCTACTGCTTGGAGACTTGTAATTCCTACTCTGGAGAACATAAAAGTGGAGCAGACAGCTGCCTTGAGAGCTGTTAAAGCTCTCGTGGCAACAGCATGCCCTGCTGTTGAAGTGTTTGAGCCTCTAGTCTCAGGACTGCCTGCACCCCACCCAAAGAATACAGAGATGAAGAATCACTGACTAAAGCACCGGTTAGTGTTGCCCCCACAGACAATGAACCTATGGACATGGACAAGAATCCTATGGAGACAGTCCAGAATCCGCCTTGCCAGCCATCGGATCAGGGACCCATTTTGTCTCTATACCCACCACTCCCACCCACACCTCCCAAGGGACTCAACAATACACCACTGTCTGCTGACGCTCGAGAGACTCTGGGAGAGAGACTCCGACTGCTCGATGGGGCCTGGGCATGGAGGTGGCGTCAGAATGGGAAAAACAGTTAAATCAGGGTGTTTTGATTCAAACTGAAGGGAACTCTAGTCCTACTCAATCACAGAAATTACTGGAGAAAAATTTATGTGGGGATGAGCGTGTAGTGGAGAGAGTTGGTAGTGGGCTGGTGGGAGACGGAGGGGGCATGGAGACCACGCGGTGCCAGGTGCCTTGGCAGAAGTAACGCAGAAGTAGGAGAACACCCCCCCCCACCCATCCCCCATCCATATGGAGTGAATGTGGCAACTCGCATCTTGCAATGTCATTTGCCTGACGGGTCAGTTTGCAGCGTTCATCCGTATGTGATGCAGGTTCAGGAATGCGCTTCGCCAACTGAGAGCAAAGCTGGTATGCTTTAGCCCTGGCTGGAGGCCAGATGCCCACCAAAGTCAGTCTATTACTCCCCTTCTTAGTTGGACAGGGGAGAAAATATGTATTAAGAGGCTCAGGAGACAAAATAAGGACAGGGAGAAATCATTCTGTCAGCAATGACATGGCCAAAACAAACTCAACACAGAGTGAAGAAAACTACCTAATTTATTACACCACACTACAAAGAACAGTGAAAAACCGGAGTTGGGAGCATGACCATATCTTAAAACAAATGCAACCACATCTTAAAACACTTTCCCCCCACCACTCACTCCTTAGCAGACTTCAGTCAGGATTTTGCTCCCTTTTTCCCCCCTGTTTGCAGTACAGGGGGGGCAGGGACTGGGAAATGGGGTTCTCGGTAGCACCTTGCCCCCCCCCTCCCCCCCCCACTCCATTCTCAGCAGACTTCCCTTTAGCCATGATCTTGCTCCCTTCTTCCCCCTGCTCGCAGTACAGGGGGGCAGGGACTGGAAAAAAAATGTGGTCCTCAGTTACTTCTTCATGAGCTGTTTTCCTCTTCCAGATCTTAAAACACCTCTAACCTCCCTCCCTGCTCCCTTCTTAGCAGACTTCACTCTAGCCATGATTTCACTCCCTTCTTCCCCCCGGTGGCAGCACAGGGGGGCAGGGACTGGGAGATGGGGGCTTCGGTCAGTCCCTCTCAAGTTGGTTTCCTTCTCAGCTGGGGTGGGGGCATTCATTCCACACCCTCCCCCTGCTGCACCGTGGGGTCTCACCCACAGGAGACAGTCCTCCACGAACTTCTCCAACGTGAGTCCTTTCCCACAGGGCTTTATCTCTTTATCACAGTGTCTCTCAGTCCCAGTCCTCCACAGGGTTATAAGCCTCCCCCAGCAAACCTGTTCTGACGCAAAACTCTCTCTCATCTCTCTGTCTCTGACTCTCCTCATGGCTGCAAGTGCTGGCAGGGGGTTATCCCAATGTAGGGTCACAGTGTCTTCTCTATGTCTCCACCTGCTCCATCCAGCGTGGAGCCCCTCCACGGGCTGCAGGTGGGGTCTCGGCCTTTTCCATGGGTTTCTCCACGGGCTGCAGGGGCATCTTTCTCTCCGGCACCTGGGCCACCTCCTCCCCCGCCCTTCTCTGGCCTTGGTGTCTGCACAGCTCGGTACATCTTCTCACTCCCTTCTCTGGTGGCAAAATGCAGCTGCTGCCGGGTTGTTTTCTCCTATATGTGATTCTCAGAGGCGCTTGACTGTCTCTTGGACTGCAACTTGGGCCTTAAATTGCTCGTTGTTTTTAGTTTAGGAAACTGTAACTGCTGCTCAAAAGAACCATCTCAGCAGCACAGCCTCACAAAACTGCAACAGCTGGTTACTAAGCAAAAGGAGTTTTGATAGCGACCATTGAAAGTGGGAAACCCCCTTTAAAATTAACCTGGAAAATAGAAAAGCCCCGTTTGGATTGATCAACGCCCTCTTGGGAAAAAATTGCCCACTTACAAGATTTAATACAGGAGCAACTGACTAAGGGTCATATCCAGCCTTCCACAGGCCCGTGGAACACGCCTATTTTTACCATTCCTAAAAAGGACGGGAGATGGCGCTTGTTGCACGATTTAAGAAAAGTCAATGACGTGATGGAAGATACGGGACCATACGGTACCCAAAAATTAGGACGTTTAAATCATTGATTTAAAAGATTGTTTTTTCACTATTCCCTTACACCCCGATGAATATGAAAAATTTGCTTTTTCAGTCCCTACTATAAAAAGATGAACCCATGAAAGGTTATCATTGGGTACTGCGCCCACAAGGCATGAAAAATTCACCAACTTTTTGCCAGGTTTATGTAGCCTGGGCACTTGCTCCAGGACAAAAAGCACATCCTGATCTAATCTTTTGTCATTACATGGATGATATATTGACTGTGGGAAAAAACTTGGACATTGAAAGTTTGATTCATGAGTTAACAGTGCATTTGAAAAGCAAGGGGTTACAGATGGCTCCAGAGAAAATTCAAAAGAAGCCAGTGTGGAAATATCTGGGGTGACAGATTGATAAAAGCACCATAAAGACTGTGATCAGAGTTGAGGTCAGCATGTTAAATGATGTTCAGAAGTTGCTTTTGAACACACAGCAGGCGTGCAGATACTTTTAGACATCAAAGGTAAACTAACAATGTTTAACTATAAGATATGCTTGTCAGAGCTCCTTATAAGTACTAACCAGTCAGTTTGGTGTGAACAGTGTGTGTAGCCAATTAGAAGTTTTTAGCTTGCCACGTTTGCAGTATGACTTTCCCTTTATGGGATGGCTTTTGGATATAGTTAAATAAGGACTTATGTTTTTGTTAGTCATAGAATCATAGAATTGTAGGGGTTGGAAGGGACCTCGAGAGATCATCGGGTCCAACCCCCCTGCCAAAGCAGCTCCCTAGGACATATCACTCAGATAGGCGTCCAGGTGGGTCTTGAATCTCTCCAGTGAAGGAGACTTCACACCCCCCTGGGCAGCCTGTCCCAGGGCTCTGTCACCCTCACTGGGAAAAAGTTTTTCCACATGTTGGTGCGGAACTTCCTGTGCTCCAACTTGCAGCCATTGCCCCTTGTCCTGTCCCTACAGACCACTGAAAAGGGGCTGGCTGATTCCCTCTGCATCCCCTGCTTAAGATAATGATAAACTTTAATTAGGTCCCCGCTTAGTCTTCTTTTCTCAAGGCTGAACAGTCCCAGCTCATTCAGCCTTTCCTCATAGGGGAGATGCTCCAGGCCCTTAATCATCTTTGTAGCCCTTCTCTGGACTCTCTCAAGGAGATCCCTGTCCTTTTTATACCAGGGAGCCCAGAACTGGACACAATACTCCAGGTGGGGCCTGACCAGGGCAGAGTAGAGGGGGAGGATCACCTCCTTTGACCCGCTGGCTACATTTCTCCTGATGCACCCCAGGTGTTATTTGTGCCGTGTCTGTCAGAGTGTTTTTCTCGCAGGATGGAAAATGCTTTTCGCAAGGTCTGGCTGGTCCATGAATGAGAAGGGGGAACTGTAGCAATGTATCTTGTGAGGAGTGGGCTTGTGGCCCACCCGGACTCATTAATGCCTTGACATGACCCTGGCTTGCCCTAATCAGGCCTGGGGGGCGGGGGTGTACATGTCAGGGCAGGATTGGTATGCAGTAACAGAAAGCAGAAACCAGGTAAGAAACTGCAGGAATGTTAACAGCTGCCTTATAAGGAACAACGTGACTGTGTAGCCTTAGTGAGACGCACGTGGAGCATCTAACCAATAGCAATGGAATGTGACCCGTGTGCTGATATAGAAACCTATGTAAGCGCTGTGTGCGGCTCAATAAACGAACTCAGCATTGATCACATTCATCCGAGTTGAGTGTGCCACTTCGGCTCCGGCAAGGGGGTGAGGCCGGGACCGGGCTGCCGGGGCCCCGCCCGTGCGCACTGCCCGCAGAGGCGGGGACGGAGGCGGGGGAAGGGCCCAAGGACGGGAAAACGCGGGCCGGCACCGCCCGCGCGCAGCTCCTGTCCGCGCGCAGCTCCCGCCCGTAGCTCGCCCGCGCGCAGCTCCTGTCCGCGCGCAGCTCCCGCCCGCGCGCAGCTCCCGCCCGTAGCTCGCCCGCGCGCAGCTCCTGTCCGCGCGCAGCTCCCGCCCGCGCGCAGCTCCCGCCCGTAGCTCGCCCGCGCGCAGCTCCTGTCCGCGCGCAGCTCCCGCCAGCGCGCAGCTCCCGCCCGCGCGCAGCTCCCGCCCGCGGGCGGCCGAGGAGGGAGCAGCGCCCCGCAGGGCCCCGGGGCAGGGAAGAGGCCTTTGCCTCGGTAAGGTCTCCATTAAACCCTTTGCTTTTCTGCTACCTAGAGAGAGCTGACGGGATCCCGCGGGGAGAACATCTGAAGCGTTCATCTACTGCTGGAACTCGGAGCGGTTCGCACTTGGTGCCCGTCTGGAGAAGCAGCTCCTCTGTACAGTCTGAGTTCCTCCTTTAGTTGTCGCAAGGGGCTTGTCTTTTGTTTGTTTCGTTTAGTTTTGCCCGTCCGCACCTTTTGTAGTAGTTGATCTTCCCCTGAGAGGTGAGGGGAAAGGAAGGGACGTCAAGTCCCATTCCTGTTGTGGGTCAGTGTGGCGGGTTACTGCTGGCAGCTGCGTCCCACGCAGACCCCAGGTCACTTTCTGCTGTTGAAGACACATGCACTGCATCCAGTTCTTCTGTGGTTTGTTGTTTTGTGGGGTTTTTTAAATTATATGTCTATGCACAGAGTTTTAGTAAGTTTTCAAATCAGGTTGTCAGAAATCTATACAGTAACAAAACAGGAGTTTGAACCTGAAATGGGAACAAAAGGGAAGCGGTGTATCTCCTTTCCAGCCTCTTCAACCTGTTTTTTCCTCCTCTGATGGCTGAACAACTGCACAGACTGTCACTTTGCTGTGGGCTGCATCCCAGAAACAAATCTTGCTGCCTCCCACATTTTCATGTCATATTCATGCTTTTATCAACCGACTGAGGCTTTCTAGTTGAAAAGCCAACCAATTCCTGCTCCTGTATTTGGATCAGCCCTTTCTAAGTGTCAGTGTCATTTGGAAAGAAATTAATCTTTTGGAGACCAGGTATGAAACAGACTTAGAAAGGTAAAGTGGGACTCAGATGGACATTAGGGGCCCAAATCCAGCATTTTGATAGCCCAAACTACCAATCACCTTGGAACTTCCACAGGTTTTCTTCTTTTTAAATGCACCTGTGGTGAAGTGCATTTGCTGTTTCCTGGGCCATAACATCAGTTGACAGTTCCAACACAGGCCTGGGGTGTGGAAGATCCCAGGCCAGTTCTGTGTCTGCAGGGGGTTCTGCCTCTTCTGATGTGAGAGGCCTCACCAGCCTGCCGGGAGTGAGCGACTAGGGAGGAGATGGGGACCATGAGGAGGTGCTGTGTGCTTTCCCGTGAAGGTTGCCACAGTGAGGAAGGGACTGTCACAGTCACTGAGGAGAGAGTCAGTCTGTCTGGAGATTCAATACAGGCTCCCTAAACTCTGCATTTTACTCAGAGATGTGCCTGACATCTGACACTTCCCCTCCCGCTATACACAGTTCCTAAGGCTGAACCCAGCTGCTGGAACACAGCTCCAGGGTCAGGCAGTGGGAATTGCAGCAAAGCTTGCTGATGGGATGCGCATTTGAATTTGCATATCATTTGTGTATCACCTGGTTCTTTGTGCATGTTGCCTCACAGCCCTAATGCTGTCAGGAAATGAAAAGAGAGCGCTGTAAAGAGTTGCAGTGCAAGGCAGCAGGATGCAAACACTTGTCAGAGGAAGTTAGAAGTTTGACATAGTTCATCATTGCTCACTGCATTTTTTTCCTAGTCCGTGACTTTTCAGTTAGTCAGCTGTTTGCAGAAAGCAAGAAAGGAATAACACCTATGATGTCCAAACAAACAGATGACTATAGACTGCCTTTTCCTTGGCAAGAGTTGGTGCACATTTGCAACAGTAGAACTGAAGTACTTGGTTTGCACTCTCCCCAGGGCAAGGAAACGGCATGGGTGTGGGCACAGCTAAGCCCAGCGACACATCCCAGCCATGCTGGCTGCTGGAGGAGGAAAGCCTGAGATGAAGATACCAGCTCTGTGTCCTCTGTGTGAGCAACAGCAGTTTTGAGAGAGCTGCTAGAGATCAAGGTAATCTTAACAGAAGCCTGTATCCCATTTCAAGCACAGACAGGCATCTTAGCTCTGTAATCTTGCAGTTACACTCCAATAACTGGATTGCCAGGTTTACAGCTGTCATCAAAGCCTTCTTAAAAAAATAAACCAAAGAAACCACAAAAATAGATGTTGAGAACAAATTACTTTGGTGTGTTTTGTGGAGTAGAGAGAACTCATCTTTTTCTTGCTGGCAGAAACATTCTTAAGGATACTTGAATATGTACAAAATCTGTTCACTAGCAATGTCTGCGGCGTGATTCTTCACTCTCATCATGTCTCTGTGGACAGAGTTCCATTGATTTCACTGAACTGCTCCTAAACAGCACGAGTGAGGATCAGTATTTAATTCTGATGGGCTTTACGCTGATAGGTACCCTCACATAGAAGCTTCTGGAGTGTGGTAGGGATGGGGTAAGGCCCCTTCATCAGTTCTGGCACTTCAGTGACAATGTTAAGAATTGAAGTAGCATCATCCCAGCAAATTCCTGTGAAATCATCCCTTTTCTCTCTTGTCCTTTTATAGTTGACTTAGTTTCTCAGGGCTCAATGTCTTCTGGTGGTTAACTGTGAAACAAGACACACCGACACCTTGTGCTTCATTTTGATTTTTACCTGTTGTGTCTGTTGATTATCCCAGAGGGATAAATAGATAGAATAAAGTCAAAATATATTATTTATTTATTTTTAAGCACAGAGGATTCTGGAGTCAGCAAATGAAGCTGATGTGTGAAAACCAGAACGCTGACATGATTTGGGAGCTCAGTAGCTCCAGCAAAAATCGTAACAAAATGGGATGGATTCAGTGTGCTTTAATCAGCTGAGTCAGTAAAGCAGAACTGAATGATAAAGATACCAGAAAAGTAAAAGAGAACGAAAATCTACACTGAGGTGTAAGATACACACAAATAGTATCCTGTGTCATCACAGATAAATTAGTATTAACCACTATTTTTGCACACAGCTTTTAAAGACTTGTGCATCTCTCATATATGCACATTTTTAACTGTCCTTGATTATATATTTACAAAGTATATAATAATGC
Source organism: Gallinula chloropus (assembly GCF_964237585.1). Classification (NCBI taxonomy): domain Eukaryota; kingdom Metazoa; phylum Chordata; class Aves; order Gruiformes; family Rallidae; genus Gallinula; species Gallinula chloropus. Next base: position 42,993,117 of record NC_140088.1, on the reverse strand, counting down.
ATATTTATTAGACCTGCATGTAGTTTTCAAAGCTTCAGTTCATTGCAGTGCACATACAGCACCCCTAGAAACAACTTAAACAAGGGAAGCATCTTTCCACGTTGGATTCTCTAATACCAGGTGATCAGACTGCATGATCAGTGCAGGTTAGCTTCTGTCCTTCACAAGATTGGGCAGCTTCCTATTTTGCCCTTTTTACCAGCAGTCCCATTCTCTTCCTTGCATGGGAAAGCAGAGAGAAGCTGCAGAGGCCTCTAATCTTAGAATAGTCTAGTGCAGTGACCATGTGTTTCCCAGCCTTTCCCTGGTCTCCAGCCGTAGCTGATCCCTATCCCTGATCCTGTCTGAATTATGTAACACTTATCTCCCTACCCAGGGGAATCCTTGTGCAGAGTTGTCAGGGCTGCCCCAGCCGGCCTGTCCATCCCAGCCACAGCTCAGGCTGGACATACAGATCAGCTCTGTGAGCTCTGTGAACGTGAGAAGCATCCAGGAGCAGGAGGTGCCCTGGAATACATGGGCACCATCAGCCACATCAGACAGAGTGAGGAGGACTGGGCAAGAAGTGACAGATTGAAGCCAAAAGGGTGTATCTGAAAATCACTGCTTTAAGAGCGAGAGAGGTATGAATAGTAGGATGAAATCAATATCATCTAATAATTTATATACACATTCTAAACAGGAAAAAGCAGAGCCAGTGGGGAATACAGTGAGAAACAATAAAAGCAATAAATAAGAAGAATGCAATATCAAATTAAAATGCCCATTGCTTGGGAAGTATAATTAAAATTTCAGAGTAATAGATAAAAGCCCTCAGAAGGCAAGGTGCTGCTTTTTTTCATCTGTTTTCAAAGAGGCCTAGCAATGCCAACAATATAATTTCTCTTTTTGCTGTTTACCTCTGCCATCAGGTAGCAAAGCCAAAGCGTAACACAAACAGGAGAGTCCATACTCTGTAATGTCTGTAGAGCAGATCTGCCATTTGGACATGTACTTGGTGGCTGCCGCTCAGAAAGTTAATTCTCCGTTTCTGCCAAACTGTTGAATTTGTAAGAGAAGCTGTGGCATCTCTAATAGAAGTCAACTCTTTTCTTGAGATGATTGCTATTATCTATAGTGTAGTTCTTCAGGAATTGTAAATTGTATTGTTTCTCAGAAGATCAACTACTTGTGCCTTCAAGCTATGCCCTCTTGGATGTCCATTCAAGTGCATAATAGAAGAGGAGGAGTCTCATTTGTCATTTCCCATTTCCCTCATTTTCAAAGTGCTTCAGTTTCACATTTCATTTCAAATGTGGAAAGAGGCAGGAAGAGACTGGTAGTAACTTACCTGCTAATTGCTAATTGAATCACTTCTGATATCCTTGAGTCTTACTGTATTAATTGTGAAGATTTTTCCTGATAATTGAATTCATTACTTCTCCTATTAATGAGCATACAATATATAGGGTTTTTTAATGATTCCCTTTAAGTTAAATCTTCAGGTAAGTCAGTCTGCTAAGATAGCTGGTATTTGTCTACCTGTCAAATGCTGGAAATTGCAGGGCGTATCCTCATCAGCAAGCATGAAAGATGAACACACAGCCATTCCTTGGTAGCCCTCTGTATTGCAAAGAAGAGAAGGTGGTATTTGTGTGATTTGGCACTGTCGAAGTTTAACCTCAGCCAGCAGCCAAGCACCACACAGCCTCTTGCTCCTTCCCCTCCCACCATGGGATGGGGAGGAGAATGGGAAAAACCCCAAATTCCTGCGTGGAGATAAAGACAGAACATCGAGGTCATTTACTCTTTGATTTCCAAATGATCTTTGGAAATAGAAGCAAAACCTCGTGCAGTGTATATATACTGTAAATACAACAGTTCTTAGTCCATTTTTTGCCTGATTTTCCCCTAAAACTTGTTCAACTCAAGTTAATGGAGAAGGGTTTAGTTAATCTCTCCATTAAAATTATTCAGGAAAAGTTGGCCTTTTAGGAATAGGCCTGTGGCTTCTGATGTGATTTAATTTTCCTGGGTCTGACATATTGAGAATTAAAATAGGATGGCATTTTTAAAAACTGTCAGTAATTGCTGCTCTTATCAATCATTAGCCAATGAGGCACCATCTGTATCTGCTATCTTTGCCTTGGCCTGCAGCAGCTTTTTTTTCTTCATTTCCTTTTTACTTTCACAAAGTAATGAAGTTATTAAGCTTCATCCCTTTGTTTCTGTTCATAAAATTTATATCCTTGCCACACATTTCCTGTCATGCTCAAAGGAAAGCTGAAACAGGCAGAGCATTTCTCTTTCCCTTGCACTTAGAAGCATCCATGCTATGTTTAAATAATATTTCTCACTTCTGGTTTAGTATCTCCATACCACAGCTCATAAGAAATGCTGATGGTCTAAGACTCCATCCTGGTTTTTCTAATGCTTTTTAACCAGCCATCTGATGATTTTTGTTCTGAATTAATTTTCAAGATCATGTTTTGCTGCTAGATTAGGACTCGTCCTCTAATTCAGCACAACTGCATAGGTTTTCAGGGTCAACAGCAGTGGGAGCACTTGCTTTAGTCAACCCTTCAGCAGTGTTTTCAGCCAGTGGAGAATTGACTATTAGTATTCTTTTACTGTGGCACATCTTATTAAATCATACGAGAGAGCTTCCTCCTCCCAAGACCAGCGACTACTCTACAGTCCTTCCCTGAAGTACAGTCAGTGTCCCACACTGCTTCAGGAGCCCTTTTACGTTTTGAGAAGCCCATTTCACACGTCTCCCATGAGCTTTGTCTAATTTTCTCTTCTTGGTGTCATTTGTCATTGTTAGAGATGGGATATGGAATGATGTCATTATTTGCATTGCTTTTCTCTCCCAGAAACTCTGAAACAGTTCTGTTCCCCACTGTGACTGTTTGGTACCCTGAGTGCAACCAGCTGCATACTCTGTGAGAAGCTGGATTTTAAAGTATCTCTGTGTGGGTTCCTGGCACTGACTCTTTCACTGCTGCTTTTCAGAACAGTTCCTTGTCACTGCTCATCAATATTTTTGATCTAAACATCCCAGTAATAATCCATCACCTCAACTTTCAGTGATAGAATGGAACATTGCTCCATGTTTTTACATCAGAAGCTGCTTAGCTAGAAGACAAGGGCTGTGCCAGGGAGTATGGCCCTCTGTGAGCTGTATGAAAACTGTGCCACTTCCCTTAGTTCTATTACACCTGTTGTGGACTCGGACAAGAGAGCTTGGCTTCAAGCAGCAAAGAGTCTCCAGTGATGGGTTTCAAGCTCTTATCAATTTGCCAGTGGAATCAGTTGGATCAGCAGGGTGGAGGCATATCTGAGCCAAATCCAAACAAATGGCTTGGCTGGAGCCCACTTTGGCTGTTTCAAAATGCAAAATAAGCAGCAAGAGTCACAAGGAGGTTGGGGATTCACTACTGCCTTAGTGCCAGGGTGCACAATAACATTGTATTTAACTCCTGCCAATCACCTGACCTCAGCTTGGTTTTTCTCTCCTACCTAAGTTTGAATCTTGATCTCTCACACCTCATGCCAGCCTGTTATCCTAAAACCTGATCTACTTCATGCACAATTTAATGGCTTGCAAATGTAAAACCCCAGCTTATTCCCTTGCTAATTCTTTTCTAATGTTTCACGCTTGCAAGTTCCAAAGGCACTGCTCTGATGTGGCTTTGTCAGCCTTGTCCTTTAGGAGCTTCACTTCCAGATGTTGGCCTGCTGTGTTGTGGACATGACTAGAAGCAAGGCCTTTCTCTGATGCCAAGAAGCATATATAGATGCCTCCCAGTACAGAGCCTGAGTGAGGCTCAGATACCAGAGTTGGCAGGGTGGTGACTCTTACATGTGATCGGTGTACTCAATAGCTAGGGAGCATTAAGCATCTACATCTAAAATGCAGATTTAGACGTTGAAAATGTAGTTGGGAGAAGGACAAGTGACAGGTAAAATAAACCCCAGTATAAGATATTAATCCAGAAGATACTTACTTTTAATTGAGAGTTTGTAAAAGTTATTTTCCTTAATATTTCAAAGTGAAAATGATTTCCTCTCTGTATGTAGAAAACATAACCTGAGAAAAACAAGTTCTTCCCACTCTACTTTTTTTTCACACTGAACAGCTCTTGTTTTGTGCTTTTCTGGTTACAGTCTCACACTTCTACACAGACTGAAAATTATGTGTAATCTGAATAATAATTCATGTAGGTTTACTGCTTTATAACCTACAGTGTTTTCTATCAGCGATTCCCAAACTGGTTTTTACCAGGGATTCCTCTGGCACGTGTTTCTCTGTAATGCTTCCCAGAGCCGTTGCATCCTCTCCCTCTGCTCTCTCTTTTCGTCCCGCTGATGCTACCCTAGCTCTTCTTACCCACCTCCATACCCCTTCCCTTTCTACTTGATTCTGATATTCCCCTTTCTCCCATTCCTCCCCTAATGATTCTTCCCTCCTACCCTCAGGTTCCTTTACCATTCTTTTCCCAGCCAGCTCACAATATTTCTTTCCCTCTTCTCAGAGTCCCAACACCTTTCCCTCAAGAAGGAGAAGAAGTTATGGCAACAGCACAGGGTTTTTGCTGCTTCCATGGCCTTTTCTGGCAATTCCACATATTCTCCCTTTTCCTTCCTAGCAAAACTAGATTTCCTGCTGTCTGAAACAGAGATTGCTGGTTCAGGGGATAGATGGGTGCTGTCACAGTAGTCTCCTGGTGTGCAGCAGTTACCCTTGGGGAGCAGCAGGTATTTCATGTCACCTTTGAATGCATTCCTGTCTTTCTGCCTGCAAGTGTTTGACACATAACATTTGAATATATAAAATGTTTCAGCATCAGACTCCTGTGGGCTGCTGCTGCGGTTGCTGTCCTTTGTTCCCAGTGTTGTCCCCTTGGCAGTGCTACGATATCATTTATGGTGAATAAATATTTATCTGTTTGAATCTAATAATGTTGTAATTCTGTGGGCCTAATCTGGAAATGTTTAGTTTGTTCATTTTCAGACAAAATTTGCATTAATGTTAATGGTTCAAGACTTCTTGTTACTGTGATAATGTCATTGGAAAAGAGAAAAAGCTTCTCAGAAGCTTTTTAGCTAGCAATGTATCTCTTTCTTGGGTGAGGAAAACAAACATAATTGAGAAGATCTTTAGGCATTACAGGCATTACACAGTGAATGGAAATGCTTTTATATAAGGGGTTGATAGGACAAGCTAGAAATCATTTCCACTGCTTTTAAATTAGCATCTTACATTCCCAGTGGCTTTGTCTCAATTTTAAAGAACACACAGAAGAATACTGTCCCCAGAAAAAGCTGTCCTATGGAATTTCTCTCTTCTTTGCTTGCAATTTATCAGTGTTTCAGTGAGGCCAGACTTACCTGCTGCTCATTGGTTGCAGGATGCTTCTTGCTGTATGGTACCCATGGCTGTAGCTCACTAGGACATGATACCAAATTTGCTGGGCTCAGCCATCTGTGGCTGGGCTCTTGAACATGGGGCTTTGATTTGGTTTCATGTGAAGAAGTGTCTTAGGCCAGGAACAACAGGCACATCTTTCAAACTGCAAGGCCAGCCTTGATTTGAAGTTGATGCTTTAAATAAGAAATATACTATTCTTGAGACTCTGTGTATTCTACAAAAAGGATTTCTCTTGTTCTGGCCAAAGCATGAGAAAATGAGCACAAGGCAGTTGTGTAGGTCAGTGACAAGGATATTTATTAACTCAGCAATTGAGAAACGCCAGGTCATCAGAAATGGTGAGTTAGAGCTGTTGCTTGGGAACATCTCCATGGAATCTCCTGCTATTAAAACTGTTCTGTGCTACAGACTTGTTGATGACAGAGTCAAGGTTAAGGAAACTGACTGTAATCCTCCAGTTTGTGCATTCATCTGGTATATTGGAAAACAAGCTGTGTGTTCCAGCCCCACAGGCATAAAGTTTGCTGTTAGAAAGGCAGGAGTGAATTATGAATGACACAAACAGAGGACAGAAAATAACATTAGCATATGTAACACAGAGAGGGTTAAGTATAATTACAATAGCTCTACACAGCAAAGTAGAGATGGTTAGAAAAACAGTGGGACAAATGCTATTCCTGCTGAGTAGCCTTGGTGTGCTTGGAGAAAGAGATTCCAGGCTTCCTTTTGTTTCTATCATCGGAATATTTGCCTGGAACACTTTTTTTTGCCAAAGCCCAGCGTGTAGCACAGATGTGGGGTTAATGATCTTTTCATATAAAGCCTCAGATGAACTCTCGGATTAGACAGTTCAGATCTGATGTGACCGCAAATGCTCACAGACTGAATAAAACCCTTTACCTCCTTCACATGGTCATTCCTCAGGCTCTGGGTAGTTGCAGGTGGGAACTGTGGGGATGGTCAGCCAGGGTGCCACAGCCACATGTTTGCTGGAGGACAAGGGAGTGGAACATAAACACAGGAGGCTGGGGAATGTTTTGAGCCGTGGTGGAAAGGTATCTCTGTGCGGTTCTCAGTCTAGAATATCTAGCAGAGACCCATCTCTGCTCTCAACTGAAGCACCTGCCTTTGTGAGGCCTTTTTTGAGGACATATTTTAAGGCCTTTTAAAAAAACCCTTCAGCTTTTAGTTTAAGCTTCGGATAGTTGATTTCAACCAGCTCTGTGAGTACATTATGTCCCTCTGCTATCTCCTGTTTCTTGGTGTCACAGGAAGATTCCCCAACCCTTTATTTGGAAAGTGAAAGCCATTTTGACAGTGGCAACACAACTTTTGGCACCTGACTGAATCTAAAACGAGGGACTTGGGGGTTATGGCAATTAGCGAACAATGCTGGTGATGTCATCATGCAAACATGATGCACTCCTGCTCTTCTCAAAGTTCTTATTGGCAGCTTAGAGGAAGCTGGTGGTTTTGTACATAATTCCACAAACGGTCTGTGTGAATTCATTATAAATTTACAGTCTTTCCTGTCTGTTTTCCTTGATTCTCTCTGGTTTTCACACCATCCCCCAGACAAAATACTTCTGGTCTTATCAGTGCTTAACCTTGTGTTTTGTATGTTAATACCCAGAATACCTCTTAAACTGCATGACTCTCATTCATCCTCCACCTTTGTATCTGCTGGAGTGCTTCTGTTGTTTCAGCAGCCTGCTTATACAGGAATGTTTCACGCTTTCTTTATATTTATGCTGGAAGAAAGTTGCTCATGAGCTTTAGGAGGATAGGAATATTCCTCTCCCATATTTCCTTCTCTTTCCACCTCACAGTCACTGTAATACATCAGTGGAGTGACTCTGTGAATACCAAGTGTGGAAGTTGTAGGCTCCAGCCCCACAGTAATCCAGTTCCCTGTAGCAACATTGCTGAAATTTATTGCTTAGTGGTGGAGCAAGAGCTGTGTGCACTTAAGGCTCCAGGTTCTGTCACAGCCCTGGTCAGACTCCTTTGTGGATACAGTTCATATAGTTACTATTCATTCTATAAATGACTCTGCTCTATTCTTTTAACAATGGCAACTAAATGCATCATGCTAAAATCAAATCAGTGTCATCCGTATCAGTCACCAGGGGTCTCTTGATCTCTTTCTAGCAAGGATTTTGCTATTCAGACATTCCCCACAAGCTGTCAAATGGTCCAACTCAATAACAACTAATAAAGCAAGCACCCCTTAAAAATTTCCCCAGGGAATCTTTTTAAATTGAACAGGGAGTAATAAATCTTGTAGTGTCAATAATGGTGCAAATGTTAATTCGGTCGACTCTGTGCCTCCTCAAGTGAAATTTGAGATGCTGTTCTGGGAAGATGGCTGCTCATTGAATTCACTCTGGTGCTCTCTGCCTGCAGCACCAGTTTCAAATCTGTGGCAGGGGCTGGCTGAGATGGGCTGTGTAACAAAAGAGTGTTCTGGTGATCTCATTGCTTTCTCAGCCCTTTAAATCTCAGCTACTGATTGTAGTGATGCCTTTAAACCAAGTTAGGTGACAGGGATGGATGTGCTGCTAAGACTTGCTTGGATGGCTAACTGATACAGTCCCTAGCACGTAGCAGAAATGTGTCCATCTGCTGAGCATAGCTTGAGTCTGATTTACTACACACCACAAAGCTGGTTTAACACTACTATTGATAACATCATTTTCTTTATTATACAGACTGGGTAGAGAAGGGGGGTCATGGTGTAGATTTAGTCTATTAAGGGCATTTCTGTGAATAAATTGTACTAGATGTTCTTTTCATCCTTTTTAGCACAGATTTTTTCCACAGATGTCATTTTTGGGCATTAGACAATTTTTTTCCTCCTGCTTTTGTGAAAGGAGAACTGCAAGTACTGACATTCAACATTTTGGGAAATTTGTTCTGTTCTTTTTATAAAAAGTGAAAGCAGTCCTGCCAGAACTCAAAACCCTTCCAGTCACTTAAATTTCTATTTTATTGTGTTATTTCTTAGGTACTGGATAGCATCCTAAATAAATTAATTAAGGGGCTGTTTCTCAGTCTCAATTACATACTTACTTCATATGACTGTGCTTTTATTTTTCATACATATTTTTTGTATCTCTGCAGTGAAAACACAATGGCAGCTTTCAGTATGACTACTAAAATATGTTTTCAGTATAAATTTGTGACATGAGAGTGCTAGAAATTTCTGACTACAGGGTGGTAATTTCTGGGCTTTGGCTGGGCACTAAAGCAGCTTAGAGATGGAACATTTAAGGGCCTGTGTGGCTGCTCTGAGATTCTTATTCATATTTTAAATAACTTTCACTTGTTTTATCTTTAAAAAATTTGGATTTTTTTCCTTTTCTTAGTTGCTTAGTCCACTTCAGGGTTTGTTTAAGCTCTTTGTGAGTGGTATGGGAAAGTATTTAAGTTGTATACTAGGCAGGCAAGGAGATCTAATAGTCTTTATGTCAGTGTTAATAATCAAGAACCAGCCCTGAATTCACCCCGATGCCGACCTGCCTTCCCTCTGTGCTGCGTGGGAGCCCGACTCCCCTGTCACGTCCAGATCTGGGAACTCTCTTCCCTTTGCCTTTATAAATGCAAAACAGAAGAGAGACCTTCTCTGGTTGAGAAGTTGGGAGGAATGTTGAAGCAGGAGCACCCAGAAGATAACAGGACAAACTTAACAGGGCTCTGCTTGGCTGTGGGCCCCACTGAGATGAGCCTGGCTGATGTTCCAGCCTGGCTCTCAGCCCATCTCCCAGCCCATCTCCATCCCCACGGAGGTGGACGATGCTGGTTGCTGCCCCGGTGCTCCCCAGCTGCCCTGCTCCTGGCTGGGGCAGTGGGACTGTGCCAGCTGCCTGGTCCTCCCTGTCGTCTGGGGGACCTCATCGTGCAGCCCCGGTGTAGCCGTGCAGGTAAAGCAGGCGGTACTTAAAAACCTCTCCTTGCAGGCAAGAACCTTGAGCCAAGCACCCCTGTCCCTGTCCACGGGCAGAGCCTGGATGCTGACGCAGGTCTCCCCCGCACGGGTGAAGGTCCCTCTCCCGCACAGACCGTCTCTCACGGTTCGCACGGGCACCTGCTGCCCCGCACACGGAGCCAGGCAGCTGCTGTGGGGAGCGGCCCTGGCATCTCGGAGCACGGCAGACGCCCCGCAGCGTGCTTCTGCCGGGCGAAAGCACTCCCGCAGCCTAACGCCTCGCGGCGGGTGTCCCTGAGCCGGAGGGACCCCGTTGTTTTGGCGTGTTCGGGTCTCACCCCGTTGTTTTGGCTGCCGCGGGGCCCAGCCGGCTGCTCGGGCGGCGCGCTGCCGGCAGGCGGCGCTGGCAGCCTGCGCTGCGCCCCCGCCGGGCACGGGCCGGAGCGCAACGCTCCGCGCCGCCTCAGCAGGGGGGGCTCGGGGCGGCCGGCGGGTCCCGTTACCCTCTACCGGCAGCGTTGGGCTGACGTGCGCTCTGAAGAGGGGTTGTTACTGCGGCACCCGCCAGGCTCAGGCTTTGCCGCGTACAAGTAAACACCCCTCTTTTGGTTGGAAATATCCAAAGGCCTGAGGTGGCCCAAGGGTGCTGGATACTTCTAATTCCAGGAGAAAGCCGCTAGTCTGGGCACATTTCTCAGACCAGGAAGGAAAACACTTGGAAAGAGGGAACACTGACCGTCATGTACAGAGTGGCTTCTCTGTCCAGAAGAGGCTGTGGAAGATGTCAGGCCTGTGTGCAGTGTTTGGTGGGCTTGTTTGTTTGTATTTGCATCAGAGAATCCCAGAGCCCCAGTCATGAAGTGGGACTGCCTTCTGCTCAGCGCTGTGTAGTCACAATACACAGAGGAACAAGATGGTCTCAGCCGCAGAGAGCTCAGGAGCATCTGCGTGTGTCCCTGGGTAAGGACCAGCCAGCTCCCTTTGAGAGAAGGATCTTGCAGCTGCTGTCCTGGGTGCTTTGTAATTCAGTTCGTCTGTAGGTGGCATTGACAACGTCTTGCCTTTGCACTGTACTGCTCTGAGGTGCTAAGCTGTAATTTATCTACTAGGGATGTGCATCATTCAGGATGTGATGTACAAGTTCTCCCGTTTTATTGAACTTTCTCTTGATGGGGGTCGCAAGGCTTGAAACTTTAAACTACTACTGTTTAAGTAAATATGAAAATAAGTAAAACATGTTGAGGTTTTATTTTCAAATACTTTATCTGTAGGAGTAGAGTCCTGGCATCACTGGTTCCAGCTATCTGCTGTCACAAGCAGATTTTTCATCTGTTTTACAAAGCAGTGCTGATTGCTGCATGCTGGCAGTCATCTTGTTTTACAGGTAGTAGCAAAAGCAGAAAGAGGGGAAAGCTTCTCTAGCATTGTCCTTGGTGAGAAAGTTCCATATATAGCAAAGGAGAGTGTTTTATTTTTTCTCTGTTTTTTTCCTGTGTCGTTCCCTTTAGATGAAATAACCACTGGTTGGGATTGCTTTTCACCCTGGGCTGGTGCTCTATCTTTTGCACGCAGCATCCTCACAGAATTGTCACCAATAATATCAGCAAAACCCTGTGAGAAAGCACGTCCTGATTTTCTGGTAGCACGATCCTACAGAAGACTTTCTGTTTGTCTCCTTGAAATGATCAGTTTCAGATAATCATCAGTTTCTGTTCCCCCCAACCTCCAGTCTTTCCCCTGAAACAGAAACAACTTTCTGTGTACTTTCACCCAGGGATTCCCTGCAATTGATATTATTCACTGTGACCCCTGTATCTCCTAATACAGACCATGGCCAAGAATCAGGGTTGGTTGTCCTTCTGCCATTGTAGAAGCTGGATGCACACGGCAGGTGGAAACAATAAAGGACAACCACCTTTAGTTGGGGGAATCTTACCCTGGTGCACGGACTCTTGCCCATACTTATTTTTAGGCAGTGATTTGCCCTCCATTTTAATCCCATCCAAGCATTTCCCAGATGTCAGAATATCTTTATGCTTGCGATGCACATAGTTGTCTCTTGCTTTTGGTTCTGCAGCTGAGTTTTCTTGAAGTTTTGTTGATTCATTTTTGAGGAATCCTGCTGTGCATTTCAAAGAGGTATTTCCAGTCTTCCTCAGGCTGTTTCATCAGCAGCTTGAAATACAGCAACAGCAAAGATTACAGGCTCTGATCAGACAAAGCAAGCACAGCGAGCACTGTAATGTCAGAAAGGGCACAGGCATCACTAAATTCCAATACTACAGCAGGTCATCGATTTAAAATATACTATTGACAACCATTTTTTTTCCACACTTGCTCTCAGGAGTATTCTTCAGTAACATTTATTTACAAGTTTAAGAACCCTTACTGTGTATTTTTATGCCTTAGTGCTCTGAGTGATCCTTTTGAGTTTGAAAACACTGTGTCCTAAGTTTCTGCCTTCCAAATTCAGGTCTGAATACTGTTATTAGTTTATCACGATGCATAGGATGATGGGAAAAGATTATTGTCAACAGGTCAGATGAATGCAGTTCTTTCAGACAAGGTATCTGATGCTGCCTGGAAAAAAAATGTGAATTCACAGAACCATGTGGTTTTCTGTAAGTCAATGTGTTTATATTATTGTCTTAGGTAGAACTGTAGTGATCTGCTAAATTCTTAGATGTCATTGTGCTTTAGGGAATTTATTTTTTTTTCCCAGAACAATAGATTGTTAGAGGCTCAGCACAGGTGGAAATGTCCAGGTCCCTGAAATGACCCTTTCGACTTGCAGGCTTTAGAAGCAAAGGACCATTAGTATAATTAGGCCCCTGTTGTGCAAAGCATTGTAGAAAACTGAAGAAAAAGGAAAGTCTGTGCTCAAATAAGTAACCACTGCTCCAAAACTCAGCATATTGATGAATGTTAGGAAATGTCTGTGGAATTGATTTAAAATCTTTAGCTGATGGAAAATCCTCTTGAGAAATGAGGGCACTTGGAGATGTTTCTGGATGCAAGGACAAAATGAATTGAAAGGCCAGTTCCCCAACAGGTGAGGCTGATGAAGCAGCAAGTTGGACCACGGAGCGTGGCAAGGGAAGGAAATATGGGTTAGTATGGGTTTGAGTGCACTGCTTCTCTTGCAACTCCCTTGATTGGCAGAAGGGGAATGGGCCTTCTGTGTGAAGATTTTGGCAGATGACCTAGGGGTGGGTTTGTAGAAAGAAACTAAATTTGCCTTTCTTTTTCCCAGCTAGCAAAAGGTGCAAACACATGTATTGCCACCTTCTTCCTTTCCTGGCAATCCCTTCCCATGGAAGTAGCTATTTAAAATATTTGCTCCCGTTCTAAATAGAAACATTTTCACACGAAGCATTTGTATTTTCTGGTTTGGTTTTGATGCTCTTTGAGAAGACTACTACAGACTGCCCTCAGCTATGAAAGTGATCTGGCTCAAATTGAGAGGTGGAAAAATATTACCCTTGTCCAACTCCAAGAAGAAATAATTCCGTATTTGGATGTAAAAATAGAGTCTGTGTAAAGTATACATAGTCCCCTTATTTGCTTGAATATCAGTAGAAAAATAGTTGCCATTTGCAATTATTCTGTTCCTTAAAAGATAAAAAGCTTAATTCACTCTGGCTATATGCATGAGAATTGGGGAATTATGGTGTTGAGTCACTTATATTTTTAGAAGAGTTAAGCCTGTCAGTGCCTACCTCACTTTCAGAAAGGGAATTTAGGTTCCTAACTCATCAACAGGCTTATTAAAATTTGATTATAAATGGCTTTTCCAAGCACTCAGTGGCTTTGGAGCACAAGTATCTCTATGTTACATCCCTATTTCTGAAAATCCTAGAAAAAAGTAAAGATGTCATGTAAGTGGGCCACCTGCCTGTCCTTTCCTCCAGGACATTTGTCTGAATTGGGTTTGATTAGATTAGATTTGATTTTAGCCTTTAAAAAATTTGCAGCATAATTTGCTAACTATTACTTGGAAGCATTTTGTACCATCAAACCTTAGCTGCTTGCCAAGGTGTTTTCTAATGTAGATTTATGACTGTCCTGAAATCTAATCTAGACATATTCTGGACAAATATGTACTTTGTACTTCTAAAAAAGTGTGCCCTGATAATAAGTCAAAGGCTTTTCTGTCTTCAGAGTCAGAAGAAGGAAACAGTAAGTCATGTTTTCGGATGTGGGATCACTTTGTCATTACTGTTCCCCATTATACTGAACTAGCTATGTACTATAGTATATGTAGCATATGCACTATATACATTATACTATACTTGGTTCTGACAACCTGCAATTAGAGATTACAATTTGCTTCTTGTCTCAGGCAGTGCTGATTTACAGGGCAAAAAAAGAGATTGTTTTTAATATGTTTTGTTCCATAGAACAATCTGACCCCTGCCCTTCTCCAGGCAATACAGAACAGACACTGAGGGTAGATTCTCAAGGGGTTTCTGTTGCTGCAGGACTAACCTAACTCTTCATACCCAGAGATAAGATCATAAATTCTGTTGTCCAGTCCTTGGACCTAATACTTACCTAAAACCAGAGTTATAAAGTTAGTGTGCTGATATGTTAAGACAGCTGGGTGATGGGGAAAGGCTAGCAGAGGGGATGGCCCAGACATTGGTGCCTGTCTCTCACGGCCCTCCCCAGCTTCTCTCTACTTTTAAGAAACAAGTAGTAATTTCTTCAAGGGCTGTAATTAATTTTTCTTTTATCCTATATGAATTCCAAGAACCTATCTCAAACCAATGACAAATTTTTCAATGCAGAGAAGATGACCTAGCCACAAAGAAAGGTTGAGAACCACTAAGGTCTTGTGGTTGCCAATGGGATAACATCCTGCTGGTAGGGTTAGTACATGCAAGTTTTATAACGTGATGATCTGGATTTTTGATCTGGATTGTCCAGTCCCTAAATAAATATTCTAATGACTTTATGGAAAGTTCCTCTCTCCTCCCTTTCATTCGGTTTAACATGCTCAGAACATAGAGTTTAGGTCCTGTCGGTGAGAAAGGAAGAAGAATGTCTGTGTCAGGAGTCACAGTGCTTTTTAAGTGTGATGTGCCCAAAGACTTGTACTGGAATATGGAGACAGGAAAACAGAAAGGAATTCCTACCTCAGAATGGTCAGAAAAGCCCTTATCCACCATTCATTGGTGAAGCCCAAAAGACATAACATGTTCTTCTGGGTGGGTGTTGCAGTGATAGAAGATAAAATATCAAGACAAAATAATCTTGAATTATTTAACACACCAAGAGAATAACAAGTATTTTTTTCAGAAGCATCTTACTGCTACTTGAAGAGTTGCTATTGCTAAAATTACTGAAACTTGATATTTTATTTAGTCAGTGAAATGACATAGTTAAGTCATTTGTTCCTTCTTACTGGGATCGTTTTTACTCCTGGGTAGTTCATATTGTTAGTTTGGTGTTATTTGAGCCTGAACTATATCTGAGTTACTCCAGTTAAGTATTTAGCTCAGAAACTTCAATTGAATTGACACATTTTAATCTATTAAGTGTAAGTGTAACTTAAGTTCCATATCATTAACATAAAGGGGAGAAATCACACTGCACAGCTGAGAACACTTCTTCCCTCCTTGTATACTTAGTGCCAGATTTCAATGTTGGTGAGCTCTTGATTTTAGTAGATGAAATAGAAAAGATGAAACAGATTGGTACCCTGCCCTCATATTTTGGGGATCTGAAATCCAGAATCAAATTCAAGCACTGACCTTTTACAATAATTCCCTCTCTACTTTGTATCAAATTTGTTGAAGAGAAAAGACTATCCACTGGCTATTGCCATGTGTTGCTGCAGCGGGGATGTTTTCTGTGCTGCCTGGGGTGATTCCTGTGAAATGCTGTTAACACCAAGAGATTAATCTGTACAGTTTATGATGGGAGTCTTGCTGATCCAAGCAGATACTTTCTATGTCATTAGTGTTCCATTTAAGTAACAGATTGCCAGCCACAAACTTTATATATCTTATTCCCCACCCGGGCAATATATGGGGTCTCTGAGTATGGGTTTGCAGATTCATTTAGCATCTAATGCACTTTTAATGAAGGATTTTTTTTTCAGCATCTCTTTGTAAGGCTTGTGATGCAGTGACTTTTCATAGTGCTTCACAGAAGAGATATTTATAATTTTCAAAACAGTTATGAAAGTCGGATATTAGGTTTACTGAAGCATACTGCACTAGCAGGGGAAAAATGAAGGAAAAATGAAAGTGAATTAGGTCAGGAAACCTCACACCTAATCCAGTAGGGCCTCATGACATTTCATCCTACTCTTTCTGCTGAAATACATGAGCTAAGATGATGGGCTGTTTCTGCTGGGAAGCACAGATGCAGAATAGTCAAATATCCTTCCAGCTACACATCTCATCAAAACCTATTTGAAAAAACACCTAATCAAGGCCACTGATTTTTCACAGTTCCAGAAGAATGTCAGGAAGTGTGGGGAGAAATCATTTCTCCCACGCAGTGCTGTTGAACAGGATGAAAAATGCATCTGTGTGGCTGTCAGGGTTGGGCTAACCAGTATGAAGACCTGGTGCTTATGTTATGCTTCATTTTTGGTGTAGGGACCATCATGGAGGTGGTGGTCATGGGGAAATTTATCTGAGCTGAGCAGTCAAGAAGGGAGGACAGGTGAGGGATTTGCATCTGACTCTGGGAATCTAACCAGACAGCTGTTAAGCAGGAAGCTAATGACTTGCTCTTCAAATGCTCACTGCAGTTAGGGCAACTTGGAATATTAGACAAGACTGTGAGCCAAAATAACTGAAAAACTGGAGGTAATGGTTCTCTAGCACTTTATTAAAAACCCTTCAGAGATAGGGATTTAATACAATTAATGTATTAGATCACATTTGCTGGTAGCAGATGGAAAGCAGCCTGTTTCTTGATTGGTTTAACTTGTGTGCTGGTGAACTAGGAGAATGCAGAACAAGAGTAAAATATTGTTTAGGGATGTATGATTTGAAACAGGCTCAATATTATCAATCTACCAGAATTAAAATTGGAAAGAACTGGCAAATATTAATGGGATACAATATTTAATTGATTATAAATCATTATGTTTCAGGGTATATTAATCCTGATCTTAAACTGGATTTTTTTTATTGAGCCTGTTACTCATTAATTTTTAGTTAGAATTTCTTTTACCTGTTCCATCCTATTTTGTAGCAGGTAACTCATACTGATCATCATCAGGGCATAAAACTACATGAACTGTTGGTTTGGTTTAGTAAATAATACAGATTTTCTCTCTGGCAGCAAATGCTTCCAGAATGTATGGAGTAAAATGGTAAAAAAAAAAAGACAAGTGGAAAAAAATTCAGCGAAAAATCTGTAGCAAGTAGCAGTTCTTCCTTTTCTCTGAGATACATTTATCATGGAAAATTCTCCTGTCCCTTTTTGTAGACCTCGAGACAGCAGGTAGGTATTATTAAGATGAAATGTTTAATAGCTTCTTCCTCTATTAAGATCCTTCATGACCGTCTTCAGTGGGTGACAGTACCTAATGACTATTGTTCCCAGTGGAATTTTGAACCAAGAATTTGCTTAGCATATTAACTAGTGAACTCACACCTCAGATTGTATGTGCTTTGCTGGACCAGACTTACTAAGAAACCTAAAATGTTGGACTGCTCATGACATTGTTATTATAGATTTTCCCTTTTTCAGTTCTCCATTTTTTTGTGAGTTTAAGTGTGCCATGACCTCATGTTTCTCCTTCTGCATGCCACGATCTGGGCACTGGCCCTTTGACTGCTGTTGGCTTCCAAAGAGTAGCTGCAACTGATTATACTTCAATTTTTTTCCCTCTTCTGCCAGAGTTCATATTTACTCAGTCTTGTCCAGATACCAAGGTAAAGTAACAATGGATTCACAACTTGGGTTTAATGGGCTTCACATTCAAGATCCAGTGATTAGATAATCTTGTGATTAAATCCCAAAAAGGATTCCACCAAATTGAGTGCCTTATGGACTGGAAAGACTGAACAAATGCAGGAGGAGATGTCATTTTCCTTCAGAAAGAAGATAGTCTCACCCTCCCTTGTACATAGTATCCCATAATTGCAAAAGAATCTCCCTTGCCTTTCTTTCCTGTCTTACAAAGTTGAGACCCACATACCCCATTTGCTTGCCTTGTTCAGGTGTCTGTGGTTAATGGGGTGTGTATGTGGGCAGTGCTCTTCAGCCATCCTGTGGCATCTGGATCGTTGTATAGAAATGAACTCCAGATTCCCCGGGCCAGTAAGATAATAGGAGTAGGAACATGGCTTCATGGGTAGGGCAGTACATGGCAGATGGATAGCTCGAGTTCTGCTCCAAGGATTCAATAGTTTATTCGGTGCTGTTTCATCATCTCCCCTTTCAACTGTGTTTTAAAAGGAAAAGAATAGTCCCTGCTTAGCTGTTTCAAAGACAGGTCACAGACCTCTTCTTTCAGGAAAGGGCTAAAAGCTGTGGATTTGCAGTAGATAAAAGCATTTTCCTGCAAAATGTGAAGCACAGAGTAGGTCAGGGTCACATCTCAAATGCATCCTTTTGCTTAGTGTTTCCTAAAACAGCTGCTTTCAGAAAGCACCTCCTCCTCCACCTTCCCCCACGACACAGAATGAATTTTTGAAATACATTTCTCAGGAGTGTGAGGAGGCCCAAGGAAAGATAATTGACTCTACTTCTCCCCTTTTCCTCTGTCTTTCTCCCTGGTAACATGTGAAAAGCGTACGTTAGGTGCTGTGGGGTGATGATTCTGAAGGAAGAAGGCGCAAGGAGCCAAGGTTCCAGCCTTCCCTATCCTTGTGGCAGCAGCTGGGTGAGGATTGTCAGTCTGTCCTGCCCTTCTGCAGCCTGCCTGGCTGAGCGCTGGCTTCACACCCACAGCTGGCAGATCTCTGTCTGCCCTGTGAGGTCCGGTAGCAATGAAGCTGGACTGGCAGAAAACAGTTTACACAAGAAAAAGGCCATTTTCCTTCCAAAGAGACACCTCTCTCTGAATGGGGATGCAAGGCTTGAGGGTACTGATGGGAGGCCATATGAGTTCTCTTTTTAGAGCAAGTTTGGTGGGAGTTTAGCTCTCTTGGTCTCCAGATAATCAGTGAGAGTCCCAGGTGAGAGCTGGTGTGCAAGACCTCTTTTGCTGGAGCTTGGGTGTGTAGGAATTTTTATGCAGGATAGAAATAGTCTGGATGGTTATGCTAGAAGGGTGCTGCTGAAATGAGGTGAACAGCTAAAGCAAGCCACAGAAGGGAAGTGTGTGAATTTGTGAGAGATGCTGGAGACCAGAAGGGCTGAATTGTCTTTAGGAAAACCATAATGGTAACGTCTAGCTTTAGTGCCACATAGGCATTTGAAGCATCTTTGGATGCCCATTTTGAGGTACTTCAGCCTCCTTGTGCTTTTCTTGTACTGCAATGGCACCTTGGGAAGATACCTGGAGACCTTTTGGGGAGCCAGACACTTGTGAGTTGAAGTTTGACTGTGTAATGCCTGCTTACTCACCTTGTTAACATTGGCTTTGATACCAGGGCAGAGAAGAAAAAAGCTGAAGGTAAACCAGAAGTAAACAGCACTACTGTAGTAGCCCCCATTTCCATTGTCTGTGTGCTGTCTAGTACTAGCAGTTGTTCAAATACTGGTTACTTTCTTCAGGTGTTTGTTTTCCCTTATGATCTTCAGATGCTGCCCAGTCCTCATCCTCCAGCCTTACAAAATCCAGTCACAATACCCCATACTTCTGATTTGAGATAGAGAGAAAACTTCTCTCTTGTTTCCAAACCAGCCCTCCCAAACTCAAGTATCCTTCCCGCTAGCAGAGAGACGAAGGCTGACTTGTCATCTTCAATCTGGTAACTGACCTACATCTTGTTAGTCAGCCAAGAATACTCGTATTGCTTTGCTCTGTTGGGGGGCTCTGGCTGCACTGCAGTGTAGAGTGAGCTGTCTGATAAAAGGAGTGGAACAGTCCAACTGACATTCATGTGTGACTCTGTAGGTCATCAGGACGCTGAAAACTGAGTGACTTGAAGTGTGATATTATTTCATTGAACAAATTCTAACTTCAATGTCTTTTGATTTAGCCTTTAAATAGTCACAGTAGGAAAAAGTACATGGTAGCAGACAAGGGCCAACCTGCAGATTTCTTCTCATTTACTTTTTATCCCAAAATATTTGCATTATCCCATGAAACAATGCAGGGGGATGTGATGGCCTTGCAACATTTCTATGATACTACCAAAGATATTTTCTCATAAATTTTAATCTTCTATATGAAGATCCTCGGAAGTGTAAATATATAAATTCAAATATTGATATAGATAGAAGCACAGTGACAATGAAAGTAGCTGTCAGGAATACACTCTTTTTGAAAGCTGGTGGAGGTGTGGAAAGACATTTTGGTGATGACAATCCATTCCCATCTGTCTTTTTGCTCGGGGCTGGAGAACAGCCTGAAGTGATACAGTTTATGTAGCGGTGTCATTAGAGAAGGGTGTTGGAATGTGGTGCATCTGTTTGTGTGAGCCGTGCTTATTCTTCTGTTTTGCTCATCCTTTTGTATTGGGGGTCAGGAAAGAGGAAGGGCAGTAGGAAAGGAAGCTGGATATTTCTAACTTCTTAGTGTGCAGTAAAAGAAACATACAATTTATAGAAACTTTTTGTCTGAATATATGTATTTGTAAAGATTTGAAGAATTTTTGAGTTTCTTGCATCCCAGCTTCTATACAGGCATGATGTCTTTGGCTTGATGAGGGGAGTTTCATGGGTATAAATAAAAATACATTCAATAAAATTATGTAAAATATGGGATCCTGTTCATACTGTATGGATAGTGGCCTGAATGTGAGAACATCAGCTCTGAAATCCGATGTCCCTCACTCATGTTTTTTTGGGGTCAGCTTTTCCCAGGGTACTTTATATCAAGTATTCAGTAAAGTGTAAAGCAGCAAATCCCTTTCAGCTTTAGTTTTACATTTTTAGTCACTTGCTTTTCTTCTGCCTTTTTAGAATTTCTTTTTTATCAGAAGAGCAAATGTCTGACCTCTGTTCTTCCCCTCACTGCTGACCATTTTTGGTACTAAAATTGTTGGGGACACACACACATATTTTATGATACTTTTATTATATTTGGCCTGAAACTCAGATAACAATGGCAAAATCAAAATCTCCTTTTGACATGTTTCCAATATATTTCCAGCATGTCCTTGATCCTGTTATGTGACACTGCAGTTGTCTCCAATGAGCAGAAGCATGTCATGTCATGTCATGCCATTGTTTAAATTATATGTGGCCTGATCCTCTGCTTTCTTTTCTGTGCAAGGCCAAGGCCTCTGAAGAACTTAAATCTAGTTCAGCTTTTCAGAGGCATTACAGGACTTGTAGTACCACTGAACCTCAGGCAGTGTAATCATCTCTGATTCATGGAACCGAGAGAGAAACCCTTTGGTCATTTGGGTTTTCTCACAGTGGATGAAGTGTTGTCTTCTTACTTTGAAGAAGTTTTTTCCTTCAGGTATGACAGTTGCCAACAAAACTACCTCTGAGCCTTCCTTTCTGATATTATTCTGAAATTCATACGATTTACAACGAGAGTTTTTTCTCATATTGGACCTCATCTTTTCCTGGTTCAACCATAGGTTTATTATGCAAAGTTTTTCTTTGGAGTCAGTATAAATCCGCCCCTATGTAAACAGTGATTTCTCTGTTCCCCCTTCCCTTACTCTTTTTCTGAACCTGATGAAATAGTGACATTTTGGGGCATCTTTTTCTGCTCAGACCATTTTGGTCAGCCTCAGCACAGATTTCCTCCTGACAGCTCCCTGGGTGCCTCTTAGGACTGGCTGCTTGATTCCAGCCAGCCAGACACTTGTTTTGCACAGTCCTGTTTTATTCTTTTGAAACTGAGTCCAGCCCAGGTCTTAATTAGCAATGACACATTCCCTGAACTCTTGGTTGGTAAGCAGAAGATAAACAGCAGTTGCAGCATTCTTGGCTAGGAATCATGCCCTCAATGCCTGTGCTTGATATGCAGACCTGGTCCCTAAGCTGCTTATGCTCATGTCCATCTGCTGAGATGGCAAAGTGCCTTCTCACAAGTTGTTTGGACTCTTGCCTTGAGGGCAGAGGTGCCAGGCAATGATCAGCAGCCTGCATGACAATGCAAGCATCATTTCTTCTAAAAGAGCAGCTCCTTTAAGCAATTCCTGTAGTACAGGCTGCTGCCACGGGCCTCTTAGTGCATGATTACACCTGTTGAACATTAAGTGCCAAGACAAGAATCCCTGAACCATGCTGGAGAGCAGCCTGACTGGTGCAGGGTCATTTTTGGCTGCCAAGGAGACAGGTTGCATTGCCGCAGGGATACGAAAACTCATCAGTGGTTCTCAGGGTGTCAAAAAAAGATCTCAGCAGGCCCAAACTGCCTGGAGGCATATCTGAAACAGACAGTACCGTGGCCCCAAGTAGCAACCGAAGCAAAGTAACAGTAACAGAACCTGTGTGAGAGCTTTCCTCATAGAATTGGTAATTAAATGAAGAAAAAACAGCGTATCTTCATGTTACCCTCTTCAAAGAAAAAATAGAAAACTCTGACCTTATTCTTCCTGCTGAATAAACACCTGTGATATGGACTATAAAGGCAAAAATGCAGTAGGAAAAGAAGGATAAACTCATTTTTCACAGGCCTCATTAGGTAACCTTATGGAGCGGTGGGCTTCAGTATAGCAACACTAAATTACTAATAGGAAAAATCAAAGGACAAGGAGGAAATTCTGAACGTTGCTCTATGCAAGTGCAGTAGAGGAGCAAGCACTGAAGAGTCTTGGTGGAAGGCAAATCCTTTTTCAATCTCTGTTTTGTCCTAGGGTCCTGAACTGCCCTTTAGGTTAGGGTGCAGTGACAGAAAGAGCAATTCTTTTAGCCAGGGTTACTAAACACGCTTCTCTCTTGTCTGCAGATGTTTTTAGATCACCAGAAGACATTTGTTTCAGGAAGGAGTCCAGAAGCAGCTTGTGAACCATTCTGCCAAACTCATGCCATTCAAAGGTCAAACCTATAAAGAATGAGCTAGGACATTTTTACCAAAACTATTTTCTGGGGAAATGAAGTTTCAACACCTTCTCTAAGCATTGTTCCAGTTAGCTCGTGTCAAAAATGTTATTAAAAATAGCACTTTTCTATTTAATGGAATGATCAAAATGTTTTTCTTTATTTAAAACTGCATTACACAACATTTTAAATTGAGCAGGGTTTGGCCTGGCTCGTAATTTTTAGAATTTCAATTGTCTAAAAAACAAGTGAAATATCTATCTGAGAGATCTTGAACCAGCAGTTCATTTTTATTTTTCTTACACAGCAGAGAACTAAAAATCAGATGTATCTGTTCTGCTCAGCATTAGCCTGGAGGTGATTTTAAATCTCCTTTGAGTTGCTGGAGTGGCTGAAAGGCCTTGTGAAAGCCTCTGTGTGTTTCCAAGGAGGTACAATGAGCTGAAAGGCTGTTACCAGTCTGCTCTGGTTTATATGCAGCTGTCACATTCTGTGTCAGGTCTCATTGCAATCAGTGGGAATTTTGCCATTAACTTCATTAGGACTAAGATTTGCCCTAAACCCCAGCTGGTATTTTGTATACACCACTGAAGTTCTTCTATTTTCCACCAGCTGATCATTTTGAGTGCCAGATTTTGGCAAACACTGGTGAACAAAGGCTGCTGATTTCTTATGAAGGGGAAAGTTTTGGTTTTGAAACAGGTAATAATATGCCTTTGGATTTGTACTGTACAGCTGAGTTCAGAAACTAGTCTCTTACGTGCTGAATTCTGATGAATGCCAGAGCCAGGGATCTTTGACACCTGCAGTTAACTTCAGAAATGGAAAAAACCCCACCTGTGAACATGTAGATAATGTAATTTAGACACAGAATGGACTTTGCATGAACCCTTCCTGCCAATTGGCAAGATATACAAAATGACCTCTACAACAAAAGAGCACCCAGTAAATAACCCATTGCATTTCTTTTGTGTGCTGTCCAAAAGACTCTGGATTGATATTTCAGCATCATGTCATAGTTCCATCGACTGCAGAGCTAGCTTATGTATTGATCAGGAAGCATCTGAGTCTGGAGTTGTTCCAGCTGGAAAGTGGAAGTTCCCCTACTCACTGCACAGTTTCACAGTGTGTTGATCTGAAATTATTTTGAGAAAAACAATGTGAATATGACTCTACAGTGAAATGTTGCCCAGCAGCTTTGTTCTCCCCTTGGATCTAGATGTATGGATCTCACCAACTGGAGTATAATGTCTGTATATAGGCCAAGGTGCAGGGTTTGGTTAGTGATGTTCTATTCTTACACAAGGGATTTATTCCTGCAGGGTGTTTTGTCTGTCCATGTCTTAGGGTAGAACAGATGACACAGAAACTATGTGCTAATCTCCGTGCCAGCTTCTCAGGAACGATGTTAGTACACAAGGAGTTGTTGCTCATATGACTAGCAGCAGTATTACTCTGTTCCTCTTGGGTAGTTGAGAAGATTATTGTACTCTGAAAAAACAGAATCTGAACCAAAAGATAACCTTGGAGAAGGAGAAAGCACTTCAGGTTTTTCATTCAACAATTTTCTGGGTTAGAATCTAATGTAACTTTCATTGAAGGCAATGAGACCAATTGCATTGCTTAGGGTGGGCAGAACTGCTTAGGGTGGGCCTTTCTAGGGAGGTCAACCAAAGGTGTAATATCAGGGTGACTGTGGCAATGGGAGGGAGTTACAGTCTACTAAAATTTCTGAAAAGCATAAAAACCAGCAGCCATCATCAGATCCATCCACTGCAACATCTTATCCCTGAAAGCAGCCAGCAGTGGGTGGCCAGGGGAGAGTATGAAGACAGGGCAGAGGGTGATACTTCCTAGGATTTTCTCTGATATTAAAGGAGAAAGTCAAACTGCAGAGAGACAGAACACAGAGTCAGAAGAGTAACTGTTTTCAGTCTCTCATTTCCTAGTTTGAGATTAATATAATAGAACATGTGAGAGCTCCACGTTCCATTACCACCAGCAACTAGTTCAAAGCCTGATCCAGGGAAAAATTATGTGCAAGGCATGCATCACACTTTACATTGTGTGAAAAGACTGTGCTGCAATGCTTGAAGATTTAGAAGGAAATTGGATGCAGATTAAAAGGCCTTTTAAACAAACAAACAAACAAACATTCCCTGGGTGCCAGCAATCCTTTTCAAATACACCTGACAATGAATTCCTCCGAAGTTTATATTTGTGTTTGTTTTACTGCGTGAAATTCTGATTCCAGCATTTTACCCTGAAGAAAAATATTTGGCATAAAAAGAGTAGTCATAGAACTTTTACTTCTTCATGTTTTGAAAGATCTTGCTAATTAATAAGCTCCATTAATAGAAGAGTTAGTTCTTTTAGAAGTGAAGCTAATATCAACATCTCTCTTGTTTGCTAGGTTCTCTGCAGTTTACTTTTCCCCATTAGGACTCAGAATAAGTCAGACATTCTAAGCCTTCTCTGGAGTCACGGGGCCTTGCAAGCTGTTAAGGCAGCTGAAAGCAGAGTGAGAGAAGCTAATGGCTTCTCCGTGTGCCTAAAAAAACCAAATAACAGGGAAGGGAGTAGAATTGAAAGTTGGTTATTTCGTCAGTGATGATGCTCATCACTCAGTCCCCACTTTCCTACTAAGCTGATCACCCCAAAACCATCACAGGGGAGAAATCAAAAATTCCTCTTTTTTTTTTTTTTTTCCCCCTGTAGGACATAGGTGGAATTTAGATGTCCAGGTCTAAGAAGCAGTCTATATAATTAATTTTCCAGTACCCTGAAAATCCTAGAAATACTTACTTTCTGAATTGTAGCATTCTTGAGATTTTTGAACATAAATACTACCATGCTGGCAGAAATCAGAGGGAGAGGTGGATGCGTGGAACACCTGCCTTGCTCTGCTGTGGTCTAAAAGCAAAGTGCAAAGGTTCCCCAACTGTGTCTTAAATGTCTGAGTGGCATGCATCAGTGTCCTTCAGGTACAAGGTTTGCTTCAAGGTTGAGATACAATTTACTACTTTCTGTGAGAGGGGGAACTGTAAACTTTCCTTGAATTTTTAGCTTGCTCACAGTATGGTTTCTGTTTTCTTTAGCTGGTGACTGGGCAATTTAAAATATACAAAAAAATGTGTGACCAAAATGCAAGCCTTTTGATTTTCTTTGTAGCTGACCGACCTCTCTTCTAGTCTACATTTGTTTTGGTCCTCTGATGCTTGTATATATGGCCTCACAGTAATTCATCTTCTATGGAAGGGATCAAGTATGCTTTTTTCTTCTTACTGCATTAGCCAGTGATTATGTAATCTGTGTAGCAGTAGCTACTGTCCTGTTGAAGTCAGAAGTGTACTCAGGTTTCTACCCTCCTGGAGAAATGCTTTATGTGATCATTCACTAACTGAGGTGCAGCATCTTTTTTAAGTGTGTATTTTGATGACTGTATGCAAATTCCAACTTCAGGATCTGAATTACTAATTCAGTAACTTAAGGTATGTCTATATGAATGACTTAGCTCAGGAGCCTTTTTTAAAGCAAATCCTCCAATAACCTCTCATTTTGCCATGCTGTGTTCTGTATCATGGGGTAGGATCTGAACACAGAGACTGGTTTCCTTGCAGGTGAAATTCAAGTGGTAGATGCATTCAAGAACTGCACCTAATGTACTCTAGTTGCTAGTGGGTGTTCTGGTTAGAGTTCCTCTGAAGTAAAACTCTTGAAGTATGGTGTGGATGCCAGTTCTTCAGGAAGAATTGTTTTGCTCTACAGATACATTCCTGTTGTGCTGCACAACTTGTAAATAACATAACTTTGTGCTGAACTTTGATGCTTTTCTCCCTTATCTCTATTGAAGAAGGAAAGGAAAGGAAAGAAAAGAAAAGATAGCAGCCAAGTATGAAAGTAGGAAACACATGGCACTTAAGTGGACAGAAAAGCAGTGCTTTTCTGAGGTAGGTAAGGATCTGGCTGAATGACCACATCACACAATGTGGAGAAGAAAGAGAAATAGAAAGTTATTCCCTCTTTCTATTAAATGGATTTTAAGTCCTTTAAAAACTACATGGTAAATATAATGTTTTCAGTCCAATTCAGAAGGAAAAGTGGTTAAAGTTGCCAAAAATATTCCCTAATGCAAGATTAACAGATGTGAATAGGGAACAGGAAACATTCGGCTCTCAAGGAGTTGGATTAATGAGAAAACCTGATTGAATTCTGGGAAAGGAACTATCCTCCCAGTGAATCTTATAAGCATTAGCTTGAATTCAGCTGCAATTATTGCAAAAACAGGAAAGGAAAGGAAAGGAAAGGAAAGGAAAGGAAAGGAAAGGAAAGGAAAGGAAAGGAAAGGAAAGGAAAGGAAAGGAAAGGAAAGGAAAGGAAAGGAAAGGAAAGGAAAGGAAAGGAAAGGAAAGGAAAGGAAAAATGGAAAGGAAAAATGGAAAGGAAAAATGGAAAAGGGAAGGGAAAAGGGAAGGGAGGAAAGGGAGGGAAGGGAGGGAGGGAAGGAGGGAGAAAGGGAGGAAGGAAAGGAAGGAAGGAAGGAAGGAAGGAAGGAAGGAAGGAAGGAAGGAAGGAAGGAAGGAAGGAAGGAAGGAAGGGAGGGAGGGAGGGAGGGAGGGAGGGAGGGAGGGCGGGCGGGCCCTTCTTAAAAGTCATTAAAGATTTTTTTTTCACTATTCAAAAGGAATGAGAAAAGCAGTGGGACTCTTGAGAAGGAAATCTGTGAGAAGCTTGTGCTGTTGGACATACTGAATACGTGCAATGTGGCTGTGCTTGTAAAAATGAAAACCATAATTAGCAAGAGTTTAGTTGGCATAGCAGACATCCACACAGCAGCTTCATAAGACAGGTAACGAAATAGTTAAACTCTAATAAAGATTGAGTAGCAGACCACAAAATATAATCCCAATTGTCTAGTCTCAAAAGAGACCAAGAATGATGATATTATTAAAGAACATCTGTCAGAGGCTTAACAAGTCTGGATCCTTTTTAGTTACTCATTAAAGCCCCATAAAATCTTAGAGAGTTTAAGAAGAAAAAGCAAACTAATCCTGTGCAAATGAAAGCAGGGAATGCTGGTATGATGGAATTTGTACCCTTTAATGCAGCAGTTACTGGTGGAACAGCACAAAGTCACTGATTTGGGTTTTCAGGTGGAGTAGTTCAGCTTTATATAGAACTTGCTAAGCAATTGTAGTAGAGAACTGTTGTCATGTGGGTTCTTCTGGACTGCAGGTGAGGTGCTCCACACTCACTGTCAGACCCTTGAGAAGTTATGCCCACTTAAACTATGCACATAGTGAAACTCCATCTCTCGGTGTTTATCTGCAGTTTCCAATCCCCAGGGGCTGATCCAAAGGGAACCTGGATCATCCATGGCATTCAGACTGAATGAGAACACCATGTTCTCTGACATTCCAGAGTGACAGTCAACATCCTGACCCGCAGAAGCTTTTTATCTAGAGAATGTTGTGGGTGTCTGAATTGCAATGTTGTGGGAGAGCAGATTAGCACAGATAACAAGGGGATTTTTGCAATTCATCAATGTTGGTCTGAAGAGAAGAAACAAAATGTGTTATTTAGCTGTAAAAGTACAAACTGCTACCCAGTCAGTTATGAGCTCTGTTAGTTTGGGCTGAAAAATTAATTGTCCTCCTAAATAGGAAGAGAAATAATTTATTCATAACAGAATGGTTCAGAAAGGGCTTTTTTTGAACCTTGACTTATACTTTGAGAAATCCACTATTTTTCATCCCATTAAGAAATAATTATGAGTCCATCTTGTTACTGCATCTTGTATTAATTCAAAAGAAGAGCATTTGGAGGCCAGTAAGTAACGTCCATGTTTCATTTCCTTCAGGGGAATTTGGAAAATATTAGAGGACAAAAATTTAAAAATCCTTTAGATTAGTTATTTGGCAAAGCATGAATGATGGATATTTTTGTTGTTGTTCTTTTCCTCTGTGCCCTGCAGTTCTCATGTTTCATGCTTAAAGTGCTCTTACTGATCCTGCCCAGTTATAGATTTTGAGAATTCCCAGTGTGGTCCAAATTTGCTCTTTGTCCAAATTGCCCAAACTGACTCTTGTTACCAGACAAATTAACCCTCTGAGATGGAAGCGGGAATGTTCTCAGTATGGTTCATGTATAGTTCAGGCATGGGCCTAGCTTCCTGAAGGTGTTATACACAAGAGGGAATCAATGTTGGCACTTTCTACCCTCTGCAGTCCCCCAGTGCTGTCCCATCAGTTCATTCAGTGTATTTCTGTGTCTTTTTCCTCTTGTCAAAGCATTTTACATTCACTTTCATACCCACCTCAGGAAAGCACAACATAGCCCTTAGTGTTGTATTTTGTTAAGGATCAGAGGTGAGGAATCCCAGTGAACAGGCATCATGTGGGATACTGTGTTTTGACATTTCCAGTCTCCATAGGGAATTTTACAGGTTGCCTGTAACTGCTGGTTTGCTCAGTCTGTTTTCTTCAGAGGTGCATTTGAGTGTCCTTGAGTACAGACAATCTAGAAAATCTCAAGGACTCGCACGCTGAGGGCACCTTCCCCAGCATTTATGTGGAATAGTCATGTTACTGTCTACAGAGATCCTGTAAAACTTCAACCACAGGGCCTTCTTTTGGAGCCTGTCACATCTTTCTACATGAGAAAATTAAGCTTTATTTAGAGTGAAGATGGCAGGAACTACCTGTAGCTGGATAATTACTGTTAATTCAATAGGTGATGCTTTCCTTCTCTTGTTCCTACCTCTCTGAGATGAGCACTGGGTGAGACAGTTTTTTGGGGTGTAAGTGAATCCTAACTATAGGTGAAAGACAATTTCCTCAGCCTGGGTTCTTAGTACTGTGATGCACAGTAACAAATCATTTAGATCTCTGAAGCATTAATGTCATCAATCATTCGAGCATTTGACATGCCCCAGCATGTGAAAAAATATCTATTCAGTCTGAAAGACTTTTAACCCAATGTAATTTCCACTTGGGCCAGATCAAAACGAGACCTTGTTGAAAGCATTCTGGGAGCAGCCCATGGTTTGTGACATGAAAGGTCCAGATTGTGCAGGTTTCCTAGCAAATGGGAATTTGGCATGAAAGATGTACGTGTCTGGAGGTCAGATAAAAGTCTGTAGCAGTCACGCTGTTCTAGCAAGATGCTCAAGCTAAACAAATGGAGTTACTCAGGTTTATCTAGAAAGCCTTTAAAGAATAGCACCATGCTAAATATATTCCAGCAAGCGAATTTTGATGAGTGAGAAGGGTTACATTCAAAAAGAGAACTTGCAGTGCTGAAGAGGGGGACCATAAAATGAGGAGGTCACTGCTATGTTATGCTCATGAAAAAACAGCTGGGATTCAAGATCACTTCTCTGCTGTGGATCACAGAAACTAAAACAGTTTTATAGCCTCCTGCATTCAGACAGCCTTGTACAGCTTTGTGGGTAGTATTAACTGCTGGTTAAACACCAGGTGGTCATCTTGGTGGTGGGTGAAAGTATCTTGTAAACCCTTAGTAAACTTTTGTTATGCTATATAAGATTTGATTCTTTAATGACATTATTTGAGAACAATGGCTTCAAGGTGTTCCAGAAGACCAAAATTGATTAGAATCCTTATCCTCTTCTGCCTCCCTTTTAATTGGTATGTTTTAACATAATCACTTGGAAATGAAAGGAAAATCTGTGTGCAGCAGCTTCACATCTCCCTGCTCATTACTCCAGCTCCCATGTGGTAAAATGTATATATTTACGTGTATGTAGAAAACAAACTCATTTTTTCTCATCTTTCTCAGTCTTTCCCTCCCATCAGCCTCAGCTCTAAGAAGAATATATGTCAGTTGTTGCAGCTGAATCATCAGGGAGAGTATATGCAGGTTTTAGAGCTATGTTGGAGCAGTGAATTTGTGTTTCTTTGATGACAGAGTGGCAAATTACAGGGTGTGGAGAAAATAAAATTTAGACCGTACATGTAGGTTCAGTTTCAAACACTGAGCTATCTGAATGTTCCTTCGAGTGCCATAATTAATAGCAGCTTACATTTATATAGCACTTTGCATCCTGAAGCACTTTTGTGCATGATACATGCAGGAATTCTTAGCCATTTCTGGAATAAAGAGGTGGTTGAGGGTCTTCCTGGAGTGCAGAGAAGAGGAGATATTTTCATTCCATAATTTCAGCCTTAATAAAAAAGGCTGTGACATTTTTTACTTAAAGGGAGTGCTTTTGAAAACTTGGTGCTTAGTGGGGAGCTTAAATCAGAAGGTTTTGGTTCATGTTGTTTATTTTCTTATTTTACATTTAGATAAATCAGCAGGGGGGAATCTGATCCAGATATCAATGCACAACACAAACGACTTCATTCTACAGAGAACAAAGGGCAGGATAAATATGACAATAAACATTCAGACTTACGTTTCCATGAAAACTCAGCGAGTATTTTGCCCACAAGGTCAGCAGAAATGCCCATGTGTTAACTGTGTATCTTCCTGTATGTTTTGGGCAATGAGACTGACAAACATGACAGGAGGAAGAGGGGAGGAGAACAAAATTAAAATGTCAAGAAGTCCTATCAGGTGTTAAGTAGAAAGAGTGGTTGTATTGCTGGGAAATTTTATTGGCACATAAGAATTAAGACATAATAAGACATAAGGTTTGAGAGCCATAAGAACCCAGGACTAAAGGGATGTTACTGACTCTCTGTCTCTACTAATAGACAGCAGTGGCTAAAATGTTAAATCTGGAAAGCTCTTCCTTGTCTACCACAGGAAACAATATACTTACTGTCAATTACAGCAGTAAGATTTTCAGCAGGAAGGTGTAAGCCTGAAAATCAGACAGAGGAAGAGAGGGAGAGAGGGAAATAGAGATGTTCTAGCCCCCTTGCTAGGGTTTAGCAATGACATGGAACATACTAGGTGAACTACTCAGATGACTCTGTTGATGGCAGTAGCATTTATTCACTGCTAGTTTCACTGAAATTCTGTAAGACTCTGTTTACTTTTGGGCCAGTTTCTGGCATTTACCAAGGCTGCAAGGATGTTGTACAAAACCCTCACAGAAACAGCATTATGGCAGCAGTGTTGGATAGCCCACCTCTATGGTAAACCAGGCTCCCAAAAAGAGGGATGAAAAGCAAGACGTATTGTGACATATCAGACTCTTTATATGTTTTCAGATACACATTTCCACAAGGAACTCTGAATGAAAACATCAGATATATCAAAACAGTGTGTAATTTCAAGAATTCACAAAGCTGTATGAGGACTCCAGTTGTGGGAAGATGACAACATAGTCTTGCAGATCACTCTACCTCTTTTTTCTTACATGAGGCCAGGAAAAACATAAAGCAAGAGGGACAATTGCTAGGTGGATGACGAAAGGGAACAATAGCTTATAATTTTGTTGTGGCAAAAATCTTTGCCTTGAACTCATTGTTGCTGCAGATTTAGCCTGCTGTTCTTTCACCTTGACTTCTGTCTTCACTGTGCTGGTAATATAACTAGTGAACTTCCAGTTCTCTCTAACCTTATGACAGAAACAATTTCGTGATAAAGTTTCAGGATTATTTGTCTCTCTTTCACTTAGAAGCTTTGTGTGGCTGATTGTTGTAAATGCTTCTGAGGTAGTCTTCTTAAAATTTGGCAATCTAAAAAAAATCTGAAAACCAAATGAGTTTGTTCTTCAGGCATTTTGTATTCCTCTCTCTTCTGGGTGTTGTTTAATTACCTTATTCATTTCAGTAGCAGTCATAACAGAAGATCTCTGATCTTTTAGGAGTCAACAACAACCAAGAGGCAAGTGTTTTATGCATGCATACATAGATGTCTGTGTTAATCTGCAGCTAGCAATTTTCTCATCTGTGAGCAGGAATACCTGAAAGTACAGTCACAATGAAGATCGAGTGAGAGGAGTTTTCCTGTGCCAGAGAAATCACAGCATATAGAAAACATACTAAGATTGATCCTTTAAATTGGAATGAATTCCATTCCATTTCAGGGATGATAATGACATCATGAAATTGGGTTAGATACAACACTGGAAGAGATAGTATCTTATCACTGGAGCCTGAATTATTTTATTTGAGCCCATTTATCATTCTCATTAAAATCACAGTAATGAGAAAGAAGCTCTGGTCTATTTAAAATGTTTCTGGCCTCTCTGTAGCAAGCAGCATGTTAGAAGGGAAGAAGCAAACCAGAATACTTGTCTGTTTTCACTGTTACTTGTTTACTGAAGCAAAAAGAAGGGAAGAGTGGTGGGGTGCTGCAGCGAATTGATGTTCTAGATCTGTGTACATCATGGTTCATCCAGCCAAAGTGTGTGGCTTTAGCACTGTGGAGATGAAATGGTGAAGAATGGATTGATAAGTGACAAAATAAAGGGTTAAATATATGACTATATGAAGTTTTAACCATTCTTCCCTCTGATTAGTTTTTCTAAGAGTGCCATGCTGACGTGAAAAAGGTGCAGTAGAGAGCACTGGAGGATGAAGTCTCTCCTTTACAGAAAAAGCCTGCAGAAAGAATGTAAAGCGTCAAATTGTGTTCACTCAAGGCCAAGCCAGTTATACAATATGATCTGAATAGCTTGCTTTGCTTTTCAAATATGTCCCATTTCCATTTCAGCACAAGGAAATGCAGTATTGTGTATCTAGGAATGCTGAATGTAGGTCATGTTGTCAGACTGAGGGACAGTGCTCAAGACAGTATTGCCTCTGGAAGAGAGCTTCAGGTCTTACTGGGTAATCAGCCAACCATGAACTCCCTGTGCAAAGCTCTGGCTGTGAGAACACAAATACTGAGAGGGCTTAAGAAGAAGGTACTTTCCTTTGGGAATTAGGAAATTGCCTGTGTGTATGGCATTAGTGAAATTACTGTTGGGCTATTCTACTGTCCAGTTCTGTTGTCCAGAAAGATGCAGAAGTTGCTTTGGTGACACCTAAAAAAGCAGAGTCTATCAGAGAGAACTTTAAGAAGTGGCTCGATCCCATCTGTGTGTGACATGGGGAAAGACTTTAGCTGCTGACAAGTGACGTGTCATCTAATGGTTCGAAGTTGGGGACAGACAAAACTCAGGTAGAAATCATGCTCACATGTGTAAATGAGCTTATAGACTTCAAAAGACTACTGTAAGACCTTTTTCAAAGATTGGTGATTTTTCTAGGGATCTGTGATCATCAGTGAATCGGTGATCTTTCTGAAAATACACCTTTCTTCCTTAACTGGAGATTGGCATAAGGGGCCGTTATGTGTCATGCATTATGCAAGAACACAGGTTATTTGAGTGCAAGTAGGTGGTCCCTCTTGTCTTCAAAATGTCTGTCATTAAATTTACTTCAAGGACCAATTGTAGATGCAAGGGGGTATAAAATCATGCTATAAAGTCAATGCTTGTACTGACATTAAAGACTGGTGTGACATCTTTGTGCATGGAATGGACCCCTACCTATTTAAAGTGTCATGAAAATCTAGCAGTGCCTTTCACTTCAGGCCACTGAATAGCTCTCTGATTGTGTGGTTGAGAACTCTTGACTAAAAGTTTGCTTCTTAAGTGCTTGGAGCACTTGGGGAAATGGGCACAAAATGTCGGGTGTGTTATAAAGACAAACAGACCGGAACATAAGAACAGTATCCTATTTTAGGCCACAGATAGTGTTAATAGGCCACAGATAATAATGAGGAACAGAGACCCAAGAACGTGACTCTGAGTCATCCAGTCACCTCAAATAAAAACTTTAAACCAGTTGCATGCCTGCTGAATATGACTTTGTCCAGGTTAAGAGAATTTCTAGTTGCTGAGAAATCTGTCTTTGCAAGAGAACAGCTCAGAAGTCAATATATACCCTTCTACGTGCCCTGAGTTACCTAGTGCCTTCTGAGGACATTGCATTTCAATGTCAACACAGTGTTTGTTGCTTTCCTTTGGAAGAGATCTGCAAGAGACGATTACCTGTATGATTTCATCTAAATGTAATGCAAATATCTATTTAAAATGGTGTGAAGAAGTGTAATAGAAAGTATTTTACCTTGCACATTTATAATTTTACTCTGTCGAGAAAGGTTCATGTGTGTGCATATAAGTGGTGCAGAAATTTTGCTGGTACCATGGCAACAATCTCTCCTTATTTTATAGAGTGAAATCTTGTAGCTTTTCTCATTGTAATAGAGTAATTTTGTCTCTCTCTCTTTTTTTATTTTCTCTCTCTCTTTTTTTTTTTTTTTTCCATGAGAACAGTAGATTCTTTAGGCTGATTCTCTACCCTTTTTCTCAGGGAACATCTCTGTTTCCTTCAGGTGCATCACATAACCTTGGACAGTTTGAAAGGCCTATTTGAAAGGTAGGCTTAACTGAAAATGTTCAAAAACAAAAGCATCGAATTTCATCTGCCTCATATACATGGATCTTGCTTTTTTGAATTTCCCCTTAAGATAAATAATATCTTAAACTATGGAGAACAAAAGCAGAGGAGACATAAAGGCTAAACTTAGCTCTAGGTTGGTACAAGTCAAGGGTCAGCTGCAAAGAGAACAACTTTGTAATGTTCCTGTCATGTAAAATATTTAATAGTTTCTCTAGGAATACAGAGTTATTACTTGAAGAGCCCAAATTCCAGATCCAAAAATAAATAAATAGGGATAAGCATACAATCTGGCAATAGCAGCAATAATTTCTGTCAGAATAAAACTCCTTATAGAAAGTAAGCAGTGGTTAGTTGCTATTCCAGCTTTCTAAAGATTTACCCAGAATTCATCTTTGCTAAAGAGTGTAAATCTGAATTTCACAATACTATGGAAATTTAGTAATGATTCAAAAGGGCTGTTTCCTATTGGGAATATACCCTTCCCTTCAGTTACCTTCATGTTCCATAAAGCCATTATCATTCTTTCTTTTTATATACAACTGTCTGTTCCTCACATGGAGAAACCAGGCTCCTCAGTTAAAATGATTCTTACTCTTGTTCATTGACAGTTTTGCAGTCTGCAGTTGAGTCAGCAAGGCCAGAAATGACTGTGTTCCTTATGACATCACTTCTAATATCTTGCTAATTCAACTGCTGTTGTACATGTTCCATACATGCTGATACCCTTTCTTGGATTGAATTTCTGAATACATTACTGGTTTTCATTTCCAATATAATTAGCTGCCTCACTACATCTGCAGCACTTGGTGAGTTGATGGTACCAAGAAGGGATAGGATAGCTGGAAAAGGATATTGTAGTTTGCTAGGACAGGCTTTTACAGAATTAATATAGGCTGCACAAGTGAAAGGCCAATCTGACTCAGTCAGGGAGTTGTGTAAAGCTTAAAATTTCTTAAAACATCCCTTTATTCTTGCCAGTAGTTTTGAAGGAGGAGAGAATGAGCGTACTATAGAGAGCAGCCTGAAAAGTAAATATGTAGAGAAAGGCATTAAGAATGGACGAAGCACAGAAAACAGATGCTGAGAAATCAGCCATCATCATCAAAATTTCCACAGTTTACAGTGAATCCTTCCTGGTAAATGGAAAAAAAAAATAATCATTTAGCCTGCAAATTATAAACTGCATGTATTTCTTTGAGTGAGGACCTTAAAATTTGCAATGGAGTGTAACCCCATCCATCTGTCCTTTGTGGCTAAAGGCAGGTGTATATGTTTCAGAGCCACTGCCATTGTGGGCAGCGCGAAGGATGCACCACTGAGACACCAAGTAGCCTTCCACTTGGAGAGTAACAAAAATGTTTTCTAATTAGAGTTGAAAACCTTGCTCCAGAAGGGTCATTATATATGATGAAAGTCACCCATGTGTGTAGGGCTGATGCACCCTTGAGGTCCCAGTGCTAAGCTTTAATGAGACTGAAGTTGTTGTAGGGGCCTTGTGAGTTTTCTGGTGAACTTACTGAGCATTCGCTGCACAACCCCAATGTCGGGAAAGGAAGGGAAAGGATTAAGCTGAATAAAATAACGCATTCTCAGCTCTTGGTCTTGAGTTTCAAGTGCAGACTTGTACAAATAAGATAACAGCCAGATATTGGCTCGAGGCCATTCCCAATAATGTATCTGTCAGAGTAAGGATCTGTGTCACATTTGGATGAAATATGGACATTTTCATTTTCAAATGCTAATTTCTCCACATATATCATTGAGTTTGGGAAACAATGCTGTAAGTCAGCATCAAAATGCCTGTGCAAATGATAATCTAGTATTTCTCCATTTGTAAATTACTGTACTTGGATGAAGACCTGTGCTTTGCAATTGCTTGTGACAGTACCCTAATTAATAGATTGATGCCCCCTGCTTAATTAAGTATTTTAAAATGTAATGATTACATATATTTACTCAGTTCTACTACTACATCATGCTGTAGCTTGATTGAAATTAATTTGTGGGAAGAAACTGAATGTTTTTTAATTAAGATTTAATTGTAGCTATTACCTGGAGTGTATTCTGCAACAGCAATTCACAAACAGGGCCTGAAGTAAGGGCTGGGGAACTGACTTTGTTGCTTCTCTCACTATGACCTACTTGTGTTGCTTTACTTCAGGAAACAGAACTTGTTTTGATTGCCTTTTCATGTATATTAGTGATTTTTTTCTCTGTTGATAAGTGTCAAAGAACAAATACATTTTTCTTGGAATTGGGTATCAACAATTAATTTTTGTTACCTTGGAGAAGTGAGGTGCTACCCAATGGTCAGTGTTCTGTTCCGGGAAGGGTGATTGTACAGATCTAGTTCAGCTTTTTTTCAGACATTTAAGTCAAGTTATTTAAGACCGAAGTTTTAAATGTCTTCTCTTTTTGTGTACCTCATGAGACTTCCAGGATTTACAGGTTTTTCACAGATATTAAGAATAGCTCTGACCTTATCTGTGTCAGCAAGTGATGCAGACAGCAGGGAGCAGCTCTGTGGAATGGAGGAGCTAATGTCTGTGCAGTAGGAATTTCAGGAGGTTTTACTTCACAATCTCTTTCTGGGCCCTCTGGAGATGATGCACATGGGTGGCTCAGCACTGCTGGCAGTGCCTCTGCAGTACAGCTTTGGGTTCATTTCCACCCAAAGAAGGACCAATTCATGCAGCACAAAACCACCCTGCAGTGAGAATGAAAGAGCAGCAAATGAGGACGTTTAGCAGATGGACATCAAATCTGCTTTCCTGATGTACACTAAAATGCTGTGGTGCCCTGTTTGTTACATGTTTTTCACCAATTAAACCAGTGCAGTATGCTGCTTGTGCAGAAAAAGCTGTTGTTTCTTTAGTTTTAATGGTAGAGGCTTTTAATTTGGTGCTCAAGGTCTCTTTCTTAGAAAGTCATTACCTTAGGCAACATAAGCTGATTTAGAATGGCAAAATGTTTAAAAACAGCTTTTTCATCAGACTGAGTTAGAAAGCAGGCACAAATTTTGTCATATAGTCCTTTATCTGTTCATATTTGGAGATGTGCTCAACCCCAGGGACCTAGGCTTTTGGGAAGTACCACCTACTGATAGTTTTCATTGTGTTAAAGTGGATCTGTTGGTGCCAATTCCTGCTGAAAGGTAGTGCCAAGGAACTTCAGATCCCACTCAAGGCATTTTGAAGAAATGGATCTAAACACCTCAAGAAAGAAATGTTTCCTATTAAAAAAAATCTTGTGCAAAAATACTGTAGTTTTGAGCATCACTTTCCTGTCTTCAGAAAGAATGTGAGTAGCCCAAAATATTCTGCATTATTATTGCTAATAAGAAATGGTTGTATTACACATTTATCAAACCACTGTGATTTAAATGAATAGTGAATCTAGTTTGATAAATCCTTCACCTCAAAGGAAACCTGCAGACTTCCCAATTAGCAAAAGCTTATGATTATCCCAGGATTATTTTCAGTAGGGTTTTATAGTATGTTAATACACTGTACCAACCAATCAATGGAAACAAATGGGGTGCTCTGTGTGTGTACATATATATATAAGCAGAGAACACATGACTTGCAAATAGTATTTGCTTATAATCCCATTCAAGAAAATACAAAGTGATGACAAGTCTTCCTATTCAGATGCAATTACCACAGTCATGGCAGATATATAAAACTGAATTGTGGCTCTGAATTGCCATAAGCTTAGGGGAAAATAAGGGCATCTTAAGTGGAAGCAACATAAGGAATGAAAATGGGGGGAAAATAACAAAGCTGCATGTGGATATAAATGTATACTTAGGGAGCCGTTTCTGATGAGTTAAAATATAGCTAATAATAATAAAGCAAAAGATTACTGGAAGATCTGACTTGCTCACTTCCAAGGGTAGGAATGAGAAGTAGCAGGGTAAAAACTCAATTTCTCATTATTAAAATAATCTGGTAAAATAGGTAGAGGATTAGATAATACCCCTGTGTTAACATGAGAAACAGTTGGCTAGCAATATAAAATGAAATATACTGAATGGGTAACTCTTAAAAAAATTCCTGCGTGGTTTGTTGAGGTGAACAAAATACTGCTCATGTACAAAAGCAGTTTGGATTAAATGTGTGACAAAACTACAGATCAGACAGGAAAAAGTCTGTCAGTTGAAAATCTATAGTGCTAATCTACCCAAAGAGATGAGCTCAGGATAAACATTCATTCTCTTGGCAATGTTTGATTATTTTGGGTCAATAACTAAGCATTGTGTATACAAATAGCAGGTTTTAACTACAATAGGTAGTTCCAGGTAAAATGTGCTTTGACTCTAGTCAAATACTGTACTTTGAGCTTCATGCAGGTTGTCTGAAGAGGAAAGGTTTGGATTTGAATTTCAGTAATCTCTGAAAACATCAAAATAGCTCAATCTATAATCCGCAGCATTTCGGTGGAGTGCTTTCAGTGTCCTAATGGAATTTGTCATATTGTCTTTGTTATGTAAAACTTGTAAAAATACATTGAGTTGCCTTACGATATAATTCTTAATATGGAGAAGCATGAGGAGCGTAGGCATTCATCCTGCTTTTATCAGTCTCATATTTCTTAATTTTAGACTTCTATAATCTCTATTGGAATAACAGAACAACGTGTCTCCAAAAGGGTTTGCTTTGTGTCTATATTAATTATTAAGTTATAGTATCACATTTTATATTTTTCAGTATAGGGACACATGAAAAAGATACCATTTTGCCTTGAGAGCTTGTATATTGGGATTTATTTCTGGGCTCAGGAAATGCTGTTACATTCTCAGCTTCGTGCATGCCATTCCTCATGAGAAAATACAGAATACCTTTTATTGCTGTGAGACACTCGGAGTGCTCCAAAGTGTGATG
Organism: Gallinula chloropus; assembly: GCF_964237585.1. Classification (NCBI taxonomy): domain Eukaryota; kingdom Metazoa; phylum Chordata; class Aves; order Gruiformes; family Rallidae; genus Gallinula; species Gallinula chloropus. The sequence continues at coordinate 42,953,442 of NC_140088.1, read as the reverse complement.
CATTGGGCAAGGTGTAGTATTTTTATTACTTAAAGTGTAGGAAATCTTATATCAAAAGAAAATCTGAACTGTTTCCTTGATTTTACTTCATACCAATATTCACAAGTAGTCCAGTACAAGCTATTTTTACCTAAAACAGAATGGAAATGAAACAAAGTGACAGCAGGGCTTGGAAACAACCAGCAGTGAGAACCCTGGTGGTTTTATATTTATTTTAAAAATTGTATTATCAGTTTAATGTCCTTGTGTTCAGATATTAACACCCTATCAAACTGAGGGAAATGCAGAGCAAGGCCAAGAGAGTTCTGTGTATCTTTAATGACCACAGGCTTCATTAAATTAAACAGGAGCATTCTGTGGAGCTAGTGGTAGATAAAAATCTAATTACTTTTGGCAATGTGCTCAAATCAGTGAAAGGAAATACGAACACAAAGATAAGATGTAAAATACTGCAGTTGGTAGAATGCTGTGATCCTTTGGGGAATCTCTAATTTGACCTTTACTGTGGCTCCGTGATACTTACTCGGGACAGTAGCTCAGAAATAAAGTGTCCCCTTTGTCTTGCCCTGTGGAACTCCATGAGAGTTATGCTACTGTACTGATTATAAGAAATCCCTATATCATTTTCTTCCTCGCACCTCTCAGCACCCAAATTTGAAAGTTTTAAAGATCATGGCCCAAATTGCTACCAAGGATTGGTAAGAGAAGCACCAGAAGCCCATTTTGTCCTTTGAGCGCTTGTAAACATTGGACACTAGTAGCCACGTGGAGATGTCCTGGTTTTGGTCAGGATGGAGTTAACTTCATTTGTAGCAGCGGATGGAATGCTGTGTTTGAGAGTTAAAATGAAAGCAGTGCTGATAACACTCTGATGTTTTCAGTTGTGTCAAGCAGTCAAGGACTTTCTCAGCTCTTCGTATTTTCATATTTCTCTGTTCATGAGACAGGAGGGACAAAGCCAGGACAGGTGACCCAAACTGGCCAAAGAGAGTATTCCATGCCAAGTATGTCCTGCTCAGTACAACGGGGGGGAGGTGGGGGGTGGGGGGTGGGGGAGATTGGGGGGGGGAGGGAGGGGCTGATGGGAGGAGGAGCAACGGGGCGACACCAGGACATGCAGTTTTCGGGGGATGGTAGGGTTCCGGGATGGCTCTGGGTGGCACAGTCTGAGTTGTGGGTTCGGTGAGAAACTGCATTGTGTATCAACAGCTTCATATATTTTTGCTCTAAAGTCCTGTTAGCATTGTTATATTTTATCTTTCTGCTATTTTAGTAAACTATCCTTATCCCAACCCACGGGCCCTGCTTCCCCTGCTCTTTTCCTTTAAAGAGCAGGCAGCTGCGTGGATCTCAGCTCTCAGCCAGGGTAAAACCACGACAGGAGAAAATTAAGTTAAGCCGAAAGCTTGATTCCCTAAATCATCTATTCCATCTCCAGACCTTGCTGAATTTATGCTAGGGAAACCATTCCCATCCTAAGCTAAACCATATCCCTAAGTACCTCATCTACCCTTTCTTTGAACACATCCAGGGAAGGTGACCCAACCACATCCCTGGGCAGCCTGTTCCAGGCCCTGACAACTCTTTCAGTAAAAAATTTTTTTCTAATATCTAATCTAAACCTGCCCTGACGGTGGGTCGGTGAGAAGGTCTCCCCTCATCCTCCTCTTCTCCAAGCTAAACAGCCCCAGCTCCCTCAGCCGCTCCTCATAGGGTTTGCCCTCCAGCCCCTTCACCAGCCTGGTTGCCCTTCTCTGCACTTGCTCGAGGACCTCAATGCCCTTCTTATGGTGATGAGCCCAGAACTGGACACAGTACTCAAGGTGTGGCCTCACCAATGCCGAGTACAGGGGCACAATCACCTCCCCAGACCTACTGGCCACACTGTTCTTGATACAAGCCAGAATGCCATTGGCCTTCTTGGCTGCCTGGGCACACTGCTGGCTCATATTCAGCCTGCAGTCACCCAACATCCCCAGGTCCTTCTCTTCCTGACAACTCTCCAGCCAGTCTCCCCCAAGCCTGTAGCGCTGCATGGGGTTGTTATGTCCCATGTGCAGCACTCTACACTTGGCCTTGTTAAACCTCAACCCATTGGTCTCAGCCCATCAGTCCAGTCTGTTCAGATCCCTCTGAAGAGCCTCCCTACCCTCAGGCAGATCAACACTTCCTCCTAGTTTAGTGTCATCTGCAAACTTACTGAGGGAGCATTCAGTCCCTTCATCAAGGTCATTGATAAAGATGTTGAATAAGACTGGACCCCGGACTGAGCCCTGGGGGATGCCACTCGTGACCGGCCTCCAGCTGGATTTTGTTCCATTCACCACCACCCTTTTGGCCTGGCCATCCAGGGTGAGGGTCACCTGTCCAGGCCAGTGTCAGCCAGTTTCTCAGTCAGAATGCTGTGAGAAACCGTGTCAAAGGCTTTACTGAAGTCCAGGTAGACCACATCCACAGCCTTCCCCTTGTCCATTAAGCAAGTCATCTTGTCATAGAAGGCAATCAGGCAAGTTTGACAGGATCTACCTTCTGTAAACCCATGTTGACTAGGTCTGATCCCCTGGCCATCACACATATGCTGCATGATAGCTCCCAAGATGACCCTCTCCATGATCTTCCCCGGGGCTGAGGTCAGACTGACAGGCCTGTAGTTCCCCGGATCCTCCTTCTGGCCGTTCTTATATACGGGTGTCACATCTGCCAGCCTCCAGTTGAGTGGAACTTCCCCAGTGTGCCAGGATTGCTGATAGAAGATGGAAAGGGGTTTGGCAAGCACAACTGACAGCGCTGTCATCACCCTCGGGTGAATCCCATCTGGCCCCATTGACTTGTTGGTATCTAATTGGCCAAGTAGATCGCTAATCATTTCCTCCTGAACCATGGGAACTTTGTTATTCTTCCCCTCCCTGTCAGCCAGTTCCTGAGGATGAGTACTCAGGGAATAACCATCTTTACTATTAAAGACTGAGGTAAAGAAGGAATTAAGGACATCAGCCGTGTCCTCATCCCTTGTCACTAATGTTCCATCAGCATCCAATAAGGGCTGGAGATTCTCTTTGACCCTCCTTTTACTGTTAATATGCCTATAGAAGGACTTTTTATTATCTTTTACAGAACTGGCCAGTCTGAGTTCTAGTTCAGCTTTAGCCCTTCTGACTTTCTCCCTACATGATCTCACTAAATTCCTATAGTCGTCCCAAGACACCTGCCCCTTCTTCCAAAGGTCATATTTTTCCCTCTTTTCCCGGAGATCTTCCTAGATCTCCCTACTCAGCCAAGCTGGCTTCCTTCCTCGCCGACTCCTTTTCCGACAGACTGGGACAGCCTGTTCTTGTGCCACCAAGATTTCCTTCTTGAGGAGCAACCAACCCTCTTGGGCTCCTTTGCCCTCAAGGGCTGCCTCCCAAGGAATCTTATTGAGCAGCTTTCTGAACAGTCCAAAGTCAGCCCTACAGAAGTCTAAGGTGCTTGTTCTGGTGTCACCCTTTCTTACTTCTCCCAGTACCAAGAATTCAGCTCATGACCACTATGCCCCAGGCATCCTCCAACCTTCACATCCCCCACTAGGCTTTCTCTGTTTACAAACAACAAGTCCAGCAGGGCACCTTCCCTGGTGGGTTCATTCACCAGCTGGGTCAGGAAGTTGTCTTCCAGACACTCCAGGAACCTGCTAGACTGCTTCCTCCTTGCTGTATTGTACCTCCAGGAGACATCTGGTAAATTGAAGTCCCCAATAAGGATGAGGGCTAGTGATCATGAGACTTCTCCCAGTTGTTTAAAAAACAATTCATCAGCTTCCTCCTCCTGGTCAGGTGGTCTATAGTAGACTCCCATCACTATATCCACCTGATTTCGTTCTCCTCTGATTTTTACCCAGAGACACTCAACCCTGTCTTCACCATACTCTAGCTCTAGGCTGTCAAAGCATTCTCTGACTTACAGGGCTACCCCTACCCAGCCTGTCATGCCTGTATAGTTTATAACCAGCAATTGCAGCACTTCAGTCGTGTGAATTATTCCACCACATTTCTGTAATGGTAATCACATCATAGTGTCCTTTAGTAACAAGGGCTTCTAATTCCTCTTATTTGTTATCCATGCTGCGTGCTTTGGTGTAGATGCACTTCATCTGGTCTATTGATCTTGATATGCTCCTCAGGGAAGCCTTGCTTCCCAAGTGACAGTTGGTTGAGTTACCTAGCCCATTGGTAGTAGTTACATCTCTATTCTGATTTATCACACTAGCCCCCGGATTAACTAGGGTGGCTGACCAGAGGTCATTGCCAGCACACCATCCCTCAGTAACTTGACCACCACACCCAGGCTTTTTTCCATCTAGCCTGGCCCTGTCCCCCTCCCCCTTCTCATCTAGTTTAAAGCTCTATTAATGAGCCCTGCTAGCTTCTTTGACAGTATCCTTCTGCCCCTTGGGGATAAGTGCTCCCCATCCCTAGAAAGCAAGGCTTGAGCCAGCCCATTGTCAAAGAACCCAAAGTTCTGTTTCTCACACCATGCTCTGAGCCAGGTATTAATTTCCTGGCTCTTCTCATTCCATCCCTCCCCATTCCCTGTAGTAGGAATGGTGGAGGAAAACACTACCTGTGCTCCAGATCCTTGTACCATGCATCCCAGGGCCCTTAAATAGTTCTTAAAGGTCCTCAGCTTTCTTTTATGTATTTCATTACTACCTATTTGGAAAATTAAAAGTGGATAGTAGCCTGTGTGCCTGACCAAGGTTGGGAGTTGCTTTGTTAAGTCCCTAACTGAAGCTCCCTTAAGGCAGCAGACTTCCCTATGTAGATGGCCCGGCCTACAGATTGGGCCCTCAGTTCCCTCCAGAAGGGAATCCCCTAAGACAATGACCCGTCTTTTTGTCTTAACAGAGGCTGTTTTGATGGTTTGCTTAGGGGGTCTTATCCTAGAGAACACAACCTCAGGAGTCATTTTCCTATCAGCTGCCTCATTATCTGGCTGGTCACCTTGTAGTAGGGCCTCGTATCTATTGCTCAGAGAAACTTGAGGAGGAAGGAGAGGCATGGAAGGCATTCTCCTACTACCCTTGCCACGCACCTGCTTCCATTCATCCCTTTCATTTAGACTGTCCTGCCTGGGGGAGGGTACAGGGTCCCTGGACACTATCTGCTGGGTACTCGCATTTCTGCGGCTGGGAGGACAGAACCTGGCTCCTCCGATCTATCTCCATTTAAGCCTCCCTGATGCTCATGAGCCTGTCTAGTTTATCTTTGAGCACATCTACCTCTTCTTGCAGATATGCTGCTCTGCTGAGGAGATCTCTAATCAGCCCACACAGCACACAGCCATGGTCAGAGCTGTCTCCTGCTGCAAGCATGTCGTTACGTTCCCTGCACCCCAAGACCTGCACTGCAACATGCTTCTGTGGTTGTTTGAACTGGGCTCCTACTTCCACATTGGAGGGCGTTGGGGTCATGGCCCTGGGCCGGGTAGACACCATCATGTAGTACCTTACAAAGATTAGTGAGTCTCGCCTGTCAGTTGCCTGAGCTCCCCCACTTCCTCTGCCCGGCGGGTGGGAGGGCTGTCTGTCTGTCTGTCTGTCTGTCTTGTCTGAGCTCTGCTGCTTGCTGTCCTGTGTTGTGTGGGTGACTAGTCGCTGCCCTCCTTAATCCCTTTTAAGGTTAGAGGGTGGGGTCACGTGACCTCAGGGGGAGGGTGAGTTTTGGCGAGGTTCTGGGTAGTTGCCATGGGTTGAAGGAGCTGCACATGGGGTGCCCAGATGTAGGGAACCTCTCTGCACAGCCCAATCTGCCGCACGTCCCCTGAGCTTACCTGACTCATCAACTGGAATGTGAAAAATCTGTGTGTGAAAAAGAGTCTGTCCTCACTGTTCCCCTCCCACTTTCTTTTTTTTTAAGTGCTTTCATTAAATATTATGGTGAGTGAGCCCAGTAGTACCAATAGTCATGGAAAGAATTTTGGAGTTACACAGAGCACACTAAAAGCTTGATCAAAGTATCCTGGTGAAAAAAACTGTTTCTAAAAATGATGTTCCACCCAGAAAATGGAAGCCTGTGCATAAGTTATGTGATCTGTGAATTAATGAATTGCACAGTCTAGGCCAAAAACTTCTCAAGAAATGTTGATGAATCACGAGTAAAATGGAGAAAATAGCATCTTCACATAGACACCTGCCAGGAATTTTTGTAACGTTACAGAGTCTGACATGTCCTGAAATTTTGCCTATGTCTTCTTGGCCTCTATTTAGTCAAAGTGTGTCATGTTGTACCAGAGAACTGTTCCTTGTGGGTGTTTCACCTTCTCACACCAGAGCTGAAATTGTTCCAGTATCTTCTGAAATTTGATCGTGCATTCTTTTGGTTTTCTTTTTAGCAGTCTCAAGCACGGTGCCAAGAGTGTTTAGTTTTATCCACAACTGTGGTACATTCTACTTCTGCTCAAACTTTTCTAACATATGGCCTTTAAAAATAAATTTCCCATCTCATTTTTTTCTCCCCACAGGCTCATTACCTTCCACTTCTCCGTGCTGAAATGCTTAGTGTGCCCATGCTTCAAATCCATCTAATCAATTCCAAATTTTATTTCCCTCCTGCTTTGTTTTGACTGTTCCTCTCTGTATTAGACTCATTACCAAGTGCAGTTGCCCCCCATGCCTGCTCTTGCCTTCTGATAGTTTCAGCTGACAATGTTACGTACAAATATAGGAATCATTTTGCTGTGACCCTTTTTCTTTTCTCCTTTGGCCAAAAATTTACCCATGTTCTTCACCAACAATGGTATACTTAGTAACTTGTCATTTAGTAATCTGTGGTGCTTTGTGAATATAATTGTATAACTCTTTCTCATTATCCCATACTAGTTTGAAATAAAACCTAGTTGTGGTTCCATTCTCCCTGTCCTTTTACTGCACTAATGCTTACAGAAAATGTGTGTGTATTTTTACAGCCTCCATGGTTAGTGCTTGCTATGGGCATAAGGCTCCAAAGTCTGACATGTCATGTCTTGGTTATCCAGTTGTATGGGTAGAAAGGAAAATGTAAGTGCAGGCTCTGTAAGTATGGTAGTACTACAATTACTAATAGTTAAGATTTGAATGTCTGGCTAAGAAGTTGTCTTTGCTCAAAGAACATTAATTTCTGAGCTAAGGGTCTGTGATAGTTTCCAAAGCCCCACTTCCGAGCTAAAATAATGCTGGGTGTGCCACTCACTCCTGTAGGCTCCATCAAGAGACATCTTTCCATGTTGTCCTGTTACTTACTGGTTGAATCCCTGGCAGTTAGCAAGCTCCTTAAGGAGTCCATCCATGGATGCCTGGCTTTGTTGACATTGACAGGATTATTTTCCTTCACCTCTTTCTGTTCTGTACCGGTACATAGGTCGGGTCTCAGCAGTCACTTGTGTGGGGATAGGGGAGCAGAGGAGGAACTGTTGTTCAAATGTTCTCTCTCTGTGATCAGTTAATAAAGCTCTCTTACCTGTCCTAAATTATACTTGTGTTGTTATGCAATCGGGGTCCCCAGATTTTCCAACATAATAAAAGGATGCTTTAGGATTTACTATAGGAACGTTGTTTATATATAGTGCTAGCTGCCTATCAGGGACATATAAATATATATATATGTGATATATAGCTCATGTTACTTTCTTACAGAATTATTTTTGTATGGGTCATAATACCTATCAGATGTTCTGAGTGTCAGAATAAGTAATAATTTCAGGTACCAAATTAGGTGAGATGCTGTGGTACAGGCGGAAAGGAGCAGCTTAATTCCAAAATACAGAAATTTACCTGCTTTAAAAAAAAGTATTTGTTACAAAATGTTATAGCATTGAGGCTTTTTATGGTTCTAGATTGGCTGTCCATACTGAGACATCTTCTCAGTTATTGACAGCAGTAAGAACTGTTCTTTTCCAGCAATGTTAGCATTAGCCATAAAATTCTTCAGTGTTATGGTTGCATGTTCTGCACTGATGCTGATTTCTTAATGGCTTTTTACTGTCCTGTTTACAAGCCTGTCATCAATCATCTGTTCCATACAATGAGTAAATACTTGAAAAGGCATTTGAACTTTATGGGAAGGTCAAGGATGTGCTGGTGAACCAAACGTTAATCTGATGAAATGCTGACTTTATTATTATTTACATTTATTAATTCAATCTCTATTATCTTTATTTTCATACTGCTTCTTGATATTCTTACATTAGTGCATTTCAAGATATTTTAACAATCAATTCCATGTAATATTCCAGATAGCTGTAGGACACCCTAGGGTATTAAGCTTGTATTTTGGAAGAAGCATTCTTCTATTGCGTTTGCTGCAATGGATTGCTATGATGTTCATTCCAGTCCTTTGAATAGCTTAGTAAACTAAACTCAAACCTGTCCTAGAAACCGTGATCTCTCTTGGTGAGAGAAAAGATGATAAACGTGTCAGGTTGTGTTGTTTCCCCGTAATTGCATCATCCAGCTGTTAGTTAGAAACTGCTCTGGAGACATTCGAAATGCAGCTGTGAGACTAACATTTGAATTTCTTATGGACACTTGTAATATGCTTTGTTTAAGCACAGAAGCCTTTGAGTGTTAGCCCACTGGACAGCACTGGTAAGGAACTATGAAGTGCAGGATCACTTCAGGACTTTCTTCACCAATTTATTGTTACTGTTGTTAGGTTTTTAGCCCAACGACATGCAGCTGCCCTTTTATCCTGAGAATCTGAAACCTCTTCACTGAGGGCTGCATATTAAGTTATCATGTGTGGTGTGTTAATTGCCATAAACTGTAAAACAATAATATTTAAAATGTGATTGGTATACAAAAGATATTTAGCGATGTATGTACATGAAAACTGAGTTTACTCGACCAGGGAAATGTTAAAAAAAAAGAAAAAGAAAAAAAAAAGAAGGAAAATATTATGACTTCTTGGAGATATTTTATACTTTTTGTACTTTTTATACTTTTTTACTTTAATACTTACTTTTACTTGCTGGCAGCAGCGGGAGCCCCTGTTGTGTACACGTAGACTTCACCTGCTTTGCCTTGCCTGTCCATGTTATGCCAGTCCAACACTGCTCACAATATGCATCATGTTCAGCTATCTCAACTGGGTTGATGTAATCTGGAAAAGTGCCCCATAAATCACAATGACTGCTTACATCCTATATGTCCTTGTTTAGAGCATGCTCTGAGCAACTGGAAGATGCCACAACTCATAGTAATGGCACAGGCCAATACTGCAGAGATTATAAAAACCATTTGCTTAGCATTTTTAAAAACACATTGATTATTATATTGTGTGTGTGATCTAAATATGGATGTCTGCCTGAGGAATGTAAACAAGCTAGGGAAGGAGAAATTATTGCAAATGTCAAAGTGCTTTCAAAATAGTCTTCAGTGAATGGAAAGTCTCCAAAAGTTAGTACCATTCAGCAGAATATAGACATTTCTTGAGCTCAGCAGAAACACCAAAAGCTGTTAGGGTTTTTTTTTCCCCCCCTAATCACTTCCGCTTATGTAACGGACTTGAACTGACATTGGGGAAATGAAAGATGAATCAAATGCTTTTTCTGTCTTTTCATCAAAGCAGTCCTTTGGCAAATCAAGTGTGGGTCTTCCTTGACCCATTTCCACTTGCAAGTTGCATCTTCAGGCAATGAATTCCTGGCAGTAATATCTCAGTGAATGCCAAGCTGAGAATAACTGTGATATTCTGGAACATGATTAAGGATTTTCTTTGATTTCCCTTGTTTGAACTTCACTGGAATACTGGAAAAATACCAAACCCAAGAGCTGATACAGACCTGACAAAGTAATGAATCACAATTTCCATCTCTCTCATATTTTAAAAATTAAGAATGACTGCTTGATTCCCTCATCTAGAGAAAATGAAGCATCAGAAGGATATTAAGTCAGGATGGAAATTTGGAGAAGAGATTTCTGTTTATATGAATCTGTTCTGTAGGAGGGGGACATGAGGACATGGGTATTTTTTTTCCTGTGTAAAAGGCTGAGAAATGTGTTGCTTTTACACAGTAAGGGTGACAGACCACTGGAATAGGCTGCCCAGGGAGGTGGTGGAGTCTCCTTCTCTGGAGATATTCAAGACCCGTCTGGATGCCTTTCTATGCAATATGTCCTAGGGAGCTGCTTTGGCAGGGGGGTTGGACCTGATGATCTCTGGAGGTCCCTTCCAACCCCTACAACTCTGTGATTCTGTGGTTCCTGTTAGCCAGCAGACAAGAGCGCCGCGTTACCGTGTTTATCTGTTACAGTACAAGCAATAGCACAGCACATTTGAGTACATCTTATAGAACATGCCATACTCTATTGACTTGATTTAAGAAGACTGGTAAGAAATAACTGTGGTTCTGACATCCAGGCTCTCTTGAATATTCACCAACTTGACAGCAGGTGCTTGCTTTTATTTGGCTTGTGTGGGTGAACTTTTGCACAAACCAAAGTGTGATTTACTGGAGAGGTTTTGTACATACTTAAACTTGCTGTTTATTGATATACTACAAGTTTGAGTAGTGGTTTCAAATAATAGTAAAAATTCCTGATGAAATACATTTTTCTTTTCCCTGAAGTCAACTTCTTGTGAGCCCAAAAATATGACTCTTTTGTTCCTCAGAGTTCTGGATGTGTAACTCACAAGGAGTTATAAATTCCACTGCATTCACACCTCTGTAATGCCCAAGTCTGCACAGGTGTCTTGAAGCCATTGAGGCCAAACGCCAGGGTCAAGCCGCCAGGTCAACCTCCACAGTCAGGCTTCACAGATCTTGCCTACCTTACCTCATGTTGGATATTTAGCTCATCCAGAAGCAAAGAATGCTCAGGTGTTAGCATTCTGTATTTTTAGCTGTGCAGTGATTTGGTAGCATCTCTTAAAGATCATATACATGTGAAATTATTTTAAAAATATGTATATTCTGCAGTACTGATAGCATAGATTCAGTTGGTGTGATGTTGGGCCATTTGCAAGCAGTTTAATTCCAGCCATATGGAAAATAAACGTGGCTACTGTTTGACTAACTTGTGCCTCCACAAAGCCCAAGCAGGAGACACAACTGCTCAGGACTTGAGTTCTTGCTGTTTGCATCCTCACAGCACTGGTGAGAATTGCCAGTGCCAATTGATCTCCAGTGTTGGCCCACTTGGAAAGCAAAAGACTGTAGCAGATACATGGAAAGACCTGAATTAGATTTTGTTTTCTTTAAATGCATAGATCAGCAAGCATCATAATTTCCATAATAAAGCCAAGGAATTTAAAACAAATTCTAACATTTTTTCTCTTCTTTTGCAAGTGTAATTGAGGAAGGATGGTCTTGACAATATTCCAACATAACTTCAGAACAGGGCCACCTCCAAGCAAACATAAACTGACAATGCAAGTGAGTATTCAAGTATTTCTTTCAGAAATAAATCACACTTCGATACTATGTGCTATGTAAGAGTTTACAAAATGCTCTGATTTATTTCAGAAGCTACATTTACCCTTTGAGCAGCAGTGCAATATCTCAAAGCCTTCTCTGTGTAACGTTCTCTGTAACTTAGACCCTAGGTATACTTCATACATTGACCATGCTTCCAGAAGGCCCATCAGAGACTCTTTTTAAGTTTGATGTTGATGTGGGAAGTCGTGCTCATGTTTTTACGGGGAAGTAACTCAAAGATAACCGTTGAATCTGGCTTCCCGCTAGGTGGCAAAGAGAGACAGTGATTTGCAATGTATTTCTGCCCATGGTAAAAAGAGAGTGAAAAGCAGCCAGCTATAGAGCCAGGATTACAAAACAATATTCTGTTTTACTGACCCAGCCTTTTGGAGTGAGACTGAGTTTTATGAAGTGTGATTGTGAAAGGCTCAGAAGGAGAAGATTGATAAAGGCATCCAGACTAGGAAGAGAAGCTGTCTGCATGTAGGAAAAATTATCTCATTTCAGTTTGTCCATTTAAGGAACCTACTTGAAAGGTGTTCGTTTCTCCAACTCGTTTCTTACAAATTAGGACATTCAATGCAGAGGACCATGATGTTGTGGTCAGCTCAGGTGGATTGCTGTAAGATTTGTTAAAAAGGTAATGTTTTTAATGAAGAAACTCCACCAGCCATGCTGCAGAATGCTGGAAATATGATCCATGCATTTACAGCCCACATGTGCAAGGTACTTCCTTGACCTTGCAAGGTTGTAACCCAAGAATGGAAATGGAACCTTTCATAATGAAAACAGTTCAAGATTTGAGGGGCTATTTTTCCACTGTTAGTGTTTTTCTATACCAACTGAAGGCTCCATGGGCTGGATATAAGGTGATTGTGACATAATATTTATTATAAAACAGCAGCTGTATAAAGCAGTTCAAATTTATTGTCAGCATATTTTTTGTTGCACTGTCAAAATAATTTTTTTTCAGATTTATAAAGCATTGGAACTTTCCTTTGGAATGAACAGAATGAAAGCTTTATTTGTGGAATGTAAGCAAAGCACTACTTCTGGTATTGTTAAAATGTTAGGTGTTTTTTGCTAAACCCAGACTGTGTTGCAGGTATTCTTCCTCTTTGCAATGTAATAGTGTAGCTCAGGAAACTTTATTATAAGAAAAGGGAGGAAATCTCATATATAATTTCTCTATATGTTCTATTATAAAATTGGGTTTGCTTATTTTGAAGACCACTAATATCTCAGTGAATAATAGTAAAAGCTTGAAATTGAAGAGAGCCAAATAGTCCTGAAACACAGGTAGGCTTTTGGTCATAAAAACCATACTTCTCAGGACAAATTTTGCTGTCATGAAAAAGAAAGTGGCTTGTACCTCATATATTTAAGAATATTATGCTCATGTTTATGAACTTGTTACACGAGAATGGGAATAGAACATGGTGGGAAGAGATCATGAAGAGAGAGAAAAACTACTCTTAAAGGAAGATTATCTTTCCAGTGAAAAGAGATCATGAAGTATGTCAGATGCCTTTTATGGTGAGGCAGGGGAACAGAATACTTTAAGTACTTGTCTCTCTCTATTGAGGGAGTTTCTGTTCTTGAAAGTTTAAAAAAGTGTATTTGATGAGGGTCTTGGAAGCATAAAGATGAAAGTCCTGTTCCTCGGAAAAAGGTTGATACTTTAAGTGTGAAAAAGCTAGTAACAGGAATGGCAAAGGGTGGAGAATAAGACTGTGGAGATAAAGAATGTGGAAGATGTCAGTAAGACATGAAAGCTGAGATGTTAATGTCACTAGGTCTATATATAACTTATAAGAGGAGTTTGATACTGATATGGGAACTGTCAGAAAGCCTTGAAGAGACTCAGGCAAGTCAAGGTGAAAGGATGATCTGATTGGAACAGGAGAGTTGCAATTTGAGCAAAATAAGGAAAGTAAGTAGTAAAGGCAAGACGCTCCAGCATCTGAGCACGAGAGGATTAAGCTCGATTATAGAATGCGTCCATGGAAGAAGGGGAAAAAATGACTTTTAAAACTCTCAAGGAAAAACAATGAAAATGTTTATTTGTTAGAAACAATGTGTGTGTGGGAAGTAACATTCAAGGGCAAAACTGCACCGTGCTTGAAGAAGAATTTGCCTGCTGAAACGTCCTCCCTTATATTATGCAGTATTAACACAGCAATCTTTAATCCTGTTGTGACAGGGAAAATATGGTTAGTTGTATAAAGGATTGTTTTGGAAAAGCAGTCTCAATTTTCTTCCTAGATAAGAGAGAAAATGTTCTCTCGGCTTCCCACTGCTATCTGAGCATCCAGCAAAAGTGAACTAATCAAAGAGAAACTCTAAAATAACAAGAATAAAGCTTTGTGTAAAAACTCATTGTTCTGTATAAAATAGAATGGTTTTTTTTTTTTAAAGGAATGAGTATAGAGCACTATTAAAAATGTGTATTATCCAACTGGATTAATCAGTATAAGACTCAGTAGATTATTTTTCTGCAAGGTACTATTACAGAATTTTTTTTTAATTACTTTTCCGTAAGGGTACCTTGAAGAAAATGATCTCTCCCTAAATATGAAAATATGAACTACATAATTCACTCTTATTCAGAATTTTCTTATGTTTGGGAAAATAACTTTTGTTTATTTAAAATCAAATTCTTTGCATATTTTACAGGCTCTTTCACCTGCTTTCATGTGGTTTGGTCATCTAATTGATTACCACTTTGTTCAAATGCCAGTCAAGATCTAGAGGAAAACCAAGTTTCTCTAGAATGTGTTCCTTCAGTAGAGAAATTGAAAATTCTCTACAGTCTGTTCTCTGCACTCCTTTAATGGGGAGATAATCCGAAAAAGTCCAGAAGGATACATAGAAGCATGGTTATGGCATTTCAGATATGTTCTGAATGCAATTTTCTTCTCAGGGTGCAGCAGCTCATTGGAGACCTAAATATTCAGGCAGGCGCAGTTGACATAACAGTACTCTTTATGCTCCTTCAAAAAGCACATCTAGCAGTAAGGTCCAAACCTATGGCTGACTGAGTATTTACAGAAGCCCATTGAAATCAGAGTCGAATCTCATTTTATGTTTCACTTAAACTAAGTTAATTGAACTGTTTCAAAGTGGGTAGGCAAAGAGAACTTTTTCAGATTGCCAGAGAGCACTCAGGAAGGATAAACATGCCGATGTTGGTGAGTTTTAGGAAATAATTTCCAGGAGGCATCTGATGGTGCTTTCTACCCCAGATTTAGTTTTATCATATGACCAGAACTGTAACTTACTGGGTGTTGCAGACATGCTGATAAGTGTTAAAAGTATTGAATAGGACACTTTGGAAAAACAATAAAACAATAAAGAACCCCTCAAAGGTGTTGTTTCTAGGTAATATCTCTGTGTCACTTAGATGTACACTAAGCTTATGGTAGAGCTGTGGCTGTGAAAGTCCTGTTGATCTTCATGGTACCAATTCTAAAATACCTTTACATTGCTATATATATATAGATACAATTATATTTTTAAATAGTGATGATGTGCTTTCCCTTAAAAGAATAACCACATAAATTAACCTTCTTAAATCCTAGCCATCAAATGAGTCTTAAAACAGGCAGCAAAAGAGCTTTCTGGACTGTTGACATTGATTTTTCCATACATATGGGAAAAACAGACATTTCAAGGATTGAAACCAAGTTAGTGCCACGACAGTTTTGTTTGTTTAAGTTAAAACCAGCCATCTCACAATATGATCTCTGGTAAAATAATGGATGTATTGATACATGACTCTGTTTATAAAGACTTAAAGGACAGCAATGTAGTTAAAGCATATAATTTTCTAAGAAAAGCCCTTTTTATCAGGCAGAAAACAAAAGGTTAAAAGTCAAAAGGGAATTTTGAGAATGCTAGTCTGTGTATATTTTAAGTGGTGAGCACAGTTAAAAATGGGAGCAGCTTATAAAGAGTTTTGATGTGTTTTTTCATTACTAGGAAACACTAAAATCAAGACTGGTCATATTTCTGGAAGAAAATGTCTTGTTTAAACCCAACTATTGTACCATGAAACTGGAATTCGTGGCTAGAAATCAGCTAGTGCTAAACAGGAGGTTAGAGCACAGAGTTAAATTGGGCTTTTCTAGACTGAAAAGGCTGTAACATGTGAAAGAGAAGCACTGCTGAGCTCAGTGAATCAGTCCCCTTTTTTCTCATGTATATATATGTATATATGGAGTAAGGATCAGTTCTGGCTTCAGCCTCATGCCATTTTATTTTCATGGAATTCTTTTATGTTGCAGTAAGTTAAATGGTGAAAGTCTGTGTTTGAAGGGGAATACTCAAAATGTGTGTACATCAAAAAATAGTAGCCCAGTGGTCTTTGACTGATTATGTTTAATTTGCAGTGGGAATTCAACTTCTTTATTATAGTTGGTACTGAAACAGTGATTTTGTAGAGACCTGAGTTACATTCCATTCTGTCAAAAATTGCAATGTCAGGTTTGGACTGCAAAATTATTGTTTGTAATGGTGCAAGGAGTACAGTGAGCAGAAGCTGACTTTCAGATCTTGGGGATTCTGTATGCTGGAGATGACATTTAGAAAAATCATTTGTTTTGCAGGCCTATGGGATTGATGTAGTCACTGGGGGGAGAACAAAACACATAGCCCTGTGATGTCTTTTCTGACACAGTGCTTTCCTTACTTGAAACATAGTTTAAAGCTATAACTTTGCTTTGTTGTGGTGGTGAAGTGCTACTGCCATTCAAATGATGCTAAGCTGTTTACTGTCACAGCAATAGTCAAAGGCAGAAAGATGCCGGTGTCTCCAGCACATGTGTAGACATTCTTCAGTCTGGCAGTGTCGAGCAGCTCAGTGCCTTTCTCATCCCTAACATCCTTAACATCCCTAACATCCCTAGGCCTTGCAGGGTTTCACAAGCCAGGCATTTCCATACCCAACTCAGCCATAGAAATCTCTGGAAGCACACCTGGAAGGCATGAGGGTAAGAGCCTTCCTACTGCACGTGGGAGACCCAGGGTGATTTCCCCTTTGTCAAAGTGGGTTGTAGTCCTTATCTCCGATCATCCAAGAGAGTGTCCTACTTGCAGCATGATATGTTCAGGTTTCTTCTCAGTCTCAGATGACTGTTCATACCCATTACTGGCTTATGAGTCTCTCTTGACCGATGCACTCAGGTCCATTGCCCTTCCTGAATATACGAAAAAGAAAGTAAGCTCACATTAATGTATGTCCTTAAGTCCTAAAGCTGGTTTGCGCCCTGCATATTCCTAAACAGCATGTACAGCACTGCAGTTATTTTTTCAGTCATCCTAGTGCAGCTGCTGAGGTGTCTTGTGCCCTGAGTGGGCATTATCACACTTCACTCAAGCCCCTAAATTTGAAGTTCTTGCTGTTTCCATGCATGGTATGAGGAGGATTAAATACTTGGCTCTGGATTCCAGTGAGTGTAATGGCAATCCCAGCACACGAGTCCTGGTGCGAACTGAGCCCTTCAGCTTGTGTGTGCTTTCATCTGATGATAAGGTTGTGACCTGTTTTATAGATGCACAGCAAACCATTTTGGAATAAACACCATGAGATACACATTATAACCCAGCAGACCATAACAGTTGCATATAAAACATTAGAGTATATCATGAAAACATTTACAACTAATTAGTTTAAAGCAATAGACCACCATCATTAGAATCTACTGAATAATTAGCATTAATTACTTAGAAGATTAATTAGTTTGCTTCTGAAGTACTTTGAAGATGCAAAACAAGGAATAACTGCAAGGTATCATGACCTCTGTTCTCTGACAACTAAATATAACATGTTGTTTAAAATGTGTCTTGTTTTTGCAAAGTATTGTTTCACTGGGCCACGTGTGGCATCCTTATTGACTGGGTCAGAAAGGAGATTGTTGCTGTGAAACCCATTCAGAATGGCGGCTCTTCTCTCCAGCCTCAGTGACCACAGCTGGGAGATCTAAGACTTTGGAGAATGCCAAAAATGCTGAGTCAGGCAGCCTGATCTGTTCCCTGTGTAACAATGAGTACAGCTAAGAAAAGGTGACGAGTGATGGCAGCAGGTGATTCTTCTGAGAGATACAGAGGTACCCATCTGCCAGGCTGACACACCCTCTGGAGAGGTGTGCTGCTTACGGAGGGCTTGGATCAGGGTTGTCACGCAGAGACCACCAAGCTTCATGTAGCCCACTGACTACTATTAGCTGTTGTGAGTTTCTTTTCTATTCCGTTTATATAAGAAAGCAGAATGGTGGACATCTGCTGGAGTTTGTATGTTGACCTCTAATCTAAAAGCAGTCATTTTCTGAAAATTTAAAATAATCTGACCTGTTCCTTCCACAAATGGGAAAAAATCTAGTAATTAAATGTCATTGTACATGATGGCAAATTTACTGCATTAATATTAAAGGATGATTAATGGAATTATAAGTCTCCAAAACCAAGGGGTGATAAGGAAAATCCTGTGATAAATCAGTAACTCCAGTAGCATTGGCAGACAACATTGTATTTGGATATTACCACAGTCTTGATCAGTTTATTGTCAAGAGACAGAGGCCAACAGCAGTATATTCTTAGATATCAAGGGTCAGTAAGTGACCTTCAGCTCTCTTTTAAATATTTTTAGAACAATTATGTTAATAGTTGTTCTTAAGCACCAACCCCCCTGTGACAGTTTCATTTATCCTTTCTAAAATTATGTCAAAGTGCACGTTTTGTGTATTAACTACTGACAAGTAGTTGAGCTATTCAGCAGGATCTTCAACCTCAGTGAAGAAGAGGTTTAATCATCAGAATATGATGCTGGTATTATAAGGCCTACAATCCTTATATATTCCCTATTTCCTCCTTTCTTTTGGTGAAGATTAGAAGCACAAGGGACGGTGCACTGCAAAGGGGTACTGCATGTGTCAGGACATCCTGAGGCTCAGTGTTACTGTAGGATTTCACTGAGGTATCAATTGCAATGGTGGGTTTTTTCCAAGTGAACATACACTGTTCATTCACTGGGAGTTCTGATTTTACCTGTGGACTTTTATAACTCTGAGGAGTTAATTAAAAATGTTTGTAACCCTTTGAAGTTCTTCATGTTCTACCACACAGGATTACTAATCCATACATTTATTCTTTGTTCTTTCCTAGTTTCAAGAAACACTATTTAGTCTTGGAAGTTTAGAAAGATCATAAACTTAGATCATAAACTTAGATCACATAGCTATCAGAAAATAAACGTTAACTACCTGACCTAAAGAGGATGTGAGCAGACACAGTAGACATTCAGTGTAGCTAAACTTTCAAAATAATGAATACATTAGAATCATAGAATGATTTGGGTTGTAAGGGATCTTTAAAGGTCAGCTAGTCCAACCCTCCTGCAATGAGCAGGGATATCTTTGACTAGATAAGGTTGCTTAGATTAGTGGATATCTGGTTTGAGTTGCAGTTTTCTCTTCTGTATACACATTTGCAGTGCTTTTATTTGAACCAGCTGTTAAAAGCATAGCTGATTGTGAAAACTTGACTCACTTGCACATTTTTCCCCAATTCTGACGCCCATTTTTTCCGGATTATCCCAAATTTGCCACTCCCAACTCTTATTGAGACAGACTTGGACATGGAAGGTCTTGGCCCCAGGTAGGGGAAGCAGGAACAAAAATCCCCCTTTCCAATTTGTTCTGATATCTGTCTGCTTTTCTGTCTCTGAAATCCTCTCACAGCTTGGGTAAACCCCCACTCTGAGCTCAAGCAAGTAGAATCCTCTGCTTTATTATGCTTCCTACCACTCCCCATCTACTCTGATTCAAATCTGGAAGCTTCCAGATGATTTTTAAAAAGCAGCAGATCTCCACTCTTAATCATAAAGAAACTTACCCTGAAAGGAGGAGTCACAGCTGGAGGCTCTTGCACATTCATTATAGGTTCTCATGTGCCTGTTCTTGGAGCTTTTCCACCACTTTGTTTCAAATGGTAGTCACTTGTCAAGTTTAGACAAATTCTAAGGCCTGTGTTCCAATGGCAGCACCATCTACAGAATGAAGCTCTCTCTAATTAACATGTTTGTTGGCAGTTGCTGTAGTTAGATACAGAACTGAATAGGGATGAAGATGAATGAATTCCATTGTTTTCAGACCAGCTCTTTCTGGCCACAGCTGATTCACTGTACCAGTAAAAACGCCTGGTCTGAGTTCTGCCTCTTGTGTGACAGTCCTCTGAGTAAAATAAATCATTTGTCTTCAAGACCATCAGCTTGATGTCATCAACAAGCATTTCATTGGTTTTACAACAGGCAATAAAGAATGAAATTATTTGGATTATTGGTAAAGTCCTTGCTATCTGAAGTGTTGCAGGTTATTCAGTGAGAGTGATAACAAAGAAACCTGGCGGACAATGGTTTTCAGAGACTGCTGCATCTGCTGAGGAGGCAAAGGTATTGTACATCATATCTTTGAGTCACATAACTGCTGAATGTAAATCAGCATTGCTACCTCATTCATCAGCATGATGTCTTTGACTGTGGAGCTGGAAGATTAATTTACAATGCCTGGAAAGTGGCCCAATTTTAGGAGAAGCATTTGTATTAAATGATCAATGCAATAATGAAGAAGTGACTATACACAACCCTTGAAACTTACTTTGATCCAAGAAAAAAAGCAAAGAGTGTAGGCATGAATAGCAGCTACTCTTATTCCTGTAGAGACCTGAATCCATCAAGATTATCATGGTATTTATGTGTGACATCATTGTACCTGATGTCAAGTTCATTGATATTAACTTCTGTTGACTGAACAAATGAAGAGGGTAGTATGCTAAATATTAAGCTATGTTAAGAGCTGCATAGCATTATTTTCTTTCTTGCCTAAAGTCTTACAAACCTAGAAGCTTTGTTCTTAATAATTTAATTGTTCTTGAAATGTCCCTTTTCCTTTTGTGGATCCTCAAGATGAATCAACAGTGGGACATACTTTCATTGACAGCTGCAGTGATATGTTCTTTCTGTCTGGTCCTATCCATAACTACATCTCCAGAACATACTTCTTACTGTGATTAAAGCGTATAAAGATAATAACAGTGACCACATATGAGAGTGAGAAAAAATTATTCTTTATTTTTCCCTTTTAAGAGGCAGAATAGCCTCTTTTATGTCACTGGTGGCTTTTTAGTCATCCAAGCATACAGTTTTGTCCCTCTCATTTCAGTCACTGAAATCCCAGAAGAGTAGAGAGAAAAAAACCCACAATTTCTACTACCTAGAATGGAAGCAGAGGGAGGAAAGAAGAGTGAGGTTGTGTGAGCAAAGAGCCATGAAACCTCCACTGTCCGCGAAATTTCTTGTGGTCTGTTTTTATAAACTGAAATGGTCTGAACTTTCTACCAGTAGACTGGAAGCCTTTTTCTGTTAGCAAGACCACTTAGCCATGTTTTGGACACTAATTTCTTAGTTCCCCTTCCCAATCCAGTGCTCTTCATTGTATACGTTCTTGTTGCACTGACATTCTCCAGTTCAGTAGTGCTTTCAAGGTGTTGAGACAGATCACTGGAATGTGGCAGACTAACAGAAATTCTTTTAACTTGTTGAAAATTTTGTCGTGCCTCCCATGTCTGCAGTCTTCCTTTCTCAGATTTCTCCCAGCACTATACAGAGGCCTTAAGCCAGGCACATTTAGTTTATAATCCAAAATTTTGAAATCATATGGTTCCCATTTAAACTTTCTTTCAGTATTTCCCTAACGTGGAGCCTAGGCATCCTGAGTAACAGCTACCACTGGTTTCATTGGATAAGCAGTGTGTTCCTGATAAGTTCTTTAGTCTCATTTTCCTATACACATTCTACCTGTTTTGTCTGTTTCAGAATGAATTTTTGTTTTGTTTCACTTGGTCAGCAAAAGTTTTAATGGAGTTTTTATTTTACCTGGAATGTGTAAAGATCAGTAATTATTACAGGCAGATGGGTTAAAACTAGATTATATTTGAGGTCCCTTACAATCCAAATAATTCCATGATAATATGATACAATATAAAGCCACTTAATATGTGTCCCCAAAATATTTGTCTGTTAGCTATATTCTTACATGTATATATATAAACCCCACCTAAACGATGTTCTAGGCACTGCAAGCATTTGATCTTAAAAGCTGCCTTTTGGTGTAACTGCAAAGAGATTTCCCTGACAGGATTGAAGTGAATGAACCCTTCACTATTCCTAACCCTAAAATAATATTAAAACAGTATAAATCTATTTATTACATTGCAAATGTTTTTTATAGAAGGTTCTAATAATTTTTTGAATGTTTAAGGATTTGTTTGCATCTAATAATATGAATGATGTCTCCATGAGTCATCATGTACCTTGATGACAGTCCTATTCAATTAGGTGGTCCTCATACATATTCTCCTAGGGATGAGACAGATATTTGGCCTTTCCTCCAGTATGGTTTCACAGAGCAAACATCATGTATGCAATGCAAGCCTAACAATTAGCACCAGATAATCCCATTTGTAGAAGACTCCATGTTTTTATTTGAAACTTTCATTAGAAATGAATCAGACTTTTTCATGATTATGATAACTGTCTCCAGGTTTTGGACATAGTCCCTCTTCTCCCACTGCAGGATATGAGTACAATTTCCATGACCACTATTGGGAATTCTGTTGGGCTGCCATGACAGAACAAGACCTGATATGTCGATTTATGAAATGGTATTATACCCATGTTCTAATATATGTATATCTGTCTATAATGCCTGAAAGGGCAGGATAAACTCTGATACAGCATGAGAACCCTACTAAACTTTTGAGAAAACCAGCTAGATCCTAGACGCAAGGAAAAGCTGTAAAGTCTGCCTGCTGCCTGAATGACACTTGTGTTTTGAACCATATTTACTCTTCCCCATTGTGACTGGTTAGTGTACATGACCCAGACTCCTGCAGAATGACAGCAAAGTTGAGCAGTAAGGTTTCATCCACAGTGGGACTAGGGAACTGCCCCAGGTCATCCACACCATCAAACTGTTGTGTTTTCTAGCAGAGGTGTCTTAGAACATGTAGCCCTGTCACAGTGTGCAGTTTGGATGTGAGTACCCTGTTTTGGGAAGTAAGGCAGTCAGCTGCATGGACATGATCCACACTGTAATGGGTTACCCCAGAGCCAGAAGGCAATCCCTCCCCCGTTTCTGTAAACTAGTGCAGATGTAGCCTGGAAGTATTGACCTGACTTCAGATGGAGAATATGTTGTTTTAGAGGAGTTAAGAGTGAGGGACATACCTAGTAAACTTTTTTCTTTGCACACTATAAATAATTGCAGCTTAAATGCATTTTCTTGAGTGTTTGCGTACTCTCTGGATTTGCATTTTTACCTCAATAAAATCCATCACTTAGACCCAGCAAGCATTTGTTCTGCTTTGCATCACCTATAAACTGCACTGACTTATTGGAACTATTTTCAATTGTGGCCGATACAATTTTACTCACTATAAATCAGGATGGAACCTGTCTTTATGTCTGTCTACAGCTGTAATATTTCCTGCCTGATTGTCACCTAAAGTACAATTACTTTATCCAGGGCTTCTGTAGATTTCCTTTCATTAGACTCAGCCATGGTGCTACATAGTGGAAGTTACATTGTCTGCATGATGGACATGAATCTTTCCCCCAAACTGCTCAGCAAAGTAAAGGCTTCTCTGTGATACTGATTTATGTTGGTCAGGTAGTATGCTAAAAAATAAAGGTAAATGATTTCCAATGACATTACTAGGGTTGAAGTAATTGCATGAATATGATGTGTAATAATTGGTTGATTTTATTTTATGGTGATTAGTATATCCAGAATATTTTCATTTCTGTGACACATCCCCACCATTTTGTTATTTACTTTTTAAATTTCAGCCCCTGTGTGCTGCATTCTTCTGTTTATTGCAGTTCTGCCTGTTTAAATCCAGCAGATGAAAAAGTAGACAAACGATAACTTGTGAAACCATGTAAAAATCTTACATTTTTCCTTTGAGGAAATTAATTCCTGTGTGCAGTTTGCCATCTCTGAGACACAGACAGTCATAGGAAATCGAACCCCTGTGTGCTTTATTGAAGTACTTGAGCTATTTTATGTTACAGGCCTACTGATAGGAATGTTCAGTGGGAATCATCCTTTAAGCATTTGGATGTGTAGATCCAGATTCTCCATATTCTCTGTCCATGAAGCTGGCATGTTGTGAGTCACTGTGGGTGAATTACTGGGTGAACCCTGACTTTTTATGTTTTCTCTTCGGTGTTGCAAGGAGGTTACAGAAAGACAGTGTCAGTTCTGTTTTCTATTGCTGTAATTGTCACAATGAGAGATAAAAACAGTTAATATTGTCTGCCATTGAACAGCAATACAGAATGTTCCAAAAGGCTTTCTAGAGCATCTGCTTAGGATGCAGAAACAATTCTTTTGAGCTCAACAGTTATGGATTTGTAACAAGAACATTACTTTTTTACAGTTTGTGCCAGTAAGTTTTCTAAATTCATATTGAAAAGAGCAAAGGAATATATACTGTGGGCAAACCAGGCTTGCTCTTCTGGCTGTTGCCCTGGTGAAATATTTTCAGTAAATCACAGTCTTAGGCCGTCCTTGGATCTTCTGCAATCTCAGCTGCCACTGCTGTATAATGTACATTGATTTCTATTTGGTATTCAGAGAGAGAGAAAGCTGTTTAATCATTTGGTTTCTGACTTGTTAATAAAAAATCTGTCTTCTTTAATAAGTTTATTTTAGATAAAACTACAGTCTCTGCCACAATTTGACATACTTTCTTATGGTTTTTAAAGTAACAAATGATGCTGAGGATGAGACAATATCACTGTAATTTCTTCCTACCAAGTGAATGCCTTTGTGATTTGCAGTGCTGTTCAACACACAGAGGATGAAAGCTATTTAATCATTCTCCATATGAATTGTAAATAAAGTTTTACAGTTGCCCCACATCCAGGGAAATGAAAGAAGAAAAAGGAGAGAGAGAGAGACCTTTGCTCATTATAAAAAGCCTTTTCTAATAGTGCATAACGACATGTCTATTCTAGAATGGGAACATCTTTTATATCACCAGCAGTTTTCCACCCCATCACATCTCATTGGTATTCTGCTTCATTAAAGTCTCATGATAGAAAAGTTATTAATATGCAGACGTAATTTTATATCAGATTGGGTGAAAAAAACACAAGTCTAATAATATAATTACTGATGTTATATGATGGAAAATCACTAATGTGATTAGCAGTGTCTGACAGACTGTAGTAGGAGATTTGATAAAGTCCACCTGGGTCTGGAGGAGGCAATCGATCCAAGTCCCAGCTACTGTGGGGAATAGAGACTGGAGGAAGCAGCAGGGTTGGACTCTCATTAGAAGACCATAAATCAGTTTGTTTTAATGGGTCTGCAGCTGGTTTGCACTTTGTAGCTGGACTGTTCTCTGCATTAAAAATGTTCCACAAATTTTGCACTTGATTCTGTAGCAATAATTATGAACTATAATTATAGACAAGACTTTGTCAATAAGATAACGAGATATATTTTTAAGTGTTACAGGTTAAAGTTTTCAGCAACATCTACTGTTCCACATTTCATTGACTACAGAAGAACCTTTAGTCCATTGAGCCAGACAAATCTCTTTTGCACATCTGCCAGTGTAAACCTGGGAGATCTGCAGTGAATTTGCAGGACAGCAACAGAGTCAGCTAAGAGGAGTTTCAGACAAAAGGCATTGAAAAGATTTGTTCAGCGTGAAGTTACAGAAATGTCATGGTTTTAGATGTTGAACATGCATCAGCTCAACAGACCAGAATTCTTCAGGCCTGTATAAGAATAACTTTTAGGCAAAGCCCCTGGAAGTGTGTGAGCCAATAGCTCCCCAGAGGCACCTTGTGCACAGCTTTGACGTTGCACGATGGGGAACTACTTGCTTGAAGTGCAGAATTTTCTAGAGTTTGTGAAATCTCACAGGGGGTGAATTTCTACTGCTATTGTCATGTAAGTGACAAAATAGTTGCTTAGAAATGTCTTAACATATTGTATATTTATAGCTTAAGGAACAGGCTGTCTGATGTTCTGCAAACATACTTTGCATTTTTCGCCTGGCAATTTCTAACACAATGTGCTGGGCATTGGGGAAGATTTGTCAGCTGTGTGTAACCAAGTTGTGATAGAAGTCAATTAAAGGAGAAGCAGGTTCCACAGTATCCATTGGTAACAGAACAGAGAAAGGCATATTAACAGGGGAAAGACACACTTGAATATCAGAATCATATGGAAAGGGAAGAAATTAGACATTGTTCTCTATAAATGGCTAGATAACTGGATAGGATTATTTTGTTTATGTTATCAGAGCAGATTAAGAATAGCTTTCCTCAAATAATTGAAATCATATTAGCATAGTTCAGTTCAAAGGAAGATAATATGTTCTTTGACCCCTTCAGACCATTCCCACCAGCTCAGTGAGAAGTTCACAGTTCTGTCCTGATAAGGTAGGCCACAATATTTATTAATACTTTTTTTTCTGAAGAAAGACTAAGGAATTGGGATATGTTCCTTATGTTATTCTATGTTCATACACCTCTGCTCATCAACTGCTTCTTTACCATAAAAAAATAGTGCCTTGGCATGGTCTTGGACTGCTTCCCACAGTTGCTGAGTTATAAGCACAGGTCTTGGCATGATCTTGCCTCATGCCAGTAAGGAATGTCCCAGACAATTGCCAGGCTCAGACTGCATATGAGTTAGGGACTATGTACAACAGGTATTGTTGCTGCAAACTGTCTGATTTGGAAGGTAAGAGAAATTACCTACACAGACATGAAACTTACTGTGCCAGGTAGATTCTCGTCCATTTTATTCACTGGTGTAGATGAGGCAGCACCAGCTGTGAGATTCTAACCGGGAGTAGAACATTGCAGCTTCTTGTAAGCATCCAAGGGTCATGATTTAAAAACCAGTCATCTTTGAAGATCAAAAATAAACCCAAAACCACCTGTGTTTTTGAAAGTGTAAGATTTTAAAAGGCAGCATTTTGCTTTAGAATGATCTGTGGCATTATTGGTTTCCCCATCTTGTTCTCAGTTCCCGATGCTGCATTGATGCAACCTTGTAATTATGGACTTACATTAATTGCGGTGTAGCTAACAATTCTGGCATATTACACATGTAACATACAGAAAGAGCAGTATTATACAAAAAAAGTATCCACAGCAGTGTTTTGGGCATCTGTTGAAGAGATGCTTGCCTTTGATAAAACCCTCTCCTCTGCAGAGAGAGAATGGACTGTTCCACTTAAGCCCCATTTGTTTCCTGTCTGCAAAAAAAAGAGTGTATTTCAGACATCTGATCAAAGAACCCTCTTGTATTTCAGAATTGTGGAATCTAAGAGATATAATGTCTATTATGGTCCTTTATTTAAACATGTACTTCACCAAATTAGTCTGGTTGCAATTGTAGAAGGTCAGTAAAAATCATTAGATTTGTTTTTCCCTGGCCTCTCCTTTTGCTATCACAGAACTGTTGTTAAATTCCAAATAATGAAAAGTCTCTGCTTGTGTTTCTTTCTGCTGGTGCAGATTCCACTGTGACTTGATCTCAGATAAGTAGCTCTTTGGACTCAGTGGACATGACCCTAGCTTAAGAAACAAACTGAAAATAAGCCTGTATTTTTCCTGCCAAACTGTAGGCATGGGAAAGGGTCAGAGAGTCTCTGAGCTTTGAAACAATTCTACTTTCTTCTCAGATGTTGCATTTTGCATCTGAACTCTCTCATCTTGGTGGCAAACAAAGGAAATGACTCTCCACCATTGGAAAACAGTACAACATGAGCAAGCAAGGACCCAAACTTGGAAGTGAAAATACAAATTTGCATGCTAATCCTGGAGACCTCAGAGCTTATTTCCTCCCCAAACCAGAAAGAGTTACAAGAAACCAGACTTTTTATGTAAACCTCTGCTGAGAAAGTGTATTGATGAATGATTCCTAACACATGGGTTTTTTTTTCAAATATTATACTAAGGAAATACAACATGACTGTGACGAGCAATTATTTTGCTAAAATTGGTAGTTTATACTACTGCGAGGTATATAAAATAAATGTGGGTCATCTCTTCACCTACAGACTAACATTATGCCCTGCAGATGACCCGTCAAGGAAGAAAACCAGATACTTATAAAATGTCTTAATCCTTGGGACACCAACTTGTGGAAGTTCCCTCAGGAAGCTCCTGAGTACAGCATTTTGAAATACATGACAGATTGTAAAGCCATGCCAAGATTTCCTACCTACTCAGGAAAACCTGAGGATGAATTCCTTTCCTGTTGCCTGCAGAAGCACGTATTCTAGAATTCACATCAGAGACAGATACCAATTTCTCTTCATTGTACTGACATGCAGCACTGCAAGCAACCTGGCTCCATCTTCTTCAGAACCTCTTCACAGGTTTTGGAAAGCTGCTGTTCAGTCCTTCAGTAGTTGGATCTTCTTCAAGCTGACCAAGCTCTGTTCCCCAGTCTCTCCTTGCAAGGTCTCGTGAGTATCCTCATGGCCCTCTGATGGATTTTCTTCATTTTTCTAATTTCTTTCCTGTATTGTGGGGTCTGAAACCGTAGAGGGTATTCTATGTGCAGTCTAAAATGTTCCAAGTGAAGGGAGATGATCACTTCCCTTGACCTTGACTAGTCGTGCTTCTGTTGATCAGCCCAGGATGCTGTTAGTTCTCCTTGCTGTGAGAGCACCCTGCTGACACATGCTCAGCTTGCTGTTTACGTCAAGCCCCAGGTCCTTTTTGATGAAGGTGCTCCCTAGTCAGTCAGTACCCAGTCTATTTCGTTGTTGCAGGGTATTATTTCTTCTTAGCAAAGAGATAACAGGACTTTGCATTTGTCCTTGTTGAATTTCATGATGGTCTTGTTGCTCCATTCCATGTCTAGGTCCTTCTGAATTGCAGCCCTGCCCACCCTGCAGTTGAGAGTAACAGCTGGTCCCCCATTTACAGTCATCTGTCAATTTTCTGAGCTCCATTATGTCATCTTCATCACTGGAGGAGGTGAGTGAACATCAATAAAGATACTGAAGAGGAGAGGTACCTCTTTGGCAGACTCATGACAGGTGGTCTACCCCATCCAGGTAGAGAATGACCATTAACTGCTGCCCTTGGAACTCAGCCAGACAGTTTTTTCTTCATCTAATTGTTCACCTCGACAGACCATAATATCTGGGCCACAAGAGTATAGTGAGACACAATGTCAGAACTCTCGATAAAGTCAAGGTAAATGACAACCACAGCTCTCCCACAAATCTAGGCATTTATCATGGAGGGAAGTCAGACTTGTCAGACATTATTTACCATTGGCAAACCCATGTTGGATGTTCCTGATCACCTGTTTTCCCCTTGTCCCCAGAAATTGTTCTCCAAAGGACTTGTTCCATTGTATGCTGCCTGTGTTCAACACC
Organism: Gallinula chloropus; assembly: GCF_964237585.1. Lineage (NCBI taxonomy): Eukaryota > Metazoa > Chordata > Aves > Gruiformes > Rallidae > Gallinula > Gallinula chloropus. The sequence goes on along the minus strand of NC_140088.1, from coordinate 42,924,531 downwards.
ATCAGCTCAGCAATTCTTTATTGCAACCAAGAATGAGGCATATGTTTAAAAGATCTAAGTGTCATGTGCTTTATAGCATTTTATAGCAAACCAAACTATATCTGTTATCCCTCATTTTGGTGATACTTCAATAATGCAGGTGCTTCATGCATAGTATTTTCTGGTCTGGTAGTCAGCAATATTGAAAACTGGGTAATTGAAGCAGGTATATTATGCCACTTGTCACTATCAAAGCTTTATAATTTTGATGCCTGGGAATCTCATTTATGGGCTCTCCTATCATACAAGCAAATGCCTTCCTCATGGAGACAGGGTCAGAGTTTACACTGAAATCCTAAGGGTTTCTATGGGTGTCCTACTTAGTGCCAGCTGGCTTCTGAATGATATTTACCTAAGCTCTCTTTTTTATTGATATTTTCCAGACAGTAAACATAACTGAAAGTTCTGTCTCTGTGACTCCAAGATATTGTGGGTGATTGTCAGCCTGATGCAGAAATTCTCTGTGCCTCACTGCTTCGCTCTTTTTGAAGTACAATAAAAATTCTGTGGTCTTTGGGGCATGTCATTTCAGTTTCCAGTTTTGGAAATTATTTCCCACCATTGCAAGGGATAGAAAGTGGTAATTTTCATATTGTCTTTCCCAGTAAGTATGAAAGCACAGTTTATGTCATTAAGGTTGTGACCAAGTATTCCTAAAAAAATTTAATAATCCTACTCAGAGTAAGTCAACCAGAGAGTAAATCCAGATGGTAATTTAGCACCATTTCAGGGCTGATGTAAGTAACAGTGGCTGTAATAATCCCTTGATGCTAGTCCTGTGACAATTACATTTCCCTTTTCATAGCATGTTCCTTCACTACAATTTCCTATTCCAAATAAGATGATTTTCCCCCAGGTGGGAGACAGTGATCTCCAGCATGTGGAATTCACGTTGGTTTTCATTGTCCGGGGGCAGCCATGGGCCATCACGAAACTCCATAAAGAATCCAGCCTTCAGTGGCAGAGATTCAGCCTTCAGTATTTGCTTCTAAACAAAAACTGATGCTGGAAGGATGGTCTAAAGTAGACTTCTGAAGCAAGGCAGAGAGGCTGGATGCTTTTTTCCTAAATCCCATAGCAAGAGAATTGTGACATGTGTCCATCCATCTGCCCTCTGAAGTGAGGTGAGGAGGGATGCTGAATGTGGGTACTTTGGCACTTTTGAGGAGATTTACACTGAATAGATCTGTGTCAGTTGCTTTTTCAATATATGCTGACAATAAAATCTGCATATCTCAGATTTACATCTACTTTTCTGTAGAACACAATCTTCTGGTATGTCCTGGCAGAATATTTGAGACACAGCACTTTTGCCTCTTCCAACGGCCTGAATTCACGTCTGCCATATATCCTTTACAAGTATTAATTGGTGTTACTCCAGGGAAGAATTTGGCTGCTCTGTACTGAATCGAGCCAGTTGTTCATCTGGATGGATCTGCTTCCTTGAACACTGGCCAATGCCTGATGCCTGAAAGGCAGATGAAACTTTTCCTCATAAAGCTGTTTAACTGTATCATAGGTTTGTGGGGGAAAAATACATTATCTAATACATTAGAGGTACTGATTACTTTTCCAAATGCAAAATAGAAGCATACATTTTCAAAGCAAAATACAAGGTGAGAGCAATTGTTCTGAGTTAAATCCTTTCTGAGAGAAGGACTGGGAGGCATCAGAGTTAGCAATTGTAGAGATGACAGTGAGAAGCAGCCACTTGGTCAAACCCATATATATCACTCAGACATGAGGTAAAAAGACTTTGGGTGCCCAAGTAGATCCCTCAGTAACCTCTAGGAATTGCTGTGTACCACAGCACAATCTGCACAGAAAGGCAGTTTGCCTTTATGTGTGTCAAACTGGGGAAACTAACAGCTACACCCTTCCAAAACAAAACCACCTCCAAACCTGCAGGATGTACTGGCACCCAGCAAGAGCAAGCTGTGGTTTTGGTCATTGAACTCAAGCCCTAATCCCAGTCTCAACCACAGATGTATTTTGTGACCAATCCCAAAATAAAGTACAAGACAGGACACTAACCAGTGTTGATGCCATTCTTCCTCCTAGCTATGTAAACATGTAGAAGTTAACCAGTTTTGCTTTTAAGATCTGATCAGTTCTCCTAACTGTGAACATAATTAGAATTCAATGCAATTCTCTGAGCAAAAGGCACAGATAAAGCATTACTTATTCCTACAAGTTTGTATTTTGACAGAACCCAAACATAAACTTGATACTTGAGCATTTAGGTCCCTCTAACTTAATTACACCTGAGAATAACAATAACATTAGGAATTGTCTACTGCTGACATCATCCTCTTCATAACTTTGTGGACTAAGCAGATTCCCAACATATAGAGGACTTCCAACATTTTACTTTTAAAAATTCTGATTGTGATCTTGACCATACATTTCACCTTAAATATCACAAGGGTATCACTCTTCAGGTTAAAATGGAAAATAAGATACTGGATCCTCTTGACTCCAATCATCTGTTAAACTCTGCTGAATTTTCAGGATCCCTCTATTATCTAGTTTAAATTTTAGCTTCCATTGTCCATAGCACTATGATTTTAACTTCAGACAGGCACCAATATTTAGACTGAAGTAGATGGTATAGACAGTAGAATAATCAGAGACCCTGTAATACTACCAGGACTCTTCCTAATTTGTTAACTGTGTTCAGAACAAAAGCTTTTATCTTTTCCAAACTTTTTATTCACCCCTCTTCTACCCCAAATATAACCAGACCAAAATCAGCAGTGAAATAGAAAACAGGGTACTGAAAGTTACACCTACACTCTTCACAGTGCTTCAGCCTGTTGCGTCCAATCATTATTTACACTGAAATCCTAAATTTTAACCTCTACCTTGATTCTTAACTCTAAATATAGGCAGAAGATCCAGGCAAGCAGTAGAATAAAAAAGAAGTTACTAGAAATTGTTTGTAAGAGACCTCTTTGTAATTGTCCACAATTTGGTAAAAATCAAACTCTTAAGATTGGCTGTTGTCTTTCATCTCTAAGAGTTTACGGTCGGCAAACTGACAATCAAACCTTAAAATGGCCAGAGAATTAGAGGGGGAAGAACGTTAAATCTATTCACACAATCCATTTTCCCTATTTTGTGGCACATTTAGAATCTAAACACTATCTCAGCTGCTATAGTTTTCTCAGCTGCAGCTAAGTAACCCCAGGTATGCTGTTTGTATGTCTCTCTGCAAAAGGTGACACAGCTCAAGTAAGTTGCCAGTAGACACAAGTTTATATAAAACAAAACAATGACTGGTATTGATTTTCATGTCTTGCTTCTGACTGGCTGTATAGTCATTACTGGACTGGTAGGACCATCCTGGGACTAAGAGATGAAATTGCTGAGTTTCTGTAACGTGTATATCTGGGAGCAGAGGAATTTTAGCAGAGCTGGCATCAGCAGTTGCCATGCTTCAGTGGCTTCCCTGAGGATAGATTCACACCAATCCAAGCCTGGACTGAGGTCTGTGTCCCAGCTGGACATCTTTAGATTGTTTTGTTCAGAGTTATGATACAAAGGCACATCCCACATGTAGGTAACAGAGTTTGGGTTTCTATAATGTGGCTCTAGTGGCTGTTTCTGGGCTGAAAATGACTCAAGAATATTCCTCTTCCCAGACCAGGGAAAAGATCAGACGTACAACAAAACAAGTGAAAAACACCTGAGGAGCATAAGTTCCCAGGTGGGGAGCTAACAACTGCCAGAGTTCCCAGCTGATTCTACTGCTGCCTTCCTCTAGTTACAGCCTCTGCTAACAATCTCCCCTTTCATTGCAGTAGAAAATCACACAGGTGAGATGAAATTACCGAAATGCAGCTATTGGATGCAGCACTCTGGATGGAGTGGTAGCTTGTCAGCCTCCTCTACATTGAAGTAAGCTTGTGGAGACTCCTTTTGTTTCTGAGGTATGTTTAGTTGTGGTTTGAGGTATGTTTAGTTGTGGTTTGTGTGGGCTCAGGACTGCTGGTGTTAAAGTATGTTTGTCCATTTTGCTAGTTTGCATGTTAAGCGTGAAGTAGGACTAGAGGTTTGACTTGCATTGTTATCATGCTATAGTGTGCTGAAAGAAAATTGAACAACTCTGTTATGTGATAAGAAGGTGGAAGTGTATGGAGGAGTGGAATACTTGCAATTCTGTGGTTTCCTGATGTGTTTTTGATGGTGACTGGCTTGCAGAATGGACCAGAAATCATGATGCTGAAAGAAGCCATAAAGTAAAGGTTTGCATCAGTTCTCTTGGTCTCTGTGTGTGCTTTGGTTGGGGTAACAGTTGCTAATGTGTTTTACTTAATAGTAATAGGGCAGGTGACCTCTGAAAATTAGAAATGGGAATTGTTATAGCTCCTCTAGCTGAGGCTGTAGTGCATTTCTATTGTCTTTGGTCTAGAGAGAAGTCAATAATGTGTTATTTAATGTGGGCTGGAAAGGATTTGTGTTCTTTAAGTCTTTGGGACGAGGAGGATATCAGCAATTATGAACTGCTAAAGGACAGGGATCGTGCCCTTTATGCCTATCAGTGGTGACTTGTGTATGTTTATTATAGTTGTGATATTATTTGTGTATCCTTGGCTCTTAAGGCCCCCTTGGGCTGTGTAGCATACAGCATGTTAATAGTCAGTCCTTGCCTCAGACAGCCTGAAAGCTGAATAATTCAATGTAGCAGAGATTGGCTGTGTTCTTCTGGAGAATGCAGAGTGTTTTCCCTTCTTGTGTCCCTGTCTAAAACAAATGAGCTGTTTAGTTTCCAGCTCTGCAGCTTATGAAGTTCCTTTTTGTAGCCAATGATTCATGTAAATGTGAACATGTAGTAACAGCAAAAACAGGAGTTCAGCTTGCAGTGCACTTTGACTGTTTCATTCTTTCTGCTGGCCTCTTGTGAGACTCTTGATGAGGCACAGAACAAATTTGGGATGTGCAGCAGCCCTCCATCCGGGCAGGCTAAAGATCCTTCTCTCTGAAAGGCCCCTAACCAAGTTATGTTTAGAATAAACAGAGTAGCTGAAAGATTGGCATGAAAATAACTCTGTGGTTGCCTTCTTTCTGATGTAAAGAGTGGTGACAGAGGTGATGGTTCTGAAAGAGCAGCAAAATTTGGTATTGTCCCTTTTGATATGTGAAATGCATGCAAAATAGTTTGGAAAGAGCAAGTTGATTAGTGAAATGAAGTTTACACTGATTGTAGTGAACTGAAAAAGGAAACAAAGCAAGAGCATTGGAAGGAATATGTTTAATTGCCTGCAATTACTTGATCCATATTTCAGTCAGGGAAAGGAGCATAGTAAATAGCGTGTGACAATTGCTCTAAGATGATTTTCACAAATGAGTGAACTTTGTGTGTTGGTTTTAAACTTAAAAAACCCAAACAAACCACAAGCTCCTTTGAGTTTTTCCTAGCTTTGTCTGAAAATGGTTACCAGACCTTTGCTGTGAGCAGCCAGAATGTTCTGCCATATCTTTTATTGTGTACATTTGTATGTGTAGACAAAACAAACCTAGGTTCTGCCTGGCATGCTAACAGAGCATTGCCAGAAAAGGAAGTTCAACAAAATTCTAACAACTGGTAAGTAAAACGCTGCATTTTTTTAGGTGATGCCCCAAGCACTCTAAAGTTGAGTTGCTAAACTGAACAAGTTTTTGACTTAATGGGCTTGCTATCTTTGAACAAATTAGTCTGGCTTAAAATAAAATGCACGTATGGCAGAGGAAAAAATGGAAGCAAACTAGAGGTGAGGCAGGGTTGCTAGCACTAATTGAAATGCTTTTGTGTCTAAACAGAGTATGCTGAATAACTAATAAATGAAAGACCATATCCCGTCTAGGATTTTAAACTATATTCCCCATAAGTAATCAAGTTTAGAGGTGGAATAATTTACCCTATTTTTGGATTGCTTTTTATACTGGAGAAATTTGTATGAACACTTTCCATTTTGGATGTAGGGTTAATGCAAGGGCTTACTTCTACCAGTACTGTGGAATAACTTTCAGGTGGGTGGGGAGGAAGCTGCATCCTGTGGCCTGAAGGGATTGAACAAGAGGTGGTGGAATAGAAATGTAGATAGGTGGCAGCTGCCTAAGTGTGGATCTTGGCTTGTGTGCAGTCAGGAGCCTTCACTGGAGTGAGAGCAAGATTGAGTTGCAGCATCTTGTGACATAACTGTGCCTTTCAATTGTATTTAATCTAAAGAAAAGCTCTCCTCAGACACTTACTGAAGTTTCATTGTGGAGGATAAGGTGTTGGTCTGTGGGCATACTAAGCCTGGATCTGGCCAGCAGAGTGTGGTAGGGTTTGAAACACAAGGAAATTCTCAGGCTGCCTGGTACGAGCTCTATAGTGGGATACTACCCTTTTCCAAGATCCCTACTCAGACTGCAGCAATGCTGTTTACTGCAAATATAATCCAAATCCTGTGTGCCTTTTAAAACAGGCATCTGAAGGCTGTTGTATTAAATGTCAGCCTAATTGACGAGGCATGTGCAGATGTGATAATTTTGATGCCTCTCCTGGTTTATGGAGGCTGAAAGGTTGCATAATCCAGTTTAATTCTTCTGGGGTTCACCCCTTCCCCACTCACCATGTGTTCCCAACAAGGTCCACTGTAAGGAATTGTTTTCTGTCAACAGATCAAATGCGGCTGCAGCAGAAGCTGCACTGGACTTACTGTGACCCTTAGTGGGAAATATACTCATTTTCCCTTCTCTGCAGCCAAAGAGTATATTGAACCTTTTATAGAGGTGAGAGCCTAATGTTAGTTGATGCCACCAGAAAGTGATTTGAGATGCCTGTGGCCACAGGCAAGATGCCTGTTGCTCCTTACCTCCCTTCCTGCTGGGCCTGTGCTGTGGAGCGTGTATGTGTGTGCTTACTGGAGAATTAGGCCCAGTATTTTACATAAAGGTCCATCTATTGCTTGTCACTGGTTTCAAGAAGAATGCTGCGGAAACTTCTGAGTGTTTCTATGTTTGAGAGAATGCATGGGACTCTGGGGTGTGTTTCATCATCTCAGCTCAGCTGGGGAATAGTTCAATAAAACGAAGGAAAGCATGACTTAACTTTGTGCTTCGGCAATATCGATTGTCTTACAATTGCTGCCTTATTCTCTAGGGAAGCCTTATCTCATCTGATTATGACACTTCAAGAAACAGAGAGCCTACTGGGAGATCCAATAGTTTAATCTGCACTTGTGAAGGACCTGTTGTGCAGGTAAGTTTTCAAAATGAAAGTCGTTCTCCTAACCTGTGAGAGATGGATCTGGAGGAAAACTGAAAATAACAAGCCTGTCCTAGTGTCATAAAGGGCCTTTCTTGTAATAATTAAGGGTGAAAGATCTCAAAGCAATACAAATCAGAGTTGATTGATGTGTCTTCTTTTAATGGAAACTGTATGGACAACGATGCAGGTTCTCACATGTATGTGACTTCTCACAGAATCACAGGGGTTCTAAGGGACCTCGAGAGATCATTGGGTCCAACCCCCAAATTTCTGGTAGCACGATGTTTAGCTTGTGCATACTTCAGTGACACAGTGGTGCTCTTTCTGCTGTAGGTGACCAGCTTGGCTGTAGCTAAATAGCTCAGTGTGGGTTGCAAGCTTGAGAGGACCACTGCAGCAGTGCGTAGCCCTGTGAGAGAACGTGCTTGCTCATGGCTTCCTGTGCTGTGGGGCTGTGCTCCTTCTGGTCACAGGCTTCACATGAGGCTGTGCAGGATAGGATTTTACAGTGTAGAAGTTCAGTCCATCAGCCTTCAGCAGTCAATAGGAATTTGAAATGGACACCTGGTCAAGGTGTTTTTTCACCCCTTGGTCCTGTAGTTTTCATAACAGTGGATCTGTTTGCATTGGGAAGGACAAAGGACTGACTGGAGAAACCGAGCCACCTTTCTCAAACGTGCAGTGAAATTGCCTTTGCCCTGAGGTAACAGGCTAAAGGTCCAAGACTTTATTAAAATAAGAAAGAGTTAAGTGTCAGTGACACTAAATTACTCTGGCTTCATGAGGCTGATGAAGAATAGAGTAAATGAACTTCCTACCGTGGCATTCAATATCTACTGTGGAAAAAATAACAATCAAACCACTGTATGAAATGTAACAAATACCTTATTTCAGTGTGCTAGCTTAGCTCTTAACCTTGAGTAAACATGTGGAAGGAGTACCAGTTTTACCTTTAACCAGGGATCTTACTGATGATAATGTTTCAAGAAGTGGAACATCATCCCTGCTGGCAAAATAAACGAAAGAGCTGTTATTGGGGATTGATGGGTAACTTCTCTAATTATATTCTTGAGGAGTTAATGACTTTTATCAGTTTACCAGATCATACTTTCTCCTATCTCATACTGTTTGTGCTACTTGTAAAAAACCCCCTGTTGTTTATATTTATCTTTTAGCATGTGACAGTGTTAAGATTGCAAAGATTGGATAGATTGGTGATTCCCATGTAACAGCTTCTGATAATGCATTGCTCCTCACTTTGGAGGCTTCCACTTAAGGAAAGGGTAGATGTAGGAATCTAGGACTTCCCTTCTCGTGCCTCGCCAATCTGGTGACTTTCTATGATGGAGTGACAGCATCGGTAAAGGGAAGGCGACCGATGTCATCTACTTGGACTTGTGCAAGGCCTTTGAGACAGTCCCCCACCACATCCTTATCTCTAAATTGGAGAGAGGTGGATTTGATGGGTGAACCATCCAGTGGATAAGAAACTGATTAACAGAATGTAGACAAAGGGTGGTGGTCAATGGGTCTATATATCCAGGTGGAGGCCGGTGACAAGCGGGGTCCCCCAAGGGTCTGTCTTGGGACTGGTGCTCTTTAACATCTTTATCAATGACATCGATGATGGAATTGAGTGCACCCTCAGCAAGTTTGCGGATGACACCAAGCTGAGTGGGGTGGTCGACACCCCAGAAGGAAAGGAAGCCATCCAGAGGGATCTTGACAGACTTGAAAGATGGGCCCGAGGGAACCTAATGAGGTTCAACACTGCCGAGTGTCAGGTGTTGCACTTGGGCCGGAAGAATCCCAGACACAGATACAGACTGGGAGAAGAGCTTCTTGAGAGTAGCTCTGCTGAGAAGGACTTGGGGATTGTGGTGGATGAGAAGCTTGACATGAACCAGCAGTGTGCTCTTGCAGCTCGTAGGGCCAATGGTATCCTGGGCTCCATCAGGAGAGGAGTGGCCAGCAGGGACAGGGAGGTGTTTGTCCCTCTCTACTCTGCCCTCGTGAGGCCCCATCTGGAGTCCTGTGTCCAGATCTGGGGCCCCCAATACAAGAAGGATGTGGAACTGCTGGAGAGGGTTCAGAGGAGGGCCACAAGGATGATTAGAGGGCTGGAGCACCTGCCCTACAAAGAGAGGCTGAGGGAACTGGGCTTGTTCAGCTTGGAGAAGAGAAGGCTGTGGGGGGACCTCATTGCAGCCTTCCAGTACCTGAAGGGAGCTTATAGGCAGGAGGGGATTTGACTTTTTAAAAGAGCAGATAATGGCAGGACAAGAGGGAATGGACTAAAGCTAAAGGAGGGAAGGTTTAGATTAGATATTAGGGGGAAGTTTTTTACAGAAAGAGTGGTGAGGTGCTGGAACAGGCTGCCCAGAGAGGTAGTGGATTCCCTGTCCCTGGAGGTGTTCAAGGCCAGGTTGGATGGGGCCCTGGGCAGCCTTGTGTAGATCCAGGCCTGAAGGTTGGTGTCCCTGGCTGTTGCAGGGGGGTTGGAACTCTATGATCCTTGGTGTCCCTTCCAACCCAGACCATTCTATGATTCTATGATTCTGAGAAACATTGGTAATAACATGCCTCACCCAATTTATACTCAAGCAATATTCCCCAAATACTGCACTCCTTGCTATGCAATGTGTGTGAAATGATGTTGGTAGTTTTCAGAGGAGTATACTTATCTTCTCTGTACTTGGGAAATCTTTAAAAATGTCCTTTCTTCTTATGTCTCACAATGTCTTCCTTCTCTAAGCCCAAGGCAGACATTTATGCTTTCTGGATTCAGGGACAAAGCTTGATTCTTCTCTGACTGTCAGGCTGCTGTGTCTGCCAAGGTTTGTACTCTTGAAATATCTGCTGTTGTAATTGATCTCCAAATGAAAGTAATAATGGCGAAAAGGCTACATAAGAACAGGGGTAACTGACACTGGCCTTCTGAGAAAAGAATTGAACTGGTAAATGAACTTGGGACTGTTCCTCAGCATCTTTGAGAATGAAGGCAGTGATAGGTTTCTAAATCATGGCTGTGACTTCTTTGCTGGACAAGAAAATCAGGAGTAAATTTGAGATAGTAAATATTGAGGGACTTGTCTAAGACTTCAAGCACAAGTACAAAGTTACTTCTACTTCACTATCAGAATGGGATTCCTTTACTACAAGGCTATTAACATTTTTCCAGGCCAACTAGTACAACTTCATTTCAGTATGAAAGATCAACTATGCTGTAGTGTTTTGTTTGAAAAAAATTTTGCTCCCTGTTATACCAGTGTCTGAACAGGTTCATTTGTAGAATTTACTTCTGTGGATGAGTCTCTCTTTGTCTTCAAGTCTTAATCTGTATTTTCTCTTTGTGGTAAAAGTTACCACAGATGGGCCTGGAATTAGTAGTAGTTTTCTGTTTAAATGCTAACAATGTAAGTATGTTCTGGGGAAAATGGAGAAATAAAAAAAGGCAAAACAAACTTAAGTCTTAATTTTGGTGGTGGTGGGTGTGTGTGTGCTTTGTTTCCTGTGCTGCATCTCTGTAGATTATTCTTTTATTTCACTGTCCAACTGAGTGGGGAAATGTACTCATACTCTTAACTAGAGAGTAATTTGACTTATTTTGGGCTGCACACACATGAATATAAATCAAGGAAGTAACAAGACCAAGAGAAAAGATGAGTTTCCAGATCCCAGAGTGCCAGTGCTAGAAAGCGTTCATTGTCATGGAATTTCCAGCCAGAATTTAGGGACTCGAGATGCTTAGATTGGATACGTTTCAGATCAGTGGAAACTGCTTGGCATGCTATCTGCTCCAATGGCAGGGTTTCATTTCATGACAGTGTTTTATGTAAGAAACAATTTGGCCTGTATCAGGAAGTCTCAGCAGCTTTATTTTAGCAGTGCCGTTTCCAAGAGAAACCCACCACTACTCTCCTCTTTATCCATTGGTCAGGGTCTGCACTTGAAAATGGCTTAGAAGGCTGTATAAACCAAAGGCTTATTTTCCTTATGTTTCAGGTGTTGGCTCAGCTACTGACCACTTTTAATACATTTACTGTTAAAACAGTTGGTTTGTGGTAGTGAACTGGAGGTTTGATTCCTTACCTTTGTCTCCTTTTTATTTCTCTGAAATCAACAGTTGAACTGGAGGGGTGTGCAGCTCAGAGTCCTGGGAAAGGAATACCTGTAGTGGAAGTTCAGCAGTTTAGGCTTTATTGTGAGACCTGGAGTGGTTTCTTTGTGGTGGTTATCTTGGGAAGGTGCTCACTAAGGAATCCATGTGTTCTTACTTGGAGACTTATAAGGGTGACACTTGCTGGGAGGGCCAGAAGACCCACAGGGTCACTGCATGTGAGCAGCATTTATTTAACAGACAGTGCAAACTACTATAACTGATTTCTTTATTCTATAACCAGCTGAATTCATCTGCAAGGGTGTTTCTTTCCCAGTATTTTGGGTGAGTAGATGATGAGTAGACCTGCTGTAAGGTCCCACTTTTCTTATCATTGCTAGGATTCATCCCCTGTTGCGTGCTTTTCACTGCATTGTTGTGAGCATGTCATGAAAGGTACTGTCAAACTTGTGATCTCTTACCTTCTTACTCCCTCTTCTTTTCCCTGACCCGTGAAAGTGTTTAGCCATTGCAGTGCTGTTGTTCAGGTCATATCTTAAGAAGTATTGGAACTGTTAGTTGTGGGGTGGCAGTCCTGCAGTTGTTGACGATAACACATTAATGACCCCTGACATTCCTCTAATTGGGAAGTTAGAGACCCTGAACTTACCATGAATGTTGTGAGATGAAATGCAGAATCATTTTCAGGAATTACTGCAAACTTTTTCCACACAATCCATTACTGAAAGGCAGAGGGGAAAAAATTAACCAGCAGTGACTGACTTCCAGCTGAGAGAATTTTGCAAGGCTACAGCTCAGGAAGAAGCAAGAGTTCAACCCCCTGACTGGGTTGAAAGCAGCCTTACTGTGAGCAGCTGCTGAACCTGGAGAGAAGATCTAGGTGCTTAAGCTACTGAAAGTTGGATCTGACAGCTCTTGCTCACGAGTATAAAAACACAAGGCATGTGGACTTCTAAGAAAGGTATAGTTAAAAGTTCATTGGTACTTTCTAAATGACTCTTTGTGCTGAGGATGCTCAGTAGGGTATTATGTTAGGGATATAAATACCAGGAAAGGATCAATTACATATTGAGAATGAGGGAGGACTGTGATGTCCAAAAATGGTTTCTGCATGGCTGTTAGGATGCAGAGATGTCAATTTTTCTTTAGTTTACTTGGGGTGTGGTGGTGCCACTTAAATCTCTTAAGTCTGAAACTGGTACTATCCCTACCTGTGGCTAATCTTTTGAGTCTCTTATCAGGTTAGTTTTAGCTATATATCCTGGGCCTTGTTTCTTTAATCCCTAGGAGGAGCTGGTGTTCTTCTAAATCAAAATCAATCTCATATGATCTTCCCTTATTAAAACTCTTTACTAATATTTAAAGTTCCTATTTTCTTTTTAGTCCCTCAGTAGCATAAGGGGGAAAATTATTTTTAAATAGATCTGGGTTGGGGATCTAATGACTGTCCTTTATCTGCTGGACTCAGTTGCTTTCTGAGTTATTTTCACATTCTCTTTTCATGAAGAGGCACTGTTGTTGTAAAGTGTGTCCCTTCTAAGATTCTCATCAGTGAGGAATTAAAGTAATGAGGCAGAAATCAGCTGAAATTCAAGGGTTATTAAAAAGAAGAGAAATTACCAAAAATGAGAAGGTTTTCCCTGAGCACAAGTATCTAAATACAGTGTGTATAAAATAGCAATAAAATAAAATCCAGTGATGATAAATCTGCAGAAGGAAATGATACTGGGATATATTTCCCCTTTTCTTACTGTGATAGAGGAAATGGCAAGAAACTCAGAGCTGTCATGATCAAATGATTCTGTTTATGATTGTTCTGCTTAGTGTTATTCAAAATTAAAATGGGTTTACTGAGAAAGCTGCTATCAACTAGTCACAGCTCACTCATCTCCAAAATAGCTCTATTCCATACCCTGAGTCTGAGACTGTGTTTGGGAAGGTGAAGCTCTGCAGTGAGAACATCTTTATTGTGCCTGCTCCACCTCCCCGTTTTCCCATGGAAATAATGTGTGACAGTGTTCCTTGTTCTGTCCTTTTCCCTGCAAATGACTCTAATAATCAGTGATATCTGGCATCAAAGTATAGGGGCTTCATAATGACTGGTTCTGTGAATGTCAAATGGGTGAGCTTGCTTGGTCTCTGTACAGAAGGAGCAGAGAGGGGAGGCTCATACAGCCATTCTTCATCTTCCTAAAATTCTATTGCAAAAAGCCCTTGATGAATAGCTCAAATCAGCCATTAAAATCCCTGCCTTGTGAACGAAGTGATCATCCTTTTATCTTCCTTATGTTGTTGGTAACAGACACTTGCCTTGCTGTGTAGTGCAGCACAGTCATCAAAATAGTTTTAAGCCTTCATTATTGATATTGCATTTCCATGTGTGAATGTTTTCTGGAAATAACTGAATCTTCCAATAATGAAAAAAACCCCCATAACAAATTCATCTGACCAATTGCAATTGGAGGGAGGGTGAATGTTTAAACACCGAAACAAACTGGGAAATATTCAAATTGAAGGCAATTCCAAATCTTGTCCTTGTGAGAACATAAAAATGCCCCATTTCTACACCCATGACCTATAAATTGTATGCACTGTATACTTACAGCATCCGATTACAGCTCGGATGTATACCTTCTAGACCTCAAGATGCCATCAGGTCACTCGTTGTGCCATCTGATTTCCCTTAGTAACCATGGGCAACTGGGGAGGGAGAGAGCCTCAGTCAAGTCTTACAGCGACTCAGGGAGTGACTGCATATGCAGGGTACCTTGTGTGAACCTATAGTGCCAGTTCTCACTACAGGGTAACGTTTTATACGTGTAAGTTATGAATGGGGTCAGAGCATCGCTTGGGCCTCGTTAGAGCTGTACACTCAATAAAGAAGTTCAATTGTTTGAGTATTTGTGGATATGGGGCGATTAGTAATTCTTGGTTATTAATTGGCTGAAGAGGTTTTGTAATGGAAAACGAATAAGCAAAAGGAGTTGAAATACCTATTTCTGATCTTGGGTTTCCTGTAACATATGTGACTAAATTAGAGTATCTGAATTAGGTGGTGTACTATAAAGGTACAAATGTATGAGCAGTGCCCACCTGTAAGTTTAACAAGAAACCTGCACATCGTTTCCCAAAAGCTCATAATTTAGTCAAATCAAGGCCTTTTTTCTGCAATGCTATGCCTGTTTCTCAGTAGGGACTATCATAGTGACAAATTGGAACTCTTTAGTAGGTTAAAATGTTGCCCAGAAAAATCTCTACTTTTTTCTTATAATGTAGAAAGCATTATTTCTATTCTCGTCACAACAAAAATGAGTGGAGTATCTTGCTTAAGCTACAGAACAGATAATGGTAAATTATTAAATAGAAGTCATTCTTGGATGGAGACAGGAAATAGAAAATTTTGGACTGAGCTGTGACTATTTGGAGGAAACAATTTGGCAACCTCAGTTACAGTAACTACTGTTACCACATTATGGCAAATTTATGTAAGAGATATTTTCATGCCCATTGAGACTACTACATCTAAGTAAGGCCACTGCTTCAACAGAATGACTCTGGCAGGTAAAATGATGGATGTGTTTGTAACAGGGCTGGGTTTCTGAATCCATTAAAATACCCTGTATTTTATTTCATGCTTCCAAGTTGTTTTGTTAAAATGATGTTACAGTGTGAGTACCAGTGGCATGCTGGCTGCTCTTGCTCCTGTTGAACACTTCCACGTGCATTCCGATGAGGAATGTCTGTGTCTTGCTCACACTGACTCCTGGTCTGTGGCTCTAGAATATGATGCTCAGTGCAGTTGGGCATCAAGTCCAGTGCAATTTTCCACACAGATCACCGTGCCTATCTGTGGGAAAGCTCTTGTGTTTTTTAATGGAGAACTTCAGTCCTGATGTACCTGATGTGTGTGTGCACTCACCTCTGCCTGCACCTTCAGAGAGCAGAGGCATGTATGTGGGTCTGTGCATATGAAGTATACAAAAATGCTTTAGAAATATTTGCATTGTTTTAATGTGCCATATGTGTACATCTGCAGCATATGTGTGCGTATGGGATATGCTTAGAGCTGTGTAAAACAGGCAGTTGTACTAGGGTATGCTTTCTCAGTTTCACTAACTGCACTTTTTTGATAATTCTAAGTGGAAGAAGTTAAGTCCTGTACACTGCCGTGTGAGGTAGCCATGGCCTACCACAGGGAGTGAAGAGTGTGTGAGGAGAAATACAAGGTGAAGAAGTAATCTTTCTGCCTTGAAGAGGAAGCCTTGAGCAGCTGCTTTCGGTGAGCTCCTGATGTGATAAGCAACTGGAACAAGGGGCTGTAATGGGAAGATCCTTCCCTCCATAGCTGTGTTAGCCTCACAGCTGAGATGAAGCGTTGAAGAATCTGACAGAATGATGTGTCTGGGAATAATACTAATGAATACGAATCTCTGTTCATTTGTTTATCACAACTGTTAAAAACTGCAGTTTTAAATAAAGAAGTATTCCTCTTAAATCTTGTCTCATACAAAATGTGATTGTAATTAGTGAGGAAAATGGAGCACTTTGTCAGATAAGTAATTCTTGTAGCATCACAGTGGACCACTTTCAGCCCCCCACAGCGCTAATGTTAATATGGTTCATTTCTGTGTCATGTCTGACTCCTAGCTCAATGAAATAAGTATGTTCTAGAGATCAGCAGTGGGTAGAAAATTCCCCTGGCAAGCAGCAAGATAATGTGGAGAGCACTTAGAAACAAATGTAGGCCCTAAACAGGATGTAGTGCTAGTGGTATTTGTACCCTTCCAAATAGCAGTGGTAGTTGAAGGACACCAGCAAGCAGTCTGTAGGTGGAAATAATACAATTCAGTAAGATTTTAATTCGTGTGAATAAGCATAACTGCAAAATACGTGTGCCTATGTATATGCAGATAGACTAAAATAATTTCCAAAAGCAAAAAGTAAAGTGGCACTTCTATTATACTGACTGACATTTCATTATTTAAATGCCTAATGTGCATTTTGCTTTTGGATAATTAGTTGTCAGTTTGCAAAAGCAATTACATTTTAAAAGTTACCAGAGTTTTTCCAGAGGGAAACTCAGAGTTTTTACCTTGTCGTTGACTTGGTGTTCAGATCTAAAGACTTGCACAAAATACATTTTCCTCTGGGGGATACATATTGGGAAACAGTGCTAACACATGGGCAGGATTTGTGTTTTGGGAAAAGATAAATAAGGATTTATAATGCTGCCCTTCCGAGGATGGCATAGTAGTTCCTCATCTGAACAACTCCATACCACACGAGCATCTTCCTTCTTACTTACCTGCAGAGCTTCCCTCTCTGTTATGAGGATGCAAATGGTTTTGCTTAGGTTCTTGCACAGTGGTTTCTCTGAGGCCTGAATTTCCCTCCCAGTTCCCACCATCCCAGCCAATTATGTTTCTTTAGATTTATTCTTTTTTGTCAGATTGTCATTCTTAAGGAAATAATTCTTTATCCTTCAGTACAGGCTTGTACATGACAGTTCAACTGGAATATCTAAGTATAAATGAGGAGAGTTCAAACTAACACACAACATTTAAAATGCTTGTTATCTAAATGTTATTGGACACCTTGTAGGTGTAGCTGCCATGCAGTATGTGTGCCAAATCAAAACATAGCAGAGCTCTGGACCCAGTTATAAGTGTAGCTGAATTCCTGAGAATTTACTTGTAATAGTATTGGAATGGCAGAAAAGAGAAGCAGCACCACAGAGTTTCTGTTCAGATGCTTTCCAGCTCCACTGGAGTAACAGCATCTCGCTTGGTCCCTGAGGAGGGCTGGGTGGGCTGGCAGTCAGGGAGTGCACAGGGCTCAGCTACACACAGCTGCTGAGCAGGGGAAGATATGCAGAGTCAGAGCCCCAGTCCATGCAAGTGCAGCATTGAATCAAGCATCTTGCCAAGCTCTGTATAAGGAGCCATTTTCCACATGTGGTGTTTTTCTCCTGAGATTTCATAAATTATTTTGTTTGACTGTGGGATAAGTCTGAGGCTTTTCAAAGCTTTCTGTGAGAAATGAGATGACAAGAATGCTGGTGGTAAAGACATCCCCTTATGGTATCAGATATCCAAGTCAGTCGCATTCAGGTTGGACATGAATTTGACTTTTTGGGTGCACTTATGCTTTTATCTATCTTCTTGCAGGCTTTCCGTTTACTGCAAACTGATATTCCTTGGGCTGGAGAAACAAAGTGAGAGTGCTAAGTGCACTTACAGGAGAGGTCTGATGTGAACATTCCATTCCTGCATTCTTTTGGGTATAGAAGATCTTGGGACTGTCCTAACAATCGTGTGGGTTTTATACTATTTCCTAAAGGCATCAGTTAAATAGGAAGGATTTGTTCCTGGTGAGTTATCCCTTGCTTAAGGAGTTGGAGGCAGTAGCTTTGAAACCTCCCAGAAAATGCTGATTTTGCTGTTGGTAAATAAAGTCCCTAGGGGTGTTGAGGCACTGTGACACTGCCAGGCATTCTTAATGTCCAGGTTTGTAGGACTTTGTGTTTCTTTCTTATCATTAGTACCGTGTACACAACTGACACAGTGCTGAAGGATGAAGAGCTGCGTTGCTGTTCAGGGATTTTGGTAGGAAACCTGTTCTCTAAGGACCTGGTTCCACGGTTGAATCTTTCTGGGCAGTGCTCTGAGCCTCCTTCAGAAGTGTGTACTTAAAATCTATAAAGGAACTTCATGCTTAGGTATTTTTGCAGATTTTGGTTTTTCCCCCCTCCTGTTTTCTTATGGCATCTGTAAGGGAAGACTATAGGAAAGCAGGCAAACATCTAAACTGTTCTTAATTACTATTTCTACTGCCTCTGCAAATGATGATCTTAGCTATATTCCCCCTTTATAAATGACGTTTGTAATTGGGTTAAACAGACTCACAGGCAACATTTGTTGGTCAATTACTTCTTAAATTATGTACATTTTCTTAATTATAAAATGCAATTTTTCTTCCACACGCAAAGCTTTTTTCTAAATATGTACTTAGTGTATCTGAAATGATTACTGGTATTTGTGCACAGAAGCTAAATTGAAAAGAGTTTTCCTATTAAATGTGTGTGTTCCTGTCATCAGCACGACAACTCTATTTCGGTGCACATGGGCTGTTCTCTGAATTATGGACTAAGGAGCCAGTGGGTTTGTAAGTCCTAGACAAGGAAATCCTGAAAACCAAATGTTCCCTCAATCAACAGATAATTTTGCATATTTATTAAAAGAGCAGAGAGTAGATGTTATAAAGTTAATATTCTAGGGCTGAATTATTTGTCAACTTACTACAGTTCCAGCAAGAACCTTGGATTGTCTGGGAAAATGCATTCTTGCATGACATCTTTAAATATGCATAACATGAAATCTCATTTTACAAAAATAATTGGACTCCACCATGAAAACAGTAACTAAAATGTTAATATTTTTACATTTGTTTCCCAATAAAACAAGGTGAAAACTAATCTGCCAACAACATACATGTGTGTGATCGCTCTCTGCTCCATTAATCTTATGCTTGGAAATGCCCTTGAGAAATGTAAAGAGTCAAGGCTTGGGTTCTTTGCTTGTGTGAAAGCTGATGTTCCTCAATTAGCACTGCTGTGGTTATACTTATTTGTACCCAGTAACTTAATACTGTACTCTTATTATGAACAGCACTGAAACAAATTATTAATTAATCCATACTGTGAACAGCATTTAAACGCAGGCCCAGCCTCATACATATTTGAGTGTTTTGTCCCAAATTCAGATGTGAATTGTAACAAACAACAAGAAGAATGGGCAAATAATGTTTTTACTTTTTAAACATTAATCCCTTTTCCCCATCACTTCTCTTTGTAGTAATACTTGAGTTGGCAATTTCAATGTCCAAGACATTTGAAGAAAACACTTTTAATTTTATTTTCCATGCTGGTGCAGTCAGTCACTTTACCAGATTTAGGCCAGTATCTGCTTTACTGTGTGGGGCAGGGGGTCACTGAGGAAGGGCAGGTTGTGAATTGTGTTGTGCCAGCAGGGTTCTGAAAATGAAATCAAATGGCACTTGACTCTTTGTCAAAGTGCTGTGCTGCAGAGTACCACAGGACATATTCATAGTGCTGTGGTTACACGTACCATAGAGTTATAATTATCAATATTATAATCATCTACTGCATTGAATTCTAGAAGAGCTATAGGATGGAATTCATGACAGATTGTGCCAGTATTATGCCAGATTATCTGGAGATGCACTTGGAATTTTTGCTCTAAGGTTTATACTCCTCTATGTGCTGTGTCTAATGCATGCTTTTGTTCAGAATCCCTTGATGATGTCCCTTCCCGGTCTCTTAATCACTTGCAACAGCATGTGCATGTTACCTGCAGAAAACTTCATTCATATTAAGATTGCTCAGGAGTCTTTGCACTGTGTTTCCATGGTTTATTCATTGTTTTCTTCATCCCTGTCTCTCCTCCACACCTTTGATAAGCACAGGATTCATCCATTTAGTATTCTCCTCTCAAAGAAGAGTTTTTGAAACTCACACTTCTCCAGTTGTTATGTAGTTTCATTATCCTCCATCATTCCTTTGTAGGGTATTAATTGTTTTATGGGGAGAAAACAGAAAATGCAATGACTTAGTCTTACCAGTCACTCTCTACTTAAGTGCAACTTAACATCTACTTCATTGTAATGCTGCAGGTGAGCCTTGTGTCTCTAAATCGTGATATTTTGATAATTACTTCAGTGAAAACAATATCCAAGTAACCTACCTTTCATTACTGTTACACTGGGGAAACATGCTTAAGTTACAAGGAGTTGCCAACATGTTCTTGTTTAATGTGGATCTGAAAAGCTGCTGTGTAAGTGTAAAGGATTTGGATTAAGTTTATTTTCTCCCTCCTCTGGATTTCCTGCTTGTTTCCTTATTGTACCAGATATTTTGCTGTCAAAGTGGGTGATGTGGTGTCACGATCCACAAGCTAGACAGCGCTTAATTTGGCAGAGGTTAAACCCCCTTGCATTCCAACCGACCCTCAGTGTGGCTCTGGGTGGCTGGGGGCAGCTGGGCTCAACTCCCAAGTGATGTCCAGTTATCAGGTTTTTTATCGTGATCAGTTCTGGGCAATCCTCAGAACAGAATTAAGGCTCGAAACAGAGTCAAGGTTCAAGTTACTTTATTTGGCCCACAACAAATGGGCAGGGGAAGTGGGGAAGAAAGAGAAAAGGGTGGAAAAGAGGAGAGAGAGAGAGAGAAGGATAGAGAGAGTGGAAAAGAGGAAGAGACAGAGAGAGGGGGGCTATATATACAACCAGGTAGCTACAGCATCCTGTCAGTCCAATGGAAGAGCATTCTTTGGGTCCGATTGAGGGGGAAGGTTCGTTGATGTCTCCATGTCTGCTTGGTTCCCTCTCTGGTTGCTTGGTTCCCTCTCTGGTTGCTTGGTTCCCTCTCTGGTTGCTTGGTTCCCTCTCTGGTTGCTTACTTTAAGCCTGACGGGGTGATGAGGTGGTGTGGTAGGAATGAGCTTTGGTAGGTGAGAGGAGTGGAATGAGCTTTGGTAGGTGAGAGGAGTGGAATGAGCTTTGGTAGGTGAGAGGAGTGGAATGAGCTTTGGTAGGTGAGAGGAGTGGAATGAGCTTTGGTAGGTGAGAGGAGTGGAATGAGCTTTGGTAGGTGAGAGGAGAAAAAAGGGGGGTATGGTTCTGTTGGATATTGTGAAGGCGTATTTCCAGTGTGTTTGCATTTCTTGGTAACTTTTAAGTCATTCTCTTCCTTAGTCATGTCAGATTGATGAGTTCCCAGCTTATGCAAGAAGGTTTTTGCCCAGAAGTTCATCTTGCACATCGTATATTTGAACTTAATTTCTCTTTCAGGGTTTTACAGTCCTGTAAATCCAGTACTTCAAGTCTTGAATCACTATTCAGAATAGTGTAGATCACTATTCCCCTTTCAACTCAACCCACTGTTTTTCTGCATGTTTAATTTTAGTTCTATTTCTAATCCATCTCATGTTCAACCATGTATGGCATTGTAAAAGTGTGATCTGGACAACTCTGGTGTCATTAGTCTGACCTCAACAGAATGCAAGAATTGAAAAGAGATCTTGAAGGGAGAGATAATGAAAGCAGTTATAGGCTTGCTCTAATTGGTGTAGTTGAAGGATGTGTAGCAGACAAGTTGTAATTAAAGAAACAGAGATAAAGAAAAAATTATAGAAAATGAGCCAAGAATTTGGCAAAGATGGATTGTGCCTGAATAATCAAACAGCTTTAAGTGTGCCAACTGATCTTCTGAGAAAGCAGTAGCTTAAATCTTTTGAGACTTCAGAAGTTTTATGTCTCTTTCAATTGTGTTGAAATCTGCTGCTGTGAAACCCATGAAGCAAGGAGGTTAGAGCTGCTTTCTGCATCTACCCTGGTTTGGGAGCAGTTGAAGAAGAAGACGACCCTAGTTTCCAAACTTAATCTGGAAAGGAATATTGTCACTTGCCACTACCACTTTGGATGTGCGCCAGCGTTACTTTTGGTTATGAATGCGCTTTTACTGTTCTGGGGGCACTACTGGAACACTTTTGGGTGATAAATATATCAAATAATAGGAAGAAATAATGTAGAAAGTAACTTCTTGGTGCAAGTTGTTTTCGTGTTCATGACAAAGGATCTTCAGACAGAAAACCCCCCACACAACTTGCTGCTTCTTCAACTCTGTGCTGTTGTCCTAATCTTTTCTTATTTCTGTGCTGGTCCCTTTTGTTCAAGGAAGGAAAGGGTTGCACAGCTGGTGTCCTGAGCCTGCCTGACTCATCTAATTTTAAATGTTCTGATGACTGAATTGTAATCAAAGAAGTGGTGACCAAGAAAAGGTTATGGGAAGCTAGTTATACCTTACTCAGCTGGACATTAACTATTCATGGCACAGTGTTTCTCTAGGATGGGGTTTTCCTAAAACTTCTAGTGGTGGAATCAGGCTCCCTTCTCAGTGAAATATTTCAACTTTTACTTCTGTTAATGGCTAGGAAGACTTTATTTTAGCCTGTAACCCAACTGTCTGCTTCAATTTGTATCCATTGCTTTTTGGCCCTGTCCAGCTGAGTACACAGAACAGTTTCTTCCCTTGGTCTTAGTGGCAACCTTTTAATTGTCTCCCCAGTCTATAGTCTAGACTGGACTGTGGGTTTTTCCTGGTTTTCTTGTGTGTGTTACGTCTCCCCTAGGATTTTGATTATTGTTGGTACTCTTCCATGGATCTGCTTAAATAGATTCCCCCATCTTTTAAAGTAAGATGTCCTGTCTTGATGCAGGATTGCAAGCGAGGCCTTATCCATATTGGGTGCAGTAGAAGGGCTGAAATACTTAAGACTTACCAAGAACACCAAGCACTTCTGATAAATACTATATACACAGTCCCAGCATTTTATTACTGATAATGAAACCGTAGAGACACATAATGTAGTGTCAGACCTTGCTAGACTTAAAGTTGGCTCAGCATTTTCCTACCCAACAAATTCTTGATCAGCAATGCTATCAATAATTCAAATTGCTGGTATAAAAAATATGAAAAAATCCATGAGACATCATAACAATATAGTGTAACTTCCCACTAGCAAATACAATTAAATAAATTTTTACTAGAAAATAAAACAAATTTAAAAGGTGGGATGGGAATGTTAAATATGTTTTTTCAGAAGATATTAACTAAATATTTCTATTGTTTTCTCTGTTGGCCAGCACATCTCCCTGTTGTGATGACTGTAGATGTAGTAATAAGTGCAAATTGTCTGATGGATGGTTTATAAGCAGAAACAAAAGGGGGAAAAATCAATTTAAGACAAGTCACTATTTTGAGGAAGTGTGCCAAAGGTGTTGAAAATACTGTACTTTTTTTTCTAAAGTTAAAAACAGTGTTTCGGGAGCAGCTGTAAATTGTCCTTGAACTCTGAGGGGCCATACTGCCCTAGGAGGGGAGTTTCTACCAATCCAGGTTATATTTGTAACAAGCTCTATCCCTGCCACAGAACTCTGGCAATTGAAGATTTCTTCCTTTCTGTTTTATCCTGTCACAAATTCCCTGCTTTGGAGAACAAGACAGCCCATCAAGCTGTCAGGAGCTTTACTGCTTGTGTGGCGCTCTGGTTCTTTCGTGGGCAATCCCCGTCTCTGCTCGGAGAAGCAGGATCAGCTTTCCAACAGAAGCCGTTGGAAGTGGTGCAGTTAAGGACTGTCAAGTGCAACATGACAGATGGATGAGTTTCTGCTCAGGAGTTTGCTCCTGGGAGCTTGAGTGAATAAAGTTTGAGCAAAAAGCAAGCTGGAGGATGTGGGCCTGCGGGAAGGTGGCTTATCCCTCTAGAATTAATTTATTAAGCTCTTGGGGCTTATTAATTTTATTTTCCTCACAGAAAATAATGCTGTTGACATGGAGGACCTTAACAGAGTAGCTGAGAAATGGTATCTATACAGCTCACCAAAATGCACGAGTCACTCTTGTGACCTTCTCAAAACCTCCTCCAAGTCTCCCAACTGCAGACAAACCCCTTTAAGCAGCCGCAACCCAAAGCACAGAGGACTTTCCAGGGTCCACTGTAGTGGCTCTCCCCAACCATTTTTCCCTATAACCTCAAGTCTCGCTTGGGGACAGAGGTGTTTTACAGAGGAGAAGATACCCGTAAGTTTTCTCCTCATCCTCTCAGTTTAACTGCAATGCACAGAGAGTATACATCTTCCATAGGCTCAGTGCATTGTATGTGATCAGGGAATGATGTCAGCTGCTTCTTGGGTTGCTGCAGTAATGGTACTCAAGTGTCTTAAATAGCCTAGTAGACAAAACCACACTTAAATAGTTGAAAAGAGAACAAGACATAAGTGCTGTGTCAGTATGAAATAGACTTGGAGATATATATAAAAAACTTCCTTAACACTATTTTAGTAATTAATGTTGTTTCTTAGAAGCAGCCATTAAGCTGTCTGTGAAGGTGTACATTTAACTGGGAATTCCTTGTTCTTCCTCACTGGTACTCTTTGTAGGTTGCTATGCTTTTACTATTTTAAAACCATTGATTTAATGGGTTTCCCTTGCCAGCTCTGCACCAAGGATGTCGGGGAGAGGGGAGCACATAACGAAAGCCCAGTATTATCCTCAGGAGCACTGAGGAATATAGTTGCTCTCCAGGTAAAAACAGTCCCTGGGTCACGTATCCAGGTTAAATCCTTGGGTAATGTTTGTGTCAAGCAGTTACTGCATCACTGGGTTTCATTTTGCAACTAGGCTTTTAATCCTATTGGAACAAGGCAAAATATTATCTGTGAATGAACTTACTAACTAAAGTCTCTTCTGTAATGAGGTTGTGCAAAACATGACAGGTGTGTTCTTAGGAGGAGCTGAGCCCACTCCTTGTGCAGTTTATGGCTGTCAGTTCCCACTGTAATCCAAATTGAATACACTGATGTATTCATCAGCATTGCACAGAAGAGCTGGGCTCCACTGAAATGCAGTTTCAGCCTCAACTGGCTTTTGATGGATTGTTTTTGTGTTTGAATAATTCTATTATCTCAAGTCCTTAATAAACACTGCATCTCCATTCATAGCCTCTTAATATTTCATGAGATTCTGTCTGCAAGAATTCAAGTCTGCAGCCTTGTTCCTTACTATGTTTTGTTGTGTCTGCTGGTTTCTGTGTGGTCTGGAGACAAAACAAATTCAGTAAACAAGTTTCAGGCAATCCTTTGCTATCCAGCCTACAGTTTTGGGCAGTAGCTGCAGATACACAGGATCTCATTATACTCTTCAGTTCACTTCTCACAGCTGAGCTGAGGGAAATTCCTAAAGCGTAAATAAAATGCAGAAAATGACTATCAGCCAGACAGAACAATGCAACCTCAGGAATTAGAGTTTGCTTTCTAATAGTTACAGGAATTCCTCATATGGCAAAAGCATTTATTCCATGTTACTCATAACTTGCAAGACAACTTTCTCTAAACTTTGCTCTGTAGCCGTGATGTGCTCGTACTCTCCCCCAAAGCTGGAACAAGTAAACAAAATTGAAGGCTAATTTTCTTATATATTTCTTCAGCAAAATAGTAATGCTGGTAGTGTTACTTGTTTTATCTGTAGTAATGCGATCTATCCTCAGTGTGTAATGTTGGTGAATAAATCCCTAAATGCATAATGGCATCTATTTACTCTGAATGGCATCATTTTCATCCAGACAGGAAAGGACAGTTCTTGTTTGCTTGTGTGTTTTTTTCTTCCTGCTGTCTGAAAAGAAATTAATTGTATTGTATGTTTCCATTATAGAAATATGTAAAAACACACTTCCTAATGAAGCAGTGGTGCATTTTCTAGTCTAAGGGTGAAGATATTTAACTTCCAGTCTGCAAGTAAATAGCTTTTCTTGCTTTTGTTGCAGGTGCCAGGCTTGTAACAGTTCTGTCAAAACAAGGCCTTTAATTACAGCACCTTTATGATGAGAGGTTATTAGAGTCTCTAAAATTCCTGACAGATTGCATGAGAAGTTCAATAGAATAAAAAGTTTAATCATCACTAAAATGGGAATGAAATGGATTCCAAATCTGATGGACCTGTCATAGGAAAAAAGTTATTAACTTGATTTTTATAGCTTTTGCTTGTTCTTATGCTCTCACTGTGCCAGTGACAAATGTATCTGGCGTTCCAACTGCTGTTCTACAGGAATACAAAGGGGGAGAGGAAGGTCTGTTTTACACTGGTCTGAAGTCTATTTAATTTGTAGCAGTGCAAGTGAAGTCAGGGAGTTCCTCCAGACTCACTGACTTGCAACTCTGGACAGGTTTTTGTTGAGCACAGCTTTTTAATTCATTACTATGGAGTGCACCACCTTTTTATTTTTAAAGTAAATGCTAAAAAGTGCATAGTGCTAAACATAAAATGGATTTTGCTTTTATCTCTGCTCAAAAATTGGCCAGAAGCAGTGATAAATTCATTATATGAAAAGGCTGCTTGTAGTATTCAAATAATTATTGATCTGTTTAAAAAAGTATTTTATGAATATTTAATACTTGGGGTTTGTATATGTAATAGGGTTATATTCTGATTGCAGAGTCGTGCAAGTGTTGGATTCTGTGAAT
Source organism: Gallinula chloropus (assembly GCF_964237585.1). Taxonomy (NCBI): domain Eukaryota; kingdom Metazoa; phylum Chordata; class Aves; order Gruiformes; family Rallidae; genus Gallinula; species Gallinula chloropus. The sequence goes on along the minus strand of NC_140088.1, from coordinate 42,898,039 downwards.
AGCGAACTTAAGGTTTTTGATTTCGCCTGAATATAAACATCAATTCTGTAGTGTGTTTAAATACCCTCTAAAAAGGCTAATTTTTTTTTAATCTGTTCTTAAAGCATTTTTAACAGTGTTCTTGCTTTTGGTAGGAGCACTCTGCTTTAATAGCACTTATAAGAAAGTGTGAGAGTGTTACCTCCTTATCTTTTGCTTGTCATTTTGTTTTTATATATAATAAAAGGCTGAAAAGGGAGAACAGCTGCAGCTTCAGAAAGTAAATTGTCCATGATGAAATTCTGGTTCCTCAGTAAAGGAATTTATCCTTCCAAAACACCTACTTTTTTCCTTGTAATTGTTTCTAGTAACGATTTAAGGGGAACAGCAGTGAAGCAATGACAGAAGGACTGGCCATTACGCTTTCAGACTGTGTTACTGTACAAGTGTTAAGCAGGACAGAACAAGTACCATTGAGTCAAGATGCCAGAAAAATCCACCTGTAAAGCCAGAAGAAATACAAAGCTTTCATTGTGCGTGGCATTTGTTGCCAGTGGTACCTGGCATCATGCCTTCCCCCGTGCTGTGTTCTGTGAGTACACAGAGAGCGTAAGCGGGCTGGTGCTGTCCAAAGCTTGTGCTGTTTGTGGACTGGGGAAAAAGTTGGATGTACTTGTTCTTGCACTGTCCGTTGTGGAACAGGGGCTAGTTAATAGTGATGGTTGACTATGAGTAGACGGGCTTGCTCACATCTGTTCTTTTCTCTTTTGAAGCATGAGGGCTGACCTTGTTTTCTGAGTTATCAGAAGTGTCAGAAGACCATCAGGTTGTGGTGTTTCAGGCAAGGCTTGCTCTGCCAATGGTTTATATATAGAGAGGAAATTTTTAGCAACCTGAGGACACACAAGAGGTGATTAGAGAGAAGAGCCTAATGGTTTGCAGAGATGGATCAACCAGCTACATTGATAGACTGACTGGGATTCCTGCCCCATGAAAAATTTCCAAGCATTGCCTTCCATGATTACAGAAAAATCAGGAGACCTTTGATGAAATGCTGAACCAAGTGGAGGTTGATTGATACCCACAAGCTGCTACTAACCCTTCCTGCAAAAGCAGCACAAGTTTCCCTTGAAAGGACAGAGGGAAGTAGCTAACGATTGAAGTCTGGATGCTTTACTGCCAATGATTTCCTTGATTGATGTTCACAGTGACTTTTATGTGTGCCTCAGTGGTTGGTAGACCTCCTAGAAAAGAGACCACTGGTACCTAGTGACAAGCAGTTAGAAGTCAAACTGAGTCCAGTAAAATATAAACTCTGATAGCATGGGTATATATAGCAGCAAATGCATTATTCATGATTTGGAGGTTATTTGCAGATAGTCATGCTTGTGAGATGGATGCCTCCAACATTGCTGCCAATGGTAAAGCTAATACTGGGAAACCAGCCACCCTGGTTTTGGTTATTCCTCCTCACACTTGTAAGATGGTTTTGAACATCTGCCAGGTTAGGGAGTAGGTTTTAGCAGGGGAGCATGGCAGGGAAGGGAGAGCAGGCAGCAGGAATGTATCGTAAGCCTTTAACTGAAAACAAAGTGGCTTGTAGGAATGTAATTATCTCCTTAACAATGGATGAATTTCACGTAGACCAGAAAATGCCCCTCTCCAGCCCATAGCTTCCTAAGCAGTGGGCAGAGGTGGGCAGTTTTTCCTGTGCTGCACTGATGCTTGTGATTTTTTTGGGCCAGCCCAGGATTCCACCTGGCCCAGAGGCATCTCAGCAAATACAGCAGGTGTGCTTAGCAGGCTAGTCCAGTTGACATCAGCTGGAGGTGGACAAATATCATCCACTCCAGGGTTTCTTTAAAAGACTAATTTCTCACTGTGTATCTTGGTCAGGTTCAGAAAAAGGAAGGGTCTTTTGGATCTGTGTGGTGTCAGGAGTTGACCTCTGCCTTCCAACTGTTTGAATTTCCATTTCTGAATAACTTAATGTTTCAGTTTTGCTGTGCTGCTTCTGAAGTATGTGGTCTGCTTCTGGCATTGGAATTCCAAGTCCTGGATGACTGCTCCAAAATAACTCTGTAATGGTGCATGTTGTTTTTTCTCCATATAAGACAGGATCATGGAAACTATAATTCCATGCATTTGTAAGGATCCCTGATAAAGGGTCTGTGGGAACACCATGGGAAGACTTTTTATATTTCATGGGAATAATTTTGTATAACAAAATTTCACATCCTGGCCCTTGAAGAGTGCTCATTTACTTAGGACAAAAGCTACTCCTCTTACTGAAGAGTACTCATGTAAGTAGGACTAATCACATAAGCAAGATGTGTCCACTGATCTCCTCCTTTCTTTGACTAGTAATATTGTACAGTATTAAACCTGAGTAAATTTCAGCTGATGATACTGTTGTGGTTCCATGACATATTTCAGGGTGTAGTCTAGATAGTCCTTGTCTTGGAGGCTTCAGATGTGGGTTTGTGTTGGGTCTTTTTCTTGATTTTCTTTGTTGCTCCATGCTGCTGCTAGTTTCTTCTGGGTTTTATTATTTACGTTATGTCCAAAGAAACTACTAATTAAATTAAGAAAATTACCTGTACAAGCAGACCTTGATGGCAATAGCTGTGAGAATAGTTGCATTCCCTGGAAGGAGCACTTTGCCAACTGCCAGGCTATTTCAGTAAAGCTCCCAAAGCATCTCATGAAGTCAGATGAGAGGGTTCATGTTTTCCTGTGTTTTCAGTGCTGAAGCGCATAGACTACCTAATCCAAACCTTTAGATAGATAATAATAGTCTTATTAATGGTTATATACATGTTTAAATGTTACTTTCTCTTTTTAAAATGCTGGCTGTCTTTAATCCAGGCACAACAGAGAGCATTGCTGACACTGACAGAGCTGCAGGGATTTAGTAGGTAAATTATATCTTCTGGGCTTATAGAGCTGTTATCAGGCACTTGGTAACAAATGATGCTCCAGTATCTGTAGAGGGGCTGGGTGGCAGGGTTGTTGTTTTCTTTAATAATGGACTTTGAGTATTACTATGAAAAGAAATGCTTTTCCTTTGAGAATTCCCAGTGGTAAGTGCAGGTTTTCAGTGATGGTAACCTGGTAACTCAAAGTGGTGTCTGTTTGATTTGTAACTAGTTGTGTATTGGTAAGTCTGTGATCAAGTTTCAGTTTTTTATCTGTATCTCAGACACAGAGATGGTTCTGAGGAATAAATGGCATAAGTAGCAGCACAAGTTTATTTGATTTGGAAGTGTGTGTTCTCTATTGCTTTGCTTGGGCCAGGTTAACAAGATGAGAGGGAAATGTTCAAGTAAATCTACTATATAAGTCTTCCTTAGAAAGCTTTTTGCTTAGAACTTCCTTCTTCATGGCCAGTCTCTTGGGTTTTCTATCTCTTTCCCCTTGTTGAAGCCTAACAGAAAAGTCCAGGCTTCTATTCTGTCCATTTTTTTCTCAAGATATCACTGAAATTAAGTAGACTCAGCTCAGCTGAAACTAGTGGAATTACTGCCACAACTCTTCTTAATGGGTTGTGTCCGTGCTGTGTACCTCATTCCACAGAGTCACCTTTTCTGAGTAATTCTATGCTATGCAATACATCACTGCTGTTTTACACTAGCAGTTTCTTATTAAGATCTAATTTAAGAAAGATCCACACTTGGAGAACTTATCCTTTCCTTTATGATATAATTATACATAAACTACTTAGCGCAGAAAGCAACTTATTTTTTCCCCACCTGGAGCTGAGGTGCTGAGACTGCTAGACTGTTGCTTGTAGGGCTTCATGCTTAAAAAGCAAATCCAAAGTAAGCTGAGGCATTTTTCAAAATCTATTCTCTTTAAATTAAAAATATGCAACCCAGTGCTTAATTTAACATTATGCTTTTTATTAAATTAATAGTTGTCTTTGACTGTGCCTTACAGATTTATGTTCCTAGTAAGCATGACTAAGCCAAATTTTCTGTTAGCTGAACACCAGTGACTTCAATTAATTTTATGCCTTTGCAGCTTTTAAAGCTGGGCTATTTAAAGAAACCTCAGGGAATCTCAACTTTGAGGTCCTCACTTTTGCTGCCTTTTAAAAAATCTGTCATGCTCTAAACATTTGACTTGATACACATGTTCTTAAGTTACTAGCCACCAGCAAACAAAAATGAGATTTATAATGTCATCTGCTTCACTGAGTAATTGTTCAGCTGCAAAGGCCCAAGTGTTACCTTCCCCCAGCCTGAGCACTACATATCGTTAACTGGGAGTAGTGGCTGTTGGTGCTCACTGTACCTCTCAGGATGGCTTGAGATGGCTTTTTCACTTGGGTGTGTTGTGTGACAGGACCATACGCCTTTTTGATCAACAGAACCTCATGATCCTCAGTCTCTACAGAAGAAGCTGTACTGGCTCTTATTTGCTCTTGTGCTCTCCTTCCCTGTTACACTTTGGTAAAGGGAAAAGGCAAAAGGAAACTACCCCTAACTGCAAGTCAGTTGCACTACTCTGTTAAACACCTTTGTTGGGGCTTCTTGGCCTTTGAAACCTTTTGCAAAGGCCAGTTGTGTCCTTCATGGTCAGGTGGGTTCTGATTCCAGAAGACTCACTTGCATCAACTGCTGTTTGCCTCTTTGTAGCATGTGGCTTTGAAACAAGCTCTGCAAACTCTGCAGTTATTGTATTATGGTTCTAAAAACATCAACAGGCACACAGAACAGAAAAACCAGGTAAGACAAATTAATTGACCATCTGGAACACACAGTGAGTCTACCCTAAATATTTAGGGTTGAACTTGAGCTCACCCCCAGTGTTTCTGTACCAGGCAGTGCAGCAGTCCCCTGTGCAGGTTTTCTTTGGACCAAAGCCATACCAGGACAGCCAAGCAAAGCCAGCCCATGCAAAGCAGCAGCAGTGATCTCTAATTTGCTGCTTTTCCCATTAGAGACAGTTTTAGGTTGGAGGGCGGAAGCAGGAAACTGATCATTCTGTACCATTCTTGTGTAGAAGATGTACAGTGCAAGCATGATTCAGAAGAGGATGGGTGAGAGAGGAAGCTGTTTCAAAGCTTGACCTCCTGTCTAAAAATTAAATAGTATTTTACAGCTTTGACAGAGCAAGTGTCTTAGGGTAAAACCTGGGGATTTATAGTATTACAGGATGGCAGATAGGAGTTGAATAAGGTTTCATAATGAAGCTTAAGGTCAACATAGTCCAGTGCTGCTCCCTCCTTACAAGTATCAACTCTCATGTGAAGTTCTCCTTTCCTTGCTATTTTTAGCTCCATATCCAAACATATGAAAGATGTAGCTGGCTGTGATTCATCTGGAATTGAGTAACATTAAATTACAAAGGAAGGTGATCCTCTCAAAAAGAAAAAAGCCCAAACAACAAACCACCCACCATTTCTGATTGTGCTCATCTAAACCACTTCAATGAAAACTGATGCACAGATTTCACAGAAAGTATTTAATAGCATCTAAGAATAATCAATAAATGTCAGTTTAATAGAATTTTGGTGGAGGCTTTTGTCCATATGGTTTGAGCAATCACATCCATGTTCATAAATGTAATAACTGTATGCTTATGGTAGTAAAGTTCCAGTGGATTTTAATTGCTGTAATTGCCCCTCCATTATTTAAGAATCTTGGATAACAGACTTCCTTTCTGTTAAATTCATTTGACTAATTTTGTCCTGTCCTAATGTTGTAAGGTACTTAACTTTGTTAATTAAAGATACCAGCCAAGCATGGTGCTTAAGGATGCTGCTGCCAATGATATTCTCTATTCTAGGGAATCGGGTTTTTAAACTAAAGTTTTTAACCAACTGCTCTCTAAATTCAGTGGCCGATTACTGGGTATTGAGTTATAACAAAGTTAGAAGACAAAGACCCTGTCTGTGTATATAGATAATGCATAAAAAGCCAGATTGCGAGTGAGTTTGCTTCTTAAAAACAAAACTACTGTCTAACCAGAGTAGGTTATATTTTACCTTACTAATTCTCTATAACCCTCTTGAAATACATGTGACTTGGCTCCTAAAATAATTTTCTTTATATTAATACTTGCTGCTTTGCTGGCTTCTTTTGGGTATGTTCTACCTGATAGTGGGCTTACTGCCAGGTTCATATTCTGTATCCCTCAGTGTGAAGGCCCAGAACAGCTTGGATCAGTGTTCCCTTTGAAGCTTTGTCATCCTTTATTCCTGGGCTATGGTGTGCCTTATACCTGGAGTTGGTTTGCTGTCTTACTGCACTAGTCTGACATTCACCTTGTTTAATCTCCTCAAGATTCAGTTCAGCCAACTGTCCCAAAGCAGACCCAGGTGTAATCTCCTACTGAGGTTATTGTCATTAATGCTCTCTCATTTCATGTTTTTACAGCTCCAAGTACAATTAGCTTTCAATCTTGACTGACACCTTTGGGCACCACAGAATGCATATCGTGCACAATAAGTGAGAGGATGGGTATTTTTCCTTTTTCTTCTTAACAACTCTTGTACTTCTATCACAGCATGATCATAAGCTAACGAGAAACATGAGATGACAAAACCCAAAATTGATTTTTTTCCAACAGAAAAATAGTGCTGCTTTCATAAAAGCTCTACAAATTACCTATAAATCCTAGTACTTTTATAAGACACCTATAGATGGCCTGATACACTGCCTACACACAGAGAAATGCACTTTCTCTCCAGCAGTCTGTGTCCACCTGTTTTCTCCTTTAGCCTCTTCAAGTTCTTCTTTCTTGCCTTCAATTGCTTTCTGGTTTTGTAAGTTCCATACCCTTACCATAACAGTGTTCTGGGATGATTGCTCTACTTGCAAATATGGGCCATCTACTGTCTATGAACTGAAATATTTACAAGGGAGAATACTGAATGCTTATGAGAGTTGAGTTCTATAATAAAACAAAAGCTGTGTGATAAAAGTAATTGCCATGCATCTTTCAATAGGTCAGCTGTTCTCTGTTCACTAATATATCTCTGCTGATAACTTATGAAACTCTGTAACCCTCTAAGGCACACAGCTCACAAATCAGCCTGCCAGTTTTTAATGTTTCATCTTTTCCCCCACAAATGAGAACTAGTCTCTAATTTTGCTCTGAAATGGTGTTTGCAGGCAGGCTGGGGTGAGATTGTTCTCAGTGTAAGGCAAACTGAACTTCTCTCCTGAATCTTGGTTGAGGAAACAGTGCAGTTTAAATATGTTGGAAGAATTGGCTTTCAGAGAGGAAGAAATTCCTGAAAACAGTATATACACACTATGTATACATATCTATATGTACCCTGACAGATGTAATGAGCAGCTCCTGAATAACTAACTGGCTGCCTTTGGGCTGCCAAAGAATTATCTCATGATGCTTTGACAGACAATCTGTGAAATGTAAGAGCTCCTGAGCATTTGAACCCTGTACCCAGGAACAGTAAGAGCATCTTGTAAGCAAAACAAAGCAAAAATTTGGAGGGGTGTGTTTATAGGTTTTGGTTTTGGGAGGCTTTTTGGGGGTTTCTTGTTTAGTGGGACTTTTTGGCAGGACATATGAGCTAACCAACTGATATAATAAATGTCAATATATCTTTCAAAATAGTGATCTCACCTGAGCCAGAGTTAGGGCTGCTTAAGGAGGTTGCTGGTTATCATCACCAGATGAAGCAATGGAAGGTGTTAGAAACAAGTTACCTCCTAAGACTGAAAACTCCCATTAAATGCTTCACCACTCAGAGTTTTCAGTTTATAGGTGTTAGAATTTATTTCCTTGTGGTGCAGAAGGCAAAGGAAGGACAGCACCATTTTGCAGGGGTTATATAGTCCATACAGGAAACTGTATCAGTTCTGTTGGCCGATGTCCACAGCTGTTAAATGGGGCTTAGAACTGTTGTTTACAGAAGCATCTGGTTTAACCCTGGTTTCTGGTGTCTGTTTGGTATCTGGGGTTCTATTTAAACCTTATGTTCTGCCTAAAAAAAGGAGCCAAGGTATGAGACTATTCAAATAGACTACTAGTATATGCATGATGTCAAGGGGTAATGCCAACAGCAATATGAATACTTGCAGTAGTCAGAGCAGGCTGCAGGTTGGTGGGTTGAGTGGATGTTGGGATGGTTGGGTTTTATTGTTCGGGGGTTTTTAATAGCTCTCTCAAAGTTTTCATTTGTTTCTGAAAATCTAATCTGGAGAGATAAAGACAGTGCCAGGTAATAGAGGATTTTTCTCTATAAAAGGAGAGCACAGCAGCACAGGTCTGTATTGCTTTGTGATGTGTCTGTCAGGCAGGCACTTTATTGCAAACTGTTTCTGGTATTAACTACTACAGGATTCAGGCTCTACTTGTTTTCTGCACAGACATATTCCTGCTATTAACTTTTGGATAACACCAGTGCCTCACCTAATGAAAAATAATGTCTTAAACAAAGGACTTGGAATACTTTGCTTCTGGAAGAATCCAACAGTAGAAAATTAGCACATCATGCTTGTGTTGACAAGTCTCTTCTACCTGGCTCTGTTTCATTGTATTCAATCTTCCTCCATTTTTTTCCTAAGCATGTGGGAGAGAAAAATTTTTGTGAACACCTTTTTTTGGACTTCTGCAGTCTCTTAAGGATCTGAGCATTTGATATGATTATAACATTCTATTGGATAAATTCGTCTCCTAGGATTTGATGGTTCAACTCTGACATGTATCACTACATCTGTAAATCTAATATGCTACAGAGAGAATAGTACTTTCAGGAATTTTTCCATTTATTTTACAATAGCAGAATGCTACATTGTCACTTTGTCTAATATTTCTGTATTTGTGTATCTTAATTCTGTGCTGTGGTATGCTTCTGTTTGTTAATGGCCTACGTGGCCATGTGCTGATAATTCTATGAATACAAGAGGGGGAAGATGGAAATACCCTTTAAAAATGAGTCAAGGAATTCCCTGTTTATTTCTTCCATTCTAAAACTGCAGTTACTGGTAGTGAGACTGTTTGCCATCACTTAAGAATGCTGAAACTGAAAGATCTGGAGGGTGACATTCTCCATGAAATCAGTAAGGTCAGCAGCAGCAGTGCTAGCTTCCCTCCTGTTGTTCTGCTAATGCACCTTAATCTGTCCCAGGGGACCCGAGTTAATCACTGTTGTTCTGTTGAGACTGTCAGCAGGGGTTTCAGTTGCTGCTAGTCCCCTCCTTGTTTCCTGATTTGGACATTTCTCTTCCTATGAAGAAGTCATTTCAAAGACAACTCTCCTTAATCTTTTGCATAACTACTTACTATTCTAGATCTAGAGATATTATCACAAAGTAGCTAACCCAGATCTTGATCTGAATTGCAAGGTGCTTGGCACAGGAGGCATGTCAAGTTGCTGGAGTCAGTGGCTTTGGGCCTTTAATTTATGCTAAGCCTTAACCTGTTGAGAATTTGCAGAATACTTGCTCTGCTGCTGATTTGCCCTCATCGTTGAGATGATGGCTTGAGATCTAGGAACGGCTGGTCTAAGGATAGTTAGTTATTTCTCTCTGCTTAAGAAGGAGCATCTTCCTATCAGGTGTGATGGGTCTTTGTTCCCTTGCTCCGCACAATTTGGGTGGTACCAAGCATTTAAAAAGTGCAAGCAGGAGTCTGGTTTCATATAAGTAAACAACTTCACTAATGAACTCTGTATAGGTGCTTAAGTCTCCCATTTTGCCCTAATTTTAAAATAATCCTCTCTTGAACGTTTAGACTTATGCTATTCATAACTGACTTAAAATAAGTGTTTACATTCAAAGAAGAAAGCAACCTCTTGAACGATGTTCTAATGCATCTTACGCTAATCTTTTTACCACATTTTTTTCAAGTGAGGAATTAGTAGGATTTATTTACAGCAGCAAATATTTGGGCTCTTTAGAGTGATTGCAATATTCTATTTATGACCAGTTTGGAAGCTGTACACTTCTAGAGGAAGCAAATAGGGCTGAGGATCAGGGCCATTTATTTTAGTGCTAGGAACTGACTCCTGAAATGTATGTAACCCGCAACCCCAAAGTTTAGAGCACGTATGGTGTTTCTTCTGCTCTGCCCTTCTACAAAGAGATGGTGTAATGAAAACAGGATTAACTGCTGTGTGATGAGGTGTGTGTGCGAAGGGGGGTGGTTGTACTGTGGAGTTACCCAGTCTGTTTGCTTCTTGAATCAGAGAATCATAGAATGGCATGGGTTGGAAGGGACACCAAGGATCGCAGAGTTCCAACCCCCCTGCAACAGCCAGGGACACCAACCTCCAGGCCTGGATCTACACAGGGTTGCCCAGGGCCCCATCCAACCTGGCCTTGAACACCTCCAGGAACAGGGCATCCACCACCTCTCTGGGCAGCCTGTTCCAGCAACTCACCACTCTTTCTGTAAAAAACTTCCCCCTAATATCTAATATAAACCTTCCTTCCTTTAGTTTTAATCCATTCCCCCTTGTCCTGCCATTGTCTATCCTTTTAAAAAGTTGATTCCCCTCCTGTTTCTCTGCTCCCCTCAGGGACTGGAAGGCTGCAATAAGGTCCCCCCACAGCCTTCTCTTCTCCAGGCTGAACCAGCCCAGCTCCCTCAGCCTTTCTTCGTAGGGCAGGTGCTCCAGCCCTCTGATAATCTTGGTGGCCTCCTCTGAACCCTCTCCAACAGTTCCACATCTTTCTTGTATTGGGGGCCCCAGATCTGGACACAGGACTCCAGATGGGGCCTCACGAGGGCAGAGTAGAGAGGGACAATCACCTCCCTGTCCCTGCTGCCACCCCTTTTCTAATGGAGCCCAGGATCCCATTGGCCTTGGAGCTTCAAGAGCACACTGCAGGCTCATGTTCAGTTTCTCATCTACCAGAATCCTCAAGTCCTTCTCAACAGGGCTACTCTCAATGGGCTCTTCTCCCAGTCTGTATCTGTGTCTGGGATTCTTCCGTCCCAAGTGCAACACCTGACACTTGGCAGTGTTGAACCCTCGGGCCCACCTTTCCAGCCTGTCAAGATCCCTCTGGATGGCTCCTTTCCTTCTGGGGTGTCGACCACCCCACTCAGCTTGGTATCATCCACAAACTTGCTGAGGGTGCACTCAATTCCATCATCCATGTCATTGATAAAGATGTTAAAGAGCACTGGTCCCAAGACAGACCCCTGGGGGACCCCGCTTGTCACCGGCCTCCACCAGGACATAGTCCCATTGAAAACCACCCTTTGGCTACGGCCTGTCAACCAGTTTCTTATCCACTGGATGGTCCACCCATCAAATCCACATCTCTCCAGTTTAGAGATAAGGATGTGGTGGGGGACTGTCTCAAAGGCCTTGCACAAGTCCAAGTAGATGACATTGGTCGCCTTCCCTTTATCTACCAATGCTGTCACTCCATCATAGAAGGTCACCAGATTGGTGAGGCACAACCTTCCCTTGGTGAAGCCGTGCTGGCTGTCCCGGATCATCCGCTCATCCCTCATGTGCTCCAACATGTCATCCAGGAGGGTCTGTTCCATGATCTTCCCAGGCACAGTGGTGAGGCTCACCCGCCTGTAATTCCCTGGGTCTTCCTTGGTCCCTTTCTTATAAATGGGAGTGATGTGACCTCTTTTCCAGTCCCCAGGGACCTCTCCTGACAGCCATGACTCTTCAAATATGATGGAGAGCGGCTCAGCAACCACATCAGCCAGCTCCTTCAGGACCCTGGGATGCATGTCATCCGGCCCCATAGACTTGTAGACATTCAGTCTCATGAGGCGGTCTAGGACTTGCTCTGCCCTTACAGTGGGGGGGGATTTGCTCCCCCAGTTCCCACCTAGAGTTCTAGGGATGCAAGGTTCTGGGATTTGAGAATTATGAGATGCCAGAGAAGACTGAAGCAACGAACTCATTCAGTACCTTAGCCTTCTCCTCATCAGTTTCAGCCAATTCTCCTTTCTCATTTACCAAGGGGGGTACGTTCTCTTTGGCCTGTCTCTTCTGGCCAATGTATCTGTAAAATCCCTTCTTGTTTTTAACATCCCTCGCCAAGTTCAGTTCTATCTGTGCCTTGGCTTTCCTGACCCCGTCTCTGCAAGTCCAAACAGCATCCCTGTATTCTTTCCAGGCTACACACCCTTGCTTCCAGAGCTTGTATTTGCCTTTCTTTTCCCTCAGTTTAACCAGCAGGTCCTTGCTTAGCCACGCTGGCCTCCTACCCACTTTCTTCTTCAGAGGGACAGAGAGCCCTTGAGCTCTCAGAAAGACATCCTTAAAGAGTAGCCAACTGTCCTCAACATTTCTGTCTCTAAGGACTACCTCCCAGGAGATCTCGGCCAACAAGTCCTTAAACAGCCTAAAGTTTGCTCTCCTAAAGTTCAGGGCCCTGATGCCACTCTTTGCCAGGCCCACATTCCTTGAGATCGCAAACTCAACTAGGGCATGGTCACTGCAGCCCAGGCTGTCTCCAACCGTAACACCTTTAATGATCTCCCCCACACTGGTGAGCACCAGGTCCAGCAATGCATTGCCTCTGGTCGGTCTATCCACTATTTGAACCAGAAAGTTGTCATCTACAGACTCCAGGGGTCTCCTGGACCTCTTGCAGCTCGCTGTGTGGTTTTCCCAGCGGATGTCCGGGTGGTTAAAGTTCCCCATCAGGATGAGTGCCTGTGACTGTGATGCCTCCTGCAGCTGAAGGAGGAAAGCCTCATCAGTAGTCTCCCTTTGGTCTCGTGGCCTGTAGTAGACCCCTGTCACCAGCTGTTCTTTGTTAGTCCCATCCCTAATTCTGACCCACAGGCTCTCAACCTGCTCCTGACCACTTCTCAGAGAGGGCTCCTCACAGCCTATCCACTTTTTAACATAGAGGGCAACTCCACCACCCTTCCTACCTAGCCTATTGCTTCTAAAAAGGCGATACCCTTCTACAGGGGTATTCCAGCTGTGGGAATCATCCCACCATGTTTCTGTGATTGCAACTAGATCATAATCTTCCAGTGACATCACGGTTTCCAATTCCTCCTGCTTATTGCCCGTGCTGCGTGCTTTCATGTAAAGACACTTCAGCTGGGCTTTCTGACTCACCAACTTTTTTGAGGAGCCCTTCCTCAAACCTCTGGGAGGAATCTGAAGTTTTCCCCCACTGCCTCCTAGAGGGACATTAGAAGGTTTTGGAAGGGGGTCAGCAATACTACCTCCTCTGAGAAGTCCCCAGAAGTTCCTATGGGACACTTTAGAGGTATTTCCCTACAGTCTTGTAGAATTTTAGCATCCCCAAGCCCTTCTCTATCTCGTTGAATTTCACCCTCTTCACCCTTCGAATCTAGAGGCTACTTGCTCTACCCTAGCAAGCCTCACTGTATCCCCTCCCCCCCTTCCTAACTAGTTTAAAGCCCCATCAATGAGACCTGTCAGCTCTTGAGCAAGGATTTTTTTCCCTCTTGGAGACAGGTGGCACCCGGCTGCTGCTATCGGGCCAGGCGCTGAGTAAGCTGCCCCATGATTGAAAAACCCAAAGTTCATAAGGCGGCACCAGCCCCTCAGCCACCTATTCAACACCTGTTTTCCTGGCCCACTTCGTGTTCTTCGCTGCCCCAAATGGGATAGAAGAAAACACCACTTGCATTCCCCCTCCCTCAATCAGCCTCCCTAAACCCCTGAAGTCTCTTTTGATACTTCTCAGACTTCTTTGAGAGATATCATCACTGCCTGCCTGATTGCTGAATGGTGGATATGGAGGGAAAAGGTGAAATTGTTAGGTGGTTCTGAAATTTTAAACACTTATTACTACTGGAATAGCAGCTAAAAGCTATTTTCAAAAGTATACTTTGAGTCTGCTTGTTCTAAGACAGGTAGCTAAAAACTCCAAAAGAGAAAGATGGCTGTGAGTTCATTAGCAAATATATATGTAAAAATAATATCATCTTTTAGAAGACTTTGGAGTCAGAAGAAAAAAAGCCCCAGAAATTATTCATAAAGAATATCCATTTGTTCTTTTGATAATCTCACAAATATGCTACACAGCTTGCAAACAGTAAGGAAGGTGAGATCTTTTTCAATTAATTCCAGTCTAAATGGGAATTCAATTAGGCAATGCAGTGTGGAATAAGAAAGAACTGAAAAATCCCATGCTAAAAAAGCATGCTTAAGGCTGACCAGGAAAATGTTGGGGTCTTAGTCTTGAAGAGTGGACTAGAAATTGATTCTGGAAGGATTTTCTGAAGCAGTTTTAAGCTATAAACCCTGGCAAAATGGAATGAGAAACGTGGAAGAAGCCTGAGATAAAAAGAAAAACCATGGTAGAGAGGTTAGCTGTGGGGGTGAAGCAATTGGCAGCAACTCAGAAGTTCTGTTTGCATCGACAGCTGTGAAATTTTCCAGTCACTGTTTCAGTGCCACTGCATCACTAGTGCAGCTCTTGTGCAAATTCCTGCTTCTTAATGTGCACATCACTTTCATAAATGTATTGCTTGGCAAGTACAAGTTTTCTAATAGCTTTGAAGTTTTGCAACAATTAGAATTAATTTGCCTCTCAGGATACCTCCTCCCCCCCCCCCCCCCCCCCCCCAGCTCCCCAAATAAAGCAACTGCCACAGAGCTTGTGCAGCAGATGGTCTGATGGTAGAGCAGAGCTGGGGGTTGATACTGGGCACACAGGGGCCAATTGATTCGCTTGGGAGCAAAACCAGATTGATGCCTCTGGGTCACGAGGGTGTTTCCATGTTCCTCTTCCTGCACCAGAGCTTCCTAGTTACACTTTGTAGCATCGTACTTGTTCCTCAGGGCTTTGTACCTTTGCAAATCTGTGAACTGCTGTGGAGATGTTGATGTGTGTGAGCATGCCCTTAATGGGTCAGAATAAAGGGTGGGCTGGCTCCCAAAATGCCTCTGAAGATGACTACCAGCAGATGCTTAAGAAAAGTGTTTCAAACTTGGAACAAATCTATAGTGATTGTGCCTTGTACAGCTTCTCAGCTTCCAGAAACTAGAGTTTCAGGAAATTCTGAAGCCAGAAATGTCATCTGAGCTACAATGTCTGATTTGAACCTAAGTTTCATGAATTTGCCTTGTTGGAAAAAAAATTGTAAGCACATTTATATTTTCTATTTTTCATGATAGTTCACAACAGTGCTCCAGTTCATTTAGGGTGTGTGGAAGAAAGCATTATTTATTTAAGTTGCCTTCTGATAATCAGAATCTACTGAATTCTATACTATGAGAAAAGACAGATAAACATATCTCAGTCAGCTTTTCCAGATCATTGATGATTATACAGATCTCCTTAGAAGCTGGAAAAATCAATTTAATTGTCCCTCAGAAATGCCATTCCCTACTTTTGATCATTTGTCTTGTCATTTTGTGTTTCAAAGAAAAGCATAGGCCTGCATTCAGCATGAAGGAAATAGGGGTATCTACCAATAAGGTAGCGTTAACAGTATATTCCAGTTGTTGTCTAATCATTTCCTAAAAAACCAATCACTTTAGCAATTTCTTCTAAGCATTCAGATTGCAAATCTTGATTGCCTACCTAGAGATTCACGCAAAATATCTTTAAAATACTTTTCCACAAAGAATCTTTTAGAGCCAGTCATTCTGTATGTGGAGTTAACCTCTGATAATTTTTCCCCATATTTACTAATCCAAATTTACTGATAAGCAGTTTATTTTCCCAGTTTATTATTAGCTATTCAAGTATCATGAGACCCTTCTGTAACTCTTCATGCTCAGCTTTTAGATCTGATGATCTGCACTAATTTTCTATCATTAGTAAATTACCACTGCAACATTCACTGCCTTCAAAACCTTTTCAGGAGATGCCCCCCCAAATCTCGGTTTCTTGGTGGTCTCCTTGTTTTGTGAAAACTATTAATTTATTCATTGTTTCTTGTTTTGATTTATTTTGAAGTTAGTGGCTGTGATGTATGTGTGGAAAAAACTTTTTTCTTACCTATTTTCTCCTTAAGCAGCATTTTATTACAGAACTTAAAAAAAGTTTGGTATCTAAAGTATTCTGTTGCAATCTACTCATTTATATGACTATCAGCTCCTTCAAACCTCAAAATACTTGTGAGAAATAACCTATTGTTCTACATAAGTTGTTTGTTCTATACACATCTAATACATTTTTACTTCTGTTCCCCTGAAACTGAAGATCATATAAATGGTGCCTTACATACCACGGGTGGTTGCTTGGAAAGTTCACATTTAGGCTTCTAAAATGAAGACCATGTAGTAGTCCACGGGATCTTTTTTATCGTTTGTTTTGTTGATTTGTTCTTAAACTGCTTCTACTGATAGCTCTGTTTCTGTTCAAGGAAAGACTGGATGTTGTATTGAGGGACATGTTTTAGTGGGAGCTAGTAGTAATAGGTGAATGGTTGGACTGGATGATCTTTTAGGTCTTTTCCAACCTTGATAATTCTGTGATTCTGTGATTCTGTGACAGTACTCTTAGTGAAGCATCTTTGAAGTCTGTCAGAGAAATCTCACTGATGCCTTTAGTGAACACTAGTGTGATATATTAATTTAGCTTTCTCTGGTTTTATGTTATTTTGAGTGCTGCTTTTATACACTGATTTTCAGATGGCCCTACCTGGGAGACTTCCTTTTCCTAAAGTTGTGTGAGAGAAGGTGGGTATAAAGGGAAGGGGATGCAGCAGTTTGTGCTTTGTGCTGTTTTATGCTTTGCTGCTTGACATCTTTTTCAGACTGACATATCCAGTTCCATATTTAATAAACTAATATTTTCTTCCATTTCTTTCATTTTAGCATTACTTCTCTTTAATGACTGAAATGTCCTGGTATATTTTTCCATTAGCATCTTGTTTAAGGATTCTTCTTGATACTAGACCTTTTAGATTCCTAACATTTAAATAAGTCTGGGCTTGGCTTACCTGCCTGGTTTTGCATGTCTTGCTTAATTACAATTTAAATGTTCTTCATTTCCTATGTTAGTCTGACTTAGTGGGCTTCTTCCATTTCCTTTTTTCCTGAGACAATTTTTATCATTCATTAATAGAGAAGTATCTTGTCTGTGCCTATCTGCTTTGCCTATCAACTCTTCCAGTATGTCCCATGTTTCATCTTTATCAAAAAGCAAAACCTGAAAATCCACATCTTCTATAATCTTTTCAGTGCTGGGGCTTTGGTTCAGTTTTGGCAGCCTACTCCTTTTGTTTTGCTCTTTCTGTTGCATAGCTGAGTATATTTGATGTGTTAGAGTGGGAAGGTACCACATCTATTAAACCTGGTCGATAAAGCTGAATCCTTCATATTTAAGAATTCGTGGGGGGATGTGAGTATTTCCATGTACAGCATCAGTAGCAGGTTAATCTCTCTAGTAATAGGATAAATTCTTATATGCTGAGGTACATGCTTGTAGCTTCATTGTACTGCTGGGAATCAGGACATGGTATACTTTAATATCAGACCTGATAGGGACTCAGGATCCTAATAATTGTGCTTTTCTGATCTTGATCACTAATAGTAGTATCCTTGCTAGCCAGTGAGTTGGGACAGTCTGTAATCTGATTCATTTTCACTCTCAGCTGGATGAAATATACCTTAACTTCAAACAACAGAGAGGCACTGATTTACAGCAGGCAGAAGTGTAGCTCTATAGTTCAAATGTATTTTGAATACTCAGGCTTTCAGAACTGAATGCCTATTTTTTTTCAGGCTGCCTTGAATGTGCAGAGTCTATAAAAATTCAGGAACATACAGATTGCAGTCTCAGAGAAAATTGTCCCAGCTGCCTGCTCATTCATTTATTCAACTGTAGTCATCCAAAATACACAAGGATGACCATATAGGTTCAATAAGGATACTTATTTTTCAATGCTACATCCTGCCTGGTCATTTCACAGATGTTTTCTGACAGTTGCTTGCACTACCCATAAATTTAGAAACCAGCAGTCGTTGGATCCTGTTCTGTCTCTGGGGGAGCCCATGTATATCATGGCCTCTGGAAGACTGGCCCTCTCCCCAGTCCATCTCAGTTTCTTTGTTTTGCATCATTGTAAAACTATATCTCCTTGGCAATTACATGGACACCTGATAAAATGGAGGGAAAGTTCTTCTGGGGTATGGTGTAACTCTGATCTGCCTCCACTTTGTGCTACAGTGAGCTAGCTGGCTTAGAAGATGGAACAATGAAAGACAAAGGAAGAAGGGGGGAAAGAGGAGAGGATGAAAGAAAGAAAAGTCAGAAACCAAAAGAAGTACAGAAATAAACCTAAAATAAAAGGATTCTTTTGAGGAAAAGCAAAAGAGGAGAAAACACAGGTCAGAAAGAAGGGACAGCTGAGACTTGTCCACCTGTCACTTCAGTAGCTGAATTTCCCATAAAATTCTGTTGAGATCCGATTAGCTCTGCAGGGAGCAATCCAAGTGGGAAAACATGAGATGTAACTGAACTGGTGACAAATCCTCCCACAGCCCAGCATTAGTCAGAAATATACTGATCTAATAACAAGTCATGATTACAGTTTAATCCTGACTGGTGCTTCCAGAATCACAGATAAAATGGATCATTTAGTGTTGACTTTTACAATTCCCCAAGGTAACAGTACGGGGTTCTCATTAACTACAAGAATTATTCCGTTTGAGGCTGAAGCCATATAACTGCATGCCTTTTACAGGGCTGGGATCATTAGTATTGTCACAGAGGTATCTGTGGATGACTTCTAAATCAGGTACCATTCACATCCCCTGTAGTAAATTGTTAAGCATCTTAGTTAACATTTTTACAGCTGTGCTTTTAAGTTTTAAGACTTCAGGTGGCTTTTTGGTTTTCAGTTTGGGGAAGAATCCCTCCTGCCCCACCTTTCCAGATGGGACAGGCATTGCTCAAAGGCTTTGTTCCTCCAGTGCCTGAAAGCAGAGGTGCAATATAATGACTCTCTGGTGTTCTTCATAATGTTGGGTGTGATGAATAGGTGAAATTAATAATTTATATTTCTAGTTGTTTGTATGTCTTAAAAAATAAACTGCCACTGGTCGTTAGAGATAAGATTGATTTTATTTTTTCTCCTTGTCTTGTGTGGGATCTAGGCTTACATCTCTCCTGATGCACTGTGGTTAGGACCTGTCATTTTCTGTGGCTCAGCAAAAGAGAACATTAAGGAGACCATTCGTTTGAAAAATGGAGATTTAATTGCTCAGTTGTTTCTCACATAAAGTATTTTTTCAATCAAAATTAGTTTTTCTCATAAAACTCTTGGTTTTTCAATTTTTTTTTACAAATGAACACTTTCTGGAAGATAAACCAGTTCTGGAGTGACTTCACTTAAGCAGCCTTTAAGATTTAACTGACTTTATTTTGTGCTATAAACAGCCAGTGCTGTTGAATGCTTCCCATGCATTATGCTTGACTTCTGTAAGGGTTGTGTGCAGTACATATTCTAAGGTGCTAAAGACGCTGAGCATTAAACTTAGTAGAAAGACTATCTGGCACTGACATGTTTGGTGGAATTGCAGAAAATGGGGCTGGCTTAGTACCTGCTTGTGGGTGAGTATATGTCTTAATATATAACTGAGATCATTACAGAAGTGTATTTTTTTCCCAAAGCTTTGTGCATTCTTTTTGTCATGATATTTCCTAAGTGATTTTTTTTATTATCACATGGCCAAATAATGTATCCCTGACATGAGAATCTTTGGCAATATTTTTCATGTGTGTATAAACAAAACTTTCCAGACCTGGACTATAGTAGGATGAGAAAATAAATCAGGTATTGTTGATTTTTAAAGCAAAATATGGCTTCACTGGTATCTTTGTGTTTCAGCTTTCTGAATTCTTTGCATAGCAGTAATTTTAGATTGAAAGTATCCTAATACATTGAATTTCTCCCTTTTTTCTGTTTTGCTGAAATCTCTTTCAGTGTCTCAGAAAATATGTATTATGGTGAGGTGGATGTCTGATTTAATTTTAAAAATGTAATGATTTCCGGGGCAAAGTGGTGAAGAAATCTTTCTTCAGCTAAAAATTCTCATGGGTTTCAGAAGAAATAGCACCAACATGGCAAAGGAGTGGAATTAGGGGACCAACTGATGGATGGACTAGGTAATTCTCTCTGCATCTCTGTTTTGAATTGGGACAGAACAGTTAGTGTTGGATAAGGAGAGCAGGAATCCAAGGTGTAAAAAGATGAGGGAGAAAGAGGGATCTGTCCTGATGAAGTTGATGAAAGTGCAGCCAAGCAAAGCCTCAAACGCTTTGTAAGTTTGAGTTCAGCACTTGGTTAGGGTTATATAAACAAAATAAAAATATAAGCATCCTGGAAACCTGTTCAGTACTGTAAGAATCGCTCATGAGATCCTAGCGTAGAGCTTGGTGCACATGACTGGCCTGGTGGGAGGAGAGGAGGTCCATCCTTGGTGGCATAGGAGACACCTGGTGTTATCAAACCTTCCTTAGCAGTTGGAACGAGATGGGAGGACTGAGGTCAACCATCTCTGGTTCTGCTGCTATCTAGAATGGGAGACCCTGGAGGACAATAGCTGGGGGAGATGTCTGCTTCATACAACCATGAGAGCAAAGAGGGGGACAGGATGAGACTCGATTTGGCCTTTGAGGGGTGGCTGGTGAAGACCTGCTATGGGAGAAGGGGAAAACCTGGGGCCATATTCACCCAGGAAGTGACATGTCTGCAGTTGATCGTTGGATTTCTTTGCTGTCTCATGAGGTCTGTTTTCCATGTAGATACTGTTTATTACCGGTGTTTGAAGTCAGAATACAGAGACCTTCACTCTAACTTCTCTGTGTTAAGCAGCAAAGTCTTTTTCAATATGTACATGGCAATGATGATGTCACTACAAATATATGAGCAGATAGAAAGCATGAATCATTTCTTTAAGGTAATGTCCATCTGAAAAATATCTTTGGTGAATTTCACATAAAAATAAAAACAAAGCAAAAGGACCTGGAGTCTACCACATATTGAGGTGACTCGTGTGTTGTACACAGATGCATTTGTCACAACCTGGTGAAATGTATTGAAGAAAAGATTTATTTTTCAGACTCTTTCCCAGCTGTAGTTCTGAAAGACTAAAAGCCCCAAGTGCTGAGAATTATGCTGTATTAGCTTAAATGAGCAAAATTAAACTATGTTTCTAGTATGAAGTATCCAGGACTCTGATTTTGTGCAGTGATTTACATTCAGCTGTACCGTGGCCTGTTGAGAACTTGCTGTAATGAGAGTTGCAAATAACTGTCAAGGAGAAGGGATGAATAAAGACATAGAAGCCTGTTTAGAAGAATCCAATTCAGTGTATAAAAATGTAGATCCTACAATCCAGATAAGCTGCACCTGAACTTCCTCTCCTGAATGTTCCACCAAGTTTAGGTACTTAAATAGCAAAAGATGGTATCATATCTCTGGAAGGTCAGCTGCTCTGTAGCATTACTCAAGAAAACCACTGAAGTGTGAAGGCATCATAAACAGTACTCCAGCAGTGGGTTTCTGGTGATATAATCTCTCCTTTAGTAGCCAAGGATAATCAGTCTTTTAAAGGAAATCTTCGATGTCAGATATTTCTTTTAGCAACAAAGTAAATATCAATGGTGTGGTTTTGTCTGAGCTCCCCCTTTCCTCTGTAGCAGTAGTTTATCCCATAGCTTTTTTGAGACTCGTCCAGCAATATTTTAAGGAATGTTTTAGTAGGAAGCAATTTTGATAGTTTGCTATAAACAGAATTATTTTAAGTAATCAAGGCTTCATTTTTTTTATTAATTGAAGCAAATAGTAAGACTTGCTCTAAGAACAGATATGCTCCTGTGAATTTCCTAGGCATTTCCAGAAACCACGTGTCATGGACTGGATTTGAGTTCTCTTCTGGAACAAGTTGCCTTCCTACATTATATGTAGCATAACAAAATGATAATTTAGATTGGACGTGTAACTTTTAGGCAGGTAAAGCTGAGCCTGACTTTTAATCATTTGTTTAAGAGTTGTTGTTGTTGTTTAGAACCCTGTATTGCTTTGCAATTGCATGTGATAGACGTCTATTTAAATCAACTTTTCATATTCTCGTTTCAGCAGCTGAAGAGCTTCTCTTTGTCAATCCTCTTCAGCAGCAGTGTTAGTATAAATTCTTTTATGCCTGTGTTGATGCCATTGCAGGAAGGTAGCTGGCAAATTCATTGGCCTGAGGATAACTAAAGCCATATGGGATCAAGTGGAAGCTAGAGAGGTTCAGGTAAGAGAAAACCACTGAGGGTTTCTATCTACGTAAAGATGATCTTTTTGTCTTGGCAAGAGTGAAAGTACTTGGAATATAACACACTGGTTTTGACTTGTTCTGAAATCCTTTCCTAGCATCCTCTTTTGGCATCTGGTACAGACAGGATCTTGGGCTTAGTCTGATGTGCTGTGGCCATATTCATGTTTTTAAAGAAACTTGACCTTGTGAACATAAGAATTGCCAGCTCTGGACATGACTTTCAGTGCAGTGAGGACAGAAAAATGAAGGCCTGGATTTTTCTGTTGAACTGATTTCTAGAGGATGTGGCAAAGCCACATTGCCAGATTCATAGGGGAACAATTCACATGGGAGGTGTCTGTAGCTTTTGGGTAGGCTACAAGCACCCTGTGAGCCATATGTTCTCAAACTGCCTTCTGAGGAGGACCCTTCATAGTTCTTCCTCCTGCAGTCTGTGTATATTCCCTTTTGAAGTGGCATCCTTGTACATGGCGTGGAGAGCATGGAACAGTGTGTGGGAGATGCCTGGGTTGGCCATTAGTTTGTCTGCCTTAGCTCGGAACTATAGGCTTCTGTAATTCCCATTGGTACAAACGATTTTCTAGTAGAGAGATCTACCTAATAAAATCAGGTTGGTGCTTCACAGGGTGTGTTGGAGTGCTGCCGGTACAGATGTACTCCTGTACCTAGTACACAGGCTTGGGTTTGCTTCCTTTCTGTTACTTTCTTTTGTGTTCTGAGGCTAAAATTATAGAAGCTGTTTTATCTTTCTTGTTTATAGAGAGATGGTAAACTTTTTAATGGAACTCTCTGCTTTGTAGACTCCTTTTTAATACGTTGTTAAAAAAAAGCCACCAGTGTGGTTTGAAATGACAGTTTCAAAACCTTGTTTTACTCCGTGTCTGCAGTTTGTGAGGATAAAACAAAAACAAGTTTTGCAAATAGGATTTGAATTCAGCTGCAAATATTAGTGTGTTCTCTGTGCTCTTGGTGACCTATGTTTTTCAATGCTCTTTGTGACCTGAGCCTAATATACCGGGTTCCTAAATCCCTCAGTCTTGTTCAAAAATCCTTGCTCACATAATACTTACTAAAAAGCAGTGACTGCATCTCTGAAGCCAATGGTCTTGACAAGCTTAGGTTGAAAATCATCTTTATGGATTTTCAAGGTAGGATTTAAAATATCCATAGGTTTCTGTTGTTTACTTAGAGGTTATTGGGGCACTGTCTTTAAGCTTCTGGGTTTTTTGACACTCTCACCAGTTCAACAGATGTGCTTTCATTACCTCCACTAAGTGAGACCCCTCAGGTCAGCTGTTTTGGGTCATTTGGTTCAGTGTATCATAGACAAGGGAAAAGTCTATAGAAGGCAGTAGTGTGTCTATCGGTTTGAAGTCAACAGCAGTGAAAAAACAGGAAGTTATGAAAAGAAGGAATCCTGCTTTCAACCTGCGACCATCACCTCATTTGAAATCATTCCTAAGAGGAACATTCACAGAGTTTCTGCGGGCAAAGTTCTACTTAGAGGATTCCCTAGGTCCCTTAAGGTAAAAATCTTGAGAAAAAAGACAGCTGAATGCTCAGAGACCTATTAATGAATATCCAATATGCTAGATAAACAATGATTTTTTTGTAGGAAAAGTGTTCAACTCTGACATACTCTTCAATCAATAGAAAGTACTCTAAGTTATTCTTAGCATTGCTAGCTAAAATGCTTTAAGTCAAGCATCCCACAGTAATGATCACTGCAGATAAAACACTGCAATTCCTGGTACTGGTGTTTTTCTAAGGCCTTTTGTGAAGTCATGCATCTTTGCTTGTACAATTGTTCACAGGTGGCTCTTAGCTAAAGAGTTCATATCATCATCTCAGCAATGGCCAAACAGGTAGTTGAATTTCGTTCGTTTATTTCAAAGAAAAAGCTGTCAGCTGCTGTCAAGCACCCCACACTGTTCCACTATTAAATATCTTTATGTTCCTGTCTTGTGTGCAACAGAGAATATACATCTTAAACCTTACCACTTTTCCAGCAGTCAGTTTCCTTGGAAATAAAGCCAATGATACAAGTCTCTGTTGTAAATTAGACCAGAGTAAATATGGAGCCATATTACTGACTTAATTTGAGGTTATTCTGATACCTCTGGAGATAGAACTGGTGTTAATTACATTATGTGATCTCTTATTTTTTTCATCTCTGGTACCTAATCCATGACCAGTGAGCCAAATAAAATCCCACCCAGCTCCATCCCTCCTTCTGTCTTTGGACTGCTGGTGCTCTCCCCTGCCAAATGATTAAAATATAAGGCATGCCAAGAAATAGGAAAAGATTTGCCTTTGTTCCTGGATCACTGCCATATTGGTCCCAGGATAAGGCCTTTTAGCATGGCTGTAAGAAGGGATGTGTCTGCTCTTCTGGCTGGGTTCCATTAGGTGAGGATTTTTCAGAGGTATCCTAATTCCCTTCCACATTTCTTTAAGACAGACAATCCCCACATAATCCTATCAAAATTAGAGTTATAAGGCATATCTATCAATGAGACTTAACATAGGTTTCAGGGAGGATTATAGTACCAAAACTTGAGAGATCAGCAAACGATGTCTCCCTGCCTTGTTACCACACCACCTGGCTGTTTCCCCAGTCTTCAGGCATGCCTGAAGAACGGGCCTTGCCACATGTCAATAAAAATGCCTTTCTTTAATTCCCTGTCCTGTTCATGTGGAGCAGGGAGTCTCTCATTCCTTAC
The DNA here is from genome assembly GCF_964237585.1 of Gallinula chloropus. Taxonomy (NCBI): domain Eukaryota; kingdom Metazoa; phylum Chordata; class Aves; order Gruiformes; family Rallidae; genus Gallinula; species Gallinula chloropus. The sequence goes on along the minus strand of NC_140088.1, from coordinate 42,873,169 downwards.
CCTCCTCAGTCTGAGCCCAGACTCAGAGGAACATTGGGTCAGGTCTTCATTTTATGGCTCTTTACTTGCTTTTTCACACGCCTCTGTAAGCACTGGAATCCTGTTTGGCTTCATGTCAGCAGCTGCTGAATGGAAGTTGCTCTGTTCAATCCAGACAGCTCAAGAGAGAACAGCCAAATAATAAACCAGCCCCTGATCTGTGCTCAGCAATTGAATTTGCTCACTTCAGCTTGTAATCTGCAGCAGCTTTTGCATGATGCTGCTAATTCCAACATCCACACTTCCTGAGCTTTGTTTCATGTATTTTTGATAGGCCAGCTCTTTGAAGTTTATGGAATCACTTGAAAATTTGTACCACAAAATTGAATTAAGTTATATCTTGACTCGATGCTGCTCTGAATAGAAGCCAAAATAAAAAGTGCTTGTAATTACAATGCCATCGTTCTTATCTAAATCACTACCCATCTGAGTAAATACAGGCTGAAGTGCATGATGTAAGGTGTGCAGAGATACAGTTTCGGACTCTGCAAATTCAAGCAATTCTGCATATTTTGACAACCACACTCATGTGATTGTGTCTAAAGTTTGCTTCACCACACCATAACATCTGGAGACTTGCTTTGCTTTAAAGAACGTACATAACCAGAAGTATCCAGGCCTGACACACATGTGAAATGCTGCCATGCTCTCGAGGCACCAAGCCAACACTAGAGTGGTTACCACAGCATCTCATGCCCTGACTTTTCCCCTGCTTGCCAAAACTAGGCTTGCATGAGCGCCAACATCTGGTGTAAACCATACTGTATCTTGGATCTGTGCCTTGCTACCACCTGGAAGAAGGACTGCAGATTAAAGCCTGGAACTGAAAGGCATTTGATTTTGTGAGCTGTAGGGAGCATAACATTCTGTTTATGTCTGCTGCTCTGTGTATTTCACATTAGATAATAAACTGAGAGGACTGCATATATCTAAGTGTAAACCAGCTACTTAACAATGAAAGCTTTTTATAAATTAGTCAACAGCAGCTAGCAGTCAAGCCTAATGGCAGCAGATGGACTTCATGATGCTCATTCCAAATTCTTTGCTACTCTGTGACTCCCTCCAAACTCCACTCTGGTTGTAACCTCTTTGTTTTCAATACAAACACAGTTACTTTCTTTTTGCTAACATGCTTGCTTCACCCAGAGGATTATATTGCAAGGTTCTGCAGCTGGACCACTGTATCCTCTCTAGCTTCCTTGTCCTTAGAGTATGCTGGCTTTTGAGCAAGTGTCTATCTTATCTGTATTCTTAAATTTAATGAAGGATTTCCTCAGCACTGTGACTGTATTTCTTCTTTGGGAGCTTTCTGAGTTGTCCTTTCTATTTGGATCTACATTGCCACATTCCCTGCAGTGTTCGATCCTTCATCATCCAGACCTGGCACCCTCCCTGCCAATGAATCAGTAAGTAATAATAAAAAGCAGGCTCTGAAATGCAATCATTCTTTAACTTATGTGTAAGTACGAACCACAGAACTGCACAGCTCTTATTGCAGCAGCTTCATTGTTCTGTGGGGGTTTTGGGGGTTTGGTTAGGTTTTTGTTTGTTGGTTTTGGTGGGGGGGGGTTGTGTTTTTGTTTTTGTTTTTTTTTTTTTTCTTGTACTGACCCCCTTAATAGCTGGGATCTGTGTAAGCTTGCTTGTTTTGTTATTGTCTGTGTGCTGGTTGTGTGTCACTTGGCACCAGTGTTTGGTTATGGTGGTACTCGGAGCTCCCTGACTGTGATGGTCACTCTGTTGTTGTCTCTGAAGTGCTACCTGCCTCTGGCCATTGAGTGTCCTGCTGTGCTTAGGACTCCTGTCTTTGGCTACTGCTTTGTCCATCTCTTTGACAGATGGAGTGTGCCTCTTGACCTGTGGCCTTGGTGTCTAGTAGCCTGTGTGCCTTCTGTAATGGGCTGCGCCAGGCTCCCTTGGTCTCTACAATGTCTTGCAGTCATTCTGCCGTACTGCTGCCACAGGTTTATTCTTCCTTGTAAGCAGGGTCTTTATTAGGTTCGTGCATCATAATATTTGATTGGGATGGTGTATTGAAGTTCCTCAGTGATGCCAGGTAGGAGCTTTCCTGGCTGTCGGATTGTCCAGTGCCAACCCTGCTGTCCTGTTCCTTTGAGAGTTAATACAGGAGGATGGCTGGGAGAGCAGTTCATGTTTGTACATGCTGTTTGAGTTCTGCTGGGAAGTGAGCTCATTGCCAGACCCCATTGCGGTGGGTCACCTGTATCTTACAAAAGGGATTTAGAGTTTCTCTGTTATGTTTGTTGTCTAATCCCAAGCTAGGTGGCCATAGTCTGAATGCTGCCTTCTCTCTGTGCCTTATGACATTTGTTGAAGGGATGGTGTTGGTAATACACAAACCATGTAGTTTCTTGTCAGACTATCCCCTGGGCTTTTGAGGGATATTGTGGGAGAGCAAAGGACCTGTGCTTTTTTGTACATAATCTGCTGTTCCTTATATGTGCCAGAAGGAGACAGGCACATTATTCCAGAGTATTTCAAGAGTCTGATGTTAGACAGCACCTGTGAACGATTTCCTGTGGCACTTGAGCAGTAGGGCATGCCCCTTAAAATCTAAGTGTGTCTCAGAGATGAGTATAGTGCAAATGGAATCATCAAATAGAAAGGCAAACCCTCCATAGGCTGTACTATTCTTATTCTGTGGGGAGGCCATTCTTTCATAACCAGCTAATGAGGAGTTATCTCTCAAGTAGGTCACTTAATGCCATACCATGGGCAACTCCAAAGTAGATCAGATGCTGAGAGAGATTTAATTTGTTCAGTAATTTGCTTTGCAAGGCTCTGAAGTAAATGAGTACATTAAGACTGGTTTTATAAAAGCAAAAAAAATAACCCCAAACCAACACTATTATCGCAGAACTGATTTTGCTAAAACAAATCAAAGCATAAGAAAATTCAGATAGGATTAAGCATGAAAAAGTGCTATGCCATTTGAAAATGATTCAGTACAACAGAAAAAATAACACTGAGATTATTTCTCTTGTTCTCGTGAAGAGTAGATCCACTTCTGTGAGCATCAGGCTTGAAACATTCCTAGAGTATCTGATGTAATCAAAGGGATGCGAATGATTTGCTGGCATTTGCAAGTAGACGTTGTGCTCTCCTCATTTACAAAATCTTCTCAGATGTTGTACTTCAAACCCTCTCTGGATATTTGATTCTGTGAGCGGCTGCTGAGCATTCAGATTGATTGCTTCTCCTCCATATATTGTTGAAGAGTTCATTCGTGTCTCTGAAGTCTGGTGGGGTTTATATTTCAGCGCCATCCTGGGCCTTTGTTCAGGCCCAAAGCCATTCTGTAGATTCAACGTGCATCTGTGCTGCTCAGGTCTAAACCTGTGCTCAGCAGCAGATGTTAGGAGACCTTGAGGGTGCAGAAAAGGAATGCACTAGGAGCCCTAAATGGTCTTCAGAATGTAGAGGGGCTGGACAGGGCCTGGCCAAGTCCCACATAAAATGTCTGTGCAATTTTGTACCAACATGAGGTGGTCAGAGTTGGGGCAGTTTAAGCTTTGCAGATACAGCAGTCAAATGTAAGAGATCCTTTTGCCAACAAAATGGGAATAGCAAGCATGACTAAGGGTGTGTGTAGTCCTTTAACACCTCAGTCTGTGCTCACGCAGATGTTATCACAGCGCATGGCCCACCTCAGCAACAAAGTATGGTGGTGGGGGAAGCATGCTCAGCAGCCCACATGCATAGAGGAGGCATCAGGCAACAGTTGGATCTTCTGTTCACCTCTTGCTGAGCTCACCTGGCCTAGGTCTTCATGTTGCTTGACTATTCAGTCTGCTCAGTAATTTAAAAAACTGCAGGATAATTCCTAGTACTTTTCCAAAATCTCCATGCTGGCGTGAAGGCTTCTTCTAAAAGTAGCTTTAAAGAATTAATATATTTTTTAATTGTTTATTTTTCCTTAGTTTTGAAGATGATGCAACACTGAAAAAAGGGGCTGGTTGGGAAGATACAAGAAAGTACTAGTTCAGCCCCAGCCAGTTGGTGCTTGGTAGCAATATGCAATGTTTGGTTTAATGTTAGCAGGGCTTGAATAGAAGCCCCTGTAATGTTCCTAGAGACTGGGTTGAGTTTTAACTGAAGCTTGTATCTCCAGAGCAGTCATGTAAGGTGCAGGTCTAGACATAAATCTATATGAAGCAGCTAGAATAATATGTCATTTTTCCTTTCCTTGTCCCAAAGTCTTGTCATCTCAAAGGAAGGAAGAGGCTGGATTTTCTGTTGAGATAAGTTGAAATGCAGCAAGACCTCAGTGTCGATACCGCTCAATCGCTAGAAGGGCTTGGCTCAGCCTTGCTGGCTGGTGCTGGAAATCCCCTCCTGGGGGGAAGAGATGAGCATGTTTGGCCTTTGTACTGGTGCCTGCTTGACCAGAGCTGCCACCCCTTGGGGATCAATACCACCTGCGTCAAGAAAACTGTCCACTGTGGTGGAATATATGTAGGTCACAGGAGTGCAGGCTGCAGAATGCTGTAAAAATTGGTTGTACAAGCCAAAATAAAAACCAGGAATGCCTTTGTAAAAATTATTTCATCAGTCTAAATTTCAGTCCTAATTGGTCCCAAAAATTAAAGAAGGCTCAGAGACCCCAGGTCAACACAGTTTCACATTGTTACTTTTTTATTTCTGAGGAGTAAGATTATTACTATTTTTTCCCAATACTGTTGTTTCAAAAATAATGCCAGATTAATAGAAATAATTGCCAATAAATACACCCTTTTCTCAAACACTTTCTAGCTGGTAATTTTTCACGTATTTTTCATTTTTTCCCCCCAAAATTAGAATCTAATCAAGATAAAGAGAGCTGAAGCAAGTCTCCTATGAAGACAGGCTGAGAGAGTTTAGCTTGTTCAGCCTGGAGAAGAGAAGGCTCCAGGGGAACCTTACAGCAGCTTTCCAGTACCTGAAGGGGGGCTACAGGAAAGCTGGGGAGGGACTGTTTGCAAGGACTTATAGCAATTGGATGAGGGGGAATAGTTTTTAACTAGAGCAGGGTAGGTTTGCAATTAGGCATGAGAAAGATCTTCACTGTGAGGATGGCGAGACACTGAAACAGGTTGCACAAAGAGGTGGTGGAGGCCCCATCCCTGGAGACATTCAAGGTCAGGCTTGATGAAGCTCCAAGCAACCTGATCTAGTTAAAGATGTCCCAGTTTACTGCATGGGGGTTGGACTAGATGGCCTTTAAAGGTCCCTTCCAAGCTAACACATTCTAAGATTCTCTGGTTTTAGACTCAATCACCACCCTTGCCACACTACTGACATGGCTCTGGCAGCTAACACAAAGCTACAAAGTTTTGAAGTCCTTTTTTTTATTTCATTTCTTCAAATCTCATAATTTGCTAAAATATTTGTTAACTGGATAATCATCTGGAAATTAATTTTGTTATGCAAAATGTAATAAAGAATGTAAATGGATAAAATGCAATTATGGATGGCCATTTTATACCTGTAAAAGCCAACTAATCAGGATCACTTAGAGTGGAAGAAATTTTTCATTCACTGGGTATTATTATTGCAGAGGTTCTTGGGCCAGGGCACATTCACTTTGATATCAGAGATGGGCTGTGAGAGAAAGTGCAGCGTTTTAATGCACTAACGTTTTCTGTCAAGGGAAGAAGGAAAGGTCAGACACTTCACTTGACAGTGTTAGGTTATTTGAAAAGTTACATTTTCTATCAACTTATTTCAATAAAGGAAAACTTAAGGATGAAATTCTTATGAAAATCCGAAGGCTGAGAAGCTCTAGGTGGTCATTAAGCACAACAGCCCCTGTGGTCTGTGCTGCTCTGGGCCTCGTGTGGCTGAGCGATGTTTGGCACAAAAGCCAGTCAGCTAATTTCTCTGTCTGGTTTGGTCTTGCACTGCTCTGCTGACCCCAGGGACCCTGGGGCTTTGTGGTTTAAAGCTCTGCACTCCTGACCAGTTTGTGGAGATCTCCTGTCCATAGCCATGTGCTGTCAGCTGCTTGTATTCTTTTCCCAACAGCAGTCTGCTGTTACTTAGTAAGTACATCTGTAGGTGGATATTCTGGCAGGTCTTCCAGCATATCTTTTGGGTTTGTCTTCTATGAATGTACTTATGTCCTGTGTTATGCTGAGAGCCCTCAGTGCTGATGTTTGGGCACTCTTAAGTGCCAGATTCAGAACACATTGTTACTTATTTTTTATCCCATTTTTTTTACACTTCAGCTTCTTCTGCTGCAATTTCATGGTCTATTGGTAGCAACTTAAAACCTGATGTTTTAATTGCTTCATTTTTTTGACTGTCAGTGCTACCGATTTTTTTTCTGTGATGTAGGCTTGTAAAAGCAGAGCAAAATGTACACAAACCTACTTCCAGATTCATTTAAGTCTCTTCTCTGCAAGCGGCTGCCCTTGCAGACAGTTCTGTTTGAGGATTTTTAGTTATTATTTGTAGTCCGGTAACATCAGTGGATATCTGAGGGACCTCCATTGCATCAGAGCCTGAATAAATACAAATGCAAGTTTTTCTCCCCAAAATACATAGTGTAAAGGAAGTCTACAGGAAGTCAGGTATGGCTAGATTGCTATCCTGATGGGGTTTTCCGTTGATCCTTGAGTAAGGTGATGGGTGCCTTTTCTGTCTGGAATGCAGTACGAAATGCAGGGAAATCATCTCCATAAAGACATTTTTAGACAATTGCAGAACAGAATTCAGAACTGGGGCTGATGGTGCTCTATGAGTCTGGAAACCAACATCCAAATATTAGAGGTGTGTAGTAGTAATGTATCTACTTTTTCTTGATTTTTCATTTTCAGTTCTGAAAACACCCAATCTTAATATCTCACTAGCTTTATAATCTCCAAAAATCTACTCTACCTTTTAATTAACAAGAGAGACAATTCTACTATTTTTCTCTGGTATAATTGTTCTTCCCAATGAAGCCTGAATAAAGCCTGAATTCTGAATAATGTTGATATATTGGCTCACTTAGAAAAGCATTGTTAGCAGCTGATTGCTTATATAATCTCCTTGGCAATTTTTTACATTTAGGTTGTCCTTATTTTGTTACAAGAAAAGAACATAGAGGTTTTTACTTCAATTGGATCCATTAATTTTTGTAAGTCATTTGGACAGCAAGGTATTTAACCAACCTCCTATGCAGTTTCAATGAGATACTACTTCAAAAGCACCTAAATTGAGTGCTTTTAGTCTAAAACTTAAGGCTTTCATGAGAATCAGGCCATGCTATCCATGAAAGATTAATGCCTGTATGAACAAAAAGGGGTAATGTGATCAAGAACAGTAGTCTTAGATCATCATAAAAAATGGGGCTTACTAAAAATCATAGTAAAAAAGAGTTTTAAAGAAACCCACATTGCTGGTTCTTTTATCATTACCGACAAATTAGAACTAATTACCTTTGAATCATAGAAGAACACAGCATGATGTTTCAGTTGTACTTTGTGGTGATTATCAAGGCAGGTGTGGAGTGATGGGAATGCTCAACTAACATGTGTGAAAGACATGACTGACTGCGATTATTTCGATGTTGTGCTAATTTTTTCTGTGTTTTCCAGTCTGGGTGGAAGTTGGATGATTTGTGCTTTGCATTTTTCCCTGCGATGTTCAGACCAGAGACGTACGTTGTGGTGATTTGTAGACACAGCGTTTCAGCCAAGCGATTTGAAGATGTATTCAGGCTGGATGCACTTCCCTGAAATTCTAGGAACTGCAATGATAAAGAAGGTAAAGAACCACTCCCAAATTCCTCACGGTCATTCAGCTTCCTTTTGTTAAATTTTCTAATATTATGGTAGAGAATGAAGAAGCCTTTGAAACAGCCAAATAAGAAAAAACTCTAAATCAAAACTTTGATTACAGTTTGCTGCAAATTCTCTTTCTAATCAGCCTGCTTTTGATTTTGCTCTACATGGTATATAATATTTTGCTGAATATTGACTTTTTTCTTTTCTTCTGTATGAACACCAAATGCTCTTACTGTCGTACATGGAGATTGTGGAACTCAATTCTCACTCATTTTGCTTAATTATTTTGTTAGTTTTATTTCAATTTTCTTTTCCAGTGAGACTGTTCATCCAAGAAAGGTCAAATTTTCCAGTCAAGGAATATTCTTGAATTCCAAGTATAAGTGGGATTACAGAAAAGGAAGTATTCCAAATAACATATTTTTAAGAATACACTTCCTGAAGCTTATTGTTAAATGTAACAAAGTAACATCAGTAGATATTGTGTTAAATAAGAGATAATTTTATAAGCTTAGTGGAATGGCAAAGTTCAAATGCTGAATATTTTAGAAAGTTGAAATGCAGTAGCATGTGGTTGGCCAAGTGATAGACTGAAAGGAGAGGTGGGTGTCATTGCACCTGCAGGTGTGAAGCTCAGCATGGATATGAGTTCAGTGTCAGAGGAACCTTGCTCCAGAACAGCATCTCTTGATTGTATGATGACAAATATAAGACATTTTATGAGAACTAGAGTAAATGAGTGTAATAGTTATCTTTGCTTACATAGTCTAAGCTTATGGCCAGATATGCAGACTAGCACTGGTAATCCTTTTTTTCCCAGGACTTAGTAGAGCCTAGTGCAAAAGAGAAATGATCTTGCTATTTTATTTGGGGTTTTTTTTGCCTGCGTACTGCATTATATATGTGTAGCTACATTCATGAAATTTTATATCCTTATTGATTATTAAATAACTTAGGCTGGAGGGCACCTCTGAAGGTGGTCAAGTCCAACATCTTGATGAGAGAAGGACCAACTTTGAAGTTAGAGTAGGTTGTTCAGGGCCATGTCCACATCTGATTTTAAATGTCTCCAGTGACAGAGTGGGCAACTGACTCTTCACCACTTTATATCTAGTTGGAGTCCCTATGCTATAACCTGTGGATGTTGCCTCTTGTCTGTTCACCGTGAGCCTCTGAGAAGCATTTGCCCTTCCTTGTCTCTCTCATCCTTCTTCCTCCAGTGGAAGACTCCAGTAAGATATGCTTTTTCCTTTTAGGATCAAGCAAACCCAGCTCCCTTTGTTCTTCATGCACTCCAACCACCTAACCATCCTCACAGCCTTCTATTGGACATGTTTTGCTTGTACTGGGACAGTTTGCCAAGGTACAGTCCTAGCTGGGCAATGTTTTGCTTTGACTTTTCATTATTTCATACTGTAACATTCTTGTCAGTGTATTTTAGTCAAGGTAAACATTGCCTTTGGATCTCTTCCCACTAACAAAGCAAGTAATTTTGTCATAAAAAGCAATCAGATTGATGAGGCACCAGTTGCCTTTAGTAAATCCAAGCTGTCTGTCCCCAGTTACCTTCTTGTCTGACAGGTCTGGAGTTCTCTTGATCTTCCATCTTGCCTTTTTTTAAACATTAACATAGCATTTGCCTCTTTCTTCTCTCTTTTTGTCCCCTGAGTCATCAGGAAGCCTTCCAATCTTTAAAATGTGGAACTTGTGAAAAAGTGTGTAGTCTTTACTGAACAATGTGCAATTTCAGCCAGAGTAACAGGGTGAATGTGTTATTTATAAACTCAAGCAATCTTCTAGGTGCAGAGTAACCATGTTCTCTATGCGATGAGGAGCTCACACGTGCTTAGATCAGATGTTCTGTGTAGTGAATATGTGGAATAGAATGTAAAGTGTATGAAGTTTTGGCATGAAGTTTTCCATTGTTACTTCCACTCTCTTTTGTTCTGCTTCTTGCATTTCAAGTACTCAGACGTTTTGTGAATCAACTGCAAGATCTTTTTGAGGTTTCAGTGTCATAATTAAGGATTTCATAACATCTAAAATGTCATGCTAGAAGCACCAACTCTAGAAGTGCTGAATTAAGGTAAAAAGATGGGGAATAGCAAGGATTTTCTGCCACAGCTAAAAATACACAAAAGAGAGATTCTTTTCTCTTCGATTTCAGTTTCATGTGGCATGACAATTGGTTTGATTTTTTTAAAATTTTTTTTAAGCTGGGCACTGCTGTAAATAGCAGATTTAGTTAATGCCATTAACTTGATAAGTTACTCTGTGTTCCAAATCCCTTCTAAATCCATGTATTTTAAGCTCTTTTGTACTTTCAAAGTTCTCAATAATTAGAGCACAATGCAATTACCAATAGACTCTAGTTATGGGCTATTTAAAAATAAACAATTGTTCTTGAATATTCATTTTGTTACTGTCTGGTACTGATAAAAAACACCAAATCCACACCCAAAAAACCCTAACTACAATCATGATTTGGATTAGTTGTCAGGCAATTATGTATTTAAGTAATTAAAACTATCATCCATTACATTGAATACTCTAAAAATTTTCACATAATTGGTGTCAGTCTAGTCCAGAGAGTAGGTTTTGTCTCCAATGGAAAAGAATATTATTCCCAGATTTGAAAATCAAATGTCTGTGTTTTAGTGCATCCTCTTCTTCCCTCAGCACTGCTTCCCCACACCCCCAAGCGAGTATTCAAATCCTAAGTGGCTTGAAACTAAATACTGTGCTTTTAACAAATGTGACAGAGTCTAGAAAAGCATTTTCAGATCGTGCTTCCCAGATCCCGTCCCTGTGTAATATTAGGGAGAGCACAATGTTACTGTTTTAATGAAAACACTAGCAGTGGTGAACAAGAATTTGCATAAACAAATGAAAGAAGCTGGGTTGAATGTCAGAATATAAATGCAACTTTTTACCAAGAAATCAATTTCTTCTTTGTATTCATTGGAAACACTTCACAAGTAGAAAGATGCTCTATGCCAGTTGCAAACCAAAAAACATAGACAGCAAATTTAGTCTTACAGGTGTTGTATTGAGCTGTAAGATACTGATGCTGTTCTGTCCATGTTTAGGAATGCAGCCTAGGGTTGGACCCACATTTATGTTGACTTTTCAGAGGATATGCACTCAAAAGGCTTTTTTAAATCGGTTTTGCTGATATGCTGTCTCTTTGTATACCTTGCCTAAGGACACCCACTTTTCTGGGTTTGTGCTGATTTAATCATGGTCTATGTCTAAACACAGAATCCAAACTCAAGTGAATAAAGAAACCATCAAGGGTGTGAAGTTCTGCAGAGAATGGTGCAGGTGGTAGCACAGTGTCCCTGTAACTAGTACCTACCTTCAGTTACTTGCTTTTATTACTTTGTTTCAAAAATAAATAAAAACATAGAAATTTAACCAAACCGTGGGAACTGTTTGCTAGTGAGGAGATGGTTGTTGAAGATGTAAATAGAATTATGAAGGTTTTCTGTAGCTTTTGATTCCTGTGAAGGACCAAAAATAAATTCATTGACATTTCCCCTACTTTATATTAAAACTCAGTAGGAACTTTAATTTCCACCTGGCAGTGTTTGATGTTTGCGGGACAGATATATCTGAATACTTGGCTAATGTATTGAAAGCTAAGTGAAGCATGCTACAGCTGTACTACCAGCAAGAGTCCATCATTATTGTTTAATCAGTTTTCAATATGTTGTGTGTGAGTTAGTTTAACATGGCTCTTCATAACTTTGTTTAAAGTAACATGAAGGGACTGGTCTCCCTTTTAAATATGGCAGCGTGCAGATAACTTGGGGTTTTAGTTTCTTCTCTTTAAAAAACCATTAGTGGCAAAATAATCTTGCTATGGTGTCATAAACACATATCCCATTAGCATCTATATATTTATATATTTAAAACTGCTAATAGCTTACTATGTGATCATTATGGCTAATGCTCTTCAACAGTATCCATCTGATCTTTCGTTACCTCTTTCATAAACTCTAACAACCACTCAACCAAGTATCAGCCTCCATACACAAAAGTACATGAATTAAATTTAAATTTACATTTTCTAGTGTTTTTTCAAGGTGCTTCCTTTCCAAGCTTATCTATCCTGCATTCATTAGAGCTGTAGTATAGTTTAAACAGCCTGTAAGCAGCCCTTATCTCCAAGGAGTTTGAATGACTGAGTAATCTAACTGGACAGTTAAGGATTTTCTGTCTAAGATGACAGATGTTAATTTTAATAATCCTAGACTTCCCCCTTAATGTTTCAGAGAGTTTTTAGCAGAGGCCAGCCTTTTTTTCCCCCTCCACTAAGAATAACACTACACCTGCTGACCCTTAGGACAAGGAGTTATCTAGCTTGAAAAAAATGTGATGGTAGCCTAAATGTGGAGAGATCATTTCACACAAGGACTTTTGCTTTTAATGGCAGATCTTCCGTACTGTATGATCAGTGTCCTGCTTGATCAAAAATCTTTTTCAAATTCCCAAAGTTAAATCTTAAACACAAAAAATTAACAAATCACACACCGTGGTTTATTTGCAAGATAGACTTGAAGGCTTTTGTAGACTGGTTACTGCTGTGAGACACAAGATCCATAACTAACATGTTCTTAAGGACAGGAGCTACATTCATTTGTAGTCACTATAAATTTATATTAATCTGCCTAAAGAAAAGTAGCTTCATTTTCTTCAGCCTGAGTAGCACAAAAAAGTACTACTGAGAACATTAGGTAGTTATAAGATTGATATTCCGTGGGATTTTTTTTAGTATGAAATTCATTTCAATAGATTCCAGATTGCAGCCTCATATTCCTGGACTCTAGAATAATCAGGTAAAAATTCACACTTCATTTCCATGCAGGCAACAGTACATGGACAGTTGCCTCTTAGGACAACACAGGTACAAGGGTACTCACCCTTGCCATTCACCCCCTTTTTCTGGTCATAGACTTCATGATAGTGTTGGGTGAAAATTTCTTGCAGGCAGTTGCTTTTAAAAAACCCCAAACAAATCCAAACCAAAGAAACCTAGCAAAACATTGGACTATAATTACACTCAAAATCGAGTTTATCCAAAAATGGGATACCCTAGCAGTATATTAATTCAGAAAGATTCTCTGATTCTGAACCATACTTGTTCTGTTCATTCAGGAGCTGGAGTCATCAGTCCTTATGAGTCCTTTCCAACTCAGTATATTCTATGATTCAGCAATGTCTTCATGCTGTTTTTCTAGTTATACTGGATACTATTGGCCCAACTCATCCATTTCAGCCAGTCAAACTTCAAACACAGAAATCTCAGGATTTGGAAGATGAACTTGATTTGTAAATTGGTTGAATTCAGATTTTTTTGTTCATGCTTTCAGAAAATACCCAGAAGGAGTCTAGGCCCTGAGTGTGTAACTGTATAAAATGAGTTAACTTGATTTAAAATATGAAAGGATAATGGAGAAATTGTGATATCCATATGCAATAAATTTTTCTCCAAGTACAAACCTAAATATAGGGACCTGGCCTGCACATAAATATTGTTGGCTTTCATGCTCCAAATATATTATCATTTATGTCAGGAGGATCTAAGAGTTCATGTGTAACACTATATATCCTTCTGACAGTTTTTTTTAACATTCATTTTACATTTCCATTTTTAATGTTCATTTTACATTTCATTTAGTTCCAAGCCTAAAATTGTTTTTATGGAGATATCCTTATTAGCTATATGGAGTAATGAACAAGAGGTGGGCATATGATCCAATTTTACACCTGTGGGCTTTAGCAGCACTAAGGATCATAAATGTTAGGAGCAAAAAGTTTTCTCTACTATGTCTTAACCTTGGCGTTCAATGAGTGGAAACGTGAGTAATATATCACATAGTTTCCTTCAACCTTGTACCTTTTTCAAACCCAGAGCTGAAATGACACTTTTTTCATATCAAGTTGTTCTACTACAAATGGAACTAATTTGATTGCAATTTTTATTTACTTCGGAGAAGGAGGTTGCACTTCTTAATCGTATATAGTAAAAACTCATTAGCTAAGAATGAGGTTTTAGCTGAAGATGAATTAGCTAAGAATCTGCCTTTATTCTATCACTGAGAAAGAAAATACACTTACAGGTGTGAGAGCCACCATGAACATGTTCTAACTCCTCATTTCTTCTCTAATTACATCTTGATTGTGGGGTAAATTCTCTAAGCTGCATTGGAAGGAGAATCATTGTGTTTTTATCCTCTCTGTGGGGAATTCATTCCACTTGTTTACTGATGTGTGTGGCAGACTGAATAAAATGATTCCTAATTAGCATATATGAAATAATCATTGGTCTATCTGGAGTCATAATTAATGCATTAGGAAGAATTTACTGAGTGTCAAGGAGAAAGGCATTAGCATAAATGAGCTTATTTTAGATGGGCTGCAATTGAGAGACTACTTTCTGGTAAGAATGTTTACCAAAATTAAGCAATAATAACATCTCAATTTACTGAGAACCATTAGCGTGCATGATCTGAACTATTAACTCCTACAAAGAAGCTCTGGCTCTGCTTTGAACACTTTGCTAGCCAAAAGGTGATGTTGGCATCCTAATAAAGTCACAGCAGCACCTAAGGGATGGAGAGCCAAGACAGGTTTTGGGTGTGCAGAGATGCTTTCTTTAACATGTTTATGGACCTTAAGAAAAACAGATGTTGCAGAATCTTATTGTCCTGTCTGGTAACTCCGAGACCTTTTTGATTATAGCATGTTCCTGCTTAGAGTATAACCTGTAGACAGTACTGAAAGAAGTATTATCCCTCCACAGGCAAATACGTTTATATAACTTTAATTCCTACATTGATGCTCTGTGAGTAGGGAAGTGACAAAGTGTGATACAAGCTTTAACTATTTTCATTCCTGTTTTCCTTAGTCATGCCAGTCAGCAGGCATCTGATAGCTTGAAAGTAGATTTTAATCTTTAGAGGACTGTGTACATTGAAGAATTAAAGCTTTTCCCAGAGAAGAGCTGAGATTCAGGAGGCTTGAAAATAGGCTTAGTATTGTAGGACTTAAGCTTATAGGATTTATATCTAATATCTCTTAGCGTAGTCATCATTATACTTGATGTTGAAAAGATGTGACTGGAGATGCAGAGCCTGGCAGCAGGTCTGTAAACCATTGGGTTTGGCTTAGTGTTAACCATGTAGAACTGATTGAAAAGTCTTAAACCAAATTTATCTGACTCCAGTGACGGTCACTTTAGTCAAACTAGTGTCAGGTTAGTAGAATTGTGGAGGCTTTGGGCAGTGAAGGATGTCCCTGCCCATGGCAGGGTAGTTGACACTAGATGATCTTTACAGTTCCTTCTACTCCAAACTGTTCTAGGATTCTGTAAGTATAAATTTAAAGTAACCCACCAAATTAATGTAAGATTTTCTAAGCATATTCACAACTACTGTCATCAATTCACAGAAGGCAACAGTCCAGTTGATCTCTCTTTCATTGTCCCCATGTTCTGAACCGTTTTCCTTTATCAACAAAGTACAAATCCTTGTTACATATTTTAAATCTTTGTGGTGGTTTTTGCTTCATATTCTTTGCCGTTGTTGCCTTAGAGAAACGACTCACGTCCCGAGTATATTGGCAAGGCTGCCAACACACCTAACCATACATATATAGAAAGCATAGTGTTTTTACAGCTAAATAAGAACAGGTAAGCACTGTGTTGGTTATAATAATATTTGAGCCTCATCAAGTGGTGTGCAAGGTGACTGATAATGTCGGAAAATGCCTCTCTTGGTTGATGCAGTCTCTGTTATTATCGTCAAAATACTCAGTATGTTGATTCATTGTGGTATTAACTTTTGAAAATGACTTGAAAAATGGCATGATTGAGGAAGACACAGGAGAGGAAGAAAGCAGTCTTTGTAATGTGCCACGGTTCAGATGAATGCTGCCATTCAGATTAGTGAACAAATCAGTACAAAGTGTAAGAAACAAAAGGCAGGAAAACTGTCAGATTCACAGTACTGGTAAAGAAAACCTATTTAGGCTTTCTCACTGCCACCTTTATTGCCTTCATAGACATAACATATTTAGCAATAACACCCTTCCCTGACCTTTTTTGTAATCAAGTTGTGAGTCTATACTGGGGAAAAGTGATTGTGAGATTCCATTCTGTTTGTGCCCTTCTGGAGGAGAGACTGTATCTACCTACGTGGCAGAAGCTCCATTTCCAGAATTACATGCAGGCTGTTGTAACAGGTGCTGCTAAAAACCATCATCTACAGTGCTGACATTCTGGCCCAGTGATAAATCTTGTAACAAAATAAGGCAATTTCCCCCAGAAAGGTCAAAGTCAAAGGAATCAATTAACCTAGCACCAGCTTAAGGAGGAACGTTGGTGTGTTGGAATAAAGAATTTTCTTCATTTTTCTTTTGCCCTTCTCTATAAGTTTATTATTATTGCTTCTGCAAAGTAAAATAAGGAGGACAAATGGAAAGAAATGATTAGGCTTGATCCTGCTCATCTCTGCAAGTGTTAGGGCATGGAAACTCAAGGGACTATATTTCTTCATATCAGTTGGTCTTAGCCCTGTTCTGCAACAGGGCCAACATGCCTGCCCATGTCTTTGTGATGGGTGGACACAACCTAACTCTAGACTCTTGGTGTGAAAATCAGAGTGCACTGTTGTACGTTGCTGGTTTGTACTGACTTTATTTTAATTGCATTTTTTCAGACACTGCTATTGCTGGGCATTTTCTTAATACTATTTCCTTCCTTTAATGTGTTCTGATGTATTATTCTGAGAATCTTTGACTTTGCTACCAGAAGCTGGGATACCAGGTGTGGAGAGTTATCCTCAAAAAAATGTAAGACTTTTACAATAAAATAACCCCAAAACATTTCATTCAGAGCACTGAAGATAAGTCTCCCCCAAGTGAGGCATGACATGGATTCTCTGTAAGATTTTCCTGTCCCGAGAGGAGCTTTAATAGATCTTGTCGTTACTGCTGTTCTGCATTCAGAATGATCCCTGTGTCCTCTCTGCACTGCACCTCTGACAACTAGAATGAGACCCCCCTCCTTTTGGTGATGAGAACTTCGAGGCTTTGGTAATTCTGCTCATCTCTGCTCTCTCCTCACCCCAGCTGATCAGGATAAGATGTCACACAAAAGGCAGGAAACTTTTAAGTTCAGAGAGAAGTAGGACATGTTTTTTTTAGTCTGTGTGTGAAAGAGGTGGTGAATGAAGGATTCTTGGTGGGGTGAATAAGGGAGCAGCCACGCAGGCAGCCACAAACCTCTGTCTGTCAGATACAAAGCAAGTAACTACCTTTCCAAACAGTGCCTGAACTTACTCCTGGCATGGAGTCAACTCCAATGAGCACCCTCTTGCAGTCCTAGGCCCTGGTGATGGTATCTCAAAGATGTATGTATTTCTGCTAATCTGACTTCAAACCTCAGCATTCTCATTTGATTTCACATTCGCTGCATAATTGCAATATAAGAATGAAAATGCTTTTTATAATGTAATTCATAAAGCAGCTTATGGCCTTGCATAATTAAAATGGCTAAATGGAAACAGCTCACTGCACTTTGAAATGCATACTAAGCTAACCAGAAGTTTATCAGTGAGTGTAGTTTCTGTGAGACTCTGGGAACTTTGCAAATGTTTGATAATGGTGCAAACTAAATTACTCCAGGAGGTGCCTAAAATTAGCAGTAATTATTACATGACAATTGTATCACTATATCACCATAAACGGCATATTAGATCTGGTAAGAAGCCTTTCAGTTTATAAGCAAATTGGATTGGTTCTGTGTTTTGTTCTCTGGCTCACAACTGCTTTTAGCTGTATGCATGTGATCCTGTACTTCCAGGCTGTTTGTTCTTGGCTGGGTTTTTGATGTTTTGTCTTTTTTAAAAGAAATTCAGCAGTGTTTGGACTCAGATACCTTATTTTTACCATATATGCAGGTGATGTGAGAAAATTTGCATGATTGACCAAAGCTTCCTCCAGCCCATCAAATTCACCTCTCTCCTACCTAGCTGGAAAGATAGAGAAGACACAGAAGCTTTGCTGCTGTGACTAATTAATTAGAATCTATGTAGAAGTCTGAGAACTAAAACTTATCAGCATACTTACCATGAGCCAGTTAGACTCTTGTCTTAAAGTGTCAGTCTTCGGAGCATATTTTCAATGTGCAATGCAGTATTAATTAACACAATTAAATGTGTAATTAATCACTTAATTATTTTTCCTACTCCCAATATGAAACTGGAGAAGCTGGTGCATTGACTTAGTCAAGTTGCACTGTACCTGGAAATAAAGACCTGCTGTTTCTCAGCCCGGGATTCCTGAGATGCTATATGCCATTTTTCTCTTTCCTCTTCCCAACAAGACACCACCCAGCATCTCCTATAGCTTTATACATGACTCGGGTTAGACAGCGTCAGAGAACAGAGTTCTTCATGGTCTGCCACCACCTCGGGGCTCTCTCTCCATGAGGTTAGCCAGCCTGCTCAGCAGCTATCAACAGCATTTTCCCATCTCTGGGTCACCACTTTGGTTTTTGCAGGCAGCTGCATTAGTCTTTTTTGAGACATGAAGATTCACAGAGCAGCTGTACTGTTAAGTCCCGAATAGTCTGATTCTGAACACAAAGATTGGGGGTGGGGGGGTGGGGGTGGAAATTAAGCCCATTTTCATGGAAATGAGAGGTTTTGCTCTTGGAAAATAAATAAATGGTGTACTCCCCCCCCCTCCCTCCCCCCCTCAGTATGCTGTCACAATTCATGAACATTCTTCTTCTGTCACCCTCCCAGTTAATGGACTCTAATTATCATGCATATGAGGGATATGAACTTCCAGAAAAAATGGGTGTATACTGCCAATAAAAAAACTCCACTGCTTTCAGTGAGTGCTGGGCATGTGTCACCTCCCCCCATCATTAATTTTCAAGCACTGAGATTGCAGTAATTTCTGCTTCTAAGTAGCATGTTGATGTGTTTATTACTCCACAGTTGAATTCAGGGCTGTTTCTCATATCTTTTTGCAGAGCTCATCACCACCTCAGTGGCTGTACACTAACAATGCTGAGGCCCTGTCCAAGACCCACAGAAGCTGCTGCCTGAAGAATTGTTGAAATCAACTTGCTGTTCAAACAAACTTTCTCTGGCACTAATTCCTGAAGCAGTCAGTCTTTCAGACCTTACTGTGAGTGCTGTATCATGGCATTTGAGCTTCATATTAAGAACGTTTAAAGATGATTCAGTGATTTCTGATTATGCTTTAACAGCCCATTCTTTGGGAAATACTGCAATCATGTCCCTGGCTGTCTGAGAGCTCCCAGTGTTCTCATAAATGTGGGAGAGATGCTGATCCTAAAAAACAATGTGGTGAGGCAGTGAGAAGAGGGATTGTGCCATCTCCCTTATAACCCTTCATTGATTTCCCAACTATTTGATGCATCATCTGTGTTCATTTCCCAGTAAGCGTTAGCCACTTCTGAGCCAGCATGGATTCTGTGCAGGCCTCGGGTGTGCAGGACTTTGTAATTGCTGCAATGCTACATTGCCTTCTGCTAGAGTCTTTCTGTTGCAGAGTTCTCTCTGCTGGTGTTGGCAGAAGGACCTGGCCTAGCTCCATTGCTACCATATGGCAATTGGTTGATACACAGATGCCTCTTAGTCCGTGCTGCAATAGGATGTCCGACTCCTCCATCAATTTTCCACATTAGCACATACTGAAAATTTGCTTGAAAACATTGACTCTGAAGGATGCCTACCCTTGATTTGCAGGGGCTGGTCTTAAGTCCAGACTGCTCTGGGGAGATCCAAGGGCCCTCCAAAGCAGGGTACCTCTGTGGATGGCAGAACGGGGTCTGTGCTCTTGGCAGCCCAGGCAGCTGCTTGCCTCTGCCATCAGAGCAGGCAGAGTGCAGGCTGTTCCCGAGGCACCCATCAAGATGGCCATCAGGCAGATCGCAGAGCATGTTGTGCCCATGAACAGACCTTGAGCTTTTCCTAGCTGTAGCCATTGATTTCCAAGGGGATGTAGTGACCCTGCACTTCTTTGTTAACATCAAAACAAAAAGAGCTAAGGTCTGCAACTGAGAAATCTGAAAGGAAACCTAAGCATCACATTAGGTTTTAGAAGAAACTTCATGCTGTGGCTTTCATTGGGATTTTATTGGAGTTTGAATTGCTAGTAAAAGAACAATGGCAGGATGGGAAGTGGAGTCAGGCATTGGAGCTGGAGCACAGTTCTCTCAAATGAATTTTATTGCTAGATGTTCAAACAGGACTTATCTGAAAAGTACCAGAAGATCGTTACCATTCACAGATTGTTGATAGCATCTTGGGTTTAGAGACTGATTCTGAATGATCCTTCCCAAGTAAATTGCACAGAACTTATCTTACTGCTCCAGAAGACTAAAGGACAGAGGCAGCTCTGCCAGGACTTGAACCAGAGTTTTGCAGGGGACCAGGTAATGCGGTCACAGGGCTGATGCAGTCACAAGCCACATTGACATTGTTCAGTACTGTACACCTCTCTGGATGGTTTTAGGGGGACAAAGCTATTTCAGTGGTAAAGGAGGGGATGGGAGGTCTTTTAAAGCAGTATATCCCATCTAGATGCTTGTCTGTTTTTAACCTTTCCAGCTACAGCAGGGAATATTAGATGTTTACTATTTTTGCCCATTATGATTACACATTCCCATTCTGGGATTCTCTATACACACGAATGAAAAATTACTGTGCTCTCAGTTTTAAAAAGCTGAAAAAAATACAATAATGCTTTGGATCATATGTAAGCCAAATTAAATATATCTACTTTTACAATACATAATAACCTTTGAAAGAAAAAGATTCTATGAAGTTGCTCTGAGTGGCTCGTACAGTGTAACTGTTCCTATTCAGGCAGTTCTGTCCTGAGAGCGGTGCTGCAGTGTTACCTCACCACACCTGCAATGAACTCGGGAGTCTCTGTAAGAAGCTATTTAGCAAGCAAGGAGTGCTGTGAGCCTGGAGATGAGAGACGATGGGAATTAATAGTGGGAAATTCTGATTTCTGTTACTGTCCCAGCTTGCCATTGTAGGCACTCGCCCTGCCTGCTTACCCCACTTCCCCAGGTTTCCCTAAGCAATAGGTTTGGGGCCCTGGAAGTTGAGGAGGAGGGTAAGTGAAGAGATGAAGGCAGCCCCTCCGCCTCAGAGGAAGTGTGTGCTTACAGTGAGGCGATCGACCGCACGCCTCGAGACTCCCTCTGTTAGGAAAGAGAGAAGGGTAGTTGTGGTGGGAGATTCCCTCCTCAGGGGGCTGGAGGGCCCCATATGCAGACCTGACCCTACACGCAGGGAGGTGTGCTGCCTCCCTGGAGCCCAGGTCAGAGACATCACCAGAAGGCTCCCAGGGCTGGGGAGATGCTCTTACTACTACCCATTATTGATAGTTCAAGCAGGCAGGGATGCAATCATGAAGTGTAGCCTGTGAGCTATCAAAAGGGACTTCCGGGACCTGGGGCGCTTTGTATGGGGAGCCCAAATAATATTCTTGTCTATCCCTACTAGTGGGATAAGGGGTTTGGATCAGGTTAGGAGAACCCAGGAGTTGAATGAGTGGCTGAAAGGCTGGTGCTGGCATAGGAACTTTGGGGTTTTTGACCAAGGGGAGGTGTACTCTGCTCCTGGCGTGATGACTGTTGATGGGGCTCCCCTGTCCCCAAGGGGAAAGTGTACCTTACCCAGGAGATGGCAGGGCTCATTGGGCAAGCTTTAAACTAGTTAGGCAGGGGGATATTATGAAGGCTGCTGGGGTCAGGCAAATGCTTTAGGAGACACGACTAGAGCTGATGGTGGAAGAAGGTAAAGGCCAACGGCACAGTGACGGACTTGAGGATGTTGTTCCGCATGATAGTAGGGAAAATACTATGGATTGCTCTGAGGACTCCTCAGTGGACCCACCATTGCCCATCCCCTGTCGGAAATCTCCATGTGACCTGTTGAGGATACCTGCATCTGCTGCCCCCCTAAAGTGTCTATATACGAATGCACGTAGCATGGGTAATAAAGAGAAAGAGTTAGAGATCTTTGTGCAGTCACAGGGCCACTATCTCATTGCAACCACAGAGACGTGGTGGGACAGCCTGGATGACTGGCACACTGTCATGGATGGCTATGTGCTTTTTAGGAAAGATAGACTGGAGTGGTGAGGTGGACGAGTTGCTCTATATGTGAGAGAGCTTCTAGAATGTATTGAACTCCACCTGGGGGAGGTTGATCCATCAGTTGAGTGCTTGTGGGTAAGAATCAAGGGGTAGGCTAGTGTGTGTGACACTGTTGTGGGTGTGTACTGATCAGGAGTGAGTTGATAGTGCATTCTACAAGCAGCTAGAAGTAGCCTCAAGATCCCAGGCGCTGGTCCTTATGGGGGACTTCAATTATCCAGATATTTGCTGGGCAAGCAACAGGGCCAGTCATATGCAGTCTAGACAATTTCTGCAGTATGTTGAAGACAATTTCCTGCTACAGATGGTGCAGGAACCTACAAGGGGAGGGCAGGTACTGGACCTTGTTTTTACCAACAAGGATGGGCTCGTTAGGGAAGTGAAGGTCGGGGGCAGCTTGGGACAAAGTGACCATGAAATGGTAGAGTTCAAGATCCTGAGTGGAAGAAGCAAGCCAAAAAGTAGGATAGCTACCCTGAATTTTAGAAGAGCAAACTTTGATCTCTTTTGCAACCTAATAGGAGCTGTCCCTTGGGCTATGCTGTTAGAAGGTAAGGGAGCCTGTGAGAGCTGGGTAGCATTTAAACAGCGCTTCTTCCAAGCACAGGACCGGTGCATCCCTTGGAGCAAGAAATGAGGAAAGAGTGGTAGAAGACCTGTGTGGATGAGCAGGGAACTAATGAGTAAACTCAAAGGGAAGCAGAAGGTCTATGAACTGTGGAAAAAGGGTCTGAGCACCTGGGAAGAATATAGGAATGTTGTCAGGGCCTGTAGGGACGCGACGAGGAAGGCTAAAGCCCACTTGGAATTGAAACTGGCAAGGGACATAAAGGATAATAAAAAAGGGGTTTTTTGATATGTGGATAGTAAGAGGATGAACAGGGATAATGTGGGTCCCCTGCTCAACAAGATGGGTGTCCTGGTAACAGGGGATGCTGAGAAGGTGGAGATACTGAATGCCACCTTTGCTTCAGTCTTCACTTCAAAGGCCCCTCAGGACCCACAGACACTGGAAGAAAGTAATAGAGTTTGGGAAGTGAAGAGCTTCCCTCTGGTTGAGGTGGGGGTGGTCCAGGAGCGGCTCAAAGGGATTAACACACACAAATCCATGGGCCCGGATGGGATGCATCCATGTGTGCTGAGGGAGCTGGTGGAAGTGATTGCTGAGCCGCTCTCTATCATCTTCGACAGGTCTTGGAGGACAGCAGAAGTGCCTGAGGACGGGAGGAGACCCAATGTCACTCTGGTCTTTAAAAAGGGCAAAAAGGATGATTCCAGCAACTATAGGGCAGTCAGCCTCACTTCTGTCCCTGGAACGGTGATGGAACAGCTTGTTCTGGATGCCATCTCCAAGCAATTGGAAGAGAAGAAGGTCATGAGGAGTAGTCAGCATGGATTCACCAAGGGCAGATCTTGCTCGACCAGTCTCATAGCCTTCTATGATCTCATGACAGGCTGGGTAGATGGAGGGAGAGCAGTGGAGGTCATCTACCTTGACTTCAGCAAGGCTTTTAATACTGTCTTCCATGACATCCTGATAGCAAAGCTGAGAGAGCACGGGACAGATGAGTGGACAGTGAGGTGGGTTGAGAACTGGCTGTCAGGCTGAGCTCAGAGGGTGGTGATCAGTGGAGCAGAATCTGACTGGAGACCTGTAACTAACGGTGTTCCCCAGGGCTCGGTGTTGCATCCAGTCTGGTTTAGCATAGGATGGGAATGGTTGGACTTGGTGATCTTCAAAGGTCTTTTCCAACCTTGTGATTCTGTGATTCAGTCCTGTTTAATATGTTCATCAATGACCTTGATGAGGGAATAGCATCCACCCTCAGCAAGTGCCGATGACACAAAGCTGGGAGGAGTGGCTGACAGGCAGGAACACTGCGCTGCCATCCAGCGAGACCTGGACAGGCTGGAGAGCTGGGCAGGGAGAAACCAGATGAGGTTCAACAAAAGCAAGTGCAGAGTCTTGCTCCTGGGAAGGAATAACTGCTGGAATCAGTACAGGCTGGGGGATGACCTACTGGAGAGGAGCTCTGTGGAGAAGGACCTGGGGGTCCTGGTTGATGACAGGTTGGCCATGAGCCAGCAGTGTGCCCTGGGGGCTAAGAGAGCCAATGGGATCCTGGGGTGCATCAGGAGGAGTGTGGCCAGCAGGTCAAAGGAGCTGATCCTCTCCCTCTGCTCTGCCCTGGTCAGGCCCCACCTGGAGTACTGTGTCCAATTCTGGGCTTCCTGGTATAAAAAAGACAGGGATCTCCTGGAGAGAGTCCAGAGGAGGGACGCAGATATGATTAAGGGCCTGGAGCATCTCCCCTATGAGGAAAGGCTGAGTGAGCTGGGACTGTTCAGCCTAGAAAAAAGAAGACTAAGGGGGGACCTAATTAATGTTTATAAATATCTTAAGTATGGGATGCAGGGGGAAATGGCCAGCCCCTTTTCAGTGGTCTGTGGAGACAGGACAAGGGTCAATGGCCTCAAGTTGGAGCACAGGAAGTTCTGCACCAGCATGGGGAAGAACTTTTTCACAGTGAGGGTGACAGAGCACTAGAATAGGCTGCCCAGAGGGATGTGGAGTCTCCTTCTCTGGAGAGATTCCAGCCCCATCTGGACACTTATCTGTGCAATATGAGCTAGGGAGCTGCTTTGGCAGAGGGGTTGGACCTGATGATCTCTCAAGGTCCCTTCCAACCACTACGATACTATGATCATTCCCACACAGTTAATGAGAGTCAGGTGGTGCTCAGGATGGCTGAAAAATTCTCTGTAATTTCTCTTCTGTTTAGAATGAACTAATTTTGGGGATTTCTGGAAAAATGGGATTTTGAAGTGAGAACCAGCAAAGAACCAGTAGAACAATCATCTTTGTGTACCTTCTTGTAACCCTAGAAACCAGTAAACTATTTTTACCTGACTCTAGGATTACATAATTCAGTTATTTTGCAATACTTTTATGATAGCAAACTTTATCCTTTGCTCATAATGTGGAAAATATTAATAAGGTCTCAAGGTGGTTAAATAAATCACATTTTTGTAGCTTTGGGGAATGCAGGATGGAAATGTGTTCGACTTCTGTCCTCTCCCCTTGAGTAGCCTCTCCACTTCCTCACCTTCTCCCTCACCCCCAGTGCCACAAGTCTCCAGGAGACAAGGCTTGGGACTTTGGAAATATTCCTGGCATCCTTCTAAAGTCAGTGTTACTGGATATCTTATTGCATACAAGAAGTATGACCCCACAATGTTGTTTCCACAATAAAATTAGTCTCCTTGCATTTCACATATCAGGACAATTCACTTTGTCTTCCCCCTCTAAGAATCAGATTGCACAACAGGCTGATGAAAATGCTGAATGGAAGAAAGGAGGATTAGTAGTCTAAAACAACTGATGACATGTGAAACGTGAGGCTTTTGAGTGGTGAGGTCTTCTGCACAGTGTGTTATGAAGTTTGGGAGATGGGTGAAGAAAGATGAGAAAAGCAGATTTGTAAAGAAATTATTGCACAGATTATATGAAACATAAATATCATCTAAACCAAATCCAAATTTGGAGAATGGTTTAAAACACCATCTCCTCCATAGAACTTGGATGGTTTGTATTTTAATGTGAAGTATTGCTTAGCTGGCCTCTTTAGAGCTTACTTATATGAGCAATATGTATTAGCCCAAAATGAAAACTTTTCTGCCTTGTTCCTCTGTGGTTTGGAGAGAGTGGGAATTAGTTTTTCTTTTCATTTTTATTTTCAGAAAGTTGTCTAAATCTGAGTAGTGAGAACAAGGGGATCTGAACCCCGTCCTTGATTTTGCCATTGATGTGTTGTGCTACTTTGAAAACTTGCTCTATTCTGTGCCTATTTTGCCGTTAAGAGGGGGTTCAGTGTTTCTGTACTGCATAATACAGATGGGGATGCTTTATTAACGTTTACTGGCACCTTGTGATTTTTGGGTAGAATGCTGTATTCGGACACAAAATATTACTTCTTTACAATTATTATTTCCATGCCAAAACTCTACCAAAAGGCTTTACAAAACCACATCAGTGTTGTTGGCCCAGCTGTAGTTAGCACTGTGCATCGCCGTAGAGAAAAAATTGCACATCTTGTTCTTCCTCCTCCAGAACTCCTGATAAACATTTCAAATGGCAGCGGCGTAATTATCTTTGATTAGTGACTGTGCTAACTTTAAAATAAAAAAAAAAAGTAAAGTAGATGTTGATTACCAGGCACTGATGTAGTGCTTTCATGCACAGCTATAATTCTACTCATGAATATACATTAATCTTATGCATCGCTTGGTATCTTTATCCACAATCAAAAGACACCAACCAGTGCGGCTCCATTCTGGTTTATGAAACGTAAAGGAAGCACAGCGATGGCCGTTGTGCAGGATATTTCTGGGTGACAGAAAAATCCTTAAATGACTTTTGAGCTTTGCTGTTGGAAAATAAACTCTGCATTTTTTCCCCCAATAAAAAGGTTTTGAATAGACTGTGGCAGAGGAGGCAACACCCAGAGTAACAGAGAGATGAGAGCGCAAGCAAATGTGAAAGCTGAGGCTTGAAGCAGCAAGGCTGGGAAATTGTGAGATGAGGGAACGAAGTACTGCATTCCTGCACATGTAGTACGTGAATGCTTAGCAGAAGAAGATCTCCTAGAATAATCTGGGGGGAGAGGGGAAAACCATGACAGGTGGAAAGCTGTACAAAAAAAGGGCTTGGGTAAGGACTTTAATCATGTAATGCTGATATATCTGTTAGCAGCAGCTGAGCTAATTGTCTGCATTCCTTTACAGTCAGAGGAGAGAAAAAGCTGCTTATGGAGCATGATTCATTTCTTCTTGGAGTGAATACGTGAATACAGGCAGATGAGTTCAGCTCCAGAATAGCTCGTTTCTCTCCACTGACTCTCATGTGAGTTTATTTGACTGGCAAAAATGCTTCTGGCTACAACTGGGGATATCTAAGATAAAAGGAATCTCCCTTCCAGGGTACTCCCCAGCTCCAACTCTATTACTGTGGTCATTTTGAAGTTAAAAAATAGCAATGAAAAGCTGCAATTAAAATCAGTGCGTTTCAAATAAAACCTTGAGTGACAACAGGTTCTAGAGAGCTTCTGCTCTGCTGCTGTCTTGTAACACAGCACTGTGCAGGCTGGAACCCTGGGCTTGAAATCACATATGCTCCTGCTTAATTCCAGATCAGATAATTGTTGCATCCAGTGTGGTGGGGTTCCCAAGGGACATGAGTACTGCAGGGCTCAAAAACCCAGAAGGGCTTGTTGCTATAGTAGCCTCCTGGGGAGCATTTGCTCCTTTGGTTGCTTTCTGGCACATCTCAGTCTTGTGCTGTTTCAAAGTTGGGTTTTTTTCTGTGTTAGGCTATCTCATGTTTCATTCAACCTGTCAGATCTCCATAATCAATTTTTTAAATATCAGTTTTCTCATGCAGTGTGTTAGGGTTATCTAAATGTTTGAATCTAATTGGAAAGGTGCTGCTTTTTGTTTTGCCTTTTATTTTTCTCTCCTTCAAACAGTCACAGAAGCGAAGAGCAAGAGCTCAGTGAAAAGCAATCTGGGAAGAGTATAGTCAGCAGATTAAGGGGTCTGTTCTGAGTCCTCATTTTCCACTGTCGTTATTCTGACTGATCTTTGGCAATGCAAGGCAGGCATGTGGGCTGTATTTCCAACCCAAATTGTCTCAACAGCCGCGCAGCAGACTCTTAAGATGGCAATTGATTGTAGCACTGTACAACTTAAACATGCCTGTGAAGTGCAGTAACTGTGCGACTACTCCCCTGGGTTTTCTAAAACAGACCTCAAAGCTTCTTCACGTACATCTTGTGCTTTCCTGCAGAGCTAAATCTGACAAAATTCTCTCTTTGCAATTGTGATGCTTCTAGTTCTCATCCTTGCAGAGGGACAAAGACACAGAGGTTCTCTCCTTCAAAGGAGGATGCAGAAGGGTGTTTCCATTTCACAGTATTTGCTTCACCACACGATTCAGTCCCATCATGTTGTGTACAAGAAATTATCATTTCTATCACTCTGGAGGAGTAAAGCCAGCTGCCTCCTACTCTTTTCATATGGGTGTTCCTTGTACCTTTCACATTGAAGTGTAAAATGTCGTGTTGTTGCTTCTCCAAAAGCTACTGTAAGTAACTCATTGGTAGAGGGCAGGGAAAATACGGTTTCAAAGCAAGTTCTGCTGGCTTGTTTGTGACAATGAAGATGAAAGGTATTCACAAGAGCAGCAGTGTGATTTCCTCTGCTGGCGTGATTTGGTGCCATGCTTTTAAGTGGACTTGGTGTTTTGCAAAGAGAAATAAAATTGTTTTGTACTTGTCTGTAGAAAGGGCTGGACCAAGAAAATATTAAAGCAGGATGAGGAAACACAGTGGTTGGAAGGTTACTGGCTGCATGTGTTTAATCCGTCAAGAGAAGGTCAGAAAGCGCTTTGTTCTGATTTGTCTTTGAGTAATTTCAAGTCTATTTGATAACTCCGAGTGCAGTAGTAAGACTCCTATTTTAAGTTAATGCAAGATGAGTTTTAGGTTCTTATTCACAATTCTGCCTTCACAGCTCATGCCCATCACTACTAAAAGATTGAAGAAATGTACAAGAATGATTCATTCCTCAGAATGAAAGCCCACAATGAAAACCCAAGCCAGCAGGTCTGCAAGATGGTTTGAGCTTTGCCCAGCATACGAATTTATCTTTGAATTCAGCAAAATTGCCTTTTTTTTTTCCAGGTGACATCCAGGACACAGCTTTTCAAGGTCAGTGAACTGCTAAAGCTCATCCAGCTATTCTCCTCTTTAAACATTTTGGGCGATAGGAGGGAGCAAAGGGAAGCTGTTGCCTTTGTGATGTTCTCAGTTTGTTAAACTAGATTCACCATTGTATCTGGCCCCTTTTCAGACTTCTGCATTCTTCCCAGGCTTCCAATTTAAGCTGGTGACTGAAGGCAGCAAAATGATGGTTTTACAGCAATGACAAGAGAGCTAAATTCAGCTAGTTTTTCCTTTAAAATCATCCTCAATTCCCAAACTGGACTTAGGTTGGTCCTGAACCCAGCCTGAATAAGACTTGACCTTTTTGAGATTCTCATGGTGTGGGCTGGGCTGGTTTTCTCAGATTCATTGCATTATATGTGTAAAAAGAACAAGGTACAGGTGCTTTGTTGGAGTTACTGTTTCTGTGAATACACCTTTGAAATACTCCTCATCTGATTTAATATTCACATGGGCAGCATACTCCTTTGCCTGCAAAATGCAGTTGTACCCATGCAGCTAATCTGATTCCTAAATACCTTGTAAAACCAAGCAGAGTTTTTCTTCCTTCTTCTCATTAACTGAATTTGGATGCAATTGTTGATGTTTTCTACCTAGTGGCCACCTGCCTGTAATGATGGGGTTATGACACTGGCTCAGTTGGATTTAATATAATGCTTTACAGACAATGACTTTGAAATCAGGAACACAGTGAAAATAAAGAAGATTAAAACCAATTGGACTTCCTTTTTACCCTGGGTTGCCATTATAAAGCCTGATGTGCACGTTGCCAGGACTGACACAGAGCACTGGAAAGCCTGCCTTCGCTTCTGTAGGTGCAGAGGACTTTCGAGCTCAAAGGAAACGCTGCACGTTTGCACCGTTATCTCCTGGGGCTCCACAGAAAGAACTGCTTTTTTTGTATGCCAGAACCAGAAGGGAATTAGTGTCCTTTAGTTTACAGGATGCAAAGTTTTCTCCCGTAACAGTTAGTGGAAACAAAGGATGAAAATGTAAAAGCAAAGCTTGTGAGTTCATAAATCAGTTTTAAAGTGTATCAGCTGGCATGCTCAGTGTTAGCCCAAGAGTGTATATATATGGATTCAATTGGACTTGTAACATTGAACAAAGTCTGGTTATTTATGAGTGAGGGAGGCAAAACCCCTACCATAATTGCCCTTGCAAAATAAATGTGCTATTATTTGACTAACACTCATTTAGAGAAACCCTTCCTGAATAAGCAAGTAGAATATTCATACATGCAAATCTCTGTGTCTAATTGTGTTTGTGCGTGTAGTTACATACTGCAATTACTGTTCATTGCCGCTGTGCATGCATTTTTAAACATCTAACTTCATAAATTCCCGTCTCTGATCTTAGTGCCTCTCATACCTTTGTCTGAGCTGTGTGTCTGTGTCTATATATATCTATATAGACAGAATGACTTCCTACAACAGGTAGCACAGTCAGCTCAACCAGTTTCTCTTCAAGAAAGCACCATTTGGTAAATGAATAAACCAAGCTGCACATGGAAGTCACATAAAGAATGTTCACCTAAGGAAAGAGGAGAGATTGGATCATAAAGTTTCGGATGGGTGTTGGATGTAGCTGGGGTTTTTCCTTGACTAATATCAATTCATTAAGCTTCAGATGACCTTGAGTGACACCACACAAACGTATATGTTCAGACATATCATATGGGGATAAAAAACACCAAAAAACATTTTCCCTTTTAAAATTTAGGTCTTTTTTATTTACTCATCATGGAGTTCTAGGTAGTACACAACTAATAATCATGCCAAAAATTTATCTTTCCCCCCCCAAATTGAATTAATTAAACCAGATCACGTTAGAGTTACAGTTCCAGAACTGTACAGAATTACATTTGGAGTACAAAATAGAGAATAAAAATAAAAATACTACCTGGTAAGATACAGTAAGGCAGAGCACTCTTTAAAATGGTTTTTGTCAAGATAAGTTAAACTGCTGAAAATATATTTTAATTCCAGTACTTTAAGAAGTAATCAAGTCTGTAAATTAAAGGTGAAGGAGGAGTAAAGTGATTTGAAACCTGAAAGACTGCAAAGTTGCCAGCAACCAAAACGGTACATGGAATTCCTGACTGAAATAGGTTGCTAAAATCTGAAAAGCACAGACTCTGGGCAGGCCAAAACAATAAATGAAAAGTCTTTATGCCAAGTTGCAGCAGATGAAAATCATGTCACCAAAAACGTTCTTACTTCCTTTTTTACTATACTTCTCTTCTTAGTATATGCATGGCTATAATAACATATATAAGTACCAAGGTCTGTTAGTGTTTGTGAACTCTTAAAAGTTACCAATCCTTGTTCACAGAGCTATGGGAACAAAAACGTCCGTTTCTCTTAATGTTGTTTTTAGGATTAAAAATGGAAATTTTCAAGGGGAAAAAAAAAAGTTAATTTTTTGTCACCTACTGACTCCTGCTTTGTGACTGCAAGCCTGCAATTCAGGCTTTGACATTTCATATGATGCACTGAAACTTTTCATTTGCTTATGAACACGAGCACGCCAGTGGGGCTGTTAGGATCACAATGCTGAAATTCCTTGATGTCTTTCCAGAATCAAGTTACAAAGAACAGCCAAACAGATAATCAGTAGAGCTAGTTAGGGGAAGAATGTCTGTGACGTGCTTCATGGGACCAGGGCAAAACCAGCCAACATTATAAAATTACTGAAAAGACACCAGCAAGCAAACACTCTTTGATCCCTTTCCATTAGGATACATGTGATCTAGACCACCATAACCACCTGTGTTCACTTTCCTAAAGCTTGTTACCTTAAAATTGGGGTACGTGTTATAGTGTTCATCAAAATGTGTTATGATATATGAAATAAGTTTCAGAAATACATCTCTCTAGGCAGGAGTCCAAATCACTTCAAATAATCATCTTGAGTCTAGAAATGCAGTGTATAAGTCTTGGTGCATGGGAAACCACCCTGTCAGCATTCAGCAACACGCAGACCCCAATTACTAGAGAACCCCCTGTTGCCTCCTTTTGATGTACCCACACGAAGGAAACTGTATGACTGCAAAATTTTCCTGTAACCTCAGAATGCACAAAGCTCAACTGACATTTTAAAATGGCTAAATCTAAAACATAGACTCTCCAAAGCCTTCCCAGTGACTGGTTAAGCCTGCAGAGGCCTGCTTGTCCACTAACGAGGTTACCTCAGTACTCATCCCCCGAGCCAACACGTGAGTCTTTTCTTTAGTGAGCAGCATGGTGCTTAATCTCCAGCAGGATTCAGAAATTAAATTTTCCCTTCCCCATAACACCTGCAAAGACTGATCAAATGAATACTCTTAGAACACAAAGCCAGGTGAGATTTCATACCGAACACAGGGGAAAGGAAAAGGAAACGTGCTATATATTTCCCTTCTTTTTTTACTTACAACCTGGTGGTTATAGCTTCCACTCAGAGGATGAGAAACTGAGCTTCAAATCCTCCTATTGTTTGTTTAAAGCAGGAGTCTGCTTCTAGGAGCATGCGCTGGCATGGTCTGAGATAAAGTTCTTAAAATTTCTGCTATCAAAGCCTTCCTGCAGCCCTTTCCTTCTTAGGAGGTGAAGCTTAAACCCATCTCCTTAGGATTCCCTGCCAAGGGTTTAGATAATTGAGAGTACCAGCTTCTATGGATTAAAACAATTTTAGCGCTTATATTGGGAAGATTATGGTGGAGACAATAGCAGGGCCCTGAGGGTTAACTGCGGTGAAGCTGGACCGAGCACTTTCACACGGACATAGTCACTGAGATTGCTTTAGGCTCCATTGGTAAAAATTCAGTTAGTGTCTCAACAATTTTAACTACTACAACAGCTTGTAGCAGGAAATGCAGAAAAATGTTTCCAATATAAATTAGAGGTTGAAAGGAGGAGAACAAAATGTCAAATTAAACTACTTGGGGCACAGTGGCAAACTGTCTGTTCATGCATAAACTCTGTGTCTCGGTGGCTGATAGAATTTGGATGTCTTTGGCATGTGATCTCCTCCAAAGAGATGAAGCCGTCACAGTTGCCCAAGACCTGATGGTTAGTATATTCAACAATGAATAAGGTTTCATTTTAATCAGCAAATGATTTTTTGTCTGTTTATAATAGAATATCCGTTGTCACCCGGGTAGTAGTCACAAAAATATGATTATAACTTCCTTTCCACCCACATCCATTTACATGTGTTCAAGATATTATATGTGATAATTCACACATCTTTTAACCTTAGAGTCCATATTAACTTTGTACATTTTCTCTTGTGTATGTATTTTTTATTGGTTTAAAAACTTATAAGGAGAGAAAATATCTGGGTTTTTTAGGGCAAGACACCTTGTTCAATTTTTTTTGACTCTTTATATAACCATCCAGCTTTGGGCTGAGCAGTACAGGGAACGGCACCTAAATGTCTTCAGTTGCTTTATGTGTACCCAGTTGCTCAGTAAATCAGGTCCTGAAGAAATACAGACTCTCCAGAACTTAGCCAAGGAGATTTGACCTCTCCATTTATCCCTGTGTGATTTAGGGTTACTAGTACTTACCTAGTTCACATAACTGCCAAAATGCCTAATTAACAAACTCATCCCGTTAGCTCTTTCAGAAGCCTATGGTAACGTTCATTATTAGTCTAAGCCTTTTTTTTGCCTTCTGCTGCAGAAGACTGAAGTGTCCCAGTATGTTTTGGTGATCTCCTCTGATAAACTAGAGACAGCTATGGTGTTTATTCCCAGAGCTTGTTTGCTCTGGGAATCGGTAGGTAGGACTATACAGGGGTGTCTCTAATTCCACCAGCTGTGTGGGATGTCCCAAAGGATAATGTGAGATGGCTTAGTTTGCTACCCTGATAACTCATAACTCTACTATTTTTAAACAGGTCTAAGCAACTTTGTGTCTCATCTTTCTGTTATCTGAGCAGCTGTTTAAAAGAGAGCCTACAGAAAAGGCTACATGAATTAAAAAGGAGTATTTTTTTTTCCAGTGAACATTTTGTCACACCCAATGTAAACACTACCTCAGAATGCTGCTCTAGCTTTTATCACCAAATGGAAAAACTGCTCTGTTGGTGACTACTGTACTTGTTAGCCAGCTGCAATTAGTCCGCTCTAGAGGCCTGAAAGAGAAAAGGTGCTAACCAGTCATTTCTTGTCTGTAACCTGTGAGCCCGGCAAGGCTGTGAGGCCTGTAGCTCAGCACGGCTGGGCTGCCTAGGATAGACAGCAATTGCTGGGATAAACTTCTACCAGGAGTGTCCGTGCACTGCATGATACGCTGAAATCTAGTAATGGAGAACAACAGGTTTCTGGTTATTGCCACTCCTGTCTTGAATTCAAACTGGAATCCTACAGTTGAGAGACTTTGGTACTACCCATCACCTCACTGTCTCAAAGGAAAATCTTTGGGTGAAGAAATAAAGACAGAAATAATAACAGGTTTCATTGCTCTAGTCTTAGTATGTCAAGAAATAAGATTGTCAAGAATGTTGAAACAAGAGAGTTTCTTTTGCTAAAGTATCATCAGGGCAAATTGCACCATTAACTACTAATTAACAGCTGAATATTGACAGCTGAGTAAGTGAAAGTACTGTGTGACCCATACCATTTTGCAGGGCTGCCTTTTGCAAGCAAAGTGAGCTGGGGTTAACACTATACATTGGTAATGAAAAGGAAAAAAACCCCTTACAAACAGGAAAAATCTTCTTGGGCTTCCTTGTGACAGATCACTTTGAGTTTTTAGAAGAGGAGCTCCTTTAGAGAAGAAAGTGTATCAGTTTGCACAGGTGAGGACTCCGCAGTGCAACAGTTTGGCACACAAGGGCTGAGATGTAGTTGGCTTGGTGCTTTGAAGTTTGTTCTTGCAACAGCCGTAATCCAGGAAAGAGAACAAGCATTATTTTTGTTCTTAGCATGGAGAGATAGCACACATTTTCCTTCCAAAAAAATTAATTAGAAAAGGCAAGGAAAATCTATCACAGTATCTCCTTTGAGGATCTTTGACTGGCAGTTGTTTTCCTCACTAGTGGATTTTATGATGTATTAGGCAGACATACAGAGAGTCAGGAACGTGGGAGAGAATGTGAAAGGGGACTGGTGCTCTCAAGTGTCATCTGTAGACTTTGTACTTTATCAGTTGCTCATCACAAGCACCACCTTATAATCTGAAAGCTGCTATGGTCTTCTCAAAAATTTTCTAGTACTGTAAGAGGAAAATTTTCCCTGTTTGGGTCTACATTCCCCAACAGAAAACAGGTAGATGGTTTGCACTGTGCAGGGAAAGGAATGTACCCCAACTGAAACTGTGAACAATGTTTGCTTGCATTTATAATTCTGAGGTGGAACAGATGGTGACAACTTAGTTGAATGTGAACAGTCCATTGAAGTAACCTAAATTGTTAAGCTGTTCTTTTATATAAAGCAGTCTATGCACCATTCAAATAAATTGAAAGTAGCCTTCATGTTATTGAATCAGTTGGAATTGCCTTGTGATGTGAGTTATGCTGGGCTTACAGGGTTTTGCAGACTATAAGCTGTTTCATTTTGGTAGCTGCGAATACTCTAAAGCTGGAGAAAAAGTCTCACAAGTTAACAAAAAATCCATAATCATTCTACTCTGACTTATTTTGCTGTAGAAAAACTTCTGGGCAGATATCTAATGAGATTAACAGCATTAACAAAAGTGTCATGTCTTCAGTTTTAAGCCCAAGGACAGGCTGCTTTTATCAATAGGCTCCAGATCTGCAAGGCAAGGGTAGCCCAGTCAAAACAAGCTCCATCAAAAATACCTTTTTCTACTTTTGTTAATGTAATGTGTTTCCTCTTGGCATTTTAAAAGCAGGTGGCCAAATGTCTCTGTGTAGTCACGGTGTGCAGAATGAGAATGGGCTGTTTGGGTTTTGTGTGATGGGTGAAACTTTGAGTCTCTGTACAGTATTTCAGGAGTAGATAGGGCGTGGGTGGCTGCTCATGAACGCCCTGCTTCACGAGCAGGCCTCTCTGGAAGGGGCCTGGGCTCTCATATAGAAAGCAAGAAAAAAAATATACTTGCAAGACCAGTGTGCACGATAAAAAACTCCATCACATCGAGCAGAGATATACCTGAGATAGCCTCAAAAGGGCGTAAGGAGAGACTGTGGCTTAAATCCTACCCATGGGCCACAATGCTCATCTGATATTTTGATATCTCTGCTCAGTCAGGAGCAGAGATTTGAGCCAAGTGGTTCAATACTAAAAGGAAATGTCTCAGCCATGATGTTATACATGATTTTGAGCAGAGGTGTTTTTGGGTATCTCCTTTAGAAATTACTGAGTATTTAACCAAGTAGCCACTGGAAGCTCACTCCAATATCCTGAGCTAGTGAAGTACCTTCTCTTTTCAGCGGCAAGTTGCATGTGAACATAGGAAAGATGTTATGTATTTCATCCCTCTTTAACTAGGAAATGGCCCATATCTCTCTCATATGTGGAACTGGTAATTTCTAAGATGAGAAGAGCAGATGAGTTGGAGATAGAAACCTGCTTTTTCAGTCTTAATCTGTTTATACTTTAGAGCTGTTTCTTTCCTGTATTTCTATGGGAGTGCTGAGCACTTGCAGAAACACACTAAGCTTTCAAAATTAAGGTGGAAATTTTTTCCTAACATACTGCCTAAAAAGAGTGACAAGTATGTTGGCATATTCAGCTATTTTCTAGTCCCAGATAATGAATCCTTCATTCTGAATGGCTAGCAAGGGCCTAACGTTACTGTTCTTTAAATACTATATAGCATATTCTTAAAGACCTGTAAGGACACGTATAAATTTGGCATGTCAGATTCATTTAGCCTATTAAATTGCATTTAGCAGTGGTCAACAGCTGAATTATATCACTTTGCATATTCTTTAAAGACTATAGTGAATGTAATATTATTCCTCTGGACACTTTTGTCTCTGAGTTAAAGAGAAACAGGAACAAGGCCCTGGTAAGTAGTTATTTGTTCGGTACCATATGCTTAGAAAAGGGTGAAATTCCTTCCACTGTTGGCATTTGTAGTTGGTCTACATGTGCCATGAAGACTATACCTTAAGGTGCCGGAACAGGCTGCCCAGAGAGGTGGTGGGTGCCCCGTCCCTGGAGGTGTTCAAGGTCAGGTTGGATGGGGCCCTGGGCAGCCTTGTGTAGATCCAGGCCTAGAGGTTGGTGGCCCTGCCTGTGGCAAGGGGGTTGGAGCTCTGTCATCCTCGGGGTCCCTTCCAACCCAGACCATTCTATGATTCTATGTTCACAGCCCTTGTCGGACCTTGAACAGATATCACAGATGCATTCCAATATTTTGCATATATATATGTGTAGGGGGGGGCTGTGTGTGTAAATAAAATTATCTTCAGACTCTTTCTTTTATCTCAGATATGAAGATGACTGTGCTGCCCGACTGATAAGGTAAAATGCTGTTTTAAAATTCACAGGCAGAGGTTTCGCTGCTATCTCTCAAGAATAAACATACCTTTTTGGCCACTGGATATAATAAACATAGGGAAAACATCCGCTCACCAGCCTGTAGTATATTCTAAGTCTGCATAAAGAAAAGGAAGCTTAACTTATCATCATCATTGCAGCTTCATGACTTTAAAAAAATGAAATACTGTGAAGTGTAACACAAGGGCTTGTTATGAGGACTTTCTTCTTTTAGAAGGAAAGAAAGCCTACTGACTAATATGATTTGTTGTCAATGCTTTTTTTGTCACGTCAAGAACCCTTCTCTAGAAATTTCAAAAGATTCCCCTGAAAACCCACCAAACTATGTTTTTAAAAGAAATGCAGGCACTAGAAAGTAAGGATGCTTTCAGGCGCCTTCTTGTTTTGGTGCTGTTACACACACCACTCTGTGTGTAACAATAGGGGAAGAATGCTAACATGAATAAGAACAGAAATGCAATAAAAATGGAAATTAAATAAAAATAAGATTAGATCTATTTAATAAATGCAAAGCCCAGGTCCCTTCAATCCCGAGAGCCAAAGTGAGGACAGAGAAAGGCAAGTCCTTCAATTATTCATGGATACACATCGGCAGCAAGCAATTATTGCCTTTGGTTATAAGGATTCAGTTGGCATTGAGCACTTAAACCAGATGTCTTTTTCAAAAAGAATTTCTATAACTTTGACAAGACATTAGCACCTATCCCCAATTATCTCCTTATTGGATCCAAGCTGTCATCCAAGAGAACATTTATATCATACTAGCGACCAAGATAAAATGTAGTGAGTTGGAGCTGTGTTTATGGGAAATAGTGGTCCCCATACACATCTACCTCCTCTTTGCTATGGCTTTATCATAATTTCATTGCAACAAGATTCAACAAGGCATCATTTTAAGAGAAGACTCTGTCACTCTCACTGTAGAGGTCTGATTCAATCTACTTCCCTCTTATAAACCGCATAATTGTAGAGAGGCCAATGATTCAGATTTCTCAGAAGAACATACAAGTATCTTTACATTCCCACAAAGTGTATTCATAAATACATGAAGGGAGAGAAAAACAAAAAAATCCTCTTTGCTTATTGAGAGTGTTAACAAAAGAAATCGGGTTCAGTTAGTCATAGAAATTCTCCAGTGTGTTTTTCTTTCCAGTGCAGTCACAGGAGATTTGCATTTCTTCCTATCTTGGAGCAGCTTATCTGTCTCTCTAAGCTTTTGTTTTCACCCTCTGTTTTCTTTACATCCAATTTTAGTGTGCTTTGACACTCCCTTTCAAATAAAAATGTAAAACGTCGGATTAATGGTTTTGATGAAATGTTCAGCTTACTATATGTCCCAGTCTGCTGTGAATTTAAAACTTCCTTGGGAGTGCAGAATTAAATAGAGATCGTAAAGAAGTTCATGCAGAACCATCCTTCCTTCTTCCAGAAGATGCTTTGAAGTCCAGCGGGGCAGGTCTGCCACATGCTATGAGCGAGGTGCTCCCAAAAGCAGGTCTCATTTAAGACTGGGGAGAGAACAGATGTACGCTTTCCTGTACCTTCATTTCCCAAACTTTTTAGACAGACATGGAAACCCAAACTTTCTATACAAACATGATCTGGGGCCACACATAGTGTAAGAAAAGCAGCCTTTTTGAGAGACTTGCAGGATGGAGCATCAGCTACAGTGACAGTCACTGGTCCTTTCAGGTAAGTAAGGCTCCTCAGAGTAAGTACTAAAGCATTTTACATTGCGTTGCATGTGTTTTACTGCCTCTGGAGACAAATTGTGTTTAGTTTGTCTTTCCTTGCTCTTTCCAAGTCAGACCGCTTCCAGAGGATAGAAGAGGACTTTTTCACATATTCTAACCTGGGGCATGAGGACCCAGAGCTAGTTGCTGCTGTTTTCTCCTCCTTCAGTGCTCCTGAAATTGTAAAGGTAGGATGTTGAGCTTATTGGTTAAGTTATTCCTTTGTGGAGCAGAAGAATGCACCTCTCTCAGTGAAAAGGACTGCATGTTTTCAGGCATGTAAGGTTTACCTCTCATCCAAAATCAGAAGGTTATAGACAAGTGCTAAAGATTGTACTTATGAAACTTGAAAAAATCAATCTTAGGCTTGATAGATCATTTGGTGTAAGTGATTTTCCTTTTTCTCTTGATATGATCACAAGGAATGCATTGTCAGCCAGCCATAGCAGATATCCAAACACCTTCAGAGACTCTGATGGTTTGTGTCGTGCTGAGTGAAATGGAAAATTGCTACTGCTAAACAAGAGGTCTATAATTCTGTCTGGAGTTTTAAACCAAGAATATCGAGCTTTTAGATTGACTAATGAAAAGGGTTACAGGTCACAAACAGCTTGTACTGTCAGTTAAATGACACCCAGAATAGGCCAGGTATGTCAGAGGGATGTTATTTGTGGTTCTCATGTAATCCTTGTGGACTTTTCCATGGAAGTGTAATTAATACCCCAGCTAAACACAGGGCCTTGCAAAGGTCATTTGAAATATTTACTTTGGTTGGCAACTATATTGCAAAGGATCCATGTTCAATATATTCTGCCTGAGCTGCTTCAGAAAAATGTCATTTGGGCTTTGGGGATAGACTGCTGCCTCATTAAGGGCAGTGGAAAGGGAAGGGTTAGTTCTCCTGGAGACTGAAACAAAACAAGGTATTTTTTCCCCCGCCAGTCCAAAATAGCAGATCTTTAAGCCATAAAAAATTTGAACATACTGTATTAATAAGCATAATCCTAGAATTTTATTAGTAAACTCTTATTAAAAAAAACAAAACCAACCTAAACAACCAGAACCAGACAACAAATTAAGACCATCTCAATAACAATATAGAAATATATATTCAATATATAGATAGGATATATTAGTAATATAAATACATTTTAATAGATATAAATATGTGAAAACTTATTCCAAGTAATAAAAATCTACAGATTTAGTTAGGATGACTGTTGGGTTGCAAAAGGTGGTGCCACAGTAATAGATGCTTAAGGGTCCCAATGCATTCATGCCCGTGACCTCAGTGACTCTGCAGCTGTAGGTGAAGCACAAAGGGTGTAATCTGGCTTCCTGAGAAGAAGCGGTAGTTAATGTGCCTGGAGTCCCACCTTCACAGAATGTAAATCCACTGGATTAACAAACCGGAATCAAGGGATGCAGAAGTATTGTGCCTGCCTCAGGGAAGCTGTATGCCCAGCTAGCCAACTAATCAAACACAGCTTATAGCCCATATTCCTTCTGCCTCAAGCTGTTATTTGTTACCTTGGAGAGAGTCAGCGCCAAGATTGGTTCCTCCTGTACAGACTTCCCAAGTACATCCTCTCTGCGGATAGTTTCTATCTCTCTGCTCTGGCAAAATAAGAGCATTTTTCCCCTCTTTTTTCTTCTGGAGTGTCTCTTTTAAAAAACAACAGAGCATCCAAGAAAGCAATGCTTTGCCTTTGAAATATAAATTGGGGAGGGGGAGAAGGCAACAAATTAAATCCTCCCCTTCTCTAGCAAAGAATACTCCTTTTGTCTTAGCCAGCATCCTTTAGCATTCAGATATGCTGCTGCAGCACTCAGCCATGCCAAACATCTATTCAAAGGGAATTCCTTTTGATTTTCCTTTAGTCCATACCTCATACAATGTTCCAAGGCAGCAATCATTATCTAAATGATTATTCAGCTGGATAGTCCCACCATTATCTTAATTGTTCATCCAACCTTGCTGCAATCCTTGCAACCACCGCTGCTTATTTCAAAACTCCCTTTTCAGCTACTGGGTGGAAATAAAAAGCTTTAACCTTGGGGTAGAAACAGTGAAGGAAAAATCTTATACTAAAGATTTAAAGGATATTAAAAACAGTGGAGAAAGGAGGAAGACGCAAACGGTGTGGTTATTAGTAACCATCTTCAATCAATTTTAACACTGAAAGAACAGATATTGTAAGATGCCAATACATATGCAAATTCTCAAGCTAAAGGTTTGGAATCTTTTATCTGAGATCTTCTCTGACTTTTGTAGGAAAGGATATTTCTATTATTTATATGTATTACATATATTTGGTCGTGGGTATTGCTGATGGTTTTAAATGTATCTTTTATGAAAGGATCATCTATTAAAAAGGGTAGAGTGCTCCTGACAACTTTTTGGTTGGGAGCTAACAGCATATATTGATGGAAAATCCCACTGGGAGCACATCTGCAGCAATTCATAGAAAATAAAATCTAGAGCAAGGGAAAAATCTAAGCAAAGACTGGACAGTCTGCAGAAAATTGGAACCGGTGGGTTTAGCTGATTAAGAAATTATTACTGCTGTGTCTGTACTTCATGAGGAGGTTAGGTGTGATGTTTCTCATCATTCATCATGTGCCAACACCGCTGCATTCTTCAAAACATTGCCCTTCATGTTCTTCCAGTTTATAGCTTGAGTTGTGAAGGGGCATGAGGGAGGTGACAGCAGCATGGAGGGTTTTCTTCCTTCTCTGATATACTTAGTAACAGCTCCAGGAAAACAGCAGTTTCTGGGAGTTTATCTCCTTTATTCTGCTGAAGTGAGAGCCCCTGATACCTTTCCCTGCGCGCCCATGTGCGCTACTCCGGACAGCACTGTGAAAATGCCAATGTAGTTAGTGTACCTTGCCTGGGGGAGATAAGGTGGTGGGTACAGGACAGTGCTGCAGCTCCAGGCCATTTCATCCTACTGGTGAAGGGTACCCAGAAACGGGCATCTGGAGCATCTTCCCACTCTTTGGAAGTAAAGAACAGGGAATCTCTGAAACAGTTTTTCTATCACAGCAGGTGATGGTTTACTCCTGAATAAGGAATGCTGGTTGAGAGGAAGGAGTCACCTTTGCCTTCTGCTCAGATCACAGCCTGGATGAAACTGAGCCAGGCACGAGGGCTGTGCCCAACCCCCTTTATTGTCAGGTGGGACCACAGACAAGCCCTCTCTGTTATAGATCTTAACCAGGTTTGGTACTGAAATTGGTGTGAACTGTTTGCAAAATGGCTGCAGAGTACTGCACAATACTGAGCTTACGTGACTGTTTCTTTTCCCTAGTTTGCTTCAAGGATTTAGCTGGCTGAAAGATTGTGATGTTGTAAGCAAAACAGTGGTGGTGAATGAATGAAACCTGCAGGTCCCAGTTAACAAGCTCAGAACTGCCACAGGTCCTGTCCTGTACTCTCAGTTTCTCAGAAATTTGTCCAGAAAAAGAAGAAAAAAAAGTTAATGTAGCGATGTCCCCATTTCTTCTGAATGCTGGGGACTTGAGACAGTAGTTTCAACTGAGGGTTGCAGAGAAATACCACAGCCTATACCCAGATCAGCTGCTCTGTTGACCTGCACCTCTGCAGCCATTGGCTTTTGGCTGCAAAACACGTGTGCAGTTCACTTGCACGTTTGTGGCCAGGTAGCATTGCTCTGCAGTGCTGCCAAGCCCAGAGCTTGGGGATGCAGTGAGCTCTGGCGATGCCTCTGCACAGGGCTCGGGCACACCGTGGTACGTGCCAGTGTTATCTACAGGTTCTGACAGGTGAAGGAACAGGAGAGTGCAGGTAATGCCTTGTGCACCCCAGCACCACAGGTAACCATCA
The DNA here is from genome assembly GCF_964237585.1 of Gallinula chloropus. Lineage (NCBI taxonomy): Eukaryota > Metazoa > Chordata > Aves > Gruiformes > Rallidae > Gallinula > Gallinula chloropus. The sequence goes on along the minus strand of NC_140088.1, from coordinate 42,830,320 downwards.
ACCCAGAGACGATTTGCTCCTCATTAAAGGAAGGTTGCCTCTCCAATGGTGCGGTCTCCTTTCTTCACCCCCTTTCCCAACTGGTACCTGACTTTCTGAACAGCTCCGTAGAAAACGATGACTTAAAAGAGGGTGGCATCTGTGCAGAACATTTTGACATTTTCTCTAATTTTCTGTCTCTACTTTTCTAATCACTGCCAATGCTGTCTTCAAGCCTCAATTGCTCTATTTTGTATCTAAGCCTACACAAGCTATTTCTATGGTAGTCTTCTGTTCATTTTCCCATTATTTCTTAGCTAAAACTTTCCAATTATTTTGTCTTTAGTTAAAAGACTTCACTGCTTCAAATTCACCCTGGGCAACTTCATTATTTTCCTTTCCAGCTATCTATCCTGTGTCAATTACTGCGCCATTTTTTGCCATGCTACCAAAGCAATGATGCTCTAGTCCAGTTTTCTAACACACTGATAAAGGTGCTTAACTCACAATTTTTTATTTTTTTTTAATTGCTTGTGGATTTCAATCTGATTTGTGAAATTCATTTGTATTTCAAATGCAATGACTTGGAAATGCAGCGGTCTTTTAAATGAGCGGAAGACGTGAATACGGGCATGATTGCCACCCCGTTACCTTTGACCTCACTTTGCATGCTGACAGGGCTATCTACTCTGGAAAGGGCTCAATACAAATAGCTGATTTTTATTGATAAATGTGCCTAGTTAGCTGCATTTCTAAGGCACTTGACACTGCTGAATCAAAGACCTGACCTTGATGTAAGAGTATCGTACCCCATTGCAGTGAGAAAATACCGAGAATAAACACCTGTTTTATAGGTGCTTCTTTCTCCAATTATTTTGTAATCTTTTATGTTTACAACGTGAATTATTATTAGAAGAACACCTCAACAAAAGTAACAGCTTCAGATATTTTGGAGATACTCATGTCTGGAGCTGAAAACAATGTTTGCATGTAATAATTGCCTTCCTAATTAATGAAACCTAAAGTTTAGGCTTAATTTCCTCGAAAATTCAGTAATTCTTTTAATCTGGAGCCAAAATTGTCACTTTTTGTTTTCACCGTGTGGGGTGCTGTGCCGGCGTGGGATGAACGATGCCGATTCAGGTTCCTTGCTCTGTGTGATGCTTTGTAATCCAATCCTCATTCTTTCCGTAGGAGCCGTCTGTGGCAGCTGACACGGGAGGGAGCCCGACCTGTGCTTCCTGGAGCCCCGAACCCTTCCAGGCAAAAGGACGCAGAGCCAGGTCAGTCAGGAGGATGCAACTCCCTGGGGTGGATGTGACAGGATTTAGAAATCCTGTGACATGATTTCTAAACTACCGGGGGGCTCAGAGAGTTGGAAGTCTGTCTGAGCTAAATATGTAAGGTATTGTTGGTTTGGGGGGTTTATTCAGAAATTCGGAGATCTCCTAAAAATGCTGCCAGAGCCTAATGCCAGGGCTGCACATTTTTTTGTAGAATTTATCCTTGTTTTCTCAGCCTTTAGAAGGATGAATCACCTGCACTACAAACGCTGTGCTGTACACACTCTGCTGAGAGAGCATGGAGTTGCTGCATGTGAGGGGCCTGTTGTCAGTTTGCTTGAGAGATCCTTATTAGAGCAAGGTACTCAGAAGAGGGCCTTATCCCAGGATGAAAGGAAAAGCAAATTAAGGGAAAAGAGCTGAATTTGGGTCCTTGTGACCCTGTTGTGTTGACAAATGCCCAAAGCAGAAGCACGGCCTTGGGTTTTCCTTGGTGGCTCTTGCAGGTCTGACAACGTCCATTCCTCTCTGTCAGAAATTTCATAGCTGCCTTTGAAAGTGCAAGAAGTTTGTCTGCCACCAGTAAAGCCACGAAGGGGCCTTTCTTTCAAGCTGTTAGAGGTTGGGATGTCTCCTGGAAACACAAATAGGTGTATGTCCCTTGGTGGTGCATGCTGTTTGGAGCTTGTACCATGTGCACTGCTACTGTCCATTAGTATGTTTTCAGATAGTTTGGAGCACACCAGCCAATCTGTTAATGGAACTCTGATGGGGTATAAATTGGAACACAGCCTTACCTGCCTCACACGTTTTTGTTTCCCCCACAGCAGCTCTGTGGAATGGGACATGCCAGGAGCCTGTAGCGCTTTTTTCTACCCCCTCCCTGCCTTGCTGTCTTGAAGGGTTTTTCATCAAATAAATACTTTGCTGCATGTTTCATAGCGAAGTACATGCACAGGTTTTGTGCTTCATGGAGGCCACCGCTACTAATTTACATCAGTTTTGCTTCACAAATATGTGATAAGAGAAAGTCATTCCTCAAAGTCACTGCATCCTGAGAAGTCATATTAAGAACTGTCTAACGGTGAGTTCTCTGGAAAATAAGGAATTTGTATTCTACTCTTTTGATGCAAGTGACTAATGAAAGAAGGGTATATTTTGATTAAGTGTAGAAACTGGTGTTGGAGTCTGACATCCTTGATGGATTTTGTTCTGTTTCAAATGTGAGAGGGATACAAACGCAGCGCTCTGCTCATGGCTGCAAACCCTTTCTTCAGCTTGACTGCCAAACCTGAAGGTGGTTCTTCATTTTCTTCTGAGTCGTGGCTGGAGGGATATATATAACTGTATATATACACACACACACAAATATACACATGTATCTCAGCGCTCAGAGTCTTCTGAACACATGGAAGCTGTCCCTTCCAGCAGTCTTTCTGATGCTGACTCACTGATTCTCCTCCTGCTCTCTCTCTTTCACCACAAACCAGTTCAGAGAAGGGGTATCTCAGCATCTGCCAGAGCCGTGCATTCATTATTTTAAACGGCCAATGGGAGATAACGAGCGTGTGCTAAATAAGCCCTCCCTGAGAAACCTGGAATAATTGAGGAGAGAGTTGAAGACTCTGTCATCACTCATATCTAGGGAAGTTTGTATTTGAATAATGCCAATTAAAAGTTCCTTTAGAAATAGCTGAAATAGGAATGAATTCTGAGGCCCTTGTTGCTGTCTAATTACATCTTGCTCCGACCTTGCAGTCCCGCAGCACCCAGCGCTGGCAGGAGTCAGAACCAGCCGTGCTTCTCAGGTGACTGTCAGTGGATGTTGTTTCTGCCTTGCATGGAATTGCTGGTGGTAGCGACAGTGTGACTGCTCCATCCATTAGCTGCCAGCATCTCCTCTAGGAATCAGTTCTGTACAAGCCTGCACTTGTTTGCCAGAAAGGTTTTCTGCTGTGAAACTGACGCTTTGCTGGTTTTTGATGCGATTCAGTCGCTTCTGATCTTCTCTCTTTGGTGTTTGTGGCTTTAGCTGCTAATATCACATTTAAACCTCGCTTTGTCACGTTCATTCTGTTGAGCCCTTTATCTTTTAATAACCCAACAGGTTTTGCTGCTCTTGAATAAAAGGTTCAGTAGCAGCTTTACTGATGCAGAAGTGGCAAAGGAGAACTAGCTATTTTTCAAGTTGGAGATGCTGCGGTGTGACTGAATTTTCCATATATTAAAATGCTCTTCATAGATCTGAAAGGCATTATACATCCATAAGAAAATGAATGGCAGGAAAAAAGGTTAGGTGTTGTCTGTGTTTAAGATCTTTTACTAGAAGGCAGAGCATAGAGCAGCCTTTTTGGGGTGATCTGAGACCAGGCCCAGGCCATAGCAAGGAAGGGAACCAGCTGCATCAGCTCTCCTGCACTTCTTTCTGATGCGGCAACTGGTACTTGCTCAATAGGAGAAAAGTCTGCTGTGAATATTCCCCCTTCAGCCAACCAATACATTTAAACAAGAGAGCTGCACTCTTCTGCTTCAGGGAATGCTTCTCCTTTCACAAGACTAAGTAGCTAGAACTTCCCTACAAGTAACCCACTGAATTTGCTTTTCAACATCTCTTCCACCATCTCTTATTTCCAGGCCTCTTCCTTCAGCCTTGCAACTGCCATCGGGTTTCTCTGAGGAACTCATGTTAGGCCCCAGCTCCTGCAAGCCGAGAGAGAGACGCAAACTGAGCCCAGAGTCCCAAAGGATAATAAAAAAGCCATTAAATTTCAATAAGATGAGAACTCTATGACCAGAGTTCATCACATCATCTGCTTGGCTCCATCTGTTGAATAGAGACAAACTATCAGGGAACATGTTATATTTAAGGTAATCTGTGGTCTTCTCATCTCATTCCCAGTTTACATCAGGATCTGTCTGTGTGGGCATGGACAGGGAAGCACTGCTGAGCTCCAGAAGGCAAAGACCTGTTTTGCTCCCTGGGGCTGATGAGTCAATGGGACAATTCCAAGTGGCATTTATTCCTGGATGCTTCTTATTCAAGCAACAAGTAACCTGCACTGCTGGAGTGGGTTCTGCACCTGCAGTATTTCAGGTGTTCCCCCCCATCCCAGCACAACCTAAATGTGCAGACACACACCCGGACTTCATCTGGCTTGAGGCACCAGTGTGCTGCAGGGATTGTACAGTGATGTTCCAGGCTGACGGGCAGGTTGCTGGGAGTATAATGTGGCTTCTGATCTCCTGCTGACCAGGCAGGTGTTTGGTTTCAGCTCCATTGCTTTTTTCCTTTCACAAGTGTGTGGCTCTTCTGGGTCTTCTGTTGTTGAAATTTTAGCAAAAACATCCCGAAGATCAGAATAAGATGTCAGAGACAAGCAGAACATTTGTATTTCAAGAATAAATAATGTTGCTAGAGGGTAAGATACCATGAAAGTTATTAATTGCAGTGGTGTAATGTCCATTTGAAATGTTAATGAAAAGCAGTCTGCTCTCTTAATGAGCAATTAAATAAAGGCGCAAACAAGATTTTCAATCCAACCAACAGCAGTGGTATCACCCAGCTTGCCCAGAGTTTACCTGAGGACCTGGTATTTTGCTTTCCTGCACACCGCCTTCAGAAGAAGTGGTTTGGCAGACTCATGGAGTTCAGGGACCACCTGATGCTCTGCTTTGGCCACTGGTTTTGTGGGACCAAAATACACTTTTTCTGGCAGAAGGAACAGGCCTGTTAAACACAGAGTGGGGACTGACCCTGGAAGCTGGGAGTGCCTTATAAAATGGTCATATGCGGGTTGCAGCAGTGTCAGTGTGGGTTTCGCCTTTGGTTTGAAGCAAGCAGGATATGGCCTGTGGTATATTTTGTTGCAGGGCATGGCCAAGCATGGCCAACGATGGGCCTACTCATCCTCTAAAAGTTCTGTGATGCTTTTTATTGTCTTTAGTAAGGGTGTGCCTCCTTTGTCCTCACAGATGGTGTGGAATGCTGCGTTGCCCGAGATGCCTTGTGCCTGCCCTGTGCTGCCTCGGCTCCTCTGCACTGTGGGGGCAGCCCCGGGAATCCTGGGGGGTTTGCTGGGTGCTTACAGTCTTGTTCTTGCTTTTCAACAGGTTAACACAAAGCAGAAGCATCTTTGTTGGTATTTTGGTACCTGAATAGAAGCTAGGTCATCTTGGGCTTCAGAGTTTTTTCTCCATGCTTTGAGTAAATCCAGCAGGATGTGGCTCTCATAAAAGCAAGGAAAGAGAGTTCATTTGGGCAACCAATAAGTAAGGTGCCATTGGCTAATTTTAGTAGCCAAAACCAGAAAGTGAACACCAGGAAGCTGGATGGGCTCAAGCAACAAATTACAAAAGGTCCAGAGAAGAAGAGTTCTTCTGAGACTGACATCATCTGAAATGTTACAATTAAGCAGGAATGCAGCTTGGGTCACTTGGACATAGCCGGTACCTGAGTGACACCAAATGATCACAAGAAGACAAGTGGGGGATGCCAGCTGCTGGGAGGGGGAGGGGGGGGGAAGTGCCAGCAGAAATTCTTGGGGTTACTAGAAGTCAAACTCACCCAAAATTCAGCCCATGGGGTTACTTGAGGTCATCAATTAGCAGTTGGGGATAATAGATGTCATAGTCTCCCAAAATTCAGCCCATGGGGTTACTTGAGGTCATCAATTAGCAGTTGGGGTTACCAGAGGTCAAACTCACCCAAAATTCATCTCACGGGGTTCCTTAAGGTCATCAATTAGCAGTTGGGGTTACTAGAGGTCAAACCCACTTCAAATTCATCCCATGGGGTTACTTGAGGTCATCAATTAGCAGTTGGGGGTTACGAGAGGTCAAACTCACCCAAAATTCAGCTCTAGAATGTTTCTTGAGGTCATCAATTAGCAGTTGGGGTTACTAGAGGTCAAACTCATCCAAAATTCAGCCTATGGGGAGCCCAGAAAACTGGCCTCCTGGGGTCATTGGAGGTCACAGGGGTTACTAGAGGTCACCTGATCCCAGAAAACTGGCCTCCTGGGGTCATTGGAGGTCACAGGGGTTACTAGAGGTCAACTGATCCCAGAAAAACTGGCCTCCTGGGGTCATTGGAGGTCACAGGGGTTACTAGAGGTCACCTGATCCCAGAAAAACTGGCCTCCTGGGGTCATTGGAGGTCACAGGGGTTACTAGAGTTCACCTGATCCCAGAAAACTGGCCTCCTGGGGTCATTGGAGGTCACAGGGGTTACTTGCCGTCATCAATTAGCAGTTGGGGTTACTAGAGGTCAAACTCACCCAAAATTCAGCCCATGGGGTTACTTGAGGTCATCAATTAGCAGTTGGGGTTGCTAGATGTCAAACCCACCCAAAATTTAGCGCATGGGGTTTCTTGAGGTCATCAATTAGCAGTTGGGTTTACTAGAGATCAAACTCACCCAAAATTCAGCCTATGGGGAGCCTAGAAAACTGGTCTCCTGGGGTCATTGGAGGTCACAGGGGTTACTAGAGGTCAACTGATCCCAGAAAACTGGCCTCCTGGGGTCATTGGAGGTCACAGGGGTTACTAGAGGTCATCAATTAGCAGTTGAGGTTACTAGAGGTCAAACTCATCCAAAATTCAGCCCATGGGGTTACTTGAGGTCATCAATTAGCAGTTGGGGTTACTAGAGGTCAAACCCACCTCAAATTCAGCCCATGGGTTACTTGAGGTCATCAATTAGCAGTTGGGGTTACTAGAGGTCAAACTCACCCAAAATTTAGCCCTAAGTTTTTACTCATCATCACAAATTCATTTTTGCTGACCCAAAGTGCCTCATCTCTGTCCTGCCAAGTGAGGAATTTGTTTCCCTTTGTCAAAGCTTCCTCCCTGCCCTATCTCTGATTTTCTGCTGAGATCCATCGCTGTTCCTATCACCTCTCTTGCCTATGCTTAGGGTTTTCCAAGGGGAAAAGGTGCCGTGGGTGCCCAGGCACAGCCTCTGGTCCCTCTGCTTTCAGTGACACCTCAGGAATCCCCAGCCCAGGGCTGCTTTCCTGCCATCAGTCAGTGCTGCAGTTCTCCTGCCTTTCAGGGGTCACTGTGTTTTTCCTTCAGCTTTATTCCCCAGCCAGTACTGGCCTTCTGCTTTTGCCTGTTGCTGTCAGGTCCCAGCTGTTCCTTGGCGACTGCGTGGGATGCGTAAGGATGGGGATCATGCCCATGGACAGGAGAGGAAACCAATCAGGCAACTGGTGGCCTTCAGAGAAGCCTGGAGGGAACCCATGTACCCCAAACAGGCAGGGTAATGAAACTAAGAAACTGATCTCTCTGGCCAAACAAGAGTGAAGACCCCTTCATGGGGTTGCCGTGATCTTAGATGATGCCAAGCCAAGGAACATGAGTATTTGTCCTCACATGCCCATGTCATCTTCAGCAATGTGAGGCACTAAGCCCTTGATTCATTTCTAAACCCAAAAGTGTGTGCTGAGTGTTACACAAAGCCATAAAGTTCTGGGGGACAGACACAGTGCTGGGGACAAACACACACCCCGTTATAAAATCACGCATTTATTTTATTCATTTCAAAAATCACAGGCAGGGTTGCTGGCTCTCCAGCTGCTCCCACAAACCCCTTTTTGAGGCCTTCCTCTCCCATCCATCTACCACTATTTTAACTCTGTGTATTTTCAATTGCAGTGTGGGGGTGAAAGCAAATGTCTTGGTGCTTTCTTAAAATGCGGAGGGTGAGGGCAGGAACAGCCTCAGAATCAGCACTAAAAGCATCAGTAGATACTAGTAGGGAAGACGACTCTTCCCAACCATCATCTCCTTAGCGAGCTCTGGCTTTCTAGACTTTGTCCCTGCTGTGCAAACAAGCCCGCTGCTGTTCATCCAGGTGTCACACAGAGTTCTATTCTGAGCAGGGGCAGGCATGGCTGGCAGATCATGCTGCACACACGGATCCTGAAGAACCCACCTTCTGTCAGTGTGGGAACCTCTGCAGTGCCAAGGGAAAGCCAAGTGTCACAGGCTGTCGGCCATTTCCCCCAGGACAACCTTCCCCAGTTGTAGCCGAGCTCCCATCATCTCCAAGAGCAGCTGCCATTGCAGCTCAGGCACACACGTTGCGTTGTAGATCTTCTCTGTGGCACAGGATTCAAACAAAATTTTCCAGCTATAAAAAGAAAACCAATCCCTGCTGCACTGAGATCTCCCTGTCCTCAGCCTGGAGATGACTCGATGCTGGTGAAACTGCGTGTCAGTGCAGGGATGCAGAGCAAACAGAGTCCTCTTCTCCTGCCTCAAGGCAGTAATGGCTGCAGCAGTGAGGATACAGGCCTGCCTGGGAGGAGATCAGTGTCTGGTTAGTTCAGAAACATTCTGCAGGAGCCAAAAAGCTCAGAAAGCAGGAGGAAAAAAAAAAAAAAGAATTTTATTTTTTTAATCAACCAAAATGTGCTGAGCCTGACTGGGGTTTATAGAGAAATGAGCCAGTTATCAAACACCCAGTCAGCTCAGACACCAGGTATGATCCTTCCCATGCCAGCCACAGCGTGCCCACCAGTGTCAGCTGAGACACAGCTGGGCCTGCAGTATAAATCCCAGGAGGAACCTCTGCTTCAGTTAGCTTAGTGCTGAACTAATCAGCTGCAGGTAGCGAGCAGGTCGGTGAAGCAAGGCTGGCCGTGATTGACATCGCCTCTAAAACCACAGCAGTGCTGACACCGCTGGTCATACTGGTCAGAGCAGAGTACAGCCCGATTCGGTGAGTCTGGATTTGGGATCTATTGGTACCCACTGTCACTGGGATCACCTACTTCGACGACAGTACCCCTCCTACCCACCCACACCCCTTCCTGTGAAACCCTGCTGCACAAAGGCCAAGTCTGACATCCCAGTTAGCACCCAGTAGCTCACATACACGGGGTCTCTTAACTGCTTATCCATCAAATAAATCCTCCCTTCTGCTTGCCCACGGCGTTACTCACAGCTTCCTCCTTTCTGCACTGTTCTCCAGCTTCTCTTCTTCAAACCTGAGCCCCTCCACCTCCCCTTCCCCTGTGAGACGGCACGTTTCCTGCGGTGGGAACAGGACCCTGTGGCAAGACCTCAGCAGGGCACACCGGCTCCACAGCCCCTCGACATGAAGGAGACAGCCCCCCCCAGAGGAGGGAGCCAGCCTCTGGTGCTGTGCTAATGAAGGGCTGTGGCTGATACCAGTGTAATGCCTCAACACAAGCAGAGAAGGAACCAACCATGTGCCCAAGGGAAGAGAGGGGCTGTACAGAAGTAAACGGAGGAGATGAAGAGGTGAGACAGTCTCTCATTACCAGACATGACTTCACCTACAGGCCTTCCTCTTGCCTCACAGCAATGACACTGACTTTCTGCCACAGCAATTCATGCATTTCAAAGGGCCAACAGCATAAAAGGAATCTAAAAATAGGTTAAAGCCTGAAACCAAAGTGCAGCTGTTTCATTAGCAACAGGAGAAGCAGAAGAGGAAAGAATTGCAGGACAGAGCTCCCTAAGTGTGCCAAAAGACTTGTATTTTACATAATTTTGCTACCTTATAGAATTTCTTCTAGTATCTGGACACATTTCAAACTGATACCGCTAGGACCTGCCGTGTGTGTGCCCTTCTCTCCTCATGCTGAAGATGATTACTGGGACTCAGGGTCCTAGACACGTATCAGCACTCCCTATTACCTGACATCCTACAGGATCATCTTGCACTGGAACAGGAAGGCTTGCAGAAGCTAAGGTGGTGGCAGGAGGTGACCTGTTGGGGAAAGATCCCAGTGGAAGAGAGACAGAGCCTTGTGGAAGTTGCATCATTGCCCTGGTCTGACACAGCAGCTGCACATGCATTCTGAACTCGGGTTTACAAAGTATGTGTTACACAAGGTGGGTTCTCTGCATCCGAAACATCCTTTGACAGTTATACTTCTCCTGTAGAGAAGAAATCCTTTGCATGAAGCTCAGCGTTCAACGTTCATCCAAAGACTGTGAAATTCATCAAAATGCTGATCCCAACCTTGAAAGAGCCTCTACGGGCCAAGTTCTTCAGCTATCTTGGAATGGCAGCCTGAAAACAGAATGCAAATGGTGAGCAGGACAAAGGAGGTCACAGAGTGCTCGGTCCCACCAGGATTCACTGAATTAGCTGGGTAGAGAGCAAGAGGAAACCCTACGAGTTATGACTGCACCCCATAGCAGTGACCCACGCCGGGGCAGCTGGGGAAGAGCTGAAGCCCTGTGGGAAAGGACTCAGCTTAGGAACACTCAGCATGCCCCAGCGTTCCCTCCTGCCACCTCTTCCAGCTCACAGCAAGCTCTGCGTGTGATGCAGAGGGTGGAAGGGGGTGTGGGGCTCATGGGAGGCCATGTGGCTGCAGGTCTCACCATGGCTGCTCTACTGAGATGTAGCTGATACTTCTCCCTTTATGCCAGTGAGCCTCTGCTTAGTGTCAGCAAAAGGTAAGGAAGATCAGAAGCCCTGAAGGAGCTATAAAGAATTAGCAAGTTTGGCTGCATCAGGAGTGGGACAATAAGAAAAAGGAGGGCAGGGATAGGGGATGAGAGAGGGAGGGATTTGTCAACAGAAAAGCAGATGCCCAAGGGGAAAGGCAACTAAAAATCCTTTTCTTTTTCCAGCGGGATGGACGTTGTACAGATGGAGACTGCATTGCTTCTAGACTAGAACCAACAATCCCTGATGGCAGTGCAAAATGACCACAGCCAGCTCAAGCATTTGGCTGCCAGAGTTACACCCGAAGAGATGTTGCTGTCTGGGAAAAGCAAAGCAAGAGACAGCTCTCTGCAGTGCCTCTCCCTCGCTGTTTGCCTTGGCTTCAGCCTTGGGAGATGCCTGGTGCTTGGAAGACCTTGCCAGATGGGTAAAACAGGCCTGAATAACTTAAGAGGTCTGCATCTGAGCTACTTGGGTTAGACTGTTTAAAGTTAATGGACATGGTGCAATTCATCATGTGCTAAAAGAAAGAGCTAAAATAGCACAGGTGAGTCACACCTAAAAATACTTAATCACCTCTATCAATTAATAAGGGAAGTCTGGAGTGCCCAGTTCAGCTGCAGATGTACATAAGCCACAGGTTTCTGATGTGGTCAATCCCTGCCCAGGTTCCTGTCAGTCACTCTCAGTAGCAGGAACAGCCCTTCTTTTCCAACACCTCCTGCAGATCAGCTGGTAGAAATACTTGTGCTGTTTTGCTGCCATTCTCTGGCTGCCTCACCCCTCCCAGATACTTGAGAGAAAAGCCCAAGAACCTGCCAGTCAAGGCTGAGATCCACAGCACAGCCCCTCTCTGAGGTATGTTTGAGGTATATGCCACTCCTGAAGATCAGAGGTACTGAAAAATGAGGCATTCAGGCCTGGCTCTGTATCCACAACATCATGGAAGGATGAAGTGCCATGTATCAGATGAGTGGGATACATCCCTCCCCAGCCAGCCTCCTCCTGCTGCAGCAGGCAGCTGCCCTGCCATCGATCAGGGATCAGCCCCAAAGTCAGCTCCTGGGGAACAGGATCTGGGGAAGCAGAGGAGAGGGGCGGTAGCGAGAGAGATGGTGGGGAAGCAGCGAGAGGGTCCCGGTGTGTCAGGCCAGGAGGGTTTAAAGACAAAACTGCCTGGCTGTGACCTGCGAGGAGTGTTACTGGCAGCAAAGTCACCTTTGGGGCTGAGAATCACATAGTGCTCTTGGAAAGAAAAGCTCTTATCAGTGAGAAGTAAAAGCTTCCCCTCACAGGGCCTTACGGTATTGGGGGGAAGGCTTGCATGTATTTGAAAGCTTAGTTTATCCATTTAATCCATCACCTCCAGAGAGGCTGTGGTGGGCGACAGAATTCATTACATGTGGCAGAGCTGCCAGGAAAAGATGGGAAAGTGGTTTGGGCAGCAGAGTCCAAATCCGTAGCCATACCTGACTTCTGTGTCAGTTCCAAAAATGACACTTTTTTCCCATCAAATCTTCAGTCTCATATATTTTTTGCTCTAAAGTCCTGTTAGCATTGTTATATTTTACCTTTCTGCTATTCTAGTAAACTATACTTATCCCAACCCACGGGCTTTTGGTTTCTTGGTTTTGGGGTTGTTATTTGCCCCTTCCTTTTCCCTTCCCTTGCCTCTCGCCCCACACACTTCTCCCCCTCCTCTTTTCCTTTGAAGAGCAGGCAGCTGCGTGGATCTCGGCTCTCAGCTGGGGTGAAACCACGACAAACGTACACAGCCCTTGACTGTTTGCTGCCTTCCCACTCATGCTTCCCTGCTCCCAGCCTCCAGAACCATCCCTACAAGCTGAGATATCCCTGTGGAGAGCAGCTCCCAGCACCGCGCTGAACTCACTGCAGGAGCTCCTGACACTGGCCCGCAGCCCTCTGCTCGCACACAGGGACGCAGGAGCAGCGCTTCCTGCTTGTGCTCCCAAGGGAACTGTGGGCACCAGCACAGGTACTTCTACCACCTGTTTGTACACACACTTAATCTAAAGAATTGAGCCACAGCTTTGGAGTTATTGATAACTTACCACTGCAGAAGGTGGATTGATGCCTTTTGGGTAACTATCCCAATGAGCTCTGTGCAGATTCTTGGTAATTAGCCCTACTAATACCATCATTAAACTTTAAACTAAAATTAACAAAGAAATGTGCAACCGAGCATGCTAATAACAGCATCAGCCAGTTTCTTATGCTGAATGTCTCCATAAAGATATTCTTTATAACACCTTTGGCACAACTGGGACCTTGCATAATTAAATTTGATTTCACTTTCCTACAACTCTAAGCATAACTGGAGATTTCTAATTAGTTACAATCATTCTTTTCAGAAACGTGTTCTGTTTAGTATAATCTTGTATTCATCTAGCCAAATACCATATGTATTTATTATTATTATTATCTCCTACTGATAGCTTTTTAACTGAGACACTTTGACTGAGATAAATAACCGCATGCCTCCCAACCACAACTCTTTGTGTGGCATCTGCTTTGGGTGGTGAAATAATTTACTAAGTGAAAAATAGCAGTTTATGGAGATAAGATAATTCACCATTCTACTATTTTAAGTGGAGATAAAAATGCAGGCTGGTTATCTTCTACATCTAACATTTCCACATGCCACCCCACCAAAAGCTGCTAATAAAGTGGCTTCAAGAGAACTTCTGTTCTCATTAATGAAAGTTCCTTACCTAATTGTGTTTCCCTTCTGCTCAAAGGCAGCAGACACACAGACTACAGGTCCCCCTCCACGGCTACAACACCTGTCTGGCCAGCATGCCCATGAGTGCTCCTCATGCCACTCAGTGGGAGATGCCAAGGCCAGTGACACCTGTGCCCAAGAAGCTGGCGCTGGTGTCAGCAGAAGAGGCATATTGGCCTGTGTCAGTGGGGTTCCCCCAAACACAGCCCACACCCATGGGCCACGTGTGCTCCTGAAGCCAGGTTGTGCCAAGTACAAGAGTAACTACGCAAAAAATACCTCTGTTTTTGCACCATTTTCTGCTGCAAAAGCCCAGGTACTGTCTGTCACAGGCTTCACTCCAGCAAGAGGCAGAGGTTGAATCACCAGCTAAAATGGAAATAGACAAAAAGGGATAAATCTGAGAACAAAACACCAGAACTTATTTACTTCCCTAGAAATTAATGAACCTCATCTCACAGGATGCAAAGCAAATCAAATCAGTGTCTCTCCCTTTCAAGATCTGGGGAATTACAGCAAGTGGAATTGACTTGAAGCTTGTCTGTCCTCTGGCTCACCACAGGTACCAACCTGGTGAGATGGAGAAGGGAAAAGGCGAGACAAATCTGTCTCAAAATGGAATCAGCACTAAATGGAGGAGTTGGAGGAGGTCAGGGACTAGTGCATAACTTTGCATATTATGTAAGTTATTTTGTTATAGCCACGCTTACCATTTCTTCAGTGCTTTATACTCACAGATATAGGACACAGTATGCCTTTGGAGGTGATTCTATCACACACAAGGCTTTGAAAAGATCCACCAGCAAGTTGAAAATAATTGAATCTAGAAAAGCATTTGTACTTACCAAATACACTGCAGGGTCCCAAAGCTTTCTAGGTCAGTGCTGTATCTGACTGAGTTTGCAGTTTTCTCCAAGCATTCAGAAATCCTAAATATAACACCAACAGCATGTTTACTTAAATAAATAATGAGGCTGGTTTATTTCCTTGCAGATTTTTATGCACATAGGTTGCATGTTCTCCACACAGGAGCATTAGAAATTTAGTTGGGGGACAGGGGTGAAAGAAGGTAAAGTTTTAGGTCACTATTTCAGGTGGAACTTCAATCTGCAGGAAAGCCCTTCTCCCAGCATTGTTTGGTTAAGGATACAAACACAGCATTTGACATGAATTTGAAAATTACCAATTAAATTGGGGGTTTTCTGGCTTAGTCTCAGACTGAAATGCACTGTACAAAATCAGTTTAAACAATTTTAAAAGTTAAGATATTGAAATTTAGTGTCTACCAGACTACTGCTGGATGCACAAACTTGAAAGACAACCCCCTGACTGTATGAAAAGTATTTTAGCACCAAAATCATTGGTTTATGGAACATAGCAGCATCCAGCCCCCATTTTTTAATATGCCAGAATCAAATATGATAGATTAAACAAGAGGTTTCAATTCAGCTTATAAAGATCTCTATTCTAGGGCTGACAGGAACCCTTCATTGTAAAGCAGTAATGAGCTTTATAGTTTCATTAAAATATTACTTCTCCTTTTGTGTATTAAGGATGATTTCTTATCCTGTTCTCTCTATGTGTTTGTATTTGGCACAGCTACTTCATTATTGATGTAAAGAAGCAATTCAAAATTTAATAATTAATTTTCATGTAAATCTTTCTTGTCTAAATAATTGATGGGGAAGATGAGCAGAGGCATTTGGAGCCAGTGGCTGCTATTCCTTCTGCTTTTCCTTACCTTTGCAGGAGCACTCTCTGTCAAGCCCCCCAGAGAACAGACCTTTTGGGGGGGGTGTGGTGGAGATGGTTTGAATTCCCCAGCCTCATAACACACCAGATGGGGAATTATCCGACTGCAAATCTCTCCTCTGCCCTCCAAAATCTATACATTCATCCTGCCTCCCATATGGTTAACTACCTGATTTTGCATAAAGTCCTCAATCTTCTGCATCACGAGGAGCCTGGAAAGCCACAGACAGCTGATCCTGCAGCTGGCCTGTTTGTCCAAATGCCTATCTAAAAATGCTCAAATTTAGTAAACCAGGCAAAAGGCCAGGCAGCCAAATGCTATTGCCCCACAGCATCATCTGTGCTCTGACAGTCAAGATTGAGCCGTGCTCTGCTCCTTTGCAAGTATCTTCTGCTGCTGGATTTGCAGATGGTGTTTCTGGAGACCCCAAAGTAATGCCACAGCACTGGAAAAACTGCTGCACCTTCATCCAAACTCCCCCAACCCTGGTTTTCTTCAGTCAGTAATTCCTACTTACCTTTATGTCCCAAGCCTGCCAACAAACCTCTTATGGCCCTTTAAATCCCAACGGAGAAACTATTGGATCCACACAGGCATCTCCCGAGGGACAAACAGAGTCTCTTCCATGCTTTCCATACAGCTTGCATGATATGATTTTCACAGCAATTATTGTATTGAAGAAACTCATACAATGACCTCCTTTCATAATGCTCAAGTTTAAATTTCATTACAACCTGCAGAAAATACTCTGGACTAGAAAACAGGTTATTCTGAGGAAGAGGAGTTAGTAGTTTCCTCCTACTCTGCCCTATGAACATTTTCATGTTTAAGCACTTTCTTTAAAAGTTAAATAGAATTGTAAGCTGTAACAGGGAATAAATGTTATAAAGATAGAAATCTCTATTGCCATTTAAGTGATAAGTTAAAAAAAACCTCCATCTTTTCATGCTTGGGGATATTTTTCCCTCAGAAGTCACTTTTTAATCTGATTTAAATCCAATTAAGTCTGAGCATCTAAAATGAAGAGCGAGTCTTTGAATTTATGTATAACTGATTTAACTAATCACTTACTGTAGAGCTACTAAGCAAACAAACTATGAAAAATAAATGTGAAATTAGATCCAAATCACAGGCAGCCTTGATTCTGTTTTAAAAATAAATAAATAATCATTCTGCACAAAGCACAGGCCTCTGTTTGCTACCAGCAAGTCAAAGCTGCTGTTATTAAATTTAAAAACTAACTGTGAAAAATGATTTTATAGTTCAAAAAAGACACCACATTTTTTTGTCTTCACATGTAAGACAGAGAGCACTTGTGCTCCTTGAGAAACTCTCCTCCAGACAGAGCAGGGCACTGCAGCAACTGGGGAAGCCCTGCTGCTTCAATAGCTCAACCCTCATTTTGGCTGGCCACACATTTAGCACTTGGCCTCTTCAATTCCCTACACCACCTTTAACCAAGCGTGCTGGGACCTTGGGGACATGTCCCACCATCCCTCATACTCTCCTTACCTCCCAAAGGAGAGGATGAGCATTGGAGCCCACTGGATACATGGCTCTGACACGATAGGCTCCCATGTGCCCCACAGGGTCCCTGACCCACACCCCAAAATCACCCATCACCCCAGCAAAACGTCTCCTCACCGAGCTCTCTCATGAACAGGCGTGAACACTGCAGAGGAGTTTCATTAGTGAGGAGAGCTGGAAGGACAGGCAGGAAGCACCACCCTTCCATCTTTCCCTTGCTCTGTTTCTGTTCTTCCTCACTTGCCAGCACTGACACCGAATGCCAATGGGATCAGGCTTTAGCCAGCCTCAGGCTGCCATTTCCAGGTAATTAGCCCAGGTATCTCCCACTTTACTCTGATTTCCTTGTACATCAAGCAATTTTGGTAATCCATGGATATTTCAGAAGCTCAGCTGAGACCTGGAAATTTCAGTTCCTGCCACATCTTATCTATAAGCTAAATGAAGAGTGCATGACTGTCACCACAACTGTCTCACGCTGCATGCTACAGAATACCATCATTTTATAACCGCAGGATAACGGAATAACTTTTAAAGCTCCCTGACATCAAATCTCTTTCATTAAAGTTGCTGTCTGTTTCATGTGTGGAAACCAGGATCTCATCAGTGGGATGACACTGGATCATTGTCAGGTACCACGCGGCTCCACGCCTGATAAAGCAGCTTTCTCTCTGAGGCTGCTGGCTGAGCTCCTCCAAACTGGTTGGTACAAACTAACACGGGCATCCAGCTTCCTCCAAGAATTCCCACTGACATTGTCCCTTCCCCTCTCATAGGCATGCTCCCACACATGGGAACTGGGCTCATGGATCCTGCATCTGGAAAAGCACTGTTCAGAAGCAGCTCATTCCTGGAATACCTACTGGCTGCCTATCATAGTTCACATCCAGCTGCAAATGCTGCTTCCAACAGCTTGGAAACCCTGCTGCCATTCAGCCTGGGCAGCAAGAGCAAAGATGCCAAGCCCAAAACGACAGCTGTAAACTCATTGTCTCATTCCTCTCCATGAATTTTCTTCTTCTCCTCTTTTAAACTATGTAACTGCTCACAGAGCTTTCAGAAGGCAAAAAGTGGGAAATCCCACATATGTGCCTTGAAGATGCACCTTAGGTGTGCATATAGGGAAAGAAATTTACTCAGATTGTCTCTTAAACCCCATCACAGTTCTGTGCATCCAGCTCGGTGCTGTGGCAACAGACAGCACTCAGCACGTGCAGTCATTTGCCAGTGATTTTTCTCAAGATTTAAGTGTGAAGCTAGGGGACACCTTAATTTTTTTTATGATACTTGTTTTGATAATCACAAACTTACCACAGGTTAAAAAAAAAAAACCCAATCCTTCAATGATTTTTAAGCCACTTAAAGATTCTTCCATTCTGTCCATAACACATAAATGTTCCAATTTCTCATCTTGTTTGCAATCCATGCCTTATAACCCTTGGCATTGAAGAGGATTAAGCAATAGCGTGATTTTTACAAATCTTATCACGCTTGCCAAGCATTAACTGAAAGCCATTAAAGGTCCAAGCATCTGAGCTGGAATTGCAGGTATTTCTCTTCCTCCACCAACAGTGTTGAGTAGCCCACAGGCAATAGCAGAAATGCAAGAAGCTGATATGCAAACAGACCCCAGGTGAGCTCCCAGTACTTGTTGGGGCTGGTTTTTGGTCCTGGAGCAATCCCTCATGGGAACCAGCAAGACATATGAAGCTGGTTTGCTAAACCCAGTATTGCCATTTTACCAGGTCTCTTTAGGTGTATCCTATTCCAGTTAGCTCGAGCATCATGCAGGAACACATTTCTGTCCTCCTTTCCTTCTAGATTGATATACTGGGGGATTTTTTTTCCTGGGTAGTTTTTCCCCTAAACAGCCAGGAAAATTTAAAGAAAAACATACCATGGAGAGATCTGAACCATCTCCTCTCTGTTCCAGTAAAAGGTTAGTTAAAAGATAATAAAAAGTGATGGATTTGTGGGAGAGCAAAATTAGCTATGATATATTTTAAAGCACTTTTGATATATTTATTAAAAGTCAAGATGTGCTTCAAGTCAATTCCAGTGCATTTTCAAAAAAATTGCATGGCTTAAAAAAGATGCACTTAAGGAATGGAGCAACACCCTTTTTTTTGTTTAAATTGCACTGGGATTTATCAGCGCGGTGCCGGGAGTAGGGAAGGTTTGGCTGCAGCATTCTAATTAGCACGACCAGATCTTCTACCAACTCCAGCACACCAGATTTACAACAATAGAAAGAGATGGGCTTATGCACAAAGTATTTTTATGTTATTTATTGTGGAATAGCTTCCCTATCACCTGCCTACACTGCAATCACTGTAGCAATACAAAGGAAGGAAAATAGGATGGACATTGCTGATGGCAACGCACCCTACTGATGAAGTGGCATTCATTGTTTTCCTTTGCATAATTGGATTTAGGTATGTCACCATTTTAAATATAGCATAAGCAGTCAATTAAGCTGTATTTCTCACTCACAAACCCATAAACAGGATAAAGGAAGCCCATGGCGGGGAACTGAGGCAGGGGAGGAGGAAGGCACAATTTAGGAATTGCTTAGGACTGCATTTGATGAAGAAAAACAAGGTATGGCAATTCATACACACTCAAAGATGCTCCTATTATTCATAGCTCTGCAAATCTCCCAGAGGACAGTTTAATGGCCACTATCTTCCCTGACCAGATGAAGTGCCTTTTCTTAATCCCCAATCCTCCTGAACTCTAATCCACTGCTATTTAAATTTGTCATAAAATCTTTTATTTGCCTTTCCATGTTATTACCCAATCAGTAAGTATATTATGTCCTAATAACTTGTAAGTGTTCACGTTGGTACATGAGCAGTGGATCAGTTACTGTGCCTTCCCGAGCCAGCTGTAAATAAAAACACCGTGTTTAAAAGCTAAGGAAAAAATCATACAGCAAGATCCAAAGACCCCACTCCTCATCCTAGATCAGTATCATGATAAGACAGATCCTTTCTTCTTTTGCAAAACCAATTTTTTCCTTTTCTCCCCACTATTTACTTAGTGCCACATTAACCCTTTCAATGCCTGCACCAGGCAGAACAAGCCATCTACCTCTCAGACTTAGGACCCACAGCTGGGGAGGGTCTTGGAGGGGCTTTGCAGGCTGGGGCAGAGGGGACAGCAGGGCAGAGATAACGATGGACCCAGTTCTCTGGCTACCAAACCACTGCCACCTACCAGACCACACTGTTTCCCGGACCACGTCACAGCCCCAGGAATACGCACTGGGATAATGCCGTGCAACAAGTCAACTCACCAGATGGATCAGCATCCAGCAAGTTGGAGAGACCAACCTGCAAGAGAGGCGTGATCAAACACTGAATTAAATTGAGAATGGAAAAACCCTGCATTTTTAACCCTCTGGAATTTTGTTTTCTTTAAGCCAAGTGAATAAATCAGGCAGGGAAACAATACTGAGTTTAATAATTCGCTGTATGTTCGGTGGCTGCTAAAAATCCTGTGTGCTCTTCAGTTCTGCCCAAACAGAACATACTCAGTGTTTTGCTAAACTAAGTCTGTGTACTGAGAGCAAATGGTAGAACAGGGCTCTGACTGGTTTTGGTATTAGGAGAACTGTGAACTTTTGGAGTTTTTTGACAGAGGCAGAAGTTATAAATATCAGCAAGTGTTCTGCAGTGCTTCACTGATGTTCCCCCTGTGCAATTTGTTTACTGCTTCAAGATATTAGACAGCCATATATTTTCTTTTCCCTGCTAGTAGCCAATTTGCAAGAAAGCAAGTAATATAAAAATAGCTATTTACTCTGTAACAAGCAGTACAGTACATTATCACTCAACATTGATGTTGTTAGAGGATAGCAAATCAATAATCAGTTCTTATTCAGTAACTTTGTAAACCATCTGCTTCTATCATTTCAAAGCATGCCCTGCTGCAGCAAAAGCCTTTACTGCCACACTAACACACAATTTCCTTTAAAGAGTCTAAGACAATGCAATATCAAAAGCTTTTTAATTGCCTTACCATTTAAATAAGTGAAATTGGTTATACAGAAATTCTGCAGAAAGAAATAAATTGTAACTCCCTGTGAAAGTTCACCCTCATCAGGAAATGCTTTGTTTACCTTTCAAAGCTATATTACCTTATTAAGTCCCACACAGCAATTTTATTATTACCATTTATCCTCTGATGGGAGCAGGTCCAAGGTGCAGAGCTGACAGCACCATGCACCAGCCTTGCTCCACAAAGCACAGGTCTGACCAGAGGTGACTGCTCAGCTCACCTGTGCACCTCCTCAGTTTGGAGATCCTTGTGGAGGCCCTCAAAGGTATCGACTACTCTTCACTCATCACCTAGGGAGCTCAGCACTCATTTCAAGGTACCAGGTCATTAAGTATCTAACATCTAAGAACAACTTGGGAAGAGCTGTGTAGTCACTGCAAAGTCATAGACATCCCATAGAATACACAAGCAATGTTCTACCAGGTATGAACGTGGGGATGTGGGATGGGGAGGGCAGAACTTCATTTGGAGATCTGCAAACCTTCAAGCCTACAGTCATCACTTTTAAGCTGCCAATAACCATTGGCTTCCTTAGCAAGCTGACTGCTCATTAGAAAGAAATGACCAATGCAGAGACTGGGGATCCAGTCTTGCTCTATTTTACACGCAGCCCTTTGCTTCAACAATAAATCCATAACTCCTGCCTTTGCCACTCCAGCCAGGCAGCTAGGAAATGTCATGCTGCTGGCTGCCTGCTCTGCCTTCCCGTGTCTCTGCCTCAGAACCAGCCCCACTCACACCACACTCATTCCAGGCAACTAAAACTCAGACTCCATTCATCTTATAAACCAACAGATTTTTTTCCCCTCTTATCTTCTGTAAATAAATAATTCTACCCCTTGGTCCAGCCTCCTGCTCCCACCATGCATGCCCACGGAGGAGCAGAAGGCACCCACGGGCCATGCCTACCCCCAGTGCATTCTCCCCAGCACAGAGAAGCTGTGGGGGCAAGATCCATGCTGGCGCTACTCTTGGACCTTCGCCCACTGACCAGGGTCAGCAGCCACTTGCCACAACCACGAGGTGTTGTCAGGATCTGTTTTTAAATAAAAAACGCAGGAGAGAAGGTTGAAGCAGTTTCAAAACTTGAGTGTTCACATCCTAAAGACAAAGGAAAAAAAATCTCTGATAATCTTTCAGTGTATTAACTCCTTTCGACTACTTTTTTTGTTCCCTTGGCTTAGGAGTCTTTCCCATAAATCACTTCCACATTTAGTGTCACCAGCTTCATTAATTCATTTGTCTTTGCTAAAAGCATCGTTGCTTGGGTTTGCATTACCTAGCTCTTCAACCCATGTGCTTCTCCTGCACACTCCTCTTGTAATTTAAACTGCCCCCAATGACATCATATTTCCAACACTAAATAATACTTGTTTCATTTGCTTGATTTCAGTGCCACTTTCATCTCATGCAGAAAGCCAAAAGAATGTTTGTAACCAAGAATATTCAGTGATGTCCCATTATGTATTTGATAATGGTTTTCCAGTTTGTGAACTGTTACCCCTTCTTTGCATCTGGTGCTAGCCCAAGCTTAATAAACCAGTTATTTTTGCTATAGGCAGTGCCCTCACCTCATAAAAAAATGCAGAAATCTCATTGTGCCATTACTGCTCACTTTGACATAATGCTTTACTTTCCTTTTGGTTCTCTCCCATTTACAAGCTTTGACACAATAGGGTTTTTTTGGCCTTGATTACTGAACATCACCCCATATGTAGAGAAAATTCCATTAACTGGGATCTTTTTTACTATGCTACTCTAAAATTCTTTTGTCCACCTCTGAACTAGCTTCATTTTACCTCCCAACCCTTTTATTTTTAAGCTATCAGAAATCATTTAGCCATTTTAAATTAAGATGCAATGATCAAACAAGCCAATCACACGTGAAAATGTTTTAAATTTACTGTTTTGATGATTAATTTATTTCACTTTGATTACACTAGCCTTTGGATAGGATGTATTTTCTGAGTTGAAGAAGTTTCTGCATGCACTGTCATGATATGCCCTGCTGCACAGTCAGACCATGCCATGATGTACTGGCATGGCGCTGATGACTGGCTTTTCTGTGAAAGCTGGTACTATAGATTTGGCACTGCTGTGATACTGTGGCATTCCCATTAGGAACTAAAAGTGCTGAATGGATACGCTTTTGCATTTGCCTGCTCAGTGACAAAGTGTTTCTCCTTAGGCTCTCTCTTAATTTCTGGGGTTTTGGGGAGAGGGTTTTCCCTTACAGCTTTTTTCTGCTTATACTCTGTCACAAGAGTTGGACACCTTTTGGCATAAATTCACAGTAAAAACATTGAAAATAGGTCAGCATGAGCACCATGTTCCATTCCTTTCCAAACATAGACCCATCTCTGGCATCAGCTGACTCCCAACAGCTCTCAAACTCCCATAAAGGGAGTTAGCAAGCTCTAGCCCATTATTTTCAGTGAAGGCTCAGATGCATGTTCAGTCTTGGCCCACTGAGCTTGGCCTCTACCAGACGCATCAATCTTTTAGACCAGCAACTGGACTATGGCCCCTCCTGAAGCTGCCCAAAAACTGCTATCCTCAGAGGGCAGCTGGGCTCATGGGCCCCTACCTCAGCCTGCCCCAAAGCCTGGGGCTCTCTGCCGCCCACCCTGCAGACACACAGGGGAACACACACGTCATACATCAGCTACTTCCCTTGGCCTATCCTCTCAGTACAGAAATTGTAGCTACTTGGGCATCTGCCTTTCTAGTGACCTCTGTGGCCCAGGGCAGGCTGGAGTCTTACCAACTGTAATCATACATGTTCAGCACTGAAACCTCCAGATCACTGGTACATTTTCAAAACATACTTTTCTAAAGCTTATCTCTTGATTTTAGCACAAATTGTTTAGTACAATTTTTGACTATGTGTGACTGACATTTCTCATTGCTACCCTCATAATGGATCAACTCACCTGAAACAGATGGCATACCTTTATTTTCACTTGAAGGCACAACATAAGAAGGACATGGAACTGCTGGGATGGGTCCAGAGGAGGCCACAAAGATAATCAGAGGGCTGGAGCACTTCTCCTGTGAAGACAGGCTGAGACAGTTGGGTTTGTTCAGCCTGGAGAAGAGAAGGTTCTGGGAAGATCTTATAGCAGCCTCCCAGTACCTGAAGGGCCCTACAAGAAAGCTAGAGAGGGACTTTTTAGAAGGCATGTAGTGATAGGAAGAGGGGGAATGGTTTTAGATCGGAAGAGGGTGGATTTAAATTGGATATTAGGAAGAAATTCTTCACTGTGAGGGTGGTGAGGCACTGAAACAAGTTGCCCAGGAAAGTGGGGGATGCCCCCTACTTGGCAGGTTGGATGGGGCCTTAAGCAGCCTGGTCTAGTGAGAGGTGTTCTTGCCCATGGCAGGGGGTTGGAAAATTGATAATCTTTAAGGTCCCTTCCAGCCCAAACCATTCTAGGATTCTATGAAACAGCATTACTTACTCTAGACCAGCTTGCTCTGCAAATAGTATTGCAAACACTGACAAGTGACACAGAATGAGGTGGCTACTCAGAGGGGAAAAGGTCATCAGGGATAATTTCTTTTTTTCCCCAATTGTAGAGGATATATATGTGTGCACACCATAATCCCAGAGAGCTTACAATAATGCTTTAACTCAGGAAGAGAAATAGCTTTGAACTTTTGTGCTGAGCAATACTTAGACAAGGAAAACCTTCAGCTTAATGCCTCTGAACTTTGCAGGCACACAGAACTGCAGCCAGCATTTGTGATTTACACTGTCCTGCATGGCCCTGAATACTTTCTGGTGATGCCTGAAGATTTGTTAAGGCTTGATATGAGACTGCTATCTATTACAGGATCACCTATCTTCCCTTCTCTAAGTCTAGTGACTCGGCTTCAAGATGTGTTCTTGGTTTACCAAATGCAATTTTGGAAGCTGCTGGAGTCATTCTTTCAAAAGGAGGAGTTATAGTTCCCTCCTTCCCTGAAAGAGTAAATATTTAGGTCATTAAAAAAAAATTAAAAAAAAAGCACTATCCCTGCAAGTTAGGTAACTGAATTGGTCTTGCTTCCTTTAATAATAATGGGCTTTTTTGAAACTGAGGTCCAGCCTACACTTTAATTATAGCTATGACTAGTATCAAATTGTGACATCTGAATGAAACAGAATCAGTTCTGGTTCCACATGTCCTTTTACTACAGGCATGAAAGCAAACATTTCTTTTGCTTAGTTTTCGTATTACGTGATGACTCCCTGTTCAGACTGTAGGGCTGCAGGGATGGAAGGCCTTAGACATCAGCAAAAGAATCAAGAAAAGTGAAGAATGAACTACAAAGAGAACACTCACCTTTTTTCCTTCTTAAAGTAGAATTACAATACTCCCAAATTCAAAAGACGATTGAGTAATACCTGTTGAGGTCACTAATTAGCACACTGAGATAGGGATTGCTTTGTTATGCATTTAATTGTTTCCACCCTTTTCACCCAGTCTGAGATCCTCCATCCAGTCCTGGGAAGCTCTTCCTTAACCTTCCCCCAACTAAGAAAAACCTGTCAACTCCTGGCACTTCTGACATTTCCAAGGCACCAGCAGAAAACATCTTCCAAAGACTTTCCTGATTTTGGTGGAGGGCGGAAATCAAAATTACTGCTCTCTTTGCTTTACCCATTGAGAAGAAACAGGATGTGATTGCTGCCATACTGCTGCTCACAGCTTTATGAGGGGTTCCTCCAGACCCTCCATCTCACCGACCACCGCAGCACCTCCTTCTCTGCTCTCAGCAGCACCTACTTCCTCCCACCACAGCGCTTGCAGGCAGCAGTAGCTCATGCACAACAGAAGAGCCAAATCATTTTGGCTCAGCAGCCTTAACAAGCTCCAGAGACTTGTTATTCCGTGCCAGGAGAAGGAAAAAGATAAATACGGTGGAAGTGCATCATCAGGACCACACAAGAGACGTAAGCTTCTGATTTTCAGAAAGCACTCGTGGTGTTTCCATGGTAGTTTCTAACCACTATTTTTGCATGAAAACCTGTTCACTGGCATGGCTTCACACAGTAGTTACCTAGTTTACAAAGCTGTCTTCTACCCTGCAAATCAGAGAATAAATGGGTGTGGCTAGAGAGTGAACTAATCAGCTAGTGATTTAATACAAAGGTGTGTAAATGGCCAAACCTGTGGTCAGACTGAAAAATCACATTTACAGCTTCAAATATACTTTAAAAATACATATTGGATTTTCCTTAACCCTGATTTTAACAGGTAAGAGTTTGCCCTTACGTCAGCACTTACCAGAACATACTTTGGTGATTCCCTGATTCTAATGTCCCAGACGTCAAGTCAAGAAAAACCTACTTGGAGTCTAGAAGCAGAGCAGTAGCAAAGCCCACACATTCCAACACCCAGCTGAGAATTCTGCATAATATTCAGGTAGGAAAATAAATCTGCATATTTAATACTGAAGTGACAGGGAATCCATCAAAACTAGTTTAAAGAAGCACTGGATTAAATCAGATACATTTGCAATTCTTGTGACAGAAAATGTACCTTTAGAGTTAATGAAACGGCAATCAATCAACTGCATTATTAGAAAACAGGATTTTTCAAGTCTGGTTTAATTTC
This sequence comes from Gallinula chloropus, assembly GCF_964237585.1. Classification (NCBI taxonomy): domain Eukaryota; kingdom Metazoa; phylum Chordata; class Aves; order Gruiformes; family Rallidae; genus Gallinula; species Gallinula chloropus. The sequence continues at coordinate 42,803,937 of NC_140088.1, read as the reverse complement.
ATGATAAGCTTCTGGTCTCTGCTTTGTGTTTGGGTGATGGTGTGACCTGCTGCAGCACCACTCAGCGTCTCTTCACTGAAGGGCCTGGTGCAGCTGAATCTGTACACATGTACCCACAGAGGTGCTCAGTGATACAGAGCTGGGGGACAGGTAAATGGCGTGTGGATGACATGAGCAGTCACTTGAATGACACTGCAGAGCAGAGAATGGGAACCAGAGAGTGTTATCAGGCGGTCTGTCTGTCTGCTGCTGTATCCAGGGTAAACACTACCACAGCCCTGTAAAACCTCTGGTTGCAAGCACAGTACCAGCCAAATGCAGGTGAGCTGGCGAGGCAGCTCAGTGCCTTTTCCCACAGTGGTTTCATCCCGTCGGGACAGGTGAACGTACAAGAAAACAAACTTGAATTGCTCCAAATCCTGTTGTACCTACCTCTGTCTCAAAGAGAGCACAGCACGACTGGCTTCCCAACACCACTCAATTCCAATCAAACCACTTCAATAAAACAATCTTATATACAAATCCACAAGAAAAAGAATTCCAGTGTGAGGTACTGCTGAAGCAAAGATTTGTTTCCCAGCCAGAAATCCACTCCTCAGAATTCAGGACACCCCTCACCGCACAGCTGAAGCAACAGAAAAGAATTCAAATGACACATTTACCTTATTATCCAATGTGTAAATGTGTCTTTTGTTTTCTTTTTTGACTGGCCATGATTTTTGACATGATGTGCCCATGTGAATGCCCTGGTGATGGCATCATTAAAACCTGAATTTGACCCCTTTTATCAGCTTTTTGATATTCACCCTTCTCAGACATACCTAAACAGACTTACATGGGACTGTTCAGCAGCAGCTAGGAACAAGAAATAATCCTGTTAGCACCTGCAAGTAATACTTGCAGATGACAAGCAATACCAACACTTGTGTCTCTGAGGTCAATGACCAGCTGAAACCGAATTGTTGCCCATTTATTTCAATAAGAGTGACTATGAAACATTCAGATGCCCTGGGTTGGAATTTATTATTTTAAATTTTATTTTTAAATTTATGAGACTTCCTTACACCACTTTAAACTTCAGTGAACACCAAAGATCTGCCTTATGAGAAGCAGTAGCTTGCTGGCAGGTACGTATTTCTAATGGCAGAATATATTCCTCAAACCATTGTGTCTTATCACAACACTCACTTAAACTGTTACATCAAAATGTATCATGGGGCACTTTTAAAATCCCCTCATTAATGATTATGTAAGTACCATTAGATGTGAGACATTCCCATACTGCTCACAGGAGTTATGATTTAATTCTATTACAATCTACTCCACCGTTTGTGTAATCACTCCTGACATTTTACCTTTTGCTTTGTAAAACATTATTGTCTGCCACAGGAACAAACCCAGACAATCTTTTGTTTGTCATTACAATCTGATTGGAAAGGTGTTGTTAATTAAATGCTATGCACAGTTATACTTGAAAACTCACTGGCAGCTCTTGGGAGAAGATGTATTACTGGAAGACAGTTGTTATTTAGGTCTCTGAGGCAACAGAGACACAGTAATAAACCTCCCACACATACCTGTGAATTAGGCAGACATTAGGCAACATTTGTGAAGAATAGTTCAGATTTTCTTTAAAACAGTGACGAGCATGGACCAGTGTGGCCCATCGCTCTGGGAGCCACTACAAAGGCACACCTGCACCTGCTTTATCTCTGTAGGTGAGTCTGCAAATACAGAGGGAACAGAATTGTGTCGCTTCCCTCCCAAGACACAATACAACATTCTGGTTTAGTACCTAGTCTTAGCTTTTTGCTACAAGTAGGAGGGAAAGAAATTTACCCAGAGCTGGAATTTTGATTTTCTGTTTCTCACTCATTTATTTCTTGCCATCCAAAGTGTTTCATGCAGAGAAAATATTCCTTTGCAGGAGAAATAAGTAGAAACAGTTACAAATTTCCAACTGTCTATAGTGAGAGGTTTGACCAAGTCCCTTAAACTAGCAGTTAAGTTTCCTTTCACAGAAGATCTACTGGTAGTCCTCCTCACGTTAGTACTATTGTTGTTCTATTCTGGGCAGAGAGAAGGTTCATCTCACAAAGAGGAGATTTTTCAGAAATTATTATAAAAACTTCGGTGAATTTTTCCCCCCAGCATTTTCACTGTAGTACTCATAAGTTTATAAGGAATAGGGAATTTCATCAAAACAGGAGAACAGGAGTTTTCAAAGTTCTTACCTTGGATGCAGAGGAATACAGGGAATTAAATTTTCCTCCTCAGTGTGCTCTTTGAGCTGGGGCTGAGGCTTCCGAGTGCTCTGAAGGGAAATGTGATATGACTGGTGATCAAATTGCTTCATGAGGCAAAGTTCATCACAGTCAGGGTAACTGCTTAAAATGCAACATAAACAAACAGGTCTCTGTCAATATTTTGACTTTGTGTAAACAATTGAAGCTGTATCACTCCGGAGATAATGACACATAATGCTGTATAAAATGCTCTGAAATGGTTTTACTGAGTTAATCTACATTTGAATTCTGGAAGATAAAATTGGTCTGTGCTGCAGAAAAACGTGAACTTCTGTGCTCCCATCAAATAAGGACCTAACAGGGCTGGAGCTTCCAGCAAGTGTCCTGGGAAAGGGTGTCCCCACTGCAAGTTACATGGGGAAAGAATGCTCCTCTGACCTGTGCTGTCTTCAGCGCCACTCACAGAGCTTCAGGAATTGGGGCATGTGACAGACTGGAACACACCACTTTGTCCTAGGAAGTATAAACAAAGTATTTCTTACAATTCTGGTGCTCCATCTCCAGGCAAACACTCTCCTTCCAGCAACATCACAAGTTCAAGGCTGGAAAGGACAGTGATAAGTGTTTGAAAGCTCTGCTAATAAAACTAACGGAAAGCAATCTGTACATAGGAGTTTATTTAGATGCCCACAAGTTTTAAATCATTCCCCTTTATATCTCAGCCCACTGGATATCTCATCCAACTGAATTACCATTGGGTTTTACAATGTGATATACAAAATGAGCTGACATTATGATTTACAAACATCCTTTGAGTATCATATAAAACACAACTGTTCCCCTTATTATACAATCATTAGGGCAATGCAAATATAATCAATACATTAGTAGCTGAAAACGATAGGGCATTTTAAGAAAATAAATTTAACTTTACCACACAGACCTGTTAGATAAAACAAATCCTGTTGAAAAAAACAAAAAAAAAAAGGAATAAAGTTGAATGATTGCAAGTAATCTTTATATTGTTTTGCCACTTTCCCCTTAAAAGAAACATAACGGTACTTTAAAAGACAACTATTGTTCACTGTAGAGTCACACTTCATTCTTATTAACCAGTTTCACATTTTCTGCATGAAACTATGAAAAAACCTCACAAATGTAGACTTTCCAAACTGTAGCCACTATACTTATTTCTGCACTCTTTTCCACATACTCAGTGTGTTTAATTAAATAAAAAGCCAAAAACACTACACAAATGAGCAGAACAAAACACAACAGCACGTTAAAAAGGTGACATTTAAGCTGTAGATGCCATCATTGTAGAAATAGATTCTTGTTCTAATGCCATAAACTTTCTAGCCTCATGAGAAAAATAGACATTAGCTGGAGAGTATCTGAACTCTGACCTCGATGTAGAGCTGAGAGTTTTAATTTGTATTTCTGTCTAAACTTAGGTACTAAACAACACTTTTTGCATGGTAAATTTAAAACTCAATTTTTCTGAACACTATAAAATACAAAAAGAGAAAAACCTGTTTCTGAGCTGTCAACTGGGTAATGAAAGTTACCAATTGTTAAGGTCTCCTGTCCCTCATGTCGCTGGTACAGGTGCTTCTGCACTTTGTCACTACCATGGCAATAACTGAGAGTGGCAGACATCCTTATCACTGTAAATACAAAGAAGGAAAAAATTCTCAACTCATCCACGATGTTATAATTCAAAGCAAATTCTAACCCAGGCAATTTAAATCATATCATCTTAAGGCTCTCTGACTGCTTTCTCACTGCACAATCCAGAGGGATTACACCCTTTTCCAGCACTTGCAGTTTCTCTTGCAAAACTGAACACTGATAATGACCAGTGGTTCCTTCCTGAACACATGCTGAACTGGCGGTGGGACATGGGATTAGTTCCATTTCTTACTCTAGGAGCCTTGCTGCGGCTCCATGTATTTGGAGAAGAAAGTGCTTTTTCTTGCCATTTCATTAAGTTCATGGCATTCAATTTTATAAAGTTTTAAGACAGACTTATTTTGATTACTTCCATTCTGTCCAATCAAATATACCTTTGAATGTTTTCAAATGTTGGACAGCTGTGAAATATAAGTACTATGCAATTTGACTGTACATACATACATATTTTCATAAATACATCTGACAGGGACCTTGGAATTAAGTTCGTGATATCATGGGACAAAACCACAACAGGCTGTCTTATTTGTAAAATCTAGATGCAAAGTAAGAAGAGCTGAATTCTCTCATGTGGTCAATACACAAATAAAAACAAAAATACAGCATTAGTTTACCCATGAAATAATTTAAACATATTTGCAAATGTCTTGACAGGAAAAGTGTGTAATTTACAACACTGAAAACTTGTAGCAACCATTGACTTGTATGCGCTGTACGGTAGGTCACCCAGACAAGGCCAGCAAGGATGAGCATAGTGAGAGGTCCCAAAGGCAACTCCCAAACATCTTCCTCATGCGGAGACTTTGGTAATTGTCTGTTGTATAAAACGCCAACGCATCCGACTTCGTTTCAGGTGTGAACTTCAGCAGTTTTCCTGCCCTGGCACAGTCCAGTCTGACTACGTCAGTTATTGTTGAGACACTCTAAATCCACCGAGCAGCAGACGTTGCCATTCTGCACAGACAAACAAGCAGGTGTCAATCACCTCCGCAGAACAAGTTACAAAGAACAAAGGGGTTGGTGGCACCTAGAGACAGATGCCATCCCTGACACACTGACCACATACAAACATCTGCTTAAGCCACCATCACAAGGCGTCCTCACCGGTGTCAACTGTGGTGGCTTTTTGAGGAGGTTGGCTTTGCCAAACAACACTGAACTGGCCTGAACTCCACACAAACCCCGGATGTGAAAGACTCAGCGGTCCCCATAATAAAATACAGCACAGCAATGGTGATGGATATAATTTGATTTGGTTTTTCCCATGTAGGAAAGTTAATGGAGAGAGTTTTGATGTGATCTGCACACGGAAGCTTTCGGCTTGGCTGCAATAAGCAGACAGTTCAGATTCTTGAATCATGACAGATATGTATGGGGGGAGGGGAAATCATACTGCTTCGGAGTTTAATCCACTGTTAAATATCTTTCTGCCAAATCCAGTCATTTACAAAACTGTCCTTTGTAATAAAAACACCACAGCAAACACCAAAATCCTAAATGAGCATTTTTTCCTTCCTTTTCTTTAAATCCAACACAAACCAAAACCCACGGGAAAAAACTCTGAAGAATGGCAGAAAAGCTACCTTCAAAAATTGAATGCCCTGGAGCAACAGCTTGGCTTCCCACAGTGAGCAGAAGAACATTTTATATAACCCAACCCAACATTTTCCTAATTCTGATACTAGCACAGTGGGGTCATCACTGGACGGTGCAAGGGAGACAGACTGCACTGCTGCATCAGAGCCATTAGATTAAACGCTTCTTGATGAGATCAGGGAGAAGAAACTGGGACACCCCCTTCCCATTTTGTTGTGGGAGTGCCTTTCTTTCTGACTGTCAACATGTTTCCATTTGTGCACTTGCTGGTGAAATTTTTATTAGTGTTTTTTGCCTCTGCTCCCTAGCTCTGTAACACACATTTGCATGAACATCCACATTAGGCAATTTTTAATATATTAGCCTAGATTCATACTGAGAATGCCTGAAGGGTTCTCCTACAGAAACTCCCACTGGGATATTACATATCTGTCCTCAACATTTTCAACAAGCACATAATTGTTTTGTTTCCACCCTTTAAAGTACAAAAGGCATGTTTTTTCTGTAGGCCTCTGCCCTCAAGTCTCATTTACTCCCCTGAGATCTGCACGTAAGCTTCCAAGGGCAGAAAGCGACCTTGATTTTATTCAGCAACATACATTTGCATTACCTTGCCCATCGTACCTTGCATTTGCAGGTTGTACAAGGAGATCCCACCATTGTCCATACAGCACCGCTGAGTCTTGTAATCCCATAACCATCTAGACAGGTTTTCCTGATGTCGTAGGTGATGTTGTCAGCCAGACAGGGATCACTGACACAGTGGGGACAGCACTCTCCTTCAGAGATAGCTGTGTACTCGCAGTTTAGATTTGGGCACAGAAGGGGCCAACAATCCACCTCTCCTTCCTGTAAAAATGGAAGTAAATCTCATTTACTAGCTACGAAGAAACTTTCAATCCTGTTGAAAAGTTTTATATTGCCAAAATTGAAATAAACTTAATGGATCAGCTCTCAGTTTGGTTGATCATATAAATGCATGCATGAATGCTGAGCTGAAGTTTTCTAAATGCAGCAGGATATCACTCGGTTGTTTCTTGGCTAAACATCACCACTGTCATCATTGTTAGAGCAGACCACAAGTCCTTCCATGTTTTTAAAGGCAGCATTAAATAATGGGATCCAGTATTTTTCATAAACTATCATTTTTGCAGTGATCATGTTGCAGAATCCTTCCCTTTATGTATGATCATACAAAAAAACTCTGTGGGGTCAGAGCAGCTGTTTAAATATAAAATCAATGCTGCAGATAGACAGTTAGGGCTGCTGTGGTTTATCCCCAGAGGCAGCTGAGCAGCATGTGGCCACTTGCTCACTCCCTCCTTTCCCAAGGGGATGAAGAGGAGAACCATATGGAAAAGGTAAAACTTCTGGGCTGGGATAAGGACAGTTTACCAGCAAAGGGAGAGGAAAATAACATTACTGATAAAAGAGTAAACAAAGCAGGCGATACACATTGCAACTTGCTCACCCCTGGAATCCAATTCCCAGCCCATCTCTACACAGCGACCCCTCCTCTCCAACCAGAGAGGCTTCGTCCTCTACCAGGTTCTTGTAAAAATTAACTCTATCCCAGTTGAAAACCAGGACAATATGTTTGGGAAGCACTAAACTTTGATCTAACTAAAAACAGCCCCAATTGATTTTACTGTCAGCTCCTACAGGAACTGTTAGAGCGATGTCTGTCATGTCCCACTGAGTCACTTTGTTATTTAACTTGGTGAAAAAAGCAGTTTGGTAGATAGAAACATAGAGCAGAGACAATCATCAGGTCACTTCTGCAGAGCGTTTTTGTAGGATCTACGTGCCTAAACTCTACCTGCAAAGGGCTCCAATAACCTGCATAATGCTACTCTGTAAGGCCTGCACGTGTTGCTACCGCACACTGCATAGAACCGTATATGTGGCACTGAGTGAGGAATCACTGTCCTTTGAGATCTGATGTTTGTCAGCCCAGCCACAAAACCATGCAAAGAACTGCTGCCCACAAACTCAGGGTCCCTTGTAAAACACCTCACACCCCGCATTTGCCATTGCTGCTGGCTGCAAATGTTTCTTGCTGTTCTTTTGCAAGCATTATTAAAAAGCCCCAAACCTTAGGAGAATATAAAATACAATACTTAGTGCTGTACATTATGGATAATTATCTCTTAATAGTAACTTAGCTTTGAATGTAATTTGTTTCCTGATGCTCAGACACCTCTTGATTAATATCATATATAAAGACAATGTTATACAGACAGCTATAAATGGAAAACTGATCATTTTAATGAAATTCATTTCTGCACTAATTAGTATATCTGAGCAAAAAAAATTAAAGCTTTAGGGAAATAATCTACAGTGCCTAATAAGAAAAGAAGCTGGTTTTATTTTGCATGTTTGTCTAGTAACTTCAGTTTTTATCCTCCTTTTTTGGCTAATTTTTACTAATTCACCACATGGCATCAGCACACCATTTTTCCAGCTTTTGTTAAATGAATGGAAAAAAAAAATTGAAAGACTGCATTTTCTGTTTTGACAAGACAGGTATATCAGCTGATGGAATTAAAAGCTGAAACTCCTCCAAACAAATCCACTGCATGTAAAAAAAATTTAAGTCATTTAAAGATCAGATGACCTTATAAAAGTTCTCAGAAGTAGACTAATGCTGCAGTTAATAGGGTGTCAGGGTTTCCAAGCTTTTGTCAAGCTCTTAATTTAGTTCATTAGCTCTACTTATTCAGCAGTAAGAGCAAAACTGATGGTGTAGCTTTCAGTCCTCTGTTGCTCTGCAAGTGCTTTATCATCACTCCCAGTCTGAAAAGCAGGTGAAGAGAGCCAAGGCCTTGCTTCCAGATATGGTTTGCTAAAAATCACAGTGCTCATTATTCTTGCTCCCCTCCGAAACGCTTTACCATACCAGGCACCGGCACTGCTGACAGCTGTAGGTCCAGTTGTCTCCGCTGCGGTAGAGCTTGTGCCCTGTTTGGTCGAGGCACTGGCTGGTGACACGGGTGTCACACTCCGGGCAGCAGAAGAGGTCGGCGCTGGGGTTCTCGCAGTCGCAGGCTGTCCTCCGGCAGAAAATCCTCCCGTCCTGCAACAGCAGCACATTGCTGGATGCCAACCACAACCCGCCCCACAGCAGCACAGGTCAGGTCACGGGGGAAAGGGGGGTTGCAGAGATATCTATCTCAAAGGGCACGTCTTTGGTCTATCAGGAAACATTAAGTTCTTAACGTATTTGATGTTACCACCACCAAGGACTGGATACAGCTGGTTGTAACAGCTGAAATGCTGGTATTGTCCCAGTCTCTCTCAGTGCATGGATACAATACTGTCTGAATCTGAGAATACAGTTGTCCTGTTTCCAGCTAATTTAATTTAAAAGAAATCAGCATCTCAGAAGAAATACAGTGAAGCAATTTCATATCTCATTGGTCACATCAACCAACTCTTCAAGCAGTTGCCACTCTAATATATATATTTGTTTAGCACTATTTTGACTGACTGTATCACTGTAAAGAAAATAACTTGAATAAATAATTTGCAATTATGAAGGTCCCTTTAACTTCACAGGAGCACAGCATAGCAAAATCGCAGCAGCTCTAAACACTCTTCACTCTGAATTCACCTCTGGTTCTGTTCCACTTCTGGACCTACAATGCATCAGCTTATAGCTAAATGAACTGAGCATCTATTAGAATTCAGTTTGCATGTTAAAGAGGGTCGGTATTCCACAGGCTCTCCAAAACATGATTTTGCTAAATATTTGCTTACAGTATTGGATGGCCCATTTTGTTAAAGACCATTAAACAGAAATGTTTTGGATAAACAGAAGAATTGCTTCTGCATGTGAAGAGAAAGGGATATATTCTCTTTGCATTACGGGAAAACAAATTGACTCTAATTCTAGTTATGAAAATCGGACAGATGATCGTGGTTGAAATTATACTCCTCACTGTAGGTGAGCCAACACACTGATATGCCACATGTATCCTGGGAACTGAAATAAATCAGAGTTAACAACGAGGAGATTAGTGAAAAGTTTTGACATGATCTTCTTTTGCATCCAATGCTAGTTATTGGATTAGCCCTTATCCAAGCAAAACATCCCCTGCAGCCAGTTTGAAGGTAAAGCTGTGAGTGGACTGCAGCTATATTCTGCTTTGGATCACAACTCTACAATGCCTGAAACAACCCCGCTTATTTCACTGCAGTTTTCTCATTTTCTAATAGAACCTTGTGATTTTATAAAACTGTATCTAATGTAAGAAAGAAAAGGGGTTTTCATTGCCACCAAATAAAGGGATACCAATCAAAGCAAGAGAATTTATTTCCTCTTGATCCTTTTAAAGAGTAATTACTAAAAAGAGTGACAACAGCCCACAATGTCTTTTCCACAGGTCGACAAAATAGCTGTAAGAAACAGCATGTAGCACAGGAAGATGTTTTGTTTGTATTTTTATGTAAGAATCTGTAGTTGGCTCGTTTTTAAGCAAAATCAGCCTTGGCCACAATGCAACATGCACAAAATCAGCATGAGGGAATCACAATACCCCATCGATCTCTCTCTATATGTATATATATAACGATGTATTCCTTCCTAGTTTTGAATTATCACTCTCTGTTGTAAGAGTAATGAAAATTATTTCTTATGCTTAACAAGGAAAGCTGAAGAGAACACAGAACTCTGGCAATGTAGAACACATCCAGGTCAGTGTGGATCTGAACTGCTTTTGCAGGATTAGAGGGCCCTACACTCTTTATTGAGATTTGTGCCAAGGTAACTGAAGGTTCTCTACTTGTGACTGGTTTGCTGCTTTAGCTGTGGGAGAAGGAATAAACAGGCTTTATTTCCTTACTCAGCAAGTTTGAGTAAATCCTACGGTAAGGAAGACTGGCAGTAGCCCATTTGCTTAGCCACAGGTCTGGCCAGGTACAGAAGCAGTGCTGGGAAGAAACCCTTTCCACAAAAATCAAAGAAAAAGCCTTTGCCTCCTTTCAGTACATGGTGAAAGAAGAGAGACAAAAGCCTTCTTTGACAAGAGTTACAACTGAATCTCCATTCCTGCAAGTGGGAAAGCACAGCCATCTTCCCCCCACTTGCTGAGGGTGGACATGAAGCAGGAGCTTCAGGCATGTGGGGTTGCAGCAGGTGTCCAGGCAATCCAATGCCCTCAACAACGGCAGTCTCGCTCCTCTCCACAATGGAGTGCTGATTATTAATGGCTTAAAATAACCTATCTGCTTAGCTCCAACTGAGCTTCCAAGCTTTCAAGATTAATTTTCAAATTCCCCTTTCAGATAGTGACAGTGCTGGTAGTTCTGTGCTTCTCCGAGCTCCCATGCCGGTACCTCTGGGGAGCAGCTAACCTTTTATGTTGCCTTTACTCTCTGTATCTCAGAACATTGACAAAGCCTGATGATTTTGCCAGAGACCTTTTGGTAATCACAATACACTGCTGCTCTCTTTATTCTTTAAGCATCTGTGTTTTATCTACAACCTCATTAGCTCCACGCCTTTTGGAAAACATTTTTATCCCTACACTGTGGTGACACAAATCCTCTTAAGCTACAACATCTCACTTGCACCTTTGCAGTTCTGTAGCAGCACTGAGAGCTATACAGAAAATGAGAAATACAGAGAAAGCAACTTCTTTTCTTTCAGTGGGTAATAATATATAACATCTTAGTAGTGCCCTCCCTCCCAACTCTTGAATCAGTTGTACATGCTCCATAAGCAGCAGCGGTACCAACACAATATTGCTCTTACCAAAGGAACAACTGACACACAAGGGAATCGCTGTAAAGGGCGACTCAAGTGTCCATGGAGCCTCACAGGCACTTTGGGCAGAAATCAGACCCTGCAGGAACCAAACCACAGACCATCCTCACCATCAGGAACAGGCTTCACCTTGGCACATAGCCCTGTTCCTAGTGCTGTGCTTATCCCCCAGGCTTTTTCATACAGTGACTGGAGGGTTGTCCTAATTAGAGGACAGACTTAAAAGCCCAGACACATCCAAGAGTGTACAGCCAGAGCGCACAGCCAGGCTTAGTTTTTTCCATGGGAGAGAGAAACACCTTACCACCCTCCATCAAAATTCTAACAGCCTCGTGTATGAAACCCACAACAGTTCAGGAAGATGCCTGTAGAAGACACATCAATTAAAGTACTGTGTTCATTTATAGAATTTGACAATTTTGGTTTTTTGAGAATTTGAGAATTTTTAATATTCTTTTGTACCAAGAATAGTACTCAGATGAGTACTACTCCACAAACAACCTTACTCGATGAGCTTCGAAGTAAGGTATTTAATTTCCTTTGCACCAGATTTTAAGTCAGAGTATTTTCAAGATGGGATCTTTGTATTTCAGCCACTGCACAAAATATATCCATCTGACCTTTCCTAAAATAACCAGAACAAAAGAAAACCCAAAAGAAAATGTATTACTTTAAATCTGAAATGCTAATTTGTCTCCCAGATAAAACAAGAGAGTAGGATCATTTCAAAGTTTGAGTAAGAAGTCTAAGGGCAGTATAAGTTACACTGCCCTTTTCCTCACTGAAAATTAAGCAGGCTGCAAAAAGGTCAAGCAGGGCCAGCTCCCTGTGCACCTGCATGAGAAGGATGAAGCCCTGCAGCCGGTTGGAAAAGGAGGCTGGCGTATCGGAAGCCATCACAGTTTATAAAATATGTTTCAGTAACATATTTCAATAAGCACTGATTTTACATCTGGCCTGTGATATGATAGAGGAGGCGTTCTTCCTTTTGATCTCGTTCTATAGACAAGAATTTGGCTCTTGAAACAAGGCAGCTACTAGAGTGAAATTAAATGCAAATGTTAATTCACAGAAGGAAAGACTGGAAACTGAGGAAAGATATAAAGGAAGAGTCACAGCAACAAAAAGTGCCAGGCATAGTTTAAAATATCTATGCACTAGTTAATAATTTTGTCTATTTTCATATACTAATAAGAACATTCAACATAAAAAATAAGTGAAAGGAGAAATGCCAAATAAAACAAATTACAAGCAAGCTAAAATGGGAATACTAATAGTTATGATTCTGCAAAGGCAGACCAGATGTCTTCACATATATTAAACTGTTTATTCTATTGACTGGAAATCCTTTCATAAGCCAGCCAGCTCCCAAAGATTACAATAAAAGCTTGATATATATTCAGTGGAGTTGTACACTTCAGCTTCTGAAGGGAGGAGTTTTAGGGAGCTTGAGGCTACTTGAAGTAAAAAATATAGCAACTACCAAGCAGTATTCCCTTTTGAGCCCAAACCAGCAGTGTACTTGGCGGGCTCTATACACTCTAAAGGCTGGATTTTCCCTTCTGCTATACTTTTGCAGTACAGCAATTCTAAGGCTTTCAGCATCTCGTACCTTCAAAACAACTCTTCTCTCATGTCCTCTCCCAAACCCTCAAATGCTTCTCTGGCTCACCAGCATTGAGACACATGGACTGACAGGCCATTTCTCACACTCTATGTTCAGCTTTTCACAGAGGCCAAAACCTCATTTTATTTAGACTTATGCAAAGGTCAATAGTGTTCTGCTGTGTCTAAGGACAGCTTTAGCAGTGCTACGAACACATCAGGTCATAAGGGGCACAAAAGACTAATAATTTCTCAGATTGGATTTTGAAAATTCTTCAAATTTCAGTAACAGCACTCCTCTTTTAACTGCTGGAAATGAAGACCGTAGAGTCAAACATTCTTTTAACCACACTCTGAAAAGAACTGGTAATTTCCAGGGAGGAAAAAAACAACAACTGATCTAAATGTTAGTTCTAAATTCTATTTACTTATACTATGCCTGGCTTCTCCAAAGGTTCAGAGAGAGCTGCACTGCTCAAGTGGGAGTGTTGTCAACACAGCCAGGCTGGGATGAGCAACAGAAAGCTGGCCTTCACCCTTGTTCACTTAAGAAAATTAAACACCTGCTGCTAGGTCTTCTAAACTTTGACCCACATTCAGCACTTCCTTCTCACCCAGTTGACATGTATTCCAAGGGAAATGCCACCAGCAGGAACACAGTTGACTATTGTACTTGTACTGAAAGATGCATATTCATGTAAAACAGAAATTGCCAGCAAAGGTATTTTACAATCTGGCTGCACTTCTCATCACCCAACTGATTTCTCTGCCTCTGTGTGTGCAGTGTAGTAAATTACAGAGTTTTTTATTCCATATTGAGTCTGTTTTACCCGTGATGCTGATTGTGGAATGATCTCTCCCTGTCCTTATCTCCACTCCTAAGCCTTTCAATATATATCTTCTCCCCTGTCTAGCTAAAAAGGGGAGTGGCAGAGGGACTTTGGTGGGTGTCTGGCCTTCAGCACCTCAGTGCTGATCACCTGAATGTTCTGTTGAAGAGTAATGCAAGGCCCTCAATCAAGACACACTACAAGTGGCTCTGACCCACAGGGTGACATGACATGGGAGAAGCTCAGCAGGATAAACCATTATTCAGCTGTGTCTGTGGTGGTACAAACTAAGAAAAAAGGTGACATCCCAGAAGAATTTCCCTGCCACAGCCTCAGCTTACCTTTTACCTCAGTGCATTGTACTGAGGCTAATATTTTTCCAACTGCAGCAGCAATGCAATATTGGGCTTCTGACAAGAGCCCAGAGAATCAAAGGACTCCTGAAACCCAGACCAGCTGGATCTCACCTTGCAGGAACAAACGGAGCATCTGTCCTCCCTCAGGGTCCACACCTGCCCGTTCCTCTTGAAGCCGCCTTCATGGGGACAGTCTCCAGTGCAAGATGGTCCGGATGGACAAAGGCAATCAAAGCCTCCAGCCAGGTTCACACAGGCTGAGTCATTCCAACAGGTGTGGATCTTTAAGGCACACTCATCAATATCTGCAAAACAGATTTATGCTTTGGACATCTTTTTGTTTCGTGGTGCAAATTTTATTTCTGTATTATTTACTCCTTATCTGCCTTGCTGGTGGAAGAAAGGCATCTTCTTTTTGATATCTCCCATATTTACTTGCTAGAGACATTAGGCACTGGGTTTTTTTCAGTTATTCTTCAGTGTCTGTTTTGATTCTTAAACTATCTCCAGGGGGCTTAATTGTTAACGTTGAATCTGACCTATCTAATGGAACTATATGTCAATGATGAGCTTGAACTTTCAAACAAGGATGTATAGTGATTTCAGAGTGACTGGAAACCAGTGAACAGAGTGACTTTCTGTTAGTCAGACCACTTTCTGCTCTGGATTTTACACTACAATAGAAGGGTACCATACTTAAGTTCCTTGCATGATCAAGAATTCCCATACTAAAAGTGGAATTGTATCCTGTTCCCATTGCTAGAAGATATAACTGAATTGGAACCCCAAAAAAATCAACCCCAAACCAACCAACCAAAAAAAAAAAAAAAAAAAAAAAGACAGACATCAGAAGCACTTTATATAGGAACAAAAGTCAAAAAGTCTTAGAACAAAGCTGTATGGGAAAAGTATGATTTAGCAATGACACAAAGAAATAAGCAACAAAAATTTGTTATACACTAGAGAAAAGTAAAACATAATTATGCAACATATATTTATCTAGGGATTCTTTTTCTTTTTCTCACAGTGAAAGCCATGAGATTTCTAAACATATTGTGAAAACCAGGGATTTCTTTAAGAAAATAACATTGGGCTGTTCTAAAGCGATATATCGACAGATAACCCAGATAAAATACCAGCAAACTGGTGGGACTCTCTTGTTCCAACACGAACAACAAAAACTAAGCAACAGCAGGAGGAGGAAGCCGGAGAAGAAAATCCTTTAGAAATATGTGATGGTTTCCATCACAAAAGCTCCAGAATGCTATTACATTAAATCAGAAATTACAAGAAAGAATCCTCACACCCTTTAAAACTACCTAATCGCTAGCGTGACATTTATAACTGTTTAATTGTTTTCTAAAACAACGAATTCAAACATTTAATAGAATCTACAAAGAAAATTACCGTAAGTCTACTTTAGGAGGGATGCCCTACTTTGGGACAGCTGCCATGTGTTCACAAGTCATCTCAGAAAGGCAGAACTTAAACATTCTCTCAAGCTGCTGAAGGGAATTCTCTACAGCAATCGAGTCACTAAAATTCCCTCTGACAAGGTCAGGAAAATTTCTGGTTTCAATTCATAAATAGTCCAGGAACAAGTGGAAACACAATGGTGCCCCTGAATTTGAGCAATGCAAAACCAGCATTCACAACTGAGTCAGGGGTCTGGGTTGCCAGAAAATGACTGTTCTTTCAGACTGCAGACCCAAAGGGAAGCTGGAGGCAGTTACACTGCAGAAAGGCTTCACTCCTGGACTGACCTGTGGGCCAGTCTCTTTCTAGAGAGGTTCCCAGTGGCCTGATAGTACAAATTCTCGTCGCTCAGAATTTCCAAAAATTAGTATATTTTGCTGCCCTGACAGTTCTAATTGCCATAAAGTAACATTGTTGCTCTAACGCAGAGCTTAGCACTACTGAGCACTTGAAAGCTCCACTGCCACTGGTGGAAAAGGTGCTGAGAGAAATTAAAACCTGTAGTTCATTGTTTAACGGAGTGTCAGAGTATCACAGAAGGTAGAAAAACCATAAAGAGTAACATGAAGAGAACTATGAATGAGCTGGTATGAAATGAATTATACCCAAACGGCTGCTGCAAGACTTAAAATATTATTTAGAATATCCCATTTCCCTTTCAACAGATTTTGGCTTGCATTTTACGTTGAAGACAGATGTATAAATGAAGCTTTCACTTTGTCTTTGGCAATTTCACCAAGAATCATCAATATCTCCTTCCCCACCATGTTAAGGGCTCCTTGAATAGCGTGTATATATATAAAAAATGCAGCAGGATCACAGTGCAGATTAGAAGGATAGCTTTCATAGTTCAGAACTAAAAGGATTTCACAGATTAATATAAAGCCATATTGCCTACAGAGTTCCATGTAATTGATTTACTTATGACACAGAAATTTAATTCTGTTTCCATGTAATTTAACAGATTTATGGAAAGCCAGATGTTAGCAATTATAGAAACTAACATCATTCATATCTCAGTAGTACAGACCTGTTCCCACTGTTACACATATCCAAAAGGGAAGAACACCCTATTTACATGCTGCTACTGCTGTTCTCTGTTTAGCACACATAAAAAGGATGCTCCCATTAAGAGCAGCCTGAACTGGTAAATGGGACAGTCTTGACAAAGAAACCAATCAAGCAAAGCTGAGGAACATAGTGTGAACATAAATTCCTAATTGCTACTCAGTTTCTCCAATTTTTTTCATTCTTTATGCAAATGACGGTTTCTTATTATTTGATGGCATTTATTATTTAAAAGTTTTAGTCATTAATCAAATATAAAAGGCTTGGACACTGTACTCATTTCCAGTCAAACTTTTAATAGAGCTAATTTTCTGAGCACATCCCTTTGGCATTTTTTCTCGTCGCTGATGCATTTAGAAGTCAGAACAAACAGCCAATGTTCCCAACAACTCGAGGAAAAGAAGTTATAAGCATAACAGGTTTTTTTCTTCTTCACTCTTTCAGCTTCAACTCAGATTTGGGGGTGGGGGAGTGGGGAGGGAAAAAAAACCCAGACAAATGCTCCCATACTGTTAGCTCGAGAAAGCATTTCGGCTTCATAGAAATCAGATGGACTTGCTCATATGAACATGAGATCAGCATGGAGATGGCTATGCAAAACATGGAAGAAAGTACTTGTGTAGTGTGAAATTTCTCTTAGCAACAGGAATCATGTGTCTACTTAGGTGTTGAAAAATTAGCCTAGTTTAAAATTCTGAACATGTCCAAAACAATCTTCTAATGAATATGAAAACTGTATGATAAGACTCTTGCATAGAGATTATTTTTATATTATTCAAATTCTTGCTCAGCTCAAATTTCTCACACTCTCCTCAGGTTTCGTTTGCTTTTCCACAGCTGCTCTCAGAAGGTGCAGGCCAGAAGCTGCAACATGTAATGATGGGCAAGGCAGAACTGTACACAAATACTATTTCCCATTATAACAACACTAGGTAGGAAGAGGAGATATTTATTTTTAAACTAAGCAACTTCTAAGAACAATGTACAAGTCCATATGTGAAATAGCAAGGAGATTGCATTGTCTCTCCCTATAGCATAGTCTTTCCCTATATTTAACACAAGAACAAGGTACCTGTCTTGACCTTCCAGGGGATTAACTCTTTCATGCATGCTGTCAATCTGTGAAATATATCTCATCTTCAAGCCTGAAATAGGACCTTGCAATCTTAATCAGTATATTGATATAATCTATGGAATAAACTAGGAATTAACTCAAGTGGCAGACCTTTACTTCCCTGCTCCACACAGTTCCTTTTCAAAAACATGCAAGAATATGGGGGAATGACCATAATCAGAGACTTGCTGGTGATGCCAGCCTGTTTTCTATCAAGACCATAGCAACTGAGACATGCCACTTCAAACATCACACAGGGCTATGATAAAACTGGTCAAGTTCTTCATTCTTCAAACACACCCAGTCTGTGCTTCTTAATCAAATGTCCAGCAACAAGCACTCAATCATATGTATTTTAGCTGCAATGAAACTGGTTATGTTATGCAGATGGGAAAAGAAAGACAACAAACCATCCAAGACGTGCTCATTTCCCACTATGCTCTCAAAGTACATAAAGCCAGCTCGGTAATGTGGGCACACAAGAAATAAGAATCAAAATGGAATAGGAGAATCCCCTGAGAGGCACTTTCCTTCTCCATCCTTTCTGGCTGTAACAAGAAGTAATTTGCCTCGGATATTATGAGAGGTCCCATGACCACTGTATTTGAGTGGGGTAGAAGATGAGCATGACTGTACATATCAATACAAGTTCATTAACTTGGTTTCACTGAAATGTTAAACCAATCCCTACCCACTTTATTTCTTAGTTTTCAAGGCTATTCAGGTTTTAATGGTATGACTTTTCTATAGCACCTTAATAAATGTGTGCAAGCAAGTCATGCAAGGTGGTGCTCTGTAATATCATGATAAGCTATTGCAGAAGAAAGAACCCTACTAATGTGCTAATTTTAACTGTTATGGTACATTAAACCATTACAGTATAATGTTAATGTGAAAAATGAATGCTAGGTTCCCAAACCAATGTATGTACAAGTTAACTAAACACTGTTTTGACATATCATTTTTCACAGGCAACCTGTCACAGTATTTGCCTTCTTTCTCAATCCAACAAAGTGATTGGGACCCATCTTTGAAAACCATAAATCACTAAACAGATTCATTTTTAGTTAGAAAATATTTGATGATAGCACTTTTATTCTATAGAGACATAATGCTCTATTAAAGAGCATTGCATAGTAAATTAGATTGTGAATATAGGATTTACTAATGCTTTGTAGAAATACAGAAATGACTAAACACAATTACCTCAAAGAACTGCAATGCAACTTTCTCTCAGAATGCAGAATTTACTAAATGGAAAGTAAGCAAGATAATTTTTGTTTTGCAGGATAAAATCAACAGACCGATATTGGGAGCTTTAAAAATTCTCTGAACAAAACAGAATATTCATAAACCAGCATGTTCTAGAGTTGGTCTTGGATACTCTATACCATACACAAACCCTTCTGTCTCTGTACCACTTCGCTAACGGTAGAAAAGCAATTCTCAGGCATATAAGAACATTTTCAAAGGATGGGTCTAGCTTTCTGTTTGACACAGACAGGGGAGCAAAATAAATAAAGAAAAAACAGGAATTGATTTTAAACCTATTCAGACTTGACCCTCAAGCATACCTGCACACAACTTTTGTGGGAGTGTAAACACACGTGGCGTTTTCTCTCACAAGCAGCTGACTCCTACCTTTCAGTTCCCCACACCTACTCTAACCCTGCAGTGAGGTTGAGATACACAACTTTTGAGGATGAAATACATGGCAAATCTTGTGGGTTTTTGGTAGGAGAAGGATCCACATTACGGTTTCCTACAAAATTTGCATTGATTCTTAAAAGAAATAAAAAAATACCCCAACCCAACAACTGACAAAGACTGCTGCCTTGTTCTTCCTTGTGTGCTTGCAAGTCATGATACAGAGAGTTGGAAACATGAAACACCACGAAAAAACTGAAATTGGGAATTCTGCACTCCAGAATCTGAACACCTCTCTACAAGATCAGAAGCATCTCATTTAAACAGAGAAGGAGATTAAAAAGTATAATTTAATTTGCTTTTATTTTTCTGTGGCAGGTAAGAGCAAGTTTTGTGAGAAATCATTAACTTCCCAGGATGCAGCATTTCTTTGCCAGTTCTTGCCTTCTTTTTTTTCTGATTATCTTAAAGGTTATCACTGAAAATTCAGTAGTGAGGTTTTATTCAATGATTATTAGGAGGTAGCAGTATTTGGCAAAAGGTACGTAGTCTAGGTTAAAAAAAAGGTATGCCAGTTGCTTCAATATGGTATCAGAAGATAGTAGTTAATACTGGAGTACATATCATATGACAACTAATAGATCTCTATATTTGGTTTGTTTACCTTAAAGCATAGCAAAGTTCCTATTAAAAAAGGAAAAAAAAAAGGATCAACCCAGCAACTATAGCCTGACAACCCAGCAACTACAGGCTACATGTTTTAATTGCCAAGCAAACTTTGGTAGCAACTTGGTATAGCAATTGTCTTTTGTCTGCAAGCAGTATTCTTAATAACATATTGTGAAAGGCCAGTGCCTCATAAAAACACTACTGCTAGAAATTAAATTACATTCTCTTAATTTGAGCCTGCTCACCATCACCTTATGAAACTGACATATTTTATAAAAGCATCGCTGTGGAAATACATTCCTTTTCCAAAACTGCCTTCAGTTGATATTTGGAGCAATAAAAGAATTTTCCCAAGCTTGAAGTGGCCTGGGTAAGTCATACATCCTTATTACCCAAGCTCTGGTGCAACTTTATGACCTTCCGTGTCACATTCATTGATTTACACATTTGTCCCTTGCCAGGTGACAAATTCCACTGTTTTCTCATAGTCAATGAGAAAAAAAAAAAGCTTTTAGAAGCACTCAGATCTCACACCACTTCACAAATGGATGTTATTTTTTTAAACGTTCTGCAAGCACTGCAGAGACCCTACAAGCAATGACTCAGCTCCAGGACCACCAATGCGTAACTGGAGGGAAAGGGGGTTAGCCGACAGATAGGCAAAGGCACCCAGCAAAAGCAACTGGCTGCCTGGACTTTGGGCATCCTGACAGAGCTGACAGGATGTCCCACTGCCTCAGGACTTGCAGATGTTGTTATTACTGGAATTTTGGGAGGTGGGGAGGGATTACTCTCTTTTTCCTCATGGTCTCAGCCTATTTATTGTTCTCCACGTTTTGTCCTTGAAGGACAAAGAAGAACTATTTCAAAGCGCAGTGAAGGGCAGTCGCCCAAACCCACCTCAGATACACACTGAAAGTTCAGTCCCTAAGACACACCAGAAGAAAATGCTGTTGCTAAGTAGATGAACCCACTTTCAGCAGCAGGAGAGTGAATGGCTCTGGCCCTGACTCTAAATGCTCCACCAGGCAAAAAAGCTCTGGAACACAATGAAAGTGCATGTTGAGAGAATCAAGTTGTAGCTAGAATGCAGAGTGTTAGCTATCTGGCACTTTACCCAGTTCTTACTTTCACTTCAAAAGAAATGCCATGGTCTGAAATTTGTCAACATGGGTTAGCAGCGTACTTCAATTTGTAATGGGTTAACCAGTATAACGAAACGAACTGGTTTATTCTCTTCCTCACTGGCACACTGCAGCAGATGGTTCAGAAAAGCTATTTAGTTAAAATAACCCCACTAATTTCACATTCTGTTTACAACTTGCATATGGCAAGATGAGCACCTCACCTTATGAACTCCCAGCGTGCTGTGCAGGTCAAAACGAGGGCAGTTTGCTTGCACAAAAACTCAGCCCTTCCATCTCCAGAGAACACAGAACATTTTGGGCTCCTTCTTGCTGTGAGGTAGCCAAGTGCCCTTCCCTTTAACAGCCATGCACTGCAAGCAGCACTGACCTTTTCAGCAACTGAGCCCAGCCATGGGCCATTGAAAACCACAGCCTTGTCTACATGTCTATCTTTTTTCCTGAGACCACCCTGACCCTTCTATCTTTTTTGTCCCAAACCCACCTGAAAATTGATGGGGTTCCCCCATGCAAGCAGTACCAGGCATCGGGAATGCTACAAATGTCCCTTATCTCCAGTTGCTTCAGGGCTTTTTGAAGGTTATGTCATTTTGCTTTGACTTCTCAGAAAGCAAGTATTTTCAATATTGCTCTCAGCACTTGAGAATCTGTTTAGAAATATATGACTTTCACATGGTGCTTTATCTAGTAAGTCACAAAATGCTGTAAAGTTTGCTTTTTGCCTTTCTTTTTTCCCCCACACACAGACAAATCAAGGTCACTGCTGTGATTTTATTGAGCTCCTTGTCAGCTTAAGACAATGTGTAAAAAGCAAATATACCTGGACAACCTACAAAATACTGGTTTTGAAAATAAGTATCGTTCCTCTGCATTTTTAAATCATGATGCTATCTCATCTCAAGGACCTCTAATAGCCAAAACTTGTAAAAGATGGGAATGTTTGTTGTAAATTTATCTTTATTACAATTTTTTACTTGAACTTTTAATTGTATACTTTAACTCTTAGAAAGAGCATTTTGCACTTATGGTCATGATAAAGGAAATTTACAGTCTTTAAAAAAAACCAGAAGTCTTTCACAGAAGCAGCAGAAAAGCTTTTATAGAAAATTCATAGAACTGAATAGAGATGAAGTAACCGAAATTTCCAAAGAGAGGACACAGAACTATGAGAAATTGATCTGTATCTCTATGGAAGTTAAAAATGGGATTCTTTCTAAATAGCTTTAATCTCACCTGATAAAATATCTTATAGAAATTGTGTAAAAGTCATCTGAGAATAAGTAAAAAGGTGGAGAAATTGTAAAGCAGAGGTAAGCCTAATTACCATCTTCACTATGATTTTCTTCCTGCTTCCTTGCTGTAGTGGCACACAAAGTACGGACAGTCAAGGGCACCCAGACTGCAAGAACCAGCACTACCTCCTCATGGAGCCTCATCCTTTGCCCTCCCATAGAAACAACTGATAAACTCCTCGGCACCCTTGAAAAATTCCTCTCTGCCTTCATGATCTAAGGGCTTTATTCTGCAAATATGATGCATGAAGAGCCTGGTGCTATTTGCATAATTCTAAAAATAAAACGATGAAGATGCCAAACAATGAAAAACAAACAAATCCAAACAACAAAGACATACCCCAAAGGTGTTCTTCACCCAGCTGACATCTGAAAATGGAAAACCAGCTCTTCCCCTTTCCTGGCCTATCATGCTCCTCAGAAAGCCTACTTTCCCTTCAGGTTTTACAGCAGCTTAGGATAAACGGGAAGGCACAATAAGTCAGGCTTTGAGTCCCTGCCTCCCTCCTGTAATAACCATTCCAAAACGTGATGCCTCTTGTACCAGCACTCACGCTGAGCGGCTGGGGATGCTGACACACACAGACACGCTCGCTTGCATTCTCCTTTCAGCCTCAAAACACAGAAAACGCTCAGGACAGTGTCTCAGTAGTCACTTTGTAACACCATGCAGGAGGAGGGGAAAAAAAGCGCTCTGCTGATCATTGCTTACCAACACAGGACTCCCCGGAAAGAGAATAGCTTCCATTGTCATGGAAACCGCTTCTGCACTCACAGTGGTACCACCCTGGGAGGTTAACACAGCGTGAATGGTTGTGACACTCAATGATCCCCTCTGCACACTCATCAATATCTGCCTCAGAGAAAAACACAAGCCAGCCAGGAAATTAATTCCCTTTCACACCAATGCGTCAGGTTTGGTTTGCTTTTTTTTTTTTTCTTTTTTTAAATCTTCTTTAAATAGATGGATCAAGGTTTATTACAGTTCCAAAGAATAGACACTTAAAACATGACTAACATAACAACAACACGAACAAACAGCAATACATCATGGAATTTGGTACATACAAGACATTCATTTACACCATGACTTGTTTAAAATGCAAAGCAAATGCAGATTGTTTTCTGTCGTTATTTTTTAACTCAGAGGTTACATTTGTCTGTGTCAGATAAAGCATTGCAGGGCAGGATCCTCCCTGAAAAGGCCCTTTCAGCAATATTCCTGCTTTACAAACTGCATGGCCCAGGACACTTGGAAAGAAAGAGCATTTCCTTCAGAATTTGTTTCTAGCATTCAGCTGGGAAATTTGCAGCGCTCTGGCACTTCAGGTGCTCAGAGCAGTTTGCAAACAACAGTTAATAGCTCTTTTTTTGCCGTTGTTTTTTAAACATGATCAAAATCAACACCTAGTACATGTATAACAGTGTGTAAGGAACAGAAAAAGCAGTCCCTGCTTCAGCTGCAGTAAGACATTTAGCTGGAAAAGAGCGAGGCAATGACAGCAAGTGTGTAGCAATGGGAAGGTGCCCTGAGATGAATGCCCTGCTGAGCTGCAATAAACGGGATGGTTTTATAAAGGAGTTTTAAAAATTTCTGTAACATGGTTAATAGAGACCTCATAATTGCTAGTAACCTTGGTTAATCACGGCTGGCACCTGGCTGCTTCTCCCCTTTGAGCATTTTTCAGCACATTTTCTAGGGTTGTAATTAAAATTAGCAAATTAATTATATGTTAACCTTGCAGAAATTTAAGAAGCTATTATATTTTCATTCCTGTGTTTAGCTCAAGCTTTCCCTTTTCTTTTTTTTTTTTTTCTTCTTTTTAATCTTGGACAGTTTTCAGCTGGGTACTTTATCAATTAAAATGAATCTCAAATTATCCACAAATATTAGATGTTTTCATCCACTGAGATTTTTTCCTTGGCAATTGGCACATTTAATATATGCACAGAATTGTGTACAACAAACACATCGTTTGGGGGAAAACAGATTCTGAAACTGCATTTACTTCTGCAAGCATCAAAGAACCAATGCCTCGTGATCCTGATGCAAGACTGAGTTAAGGGTATTAAGTAACCACAGAGCGTAGTTTTTCTCTCAATTTACAAAATACACAAACCCATATGGCTTCATGGGCTGCAGTGGAGTCATCTTGATGGATGTTGAAATTGATTTGAGTGACGTATACTTCAATACAATCCCATTTTCTTACATCTTACAAACAATACCACAGAAAAGTTCAATTTTTCCTCATTTAAGCAACAATATGTATTCTTGTTGAAATATGGCTGAGAAACCTAAAAAATGCCTTTTTCTAGTTTTGTGTTCACCCTCACTCAAGAATGAGGTGTTATCTACATTCCAGGGTTACAACCACTATTTGTTTCTAACTTTATTCAGCTTCCATATAACAATAGTCATTTTTTTTTAAGCTTTAAAATCTGTCACTGCTGCCACCTTGTCTGTACTTTTTACTTTGTAGAAGCTAATTTTAGTGTTAAAACACTGCACAAATCTAGCTGTCCATCAATGATGAGTGCTGCTTGCAAACTCAGACACTTTCAATTCATTACAGCAAATGGAATTTATAACCATGATCTTTTCACATGTCATGGCTGATGGAACAAGTTTAATCCTATTTGGAAAGTGAATTACTTTGCTGTTGCAGGTCAATTGCAAATGAATCCTTGTTTTCACTTTCTTTTCTTTCCCAGCACTGAATGCTCCTGTTTAAGGATCGCTTCCTCAGGTCAGTCCTGTCCTGGACCTCTATACATTCAATTTTACATTTTTAATTTACAAAATCAACAGTTTTCCCAAAGTTCGTTTCTAAACTTAAGCCCCTTTGAAAGTGTATTTGATTTAGGCTCACAGTGTAGGATATGAATTGACTGGTAGATGAATTCTCAGAAATCCTGTCTGCCAGGACACCAAAATTAAGCAGCAGTAGACTCAGTGGAAAGAGTGTCAGTGCACGAGTCTCTCTCCATTAATTCAGAAAATTAAGGCAGTGCATAGAACTATTTCAAGACAAGATGACTTTCTTAAGGCAGCACCGTATCTGTCTATAGCTTTTGTCCACCGATGTTTAGGGAGACACAAACCAATTTCTTTCAAGCAGGAAGCTGGGAAAACAGGACTCGCTTTCAGCTTTATAGGTTCATAGAATGGTCTGGGTTGGGAGGGACCCCAAGGATCACAGAGTTCCAACCCCCCTGCCACAGGCAGGGACACCAACCTCCAGGCCTGGATCTACACAAGGTTGCCCAGGGCCCCATCCAACCTGGCCTTGAACACCTCCAAGGGCGGAGCATCCACCCCCTCTCTGGGCAGCCTGTTCCAGCCCCTCACCACTCTGTAAAAAACTTCCCCGTAGGTTCTTGCTTTATCATCCATGAGGAGCTGCAGCAGCACTGCCTGACCTGTGCCAGGGACAGAAAGCAAGAGAACAGGAGGCTCCATGCTGGCTGGTGCAGAAGCCACTACTAAAAAAATCTTTCAATGTCTGCTCCCTACCATTGCCTCCCCTCTCCTAGAGCCATTTCCAGCTTAGAGGAGGGGCTGTGCTCCTCTCCAGGTTAAACTCAGCATTCTGCCCAGCTTCTCAGGCCCAGCCTTCCCCTGCATACATGCATGGGTGGGCTGGAGATGGGGAGGAGGGGGGCAGTGGGGTGAGGGGACTGGTTAGTATTCTTTTGGCAACACCTCATTAACAGCATGATGCAATACAATATTCATGAAGAGCAGTAGAAAGAGGGAAAACCATGAGCAGCTTCTCCATTTGTCTACTACATTGCAGTGTATTACTTCTGTGCTTAAAAGGGGGAGAAAATATTATGATCAGGGCCATGAGCTTCTCCTGCCATCCTGTGTGCTATCTGTAGCACGTGTATATACATATCTCTGCAGGTACAGGATAATATTAGAGATTTGGTTTGGAAATTCAGAATGATTTAAGATGCTCATAGTACCAAGAGGGAACAGCAAGTAACAGCTTTATAAAATGGTGTGTCATATACCATGACATTACTTAGTTCACTTAATAGACCATTTTCACCTGCATGCGTTATGGCTTTGGAAAACACTTTTTTGAGGATTTTTGTTCTGCTTAGGAAGATGTTGCTATATATATTGGACAGTTGAGGGAATTAGTATCAACTCACCTTCCTTGATCTTTACTTTTCGATCTTTAGATCCTAGCACTTTGCATACTCACCTCAGGATGAATATCTTTCTATCCTAGTCTGGGTTTGGGTTTTGCTACAGGATTTCAGCTACATAGGTGCCATTTGTGTTTCTGTGTGCAGATGCTTTCCAGAATTTACTACAGTTACTTTATTCATAAAGTTATGTTAAGATGAAAGTTTACACCTCTGACCTGAGAGGGAAAACAGTACAAAAATGATAATCATTTTTCAACAGAGCACAGAAAAACCTGTTCAGAAATTCTGCAATAACACAGGTGAGACAAACAATGGGTGAACATTTATTTGGGTGTGTTCCCATGGTTCAGGGCCTGCCCGCCCTTGGTGCTTCTGCAGCAGAGTGGCCACACCACTCTCAGGGCTCCAGGCTCTGCTTTCTTACAGCATCCTGCCATGCACAAAGGAGCCTGGTCTTTATGTGCCCATCTTCACCTTGTCCTCCCACATGGCTAAGCTGTGCTCACAGAAGTCAGTGAAAACACATTCACTGGCTCCCAAATTCATACAGACTTTCTGCATTAACAGCCAGACAGCCTCAAACAGAATGCTTGTGAGAAACAGCCAATTTAGTATTTCCTTGGGAAGGGAAAATTTTCCATAACTCAAATGTATCTCTGTAGTCTGGCTAGATATCTCCACTAACTTTGCATTACATGTAATATTTTTCATTTCTAGCTGTAATTCAACCTAAGACACTGCTGCTCTTACCCCTATTAAAGGAACTGTTTTCACAGCTTTTTCATTCAAGCCTTCTTACAACATCCACGTGTAAGGAGATCCTGTACAGACCGTTCCATTGCCTGCTTTTACCCCACTCAGTTATTTAACTGTCATTAGCAGAGAATTGTTAATGGATCTGGCAACACTCCACTATAATGGCTTTGCAAAAGCTTAAAAATGGCACGTTTTTGTATTGTAGAATAAAGGCACCAGTTGGTTTTGAATAAGCTCTTGCAGGATGTTAATCCTGTCCTTTAAGGACAGGTCTGTAATTTTTACTTTTAGCATCCCAGCTTCTTGCATTATTCATAAAGGTATTGATGCAGACAAGATAAATAGGATAATTTACCTCCAAATAAAACACAATGGCTTCAGAGTCCAATGAAAAAGTAAAATTAAAATAATTCAATCTTTTCTAATGCTTCATCACATTTAAGTCACTGTATGATAATACTGAAAGGAAAACTGTTCAGGATCATGTAATAGCTAGCAATCTACAGTCTCAACAAGACAGAAGAGTTTTATTATAAAAGTGTCTGCTCATCAAACTCTTACTGTGCTCTTTCTCATGCAAAAATTGTAAGATCGTTATCTTTAGCTTCTGTTGATCAGGAGACCTGGAAGCAGGAAAAGCATGTGCTAACAAGAAAGGATCACACAGGTCTCAAGCTGCTTGAATTAAAATCACAGACTGGTTTGGGTTGGAAGGGACCTCAATAACCATCCAGCTCCAACCCCCTGCCAGAGACAGGGACACCCTCCACCAGCCCAGGTTGCCCAAAGCCCCATCCAACCCGGCCTAGAACACTGCCAGGGAGGGGACACCTAGATCTTCCCTGGGCAGCCTGTGCCAGGGTCTCACCACCCTCACTGGGAAGAATTTCTTCCCAATATCCAATCTAAATCTCCCCTCCTTCAGTTTACACCCACCACCCCTTGTCCTTTCACTACAGCCCTTTTGTAAACAGCCCCTCTCCAGCTTTCCTGTAGCCCATGTAGGTACTGCAAGGCTGGTCTAAGGTGTCCCAGGAGCTTTTTCTTCTCCAGGCTGAACAAGCCTGACTCACACTCAGCCTGTTTTCAGACTGATCGTATCCTGACAGTTAACTCCGTTAGTTCCAGAGCATTACAGCTTTGTTTTCCACCTTGGAGTACTTTTCTTCAACATAAAAAACACCAGAAAACAAAAATCACCCAGCCAACCAAGGCACAATTTCTATGTAAAATGCAGCCTCTTCTCATCGCCTGAGTCTCACTTCCACGAGACAGAGAGAGCAAGAAAGGGACGTCACTGACAGCACTATGCAAACAGCTTCCCTGCTGCAAAGGAGTCCTTCAACTACTTCAAATAAACCCTGAAAAAAAAGACAACCACTTCGGCTGAGCAGAGATGAGAAATTCTCTCTCAAAAAAAGAAAGATCCCACCTGCCTCCCTTTACACCAAATTTAGTTGATGCAAGCAAATATTCATTCTACTGTTCTGCATAAACTTAGATAAAGGCTGGATTTTATCCGTTATTATTAACTCTGATATTGGCTATACTAATAAATCTCTACATTAGCTCTGACCATTAGCAAGAAGGGTCTGTGTTTATTTTAAAACACGGGCAATACAAAGCAGGAATGCCACGACAACGGCCACCCTTAAAGTCTGCTAGATTTTCCCAGTGCAAAGTAGAAGAGGTTGGAGTCCAACCTTGTCACAGGTTTACATTCCACACGTCTGAAACACCAATGACACAGCAACGGGACAGCAATGCAGCTATTAAACAGATTGTAAGATAAAAGAACAGAGGTAACTCTATAATTTAGCTACATTTGAATAATGACTCGTGGCTGCTGCTCAACCCCATGGGACCAGTTCATTCTTAAGACTGCAGAGATACTAAAAACCAGAAAGGACAGGGAAGACATCAGCCCTATCTAGTGACATTTCTAACCATCAGTTGCTTGTCTCATTGTCTTGGGTGACACAGATTTCCACTCCCTCTGACTGAAGCCCGTAGCAGGCTCTGGAATGGTTACTCAGAAAATTTTTCCTTTGCATTTAGCCTCTTTTAAAATTACTTTCATTTTAACTCATTAGGAGATTTTGAGCAAACAATGAGCACCAAACAAAATATTTCTCTCTCCTTGGCAGTCATAGCTCTTTTCACAGCCTGATGTGAATTGCATTGTATTTATATTGGCCGTTGCATTTCCTTCACAGGCAAGAGCAGTTTTGCCTGAAGAAATGGTACAGGTTTCGGTCCATTTTTCTATTTTGAGGACACAGCAGTAAACTATAAAACTTTAAATTTGTGGAGAGGGAGAATACAATTCACATTTGGGAATAATCAAACCCACACAATGGTTTAATAGCTTTCAGGGAGGAAAGGTGTGCCCACCACTCATTATAATTACAGAACAGCTGTAATACACTTCAGTGTAGAATTCTGGATTGGTGCTATCAAGATTTTTAATCATCTGAAACTCATGTGCAAATTTAGAATGATGAGTTTAACAAGAATAAATGGAATTAAATTGGTATCAGAATAATAACACAGAGTAGTTGTACCAGCAATTTTTAAGATTAATTCTTTTAATATATAACATCTAATTTACTGAAATTCGTTTTTAATACATACTAAAAGAGGATGTCTTTATCAGTTTAGCTCATGTCTCTCACACCCTCATGTTCATCTAATTGTATTCAAAATATGCACTTGGAGTATGTAACCTAACAGTCCTGGATGGTCCAAATAAATGTCACTTCACAACACTGAGCTGAAACAAGTGGTTTATTCTCCCATTTAGAGATCGTGGGGTGATGTAGGAAATCAGAATTGCAAACAGACTGCTCAGTGGAAAGCAGAGCAGGAGTACACTAGACAGGGTGAAGAACTATTTCATATTTAGCATGGCATTGGAGCTTCTGTGGCAAACAGAATTTTAGTTACAGCTCTCCAATCCAGAAACAGACTGACTTCACAATTAATAGGTTCATTTTCAAACTGAGACAGAGACTTTTACAGATTTGGGGCTTGTGGTCAACAAGTCTCTCTAATTACATAATCCTGCAAACAGCAGGGCCATTAGCCCAATGTTTATTGTATTTCAGCTCTTCCCATGTCTTGGAAGAATACTGCCATCACATTTGATGTAGCTGGCTTGGAGGGAGATGTGGCAAATACATCCTTCAAAAGAGCCTGTTGGCCAACCTCCAACCACTGCTGGACTGATGACTCATAGCTTCAGGACAGAAGTTTAGCTTCTTGCCTACTAGCACCCTGTACCTGCTGGCAACATCCCTCACTTCTCCAGGAATGCTCCTCTCATGCTCTTTTGACATCATGCTCTTCCTAAATGTACCAGAGCACTTTGTCAGGACCCTGAATTTAGAATTTCCTACCTAAATAGGGAGAAACTGTGTGTGGTCTCCGTGATAAGGTTACCCATGGAAATCACTCTGGTAGCATTTCTGGTGCAGAAATTCAGCTGCAGGCCATTGGTAAAGTAGTATTTGATTTGTTTGTGTCACAGACTAGAGATACATCACGTGCAATTTACATGTGAGATAACTAAGGCAGAGAGATACAGCAGATTGCCCAAAGCTGCCGAAAGCCAATGTGCAAGAAGCTCCTCAGTTCTGTAACTCCAATCCGTTGCCCTGTCGTTCAGGTCACTACTCATCTATTCCTTATAAAGATGTTCCAAAATAACCAGGTAGAGGCAAGGCCAACCTTCACTCCCTTCATGACTCATGAACACGGGCCTTATTTTTGAAGACTCTTGGGTATCTTCATCCCTGATTACTAATTCCATTGAGCTGTGATGCTGGAGTTGTATCTGCATATATTATACATGAGCAGCTATTCAGAATATTAGTTACACGTACTACTATAAAATGAGAGAACAAGATCAACAGGAGAGGTCTGTGATGTCAACAGCCTATAATCAATGAAGCCCTCAGCACACAGAGGTACACTACACAGCTAGTATTATATAGATTAAAAAAACTGCACTGCATTCTTATGCACAAAGCTGCTTTAAGCCAGTTCAAGGTGTAACCACTGTAAATTCAAATTCTTTACATTTACAACGACTGCTGAGACCAGACTAAAGACACATTACAGATTGTAGAATTACATTACAGAAATATGTTAACTGTTAAAATACAATAAATACATTACAAAAATATGTTAACTGTTAAAAAAATAGTATCTATACAAGAATAATAAATGTTTTTGACAATTGATTTTGACATGCTGCAGTTAAAGAGTTCTTTGCCAAGATCACAGAATTTAAGAAGAATTACCAATGGAGACATATGTTAAAGCAAAATAGTTAATGGGGGACAACAAGCTTGGTAGAAAAGGAGCTGGGTGTCCTGATGGACACCAAGTTGAACATGAACCAGCAAGGTGACCCTGCTGCAAAGGCGGTGAATGGTATCTTTGGCTGTATTAGACAAAGTATTGCCAGAAGGTCGAGGGAAGTGATCTTTCCCCTCTACTCAGCAGTGGTAAGGCCACACCCAGAATGTGGGTCCAGTTCTGGCCTGCCCAGCACAAGAGAGACATGGTCACACTGAAGAGAGTTCAATGAAGGATTATTAGGACTGGAGCATGGCACATTAAGGAAAGGATGAGAAAGCTGAGAAAGTTTAGCCTGGAGAAGAAAAGGCTCTGGGGAGGAACCTTACCAATGCATACAAATATCCGAAGGGTGGCTGCAAAGAGGATGCAGCCAGGTTCTTTCCAGTGGTTTCCAATGACAGGAGCAGAGGCAACAAGCGCAAACTAGAGCATCCAGGAGGTCTCCTCTGAACGTCAGGAAACAATTTTTTACCCTAAGAGTGACTGAGCACTGGCACAAGTTGCCCAGAGAAGTTTTGGACGCTCCATCCTCGCAGAAAGTTAAAAGCATCTTGATGTGGTCCTTGGGCAACTGGTGCTAGATGGCCTTGCCTGAGTAGTGGGGTCGGACAAGACGATGTCCAGAGGCCCCTTCCAAATTCAACTACTCAATCGCTCAAGGATTCTGTCTCAGAAGGTATGCTCACTCCAAAGAAAACTGCTAAAGTAAACCAGATGCAGGCTGCAAACTGGTTCATCAGAGCTACAAGAGATGAACAGGACCCTGACAAGGAGCATTCTCCAGCCAGCTGTCTGCAATCCTGCCTGTTACACAGAAAGAACCATTCAAATGACACGGGCTCTATGTATGAAAGCTTCGTTGAGGAGCCTGATCATTGTCATCCAGTGCCAGCAGATTGCTTTGTGCACAGTGTTTAGGTACAATGCATAACCCAGGTATCATTCCATCCAGCACATGAAATGCTAAAGTTCAACATCAAAAAGTCACAGAAACAGCTGATCAGCTTATCTAGCACATCCCATGACAGAGAAGAAATGCTCCCTTAACACCCATTCTTTGGTGATTTGCCTCAACCAATTTTAAAACGACTCACATGATGAGTCCTCCCCTCCACTTCATTGGGAAGATTATATTGCAGACTGATAGTCCACAAGGTTAGGAAGTTCTTTTGATTATTTTGAGCCCTTCCATAATCGAATATGGTTCAGAGAAAATAACACTTGTCAAAACAATTTCACTGCTAACAGGAGGCAGCAGCTGATGAGAAGATAATAAAAAGCACACTTTCTTCACTGTGGTTGGGGTGAGGGAATGTCAGCCATTCTCCTTAAAATTCCCATGGATTACCACTGTGCCAAAGGGCACAAGCAGCAAAGCCAAATTGCAGGTTTAGATTATAATAGCGTGCATGGCCTATCACACCCCTGAGAGTTTAATAATAATGGGAAACATTCTCAATTAGTTGGGTTTTTTTTAAATCTTGAAATGATTAGCAGCTTCAGAAAAGCATTTTCATTCAAACAGTAATAAACTCTCCCAAGGAAGCAAATCCCCAAACAAGCAGTGTAAAAACAGCTCTTGAGATCGTAAGCAGAATAATACAAAGCTCTCTGCATCCTTAATTAGGGAAGAAAATGGTTCAGGAAGTGTTGATCGATACAGTGCAAGTGATAAAAATGTATACTTTTGGAGAACACATGAACACAGTTCCATAAAAAGGGTGAAATTTGTGGTGGGTGTTGCACACAGCGCACTAGACTCAGCCTGCTCTCATTCAATGGAAGATGTCCATCCACTCTGGAATATATATATTCATTTCTGACAATAGGAAGGATACACAAAAAGACCCTACACAAAAGATAACAAATAATAAAGAGACTGGAAGGGATGTTTAAGAAGAGAAATCAAGACTCCTGCATCACTTAGCTGATCTCCTTTTATTCCTAATGCAAGTAAAAACCATTCTCTATTTTGGTCAGCTTGCACCTTCTCCAGTTCCACCACCTTCCATCTGTTCCCTGCCCTTGCAGTGCAGTTACATTTACCCAGCTCCCAAACTCCATCATGCCACATACACAGTCATAAAAAGCAGTTTGCTGATGGGATTTCCCATGCATAATCCAGCAAGTTTGAGAAACAGGAAAAAAGTACATTTTCCCAGTTAACTTGGAGAGCACCATATTTCATTGCACCAAATAATCAGAGTCAAAATGTGGAAAAGTAAATCTAGTAAAATTTACTAAAACACAAAACTCCAGGCGTCTCACTGACACATTCAGAATGAAATGGACAATTCATCCCACTTGACTAGAGATGTTCAATGACTCTCCTGTGCATCCTCAGTAGCCAGTGAGCCATGATACAGACTTTCAGAAGGTAATACTGACTTCTTAATATCTTCTGGGTTTTCATCGACTCGATTCAGAATTCATTTTAATGTTAAACTTATTTGTTCTATATTTATAGTATATTTTAAATTTGTAAACATTTGTATGTACTTTCAATCAAGCTAAAAAAAAAAACCCTGGAAAATTCAAAATCCCTATTTTCCATTAAAAAAAAAGTAATCTAAAGCCTATCTTAAAAAGATTTGCCTATTTTACATGCAGTTCCAAATATTACAAAAGAGAATAAAGTATACAAACAAGTATGAAAGCAGCATTACATTCACTAAAATCTTCCATGTGAAAACCTCAAAAATTATTCAAGATTAAAAATTTCAGTCATTACTGTTACCCTGCTTTTAAATACTGCTGTTTTTCCAAATAAATAAGTAGTGACTGTTTCCTTAGCATAAAACGTGCACTTTGAAAGCACCCATTCTCTCTTTCATTTTT
This sequence comes from Gallinula chloropus, assembly GCF_964237585.1. Classification (NCBI taxonomy): domain Eukaryota; kingdom Metazoa; phylum Chordata; class Aves; order Gruiformes; family Rallidae; genus Gallinula; species Gallinula chloropus. Next base: position 42,769,311 of record NC_140088.1, on the reverse strand, counting down.
TAATTACAGATTGAATTTTTAACTTCACTAAACCATTAGTTGCAGACTTTGATCAGACCCCAGTTTTCCCAGCCTGGGTGCTGCTTCAGACATCAATAGTTCCAATTAAACCAACTCTGAGATATGACTACATCATGTCACTAAGCAATTAAAAATCTGCAGCTGAAATAAGTAAAAACTCCTGAAAGAAAAGCCAAGCTAACAGTAGTAGTAGTAATAATAATAATACTACATTGCACTTCTATGGCACCTTTCATCCTGTGATCTCAAAATCACAGAATCATAAGGTTGGAAGAGACCTTTGAAGATCATCAAGTCCAACCATTCCCATCCTATGCTAAACCATATCCCTATGTACCACATCAACCCTTTTTTTAAACACATCCAGGGAAGGTGACTCAGCCACCTCCCTGGGCAGCCTGTTCCAGCCCTGACAACTCTTTCAGTAAAAAATGTTTTTCTAATATCCAATCTAGACCTGCTCTGGCACAGCTTCATGCCATTTCCCCTTGTTCTATCTTCTGTCACCTGGCTGAAGAGAGACCATTGCCCACCTCCCTACAACCTCCCTTCAGGTAGTTGTAGGTGGTGATAAATAGGAAAATACTTCATAAATGTTATGCAATGTTACAATATTTCATAGAAATTAAGAAATATTTTACAACTTTGCTTGATTACCTGAAAGAGGTTGATTATTCAGGCTGAAGATAGAGTCCTCACTGCTTATTGCATTAATAGGACCTCCACTCATTAAAAGAACACATTTATCCAAATTGCTTTGTGCCCCCATTTCATTGATTTAATTAAGTTTTATTATATGTAAGTCAAATGGAATTGCTGTTCAACAACATTCCCAAAGTGAGGAGTTTCTCATAACAGCTGATTTTAGTATTTGAAGACCACTAACGTATCAACTGCTCTGTAAAAATCTATCTGCAAAAGCTGGCACATCAACTAGATTCTAATGCACTGGAAGAGTCAGTTTGAACTGTAGAATCTTAAACAGCAACATGATCTACATATTATTGCTTGGGGTTTTTTGGGGGTTCCAAAGACTCAGTGAGTCTAGCCTGAGGTTTAACACTCAAGCCACTGCTGTCCCTGAGCTTGATCTCAAAAAATTTTTCTGCATTTCTGTTTATTTGTAAGCAACATGTTTTTTGATACTACAGAAACATTTAGTAGTTCTTCAGTATAGACTTCAAATGCTATAGAGATTAATGAAGGAACACACAACATGTTGTAACCTTACAAAGAGTTTCATATGTGTATGCAGAGTCTGTTTCAGAGCTTCATTATCTGTGAAATGAGTTCAATTTATAACACACAGGATACCAGAACATCAAGAATCTAAAAAAGTGAGCAGCTCTGGAAAAAAGCCACCCTATGTGTATTTGTACATTCAGAAGGAAAATTACTTTGGGGGTGGGATTGCTAAGAACAGAGCTCTCAGAATGATGCTCGAAACTTTTTCCCCTATTTGCAGTGTGTATGTTCCTTCTCACACAAGAACCATGTAATTGTTCTACAAAGACCGGGGTCTCCATTGTGCACATTAGATCCAGATCAAAGATGGGGTGAGTGGAGCTGCTCCAGACAACCGTAGTGGTGGTGTAGCCATGAACATCAGAGGATACGAACAAGAAAAGGATTCTAAGGGAAGCTTTTCCACAGTGAAAAGTATGACCTAAGCCAAAAAAAAAAATGGCAACAGGCAGTGGAAATTATTCTTAGGGCCACATGAAAGCACCTAATACATTGCAGTCTGTAAGATTTAAATGACTTGAGAGTCGGTAAAACAAATGCTTCCTGCTTGAGAGCGACTCAGGCCAATGGTTGCTCTGAAATAGATGAACACTAAAAACTAGTAAAGCACGCTGCATGCCATTGTCAAGAGACTTGGGACCACCAAATCAGAATATCAAATACCTGGCTTTCTGAAACAAGGGTTTCAGATACACTTCTTGTGAAACAGAGCAGAGAAAAGGCAAATTGAGAGATGCTGATTTCATACGTTTCTTAACCGGGGCCAACTTAGAAATCCTACAGGCTATCTTTTAATTTATTACATACAGTAAAAAAGATGCCTTCATTACAGTTATATAAAATACCACCCCCAAAATTCACCAGTCTTTTCAGATGTATATCTTATTTTCTTTAATCTAAAGTTGAAATATCTACTTTGTTTTTTTCCTTAAGAAGGGGTCATTTACTGTGCTGCCTGGGATGTTTTCTAGGTAAAACTACCTCATTTTTCAGTAATTGAAAATTCAGCATCTGGCATCAAGGATTCTCAGTCATCAAAATAATTTTAGTTCAAATCATATTATAGCCTGCATACAGCTGTTTCAGAAATGCATCCAAATGTACACCTAAATTATCCAATACGCTCACTTCAACTGCTGATAAAAGTTACTGCCATTAAGATGTCTTCATTTGGTTTAAACCAGTCACATACACCCATATTTTAACAAGAAGCTTCTGCAGAATCTGCAGAATCATCTTACTGGATTGACAAACAGAGGGCACCACGCAAGGTGAAAGCTACTAGCAAGTTGGAATAATAAGGGAATATTTACAGTCCTCTGCCACTTTACCCAGCTCTGCCTCTGAAGTGTAGCTAGGGAAGAACCAACATTACTGGGCAAAACTGTCTAAGTGTATTTCTGGAAAATACTTCAGAAAAGACCATGTGTATACATCTCACCTAGCTTCAGATGTCTAGGATCTCCAGATGTATGTGTATTACAGAAAGTTATCTGGTCCCCACTTATCATCAGTGGAGAGTTGGGTGCTTTCAGGCTACAAATCACCTAAAACCTGCTTCAGATGCCTGCTTAGGAGAAGCTGTATTGTGCACTAGAAATACTTGTTTCTCTCCATTGACTCTAACAAAAGTTTAGCTGACTACCTCAAAGGAAAACAGCCACAATCTCTCCCATTAAAACAGGGTAAGACAAATTCTACTTCACATGGCAATGCATGCATCTACACAAAACCGAATCAGTGACAAGTGTGTTGAAGGGGTCTGTAAGTCTAAATTACACAGAACTGGTTCAGAATCTCTGAGCAATCAAGGCTGGCTAAGGTGTCAGAACATTTCTGGTCCAGGTTGCTGCACCTAGCAGGGCCCACCACGAAGGCAAACCCATCTGCTCAGAACTCCATCCACACAGGTCTTGAACACCATTCAGGGCAGAGACTGCACAGCAGCCCTGGGCATGTTCCCCATGGGGAAAGATTGGAATCTCTCTTGTTCCATTTTATCTGTTGTCTTTGGCCTCCCCACCCTGCACCCCTGTAAAAAGTCCAGCTCCTTCTTACTAACTTCTTTTAAGTGTAAGTGCTGGGGGGCTGTTGGTAGGTCCCCATAAAGCTGTGTCCTCTCCAGGCTGAACTAGCCCCATTGCTCAGCCTCCCCACACCGGGCAAGTATTCCAGTGCTGGTATCCTGATGGCTTTCTGCTGACCAAGCTGCAGGTTACTGATGTTTTAGTTGTGGCTTCTGCCTCCGTGGCAGTGTTTAAGGCCTGGTTGCATAAGGCTGTGAGTAGCCTGGTCTAGTGGGAGATGTCCTTGCCCATAGCAGCAGGTTAGAACAAGATGATCTCTAAGGCCCCTTCCAATACAAACCATACTCTATGTTTTCCTTGTCTTGGGGAAGTGCAAAACAGGACACAATATTCCAGATATGGCCTTATGAGTATTGAGTAAAGGGGGACAATCACTGCCCTCAGTCCCCTGGCCGTGTTAATACAGCCTCAGCCTGAGAAATTCCTCCTTTTGTATCTGCTGCAGTTACCCATGGAGCAGGCTGTCTCCCTCTCCTCTGATTGATGTTCCTCAGGCAGCTCTCTCCTCCCTGGCCACCACAAGTATTTTAAAGGCCTCTTTCATGCTTCCTTCACTCTTACCTCTGCTTGTTGCTCTGTGGACACTGGTCTGCTGTTTAAATATGCCCTCCCGACACATCATCTTGTCAGTTGATGCACTTCTGCACTAGCAGCTATAACAGCTGTAACAGAGCACATCAGCTGTGAGGAAAGTCTCCACGGGACCCATGTGAGGTCATTTGCTCAGAAAGCTGAAGATAAATTAGAAGAGATCATCTTCAAGGGAGCGTTGTTTGGCTGGCACGTAGGCAAGTAAGCTGCTGGGGCGGTTTCAGTCTCTTTAATGGTCCAGTGGGAGAGATGGGATGGAGGAAACAATTTGAAAGATATGAAAACAGCACTTCTAACAATGCTTTAAGGGAGATATATCTTACAATAAGCACTTGCCTGCTTTTTATTGTTCTTTTATCCATTTTTATACCTTCCTCTTTTTCTTTCCTTTTTTCCATTTCTGGTATAGAATCCAAAGTTCAGGTGACAGTACAAAGCAAAGTTTAGAAAGCTGCCAATCTCAGCACAAGGAAGTACTTAATACACTGAGCAACACAGCAGCTTTCTTTTTGTTGGACATGCTTTGAGGCTTTGTCCTGGGCTGGTTGGTTTCTGGTTGTTCTGACTATTCCAGAAAAGTATTCCTGCCCTTTCAAAGCTAAACAACCCACAGATGCTCTGCTGACAAATGAACAAGCTCTGTGCCTTCTTGCACAGTGCCAGTGATCATTCATTCTTCATGTGAATTCTTTACTTTGAAAGACCTCTGCAACAGACAGCTTTTGGCTTAAGCACTCAGAACATTTCTCCATTTCTGAGGTAGGACTAGAATCTTCTGAACTTCTTTAAAAGCTGTCACATTTTATAACCTTTCTCATCAAAGTTTCAATTTTTACCTTCATTTATATTGCTTTAGAGTCAAAAGCACGTATTTTTAAGTTGTTAGAACAATACCAAAGCCATGAGGTAAGAATTGGGCCTCATGGGAAGAACTGAATATGTATGTATTTATTTTTCAGGTTAACTGTGACTCTTAATTCCAAAATCTTTTTTTAAAATTGCTTCCTCTATTAAAAGCCATTTAAAACAGTAGACAGTTTACAAAGAAATCCTTTTACCCAGGCCTGGAGCGATCTACAGCAGTCATTCTGTGGCACAGTTATACAGACAAAGTGAAAGTGTCCTTGACTACAGACATTAGATTTACTTTGTGAAGAGTCATTTTCTAGAGAGGAATTTTCAAGACCTGAGCCCTGGATTTGTCAATATCACAGACCGTACTGCGGTGAGGAAAAGTTCAGCTTCCCATCCCAAATCTGTAGCACTTTCACCTCAGCATAACAACTCTTAAACCATTGGGTCCTTAATGCAGTTCCCATCCTGAGGAGGAGATAACGGGACCACGCTTGAACTTCATGGACTGCACTTTCAGGGAAGAGATCATAGGTTGAAAGGGACCTTAAAGATCATCTAGTTCCACCCCCCCTGCCATGGACAGGGACCCCTCATTAGACCAGGTTGTCCACATTGCCATCCAACCTGACATTAAATGCCTCCAGGGATGGGGCTCCCACAACCTCTCTGGGCACCCTGGTTCCAGGACCTCACCACCCTCATAGTAAAGAATTTCTTCCTAACATCTTACCTAACCCTGCCCTCTTTCAGCTTAAAGCCATTGCCCCTTGTCCTGTCACTACACTCCCTGGTGAGCAGTGTGATAATACAGATGTAAAATTATCTTCTAAATTTCATGTCATAAAAAATAATTATTTTTAAAAGACAGGATAGAAAATTTAATTCTGAATGAAATTACCTTGATTTTTTTTTTCTACAATAAAGTGCATCCTGTTTGTTGCACAGCAGCAGCTCAGTAGGTAGATCAAAGCATCTCCTGGCTGTGTTACACTGAAACTGAAGTGGCAAACCCTTTGACTGCAACAAGAATAATACATGCTTTGATGTAGCTGTCTGTGTGTAAAGCACTTGAGTCATTACTCAGCTATCCACAATATTTTAGAAACAGATTACCCAAACTGTAACTTCATGTTGCAACACATCACTAGCAGTAACCCCTATCACTGCAGATACTGTTAAGCAAGATGGAAATGGCAACCTTTTTAAAAGTAGGTATCTCCTGTGGAAGGGTATCTGGTACATCTGTCAGCAAATGCTGGGCAAGGGAATGATGACAAAGCTTAAGAATATCACTCAAGTTTATCTTCTAATCAAATTCAAGTCAAGGGACATGCACATCCTGAGCCAAACATCAATGAAGACAAGGAAAAGAGTATAAAGATTTAGCCTGGAACCTGTCTCCACATGTGTCCATCAGAACAACTCCACGGTGCTATCTTCTACCTGTGGTAAACAGTGTCTCCACAGGTTAACACCTACTTATATCTGATCTTGTTCCAAAATACGTATTTACAGAAGTTAATTATAAAAATGTGGATCCCCAGTTGCCTCAGTGGAGAGCAGAGACCTGCCTCTTGGCAGAGCCTCTACTTCCCAGCACAGAGAGCAGATCCTGCACCCGTAAGGAAAGAGAGCACATTCATCTTGGAGCATCCCACTTCCCAGCCCTCCCTGGCTCCAGAACACAATCAGCCTTCCCACCAGGTATTCTACTGCAGCGGGATGCAAAAAGGGAAATGAAAATATTCACCTGAACACGAGACAGCCTGTCATCTCCAGGGACAACAACTACCAAATAGATGCAGTCAGACACCTTTGCAATCTCTTTTTGCACATGTGCAAATGTTAGAAAGCCAATTTCAGGCAGCATGTTAACAATCTGAAAAGTTTAATTAAAAATAAATTCAACATGATAATAATTCCCCAATTGTTTTACTACTGCTTCATAGTTCCAATACAATGACAATCAGCAAAGAGAGCAGAGCACATCACAGTTTTGGCTCTACAGGAGACTGAGCTCCAAAACTGCTGAGAAACACAGATCATGCTGCCAGTTGCTCCTTTCAAGTTGAAACAGTTTTTTGTCATTTCCAAGAAAACTAAAAAGACTTTCATGTGCAATTTACCAGTTGGATTGCTCAGATTCACATTAATTATCCTTCTTATTTTTCACCACCTTCTTACTTGGCTATGCTACCCTTTTTGGCATGAGAACACCATACTTTTTTTTCCTTTTTGATTTTAAAGTCCCCTTCAGCTCTACAGATCCATAAAATACTGCCTCTTGAACAGCATGTTATTATTTTGTCTGTTTCTCTACCACTGCACAGCTCATCTCTAAAGCTTGTGGCCTTCATGGATTTATAACCAATTAGTCTTTTGACAATTAGGGGCTATTTACTGATATGCATTAGCAAGAGGACACCAAACTCAATCGGTTATTGAAAATAAGTTGTAGTACAGGTTGTCAAATACTGTTTTCTCTTACATCAGAAAGTTTTAATAAGTCATATATCCCATCATTGCACTTTGAAAAGCCATTTGAAATTTTATTTCATGAGGATTTAACACTTCTGGATTTTCCTTGTCATGTTACTTCATAACACAGTATGCAGTCCTAGTGCTGACAAAGTATTTTCATTTGAGATTTTTAGGAGAATTTGGGCAGCTGCTACTTGTAACTATTTCTCCAAGTTTTACCATAATTAAATGGTTTAACATGAGCATACGCACTACTATCACTGGCAAGCCATGAAAAGCCAATAAGAAAAATGATGTGCAACAACAAAACAGCACTACTGAGAATGAAATTCAATGTTCCCTCTCCTGAAGAGTTTCCAGAAATGTTTTTAGATTCACAGGACAAAATACTTCAAATCATATCAAAACTTCATTTTTGATGAATTAACATTGTCTCTGAAAGCAAATTCCAACTTCTTAGTTGCTTAACAACCTGAGTTAAGTCATTCTCACTAATTGCTATAGGTACTTGTCATGATGAATGTCCCACAGACAGAGAAAAATGGGCCTGGAGAAATGAGGGAAGCACCTGCACTCACTTAAGTTAGTGGCCTGGTCACGAATAAGATCTATAGTCTATGAATTTATTTCTTGACAGGAGACACTAAATTATACCCCTGCTTGCAGCAATACTTCATAAATGTAATAGTTTGGATCCTGCTTCATATTTAATACAGAACTTTAAACTAGATTAAACATCCCAAACAAAATATGCAATCCAGAAAGAACTGCAATTTCAGAGATAGAAAATAGAGTAATTTTCATTGCTGCTATTTGATACTAAATTAAATGTCTGGTCTTTTCCAGATACAAAATGTTTCCTGGTTGCATTATAATTAAAATGTGACACTTTCTGTGAACAATGAAAGAAGTTTCAGGTGCAGCACTTTGGCCCCTTAATCTTTTGAGAAGCAAAGAGATGGAAGCAAGATGGTCAGAGAAAGAAAACAAAAGGAAATGAGCACAAATGGTGAAGTTACATAAATTATGTTTAAAATTATGGTGACAGTTCAGATCAGCCCCAAATACCCTTTCATTATACGGATATATTTCCATGAATTATTACTTGGAATAAAGAAAGACTCTACTCTTAAATGAGCCTAATTGTAAAACTTTGCTTAAAGACTGCTCCATGCCTCAGTCCTTTGGCTACAACAGCAGTTGGCTAATCCATCTACAAAGGAAGGAGGATGCTTCCAAGGAACATCCTATTGCAATCCTTCCCAGCCAACTTAAAAAAAAAAGTGGGGGGAGAAGGTGTGTTCTACTACTGGCTGTACCACTGATCTGGTGGGTAATGACAGGCATATCGAGTTATTTGCATTTATATCCTCAAAGACTTTTTGGGGATGGGGAGATGCAGACCCAGGGTACAAACTGGAGGATTGCTCTCAATCCTGAGGCAGCACGAGAGACAGGGAGAGGTGAGCAAAGAGCAATACATGGACACACCAGCATCCCTGGGTTAAACAGTTGTTGCTACTGGAGGCCAGCAGAGTCACATCACCATTCTCCCAGGAAACTACATCCAGGTTTACTGCCCTGGGCAAGTCAGTCTGTATTGGTTTCTGCAGCAGGGGACATCACCAGCAGACCATGGCACAAGAGACCCTCCTGCAGACACTGCCTTGGGAAGTAAGAGAGATGTGCAACACCTCAAGGACAGGGAGTTCTCCTAAATCAAATATTTGAGGTTGAAAATTATCATTAGGCCACTCTATGAGCCATGTACACCCACAAAATGCTCTGCCTAATGTCTCCAACCAAAAGCAGCAGCTACTGTTGGGTCAAGGATGCTTTTGGACAAAAACCCAACCCCAGGCCTGGATACTTGGAGCACTTTGGGTTAGCATGTTTGGTCTCAATAAAGCTTATTTTGGGCTTGTAATTACAATGGCTTTAGCCTGAAGTGCAGGTCTGGGCATCCCTGACAGAACAGATAAATAGGATACATGTAGAAGCAGAACTTACAGTCTCTAGGACATTTTACCTGTGAAGATAGGAGTGTTCATATACATCTAATTACAGAGTCTAATGAAGGACTGCACAGTAGGATATCTAACTTTATTTTGTCACAGCCCCATTACAGGTGACCAAATTACCTTGGAGATGGGCTTTTCCAACTGAGAACTGGATGAGGTAATTTCTTCAAGCATTTGTCATGAAGCTCATGTTATATTTTCAGACATAAAAAAGGGAGAACAGCTTTAGTCAGTATGACTGGTACAACTTTGGAAAGCACTGCCAATGTCAGGGAATACCAAAATTCCATTCTGAAATAAGGGAAAGGCCATAAGAACTTGCTTAATAGAAATGGAATGAAAAGCGTTGACATAAATAAAGCACCTTGTGATTTTGACTTGAGAGTGCAGTAATAAGCGTTTTGCTATAAGATGGGAAATTACCAGTGAAAGATGACTGGGGAGGATAAAGACCATATTAATCAATCAGAGGATCACAGGATAAGGAGGATTAGCTTTGTTGAAAAAGGCAAAAGCTATCTAGAATTTATCAACTGAAGCATTTGGAACAAACACAAAAGTATTAACACCAGAAAACATGGCAAAGTGACTTACCCAAATACTGTTTTTCCCCCAACACTGCTCAAAATGTTCCATATTCCCCAAAACCTCAACAAAACAACCAAAATACCCCCCAAAATCCAGAGCCACTACGACATACAAGCAAATCAATACCCTATTCTATGAAATGTAGCATTTCTCACTTATTTTGGCTAGCACATTCAAAGCCAAGAGGAGATGATGTTTCTTTGTGTAAGTTCATTCGGAGCAAAGAGCACCAAGTTTTTTAATTTAATACAAAGAATAACAAGTGTCAGGATGCCAATGCACATGAGTATGACCTTTAAGAAATAGGTCTAGGCTGGAAGTCAGGGGAAGAATCCTAGTCATGGGACCAACAATGTCTGGAATATCTCTGCAGGCTGAGTAGCAAGATATTTACTTCCCTTTTTAAGAAACAGCTAATTTTAGGGCAGATCTGACAAATCCATATAAAGGATTATGTGACACAGTCACCCATGGAAAGGGGGAACTACATTAGATCATCTGAAAGCCCTTTATGTGTATAAAACGCTAGAGAGTACCATTTTGTTAATAATAATTGTTTATATAGGATAATATTCTGAAGAAGACACCATTGTTTATTCTTCATAATACCGGATGCCACAAGGCAAACCCTGGGACCCACTTTCCCTTCTCATTGTAACGTGGTTCTGTCAAGAACGAGCCATCACACACTAAGAACACTTGTTTGTTCCTAGACCAGCCTAACAGCACTGGGCACACAAAAGACGGGTTTCTTTAAGGCAGGAAGAGACAGGAAGGACCAGGGAAATGGAAGTTATTGATGTTTCAATATATACTCTTCAAAAATTTTTGTTACATTTGCAACTTCTCCTGCAGTGTTCCTGGGAATCAGCCAAGTCTGTCTATCTATAAACTACAAGTAACTGTCTTCTTCACAGAAGACCCAATAGATCGTAAGAGCTAATTTAAAAACATTACGATTTCTTGTTCAAATGTGCAATTAAGAAGAGAAATGAAGATTGAGATTAGCAATGGCAGAAGATCTCTAAACTTTATGTTACACAATTAACATTTTAAGTAGAGTGGGTCAAAATAACTAGGCTTTTTACTTGTTTGCAACACTGGCAAGTGAAACAATCAGGCTTCAGGTCAAATAATGCTTCATTTATTTTTTAGCATTATTTTAATGTTTTCAAGGGTTTATAAAAGCCATTTCACTTTTAAAATTGGAAACATTTGCAGGGGTTTTCAATGCTGGTAATAAGCTGACAAACAGATACAAAAGTACACTGGACCTTCACACCTGGAATAGCCATACATGAAATCTTGGTGTGTTCTTAATTACACTCTATATACGTAGAGACAATAAAGGTAATTCTGCTGGAAAATCTAAACAGTTCATTTAACCAAACATAGGTCCCTCTGACTATTGAAATAACTGGAAGTTAAAGGCTCAGGGTTATGAAATGTCACCTTGCAGTGCTCATTAGAAGTACTGCTAAGCAGCAATGTCATACAGAAACTTTCAGATTTCCTTAGCAGAAAAGGTGTAAATGATGCAGGCCAATTTTCAGGAAATTAATGGCAATAACATTGAGGTGAGTCACTGCATTCAGGCTGTTTCTGCCTTGAACACTCCTGCTGGCCCAACCCCTCTTCCCTGACCACTCTTGGAAGGGGAACTGAACAACAGAGCAAGACCTTGAGCAGATCATGACCTAAACATGATGCCAGACCAAACTGAAACCTAAGACACCACCACGCTGGAAAGAAGAGGCAAAAGTACTGTGTGTCCTTCCTTTCCATTCAGCGCTCCTGAGAGGGCCTTAGCTGCATCAAAGGGCAGACAGGAGCTTAATGGCAGATATGGGCCAATTAAAGATCCAGAAGAGAGGATGACAAGAATAACCAGAGGTCTAGAAAATGTGACTTCAACAGAATACTGGGGAATTTTAATATGATATTAAAATAACATGCAGACTAATAGAAACTTGATGTATGAAAATAGGTCTTAATTCTGAAGAGGACTGAAGTAGTATGCTTGAATTACAACAAAATAGATTTAAGACATTAAGGAAATACTAGTGCAGGTAGAGAAACGTGGGCAGCTGTGCAATCTCCATCCATGAAGGTTTTAAAAAACACATTACACAGTTGTGTGAAGAAAAGGCAGGCTCATCCTGCCACAGAGCAAAAAGACCTAAGGTCCTTTCCAAGCTTATTTCCTGAGCTTAATTTTGTCTTTTGCGGAGCACACTTGGCCCTAAGTTCTCCTTAGCCTGTTACTGACTTCAGCAAACTCAGTAGCAAGGAGCGAAAACATATTAATTTCCTTATGCCAGCTGCATTACTTAGAGTTCTGCTAAATGCAGTTAACTGGGTAGGAAGAACAAGCAGCAAGACAGATTCCTGAAATCACATCTTGTCATCAAAGCAAAGAAGCAGCCAAATGTCCCAGACTTTGTGTCTAAAATTCTCTCTGGCCCATTAAGAGATACATTTATATATTCTACTATGAACTTAAGCATAGCTTGGCATTTCTAAAAGCTCTCTTAACCCTCTTCTTCTTGTAGCCTCCCCCAAAAGAATGAACTCAGCAGCTTGCTTTTGTTACTGGCCCCTCAATTCCAACTTGGCAGGATTATTTTCTATTTCAGCTTTTTACCTTGGTCTTCCTATAGCATCTCCCAGATCACAAAGTGTCTGGGAGTTTGCAGAAGAACGTTCCCATTAAAGAGTTTTACCTCACAGAACTGTAGTTTGCTGGCTCCGTAGAACTGGAATTTAACAACCTCCTGAGCAGAGGATGACACTTCTGTTCAGCCAGGTTCACAGATGAAGTGTTACACTTGTGTCGAGGAGAAACACCAACAGAAGGATAAAAAAAATGAAGACACAAATTCCAAGAAAATTTACTCCACTATGATTCATTACTGCCAACTAACTCAACAGAAGTTACAGCAGTAGAAAACCAGTTCAAGTCAGAATAAAATAAGATTCTTTTCCTCAAAGACAGCAATACATTTGATCATACTGTAAGGCAATTATCTGCATTCTTTATTTGGTAAATATCAATTTTAAGACTGTCAGATGCCAAGTGCCACAAACCATAAAATGGAATATCTAAATTACATTCCAAGTTATTGATGGATGACTTTTTCACCGAAGAAGCTGACAGCTCTTTTATTGTCTAGAACAATGCCTGTTAACTCCTAGATAATACTCTTAATTAAAATATTACAAGTATATTCCATTTACAGTTTTTATGACTTTCCAAAAATACTTTGAGTAAGGTGATAGATATTATGGATGGAAAGAAATACAAGCATCTTTATGTGAGTAGCAATTACAGGCAATAGTCAGAACTGAACTGAAGAAAGTTTAACTACAAACCTGGCCAACAGGGAGGCACAGTGGAAAAAGGTAAAGAAATCCACCCCCCCCACACATTTCTCCACTGATAGGAGGCAACTTGAGGTTTTGAGCAGAGTAATACTGTAAAGGTGGTGTTAAGCCTGAGTTTATGCCTTTTCCCATCTCGTTTCCCAGTCACAGCATTTAAGTAATAACATGCTTTGCTGAGCAGTGCTAGGCTGTCTGAAGAGGAGGGCCATTCCTGAGAGGTGGTTTAGGAAATGTCTCTTGCTGCTTCCCTCCTATTATTTGACTTCTGAGTTGTGCCAGGAGAGGAATGAAAAGTGTCCCCCATCTCTGAGAGACAACAGATAACCCACTTGGCTGTGCAAGCCCACTGCATCTCAGCAGGGGAACCGTGGGGAGGCCCAGCCCTGCTGCCCGGCTCACAGCACCAGACAGCAGCACATCTCTGCAGAGGCCAGCTGCAGCGGGGACCGAGATCCCACTCTTGGGAAGGGAATAGAAGGAGCACTCCCACCTCCCCAGCGCAGCACCCAGACCGGTGAACCCACAAAGGAAGTCCACCCTGATGAGGGATCACATCCCAGTTGGGCTGGCCTTCGTGGCAGGTACACAGGCAGTCCTTGGCAGAGATAAAATTCAGGGTGAGCCCAGCCTGAAGCACAACCAGCAATTTGGGCTGCTCCTATGAAAGAAGAAACGCTGATTTGTTCTCACCATCAAATGTTACGGTTAAAACTGAGCAGTGGTTAAAATATGAGACGGAGATGTCTAAAAAACCAATGTATTTTCTCCTTTTATTACGAAAATTAAAAATAGTAAAGTATATCTTTGGAATTTTTGTACTGAGGAAAGAAAAAAGGGCTCTCAGGCAGAGACCTTGAATGTCAAGGGATTTTTATGGGTATATAACAGACCCTGGAAAACAGGGGTTTAATAGAAGTGTCAGTCACAGTCTGTAACTACTTCCATGCACAATTATGACATTGGCGCTTAGTGAGATTTTTACAGTAACATATCCAGTGATATGAGGCAGCTAATTACAGGTTACTAGAACTAAGAAACTTCAGTCAGGAATTTTGCATGTTCCCACCATTCCTGCCTCCAACTGTTCATGAGGTCAGCTGAACCTACTGCAAGCTACGCTCTTATTTAGACTTATTTTAATTACTTCTAAATTGGATATGGTTCTCTCCTCACCTCTGACTTGTACAGTATTACCTAATCTCCTGAAGATTGTGACAAATCGCCTGTGACTGTTAGCCATTAGTGTTCTTTCAGGAATGAGACTAATAACTCATAAACCCTGTCAAAATTAATACACTTGGGGGAAAATATTTTGCATTGGAAAATCATAATTACCTTTTAATTACAAGGTATTTTTTAAGAAGCTTTTTCATGTGAAAGAACAATGCTCTCATATGAGCTAACAGATGGAAACCTATCACATTGCTCCGTGTGCATTTTGTCAACAGAACTACATTTTTCTCCAGACCATACGTTACCCTAAATGAGAACAAAAGAATCCTGATTTTCCCCAGAGCTCTGGCAAGATCAAAGGGCTGCAAAGGTTACCTTTCATTAATTGTTTCCATGGGTAACTGGTCATACTAGATTTTGCAATAACAAAATTGGTTGTAGGGTACCTTGCAGAGATATTAATTTTTAACAGCAGTAATGATACTACCACATCTTCTGTACTGTAAAGGAGGACTTCTAATCGCTCATCCTAACATCTAAAATGCACCAGCACCATGTTCAGGAAAGGTAGTTTTTAGATACAAAATCAGAACTGACCCACTTCTTGTGACTAAATTCAGGAAAAAAATGTTGTCCAGCACCACCCTGTTTCTGCACCTCAGAGCAGATCAGAACCTGTGGAACCTGCCCACAAAGCAGCTCTGCCTTCCCCCACTGCTTGCCCTGGGACCAAATTTCTCTCCTCCAGAGAGTGCCAGCTTGCTCACACACACACACAGAGCCTGAACGGAACTTGGAAGCAGAAACAGGGAGGTCTTAGGAACAAAGCTTCCATTAGTTACTGGCTGTGTATTCTGCGTAAAGCGACATTACTGTAGAATTTTCAAGCTAAAAATACACAGTTCACATACTAAACAGTGACAAAATGTACTTGCCAAATCCCTACTATTATTAGTGTATTTAACATCCTATCATCCAGCTAAGCTTCTTATCTTGACCGTGATTTTCTAAGGGAGTATTTGTGCCAGGTGTCTAGCCCTGGCGTGGATGAGGTTTGAACCTGAGCTGGTACTGATTTGCCCACTCCACATGTGGCCCTCTGGGTTATTTCTTCAGCAGCTCACCCATTCTGAGCTGCTACCACTTTTTCTTCAAATTTGTGGGTCAGATGGAAAGAAGATACAGAATGTAAAACTGCACACCTCATGTAAAGGCTGCATATTTTATACCATTTCTTTAGCTCTCCTGGTGCTCAAGTGGCTTGTTTAGACTCCACTAGACTGAAAAATCTCCCAAAAATAGAAAGATACAGTAACTCAGAGAAAAGGTTAAATCACCCTGTGTGCTCAGTGTTCTGGGTAAGAAAACCATGTGAGAACAGCTCCACCCATACCTGCTCTAAACACACACAATGTTAACAACTGAATAAAAACACTTAAGCATCCAAAATATTCTCATCCAAAGCACCAGGAGACGTGCTCTGATATTCAGAAGATTACACATGGCTCTTGATTAGCACAGCTAGTACTCTTGTTCTGAATACTTGACTAGAAAGGCCAAATCACCATCATCGTTTTATAGGATACGTACATAAGCTGGTGTATGTGTGTGTGTGTGTTTATATAAACACACACACGTTTATTTTTTTTCAAGTTTAAGCCTTTGATAAATCTGAAATTCTTCTACTTTCTAAAAAATACATATGTGACTGACAATGATACAGTAAGATGGAATGGCAAAATACATCCACCTTTTCTTTGGAAGAAAGGAATTCATCTGTAATCCTAATCAACAAGGAGGAGAGTGCTTTCTGAAATAAGACATAGAAACCTCCTTGCTATGGCCATCCTTTTTCATTATTTCTCTGTTACGTGGTCTCAGACCAGATGACGAAAGATCAACAGACAACATGGGGCAGCCAAGGAAACAGACAATAATCTTGTTTTCAGCTGAGGATCAAAACAAGCTTTGTGAAAACTCACTCTGGGCTTTATTTCCTTATAGGAGAAGTGCATTTGTTTCCCAGTGTGCTTGAGCAGCAGGAGATCTATGAGCAACCAAAATAATGTGTACCTCAAGCCCAAAAGGACCATATTTTATTTGAGTCACAGACCACAAGAAGCTGTCTTCACAAAGCAGCCTCTTCCCACCCATCCACAGACAGACAACTCACTACATGTTAAGGATGGGCACACAAATACACATGGAGGATCCTATCTAATTTGTATTTGTTGAAGTGTATGCAGCCTACCCAGAGCGTCATGTGGATCTGAAACAAATTAAGCCTCTCATTCATTAAAAGTTAAAAATATTTAAGGTCTCTCTCCCTTCTTACCTTTTCTCCTATATTGACTCTGTAAGGTAAGACAAATGCCAAAGAAATCCACTGTAGCTGCAGAGATTAACAACAACAGGCAGAGGAGATGGGTAAGAGAATCAAAAATAGCTCGAACGCCCTGGCTCACCAAGAATGAAGCACACGTAAAACCAAGTAAAAAGATCAGTAAATAAGTGCCATCATCACAACATTCTTAATCCAGACCCAAGCAGGCTTTGCTACAGTTGAAAGCTGTCAATCACAGAGTACTTAAAACTGATGAGGCTGCCTCCCTTTTATCAGTTACACGCCAACACAGTCAATCCTTTTTCTAAACCTGGAGAAAGCATCTCCTTTCTGCTTTGGGCAAATCGTTTTTTCACACCGAGACAACAGCACACAGAAGAGTGAGCCACAATGAAGGTTACGTTCTCGTCAGTACGGGGAAGAGCCGTCCATGTCTAACGACTAACAGCCTCCGCCAGTAAAAAGAACAGTTTCAAACAGCAGCAGCCTCAAAAGTCACAGGTTTCAATGGCAGAAACACAGAATCTGGCTACCATTGGGGTTACAAGATGTTCTATTTCCAGATACGTTTTGCAAAGTGCAACACAAAGTTTGCAGCAGGAAGAAACAAGGAGCATTGAGACCTTTGTTGACAAAGCAAATTGCACAGTCTCTTTTCAATTATGGGGCCATTTTTCATCTTCATTTTTGCAGAGGAAAGAAGGATGAAGCAAAGAAGAAAAAACAATTATAGTTTATAGCTCCTACCAAAGTGTTTTGTATAATCCATATTTCAGCATTGTTTTTCTTTCAAGCCACAAAAAAAAAGGGGGGTGGGGAGGATTCAATAAAGCAGCTAAATATATGAAGTTGAGTGAGTTTAATTGGAAGCCAGGAAAAGAAACATCAAATGTGGGATACGACAGTTCTTCTTTTTGCATGGCTTTTGTAGCAGATAGCAATGATTTTAGAGGAGTAGCTTCCAGAGTACTCATGGAGGCGAAACAATCTGGTTTCAAAGAATTGAAACCGTGAGGACAGTTTCAAACAGCCCTTGCTCAGACTTCCAGCAGTCAAACTGCTGACAGATCCCCTATACTTTCTTCCTCAACATCTTGTTGCAAGTTAAGAACTGATACTAACACCTATCTTTCACACAATAAAATAGGGGTCAGACAGTAGTACATGTCGTTAGAGAAACACGTCCCAGAGCTTCAGTTTCAAGAACACACTCCAGCACTCTCACTGCTATTTTGTATGAGGAGGCTTCTCACTTACACACAGAAAACCCAGACCAGATAACAATCGGCATCAAAGAACAGAAGGGATCACAATTAACATGTCTAACTTGTACTGCCCTTAACACGGTATCACTCATCTACCTGGTACACTGGACTAACTGAACGACCAATGAAGATCTTTCCTGACCAATATGGTGGAAACAAGAGGTCACAAGATCATGACAAGAGTTTTCTTCTCTTCTGGAGAGAAGTTAAAAATCACAATGCACACTGGTAATCCAACAGCTCGCTCTGCCCTGTCTGCAGAGTGTGATGCTCACCCTGCGCAGTGTACGGACAAGCTGCAGCCAGCCTTTGGCCCCAGGGCACAGAAACAAACAGTGCAGAACGTGGCACAACGAAGTGTCAAGGAAGCCTGATGGCTCACAGAACAAGACCTTGCAGGACATTTGACTGCCACTTGTGTGCGTCATACTGAGTCCTGACCATTTTTGTGGGTACCCTGCTGTCAGAAACCTCAGATCTACTCAACACCGGAAAACAAAAAGTCTCCAGAATACTGAATAAGAAAGGAAAATAAATCTATGCAACTGTCAGCATTCTCTCAAATACGAGATGTAAAACAAAGGGGGATTTTTTTTTCCCAAAAACATGGCTCACAAAACTTCATTGCTTTCTGTGCAAAAACCTATTCAAGTTTTGAAAGCCAATTCTACAATTTAATATTAGAAAAAAACTATACAGCATTTGAAAGCATGATTTAATATTAATGTCATGAGCAAATTACGTTGAGTAATAATGTCAAAACATCTTGAAGTTAACAAAAGGCTAAACAAAGGAAATGCCCATCTTGTAAGTTTCAGAACTTGAACACTCACTGCAGAAGTATCTTAAGCAAAATAGTCCTTTCTGGGTTTAGTGCAAACAAGTAACCTGGCCTAAAAAGTCCCACAAAGATACACGTGTGCAAAATTAATGGCTCGTGTTCTGAGATTATTTTCCATGATATTAAATTCTTACCTGCTTCATTATTTATATAGGCTTCTGATGTAAGCAGATTTCAGTAATAAAGACACCAAAAACAAGGGCAAGTTTTAGGCTAATGCTATATATCTCTCTCTCCGTGCGGGGGGCCTATGAGAATCATATTCAATAGCATGAATTGCATTACAGTGTAAACAAAATTTAACCAAGGTGAAATGAATAAAGCAGAAAATGACTGTATTAAATGAAGATGACAGGGCAGAAATGTTTTCTATAAAGATACAGCTCTATAATATATTCATAGCCAGCGGCATTAGGACAGTTCCACACCAATAGACAATTTCTCATTTTTAAACCTTTTTGCTAAAACAAATAATTACATCTACACATTGATTTTACAGAAAAGGCTCTCCTTTTAAATATTAATAAGCTGGGGATTATACTGAATTCTAAATTACAGTAAGAAGCCAAATATATGACTTATTTGAGGTTTTTTAATTCAAAATACTATAATTCACAGTATTATTCACTTGATAATTCTTACATGGTTATAATAAATGTTTAGTCTGAATTTGCAGTTGATCATTTTACAGATCCTTACATCTAAATTCTGTAATGCTCTATCACTGCTCAGAGCAAATGAACAATGAAATCAAAAGCATGATCTACGAAGCACCACAAGGTCAGAGTTATCTACGCCATATTATCTACCCACATGGCCATATAAACCATCTCACCAAGAGGAAAAAACCTTAAAAAAAAAATCATAATTCATGAGCATCTTAATTCTTTTTACCACTCAGTTACTATTCTTCAGGTATTGTACACTCCCTCCTCAGTTCCAAGTAAAAAGAATTCTTAGTCCTTCCTAAACATAAGCCTACCCAACATGCCTGTTCAGCCATTCACACAATCATCTGAAGAGATTTTATATTTTCACTTTCCACATCTGGGTAAAATAATAAATCATAGACAGATGGTTAGATAGAGAACTAGAAACTGTTTTGCACCACATCAGCAAGTTGCTTTCTTGTGGAGCTGACTTTACAGCTATGGAGGTGCTACTAGAGAAACAACATTTGGGAAAACACCCCAGGTCCTGTAAAAATCACGACACAGGAATCCTGTAACTAACGGTGCTGCCTCTGACAGCAACACACGCAGAATGACTCGGTGAAAAATACAGCAAGCTCTCTTTTCCTCAGTTATTTTTACTTCAGGGTACAGCCCTTCACAAGCCATCCTCTCCCACCTAAGCCATTCTAAATGTATACATTTACATATGCATAAAGCTACACTGCAGATAAAACACAGAACCAGAATAAGGAAAATAAGATTTCTTCCACTTCATCAATATATGAGAATCCCACCCCATGAAGGCTGGCCAAGCTTGCATGCTGCATTCTACACATCTAAGGTATACTGTTTCAGCACAGGTATAGATTATTAAAACACACAAGAAAAAGAGAGCAGAAGTTATTAACTATGTACTATGTTGTTTATACTGATCCCCGTAGAGAAAACATATACAAAAATCATACATTATGGTTTAGAATTAGTAATGCACAACTTAGATACCAAAATCCTTGTTTTCTGAAAACAAGCAATGACCTACACCCCACAGCACACACATAATCCTACGTGAGTCTTGAAAGCATATTTTAGCAGTACTTACATTTACACTGAATTTA
Organism: Gallinula chloropus; assembly: GCF_964237585.1. Lineage (NCBI taxonomy): Eukaryota > Metazoa > Chordata > Aves > Gruiformes > Rallidae > Gallinula > Gallinula chloropus. The sequence goes on along the minus strand of NC_140088.1, from coordinate 42,748,626 downwards.
GATTAGATGATCTCACTTTCAAATTAATTTATGGAAGTAACAGAATGCTCACACAACACTGGGTATTTTTGAGATGGAAGCAGAAGAAAAATAAATGAGATTTCATGAATACTGTGATTATCTGCCAACATTTACAGGCAATTTTTGCACTCCTTTCTCAGGAGTTCTTAAAAGACACATTGCTTCAGTCAAATACATACTGCACTATACATACATTACACAGCCACAAAATACAGAGTTGCAACTAAAGGGGTTGCTTGTGATTTTCTTTCTGAAAGTAGGAGGAACCATGTACAGCCAAGTTGGCCCTTAATAGCAGAATAGCAAATCCATCCTTCCACTATGTACTTGTCTTTTAAGGAGGCTTTACCTTGGCTTTTAAAAACCCAATGAAAAACAAAATCTTCTGCCTGGCTGTCTTAAGACAGCTGTGTCCTTGAAGATGACCTCACAAAATTCTCAGGACCTTTACTCATGGAAGGGAACCCAGTACTTGTGATGAATTTATACCAGGTCTTTGTTCATCCCTTGCTTTGCAGTGTGTGTGCCTGGTGTCTTAGGAGAACAGCTGCAAGGAATTTCATAAAATATCGTATGATTAATATTGATAAGCAACGACAATCTCCACCCTTTTTATATGACAAATTCATTAAGAGCTTTTCCAAAGAGGAAATATCTCTGTGTCCTTAAATTGTCATGGCCCCTCATATTAGTGCTATTTTATAAACAACAAAGAGATTGAAATTAACAGCATGACAATTGAGTTCCATTGTTATGGCTGACCTGCTTAAAATTGGAATCTACTGCTAAAGTCTGTTTGAAGTATTAAATTTGCCAATATATTTTTTCATTTTTATAGTCCCTAAATGGGATTATAAACAGACTATATAGTCATATCTGATATGATGCACTTTGTAAAATATGCTTGACACTAACTCTCCTATCAACTTTCAGGAATGTCAAGGGAATGTCAAAAAATCCCCCCTCCCCCTTCTTCTAGTCTCTCTCCTAGGCTTTAAAAATAAACTATCACTCCAAACATTTGCTTTTCTACATAACCTAGAGAAAAAATGCTCTGTGCTAGGTAGGCTTCTGCCTCCTTTTTTCTGGTGGTATTTGCAAACAGTACAAAGATTCACATAATATGCCAATATATATGATATACACTAGACAAAAATACTGGAATTAGACCCTCCATTACTAGGTTTTGCTTCTGTGCTTACAATCCTCAACAAGCACAAGTTGTTTTCTGTGATCTGTCAGAATGCCAACATTACAAGGGTACTCATTTTCTCCTCACATCTCCACCTTAAACCCTCATACAAGTTCGGGGGGTATTTTCTTGTAAAGACTAAAATTCATCCAGCCAAAATATTCAGAGCCAAGAAAAAAGATATTCAGTGCATCCTAGTTCCAGCCAGTGCTTATTCATTTGCTAGAACAATTTGAACTTTGAGGATCAAACAAGAGTTTCATCTAGAGTCCAGAAATTTAGAATCACCTAGTGCTCTGGGAAAGAGCCAAGTATAATTCTTAATTGTTATAGGAATTGTTAAAAAACAAAACAAAGAAACCCCCTCAAACTAACAAAAAAAAAAAGAGCCCCAAAAATCCAAAAAGGCCCCACAATACCAAACAACCCTTGACCAAACCTTAAAATATACTCCCACATTTATAAAGCTTGATGTTTATAATGTCAGATAGATGACTCCAATATTCTGAATAAAACACTACTTTCAAAACGATGCCATGAACAGCTATTTCCACTTTATATTCCTTCTATTAATTATGCTTTTTGGATTAATTTATCCTTGGTTAGCATTTTCAGCCACGTGGTCTTACACCAAGTTGTACTTTATATCATTACTAGACAATTGAAATTAATATGACTACTTGTAGTGTGACACAACTCAGTGGGGTACAGAGACAAAGACTCTTATGACTCTGTCAGATAAATTAGGGGTTTTTTTATGAAATCCCTCTGCACCAAATGTAACTGGTCAACATTCTCAGGCTGCTTCAATACAACTGAAAGTATAAACCAAATGATTATGCGTTGCAGTTTTGTGAGGCTGTGCTGCTGAGACGGTTTTTGTAAGCAGCAGTTACGGGGGGGTTTGCCAGCTTCAAAACTAAACAACGGGCAATTCAAGGCCAAAGTCATGGCCCAAAAGACAGTCACAGCACCTCTGAGAATCACATATAGGAGAAAGCAATCCAGAAGCAGCTGCATTTTGCCACCGGAGAAGGGAGTGAGAAGATGTAACGAGCTATGCAGACACCAAGGCTGGGAAAGGGAAGGGGAGGAGGCAGCCCAGGTGCCGGAGAGAAAGATGCCCCTGCAGCCAGTGGAGAAACCCATGGAAAAGGCCGAGACCCCACCTGCAGCCCATGGAGGGGCTCCACGCTGGATGGAGCAGGTGGAGACATAGAGAAGACGCAGTGACCCTACGTTGGGATAAGCCCCTGCCAGCACTGGCAGCCATGAGGAGAATCAGAGACACAGAGATGAGAGAGAAATATTTGCGCCGGAACAGGTTTGCTGGGGGAGGCTTGGAATCCCGTGAAGGACTGGGACTGAGACACTGTGATAAAGAGATAAAGCCCTGTGGGAAAGGACTCACGTTGGAGAAGTTCGTGGAGGACTGTCTCCCATGGGTGAGACCCCACAGTGCAGCAGGGGGAGGGTGTGGAATGAATGCCCCCCCCCCCACCCCTCCCAGCCGAGAAGGAAACCAACTTGCGAGGGACTGACCGAAGCCCCCATCTCCCAGTCCCTGCCCCCCTGTACTGCGAGCGGGGGAAGAAGGGAGCAAGATCATGGCTAAAGGGAAGTCTGCTGAGAATGGAGTGGTGGGGGGAAGGTGCTACCGAGAACCCCATTTTCTCCAGTCCCTGCCCCTCCCTGTGCCACAACAGGGGGGAAGAAGGGAGCAAAATTCTGACTAAAGTCTGCTAAGGAGGGAGTGGTGGGGGGAAAGTGTTTTAAGATCTGGTTGTGTTTGTTTTAAGATCTGGTCGTGCTCCCAACTCTGGTTTCACTGTTCTTCGTAGTGTAGTGTAATAAATTAGGCAGTTTCTCTCTTCACTCTGTGTTGAGTCTGTTTTGCCCACGTCGTTGATGACAAAATGATCTCTCCCTTTCCTTATTTTGACTCCTGAGACTCTTAATATGTATTTTCTCCCCTGTCCAACTAAAAGGAGGAGTAATAGACTGACTTTGGTGGGCGTCTGGCCTCCACACGGCTAAACCACCACATTATAGAAGCCAGAAAACCCTGTAAAGTTTTATATCTCCACAAAGTATTTTGGGTTTTACACTATGGTTCAGATACGGTCAGCCCTCAGCTTAGGTATTACGCCTGATTTATATACTCAAAAAAGATATATTCTAATAGCAGAATGAAAAAATACAAGGAGTTATTTCCTGGAACAGCTGGACTCCTTTTTTCCCATAACTATTTCATGCGATCTTTCCTTCAGCAGAAAACTGAAATTTGTTGTTGCTCATAAAGGCAGACTACGAAATGTGTCACTTTTAGCTTTGATAGACACTTAATTCTTTCCTAATTTTATGTCTCAGTTTGGCTTAGAAAAACCACCTATGCCCTTTAAGTCTGGTACCTAATATACAGTAATGGAAAGAAGAGTAAAACATGAAATCTAGAAATGTGACTATATTATGTATAAATTCCTTCAGCTAGACTGAATTTAGCATTCATGGAAAATATCACATTAAATGCAATGAAGTGAGGTGTCTTGCACGTTTCCACATGAGTCAATAGAGCAGCAATTTCAAAGGTATTACACTTCCCAGTTTAGATGTTCCTTCCCCCTGGAAGAATTTCCTCCAAAGGAACCACAGCAATTAATCTGTACAGTGACTGAGCTCACTGCTGAAACTACTCAGCAAATTGACTAATAAGCGACCAATTTCATTTTGCTGATTGTAGCAAAAAGATATAATATTGCATTTAACACACCAGTTATTTTATTTAATACTCACTAAGAAAACGGGTACCAGGACAACCTACAACCTTAACAAAGAGAGAGATTTTTGTAGTGGCTGGATAAGGGAATAGAGGGCTAACTCTTCCTTTGAAATTTTGTATTTAATTCCTTTTAGGGTTATAAACTATCATGGACAGTTCTGAATAAATCCCCCTCCTCCCCCCCCCCCCAGTAAAATCAGACAGACATGCATTAAATATCAGGACATTACTGATCAGATTCTGTATCCTCAGAGACCTACCACTGTCCATCTACAAATGCAAATTCCTTTCATCTTATTCAGTAATTATTATACCTAATAATATGGTGTAAAAAAAAAAACATGGGGAGGGGAGATAGCAAGGTAAAATTAAATCTAAGCATCCTTCAAAAAGTAACATAGGACTCAGTCACCTCAGAAGGGAAGCCTAAGGAAGAGCTAGGCATTACCACATGGTGTCTGACTCTCTAGCCTATAAAGGATTAATGGGACTATAGAGGGAGCCCGTTATTGCCATCAGCACACACATCTCACAAACTGCATCAGCTGTGAACTCTATAAATGTCACAAAGGTGATCAGAGCAATGGAGTGCCTCTCCTGTGAAGAGAGGCTGAGAGAGTTGGGCTTGTTCAGCCTGGAGAAGAGAAGGCTCTGGGGATACCTCAGAGCAGCCTTCCAGTACCTAAAGGAGCTACAAGAAAGCTGGAGAGGGTTTACAGAGCAGGGAGTGATAGGACAAGGGGTGATGGATTTAAACTAAAAGAAAGGAGATCTAGACTAGATATTAGGAAAGAAATTCTTCCCTGTGAGGGTGGTGAGGCCCTGGCACAGGCTGCCCAGAGAAGCTGCGGACGCTCCCTCCCTGGCAGTATTCCAGGCCATGTTGGATAAGGCTTTGGGCAATCTGATCTAGTGGAGGGTGTCCCTGCCCATGGCAGGGGAGTGGAAGTACATGGGCTTTAAGTTCCCTTCTAACACAAACCCTTCTAGGATTCTAGGAAACAAGAAACTGACAGATTATTTTCCTTACTGAAATATTACTAATAGCTAAACATCTTTCCCAGGCTGTAGTACCACCTGTGTGGCAAAGCATCAAATGGGAACCTAGGGGATCTTCATAACGCCTCTCTTCATAAGAGTAAGTCTTCATAACCCATCACGTAAGCAAGTAAAATGACTGCTGACTGGGCAACAGCAAAGCAGTTTCAGTATGTTGGTAACACTCAAGAGAAAAAGCCTTCTCATGGCTACAATGCTACTACTTCATTCTGAGTCTGAAAGCTTTGATTGGTTTTCATGCTCAGTGTCTCAAATGTAAAAGGAAGGACAGACCCACCCTCACCCCTTGTGGAAATACAATCTTGGAAATGAGCAGACTCTATTTGATCTCTCTCAAACTGAGCACAGCCTATAGTCCAAGCTGGCAATACACCAGTAGTCTATTGCAATGACAGCCAGGTGACTGCAGCACACGAGTGTGATGCATAGGTTCCTAAGCACGGTTTGAGTGGCACTCCACTCTCCTCAGCTCAAAGCCCCACTGTCTACCAGCTTAGAAGAAGATGCTGTAGGTGTGCAAGAACCTCTCACTGACCCTGGTGAACTCTGCCATCCAGACTGCCATCACTACTTCAGCATCGGTGCCATGAGGACAGTGGACAAGTTGAGGTCACCCTCACAAGCCTCCATGCTTGTACTCCACCTAAGAGTCATTCACTTTTAAAACCATGTAATTGCCATCAAAGGGTGTAAGGATCTGTAACCTATCACTGAAATGTAGCCATTGCTGTGGCAAGGTGTGGGTGCCACTCCATGCTAGCCAGACAGCTACTTCAAAAGAGTCATTTCTTTGACTGACACAGCTAAAGAAGGCAGAATGTAATTACCAGAGCTGAAATAGGATACAGGTTCAACTGGATCTTTAATGACCAGAAGTGTTTAGGGCTTTCATTTCACATCTCATTCAAAAGATAAATGAGTCCCATTTCAAAGATTAGATTGCCAGCCACTGAGAATGTCTCCTCAGAAAAAAAAAAGGAAAAAAAATCAAATAAGAAAAGGGATTTCACTCTTTCACCTAAAAACTCCATCATTTATGTTTGTCTCTGAAATGACTGATCTACTTAGTAGATACTACATGTTGAAAGAAATAATTCAGATGCTACACAGCTTAAGTAGTAGAAAACTTGAGCTATTGAACTGCCTGAGCTGCTAAATCACAGGTTCTCTTTTTAAAAGAAAAAAATGACTGATGTATTTAGGACAAACTCTATTTCTGCAAATGTGAAGGGCTGAACTGATTTTTATCATAACATTATGAAAAGTTTGAAAATAACATTGACACATAGTTCCTTGAGGTTGAGTATGCCTGTTATTTTAAAGCTACTTCAATCATAAAGGAAGGAGCAAAGAAAACATACAACCAGAACAATCCAAGTTACTTTTATGCTTCATATGTACCTTACACTAAGCACAGCATTATTTGAACCTCTTGCAGATTCTTTCTCTGAGGACTACAGGCATGAACTAAAGCCTCACAAAAGCAACAGGAATCTGCACAGTGAGTTAGCGAGCTCTCAATCTGGAATAGGTTTTAATGTCACAGTTTCTAGGAGATGGATTCACAGGCCTTTTTCACACCCAACAGGTACTACTCTCTTGAATTTTTGGTATTTTACCAGGCATGGTATGCTGGATTATCCAGAAAGAAATCCACTGGGAAAGAGAGTCCTCAGGTACATCATATCCTTTCTGCAGCACTATCAAACAGACTGCAGACAGTGACAATGTTTCACTGACACAGGAAAAGCCTTGGAAGGGAAAAAGAAAGTTTGTAAGGTTCCAGATCAGCAAAACTTCCTGTTTCATTTCTCCTACATACACACATCAAGTGTACATCAAGTACAATCCTAAAGAAGACAGACTTGTTTCCTTGGGTCCACACACTGACTTGAATTCAGCAAAGAGCCAGCTCCTGTTGTAGGCTTTTCTTCACTGCTGTCTTGTATAAAACTGACCCGATTCAGTAGCCTTCCTGGGGCAAACTATAGTATAGCAGGTACTCAAAAGGACTGAAATTCAACCAAACCGCAGGTGCTTCAGAGGCTGCCTCAGTTAAAGGAAGGCTGACAGTGCCTTACAAGAAGGGATCAACTCACTTTTGCACCCTGACTTCTAAAGCAAAATAATTAATATCCACATTGCACACAAGTTACTCTCTTACATGACCTATGCAGATCCCAAGTGATTTATGCTGGTGTATTTGCCTTCCATGCACTACATGAATGGGAGTGAGATCTCTTCCTCTGTCAGCTCAATGAAAGCAACAAGTGGAGGTGGCTGCTGCTTTCTGGTGATGAATTCCTACCAACATGGGAAAAGATCTCACCAGCTACACCTACTTCCCCCTCCCACTGTATCACTTCCACCAGCTTAAAAGCGTTGTTCTGATACCATAGCTTTTCAGGGGGAAAAAAATCTTAAGGAAATAATACAGGAAAGCTGATTTTTTTGTCAGAATTAAATACAGAATAACCTCTACAATCTCAGCTTGTTGTTGTTTTGCTCCATTCCTTTCACTTGTCACAATATTTCTTAACAGAAATTGTTTTCTGATCCTAGTTCTGATGACTGAGGCCCATTTTCTCTCACTGCACCTCGATTAACTCAATGAGATCACTCCTAAAATATGTTGGCATTCCCTGGATTAAACCTCATCAGAAATGGGGCTTTATAAAGAAATTCTCAGAGTAGTAGAACTTTTCTAAAGAGACCGAATTCACTACCCAATTGGAATAGGCTCTTACTCCTAGATTAGCTAGATTTATGCCATAGATCAATGAGTTAAAGATGGCATATTTATCATTGGTAACTGCAACTAACACAGCTTCTGCCACATAAAACCCCTACCCTAAATGCTCTTTTATTCCACTACCGCCATTTATTTTTCATTGCACCTAATTCAATTGCACCAGATCCTAAGGTTTCCACTCAGGTGAAATTCCCACTGAAACCAAGAGGATTTCTGCCTTAAAAAATGTAAGTACCTCTCTCTGTGCCTGCTCTCACATCTCTCTCTTTCTAGGTTATCAGGAAATTTAAATATTCATGGTTGATTCTCCAGTCCAGGGCAGGCTATTAATCAGAAAAAGGAAGGTGGCAAAAAGCTTATTAAACTCAGTAATGTCCCCTAAATACTGCCTGTAGTTGGACAGACTTAGGTAGCTTTTTCGTTAATATTTAATTAGCCCACTACCTATTCTGCTGTTTCTCCTTAGAAATAGTCTGCTTTTCACTGATGTAGGCGTCTGCCTGGAAGAACCAAAAAAGGGGGTCAGAATGCCCTGACTAACTAGGTTATAAAATTAGCATTACTGTGCTGCACTCAAAGCAGACTTCCTCAGATATTTTAATTAACCACGGTAAAATGAGAGATGAGGCTTGTGGTTACGCCAGTGATGTATGGAGTTTAAAGCAACTGTCTTCTCTGTACAGCTCACATCACAAGACACATTTCATACATGGAAACTTCTTAGCTGGAAAATGGAAACGTCACCAATATATGAACATGTCTATTGGCTCAAATACAAATATTTGCTCACATTGTTGAGCGGCTTTGTAGTGGTCTGTTTTCTTTCATATCATTTAAGTAGTGATTCTGCCACTTGAAACAAATACCATTGCCTTGGTCCCCAGAATCCAAGAGGAAACCAAAGCAGATATGACTGCACAGAAGGTGCTGGAGATATTCCTAGTGATAAAACTGGATAAACCTTTAGTCAAGGACTGAGCACTTCAAGAAAAGGCCAAAGCTACATGGTCTGCAGCAGGGAACGAATCCCAACGCCTCAGCTTGAGCAAGGCTTTCGCACAAAATTCAGCTATGAATTCAGCTGAGGGTTGTGAGAAGTTCAGAGGGAATATGAGGCTTTTATATTTAGAGCTTAGGAGTTTGGTACTGCTTAGTTTACCTGTATCTTTCTAAACAACATGTTCCTCCTGTAGTACCTAATTAGAACTTATAGATGAATAAACATCTAACACTCTGTGTGCAGTAGCAGCTGAAAGAAGCAAAACAGGAACAAACCTCCCTCTCTTTCCCCCAGTGATTTCCAGGTGTTGAACACAGGGCAAAGAGAGGCCCTAACAATATTTACCTGCTTAGCTAGAATAGCTTATACTCCTCACAGCGTGCTTTCCTCTTACCTAGGAGACAGGGACCTTCTTTCAGCCTCTGAATACATCTTCACCCCCTGAGCCAAGGTCTGCATCTTCCAGGCACGTGGAAACAAATCATATAAGCATCCCTCTATTTGCACAGTTCCCTCTGCACCATATCCCTTTGACACATCCCACATCCCTTACACCAGAAGAATTCTCCTCCACAAAGGCTTGTTGCTGTGTGCCAGCCCCCAGGCAGCGTCAGGCACAACTCCAGGAGCCAGTGTCTGTGCCGAGAGGCTCCCCAAGGAGCAGGGCCTGCAGCCAGCCCAGCCGTAGGGAAACACAAGGTCTCTCACTTTACTTCCCAGTTCATTTTGCTCTGGAATTACTCCGAACCAGATCATGGCTGGCTGACTCCACTGGTTGCCATACGCAGCTGGTGACATGGGAATAGGGATGCAAGGGGGCTCATGGGCCACGTTCCAGGAAGGTGCTTACAGAGACTCCAGCTGCTGCAGCTCACGTCAGCATGCATTTGAATGGTGCTCTCACACGCCTGCTTTCCTTAAACTTGTGCAGCCTTGTTCTGTGAAGGGCCTTTTGAAAGCTCAGCTCAACTGCGGCAGAGGACGTTTCTCATGGAACTCAACTGAATCGGTCACTAAATGCTGATGCACTAAAGAGCCATTTTGCTTTGAAATGGTTATCTGAAAGCTATGTTTATTAGCCCTCACCACATCAAAAAGTCAATTTGCGATATAATTTCAGTTCTCCTCATACTGCTAACAAGGACCACTTATCTCTAATTTCAAGAGAATTGCTAACAGCTTTTTAAGAGACTGAACACAGGTTCCTGTACAACCCGTATGTATCACACATAACCCCAGTCAGGGTAAGCAATATAATGCTACCCAAGTTCTCAATGCAAGATTTGGGACCAAAGAGGGGAGAGGGGAAAAAAAACACCAAAACCAACCAACCAACAACTCAAAGCATGAACAATGTCCCTCGCCAGGTCAGAAGACTATGAAATAGATACCTTATGCCCACAAGTCATACAAGTAACAAAACATTAGAACCATTTGTTAGCTACAATGTCAAGGTATCATCTCAGTTAGCCTAAAAGATTATTAATAGAGCAGATATTCCTTTAATTACAAAAATCCAGAAATATATAGACCCAGACATGTGAACATAAACTATACAGCAACAGAAAAATACCCCTTGCAAAAAAGCCCACAAACCCCAAAGCAGCGTCTACTTAGTGCTTTTCCTGGCTTTTAAAATTAAACTTGCTCAGCATATGAAACAGTGTAAGCACTACAAAAACCAGTCTGCTCAGCCGGGGGGATGGATGATGTTCTTGGTCTGGGAGATTTTACTTTTCTTTGGCTTGGCATCGAGAGAGAGAGTAACTTTTTTCTTCCATTGAGAATAATTTGTTGATTTGCAGACAGATGTCCCCTGGATCCTCAGAGACAGTCTTAATCAGATTTCTCTAGTAGATACTCTTTGATCTGTTCCCTGATATCTTTACAAATGACAGCTTTGCTGCTTCTATCACATGAAGATATCACCCCTCCCATTTTGTGGTAAGCACCGCTGGGGCAGATGCTGTAAAACAGCTTGGCAGCAAACAGAGCAGGATAACCTCACCTGCCTGGAGCACCTACCTTCCCTGGATCTGTCACACCCTCAGAGTGTCATATTAACCTCCGAAAGAGGCTCATGCAAGCCTTGTACCCACAGCCATACAGCTTGGCTGTTTCCTCAAAGAAACCTGTCTTCATATTTTACAGAAAGATCTTAGAGAAAGGTAGAGAGTTTTGATAGTTATTTTACTGTACTCACTGAAAAAAAATCTCTTTCTCTGCTTCGCTATGGGTTTTGTTTGTGGATTGGTTTTCTTTTTAAACTTGGTTCCTCAACTGAAATCTCTTTGATAGATACATACCTAAAGATTGATCCAGCTCAAGAATCAATGAATAGCACAGGGAAATAAAATTCTCACTTCTTTTTCCCTCTCTATTTCCACGGTCCAAAGTAATACAGACTATAGGGAGTTTTACCCAAGGGACCATAGAAGACAATATATTCCAGAAGAGGCAATTTGAGAGACAAGTACACAAAGCAGCACACAGCTTCTTAGCCAAAAACTCCAGATACTGACAGCAATTATGAAACAAATCAGCTAAAGGCTTCCCCATTTTTGTCACATCTGCATGACACACACATCTCGAAGATATAAGCACAGCAACATTTCATTGCACACCCATGAAATCTACAGCTGCACTGAAGCATCCACATGGAACTGATGCAATACTGCAAGTGTCCATTTGTTGTTTGGTTGGGGTTCTCCCCCCCTCAATGTAATTATTTGGATTCAAAGCCCATTTCTCAGCCATGATACCTAGTGAAAAATAACCTCACACCCCAACACCAGACAATCTTTTGTACACACAGTCCAAAACAACACAAAGAATAAGCCCAGCAATTAGCACATCTCGATGCTTCCCTGCCATGTCTTACCCTCACTTCTGACTGTTTACAAGCAGCAGGTGACACTCTGACCACATTCTACCATCCTCAGAGAAACTATTCTCCTCAGCTTTACAAAGACTACGAAAACACATGTAGCTACTATAAACATATTTACCTCTCTACTCCTGCCTACACAAGAGCCTTCTAATCTACCAGAATCACATCTCCCAACCCTTGCATTCCAACTCAGACAGCAGCTTTCATGATCTAGGGGAACACAGATTCGGTGCAGTTGTTCTTAATCCCTTTTGGATGCGATGCCCCACGACTACCAAAAGCCTTCCTGCAGCTTTTGGAAAAATCCTGCACTTCATTTGATTTGCCCCTGGTTAGGAACCAACTTCAAACCCTTCTGCAGTTCTCTGGTCATTGCCAAAAGTACCATTTGTACAGACAGGTACTGTAATTAATTAGCTGAAATTTCTGCCACCACTAGTCATGCTATGGATGGTCCACACAAGGGCCTCTACCACATGCAGATAGGTTTTGAAGGAATACCTGCAACTTCTAGGCACTCAATCATCTGTTTACTCCTGCCTTTGAAATCATAAGATTGGCCTAACTCATCAGTAGCAGTAATGACTAACATTCCATAAACACAGAATAATCATAGAATCATCAAATGGTCAGGGTTGGAAGGGACCCCAAGGATCACAGAGCTCCAACACCCCTGCCACAGACAGGGACATCAACCTCAGGCCTGGAGCTACACAAGGTTTCCCAGGGCCCCATCCAACCTGGCCTTGAACACCTACAGGGATGGGGCATCCACCCCCTCTCTGGGCAGCCCATTCCAGCACCTCACCACTCTATAAAGAACTTCCCACTAATATCTCAGCTACATCTTCCCTTCTTTAGCTTTATTCCATCCCCCTTGTCCTGCCATTGTCTGCCCTTTAAAAAGTTGATTCCCCTCCTGTTTCTCTGCTCCCTTCAGGGACTGGAAGGCTGCAGTGAGGTCCCCCCGCAGCCTTCTCTTCTCCAGGCTGAACAAGCCCAGCTCCCTCAGCCTCTCTTCGTACGGGAGGTGCTCCAGCCCTCTGATCATCTTTGTGGCCTCCTCTGACCCCTCTCCAACAGTTCCACATCTTTCTTGTATTGGGGCCCCAGATCTGGACACAGGACTCCAGCTGGCAAATCCTGTCTACAATCCCAGCATTAAAACTCCACTGACCTGCAGCTCATCCACAGAGAAGAAAGCAGTTCAAAGAACAAAAAAGATTTTTTTTTAATGTTGAAAGAAATAAAATGGAGAAAAAAATCACTGGATGAAAAATCAGGGCATTTTAATCCATGCTTCCAACTCCCACAGAGCACTGTGTGTGCGTTCCTCTCCGTACAGCACAGTATGTCTGAGAAACCTTTAATAGGGCTCCCTGCCAAGGCTGCACCTGGGCTGAAGCCAAGCATGTTGCATCCAGGTCAGGATGTGTCTCTCCAACCTGGCCATCAGGCACGTGCACACTGGAACTATAAGCACAATGGCAGCAAAAATTCCAACATAGAAACTTTCCAGCACAGGTATCACAACTGTGTTCGATGTGATCACAAATGGTGAGGATCACAGAGATGATTGATTTCAAGTCCTGGCCAGCAAACGTAAGAAGTGATTAGAAGACAGAATCAGATCCTGAATAGAGAACAACAAAAATCCTGTGAGAAGCATCAAGTACATACTTAAAGAAATACCATCACAAAGAACAGATGGAAGGAGGAATTCCTTGACAGTATCTCTGAATATTCATCTGCAGTTCACCTTGGATGCAAAAATAAGACAGCCCCACAACAAAGCTTCCTGATTTCAGGCAAAGCAAATGGCAAGAGGTAATTCTTCTTAGCACGTTGAATTATGTATTTAAGTCTTCAATGTCTATTTTAATTTCACCTGAGTAAATTACCAACATAAATCCCACCCTCCTCAAATATCTCTGAATTTTTAATTAACCTAGTATCACCATTTCAACCAGGGAGTCAGAAACCATGAGTAACATATCATTCCTATTCAGAAGTCAACGCACCTGCTTTCCAGCAACATTTGTAATCACTGGTTCATTTTACCCTTGAAGCCAATTTGGGCCTTGCTGGTTGTAGCCAATGATGAGTCCTTTCAGCTCACAAATTATGTGTTAGGAATTGCTGTGCTGTCGGTTTGAAGGACATTTTCAAATGCACTGTGGCCAATAGAATACATTACCAAAACACATCATTTTGCTTCTGATCTGCATCAGTTCACCACAAGCTTCCATCCAACAAGATTTTACCAGGAACATTTAAGCTGTGATTTAAAGTGATGTCCCAGCATTTCACTACCTTTGGACTATGACAGAATGATTGAGAGTGTGCTACTATACCTTAAATATAACAAAGTGCTTATTTGTAACATCACAGACAAAAGGAAAAGAAACAAACGTGGGTTTCGAATTCACACTGCAGACAACTGCAGTGGGACTATGAAGGAAGTCTTCACTGAGCTGCCTCCTCTTCCTGACAGCACCACAGCTTTGAGGAATAAGTGGATAGGTAAAGGAAAGCCTGTTTCCAAGGTGGCTCATCACCTTTCAGCTCTGAACATTTAGTTTTTCCAGGACATGCACCTTCAAGATCACTGAGACTGTTCTCACATAGATCTGATATGCACTTAGCCACTGTATATGCATATGACATAAGGTGGAAGTGCTGAAGTTTTCAAGCCCTCTAACACAACTAAAATGTGACAACTTCTCCTATGCAAGGGCTTGTTTCTTCTCAAGTCAGTTTGTATACCTGATTTCTCAAAGTTAGCATCATTAGCTTGACTTGGAGCATATTGGCAAATCCTTTACATTTCCAAGAGAAAACAATAAACTTCCTTTGGCTCAAGTCATAAAGATTTTATACACAGAAGCTAGCTGCTTCTGACATCTACCTCTAAATTTCCTGACATAATGAGAGTACCATGCCTCCCATGTTTCCTTTACTTGGTGTGCTAACTCATATTTTAGACCGAAACAATAGAAAAGACATGAAAAGAACAGGAGTCAACAGTGGTTATGTCATCCATTTATCAATTTTAAATCATCGCTTCAACACTTTAAAGACTCTGTGTTCTAGTTATGAAAGTCCCTTTACAGCCACAGGACAAAAGACAGTTCTAAGATTCACGGGTGAAAAAACCCACAGGCAGTCCAGCTGAGAGCTGGCCTGAAGCCACCAGCTCCGCGGGCAGGAGGGCACCTCCGGGCAGTGCAGGCACTTGTTTTGCAGTGCTGTATTTTCACAGACAGAACTCATTTCTGGTATTCTGCATCCTTCTGAGCAACAAATGGTTTAGAAACCATCCATGGAAAAGGGTAATGGATAACAAGAAGGATTAGCAGCTGGGGAGCTATGGTAGGTGGGGCTCTTGGGCAGGGACTTCTTGTATTACTCCCCTGTGTGCATCACAAGTACTTAATTGCTGGATGCCAGGAGGTTTGGGAGCTTATTTCTATTTAAAAGAAACATCCCAAAGACTGCAGGCAAAAAAGATTGAAGCACTCAAATTAATTCAAAATTATATGAAAACATTAACAGCCTGGTTCATTCCCAAATAATCAGAAACATCACTGACAGCTAGAAACTATGGGATTTTAATATGCAGTGACTTGAGTGTGTCCATAAAAAGCTTTAGCAGTTTAGAGATGCTACTCAAAGGAGCTTTGTTGACAACTGGATTTGAATTATTTTGTATTATATTAGAACAGCCATGTATTAAACAGATACTGGTATATATGAATTATTGAACAATCTTTGGGTAACAAGAGGTTCCAGTGATTTAACCTGACAGTTATTTCTTGGTTTCCTTTTTTTCCTGCCTTAAAGAAACTTCATTAACTATAATCTCATCCAAACCAGCATCATGCAACCTGCATTAACAATTCAAACAATATTTTCACCAGCAAAGACAAGCATAAAAGGTTTAGTAACAAGCATGTAATACAAAACTACTCAATCACTGGGTTAAGTGAAATACAACCCCGATAAATACTAACCAGAAGAAAATCCAAAACCTATTGTATAAATAATCTAATGAGAACTCTTCAGGGAAATCCACAAGATCCCTTCCTTCTCATTTAAGGTGAACAAGAGCCCACATCTTTGTAAAATGAACATAGGTGGACCTATGAGGCTGTCAGAAGCAAATCTTGAAATGGAAAAGTATCTGGGAAAAAGCAGAATCAATTCATCACCAGTGAGGCATATTTCATCAGGCTGTGATTCTATGAAGGTTGGTGGACTTGATGACTTAGAAACAAATCAAATCTTAAGAATTCAATACATTTAAGTGAAAAGCAAGCATCCAAATTATGGTCTAGTTTGCACAACCCATCCAGAAAACGCAGGTGATCTTGAGTTTACACCACAGAAGACAGATGGAGTAAATGTTTTTCATTTGCCATCCCTCCCCTCTAATTAACTAACAGTGTCCACAGAAAGCAAAAGCAGATACATCCCTGCTTGTCCAAAACTTTACACATTTAATTTAGGAGTAGCTTTCAGTTAAGAAAAGTCAGCTATGGAGCAGTCACATCTTTGATTAAGAGAAAACATCAAGCAGAATGAATGGAAAGTAATTATTTCTTAACTCTGCATATTTTTTATTATGAAAGAAGGAGGTGTGTTTCAGTAAAGCTTTACCTTTCTCACAATGACTTCCTGTGAATCCAGAAGGGCAGACACATTTGTTAGGGGCTACACAAGTTCCACCATACCTGCACCCCTCTTCACAGAATGCTGAAAAATAAAAGGAATATGTGTGTACAACTTTTTAGAAATTTTATTATACATTTGTAAGATACTAAGAAAAACATCTAAATTATAAGCAATTAACAGAATTCAGCATATTAAAATTCAGCCCACCTGCAAACACAAAGAGAACTCACTTAAATGACACAAGGAAAAACCTCCCATTACACCCTAGGCAAAGCACCTCACCAATAAAAGATTAATAACCATCTGGAAGAAAGAGAGAGGTAAAAATACAACATATAATTTTAATGGGGCTGATTCTCTTTCAATTATACCTAGTGTAACTATTACAATTACAATGCTCTGGTGATCCACAGAAAATAGGCTGGTCAACGTGGTGTTAACTGCTTTGTTTCTCACTCCCATCAAAGACACTTTATTGAAATGTCTGTAACCACACAAGATTTTCCTCTACTTTTTATTTTTTGAAGTGTAAAGTACATTTTGTGGAATGAAGAAACAAAATAGGGTGAGACTCATGGCTGAAAATAAAGGAACCACAAGATAATGCCTCAGCTGAGGAGTGATTCTTGACAGAGCAGTACACAAGTATTTAACAAATACGTTTGTCCATTAAGCAGGATTCCAAATAAAACGATTGATCCCACAGATTGCCTTGCAAGCACTGTGTGGTGGTCCTCTCACTTACAGCAGGTTTAGCACAAAGCCTACTAGCTGTGTGAGAAGTATGCTTGCAGTTCAGTATTGTCTTTTTTTTCTTTCTTTATGTTATGGGTGTACAAGGAGAAGGATTGATGTGAAAGGAGAAAAGGAAACCACAAGCATCAGGACACGATCTATTTTGCACTCTCGCAAGACCTTTACTAAGAGCAGGCCCACAACACCCCCACACACACTCTCTCTCCTAGATATTTATTGAACTTCACAAGTTACTCAGTGGGTTTGACTGCACTTATGAGGGAAGTTACAATTAATATTTAAACAGCAGCTCCCTGCATCTAAGCTAATAACAGAATTGTAAAGTGTTTCCTGCAAGCTAAAATCACAGATGGAGTGTTGGCAAAGAGATGTTACTAATGCTATGAAAAGGCTTAAAGTGCTAGATAACAGAAGAAATAGTTTAGATTTATTTCCCAATGCACTAAAGAGGAAAACAAAGTGAATGAAGTACTAAGCATTAAAAAGGATCTTTTGCAATTGTTAACCACTTAGAGGCAAAGCAGCACATCATCTTCTCTTTTGACTGAATCGATAGATGCATCTGCCTCGCTCTACATACACAATTTGTAGCATGTCACACTATTTTATGGAGGATAACCTGGGAAGACCAAGACTAAAGTAGTTTAAAGAAGACTGCAGTAGAATATTGTAAGTACAACTACAACTGCACAAGGCAGTGGCCTGGAGAAAGCATGGCTCTCACCCAGCCATGCTTCCTGCCCATCAATGCATGCACTCCATATGGGAGCCTTCCAAAACCTCTTTTGAAACCAGTTAAATTCTCCTATATGGGAAAAAGAGAAATATGGCTTAAGAGTAGCATTCTGTGCTATTCTGCATAGAAATATTTGTAGAAAAGTGTAACTGTGCAGAAAGCAGTATGAAATACACCTGGAAACATAGAGGAAAAACGAGACCCGAAAGATTCCCTCCATAGCTCTTAAAAAATCATTTCCTCATTTCTAGTCTCAACAGTGGCAGAGAAGTGCAAGGTGAAGTCTCCATCCCTATATTTTATGGTTTGAAATTGAGAGCAGAGACTTTGCTGAAGTAGGAATACATCACAGAGTCATGATTCTGTGATTTCTGCATGACACCAAAAGAACCAGAATTGGTGGCAGAGCAGATAAAAAGGCAAAAGGAGAAAAACATAGGCAAAGAAAGCAAATAGTTTGTTAACAATATGTGCCACATTGCACTAGGAAAGAAATACACAGAGCTCTTAAGTTATAAAGGACTTGAAAGAAGTTTGTTCCCTAAGGCAATCGTGCATGGTTGCTGAAAGTCATTAGAGCTGATGGGGACAGGTAGGTAAGAGGACGTCAATTAGCACTGTCACACACTTTGCCACCATAACCAATGCTGCCAACTTGCTAAATTGAAATCTGTGCTTCTTAAATCGTATTCCCAGGTCTGCATAGTAAGGGAGTGTTTTATTCTGTCCTCTCCTAAGATTACTGACAGAGAAAGGCTTATGAGACAGGGCTGGTCATGTAAAAGATTTTCCCATTAGTGCAAGAACTGTGTTATGCCAGAGCAGCAGCTGCGTCTTGACACCTACAGACAGAGCCAAGCATGCTATCCACATCTGAGAGAGAAAGGCTGGGGTGCCTGCCAGCAGCTAAAACTTACTCTCTGTCCTTCCATTCCTCCCTGCACACACGTATCAAAACGTGCTTCCAGATGTGCTAGCACCTACTTGTTGGGCATTCTGTAATTCCCCCATCCTTCAGGTGTCCCATATCAGCAACTTAAAAAGCCCTGTACTGCCCAGTGCACGAGGAATCACCCAGGCACCAGCTCGTTCCATGGATGTCAGACAGAGGATAGAGCTGGGGAAGAAGCTGGGCAATGGCTGCTGAAGGAAAGAACCCGACTCTCCTTTTCAATTTCTGCAGAAGCTGAAAGGTCCTCTGCAATACGGACTGACTGTGCTGCCTCTGATGAAGTGGGGGGAGATGGTTCATTTTAGTGGGGGGAGATGGTTCATTTTTATATTTCTATGCAAGAAAAGCCCAAGAAAGAGGGCCAGATCTATCCTGCTGCTCCCCATGTGGCTCTTCTACAAACCCTTTAATTTCTGCATTGCAGGCTTGTGGGAACATCAAAACCACAGATCTCAGAATTTATTTACAAAACCAGAATGTTTGTCTAAAGGCTACTTTCCTTAACTGCTAGAAAAAGAGCTCACAGGATTATATGCAGTACTGTTAGCGCTAGTCAGAATTTTAAGAATGTTCAACACCTCTAATAATAGGAACTCTGTTTCAATTGCTGGCAATTTTACCAAACTTCACTTATTTCAACTATTTTCTCTAATAGTTCTGCCTCTAGCAGAAGGCTTTTAAAATATTTTATCAAAATTCATTTATTTCCAACAGTCAGTTGTTCCTTTTCTTCCTTCAGCAGAAGAGACTAATGAAGGAAAATCTTTACATCACTTCTGCACCTATGCTTTATGGACAAGAGGACCCAACAGGGAGCAGCTCTGTGGCTGAATAGGAAATCAACTGGAGTGCCCATGTTCTCATGCAACTACCTGCTTTGGTGCTTGTGCTTTGTTACACACCTTATGGGCTGTGGGATCTAAGACAGACTTCCACTGTGGTTTAAAGCCTGCCAAATCACAACTCTGTTTGGGGTGGGGCCCATCACTACCACAGAATTAGCAGTTAAAAACCTCAAGTGTAAACTCTCTCCTCAGAGAAAGTTAACCCAAGAAATATAAATCACAGCTGGATTCTATTTTTCAAATGCACTCCCATAAATAGACCCTGCCTCTGAAATTATTTGCAGGCTGGCAAACTTGTTAAAAAGGAGAATGGTTACTGAATTCTCAGGAAAGGTTTTATCAGGAAAATTAAGTGAAGATGTCATTAGGGTAAAGTCTATGAGGGCAAAACTCTATGCTAGGAGTCTTATTCAGTATCCCACCTGTAAAAGCAAAGGAATGTCTTGATTTCAGAAGGCTTCTGCCAAAGTGAACAGATCTCTATAATGCCAACAGATTTCTCCTTCCAAAGGAAAAGCCTTTCTCATAAAATGATCTTTCCTAAATAGACACAATTTCTCTGCAGAGCGAGAGCTTTGTTTTAGATGTATGTTTTCCTTGATGAAGAGAATGGAAACAGTCAAAATGATAAATGTGCTGGATTTGTCATTCTTGTGATAATGTTGCAGGGACAGGAGAATCTCACTGTGGAGCTCCACAAAGAGCATCATGAAAGTACCCACAACTTGGCACCATGCTTCAGGACATGCACAAGCTGCATCCCCACTGCCTACATATTTTTATGGAGCAGAGTTTCTTTTCCCTCATTCAGTTAAACAGAATTATCCCCTTTCCCAGCGAGACCACTAGGGACATTCCTGGGAAGGAAAATAAGTTTGCACAGCTAGATGCTCTTTGAATGGAAGGTGTGGAATCGGACATCTTTGAAGTTCCTTTTGTTCTTCCCTATATCTAAGCAGTAACAGGCAAGAGACCCTGTGTGAGGGAGGCACGCCAATACCAGCTTCAAATACTTTCTATTGTCTGTTACTGAGACCTGGCATCTCTTTTAAACCCCCTGCTTACAAGGCTCTGGGAAAGCAGAAGAATTGGGGTTCCACCCTCCTTTCCTTCAGAGCAGAAGGAATTGCCTGATTGCTCTAATTGTTTGGTGTGGTAGCACAGTACAACCCTTCACTGGGCTGCTAGAGAAAAGCAGGAACTGCAACCTGGAACCCTCATGTTGAGCAAATGTGTCTCACTTCCCAGTGCAACACTGTAATTATTAGAAAATAAAATATAAATATTTGTATTCATAAATATATAAAAATATTGTAGGAACAGGAAAAGTAGCAATTATTCTACAAATATACCCACTAGTTTTTTTTAAAAAAAACTTGATTAAAATAGAAGCACCTAATTTATTTACAGTTCATCTCCCACTTGAGAACAAGCAAATTCTCAAATTCTGAGAACTCAGAAGCAACTGACTAGAGTAATCCTTAGTTCCTCTTCATCTCAACATAAGTAACAAACACTAATGTTTTAAGAACATTAGTACAGTTTGTTTACTAAGTAAGTGACCTCTTCGACATGATAGAACAAGGAGTTGGAAGAGGTTCAAAAGCGAATGCCTGAGCAGCCGGTACTTTTGGCTTCTTCTAATGCTGTTCTCTTCCTTGTCATTTTCCTCATTTCTTCTTTAGTCATGAAAAAAGTGTTGAAAAAAATAGATCCATTAGTGCCAAAATGAACCCCACTGCAGGAAAAGATAACACGTACCACAGCTTGTATAAAAGGAAGGAATATATCAATACCAAAACCACAAATAACTCTTTCACCCACAGGACAGAGAAGGGAAGCTCTTAATTAAAGAAAAAAGATACAGTTTTGTTCCACAGGGTATATACACTGTATACAGTTACATAGGCTAAACCCACACCGACTCCTGCATTGTTGGGTTTATCACAGATAAAGTCAACTGCTGGCTCATTCTGTAAGCAAGGTGCTGCACAGCTCGTCAGGACATTTGCAATGCAGAGGAGCCACCAGCCCATTCTGCAGTGGCAACTGCAATGAAAACCAAGATGAGGCAACATCCTTCAGACAGCATACAAGATTATATAACAGAGGGTTGGGTTGGAAAGGACCTTAAAGATCATCTAGTTCCACCCCCCTGTCATGGGCAGGGACACCCTCCACTAGATCAGATTGCCCAAAGCCTTATCCAACATGGCCTGCAATACTGCCAGGGAGGGAGCGTCCGCAGCTTCTCTAGGCAGCCTGTGCCAGGGCCTCACCACCCTCACAGGGAAGAATTTCTTTCCTAATATCTACTGTAGATCTCCTTTCTTTTAGTTTAAATCCATCACCCCTTGTCCTATCACTCCATGCCCTGTAAACCCTCTCCAGCTTTCTTGCAGGCCCCCTTCGGGTACTGGAAGGCTGCTCTGAGGTGTCCCCAGAGCCTTCTCTTCTCTAGGCTGAACTAGCCCAACTCACTCATCCTCTCTTCACAGGAGAGACACTCCATTGCTCTGATCATCTTTGTGGGCCCACCTGTGACTTGCTTCAACAGGTCCACGTCTGTCTTGCACTGGGGACTTCAGAACTAAGTGCAGTATTCCAGGTGGGGTCTCACCAGAGCAGAGGGACAGAATCACCTTCCTTGACCTACTAGTCACGTTATACAGAGAAGCTGCTCTTGTAGTGATAGAGCAACCAGCAGCCTTTCTGCATGTTGGCAGTACTGCATTCTCACATGCTTCCCAAACTAGCTGGTGGCTGGCATCATATGTATGCATCAGCTTTAGCAGGTGCTGAATAGATATGATGACAAATCGTACTTCAAGATCAAATACAGCAGCAGGTATACTGCCAGTGCTGCCCTACATTTAAACCCACAGCAGTTTCTAGAAGACTGGAATTCTAAGGGACTTCAACCTGTCACCTTTACTTGTTCAAATGTTATGCACTAGCAAGGGAGCGGGGGGGGAAGTGGGGGAGAAGAAGGTTGGCAAATACTTCCTTTACAGGTGCTTACTGCTGGTTCTTTGCTCTGTTCCCTTCCCAAAATTCAAACCACAGGTCCTCCTGGTCATGGCCTCAGCAAGCACCATCCTTTCTTGCCATCACAGTTGTTCACCTTGTACATCAACAGGCATCTGGGACTGCTACACAGGGCTGCATGAGAGAAGAAGTCATACTAACTCCTCTTGCACTTCTGAAATGCTTTTCTACTCCTTCATTTTCAACATGGCGGTCAGTACAATGACCATGAAGTCCACTGGTATATGGTGAGACTCAAAGGCTGTATGCATGCAAAGTGGAAACAGGGGCATTCAAGATAGGCAAGGAAGGGTCAGGCAGAGACTGCCAGGGTGAACAGACACGTGCAGCTCTGGAGAAGAGATGGGTCAGCTGAACTACACAAGCGATTTGATAATCAACTGACGGGAAGAGCAGAGTTTCATTAGCTGATTGAATTTACTCAGCCAAGTGCGTCCAAGGTCGCAGTTGATAACAATCCAACTCTGGAAGCCAAATACCAGAATAATCAGATGATAGCAAGTTGCTGAGGCAGGTTTAGAGGACAGCTGGAAACGCAAGGAGAAAGCACACAAAATAAGGGAGCAGCAGAGGTTCTGCTCTTTTTCTCTGTACTCAAGTGTGACCAGATCATCTATAAAAGTACAAAACTCTTCTTGGTTCAGTGAACTACATCCACTGGATACAGGGTGTGACTTATTTAACACACAGCCTGCCAAATACCACTGGAGTACTTTTACAGCCAGCCAGAGTCAGAGAAGGACAAATCTGGCAGGAATGAACTTTGGGCTAAAGAACTGACGTGGAAACATTTCATCCCACCTGTTGGAGCAAGAAGGGGAGAACAGGTCAGTCTGGAAATCAGGATATGAATCTACTCGAGACTGGAAGACAAACCCTTAGCCGGGCAGTTCATCACCTTCCTGAGTGGCTTCCAACCTAATTTATGCTTCAGATTTTATGTGTGGTATGTATGAGGGTTAATGCAGTTCAGGAAGACCCTACAAATCTCAGGTCTTCTAACAGCTGATTGTAAAGTTGATATTCCTGATTTATATTGCTAGAGATTTCACATATAAGAGGTACTTTACAAACATAATTTGCATAAATGGCTGCCTCCCGTAGTCAAAATTCCAAATCCTGGTAGTAAAACTACTTAGAGCTAAATCTGAACAGAGATTAATGATTTTGGATTTAAATTCTGGAGAGATCTTTTTTTAAAGCACTCAGAAAAGCATGAAAGGCTTCTTTCAAATTTGGGAGGTGATGCACAGTGAGAGTAAAGAAGGAAAAAAGGCAAAGCAGAAAAGTACATGGAAGGTTTATAAAGATTGTACTGGGAAGAAGTTAGGTGAAAGATATCAGATACAGGCAAACATATGCAACGTGCCTGAGTTTGTACAGTCTATATATTTGTTTACTATGTAGTATTTATCAAAATGGTGAGTTAATATTGTAGAGTTTGTCACTAGGTTATTTTAGCTGATGCAGCAGTGAATCTTTCCAAGTACCCAGTGCTCTGTCATACTGCACTTGCAAAATTAAGATTAAGGTGACTTTGGAAGGCTGAGCATCTCTCTTAGAAGGCACTGAACTCTTCACAGTGGGCCCTTCGTTGCTGCTATATGATGTTAAATCCTCTTGGTGCCTAGTGCTTTGCTTGACAGATATGTAATCAAGCTGTGGCCATTTGTACTCAAGAAGCAGGATGTTCATCTGGATGCTCTCAGGATGGGCTAAAGTGCTGGTTACGGCTGGAGATGCTAGATTTTTTTTGAAAAAATGAAGCATCGGCTCCTTAAAATTAGTACAATGAATCATAGTGATAAATACTAATAATTTCCTTTATAGTACCAAAATAACAGAACTTAGTTTTTATTGTGGAAGTCCTCCACCTTGATCAATACATTTTCACCTAAAACCTTTTCTAGTGAACAATTATGTATTTAATTAATTCAGAAAGCATACTGAATGGACAGAATCTGTCCATTCTATTTTATTGCTAAAAAGTCACAAATGAAACACTTATAACAAACTTATTTTATGGCTCTGAGGACAGATCTGTGACAATTTTCTAAATTGTATGTGAAAAAGATCAATAGAAGCAGTAAGAGACAAAAGTAATATAATAAAATTTGTCCTGTGATATATTACACTTTGGAAAACATCTCTCCCATCCCCAGATGATTCTGTGCTAAATAAATATTCTCGCTGCCATTTTACTGCCCTGCTTCCTCAAGGCTAGGCTCTTCAATATTTTTAGTGCACCATTTTAAGCCAGCCGCAGCTGTCTGTCTAGGAACCTAATACTAAGCATGACAAAACAGGGCAGAATACTTCTTCTACAAACCGAGTATCATCTTTCAAAATTCAACTCCACTGTTAAAACTGTAAAAGCAAACTGAAGTGAATGACATGATATATATTATTGGTGTTTTTCTCTGTTCCACATTAATGTATTGCATATACGCTTGGTTTTTTCCTTTTCAGCAAATGGGTATAGAGTAATAGATAAACATAGCAGAAATTATAATTTTATATATACAGTGGAATTACCAAACAAATCCAACAGAAGAACACTACTAAAAACTAGGCAATATTTCTAACAAGGAAGAGAGGATGTGAAACTTCTGACCTGCTTCAATGTTGGCTGCCATACTGTGGTTCAGTTTCTTTAGAAACCAGTTACGCTTAATCAATCGAAATTTAAGGATACAGCAGCGTGTTCCAGAAGCACAGCAGAAGCATTTTCCCTTGCCTGAGCTACTATTACAACTTTAGAAAGATCTTGATTCAAATCCCATTGATCTTATTAAAAAAACAGAACTCAACAAACAGCAGATGGAATCTTGGCCTGTTTGACCTTACTACAGGTTATGGAATATTCAGATATCATAAAAATAGTTTTCTAGCTGTGTATGTTTCACAGTTCTCTGAATTCAGCCTTCCAGGTCCATACCAACACACTCAGTGCACACATTCAGCACAAAACTAGCTGAATTATACCCTAATGTAGCAGGTCTTTAAATTCACGCTTCTTGCTTTGCCCTGTAGCACTGCTAGGGGCCTTCAGCAGTAAAACATGTATTTACCCATAAGACACATTCTGTCTCAATGCAAAAGATTTGCTCTGTATTGCTTAGTGAAAAGCTACCTAGCATCCTCAAATAATCATGCTGAGGTGGTTTGGCCCTAGCTAGAGGTCAAATACCCACCAGAGTTTCTCTATCACTTCCCTTTTCAGCACAAAAAGGGGAGGAAAATATATATTGGGAGGCTTAGGACTTGAGGTAAGGACAGAGAGGGCTCACTCTCCACTTAGTGTCATGGGCAAACCAGACTTGACACAGAATAAAGAAAAAAAACCTAATTTATTACACTACAACTACACACCCAGTGAAACCAGAGTCAGGTAATGAGAAGTGTGGCCAGGTCTTAAAGCACCTTCCCTTAACCTCCTGCTTCTTATCAGACTTACTCACAATTTTACTCCCTTTGTCCCCCCCCACCACCAACATGGCACAGGGAGAGGCAGGGAATGGGGAGTGGGGTTCCGGTCAACTCCTCACAAGCTGCTTTCCTCTTCCAGATCTTAACACTTCTACTTCCCCCCGACCCCTCCCTTCTTCACAGACTTTAGTTACAAATTCACTGCCTTCTTCCCCCCCCATCGCTGCATGGGGAGGCGCAGGGAATGAGAAATGGGGGTTTTCAGTCTATTCCTCCAAGTTGCCTTCCTTATTAGCTGAGGGGGGGAGCATTCCACACACACCCCCTTCCCCTGCAGCACTGTGGGGTCCCACCCACAGGAGACAGTCCTCCATGAACTTCTCCAGCATGAATCCTTTTTATCGGGTAGCCATCTCCTCAACAATTGCCCCAGTGTGGCTCCCTTCCAGGGGGTGCTGACCTTTGGGCCTAGACTGCTCCAGCCTGATCCCCCACAGAGTCACAAGTCCTCTGGCAAACCTGCTGTGACATGGGTCAATCTCTTCACAGGCCGTAGATGGTCTCTGCTCCCGGTTCTTATCCATGAGCTGTGGGGGGACACCTGCACCACCATGGTCTTCTCCACGGGCTGCTGGGGAATCTCCCTCTCTGGCACCTGGCGCGCCTCATTCTTCCCTTGCCTTGGTGTTTGTGCAGCTTCTTACATCTTCTCACTCTGGAAGCAAAATGCACCTACCATCCTTTTTATTTTTCCCCTAAATGTGATTCCCAGAGGTGCTGTGACCATTGGCTTGACCTTGATCAGCAGCGACTCTGGCCTTGAATCGGCCAATGCTTACTCTCCGGGGCCTACAGTGAGCATCTAGCTGCTTCTTGCAGGTGCCATCTCTGCAGCCCGCCCTTCTCTACCAGCACCCAGCTACACAAAACCGCAACACATGTGTTATTAAAAACATCAATATGTTGAATAAATGGCTTAAAAAAATGCCTAAAGCTTTGCTACAATATTATCTTGTGGTAATGCTCTAAACGAGGAACACTTGAAATTGGAAAGAAACTTCAAGAAAGCATTTTCAGTTGTGGCTGGAAGCAAACACGTTGCTTGGGTGCAATCACAGCCTCTACAGTGTTATATTCAGCAACTTTTCTGTAGGTTGCATAATAACTTATTGCAACCATAACAATTGAAATGACAAAAAAACAAACCCTTGTTTCGATAGCTGCACAAAATATGCAACATTAAATCAAGGAATTGTTGATAGCATGTAGGTATCTGAAGGTGACATTACTGGAGGGAGAAGAAGAAAATAGGAAATAACATGGCAACAGGATTTTCTGGTCTGGATCAAGGATGTGTAAAGGCAAATAACTTATGAAGACATCAACAGTGTATCTTTAAACAAGAATGGGAAAATTCAGGTGTTTTCTCTCATTTTCTTAACATACTCCAGCTACAGCAGGATGTATCTCTGAAAATACTTTCTAATGAGCTTTTGCATCATCTTTTGTATCTCACTCATTTTGCCAAAACACTCCACCCAAAATAAAATGCTTCTTTCAAAGCAGATTGCATTCTATTGACCAACACCAGAAGGATGGTAATTTTCAACTCCAGAGATCAGTGCTCTGGCTACACCACAGGCTTCAGTACATAAAGCTTTCAGAGCTCATCTGCAATATCCATCCAGCCTTCACTCTTTATCAAGGAAGATGCCATGTTAGATATAGACGTTTCTCCAGTAAGGAACAGAATTAAATGTTAATCTCAATTTCCAGAATCCAGTTCACCTTGCAATCTCTAAAAGATAAAGGTTTGAATTCACTGAAGACACCTCCAAGAAGGCAATCAAGAGATGAAAAGCTCTATATCCCATCAGCAAAACCCTAGGGTATTTTGTCTCATTCAGATCAAGTTTATATAAGGAAAAGAAAGAATAACAAAGAAAACAGTGAATGGGAGCTGGAAAGATTCAAACACACTGCTAAAACGTATCACACTAAATAATGGAT
The DNA here is from genome assembly GCF_964237585.1 of Gallinula chloropus. Lineage (NCBI taxonomy): Eukaryota > Metazoa > Chordata > Aves > Gruiformes > Rallidae > Gallinula > Gallinula chloropus. Next base: position 42,720,483 of record NC_140088.1, on the reverse strand, counting down.
TCTTAGGTCTAGATAACTTTTGCACTGCTCTACACTTACAACCTTTGCAATCTCTAAATTAAAAGTGCAAATAACTTAATAGGAAACAATTAATGGCAGTTCTTATCAGCATTTTAAATCAGAAAGTTCTACAGTAGATAAAATATTACAAAAAAAGCAGAGTTCTCAAAAAAAAAAAAAAAGAAAAATAAGATAGGAAAGGAGATTTTTAGCAATTACCTTAATTTTCCCAGTGGCAAAAGATACCTTCATCTCCACATCTAGATTTACCTAAAATAATCTGACCAAGTACTTTCTATTCTGATGTGCAAGGCTCATACAGAAGAGAGAATAAACAGAAATGTTTTGACTAAACTGAGAGTGCCACCAGATTTTTCAACAGGGAAAAAGAAACACTGAGAAGTGATATTGTTCCCACTGTTACAGAAATTTCAATCTGAAGGCAGAGATTGCTTTTGCTCAAGCTGGTGTGACAGCAGGTGTGATATGCATCACCATCAGCTTTATAATCATCATAATACGTTGCTTTTACATAAATCCTTTCATCTCGAGCTTTTACACATTAGGAACAATTAAGACTTACAACCCCCCAGCGAGGAAGACGCATTAAGAACCTGAACCTGCCAGGCACTTTTTCAGAAGAGAGTTAACTACAGAAATATAATTTAATAAAAAACGCATTTAACAAGTCAGAGCAGAAAAGTGAATATAATCTTTGTGTGTATAATCTTTGACTGAGCCAAGAGCATTTTAGAAACCCAAGGGGCCACACTCTCTGCTAGTGTCAATTAGTAAATCTATATCAATTTACACAGTGACTAAGAATTTACCCCCTAAATTCTTAAGCTACAACACTCTGAGGAGTACCTCTCTGTCACAATTTATAAACCCAGGCTGCTGAATTGGGCCCTTACACACACAATCACACAAACACTTTTGCTAATATCTGAGAGTAGGCACAACATTCACTTGAGTTGCCACCTGTTCCCCATCTCTGCTATTTTCTCTCTAGAAAACTCGCTGGGTGGTAACATGTTGGGGAATGGTAAAGGCAAAGGAAGATGAAACATAGATCCTCAGTTGCTTCTTACAGAGCAGTGCCAGCTTTGGTCACAAATCCCACCTCAATGCTCCTGCACCAGAGCACTCTATATCATACCATATGAGCCCAATCACAATGTCACGTGCTTCAAGAAATCAAAGTCATGAAAATCTCTACAACAGGATTGAGCATGCCTTGAAGGGGCTGGAACTTTTCAACAGCACAGTACCTAAATCTTGGTGTGTCTAACCAAAATTTTCCCTCCCGATGCACGCAGAACATTCCAGAAAGTGTTTGCCTCACATCCCACTAACAGCACTTCAGTAGCACCACAGAACATATGCCCTATAGATTTTTTTAGTACTTTGGATTCATTTAGAATGATCAGGTTCAGCATAAATGTGAAATACCCTTCTGACGCTTTACTCTGCTAAATAAACGCAGTATATTCTTAGTGTAGGAAAAATAAACCACCATAAATGGCAGCTGTAATCCTTCCGTCAAGTACAGTGTGTGTTCCTAATGGAATATGTTTGCAAAACAGATTTCCACTACCACCTTCTTATGATATAATTTTACAATGTTTAGTTTGCAAAAAATGACTACAGGAATACTTGCTATATTGCTTGGCAATGCATCATTTAATTTTATGGTGCATAAAATGCATTTCTCTTAACAGATGTATCAGTTCCCTGATATCACGACTAAACTGCTTCATACCCATTAAATGCTGTGTGGAGAACTAGCAAAGCTATGGAGTTTATTTTTGTTGTTGTAGTACACACTTCTACTTGGCTCGTAACATCGTGCTTCCCCGAATAACAACAAACAGCTTTGCCTGCTCTTAGCAGGCTTCATCGTGTGTATACCATATATACACTTACATACAAAAGGCATCCCAGCTGCACATCCTGAAGTGCATAAGAATAATAGAAATGTTCACAGATAAAAAATTACTAATAAGTAAATAAATAGTATTAAGACAATTTTTACAAAATGAAATTCAGCCTTTGGCTTCACAGAGGTTAGCCTCCTTGCCAGATCTGAGTTAAACATCCCATTGAATCACATCCTGACAAACAAAAAATTGCTCTGTGTTGGAAAATTTTAAAACAAAGGGAACAAAATTCAATTGCAATATTCCCTGACTAAATTCAGGGAAAACCATGTGCGTATGTTTCAGTTCTTTGAGAAAAATGGCTTTGGGGATCCACCACAGCCACACAGTAGTTGTTCCACTGTGCAGCCCCGGGCAGACGTGGTACTAACAGGCTTAAGCAGCAACCTGGAAGATGAAAAAATCATGGCTATATGACTTGATTTGTGGAAATTCTTCCCTATATACATTATGACATGGAAACTGGTAAGATTGATTTAATCCTTTGCTTTTCCAGCTGCCTGCTGTAACCAGCTTCTATAAAGGAGAGAGCCAGTTTTAGAAACAGTTACTCTTCCTGTACACTCATGTTTCTGTTCTCAGTATCCCTCATAGGGAGGGTTTCTGCAACCTGTAACAGCAGCTCTGGCAGATGAGGAGCTCACGACTTTATAAAACACAAGCAATCTTAACACCCTCATGTCACGTTCTTAAATGCAACACAGCAAATGAGCTTATACAGGCTTCACTAAAATCTTTGTTCTAAAACTACTTTCAGAAAATACATTCTTTGAATTTACAAGTATCATCTTAAAAAGAAGCAGCAAATGACCTGCACAAAGCCTGTGTTCTGCAGAACCAGTCACAAACAGTAGGAGCGACTTCTGAGAGGATTAACTTGCTTAAAATACTGGGGTTCAAGCACCAACAGACAGTTACAGGGGAAATATGTGAAGACAAAGACAAAATTATTAGACTTATGCATTGATACAAAAGCATCCTCAAATATTTCAACACTGTAAGCAAGCAGAACCTGGACTAGAAAGGAAACTGCTTCAGGTCATGTTCTTCCCGATGCAATGGTGCAATAGTTTCATACTCACATCCATATTGGAACACCACTCATCAGGTATGAGAAATAGAGCAATGCTACACTGTGATTCAGAAATCATCATAAACATAGCACACTGCAGTCTATTCTCTCCTGTAGTACCTAGTCTTCATATATCTCACTGGAAATCTGTGTATCCAAAGCATAATTCTAGATGACAGTTCACTTAACACCAAAGCATATATATTACTGAAGCCAAACTTGAGATATAGATGTGTGGCATGGAGACATACATCAGACACATGGTTTTGTTTGTTTTGAAGACATTTGTCTTTCCAATTACACCTGTGCTTAGCTGAAAACATACTTAATAATGCCCAGTAGAAAATAACATCAAAGAATTAGCACCGCAAGTACTTAAATGTTCTATTGCCTCACTAATACCAACTCCAGCAGAGTTAAGAAACCTTTAAAATCGCTTCTTCTCCATTCATGCAAAAATGAAAGTCCTGAAATCTTAAACTTAGAATGCTCTTACACAATTGGCTTTGCACTGAAGCATTTTCTGTTTCAAGACACTTTTTGAGTCAAATAAAATTTGACCTCTTAAAAAAGAAGTATGTTTCCACTGAGCAGCAATCAGGTGGCCATCTCTAATGTACACTGTCAGAACAAGTCACACTGTGGGGAAAAGATGCTCGCTCAACACCTCTGTGAAACTTTCTAGTGCTATGTTGCTGCTTTCTTTTTTTTATTCGCACAAAAAATCTCAGTAACATTACTCTGTTTGTTCTACACTGTGAATAACACTGCATAACCAAAGGCAACAAAGTTACAGTGTAGATAATCAGTCATTAATAGCAAATAAATACAACTGCTGCTGGGCAGCATCAGAGTAACGGTGTTCTGTGCAGAAAGCAAGCTTCCAGTTAAAGTGAGTATGATTCCCGTGTACACTATAGCTGACGTCTCAAGACTGGAGGAGGTGACACGTCATTATGAAGCCAGAGATCCTGTGATCATACAGGCACCAAGTGAACTTAAGGAAACTAACGCACAGCAGCACCAAACCTTTATAGACAGAAATCCACCACACAGGAGCGAGCACACAGCCTGATGGGTTGGTGGTTTCTCTCTTCCAAAAGGCAACCCAGAGTCTGAAGTCATCTATTTTATCCACAGACTGTTTCGTGCCAGGAACAGGGCAAGATTCTGCAGACTGCCATGCCCACAGCACACTGCCACAGACTACTGCATCGGTCTAAAATCAACCTATGAAATCATGGTCTCTAGGGCACGTTGGCCAGCACAGGGATTCTCAAGATCAAGGGGCTGGCAGAACAGCAAAAGCTATGGGGCAAGATACAGACAGCACTTTTCTTACTGTGGAGTACCAGATAGCCAAATCCCCATGTTACTTGTATTTCCAATAAAAAGCTCTGCTGCTTCTAGATCCACAGCCACCTTTACTTAATTGACCAGCATCGGGGCATTTAAATACATATTTCAGACATTAAGAAGCTGAACAGAGATACCTAAGGAAGAATTGAGTTTCATTGTCTCCAAAAGCAGCATAAAGGAATAAAATACTTCTGTATCAGATAGTCAAGGGAATTCAGCCTAGGTCATTTACCTATTGCTTTGTATTTTGTTATTGTTGAATAAATCAACAAATCCAGCATCACAATACAATTTTTACAGTGACTTATATCTACTTTTATCTGTATTGTGCCACTGAGGAGGTACTTCAGTGAAATGGGGATGTTTCTCAGAGCTGCATATGAAGTTTGCTGAAGCAAACGAGATTACAAGACTCACCATGTGCAAACTTGTAAGCAATCTGCCTCAAACTGAAAATGTTGTGACAGGCCAGAAGCAAGACAAATAAACAAGGTATCCCATGGGTACAATAAACACTCCAAACTTCCAGGCAAAATGTGATACTATTCACTCATGAAAAAGCAAAAGATCACAGTGCAATAACACAATATAACAACCTCCAAAATAATTTTTCAGCAAAGATAAACAGAGGTAGTTTTTCCAAGCTGCATCATCTTAATCATATTCTCTGCCAGACACAATTCACATGCTGCACATTGGTACTTCAGTAATGTATATGCTCCAAATAAAACTGCAGCAAGCACTGCTTTACATTAATAACCACAATTTGATGCTGCCAATACTCCTGAGTAGAGGGCAGGCACAGTTAATATTAGGACCTGAAACAATACTAAATATACCCTACTGTATTTGAAAAGTGTTGTAATAAAATTTCTTCCTTAGATTTGCTTTTTACAGCAAGCACTTCACTAAAACAAAAAAGAAACACGAAAATTTAGCACAACTTTGACCCCCTTTTATGCCATCCAGCAGGTGGCAGAGATCCAGTGAAGCAGAAATCGAACATGTCAGCATTCTGATTATCCAAGACCGACCAGGCAGCTCCGGTTTGGAGAGGTGGCCTTCTCAACTGTCCTAATTCCCATGTGTTTTAATCTCCAAGAAGAAAATGGAGAAAGCTGAATGTGATTTCAGTTGGTTTGTAACAGCACCTCCATCACATCAGGAAGTCTGTAAATCCTTGCAGTTTTTAAATGGTCTTTTCTTCCCCCCCCCCCTTTTATCTTTTTTGCTGACTACTCTGTGGCTCTGTGCCTATTATTATTATTAACTTGTGTGTGTTCCTGTTAAATATAGTTGTCATAAGAATATGGGTCGTGCTGACTCCTGAAGCCAAGATGTCACTAGAAGAAATGGTTTGAGAAGTCATTGGAGTGAGCAAATAGATCCACCGGACAGCTACCCAACATGAAATTTTTGTTTCCACTTGGCCAGCATTTGAGATTTGCCATTTGGACTAATCAGAGTCTTTGGAGGAACTCCAGATTCTTTAATACACTGAAAATCCATCCTGTTGTTTCTCTTGTTTTAAATAGGCAGAGGCAAATAGTGCATTATCATCAAGTGCACTAATTGATCCAAATGCAGTGTAAACTAAATTAATGGGGCTGGAAATGCTGGAAAAATTAAACACAGCATTCTTAATAAAGCTGAAAATAGCTTAATAAAGCTGAAAATAGGATCCAAGCATCCTAAGGCATGTTTATTTCTGTTTAAATAGATGTCTTCCTGTAGACTGTTATCAGCTCAGCAGGAGCCTTACAAGAGAGGCATTTTTCTCATTCTGTGCATTTTAAGTTAGGTTTCTATGAAGTTCAGCCTGCCTGTAAAAGCTGCTGCCAATCCCTATAAAAACCATAACTGTGGCAAAGTAATGATAATATCCTGAGAGCAAGTGAGCTGCAATACTGAGCTGCAAATTCAATCTAAACCTTTATCTCACAAACGGAAGGCTGCTGACCCATCTTCCAGACAGTGAGCTACTGCACACAAAAGGAAGAATGCACCTAGAGGAACAAGAAGGAATCAAACCTCATTAGAAAGAGGGGTTTTGTGCTTTATATAAATGGATTGTGGAAGTTCTCAGCTGGCAGCAGGGCACTGATTCCACCTTTCTTCTCTGTTGCTGAAAAGGGTCCATCGGCATTGGCTGGTGTCGCAAGGGATGGGGCTGAACAGAGCTCTGCTTGGTAAGCACACAGCAAATGAGATGTGAGAGGACAAAGAATCCCAGACCCACGTGAGAAATAGCCAAGGGGCCTCTTGGAATTGCATTTTGAATACAATCTCTTGAGCTGTTTCTGCAGAGAGAGAAAGCCAGCTGGGCTTCCAGAGGAGTAAGGATCTCCAGCAGGGTACTTGGAGCATTGCTCCAACTCTGTTCAAGGAAAGGGACAAAGGCATTATATTTCCTCTTTCCCAAACGTTTTGGAAAGCAACACAAAGCAGCAAGGAGAAGAGGCAGAAAGCAGCAAATGAAGCAAAGTGTGGAAGTGTGAGAAGAAGCGAGAAAAATAACATACACATAGGAAAACAAGAGCACCCCTAGATGCTTTAAATTTGATTCACAAGAGATCACCACACAAAGTGAAAACTGTTGGCTATACAGGAATTCTGGCCACATCTTTGGATGTTTACACTTTAATAATCAAAGAGAAGTGCCTGCTGACTTCGGAAGGCAGACAAATCACAAACAGCAAAGAACCAACCTGCAGTTTAAAATAAACAGCATTTCTCTTTGGAGAAGGCACCAAGGACAAAGGCACTGTCTAATTATGCACATGATGCATGTAACAGTAAAGCATGTCTGAAAGCAGATTCTGGTGACTAAATGGTGACCAAGAACTAGTACAAACCAATGGTCCTGAACCAGTTTAGAATTATAATTTTCAACAGTCCAGATTATGACAGGGCTTCACCTGTAAAATTAAGGGAAAAGATAGTGCCTTAATAATGGCACTTACACCTGATCCTTCATTCCAGTGATTACAGGTTTTCAAGACATCTTGTAGCAAAGAGGTTTCACGCACACGAAATTCATGAACTGTCAGTGCAGATGGACTACAAGTAACTGAAAAAGGACATTCAGCAGGTCTGGTGAAAATAAGAAATATCAGCTCCAGTGACTGCAGCTTCAACAACTGCTCTCCCAAATAAGCATCTGAATTGGCAGATCAGCCTAAGGCATAATGCTTTCAAGTCCAGCAGGCTGTACCATGCTGTTGTCTTCCCCGTTTATGCCACTGGCACATCCCCAACACAGATACAGTAGTGTTCAGCTCCAGCTTGGTCTTTTGCACATTTAATGATGGCCACAGATGTCAGGGGTGGCAATTTGAGTGGTACAGATCCATAATAAAGCTAACATCATATATTTCTAATATGCATCATGGGTTTTCCCCAAAGCCTACTGCAGCTTTGATAAGTACACATATCACTGATAGAAACAATTTAACTTTAAATTAAGTTTTGAGTGAGATACAAGCTACAAAATATTTAAGTAGAAAGGAGAAGGGCTAAATACTATTTACAAAAATCTAGTCCACCTTCTTGTGGTGGGACTGTTGGAGAGGGTTCAGAGGAGGCCACGAAGATGATCAGAGGGCTGGAGCACTTGCCCTACAAAGAGAGGCTGAGGGAGCTGGGCTTGTTCAGCCTGGAGAAGAGAAGGCTGCAGGGGGACCTCATTGCAGCCTTCCAGTCTCTGAAGGGAGCTTATAAGCAGGAGGAGATTCAACTTTTTAAAAGTGTAGACAATGGCAGGACAAGGGGGGATGGATTAAAACTAAATATCTAATCTAAACCTTCCTTCCTTATGGGGAAGTTTTTTACAGAAAGAGTGATGAGGTGCTGGAACAGGCTGCCCAGAGAAGTAGTGGATGCCCTGTCCCTGGAAGTGTTCAAGGCCAGGTTGAATGGGGCCCTGGGCAACCTTGTGTAGATCCAGGCCTGAGGTTGGTGGCCCTGCTTGTGGCAGGGGGGTTGGAACTCTGTGATCCTTGGGGTCCCTTCCAACCCAGACCATTCTATGATTCTATGATTCTTCTCTCCTAGAACAACTAAAAAAAAAGTCACAAGCTATTAGAGAGGAATCATTACAAGTGAGAAAAAAAAAAGGCTTGCACAGAAACCTGCTTATTAAGGACTTTTAAGGACACATCCAGACTAACCAGCCTTGCCTGTCTGCCCAAGCAAGTCGGTCAGTAACCAGGAGGCAACCTTGCACATGAAGTCACCCATCCAAAGGCAAGCCTGTGGATAAGTGAGAAAGGAACAGAGCATGATACCTTTGGCTGTTCAGAGGCTGTCTTCTTCAGTGTCAAAATACATAAGGCTCAGAAGAAACTGGATGCTTCAGTTCCTCTCCAAGACCAAAATATCCAGCAACACTTCTGGACAGACAAAATCACCCCAACAGAAGCTTTCAATCTTTTTATCGACCAAGACAATCAACAAGCATATTAAAAATCCGCTTCAAAAAAAATATTTTTTTTTTCTAAGATCCGACTCATTTGCTGCTTTGAAGTCTTTCAGGCAGCTACATTTTCTTTACCAAAGTAGTACAGAAGGTACACAGGCAGCTTCAGAAATAGTCAGATGGCTATAATGCTTCATCTTACTGCTACAGAATGGAAGTGGAGTAAAGGAGAGTGTAATCACTGAGTCTACACCATTTTTTGCAGGGCACCCTGGCTGAACAGGTGTCTGAAGAACATCAACATTTCACTTCTACGGTTGTCATCCTTGGCTATGCTTGAACCCTTTGAGAAAATAATCCCTGGATACGTAAGAAGCTAATGATGTGTGGGCAGTCCCTGGGATTTGCTGTTTCTCACACGTGACCCCCCCATGCCCTTGCACCCACATCCACACTGTCCTGTTCCTTTAGTACAACAAGAAACAGATATGAACATTTTGATCAGGAGGAAAAACGATACCATTTTGAGGCAGAATTTCAGAGCCTCTGATAGTGGAAGTACTTCTACTGTGACGTGCTAGTTCAAAATGGATAACTGAGGTAACACAACTTTGCTTTCACACAACATGCTTTGCTGTTCACATTTTATTTTACATCATAACTATTTACCTAAGCCCATAAGCCAAGTCCAGCCTATGCCTCCTCAACAGACACAATGAGAAACACCAAGCTGGCAAAAGACCACATAAATACAAAACTCCCACTGAAAAAGAGATACTAAAAACAGGCAGGGAAAAGAGACTCTAACTCACCATGTACAGCTGTAATTATGATAGCAAAAATATTTCTTCCCTTGAAATTCTTACAACTGATACAAAAGGTACAAACACAGGACTTGGACAAGTTCCAGTGAGCCCCACTGCCCAGGCACAAGAGGAAGACTCCTACAGCTATTGTTACAAACCCTTCAACTTCTAAATGCTCCAGTAACAACACCAAATACAATTAACCCACAGTAACTACCTCTGCCGTGAAATACTCCTAGTAATATTGCAAAAGGGATGTTTGGCATCTTCCAAAGTCCAGAGAGGAGGCAAACTAACCTTCTCCAAGGAGAAATTTCAGAGAGGAAGTGAAACTGTTGAAGTTCCAAAGTGGTGACCTCTCTGCAGAGTTGGTTGGGGAAGGGAGGAATTTCTACAGTCTTTACAGGTACTGGCCAATTCTCTTGTGCCCCCAGGCTCAGTCCTGCTCTTTCTGCACTTTGTCTGCCCATCTGCTTGAGAGCTGCACGCACTCGAGTGCTCATATCCCTTCTGCCCAGATCCACGTTGGGGCTGACACAACATTGAATCAAGCAGAAAGGGAAATATTTCTCCAAGACAGCTACTGTGTTAGCATGGCTCTAGGTCTGGAAGAGAAATTGTGTATGTAGAATGCTGACTGGAATTAGACAAAATAGATGGATCAGATGGTCTCTTAAATAGCAAAAATGCATTTTCCTGAAATCCTGACTGCATTTCTTCCAAAAAGATGCTGGAATACTCTTTGTTAACCCGACTGCAGCTGCAGAAAATGCTGTTGGCTTGTGGGATTTCTACACAATAATACTGAAATCTCTTTTCTTGTCATTCTGCCACAGCAACACTCTATTTAGCAGATATTCACTTTTTAGTCTCTTTTGCAACAGACATTCATTTACATCTATTTTACATGAACTAAATTTGGCATTAACTGTAGCAGACCAGATGCTTAAATGATACAAGAGCTGACTGCAGCGCTCATCTTTATTTACTGCTCTGGCTTGAGCTGTATTGATTTCTAAACATTTGCACATGTGCTGGGGAGATTGGAATTTTTTAACTGAGTTTTACCCTATGAATTTCATTTTTCCTCATCCTGGTCAGGAAACTGACTTTGCTGGGTTTTGCTTCTCTTTCAGAGCAAAGGAGCCATGAACAAATATCACTTCACACAGTAGTATTGTTTTCAGGTGAGAAAAGGGTGGGGGTGGGCCAACACTTTGCTACACCTCAGGCCACTTGTCCTCATTTCTCTCTCTACAGACAGTTGCATGTGACATTGCCCATCACAGCTGTTGTTCAGCTGTAGGTGAAGTGAGGCATTCTTCACTGGGATTTTTTCTTTCAATGAAAGAAACAGACAAGCATTTTCTGGATTTTTTTTTCTTGATTTTTTATGTATCTACTGACATACCAAGATCCACGTGGGTATCACAGATACATGAATGGTGCACCAGCCATGTAAAACAGCAAGATAAACTAGCACCCTAACCCACTACCATCCCACAGACCACATCTAAGTTCACACATGGAACATGCTCTGACAAGGGAGTCAAGTTACTGTTACATGCATCCTCCTGCTACCTCATCCACACACAGCTTTTTGTGCCACAAAAAACAAACCTCCTGTTTCTCTAAACTTCTAGTTTCTGACTTGAACAAGATATAAATGTTCTCATCTCTTCGTTTACTGCTTCCTCCAAATAGTTTCATTCACATTTTTGGCTCAACGTAATTAGGTTAGATTTCTTATTCAAAGATCCAATTATTAAACATACATAGAGATTTTCTCTTTTTAATCCTTTCATCTAAATGCAAGCCACGTCTTTCTTATGTCTTTTTTAACACTTTAAAAGCACCTGTCATTTTGCACCTCATTAGCAAAAGACCTTGACCTAGTAAATAATCACTTATCACTGTCAGAAAACCATCTCTTCCCTGTACTATGGAATCAGGTGCATGGTGTGATAGATACTTGGCATTGCCTTGGTCTGGCAGATCAACCATCTCATCATCTTAATTGTCATGGAGTAGAAAATACCATATACCGGTCATGGAGAACTTCCAGGGGGCTGAATCCAGACACAGCACCTATGAACAGAACCAGAGACCATTCTCATTCCCAAACCGCCCCAACTGTTGCCACCAAGCAAGGACATCAACAAGTGGGATGGCACTGCAACTGGTTTCACTCCTGCGGTGCCAGGGGATGCAGTTAGACCTGTGGGCTGTGGGTGCTGCTTGGTGTATGACATCAGCGGACACCATCCCTCATGTAAACGTCTCACCACTCTTTATGGTGCACAGAAGTAGTAAACCACTAAGACCATGCCCATAAACATTTCTCCTTAACATCACCACGGTGACTTTTAATGATAACTACCCTCCTCTCATTCATACACAGATGACAGTGACGTAGAGTGTGTAAAGTTTTGCCCAGAAGTGCTGCCCCAGCTGCAACTACGGCAGCGTAAGAAGCTACCAAATCCTTGCAGCCCACGACTGCCCTTTTCTGTCCCAAAGCTATCAGCCCTTCAGATCTGTCAGTGGAACAACTGTCTATGGAATTAGCCATTAACAAACTTCTGGCATCTTTACTCCTTGAAGGGTCAGAAATTTTCCTCTAATTTTCGAGCTGTATTTATTCTATTTGAATTTATTCAATTTACTCTTGTAAAAACAGTGTGCTTTAAAATGTTCTTCTTCCTTGATATTTACTTCTTACTGAATTTATACATGGTACCAGCTCTTCACAAGCTTCATTTTGCTCTCTCTAATCCCTTTGCACTGGATCAGATGGATTCTGCATTCCTGCACACATCCTTGCATCTACACTGAACCCATTCCCAGTTTAAAACCATCTTTTTGGAACAGCCATGACAGAACCATACACAATGTCTCCAATGATCTCTTACATGATTTCTTGTACAATATTAAAGCTTCTTTGTTTCTAGCAAAAGTACCTCACTTTTCTCTCAACGGCATCACAGTAGCAGTTCATTCACTCCTAGTCAAGCAACAGACCAATACCACCTCACTTTCCATGCTTTTTCAAAACGAGAAGCCCCAGTTGTAAAGATAAATCCCTGTAATCCGCTTCTAAGAGTTCTTAGGCTGTTAGAGTATTTAAAGCGGATGATTTCCCTAATTCACAAGGTCATATCATTCTTCCTGGAGGAGAACTCAGGGTGAAAGTCTTCACAAAATCCCCATAAGTCATCATTAATATATTATTGAGATTAATGAGCCATTTTTGATATTCTGAATGGCTACCTTTCGTGCTATCTACTAGCTTTCAGACCGTGCTCTCAGGATTACCCTCTGATCAAGTAACACCCTGCAACGAACCTAGACCCATCCTCAATACTTCAGTGCAAAGGCTCCTCCCAAATTTCCGAGACCTGGAGGAGGCCCATAGCAGCTGTGGAACAGCTAACATTGCTGAAAGAAGCACTCTACATTTTGGTGTATAGAAGTATCAACATCCCCAAGAAGTACTTTGCATTTGGAGACTACTTGGACCTACAAACATCAATAATTTCACAGGCCTCCACAGACTTTGCTCTGTGGTCATTCCAACAGCCACAATAAAGAACTACCCAAAGACAAGTGATAGCAGGGTAACAGATGCCAGAGAACAAGATACCTGTAAAACCTCCTGGGAGCCAGGCAGCTAAAACACAAGCAGCAGATACCAAGTACAGGTGTTTTTCCAGTGCAAAGAGATTTTATACAGGACACTGTAACCAGAAGTCTGAAACAAGGCCACAGTCTGTCATGTTGCAAGGCCCTGCCTCAAAGCTCAGGAACACACGAGCTTTCACAACAAAGCTCTCTGTACTTAGTTATTTTATGCAGAAACTGCAGTAATGAAGAAGCCTACTGAGTGCAAAGTCTTGTTCCCACAGCATCGTTTGTGGGCAGAGATTGCTTTTTAAGATGAGTGTCATGCTGTCCATAGACAACAGAAGTCTACTCTTCTTTTTCAATTCCACATGCAATTTACCACCAACAAAAAAAAAGCTGCAATCTTTCAAAAATCAATCTTTCCAATTTATGTGTTCCAGCATGCAGCAGTACCTAAGGAAATTTCAGGACAAAAATCTGTTCCTAGGGAAATTTAATAAATACTCAATTCTTTGTATTTTATAATCTCCAATAAATGTGGCTACCAACATGGAAAACCACCATAATGGATGTCCAACAAAAGCAGGCCCTGAAAAGACAGCAGAGAAAAGGGGGAATTCAACTAGAAGGTTCCAAAAGACTGAGACTTCAAGTCAAGAAAAACAAAACAAAAAATGCCAGTTGTAGTGAGGTAGAACTGAGACATTCCTGAACTACAACCCTGGCTACTAGATCTACCTTTATGTCATTGCACTAATTAACTTGTTAACAACCTGTGGTTTGACCCTGGCTGGAGGCCAGATGCCTATCAAAGTCAGTCCGTCACTCCCCTTTTCAGCTAGACAGGGGCGAAAATATATATTAAGAGGCTTAGGAGTGGAGATAAGGACAGGGAGAGATCATTCCACAGTCAGCATCAAGGGCAGAACAGACTCAGCACAGAAGAAAGGAAAGAAAACTCTGTAATTGATGACACTGCCCTGCACCCCCAGTGACACCAGAGTCAGGTGACGAGAAGTGCGAACAGACCTTCCCTTTAGTTATCATTTCTCTCTGTTTTCTCCCCATCCAGGGTGGTGGGCTGGGGGGAATGGGGGTTTTGGTCAGTTCCTCACAAGTTTTACCTTCTTGGGGGGGGGGCAGGTGTGTGCACATTCTTCACACCCTTCCCCTGCTCCAGCATGGGGTCCCACTCCCGGGAGTCAGTCTTCCACGAACTTCTCCAACATGAGTCCTTTCCCACAGGGCCTCAGCTCTTCACTAGCTGCCCCAGTGTGAGTCACTGCTATGGGGTGCAGTTACAAATCACAGAATGTCTCTCAGGCCCAGACTGCTCCAGCCTGGTCCTCCACAGGGTCACACAAGCTTCTGGACTGCTATTCACTGCACTACAGTGTTTAACTATGCAATTTAAAGCAAGAAAACACAGGAAGCGGTAATGTCTCAAAGTTGCAATTTATGCCATTATCACTAAAATCCTGAGTGTACAGAACTTGTGTCTACTTATTCTTCAACACTCATCTACAAAACAATACCTGCACTTCCAACCACACACCTTTGTTTCCCCACGCCTGCCCCGCTCTCCAGATGTACACAGACTGCCCATGCCCATGGCCAAACCCAGAGAGACTGAAGAGAACAAAGCTACCAAGTCAGTGCCACCCAGGGGGATCTTACTTTTGTTGTCCTCCATTTATTCTGTTCCCATATGTTCCTGTAACACAGAGGCTTTTAATCCAACACATATTTTAACAGCATAGTGCCTCTGTGGAGTATATTGAAGCACTCCTAGGTACTTGCAATTAAGAATAGCATTTTGTGACCTTGGGAAAAGGGATATAATGACAATAATCATGCACAGATTTCAGCAGCAGCACAAAGACACACCAGGGCATAAGGGCTTACCAGTTTCCCCCAGTGGTGCATGGTTTTCCTCCACATTTCCTGCAACTGAAGAAAGCCCCTCACAACCCAGTGAGCACATCAACTGTTCCTCATAACCTGCTTATAGCTTGTATCTGCTTGCCTCCTCTGTGCTTCAGTTTCCTGTCTGACTCCACAACGTATATTAATGCAGCTAAAATGATTACACCCCACCCCATGCCCTGTTTCTTGATCCTTTTGCTCAATGAAAGATGTATTAGTACCTATGTTCAACTTAATATCCTGACCTGTGCTAAATATAGACCTTCCATCTCTTGAAGGTCAGAAGCAGAGAAAAGAACAAGCTGAACCTGGTTGATGTGAGGAGTTACTCTATTTGTGCCGTTTCCACCCAGACTCCAAGGAGGAATAAACACCGTCACTCACAACATAAAACAAAAGCATCACTTGAAAGAGAAAATCTGCTGAGATACAAAACAACCCCCAGGGAGATATATCCCAGCGGTCTGAGCGCCACTGATGAGTGAGTAGAGCTGTCAAGGCAGAGAGGATTGCTGAAATGGTCTGCATCTATCACCACCATCAGCTACAGCTTACTGGTGGCTCACTCCCTTTCAGGATAGATTAAAAGCTACCAAGTAACTCAGATGCTGAACACTTCAGTTCATACTGTAGAGGATGCAATATTTATTACTATATTTTGTTGTCAGGAGTAATTAGAGTAACCTTAGTAGTGCTTTCATCAAGGTAAGTGTCAATTGCCCTATATTACTTCATCCTTTTAATTCTTGTGTGCTTCAAAATGTATGCTTTGTCTCACATAGCATCTCACTGGGTAATGCTCTGGAACACGACCTCGTGCTGTAGCAGAGGAACTGTTTCAGCCATTGCTGAGACATGGATCTCTGGAGCTCAGCGATGCTGAACAGCGACTGGAATTTCCCCAGGGCACTTGGGGATCACATCTGCATGATTCTAAATTGTCTTCATATAAACATCAAAGATGCAATGCTTCACATTGAAGATGGGACAGTCAGCAGCACAGTGTGACCCCATGACAACAGAGAGTAAGATGAACTGCTACATAGAGGATCCTATAGGTATGTGGTGGAGTTCTGCCAAGAAGCCAGGCACTGTACACTATTACAATTAATTTCTTACAACTCAGACATCTAAGTCATACTTTTTTCCTCCTTCCCCAGGTTCTAACACTTACCTTTTCAGTAAGGCATAATGTAGACAATATAGTTTCTTCTCCCTCTTGTTCTGCCCCAGCTGCAAGATTTAGAAATTTTGCTTCTTAAAATCATACATTTTAATTAAAAGGAAAAGTGTAAAATATTAGACTTCCAGACATAATTAAACCTAATACACTGTTCCAGATCAGAAACTCTAATTAAGTTTCAGTATCTCCTATCACTAATAATCACCCAGTCAGCAAATACCACTAATTCCTCCCCCCCTCGCCTTTCTGCCCCCAAGGCATTGCTGCCCCAATACTTAATTGGAAATGAAACATTTTCTCGCTGTACAAGCTGGCCACACTTGTATTCCTATTTAAAGTTCACAATTAGAGATGCTTCTAATGTTGGAAAAGAAATAATCTGTGTAAGACAAAAATATCTGCCTTAAAATGTGTAAAATTGACATTCTCTGGCCAACTTTTTGTGGCAAAGATCTCTGAAGTACAAGTTTCCAACCAGAACATTCACAAATTTCTTGCTTGGGGAGAGGAAACAGAGGGTAAAGAACTAAAGATAAAGATGCATGAGAAAGACAGACAGGCTCATGCAGATAGGAAGATGAAGATTCCAACCCTCAAACGGATTGTAAAAATAAAATAATCCTTTTAGTGGTGGCCCACTAACAAAGCATAATAAAAATAATTATCCATATTTTACCAGTTCGCTGCAAGTCATTGAAGACTAGAGCTCCTGGGGTTTACAGCCATCCCCTTGCCATGGGAATGGCAGCTTTCCTTCTTACTGTGAGTGTTACACTATGTATAAGCTAAGTTGCAGATTTCTGCCTTATAGGACTGATTTCAGTCACACTAAAGCAAGAAGCAATGAAGAAAATAAATAGTTGTATATTTAGTCTGTGGTGGTATGCTGAACTTAAAAAGGGAAGTATTTGTCTTCATAAATTCTAACCCAAAGGACACTAAAGGGGCATTTCTTCTTGACAGTTTAGTATTTAACTATTCATTTAATTTCACTGCATGTATTTTTCAAAAATCAATAAACCAAGTACACAGGGGTATCCTTCTACCCAATCAGCTACAAAGCAAGACTAACCCCCAGCATCATACAACAGCAAAAGAAATGCTGTCCTGGTGGTGAAGGAACATTTTATGTTGCCAGCTGGGAGAATGGGGAGAAAAAGTGCCCTTAATACACTCCTTTACTGGAGCTAGCGGAAAATAAATGCATTGAAACAGTTAATATGCTTCATTCTGTGGAAGAGCCAACCTAAAGTACTTGCACTACAACTCAGCTGGTTGCTCTATGAACCAATTATAAAGGACACCCTCAGGACAGTCCAAAGGTCCTGCCCTTTCAGCAGAGGCTCCTGGATAATGATGGCAGCAATTTGGAAGTCAGAAAGAAAGAAAAGGGGAAAAAAAAGTGGGTGTGGGGGTGGGGTAGGGGAAAAGAGAGGGAGAAAATAATCAAAGGCAATCCAATACAACTCCAAGGGCTAGAGTCCACTGTGTCATTAAAGCCAGAAAGGAAAATATGAGACAAGAAGGGAAACAAACAATTGCATTATGTCGCTTCCTTTGATTATCCCGTCTTCTGTTTCTTACCAGTCTGCTCACTGCAGCGATGGCTGCAGGCGATGTTTCCCTGCCCTTATTAACTGGTGTTCTAAGACACCAATAATAATGTGTACAAAATACAGTCTCCATTTGCTCTGTGTACAGAAGCATTGAACAACTGGATAAACTGGGGCTCCCACAGGGAAGAGGAGACAATTCTGACCTGACCAATCAGATTGGCTCGATGAGCACTGAGGAGAGCGTGGATGAGGTTTCCGTACCTGTCTCGCAGAGTTACTGAACTTACTGGATTTTTCCTCCCCCTACACATTTATTATGTCACTACTGATCACACTACACAAAAGCACATAAGGGATGGAGCAGCTCAGCAATGCACCATGGCAGCGCAGAACCTGCACAACCCGGATTTGAATGGATCACATGAAAAAGGCTGATGAAAGCAAGGACAGCCCATCCACATTGCCCAAATTGAACAAGCTATTTAGCATCACCCCCATTTAGCATCACCATCATCTGATCACCCCCACCACAGGAAACGTCACCAAAGATGTTGTTGGTTTCAGAAGATCCGTCCGAAAGCAGAAATTCCATACAATGCATTATCAATACATCAAATCCATACAGCACAGCAAACACCTCAGTCAAAAAAGGGAAGATTAATAAATCATACTTTTCCTTTGTCCCCAAACCCAAGTAATTTCTGTCAGAATCACACACAGCTCTGAGCAACAAGACTGGGTATTGGGTCTTATAGGGCTTCCTATCATTTTGTGATTTGTTCTTATACCTATAGGCAAAGTGGAAGCTATTCAAGTGGTACAAGTCACAAAAGCTGCTCCACATCTTCCAAACCTGATCACAGTATGTATTTAACCACACAACGAAAGCAGTTTCACGTCAAAACAGCCAGAGCCAGCTCTTTTTTTGACGTGTGGGTTATATAGTTCTCATTTCTTTTAAAGCAACTGACCGGCTCAAAAAATTATCACTGTTTTGCATTGAAATGCACTTGAATTTCCAACATTTCATTTAACAATACAAACTCTGGCTTCTATCATACATTTTTGGAGGGGCAGACTTGCAATGAAACTGTATTTTGGCAATGCACCAGTCACAGCTCAAACAGACTGAGAACTTTGCCATTGTGTTGCAAACCCTTCTCTCAACACTGTTTAAGTGCACAGGTACATGTTGCCATTAATAAATACCACCTGCAACTGCTGAGGGTCAAATGTGAACCTTCCACATCTCTGCACTGATTTGGGACTCACAAACCAACAATCACATTTGGTTTTACATCAGTTCAAATTTAAAAGATCTATATGTTTTCACATCATTTTATACCCAGGACTCATTCCCCCGAATCCTTGAAATAATGCAATAAAAGGAAGAGAGATTTCATGTCAGCCAGTTGACATCACAAGTGAAATGCAAATAACCCTGCTAGAACAAGGTATTTTTAATATGATCTATCACCAATATAATTATCAAACATTCATGAAAAAGTCTCACCTGACTTACTGGAAGACTTCTCAAATTATTAGTTTAATGAGAAATGCCTAACATGACTGAAGAAGGTTGATTATCTAACCAGGTACTTTCATGAAAAGAAGCGTAGGCTGGGTTCAACAATAACTCTGGCAATTATATTAGCATCTTAATTACTTAAAAATAATAGTAGAAAAATGATGGAAAAAATTAAATTGACTACAGGTTACTAAATACAAAGAAGAAAAGACAAAAACCAGCCTGGCACAATTCTCCAGACACCTGAGGGAGCACTGAGCAAGCAGCAAGACACACGAGTGGAGCAGCGAAGCAGCCGCCGCCGGTGGCTCCGCAGGCAGAGCTCACCCAGCTCAGCACCGCTCACCATGTGCGGGGCTCAGCAAACCCCCGGCCTTCGGCACTCAGTGCCCTCTGCGTGCTCGGGCCATCACGGCACCGTCACTGCTGCCCACGGTCTCGGGACACACTCCACTGCACAGCGTGGAGACAGTCTCAGGCCTTTCCCTTTGCAAGTGTAAGTGGGATTCTAATCTCATCGCAGGAAAGTTTCTACTTCCTTCCTTTCTAGTCAGATCACTTCCTTCCCTGACATTTCCACATCTACAGCCATTTATCACTGCACACCCCACAGAGGCCGTGTTAAAGCCTCTGAACGTGTGTTCCACACTCCTCAGGAGCAAATGTCACCGGCCACATAAACGTGAGGAGCTGCCCGCGTAAGCGCCAGCTTCACATCCTCCATCTAATGCACATTCTATAAACCAGCCTGTTACCAGCTTCAGGGTTAAAAACATTTCTCTTCAATTAGAAGTACTTTCATCCTTGTACAGCAGAGTTAGTCTGTGGGTGAGAGAAGCGCTTAAGTGGCTCAGCTAAGTGGAGATAAATGTTGCCTGTGCAGTACGCTGAAGTCGCCGATATGAGACACACGAATACAACCTATGACACTTCAGAGCCATCAGTCCTGGGGAGCATTTCAGCACTGCAGCATGCTACAAAGTGTTCAGTGTCAGAAGAACACAGGTATTCTTTAAGCAGTACAAACAAATTCTTAGTGAAAATGCTTTTTCCCACCATACCTGCAGAATTTCATGAGAAGTAACAGCTTAAGCTTTCACAGCAGTTTGAAATATCATCTGTCAAATGCAATTTTCAAGGCAAGAAAAGACTATCTGTCCCCTTGTATATCACCTCATTAGCATGTGCCTAGCATGCCTACCTAGAACAGATGGGAGCTTGACTGGACCTGTCTGGTATGACCTAGGAGACAGTTTACAAGGTTTAGCAGAGCCACAGTGACAGAAAGAACATTCAGGTTTATATAACAATTAAATAACTATATTTAGATGCAAATACAGTATGCCAGGTTTGCTAAGATTAAGCTCGGTCGCGTCCTACAGCCCAGTTTATTTGCACTGAAGGCCAGCGTATTTCTCACTGACTGCTAGAACAGAGCAATAGAAGAGATTTTTGAAGCCTATACAAAAATCACAGTTCAGAGCTTCCAAACACATCATAAAAGCACCTGAAATTATATTTCAAGATGTGTATCATGTTTCTGTTTAATGTGCAATCTTCAGCTTTAAACACTCAGCACAAAGAAAGTGCTTACAAATTTCTGGTGTCTACCTCGATCAGTGACAGTTAATTACCTTTGGTTTTATGCATCTGATTTTATGCATTAGGTATAATTTACTGTATGACTGGATGTAACTCTCCCAGTAGACATCCAGACCAACAGGAAGAGTAATATAAGCAACACCTAAGGGGAAAACACACAGGGAAAGATACAACAACAACAAAAAAATTTAAAAATATCACTCAAGTTCTCTGACCTGCATAACGGACAAGGGGAAGGCTGTGGATGTGGTCTACCTGGACTTCAGCAAAGCCTTTGACACCGTTTCTCACAGCATTCTGACTGAGAAACTGGCTGACACTGGCCTGGACAGGTGGACCCTCAGCTGGATTAAAAACTGGCTGGATGGACGGGCCCAAAGGGTGGTGGTGAATGGAACTAAATCCAGCTGGAGGCCGGTGATGAGTGGCGTCCCCCAGGGCTCAGACCTGGGTTGAATCTTGTTCAACATCTTTATCAATGACCTCGATGAAGGGACTGAATGCTACCTCAGTAAGTTTGCAGATGTCACTAAACAAGGAGGAAGTGTTGATCTGCCTGAGGGTAGGGAGGCTCTTCAGAGGGATCTGAACAGACCGGACTGATGGGCTGAGACCAATGGGATGAAGTTTATCATGGCCAAGTGTAGAGTCCTGCACATGGGACATAACAACCCCATGCAGAGCTACAGACTTGGGGGAGACTGGCTGGAGAGCTGTCAGGAAGAGAAGGACCTGGGGCTGTTGGGTGACTGCAGGCTGAATATGAGCCAGCAGTGTGCCCGGGCAGCCAAGAAGGCCAATGGCATCTTGGCTCGTATCAAGAACAGTATGGCCAGTAGGTCTAGGGAGGTAATTGTGCCCCTGTACTCAGTATTGGTGAGGCCACACCTTGAGTACTGTGTCCAGTTCTGGGGTCCCCACCATAAGAAGGACATTGAGGTCCTTGAACAAGTGCAGAGAAAGGCAACCGGGCTGGTGAAGGGGCTGGAGGGCAAATCCTATGAGGAGCGGCTGAGGGAGCTGGGGATGTTTAGCCTGGAGAAGAGGAGGCTGAGGGGAGACCTTATCACCTCCTACAACTACCTGAAGGGAGGTTGTAGAGACGTGGGCGATGGTCTCTTCATCCAGGTGACAGAAGATAGAACAAGGGGAAGTGGCATGAAGCTGTGCCAGCGCAGGTTTAGATTGGATATTAGGAAAAAAAAATTTACTGAAAGAATTTTCAGGGCCTGGAACAGGCTGCCCAGGGAGGTGGGGAGGTGGTTGAGTCACCATCCCTGGATGTGTTCAAAAAAAGGGTTGATGAGGTACTTAGGGATATGGTTTAGCACAGGATGGGAATGGTTGAACTTGATGATCTTCAAAGGTCTCTTCCAACCTTGTGATTCTGTGAAATCCCAAGTAGACAGAATTTAGGTAACAACATCTAAAAATGCCATTCAGCACTCTTCTTCGACTCTTCTCCCCAGCCTACTCACTGAGCCCCTTTAGAGATCACAGAGTAGCTCAAGTTGTAAGGGTTGCACAAGGACCATTGAGTCCAACTCCCTGTCCTTTGCAGGACCAGCTAAAACTAAACCGTGTGATGAAGAACATCTTCCAGGTGGTCCTTAAACTCTGAACAGGCACCTGTGTTTTGCACAGAAATCTTGAGACACTACACAACACAAGCTTTTGGCACAGAACAAAGTGCTGTCAGAGCTGGTATAAGTGGAAACCAAGCTGACTCAGTCCATGTGGGACTCCCAAACCCACTGTCCTCATGCCCAAGCACCTTGAGAGCCTGCCAGAGAGTCTCACAGAAAGCACTGACTTTGAAAGAGCCCTGGGCCTGAAGCCACACAGCTCTATATGAATCAAGGCAAGGGGGACATGTCAACATCAATGCCCTGCGCAACTGTCTGCTCCTAAGCAACTGTCCAGGGTGCATCGTGACAAAGGAAGCAAGAGAGGTTTGCCATCTTTATCTCTTCCATCCCAGAACTGAACAAGTGGGAAACACAGGAGCAGAAAAGCAAGAGCAGGGATGCCTAACTCCCCAAGTTAGTGGCTACAGCAAGCAGCCATAAGATTGAAAGTCTTCTAAAGCCTGTCTTCTACTCCAGCTGAGAGCAGGTGCTTTTTTGTTCCTTTTTCTTCTACCTGATGAACATTTAATGTAATGGGTACAAGTTCTCAGCGGATCAAGCCTTAACATCTGAGCTATTTCTGAATTCCAGTGCTTTTACCAGAGCAAAAGAATAAATAAATAACGGAGCACTCAAAATCACTTGGCAATAACCATTAGCAACAACTTTGAGATTCCCACTCATTTTTATTTTTTCTCCAACTACTTTGTGATGTCACTGAAAATTAGTTCCTAAATCTTCTTCTAAGCCCACTCTATTTGCCGAGGATTCAGATAGAAGCAAGCAGTGGATTTGGCTATTCAGTTATCCTTTCCTCAGAGGCGATGAATCCAACCTCCCCTTGACACCCACAGCATGAGATGAACGCTCACTGTCTGTGTTTATTCCAACCTGTGTGGCACAAACACAGCAAAGTCCATTTAGCATGAAACTAAAAACCGAGTGCCTAATTATGTGAGTCGTCTCATTGGAGCCAATCACTGACTTTTAGTTAGACACACACCTTGCTCAGTCAGGTCTAAAATTACCACATTAAGAATTTCCTCACTTGCCTCTCTCCGAAGGCTGTGGGAATACTGTGCTGTGCAGGCAGGACTGATTTGATTACCTCAATCTTTTATTGGGAAATAACGTATGTCATGGCAATGTCAGACGACTATTGTTTCCTTTGTTCTGTTCAGAGGGAGGAAATAATAGGTGTCAGGAAAGCAGTACAACCATGTGTCTCAGTAATAAAAGTGGCATATTAATGAGCATCCGTAAACCATTATAATTAATGCAGGGGAATGGATATTGCCTACTTAAACTCTGCAAGTGTTCTAGTAGCTCCACACCCAACTGCCATTTTATTCCATCCCAGGGCTTTCCACTCACAGCAGCTCCTTCGCAAAGCCATCAGACACTGAAATCATATGCTCGAGGGAACGGGTGAATACATTTTAATAGTACAAGTGACAGTTGAGAACAGCTATCCAGCCTGTTCATCAGTGGCAGCAAATGCATCCCATAATCTACGGGAGGCATACACTTATACCCTTGAGGCTACAACATAATTAACAGGCTACAGAGGAAGAAGGATAAAATGGATGTGCAAAGATATGGACATGTAGTGCTTTTATTTTTTTCAACAACCAAGGTACATTTGTGAATTTTACACCATTTTAGAATTTCAAGCCCTGCTTGATATGCCTGTGCAGCATGTACCCTTCAAATAAATAGGCTGTTTTGAAGTTTAGCTTCAAAAATCCAACCTGACAATTCCCATCTTTAGGCACGCAGACAAAAAAGAAAAAGAAAAAAAGAGAAAACTGCAAACACCATCAAGGTGACACACTGAGACGTCTGAGTATTTATCAGCAGAACAGCAACATAGGGCACGCAGCTCTGGCCCTTCAGGAATACCTAAATAACAACTCTTAGGGTTTTATGACACACAAATTGTTCATTTTCACTCTTGGATGACTGAATTTTAAACCACGTTGAAAAGCAGGACCCCTTCAATTCCCACCTCTACTTGGTTTCCTTTACCTTCTCATTCCCTCTGCACTTAATGTGTTCTAAGCTATTTTAATTCACATTCTTCTTGTAGTTCATGTACTGAATTCCCCTCATAATTCATTTTGATGATACAATCTTCAAAGCACCATTTGGGGTTTTTAGTAGGTTCTGGAACAGTCTCTTTTTCACAGCAACATTTCTTTCAGGTGCTATTCACAGGATACTGTTCCAGCTTGCCATTAGTCTTGTACTTAGCATATGCTCGCTTCAGCACAGCCACATTTATTATCTTTATCGTTGAACACTTTAGATAAGAACTGTAGACACACACAGGGGTGCCTCAACTTGTCAGCATGTTGCAAAGGCTGAAGCACCAGCACCACTGGGAAACAGTTGAACTGGAGAGTCTTTCCAGAGAAAAATATGCAAATTGTCCCATCAAACATCCCACATGGCTTCCAGATTTGCTCCTCCCAGTGCTCAAAAAAGAAATGGGCCCTCCAAAACGAGTAAGCCAACCAATGTAACTCATGCATACAAAGAAAGCAATACCTACATGCAGAGCAATCCACGTTTTCCTTGCTATAAAAACATAATTTTCAGTAATATGGACAAGTAAACTATTCATAATTACGTTTTTCCTATGCTGTGTATCTACCAGAAGCTGCACTGTGGAAAAAAATCTATTTCTCAAAGTAATTAATCAGTGAGTTGTTTTGGTTTTGATTTTTTTACTCTCCCCTGTCCTTAAGTCCCCGCTTTGACACAGAGATTTCGAGACTGTGTCTTTTGCCATGTCTCTGAATCACCTCAGTTTGTAAATGTTTAATGTCACCCTCTTCACATTCTCTCACCACTCATCACATTTCGCAATGGTGCATGAGCCAGTCCAAGGCAGGAGAGGACAAGGTCACAGAGGAAAGATGCAGCTGGGTAGCAGAGGGAACAAGAAGACAATGGGGACTAAGGAGCTGCACAGAAGAAAGACAAATGTCACACACTTGCCTACAAGTCTGGAACTGAACCCCTTTTCCCACATCCTCCTGCCATGGCAAGATCACAATGAGCAACATCATGCTCTTCAAGTCATGGAAAAACAGAGAAGAGAGAGAGTTACAGACCCTTCCTGAAAACCTGGGCAAATGCTTGAACCACTAAATTGCCACATGACAGTGACACCAGAGAGCTAATGTCAAGGCAGCTAAGGTACATTTCTACCCCATTGCAATCATTTTGTAAGAACAAGATAAATTGTTTTCTGAAGGACCTGCTGTCATCATTTAGTACAGACATTGGGACAGTAGTTAATAGAGTCACACAAAGAATGGCAAAAATAATAAACACTGAACACCTACTTCCAGGACTTCATATCCTTCACTGATTGATGTGTCTTTACTGTGCCCTGAATGAGGCAGAGGGACCAAAAGAAACCCACAACACCTGGGTTTTTATTTGTAAGGATGGTATTTCAGCAGTGGATGCAAGTGACTTAAGATTGAATAGGTGACCTAAATTTTAAACATCCCAAAATGCTCCATTTTGGAGTCTTAGTGTTTCTTTTGGTTTGATTCCTTAGGTATTTTTAAAATACCTCTGATAGTTTCCGTGGAGAAATCGCAGCACAACGGTTTAGGAACAGAGCTGTCAGTCTGGGAACAGCCTGAATCCTGGCTCAGGTACTGACTGAGTGTGTCACATTTGACAAACCACTTAATGATTTACCTTGGTTTACCATAGTGTGAGAAATTCATAGGAACAGGAGACTGAAAGAAGGTTTCTGGCTCGATTCTATTCTAGTGCTATGGTAAATAACAGCACCACAAACCCTCTTTGAAAATTCAGTGACCCTTTTGTGCAAATGAAAAAACACCCATAAGTAAATGGCTAGCATCATCCTTGTGCAGAAGGTATTGCTCTAATAATCATCTCAGCCAGAAGAACAAAAATATAAATCAACTAGGTCATTCCAGAGGGCCTACTAGCCCAGCATCGTCTCTGTGACTACAGCCCATAATAAATGTCAAGGGAAAGACCAGGGCAAGAATGTGGTGACATTTCTTAATGATCCCCCATGACCTTCCTTAAACCAAACATTGTGCACCCACCCGTTGGGATTTTCTTCTGACACAGCAGCTTTCTCAACGTGCCTGGTCTCCTCACCAGCCTGGTACCAAAGGTTCTCCAGATTAATCAGGTGCTGTGTGAAAAAGTACTTCCTTCCACTCTGGGGTGACAGCGCAGCAGTACCACTGCTGCCAAAACCAGTAACTGCAACGCTCTTCTTTTACATTTGGGCAAGATACTGATACACAGATGTCAGTATTGTTTGGTTATGTTCTACAGGGAATAGAAAGAATTTCATGGATTTGGCATCCTCTTGCTTTCTGACGTGTCTGTTCCATATATATATATTAAACCTGAAATGGTTGCACACTCTAAGTGATCTCACCAGAGAGCCGCTATTGCTCTTGTGCTCCTATTGCTGCACAGAGTCCAGCCCACGCTGCAACAGGCTCTAGGCAGTGATAGAATCATTCTGTGATTCTATATATTTCAAGATGCTCTTACTGAATCAATTGTTCTCACCTGACATGAAAAAAAAAAATAGTACTTGGTTCCAAAATAATTGCATGGCAAGCTCCCAGGACAGGCCAGGACAGGAGGGTCACAGATCTATGTAGACTTGGTTTCACACATCATACGGATCAGAAGCTGAAAACAAAGCAAAGGACGGACCCACGATGTCTAGTGCTCTACTGGCAAAAACCCAGCAGAGCACAGCTTCTCTGAACGAAGGGTGTGTTTTGGGACTTGGTAATTTTTGTTCAAACTTTAGCTTTTAATACCACAGGAAGAAATAAAAAAAGTACTGTTTTGGGTAACATGAATGAACCATTCTAGTAGCTCTGAAAAGCTTCATCTTGACTTCAGGATACTCTGGATTTGGCTCCTGAAGGATTTCTCTGACAGAGATCCAGGAGGTGATGCACCTGCTGCCAACAGGAGTTACCAATTGAGACTGTCTCAGAGTGTAGAAAATAAATACCATGCATGGTGCAGACATTAAATATCAAGTAAAAACTTCACATTTTGGTTTTGCTAACGACTTTTTAATAAGAGAAAACAATGAATATTGAAGGAGTCCCATATTTTCATACAACCCAGTTTCACTGCTTTGGAGATCATGAGGAACATACCTGTGAAGTTGTCCTCAACTTTCTAATTCTTTTGTACACGTCATAAAGTACCTTGATCTTACAGCAAACTGCTAATTGTAAACAAACCAAGGTGAATCAAAGCAATAGGAAACAATAAGCAACTGAGTCAACAAGAGAATCTCCAGTTCAGAATCAGAACCTAGGAACCTTCATAAACATTTTGGAATGTGTCTGGTGAGCCCTTTGGACCTACTCAGATGAGCAGAAAAATGTGTCAGATCAAGTTCTAAACCATTTCCCTTGCAGATAACTACAGCATTCCCTTACTTTCATACAGACAGAGCAGTTGCCCTGGACTGGACCATTTCCTCAGCAAGCACAGAGCAGTGCTGCACCCTTTTCAAACTGGCTGTAAATCCAGAGCAGTGAGACAGCAAAGAGATCAAGGTCTGGATCCTGACAAGTTAAATTAATCATGTTTTTTAAATGATCTATTTTCATAACTGATGTGCATTCTAAATCATCTTGAACAATCTCATACGTAGAACAGGATCCAATCAGCAGGAAATACTGAGCCTTTGGAGAAGCTATAAAACCGGACCGGAGACCGGTAGATACGTAGAGCTCAGCTCTTCATACAAAAATAATTAGGCCTGAATTTCAACATCTCACACAGCTAAATCAAGGTGATGATGTGTTAAAGGCAAGAAAAAATTATCATAAATCACTGGAATGTCATCAAAATACTTTTAAATTGTTACAGTCCAAAACCAAATCAAGAACAACATTAGAACTTAAGAAGCTTAAAAAGTACATGCCAACTTACAAGGAGAGCTTATAACTCAAAACCCTACACACAACCACAGCAATTATTATTGATGTGCCACACTTTAGAACTATCTAATCACAAACAAAACTACCAAAAATCTTATATTAAAACGTCAAATTTTCATTTTGATGAAAACAGTGGGTTTAAGACTAGAGAAAATTTATTGGCTTCAATGAGACTCTTGATTCTGAGTCCAAATGTGTTAGTTCTAGAATGAAAAATCTGTAAGAATTCATGGCACTGTTGTGTGTATCAATTTTAAACTATTACATCAGTTACATCTAGCATATTTCACCTAAAAAATAGGACTAATCAGTGTGAAAGTTACACTTTCCATGGCATCTTAGATTGGATATTAGGAAAAAGTTTTTTACTGAAAGAGTTGTCAGGCCCTGGCTACACAGGGAGGTGGTTGAGTCACCATCCCTGGATGCGTTCAAAAAAAGGGTAGATGAGGTACTTAGGGATATGGTTTAGCACAGGATGGGAATGGTTGGACTTGATGATCTTCAAAGGTCTCTTCCAACCTTGTGATTCTGTGATCTTCAACACGTGCCATGACACCACAATGCACGTGAATGTACTTACCTGCTCCTGCAGTGATTTATTCACAATCTATTAGGTTCAAAGAAACTATGCAAAGCTCCATTGAGAATGAAGAGGACAATCTCAGTATGAATCAAAATATCTATTGTCCTGAACAAGACTTGTGACTATTGCACCAAAGCAGCAATTAAAGCCACGATAGGGCCTATCAACCATTCAAAGCCTTACACAGCTACAAAAATCAGGGGCTATGGGGAAAGACTTGTTCATTCTTTTCTACTTGGTTTGGCCTACATGTTGTTCCTGACATACCTCAATGCTCCATAAAAGCTTTCAACTCCAATCCCAACAGACACAGGCAAGTGCCAAAAACTTAAACCTAAGTGGCAGGTAGTCATCTTCAGTGACCTGATAGGCTTTAAGTCACATATGCTGATATCAATGTAAAAGGGACACAAAAAAGCAGACAACCCACCACATAAATAACCAAAGAGAATGATTTTTTTCTCATTTCTCTCTTATTAAAAGTTCTCTCAAGGGTTTTTTCATAGCAGGTGAAATGTCACAACAGAAGGATATGTCTTTGTCTTTAGTCATCTACTGCACCATCACTATCCTGCTTACACATTAGAAGATACGTGATTTTTCATGGACATATCCTTCAGGTTATGAAATATATTTCAGACCAAGAATTACTTTTAAAAATACCTGCTCAGAAACAAAGAAAACCACAATGAAAGAAAGCTCTCAGGCGGCCATTTCTTAGAGCACCTAAATAGAATGTATGGTTAAACCAGTGCAAAGACAACTTTCTGACATACATCAAAATCCTCAGGCCTGTGAAGTACTGTGGTCATCAGTATACATTCTGTGTTATGAATACTCCATATGATTATTTCCATTACCTTCTAAAAGATAAGAGTATCTGTTCAAAAACTGGTCACTTGTTCATAGAGGGTTCCAAATAAGTTATTCATGAAAAGTAACCAGCAAGTTCATCAGTAACAACCACATTTTCAAACACACCTTCCAAGGCAAACATATACGAAGAACCACACTGCAATTAAGAAACTAATCTGGACTTCAAGATTACACCACAACTGAGCCACTTAAAAATAATGGCTTTCATCTTTAGGACTCCACCGTACACTGAGTTGTAATCCCTTAAGTGTCTCCTGTGAAATGCTGCAGAGTATCACAGGGAGGAAAAAAGAAAAATCATATTCTATACCCTGGCAGAAACAAACCATTGTGCAGCCTGAATACTAATTAGAATAAACACTGTTTTGATTTTGATTTCACAATACCTGGCGTTTCTCTGCCCAGGCATCAGTCACATTGCACACATTTGCTTTAAGGTTTATGACTCTAAATCCACCTCATTTAATCGCTCTAATAAATCTACATCTCAGTAGCAACTACTAAATGAGATATTAATAGCACACTAAATATACCTGTTAGACAGGATATACAAGGAAAATATGGAAGTACAATGAACAATATTTGCACTTGTTTAAGTACCAGACTTCTGTTCATTCCCCACTACACAGATACCTGAAAAAATGACCAGCAAACACATCTTGACCATGTTTCAGAACTGCCTCTGTTACCAACTGAGTATACTCAAGGCCACTTCTATTTTTCTGATAATATATAAGGACTTCTATGGGCAGAATTTATACTTCAAACATTTGGAACAAAACACTGGGACCTATGTCAAGGCTTGCACACTATAGGTCTCCTTGTACAAAACAACACAACTGACTGCAACAGAACCTCGAAGGGGATTTGCACATTGCTCATGCTGACAAGTCAGATCCATAGCCACTACCAAACCTGGAAGGTGGAGATTTCTTTGTTTGCTTTAAGGTATTTAATCCCAAACACCATCCATTATTTATGAAACTTGCTGATGTTCCAATATACCATGGCTCCTTCCATTGACTTCCCTCAGTGGTACAAAGCACAAGCTCTGTAGTGAACTTCTGCTCAACTGCAGGACTGTCCGTCCCGCTGCAAATACTGTCTCACCAAGGGAAAGTAGATGGTGGAGCATGAGGTTCTTGGTGTTTTAACAAAAGACATCCCTCTTCAACATGTCACTTCCACAGCATGTGGTGCAAGGCTGCCAAGTGGACCTGGAACTAGAACTTACCATGACAAAAAGCAGAGAAAGGTGTTTTCCCCATATCTAATACCCAGCCTGCCAGGTTCGAGCCTTGCCAAGATTTCACACAGAAAGACTGCAGTAGTGCACAGACCAAAGGCCTCTACAGGCTGAATACAATATTTATCTCTGTATTCAGTATCCCTGGTTCTTCAGCTGGAGTCACGACAGTTTGTTTCACTCATTTTGTACATGACAGTTTTACTCACACACACAGAGCCCTGGCTAAAGGTGACAGGTTATCCACAAACCTGGCTGTCACGGTTTCAGACTTCTTCCATTGTCACTAAACACTGATTTCCTACCAGGCCCCTTCTGACAGACACCCTGTAAAGTGCCCTGTGTACCAGGTGTTTCTTTGCCCACAGCACCTTTTAACTAGTACATTCAGCTGCTTTCACCCTTTACATTTATCAGCTTTCCCTTTCACCCTAAAGTTGCCTTTACTGCACTATCAAATCCTATCCCAAGGTTTAGTGAAATTGCTCCCCTTGTCCTTATCCCAGCCTCACCTGAGTGGTATCATTCATTTACAGAGCTCAAGGAAACGGGCATGGCATGTTTCTTACATTACTCTCCTACAACTTCTTCTGTTTCCTGAAACACTCATAACTCCTTTGAGTTTTGTCAAAGCCTCCTTCATAGAAAAGAGCAACTTTAAAAAGTCTGTAGATCCAAAATCTCCCTCTGTTCACCTAGTTTTACCTCTGTCCTCTACTTCCAATGATGCTATTTCTTCCAACAAAGACTTCCATATTTCACTTTTCATTCCCTGAAGAAACCCTAAGATAGATTCTATCTGATTCTGGGTCCAGTACTTGGTCACGTTTACTAACGGCGATTGCCCAGCATTGTCCTGTCTTGTCACTTCAGCTCCCCTCAGCCTCATTCTGTTCCCATCTGTTGCCAAAATGTCAGTGCCTTCCCAGCAGCACTAAAACCCACTTCTCACAGGGATACTGAAAGCATCCCTAGGAAATAAAATCCATTTGCCTCTATTCTATGGTCTCACCCCCTATATAGTTGTAATTCTGTTCTAATGAAGATTTTCTTGTGTTGATCTCCACTTGTTTTCCCAGGTTTATGTCACTTCCACTGTGGCAGTATCTATTTAACACAGAAGTGCACTTGGTCTTGGTCTGCATCCTTTTCCCTCACCTTCCTTCCACATCTAGTTTGACACAATCCAGTCCTTAATTACATAGCCCAACCTACCACACTTACACTAAAGCAATTCCTTATGCATTAGATTTGTTTTTCTACTCAAGAAGTGTGACAGCCTGATTATTATTTGCTTCCCCCTTCAACATTTGTTTTTTTTGTTTTTATTTCTAAATCCCCAGCAATCACAATATTCATACCCAGATTATCTCTGTCCTTTTCATTGCTCTGTACTTTTCACAAAAAATGCTAACATCACCAATTCCTGACAGAGTCATTTCATTATATTTACCAGTAGTTCACAATGCAATTTAATTTAACTACACACACATTTTCTTTTCTAAAATACAAATAACAGTATTCTGGTTTGGTGGGTTTTTTTTATAAAGACTATCACAGTATTATCCAGTAAAGTCCCAGAGGAACATTAGGGTTTTTATAACATTTCTGAAATAGATCGTAGCATCAGGCACAAAGTCCTTTGCTCGTATCATAAAAATTACAAGTTTTCTATTTACAGTTTTGTTGGACAATATCAATAAGATTTATTGAACTATAGAAATAAGCTGTTTCAGTATTAGTTGGAACAACTATTTTCTGTATGTAGGTACCTGTAATATGTAAACATTTATAAAGCACTTCCAGATGACTGAAGAAGATAAATGTTTAACGTATCTTGAGTTATGATATTTTACATTAAATTTATCACCTTGGTCAATATCTAATTTTCCCAGTTTATATCACCTGAAGATAAAGCCCCAGAATTACTACAAAACATCCTAAACAGATTATAGTTGTCCTGACACGTTCAAGCCTCTTGCCTTGTGCCAACCCTCACGCTTGTGCAAGGAAACCTCTGTGAACAGGAACTGGTAACATATCACCATTAACCTTTCCAAAGGAAAAAAGAGGCAAAAGTTGTGTTTCTGGTGCTGCCATGTACAGAATGGGAACATGTCTTCAATTAGCAACCCAAACTTACAGAGACCTCAAGTGGCCACAGAACCACTCATGTCACAACTTTACATTGAGTGTTTTGCTATATACTGAAATACATCCCGCTCTAATACCAGCTGGCTGTCAGCAGCACCTATTCCATGCAGTGCCAGATCATTCTTAGCCCTAAAGACTTTAATAAGCATTAGACCACAACCCCCTTTCTACAATCTCCTGTCTTCAGTTTATTCCTCCCAGTCAAACTATAAGGACATAATTCATTTCCTCTATTCCCACAAACACCTACCTGAAAAAGACAACTATGGCTCCACCCACGTGTGCAACTCAAAGCACACAACACACACATGTAACACATATTTTATCCACAGCTCAGATTGCAACAGATCTGAAAGGGTAAAAACATCACTACTTTTCTCCAGTTCAACTTCATGATTCCAACATTACTGGATTAATAAGTATTCAGTGGGAGTTTTACTTTGAGGTTTTGGCACATTAAACCAAATATCCAGGTGTGCAAATAAAGAAAACCAATGTGAAAACATGTTTGGTTATGAAATAATCCAAATGTCCCTGCATCAAAGAAAAATGATCAAGGGTTTGGTTTGTTGTGTTATTCCTGGGGGGGAGGGGGGGGGGGAGGGGGGGGGAATATACTTAAAAACAACAACAAAACCCAAATAAACAAAAAACTACAAAACAAACAAACAAAAAAATAAGTCAAAAGGACAGGCTGCTCACTCAAAACTCCCCTGAAACTATAGTTGCCTTCAGTTTACATTCTCTCTAAGCAAAGACTGGAAACATACCATAATGAATTCTCCCCAGCATCACTGCTTGATCTTCAACAGAGACAGGACAAGGATGTCTTGTCTACCATTTTCATAACATTTTTGTATTCCTTCTTGAATCTTTACAAACCATTTGACATTTTCAAATACAGTGATGCTCTTGTGTGGATGGACAGTACCCAAAGAAAGTCACAGCAAAAAGCAATCAGATGGCATATGCTAATTCAGCAGCTGACAGGCTAATCTGGGTAAATAACTTTAGTCATCAATCTTCCTTCTCCCTTAAAGAAACTGATTGGTCAATTTGCAACATTCTGAAAAATTCATATCCAACCTTTTGTACCCCCCAAACTGAGTACAAAATATTTTACCCTGGACATTCCCCAATTTCAATAGTTGTCATTTAAAAAAAAAGTTTGTTTGCCATTTCTGACTTTCTACCAGACTTGCAGTAAGAATGCAGTGGCAGACAAGGCAAAAAATAGCTTTTTATGAGACAAGTACAATTCATAAACACATGAGTTACAATTCAATAGTACTTCATGACACAGCCCTCACTAAGTCAACTAGTTAAAAGATTCCCTCCTCTCTGTTTTTCTACAACATATTTGCATTTTTTCCTTCACAGAAACAGAACCCAAACCCCACCCTAAATAAATGATCCACCACTCCACAGAAAGCATGGCTGACTATCACTTTCTTGTTTACACAAGAGAGAAATCTTCAAAATACACATTTAAAGGTAAAGATTGAAAAAAAATCCTCATTCTGATGCAAGTAGTCAAGTAACAACTATACAATGTTAGAATAAAAGACAATTACCCTAATTTAAAAAGCATCTGATTAAATTTTAAAAGCCAAAGATCACAGCACATACCATCCATGGCTTGTAAGACCATGAACATCACTTAAAAGTTGAATGATACCAGCTCAGGTGACAGTGTTGGGGGACGATAAATGTTTCCTATCATCTCCATGCACACTAACATTGCCTATGTGATAAATCTTCCATCAAACCATTGACAGAATCCAGCCATCACAAGTTACCAGCATGTAGGTGACTATCATAAGACATTAATAGTCTGCCACTTCTCCAGTGTGGCCGGAGCCAGAGCCTCACCTCGGCAGATGGTCCCATTCCCCACGTATCCGGGTTTGCAGGTGCAGCTGTGTCCCCTGACAGTGTTGGTACAGATGGCATTCTCATCACAGTTGTGCTGCCCGCTGCCACACTCATCATGCTCTACAAGGGGGAGGGAAGGAAAATAAAAGACATTACAAGAGAGAACGTGAGCTTTTCAGAGTGATGATGGGGCATCTGAAGACCAAGTGGAATAACGAGGCTGCCGTTGCAGCTGAACGCTGGGAGTTTAGTGGGGAGTCAGCTCTGGGTCTGCTTCAATTGCAAGACTCAACAAGGTGTGCGTGGTGACAGCAGATTATTTAGATACAAAAACAGGAAAAAAAAAAACCCTGATTGGTGAAAGCAAAGTACAGCTATGGCAAATAACAGGAAAATCCCTGCTGTGAAGAGTAACCTTTACATCGCTGCCCATCACCAACAGTAACAGGTGTAAGTACAAGGTAAGTGAACACAAGAGAGGGGCCCTAACAGCACGCCCTTTAAATACACAGTTCAGTTGTCACAGCCACTTGCTCTAACGCATGCTGAGCCGACTCTTTCTCTAATAGAGTGTAATAACATTTTGCATGTTTAGAGAACCATTCACACCCCCAAAACCCAGACTTCCCGACAAATGGGCCATATTTTGCTTTCATCCTGCAACTCTAACCACTACCAGTGAACCTAATTTGCTGCAGCTCCTGCACTTCACTCTCCTGCTATGTTATGTTCTAGTGAAGCATCAGTTAGAGGTGGCAAGCTACCTGACCCTGAAGTTTCTCACTTCTTCATGCAATTACTAGCAGCTTCCCTCACACAGGAGGACTGCAAAAAGAAAACCTGAACATTTTACATCCTTCCACCGGTGGATTTACAGTTTTGTTCACTGGAATCAAGAGGATGCCATGAAATTTCTTTAAACCATAGAAAGGTAAGAGACTTTAAAAAAAAAAATCAGAATCTGGAACCCTTCTCAGTATGCAACTGCTTTCATGCAACTACAATCACCAGGCTAGTATCCATACCTTTCACTTCTGAGTGTATCCCCCTTTCTGGAACCAGGAATTTCCTTAGATATGCCAGAGAATAAGGGGTGTTCAAAGGACCGCAGACTAAATGTAGCCTTCTACAGACCACAGAAAGAGGTAGTGTCTCTAAAGCATGAGCAAAATACTCACTTTTACAGAGTCTGAATTAACCCCTTTGGAAGATCCTCTCCACTGAGAGCAACAGGATCCCAGACATCACCAAGTTAACCTCTGCAATGCCCCCAATTTACTGTAGTACAGAATGACAGCCAGTTTCAAGTTACATGTAGGTCAAATGGTGGATTCCAAGGAGCCCTCTAAACCAAATACTTCTGAAACACCATTGATAACTATGTGCAGAACATAGATCTGACATGTTTTCTATTTTTCACAGCAAAATGATATGGATGGTAACCATTTTCTTTTAAAGAGCATCAAAGCAACGTATTGCTCACTAACCCTTTGCTTTTAGCAAGAATCTCTCACACAAACACACACTCCAACGTGCCTGGCTACAGCTGATAAATGCAGGCTTACATCTACACTTGTTAGTTCATGCCAGTCCCTGGCTCTGCTTAGTAATTCACTGCAGCTCCTTCCCAATTTTCAGACAACTCACAGACTCTGAATGCAAGACTTCTCCAAGGACTGCCTGCTCTCTCCAGCCTTTAAGAAACTGTACTGCAGCCCTATTCCTGCCACTCTGGGCTGCTGGTGTGGACGCTGCTGGGTAAGACACAAAAAGCATGGAGGTGCCCTCACCAAGGAACTGCTCAGCAGGCAGCTGAAGGTGAATGATGATTTCTTTTTAAAAAGACACATCATCTCCACCATCTCTCACTTTTATTAGTTCTTGCCATTAGCTTTCATGTGTTCATATTCAACTATAATGAGAAAGCCTTTCTGATAGGGTCACATACACACAAGAGCACTCCTGCTCAAAGAATTGCCAGAATTACTCAGTTACTTTCTCAGCACTTCAACTACAAGCAAAAGATTTCCCTGTGGCAATGTGTTTTGCCAAAACACACATGATATTATACTCTGCTATGTTGTTCTAGGGCTTTGACAATGTAAATTACTGTATTTACCACTCCTGCAGGTGTGCCGATGCTGGCAACGCTGAAAGAATTAATACTGACAAAGCTGCATTCCCACAGTCAAAAGAGAGGTCATTTTTCTCTAAGGACATGTAATTTGAAGAGTTAGCAACAAATCTCATCATGGGGACCTGCCCTCCATGAGACACACTGATGATGCATGAGGACGACAGAGGGGAATCTCATCTGCATGAGGAATCCCAAGATTCCTTACCAGCAGTGTGGCTGCAATGATAGGAACTTTAAATTAAATTTTCCCTGGTGTAGAGATGTCTATAGATGATGTCGCTACAAGCCTAATAAGAACGAGAAAGTATTGATTTCCTGTCAAGCTACAAAAATCTTTTATTCCAGATGGAAAAAACCTTAGAATTCTGTCAGTAGTGAGTTATCCTGGGTTTTCTACTCCCTCTCTTCATCCTCTGGGAGCTTGGTGTTCACATTGGATACGAGCATGGGAGGTAGGCTCCTATTTTGTTTAAACTCAAAGGAGATTATGACTAATTAAAGGACATTATGACTAATTTGCAAAGAATATTGCTTTCTTAGACACATCATTTTCCAAAACGCGCCATTTGAGCACAGCAGACAGAACCTGCTTTTGCTTCAGTGTTATCTCAGTCCCAGTCTATCTGACTAGATAGCAATCAAGCACTGGAAGAGAATGGCACTGAGAAACAAGTGAAAGGAGTCAAAACACTATCATTCCAAAGCACCAGAGAGGTGAGAGCTGAGACAAAAATCTCAGTCATCTCTTATATCTCAACAATTTTCCTTTCAGCTGAAAATTAGAAGGAGAAGAAAGAGGATTCTGAAAAAGTTGCTTTTTTTTTTTCTTCTTTCACACACATACATATGTATATAGATATAAATAAATACACTGTCATGCTTAGGAATAAAACTCTCATCATTAAGTTTGATTGACGTCATCTATCTCTCTCTGACTTCTATTTGTTATCTAGCACACACAAAAGGAGCTTATGATCAAAGACATTATGATCAAACACATGATCTGGGGTGTATCAAAAGGAGCGTGGCCAGCAGGTTAAAGGAGGTGATCCTCCCCCTCTGCTCTGCCCTGGTCAGGCTCCACCTGGAGTATTGTGTCCAGTTCTGGGCTCCCTGGTATAAAAAAGACAGGGATCTTCTGGAGAGAGTCCAGAGAAGGCTATGAAGATGATTTCCCTATGAGGAAAGGCTGAGTGAGCTGGGGCTATTCAGCCTTAAGAAGCCTGAGAGGGGATCTGTTCAATGTTTATCACTATCTGAAGTGTGGGACACAGGGGGAAATGGCCAGCCTCTTCTCAGTGGTCTATGGGGACAGAACAAGGGACTATGGCCTTAAGTTGGCGCACAGGAAGTTCCACAGCAATCTGGGGAAGAACTTTTACACAGTGAGGGTGACAGAGCCCTGGGACAGGCTGCCCAGGGGGGTGTGGAGTCTCCTTATCTGGAGAGATTCCAGCCCCGTCTGGATGCCTCTCTGTGCGACCCGTCCTAGAGACCCTGCTTTGGCAGGGGGGTTGGACCTGATGATTTCTGGAGGTCCCTTCCAACCCCTATGATTCTGTGACAAAAATAACTGGCAGGTTCACTGAGAAGGACAGTGCTGTACGGTGCAATTCCCTGACCCAACACTCACTCTCCTGGATTATCAATATCCGTTTCAAGAGACAGGTAACATTTCAGAACAGTTACAACAGCAGCACCGTTCTCTCCTCACAGACAAGTCAGTTTATGATCTCTATGAGCTCTCTTCAGCATCAGTGTTTCTGATACTCAGGAGTCCTTGGTCTCACTGTCTCTATTCCACACTGTTGTGGTTTAGCCCCAGACAGCAATTGAGCACCTGCAGCTGCTTGCTCACCCCACATGCCCCCCCACCCCCACCCCACAGTGGGACTGGGCAGAGAATCAGAAGAGTGAGAGAACTTGTGGGTTGAGACAGAAACAGTTTAGCAGGACGCAGAAAACCAGAAGATAATAATATATATTAATAATATATAGACAAAACAAGGGACAAACAGCACAATTTCTCTCCACCTAAAGTCGATGCTGCCCAGTAGCCTCCAGCTTCCGTTCAAGACCCTCAAACTGCCCAGCCTCTCCCCCCACAGGCACAAGCAAAGGCAAACAAGGAATTTGTTCACCACTTCCCATCAGCAGGCAGGTGTTCAGCCATCAGCCCAAACTCAGTGCTCACAAGACCCCCAGATGCCACACTGGGCCCTCAGCCCACCCCCAGTTATAAATGGAACATGACGTGGCATGGTATGGAATACGCCCTTCGGCCAGTTTGGGTCCTGGCTGTGTCCTCTCCCAGCTTCCTGGGTGCCCCCCACCTTCTCATTGGCAGGGATGTAGGATAAGCTGAAAAGACCTTGGCTGCTTGGCAACAACTAAATAACCTCTCTGTTATCAACACTGATCTTCCTCTAACTCCCAAACACAGGACTACCCCAGATGCTGGAAAGAAAATTAACTCTGTCCATACCAAACCCAGGGCACACGCTTTGCCTTTGATACAGCCAGAGATCAGTAACATTTTTTGTGCCTCTGTTTTCCTCCACAAAATGAGAATATTAAAATATTTTTTTAAGTGTTTGTCATTCTTCTGAAATGCTGTAATACTAAGATTTTTACAGAATATTAAAGGCTATTAATCTCCTATTGCAAAACCAAGAAGAATTATATCAAATGTTGGTTTACCTTCTATTTAACTTATTTTTCATGCAAGCAGAGACAAGGTATTGAAAGGACGTATCATCTCCGAAGCTTCAGCCTTCCTGCCCCTCTTTCCTAGCCACCAAGCTACAATTAAGGCCAGTAAACTACACATTAAAACCTAACACCTTCCTTCTGGATAAAAGCCTTCTAGAATTTCCAAAAGCTTTCATAAGCTTTTCCAAAATTCTCAAGTGTCTTATTTTCTGAGTTCATACCTGAACCAGGCCAGGTTGTGAAATAACAACTACAGAGTTTATTCTTTCCTCTGCCTTTACCTGACGATGGCCTTCTGCCTCCAAAAACACTTGAGGGATCACTGGTAAGAAGAAATTCATCCTCCTTTTACAATAATATATCTCAGACACCCGTGATGTGTGACTCTGTGAGTGCTTCTGTGCATACATTAAGCCATACTTCAGTTTTGAAGAACTAAGACCTTAAAAAAACCCCAACAAAACTCTACAGAAAACTTCCATGTGAAAAAGCTGTCACTGGAAAGTCAGCCCTGGTTAACTGTGTGCCTCAGGCAACTGAAACTGCATCAACTCCAACAGAAGCCCACTCTGATAGCCCTGCGTGTCTGGGGATGCTGGTGTTTACATGTGGGTAGTGTTATATCACAGCGTTTGCACACTGGTTGAAGATCAGTATTATAGTTATCTCTGCTTTGTTCACAGGCAACCTAATAAAAATAAGTTTGTCTTAATAATTAGAATGCTCAGAAGCTTTCTGATAGAATTCCTTTCAATA
Organism: Gallinula chloropus; assembly: GCF_964237585.1. Taxonomy (NCBI): domain Eukaryota; kingdom Metazoa; phylum Chordata; class Aves; order Gruiformes; family Rallidae; genus Gallinula; species Gallinula chloropus. The sequence goes on along the minus strand of NC_140088.1, from coordinate 42,679,510 downwards.
TTACATGGCCTTACAGAGATAACAACCACATAAAAAGCAAAGTCTATCCCCCAGAAAATAGTTTGAAGTAGACATTACTTGCATATCCCATTATCAGAAGCACCAATGCATCCTGCAGATCACAGAGAACCACCCCACCCCAAAACACAGCCTGATCTGCAAGCACAGTGACACTCGGGCACACGGCATTTCCTTTGTCCTGAAATCCCAGAGAAGAAACTACTTACAGCACAATGGGAAAACACAGTTCATTTCCTGATCAGTCTCAATAACCTGAAATGAGTAAAAGACTGCTGAAATAACCACTAATAATTCTCAGGCTGCCATGGAGACAGCTGGGACCACACTGCATCCCCCTGCACTGGGGTGCGTGCTCAAGGCAGAGAGACCCCAACCAAACAGCACTCCAACATCTCCAACTTCAACAGCCAACATCTACAGTGGACAGAAGTAAAAAACAAGATAAAAATTTAATACCTGAGGCAGCAGGAGACCAGAAACACAGCTAATCTCCACATCTGCTAACAGAACATTCACTATAAAAGGCTTGACCTTTTATAGTTAATAGCTGTATTAGGTACACCTTCAGCACCAGCAGAACTCTCAATGTCAATCACGATGCAGTTCAGCTGAATAGCCACTTGGTTAAATTTTAAAAAGACATGTAGCTTTCTTTAAAATACAACTACCTATTTAGGCTAATGAAGTTAAGGCATCTGGAGGTTGTAACTGCTTCTGCACACCTCAAATACAAATTCTCTCCATTCATACGAACAAGAAACGTAGTGTTTGTGAAAGGTTCTAGGCAGCTCTGAAAATCATCAAGAGAAGAACTGTCAGTAATCAAAACCCACATATTTCTCTACTTTTGAAGTTTTGAGTATGATAAACATCTGCATTTTTACTAATGAGATATTTCCAGTAAAATCTGGTTTCTTCATTATATAAGAGGAAGATGGCCTCTGCTTGTATTTTGCATGTTTGGGTTTTTTTTAAATGCAATTCTTCAGAGGTACTACAGAATTTCTAGGATTCTTCTGTGCTTGGAATAACTCAAGTATTCATATTGTTGTACACCTTGTCTAAAATATTTAATAGCAAATTGGAAACATAGGTTGAAAATACAGAGCAAACACCACATAGTAAGGCTAAGAACCCCTTAGATCAAGAGTCATAACTAACTGTAACATCAGCATAGCTTTCCCTTGCACAGTTCAAAAGCCCATAATGGATTTCAAACTTATAATTTCTAAAAGTACATTTGACACAGGAGTTATTTTTCAGTGCCGACCTTATCATCTTTATTTTCTTTAAATGAGGATGCTCTTTGAAAAAGGATTGACACTGGAATGCAATTACTGGAGACATGCTCCACTGAATGGTCTTTCACTAGAGCTACTCTCCTCATTACAAGAAAAGGTCCCAATTTAAACTTGCTTACAAGATGGAAACAATTTACTTCCCCGAAGCCTTCATAATAAAACATTCATCTTATGAAAACACTGTGCAAAGAATCTGACTATTTCTATTTATTCTTATTTTTACAACACTTAAAGGAAGTCTTAGCTGTTCTCTCAATTGTGGACATGACATTTGTGGATGTAACCACAAATGCAGCAAACATTTCTATAGACCAAGAGACTTACAATAGAGACACAACTCACTTATGGAACCACAAGGTCACCAGATGCTGCCACTGTTGATTAATACAGAGGCCATTTATATAGAATACGGGCCCTAATGTAAAATTAATTAGCTCTGTGGCAAAAGTTAAGTGATGGCCTTTGAAAACTCAAAAAGGAGAAAGCCATCTCTCCAAGTACTTTTAAGAAGAAGTAACGCTTTGTTGCATGGCTTTAGGATTCAAATGTCTGTGCAATAACTGAGGCTTTAAAAATCAAAGATTAAAAATTGAATTTAGTAATAACAGCGGAATTAGTGGAAGCAGAATTTCAGCTCATAAGTATTTCTGATGAAGCACAAGGGATAGCTTTTAAGTACACCAAATAAAAGGAAGCATTATCTGAACAACAGGAAGAATCTCCCCCAGAAAGCCAGGGCAATCAGAAACAAGATGCAGACATCAAACAAAGAATGACATCACAGATGGTAAGCTGGTGAAAGATAATAGCTAATCGTGAATTTTGACAAACCTGGGGGGAAAAAAAAAGCCCCTGTATTTTCCCCTACTCACAAGAATTAAAGAAAGAAAGCAAAGTTTATCTATGCCAATTCTGAACATCAGTCATCCAAGTTTACCCTGTCCATTTACACAAAGAAACAGGAAGAAGGAACAGGACACAGAAGGGAAAAGCCCCACTGCAACTTGAGACAAGAATATGCTGCAACTTTATCCTTAGGAGCGGTTAAACATACCAGCAGAAACATCAGATTTCCAGTTCCCTCAGTAAGAAACCAAAATGCTATTGTAATTTACGACAGAACAAGCAGCTTCTGGTGTCTAACATGAAATTACTTAGTCTGCATTCTAAAAGAGCAGAGATAATTAGGAAGAAATAGCGGGATTTATTTTAATATAAAATTCTGAATATGCACACAATTGTCTGATGGAATAAAAATCTCCTGAATGTTTCCTCTTGAGCTATAAACTAAAACTCTTTCTTTAGTTTTCTGGTACCTGGTTAGATTTTAACTACTAAAATAAACTACTTGACAAAGTAGTTTATTTTATAAACTACTAACGTAAGCCATGCTTGTTCTATTTTGTTCTAATTCATTATAAAATCATTATGCCTAGAAACCTAACAAAATAGTTACTCATGTTCCTAAACTAGTATTTAGAAAGAATCCCTGAGATTTGTCTCAGTGATTTAATTTCAGCTTCTATTATTAGTTGGTTTAGTTTAGATTTTCACAGCACAATGAAATCTTTGTATTACATGATCATCCCAAAACCCAATTAATGTTATTCATGCACTTAATATGTATCACAACTAACACAATGTATGGATACACCAAGAGGAAAATGGACTAAAACTACTATCTCATTCTAAGGAGGACAATATGCAAATGTAGGCAATAATGACACCAGTAAGAGAGTCAAGAGGATTTTGGTGTTCTGGGGATGAAGCCATTGCTATTTATGCCTTCTGCACTGAGATGCTTGGCTGCCTTCATTTCCCTTCGGTGAGAAGCACAAAGCAGACATGAATGCAAAGGTCTCTATTCTGTTCCAGCATATAAAGACTTCATTGTTTGTTGCCAAAAAATTAACCTTATTAATGATTCTTATTCATATGAATCCCATAAGTTCCACTCTTAAGTTATAGATATATATGGATAGAAATAAGAACCACCATGAATGACAAAAATATATAGTGTAAGAGGACATTTTTTTCCAGAAACATTTGTAGCACACCAAGCATTTCATAATCCAATAATTGTCATAGTGGGCTTTTGTTTTCCCTTTATGCATACCTTAATTTAAAATACAGAAATCTAAAGTATATTGAGTTGAAACTATTTCTGAATAGTCAAGGAAAAAAATAAGTTTGCAGGATCTGTCCTCTTTAGTATTCAGTTCAGTTTACACTTTCCATCTTTGACTCCACTCAGTCCTGTTAAATCCATTTTTCATATTATACTCTAAATTATGTGAATAAACCTAATGCATAAAAGCAAAGCTCAGGTTCTGTTTGAAATTAGTAAGATATCAGACACAATTTACATTTTCTTTGACATCAACACAAGACCTTTTCACAGAATCACAGAATCATTAAGGTTGGAAAAGACCTTCAAGATCATGTAGCCCAACCATTCCTCTACCACCTATATTACTAACTAACCCATGTCCCTAAGTACCTCATCCAATCTTTCCTTGAGCATCCCGAGGGATGGTGACACCACCACCTCCTTGGGCAACCCATTCCACCACCTAACAACTCTTCCTGAGAAGAAATTTCTCCTCAATTTCTAACCTGAACTTCCCCTGGTGCAAATTGCTGCCATTCCCTCTTGTCCTATCGCTACTTATCTGGGAGAAGCAGCTGATCCCCAGCTCACCACAACCTCTATAAGGTCTGCCCTGAGCCCCCTCTTCTCCATGCTAAACAGTCCCAGTTCCCTCAGCCGCTCCTCATGAGACTTGTGTTCCAGCCCCTTCCCCAGCCTCATCACCCTTCTCTGGACACATCCCAGGGCCTCGATGCCCAAAACTGAACACAGTATTTCAGGTGTGGGCTCACCAGAGCCGAGTCCAGGGCGATGATCACCTCTCTGGTCCTGCTGACCGGTTCTGTTTTACCAAATCCCCTCTTGCACTGAAGGTCTCTGTGTCACCCCCTCAGTTTTTGAGATGGAGGGACCAGAAGTGCACACAGGATTCAAGACACCAGAAAATCATGGATTTACACAAGAGCATAATAATATTTTTCCTTTTGTTCTCAATGCCTTTCCCAAAGGATCTCACTATTCTGCTTTGATCATGGCTGAGCAGTGAGCTAACATTTTCAGGTAACTATCTTCAATAATCCCAATATATTTTCCCTGAGTGGTAATGGCTAATTTAGAGTATTTGTAGATATACTTGTCTTTTCCTTTTTTCTTTTGTCTTTTTAATCTAAAGGAAAAGTACTTAATACCCTGATCCCTCTTCTGCCTCACTACTTTACAAAACCCACTATCAATAGTACCTGTTTGGACTTCTGTGAGATGAGTTCACTGAGCAGCAATAGAAAATTCTAAATTGTTACAATAAAAAAAGGTTTCTTTTTGGCTACATCAAGATGAATAATAGGTAGCCTTCCCAACAGTAACACTGCATTTGTTTTCTGTGAGAGGCAAATAAAAAGAGAAGTGGACCTCTTGCAAGCACAGAATAAAATACTTGCATATATATCTTAAATGCCTATATACCATTTGTTAGGAAGTCGGAAGACAAAGAGTTTTTGCTTTAATTGCTTTCTGAATACAATACTAAAAAAGAAACAAGAAAGAGAATGATCAAGAGGAAAATCTGAAAAAGTTAAATCCTGAAAAACTGCATTTAAGTCTCAAGCACATTGCACCCTGATAAAAAGCTCCCCAAGGTTAAAGAAAAACAGCATTGAACAAAATAGATCAAAAGTTTGAAAATTCAAGAATCACTGGAACTGTACACCATTTTTTTCTTTACATTTACATTCTATTCTCCTAATATTTTAAAGTGTCTCAGGAGACAAATCAATAAAGAATATTAAAACTATTTTCTTAATATGTAAGAAGAGCTGCTAGATTATTGGTGTAAAGAGTCACAGTATCAGGGGACTTTCGACATTTAATTTCCATGTTGTATATACTAGGGAGATATTAACAATGGTGACACATACAGACACTCCAGAACATGTCCTTAACAAGCAAGCAGGCTGATAATACAATGGCAATTCACCTGGCACACACTCACTTTAAACCAGACACTTTGCTGCAGTTTGAGGGCTTTGCTTTGAAAGCCAGATTATTCCTGTTTGGACACAGTAGTTTCTTATTTCCTAATGCTGAAAAGTGGTGGTGAGAAAAAAAATCAGTATGCAAACACCACGCAGCAGGACAGCTTGTATGAATGCAGCAGAGGATTAATAATAGTCCAGTACAGTTTTCACATGTTCCATCTCCAGGTAGCCAAAATACGGTCACAGCACCGAGCTTGACTGAGTTCAAGAAGCATCTGGACAGCACTGACTTGGTTGTCCCTGTGTGGAGCCAGGAGTCGTACTCGATGATCCTCATGGGTCCTTTCCAACTCAGGATACTCTATGATTCTATAAAATATGTGAGGCATCTTTAATTCTACAATTTGCCGACACACTCTGAGCACAATTGTGGAGACAGCTGTCAAATTTAGACCAGATCTAGACAAGAAACTTGTTACAAGAGTTTGGAGACTTCTGCATATTGCAGATACAGAGATTCCGATGAAAAATTCCACTAAAGAAGAAACCACACTTCATTGTCAAAAAAGCTCTCGTTATCCTTGTACTTTGAAGAGCTGGAAATTCACACCGTCAAAAGAAAGAACTCTCTTGCAAGTACAGTTTCTGAGCAAAGAGCTGGCGTATCCATACCACTCATAGTCTTCAGAACTGATGCTGAACTCCATGAAGATCAGATGACCCTTCAGAACTATGACTAAGTAGTAAGGATTGACTGTTTTCCATTTTACAGACTGAAAAGATTTCCTAATTTAATGAAAATAGAGCTCCATTTCTGGCCCTAGACCTCAGAATGAATTTCTCATTAGGCAAACTTCTGCACAGGGTGAAAGGAGCACACAGCGAATTACTAAAGAAACTGCCCAACATAAACCCATTTTTTAAGACTAAGGGGTATCAAAGTCTGAGAGGAACAAGAAATGGTTCACAAAGTTATCAAAAATGTGATAATGCACACATGGGAAACACATGCAGTGTTGAAGAGCAAATAGCTTAACACTTATCTGCAAGAACCAAAACATCTTAAAAGCGTTTCCCCTTCCTGGATTTATAAACCAGAACAAACAGTTTATGCACTGCATGGCTGGAGGTTTGCAGTAACCTGGTCTGTGTGCAGTCTCTTAGGGATTCATTCACTCAAGGAAGCCAGGAGAAATTCCAGATTTCGGAAAAGATTCGGTGTGGCTCCAAGATGTGTCAGAGCCCAGGTCCCTGTCGGGGAAGCTCCTTCTGTTCTGAGCTCTCCACACACAGTACGTCACACAAGTCTCATTATCATGCCTCAATTATAATGCATACCAACATATTTTAATGGGAACACACTAAACAATATGGTCATCTTGATTATTATTATTATAGGATAATTAAGCTTCTAATAGAATACCTATCTTTTACAGAATCACAAGGTTGGAAAAGACCTTTAAGATCATCAATTCCAACCATTCCCGTCCCAAGCTTAACCATATCCCTAAGTACCTCATCTACCCTTTTTTTAAACACATCCAGGGAAGGTGACTTGACCACGTCCCTGGGCAGCCTGTTCCAGGCTCCACAAACCGGTTAGGCATCAAGACATTGGACTTTTATGTGGCACGTCCCACGACCTTTGGCCCAATCTGAAAAGGTCAAATGTATCTTTCTTTAGCAATGACTTCAGGAATCAGGAGTCAGCCCCACAGAAACAAAATCCCAGGGCCAGACCCCCACACTGGTGGATGTAGAATTGTATATTTGCAAGCCATTAGTTATTCTATATTTTTCTAAACAGCTACTGCTTTTCTTGACGTAGTTACAAAGCAGAGAATGTCACACAGAAAGCAAAGCCTTGAATTCGATGTGACACACCACACTGAAGGAGAGCAACTGCACAGTTCCAGCTACACTGGAGCAGTGACAACAACACTGATAGAAGAACAGTAAAAACACAGTTCAATGGAGTTAGCTTCTCTAAATCATAGGACAGTCACTTAGGAAATCACACACAGTGACATCACCTGGAAAACTGAGTTTGTCTAACAGTTGCCACCACATAGTTTAGGTTTTCAGAGTGATGCCTATTACCATTACATCTTAGGATACGGTTTTATTTTGCCTCTGTGTTGCTAGAAGTTGACTCTGGTTCAAGTATCTGCATCATGTCAGAATAGAAACCCTAAAGCAATATGGTACTGATTTATTTATATAGCAATATAACTTAATCTAAAAGGACAGGCTGCTTTTTATCCATAAAATTGTGAAAGCTGCATATTTTATGAAGTTGATATCAGAACCTCATCTTTCAGCTACTTTCAGTTCAACAATAGCTGCAAGCTTTATTTTGCAGAAATCTCAAAAACCACTAAAACAGAACCTACAAAATAGACCTTTGGATGAAACTTTTAGCCAACTTTTCATCACGGCTTGACAAACTTATATTGGTGATACGGGTTCAAAAGAGTTTCAGGTTTCAGTGCTTTATGATGCTTTAACTTCCCCATAAAAATACAAAAAGCAATACACAGCCTACTTCAAACTTCCACCCAAGTGCTACTGCAGTATGGTAAGGTGCAATTCTTTCTACATGAACCCACATGTATGACAGGTGCGTCAATCTACTGATACAAAACCACATAAAAATCACAGTTAAGTCTTGCAGCAGAGTTTGGTATAATGAGGACAGAACACATGTTATTCTTTGCACCTATTAGAGATTCAATGAAAAGGCTTGCAGACTGTTGGAGCATGTATTACAGGTGATACAGAAGTCCCAAAGGCTTAGCATACGTTTCTCAATTGCCTCTTTTCAAAGCCAGGCAAAGCTGAGCCATTAGGTCCCCCTGCAGACTTTGCACCTTTACATTTTGTGTACAAGTTTCCATTTAAGCAAGTGCTGCAAAAAGGATGGGCTCCAAAATATTTTAAGCTTTTGACAGAGTAGAGATGGACTGTTGCCTCTTACTAAAAGTAAACAGAATATCTGCCTAGTTGCAGCTTACTAAACAAAGCGAGTGCTTACTGCGATTCTTAAAAATGGATGTCTAAAAACTGGTTACTAACAGAGTATTTAGGCAGCTAAATTCCTAAAAGGTTTACTTGTTCAGAGCGCTGAAAACCTAGCTTCACCCAATGTGTGAACCCGGGCCTAGGGCAAATGGGTTCTCAGCACGTAAAGAAAAAACAAGTCCAGTTCTTAGAGTCACTCCTGTGTACTTGTCTTTAGTTTACTCCTTAGTCTCACTAAAATACTGCTGAATTTTTACAAGGAATGAAGCAATCAAATCATTCTACCCCTCAGAGTGCAACTTCAGCACTGTATTTACTCTCAAGAGACAGAATCAACTCTTATTTGAAAGCACAAGTGGCAACTGGTGCATCACCTTTTCCTAAGGCACATATGTTTTTCCCTAGAGATATTCCACCATAATGGTGATCACAATAGACTACTCTTGATTTAGGAGACCTGATGATCACAACCCGAGTTCCTTGGGCTGCAACTATACCTACTTATATCAGCAAAACATCACACAGTATGAAGATCCCACAGCTGAGATAAAACAGATCAAACAGAATTTACATGCTGTGCATTGCTCAGGCTTTCAGATCTAAGTTACTAAAGGATAATGACAGTACAACTTTACTTTGCACTTTCATCACAAGTAAAAATTAACAAAAATTTCTTAGATATGCAAGCATACCATCCACAAGACTGAAAGAAATGCATGATGAGTTGATGTTGACTCAATCAGGGATTTCTCTAAAAGAGTTCTGCTTGAAATGCATTAAGAAGAGCCACAGTCAGTCACAGAAGGTGCTAATGACAGCATGTATTACTGTCCAATAAAAACAGGGATTTAAGGAGAGGATTATGGCTGCAAGTTGGAGCACAGGAAGTTCCGCACCAACATGCGGAAAACTTTTTCCCAGTGAGGGTGACCGGGCCCTGGGACAGGCTGCCCAGAGGGGTGTGGAGTCTCCTTCTCTGGAGAGATTCAAGACCCATCTGGACGCCTATCTGAGTGATATGCCCTAGGGAGCTGCTTTGGCAGGGGGGTTGGACCCAATGATCTCTCAAGGTCCCTTCCAACCCCTACAATTCTATGATTCTATGAATTCTATGATTATCCAAGAAAACTATGATCCAAGAAAGGCGTCTTCTCTCAAAAACAACTTGGAACATAATTTTAAGGATAGAGGCAGTAACATTAAGTACCTAAAATCACCAACCACCACAGAAGGGATTGCAGAAATACTCTGGAGATTCAGAGCAGGGGCCTCTAGGGGATGAAGTCACATTCATTTGCTGGGTCCTTTTTCAGTGTTAACCAATGGCTGAGTCACAAAGTGCCACCCAAAGTCTCTCCGCCACATGTACCAGGACACTGCATTCAGCCATTAGCCAAACATGGGCTAATTAGGAAAGACAGATAAGCACCAGGTGTGAGGAAAAGGAATTTACGAGGCACAGTGGAGTTGCATCTAGCTTGAGTACCTAATGCTGACAAGAGAAATCCGTATACATGCACCTGATGAGACAGAGAAACTGAGGTTAAATGGTCACAAATCATGAAGAAAGTATGACATTTCAGGTAGAGGATTGGAATGTTTAACTAGAAAACGTGAGAAAAGTCAAAGAAGAGAGAAAATCAGAAATGAGAGTTGAGAAATGGTGAACTTGGAAAGAACATGTTTCTTGTTCAGAAGAAACAACCTCCACACAACGTGTGTAGCTGTACCTATTGCATGCTGCTGTGCATCTTAAAATTTAATTCTGGCATATATACCAGGGAAGAAAGGCAGGATTATAAAGAGCAATTCAAATCAGAAAAGGGAGCAATGATGCTGACAGCTAAAGTCAGTACAGATCTCTCCACAGAACATGCCCAGAGGATAAAGCGCAATCCAGGAGTGAGAACATCTGGCACAGTCTGAATTCCACCCTTCTCTCTCATTAACCAACTACATGACTTGGTGACTAAGACACTTTTGCCACCTCTTTTGTAAAGCAGTGGTTAGAAAGGTGCGATGTCAATGCAAAACTCAGCTAATATCTTGAAACTGTTTGCTAACAGACAAGGATGGTGTCACAGCTTTGTGTAGCTGGGTGCTGGTAGAGAAGGGGGAGCTGCAGAGATGGCACCTGCAAGAAGCAGCTAGATGCTCACTGTAGGCCACGGAGAGTAAACATTGGCCGATTCAAGGCCAGAGTTGCTGCTGACCAAGGTCAAGCCAATGGTCACAGCACCTCTGGGAATCACATTTAGGGGGGGGGGGGGGGGAAAGGCAGGCAGGTGCATTTTGCCACCAGAGTGAGAAGATGTAAGAAGCTGCACAGACACCAAGGCCAGGGAAGAAGGAGGGAGGGGGGAAGAGTGAGGCACGCCAGGTGCCAGAGAGAGAGATTCCCCTGCAGCCCATGTTTTCTTTCCTTTATTGTGTTTTGAGTCTGTTTGTGGAATGAGCTCTCCCTGTCTTATCTCCACTCCTAAGCCTCTCAATATATATATTTTTTCCCCCGTCTAGCTGAAAAGGGGAGTGACAGAGGGACTTTGGTAGGCATCTGGCCTCCAGCCAGGGTCAAACCACCACACAGGGATAGCATGTATGTGCAAGAACTAGAAAAAAATCAAGAGACAATGTGAAAGGGTTACTGGTAGTCACGTAATGAGACAAGTAATGGCTGAAACAAGTCTGACAAAAGCCCCCTGGGAAAGGGATAGATGTAAACTTATTGTCATGGGTTAAGCGTCAGAGACACAATCACCATACAATTATTTAGAGGAAGGTGTCAGGAGGTACATACTTAAGACACTAGCTTCACAGAAATTCAAGAAATAAAAAGATCAAATGCTTTTATTATTTAAATTAAGACATACTTTACACATCAAACAGTATTCCTGCTCTAGATACTATCTCTAAGCCCTGCAAAGGCATTTTGTGTCTTCACTGACTATTTCCTAGAACACTCCTCTATGGAGAGGAAAAGACAAGGTTCCTGACTCCCCTGCCTCTCACCCCCCATGTCCCACAGGCAGGGAAAGGAAAGGACATGATCTAAATATCACTTGGACATAGTTATCATAAAGTCCTTTTACATCTTCCACCTAAGGGGGCTTAAACCCAATTACAATCATTAACTACCAGCATCTCATGCCACTTTGGTGACATGCAACAAACGTCTGCAAACAATAGAAAATACTGTTGCAGAGGAGAGACATACACCTTTCTTTCCAAAGGATCCCAGAGCTATGTTGCATAAGAGCTGAAATCAGTACTAAATTAGCATTGGAGTAATTAAGTAACTTTTCACACAGAACACTATGGTGCTTTTGATTTTGTCTACTCCTCCGAAAGCCTGAACACACAGCCAGGACCTGCAGCATAAATCCCCCAGAGGAAATCTGCCACATGCTCCCATACATACAGATCAGATGTCAGCTAGGAGCCCTCCATCTCACCTCCATTTCACAGTGACAGAAGCAGGATCTTTATGCATAACAGTCCCAACCAAACCCATGCCAAAGAAAGAGATCAGATGTTAAAAATTAAGAGTCATTTGAATAGTTAAATATTAATAGTTTAATCTAGAAGGAGATAAAAGGTTTTCTTTTGATAGTAATTTGACCCTTCATCCTGGGTGACCTCACAAGGAAGATGACAGGTGAAACAAATTAGTGTAACAAAGCAATTGCCTGGAACCACAAATTGAATTTCAATAGGGTACCTCACACTGCTACAACCCAAGGAAGTCATCTTGTGGGGCACTCCTCACTGGGTTCATGTGCCATTTAGAAAATTAATAAGATAAAAATGTGTTTCAAATACTGAACAAGAGGCAAGATTTCCAACCATACAAGACAGACATGGACCTGTTGGAGCACACACAGAGGAGGCCACAGAGATGCTCAAAGGGCCGGAGCCCCTCTCTTTATGAGGTCAGGCTGAGACAATTGGGCTTGTTCAGCCTGGAGGACACGCTAGGAAGACATCACAGCAGCCTTCCAGTACCTGAAAGGGCCTACAAGAAAGCTGTTTACAAGGACACACAGTGATAGGACAAGGGGTGATGGTTTTAGGCTGAAGGAGAGGCTATTTAGATTAGATATTTGGAAAGAATTTGGGTGATGAGACCCTGGCAAAGGTTACCCAGAGAAGCTATGGAAGCCCCCTCCCTGGCAGTGTTCAAGGCCAGGCTGGATGGGGCTTTGGGAAACCTGATCTAGTGGAGGGTGTCCCCTGCCTAAGGCTGGGGGGTGGGACTAGATCATCTTTATAGTCCCTTGCAACCCAAACCACTCTATGGTTCTATGTTAAGGTCAACCAGGAATAATCTCAGCTGAAAATTTATACATATACAGTATTGATTATTTTAACTCTCCTACAAAGAGAGGAAAGTAATCTTTTTCAACCAGAAAGAGCTTTCCTAGTTGGTAGATGTTTGACATCCTGAAAAATATTCACACTGGTAAAGAGGAATGACATGTCACTAGTCCTGTCACCGATGACCACAGAAAGCTGGCAAAACGGCTGCGTTTATTTTCAAAGAGCTTACAAAACGCAGCCAGGCAAAGTAAGAAAAATTCACCTGAGTTATTCCTAAGAGAGACCTGAACAACAGTGCATAGTGCAGTCTAGTGTTTAATCCTTACTGCCAACAAAGACCTGTTTCTGGTTTTGTCTAAGCATGGGCCTTCAGAAATAGCTGACACAGTTAAGCAGATCCCTGCTGGAGGGGTGACAGTATGGGAATATAAGGATAACATAAGCATCAGGAGATCCTTCCTTTCCACCAAAAAATTGGAATAAATATCTGTGGCATAATAAAGCAGAAAAATGTCTTTAAAACTGAGCATGTTTACAAAGATGATTAAGGGCCTGGAGCATCTCCCCTGTGAGGAAAGGCTGAGTGATCTGGGGCTGCTCAGCCTAGAGAAAAGAAGACTGAGGGGGGACCTTATTAATGTTTATCAATAGCTTAAGTATGGGATGCAGGGGGAAATGGCCAGCCCCTTTTCAGTGGTCTGTGGGGACAGGACAAGGGGCAATGGCTGCAAGTGAGAGTACAGGAAGTTCTGCACCAATGTGCAGAAGAACCTTTTCACAGTGAGGGTGACAGAGCCCTGGGACAGGCTGCCCAGGGGGGTGTGGAGTCTCCTCATCTGGAGATATTCCAGCTCCGTCTGGACGCCTCCCTGTGTGACCTGTTCTAGGGACCCTGCCTTGGCAGGGGGGTTGGACCCGATGATCTCTGGAGGTCCCTTCCAATCCCTATGATTCTATGATTCTATGTGTAACATGCACAAACCATGATTTGAGATAAGCCTGTAGCATGCTGCAGTGAAGATTCTGCTTCACAAGGTATCTTCTAACTTTGATGTTTCTGTGAAACTTCACTAGCCCAAGCACTGGTGGGGAAATGGTAAATTTGGACTGGGTGAACAAATGGACAGTTCTGGACCCAAAGTAATTTCCATCTTTTGTTTTTAACAAAAAGAACAGTGACAGTTTCTGGCTCATGATCTTATTTATCATTCTTTTTCTGAACAATTCATGGGGAAGATTCATATTTTAGGTTTATTCTCTTTGAAATACTTAGTTTGCATTATTATAGCCTGTGACTTTGTGCTGTAAGGTTTTCAAAAGCACTTTCAAAAAGAAATATTTATTATTCTGTGATGCTCTCTGAGCACCATTTCTTGCTTGAGAAGGCATAGTATAGGTTGTATAATAATAATAGAGCTATCAAAAAAAGATCATTAACTACAGCAGGATTACCTCATCTTGGGGCAGGCTTCTCTCATTTTCTGTGTGGGTAGAAGGGATCACCACATCTCTGATCAATGCTGGTATGATAACCATCGGGCCAGCCACAGAAATAGAACAGGATTAAAATACAATAAACAGCTTTAAAGGAAAATACCTGAAAATGGGGTGGTCCTAAACTGCATGTGCAAAGGAGGAAAGCTCATAGCTTAGATTTCTACTGCATGTGCAAAGGAGGAAAGCTCATAGCTTAGATTTCTATCAGCTGTACACAAAAATGGGAGCTGGCATGAGAATAATATACAAATTAGTTCCATTTGCCAGCAAGAAAAGATATAGGAGGACAAAGGTATGAAATACAGTATAATAGAATGCAAATAGCTTTAGATTCTCTGAGGAAAGAAAGAGCTAATGAGTAACAAACAAAACTCAGTACTGAAAAAAAGACCTAAAAAGAAACAAAGAGGTAATATTGAGTCTCAGAAAGAATAAACTCAAATGAAAATGACAGGAGATGAACTAGAACAGAATATTTAACGGTATTCTTTGTAAAGAAAAACAAAAGCATATACTTCATATGCTAACTGGAAACATCAAAAAATGCAGAAACGCATTTCTACAAATGTAATTCTTACAAAGTTTTGCATATTCTTTTCAATTATTATAAAATAAAGATGAGATACCATTTAGAAAGCAGAAGAGGATTATGAGTGGTTTTGTCTGCACCAATTCATAAACTTCAAGAAACTACAGGGAAAAAAATGTAAACATCATCATTATACAGTATCTAAAATTCGTATTTCTCTAGGACTAAACTTCCACTGCAGTTTAAATGTTGTCATTTGAACAGTAACAATGAGAAAATTTAAAAATATAAAGAGATTTAAAAAAAAAAAAGCTTACCAAACTCCCTGTGACAGGATTCTGTGTGTAATGTGTGCTTCATTGTAAAACTAAGGTAACTGATTCACAAAATTACTAAGATACTCCACACACTCCTGTTTTGAAAGATCTATAAGAATTCAAATGGAACTATTTTAGGACTATTATTGTTGTTGTTAAATACTATCTGGCTGTTACTGTCCTTTGACTGTTGCTTCTAGCAGATTGGTTTAATTAGATATTTCATATTAATCTGACTGCCTTTCCAGACACAATTTTACTTTTATCATCTGTTAAGTAATCACAATTTATATTAAAGCTTAAAATGCAAGGACATTGAAAATAATGTATTGTGGCCAAATTAGATTATACCAACAAATAGCATTTGAAGGATTTAAGCAGATAGCAGCAATTATCCTCCTCTTTGTGGAGCATGAAAGCGATAAAAATTATTATTTTTCCAAGATCACTACAATATTCATGTATCCACTTAACTTACTTTCTTGGAAGGTCCCATTTGTTTTCTTTAAGGAAATGAATAAAAAGATTTAAAAGATTATGATTACTCAGTACTTAGGAGAAAATGAATAGCAGCTACGACAAAGGTATGTAAAATGAGTCACAGAATGTAGAAAACTCTCTTACCCAACGTTAATAAGAAAGGCTCTCTTGCTTCGTGAAATTAAAGGGGAAAAAATAAGGGTGGACAGATAAAAGCAGTCATTTTGTGGAACAGGTATAACTGATAAAGACTTTACAAAGCATTAAGTCCAATAATATTCACAATAGTAGCCCTTTAAAGTATGTGAATAGCGTGAATAGTTTTGATAGCTGGGATTTAATTATGAAACTATTGATTGTTATGGTTCAAGGTACAGCAAGAGATTCCTTCTATGATATGTTATAATTACAGGGAGGCCTACATTTCGTCTCAGGCAACCAACTTTGCTGTCAGAGAATAAATACTGGGTCAAGTGCAGGCCAGGATGCCAGGTTCTAATAAAAAGGCAGTTAATTTTAACTGAAAAAAAAGAAGCAACCATGGATTTTAGGCTGTTGTCTGAAGGGATCTCAGCTAGGAGGGTATCCAGGACTACTGTATACAACAGTGGGCCTTCCAGGTTACACCACAATAATTATTTGTTCTTTGTCAGATAACAGAAGACAAAGTTTACGCTCAACTTGGTTGGGGGAAGGGGGAAGAGTGGGAAGTTGACCTTCTGAAACTAGCTGAACCACATCACACAGCAGCATAGGACTACTCAAATTAATTAAAGCAGGTGTTACATGAGAGGAAACTCCTCTTCCTGATGATTTTGAGCTGACATAGAATGGGTGGACAGTGTGGTTACCTCCGAATCATGCAAATATAGACACCATTGAAGGCAAAAGGACAGCATGCACTTCCAAGATTAATTTGTCTTTTTGTTTTATCAGGAAGCATTTACTAAGAGGAATTTTCTGATTGCTTTGCTTTAGAAAAGGCTATGTGTTCTGTCACACAATGTGAAGATTTAGCATACTCAATGAACAAAAATTATAATCTTTCATTTTAGGCAAAGCAAGCAATTGGGCACAAATTATTAAATCCATCATAACAGTGGAGAGGACTTTTAATTTTAGTTTCTGAATACCAATCTTAAAACAGCTTACACAAAAGTTTTTGAGAAGCAATGTAAATTTGCCTGTGCAGGGTTCTGGACTAATTCAGTACTTCTCTATCATTTTTAGACAACCCTGTGCTATACCAAGTGGACAGTAGTTTGGGTTTATTCCTCCTACAGTACTTATATCTTAGTTTTACAATGTTTCTTTCTAAAAGGTAACATCATATTGAACTGTGGAAAAGAGGAAAAAACACTGTCACAGGATCTTCAGACCAGCATTGTTTATATCTCAAATCTAATTTCTGTAAAAAAGCTTATATAGTTCTAGATAATAATAGCAATAGTAGAAATAAGGTAAGAAACACCACCTGTGTAAATCACAGCTTTAAAAATGGACTCTAGCTTTATATTCCTAAAATGTAATTGAATAATAATTGAAAAAAATTATTCTGAGACATCTACCCAAAGTGCTATTTTCACAAGATATAAAAGATAAGGACAGAAGACCTTTCTCTGCACAGAATTATTGTGGTCATAGAACTGTCAGCAAGGAGGAACACAAGCAGGATTCATTCAAGAGATCATTGGAAAGAGTCCATACTAGCAATTTACTTTTTAAAAAAAAAAAACCCAACACATTGTGAGAGAGATATGGCACTTTTTTTTTTTTTAAGAAACCTCTGTTCAGAAAGCAGCTTACACTCTTTACTTAAATCCATTTAGAGAAATAAAGGTCTGAGATATTAAAAGACTAAAATAATAGCTGGTGGTCCATCTGTTTACAGAGTTGATGCCCTCAGTTACTACCTAATCTTGCTTAATTTCTATTCCCATGAAGCACATAGAAAAAAATCATCAGAGTCCAAAATATATGTAGTATGGAGTCCTTCCAGGGATTTGTTGACAAATAGTTCTCTGTATTTTGCTCATCCATTTTATACTCAGAATCTCAAGTTAACTGTTTAAAGACCTCAACATCTCAAGTTAACTGTGATAAGAACACCGAGCTTTCAGCTGGAACAGAAATTTGGACTATAAAGGCAGTTAACACATTTAAATAATTTAAGAAAATTATCTTTACAGATACCAGAAAAAATATCAGGTAAGGGCTTCATATTTCAAAAGAAGCATGAATTCATTCTGTCAGTGAATTAATTAGCCTCTTTTCTGCAGTACAATAACAAATCCACGTAGGGTAATAACTGCTCTTGGTCCCCAATCCAATTTACGGATCCTGACGTGCAGTCTAACAGCGCAGATGATTTTTAATAAATCAATAATCTCAGAGCAATAAATCAAAAGCAGCAGCAACTTCAGAAACTTCAGAATCCAGTTTGACAGTAGACCTAAATACCATTTACAGTTTGATTTCTATCAGCTATAAACCCAGCCTTTGGATTTTGTGAATTGCAGATAACCTCACTTTCAGCAATCCCAGCATTGGCTGTTACCCGACTATGTCACCGTGTTACTTTATTATATGAAGCCACATGAAAGCAAAAAACAAACTAACAAAAAAAAAAAAAAAAAACCACCAAAATTCCCCCAACCCTCCCTGGTAATAGTCACAACTGAGTTTCTTCCAAGTCAAAAATGCTTACATGACTATTTATCCATAAAAACATACACAAAAGGCTGGCATATATTACATATAAGAATAAATTCTGCAATGTCATGATACCTTCTTGTTTCAAAGTTCCTTTAAAGAAAGTTACATTTGCAAATCCATCAATGCCTCTCAGATTAAGTCTTTTCAGCTCACTTTGTGCAACTAATTCAGTTTCTGTGCTATAAAGAAGCATCTTGGTGTCTTTAAAAGCACCATCAGTGATGCTCAGCTGTGGATACTCAGCAACTCCAAAGTGGTCAATCACCTAAAACTTCACCAATCCAGATGGCACAAGGCTGCTCTGTTGCCCTTATAACCAGTCCTTTCTTCTTCTTCTGGAAGCATCAACCATGAAAGACAGCATGTGTGTTTCCATGTTTCACTCTCCCTGGTGCCCTAGGCAAACAAGTCTAGGGTCTGCCATTTCTGGTACTGTCACACATTCAACGTCAGCTAGGAATTTTATTTAACTTTTTTTTTCCTCATTTTCATCTGTAATGTCTTTATTTTAATAATTTTAATAATCACAGTCAGTGGTTCAACAGCAACAACAAAAGAATGGAAAGGAACATGCATCATCAGATGCCATATGCACCTTACCTGAGCTTGCAACAATTAGAAACACCAGACCTGAGCAGAGTCACTCGCACTGTGGATTTGAATCTTCACCAATGAGCAGAATAAACCTAGTTTCCTAAGTGTGAAGCGATCAAAATACTGTAGCAAGTGTCTTTAGCATGCCAGGCAGAGAAACTGGGAACTGTTTATGCTTTTAATATATTTAGCTACCCTGTTCCTAGAGAGGGAGGATTAGCCCCCATGCCTAAGACAACCCCCAAGATAGGTGGGGCCATGACTCTAATGAAAGACATCGAGTTTACTGGCATCCACACCACACTGCCACATTCTCAAAAGGCATGCTCTGGTCCAAGCTCAGGTCATAAATGTGATTTTCTCTGTGTTTTCATCACAGTCCCAGAAATATGAGGTTTCCTGCACTGTGGCTGAAGATGTCACAAATCCCCTGAGACTTCCAGCACCCCAGAAGCAGGTACAGCATTCTACCGCTCACAGAGCAGGGCTGTTGCAGGGCTGCCAGTCAGCACACAGCTCCATCCATTCACAGAAGGCCTGCAAGATGTTTCCATTGCAGTACTCTGCATGTGCAAGCTCTTTCACATAGGAGAAAGAGTACTGATGATGCAATGAAGGCAAGGAGTGAAAGGACCTACACAGAAGGATGTGCACCAGTAGAGCAAGATTAGATGGAGTCTACCTTCTTGCTTTTCCCCACTCTGGTATGCTGCATCTAGATACTCCGAAGCCAGGTGGGATAACTATTAACCTTTTCTCTTCATAAATCATTTGTAATTGATGATTTTGCATAACACATCACAGGGTTTGTAGAACTCCTAAAAGCATGTAAAGACTGACGTAAAAGGACAGAGCATTTGTTTAGCCTCGCACTGGGCAGATACTACCAGTACATGCAAAAAAGACAATAACATTTTATGTCGTGGTGAAGTGTGATTACATTTGGAATGTCTTTGCTTTATTGCAAAGCCACATTTATGGTCTAAGTAAAATAGAGGAAGCAGTTCAGAACTGAATAGGAAACAAGCAATCTGTCTGAAAGCACAGCTCCAAAGATCAGAGGGTTGCTTTACTCCTTTGTGCACTGCATGTGTGCCTAAATATATGCATCCTTAATTTCCTGTCTGAAGAAGAATTTGCACGTCAGATATTTCACAGAATACTGCTTTCAACATTTGAGCTGTTTTTAAAGCAAAACCCCACCAACAAACAAGCAAGCCAAAATCTAGCTTAAAAGACAAGCCACGGTAGATGGTTCAGCATTACAAAAGCTTATATACTTTAAGGTTTGTGAAACAAAGCCATCCATAAGAAGCACAAAGCAGACTAAATAAAATCCCTAGGATCCTGAAAACACAGAAATACTTCTTCACAATAAATTTCCCTTACAGGTCATTATGTGGCCGTGTTTATCCTTTGCTTGGCAGCCCTGTTTTCTAGCCCCTTCTGCCATCATCTGTCACAACAGGAAAGGTTTCCCCAAAACACCTGATAATCTCAGTCTAGCAGCATAATCTCAGTCTAGCAGCATTAACTGTGTTTTCTAAAAATGAAGGGGTATTTTCTGCAAAATCTGAAAAGAAAACCAAAAAACTCAGCACACAAAAATGACAATAGACTATATTGTAACAGGAGCATGATTAGCAAGAATAGATCACTCATTTGCCTAGCTGTGTCCCACTTCTCTGACAATGAAGAATAAGAGCTATTTCTGAGAGAATCAGAAAAATCCCCAGTTTGAGCAATTATTACATGCAATCATATACCTAAATAGGAAGTTTCATTCTAGGAGGTAAAAAGCCTACAGTGGAAAGCATGAAAATATTAACTACAAAGTGATAGATCAAAGGACCTCTCTTTCTCCCCCTCCCCGCACTATTCCCAAAGGCTGTATTTCTTAAGGACCAAGCAAGTCTGCTTGCCAGGGGCAGCTACTCTACACCCTTTAAAATTATTTCACAAACATTGCAGGAAGGCAACACCATGAGATTGATGGTTATTCATTGGTGGTTACAAATCCAGAAATAAATTTAGGATAGCTAGGTTATCAGACGCACCAGCATTCACCTACAAATATAACCTATGATATATCCTTATATTATATTTCGCAGGCAGAACATAAAGGTCCTCCAAAACTAGAGCAAGACTACCCAAAAAGACAAAAACTGTCCTGTGTCCCCCACCCCCTAAGGCACACATTTCTGCTGAAAAACAAACCATTTATTGGGTTATCTGGGAAGCTACAGGACCAGCAAAGCAAGAGCTGGACAATCTGCAAAGCACATCTAAACAGGAATTACACAAACTCCCAGCTACTTCAAACAGACAACAAATGCCTATCATCGAATCAGGGTCCTGAGATCTTTTCAGTATCAAAGGTTGCTCAGAAAGTGATTCTTTGATCACCTGCATACTGTAATTGATACTTAAAAATCAATAGTTTTTAATAAAATATTAGCTTTCAATCAATATGCACACTTCTATGAAACAGTCAGCACAGGTATAAAAAGGAGATCATTGCAAAGCAAGAAATATTAATATATTATTTCCTTGTGCATAAAATATACCTTTAGATTAAAAAAAGTTAAAACCAATGCCTGCAAAAGCCTTAGTCATACATATTTCTCACTGTCAAAAAAGGCCATCAGCCATAAGCACCATGAACTTCATGGAAAAATTTCTGTTGAGCTTAAGGAGCTTTGTATAATACTTTTGTTTTAGAAATAAAGGCCTTACTCTGGAATCTTAAATCCAAGCAGCAAATACAAAAATACAACAGCAGAGGAGCAACGTACTGCACACTCCACAGATATGCCTGTTGTTTCTTGACAAACTAATCTCATCCACCATGACACTGCCTTCCAGGAGGAAATCCCTGTTACACACTTGTCAAATCCAAGTTAATATCCTGCAAGTTTCTGGCCCTTCTGGAGGTCCAGTGACTGCATCCCTGATCATTTCTACCATTCCTTAAATCAATGTGGTGGGCATTTAGCATTTCCGTCTTCTAATGTGAATGGGCTCCTCTTCCTCTGTATGGGATTTCTTTGGAAGAAATGTATTCGTATGTGCCGTAAACCGTACAGATTTTGGTGGTAGCAGAGTCCAGATACTATACATTGCAACATGTGCAATTGAGGAGCATTTGAGCCTTTTTTCCTGGTATTTCTCAGGAGCAACACCAATGCTCGCTGTTACGGAAAGGAGACAAACCACATAACCCATTCAAGCACCAAAAAGCAAACACACTACAGGGAGCCTGTATCTGGCCATTAGTCAGCCACCTGCCATTTCTCCTTTGTCTAGCTCAATAATGCATTGGGACAAAAAAAGAGGATATAGCAGGGAAAACAAAGAATTTCTACCTACTGCAGGCAATGTTGTGACTGGCTAACCAGCCTTCGGCTAAAGACATTAATGCAAGCCAGGACTCTGAGAATCAATACAGGATGTTTAGACCACATCCATCTGTCTGACTTGCTGACTCCATGCACACTGAACCTCTTACCTAGGACCATTCTTTAGAGCACCTTCCTGGCACCCACCAACAACTTTGCAGCTGAACACAAACCAGGTTCTTTTCTGAGATACCAAAAGTTTGGGGGAAGAGGCCCAGAATTTTCTGAAGGGAACACATCAAGCTACAAGGAAAAGCCCCTTAGAATATTTTTGCACTGTCCAGCCATAAACATAAAATTAGGCTTTTTAGGCTACAGATGAGAAGAAATAAGCATATTTGTGAAAATATACTTTGAATGTTAAAAAGGACTGTAAACAGAAAGGTCAAAGTGTTCTCCGTGTTCACTGAGAGTACAACAAGAGGTGACAGGCTCACATAGTGGTGAGGGAGATTTGGTTGTCATTAAGCAAATCTTTCTAAATGGCTGAATAAGTAGTGGGAGAGGGGAGGGGACAACAAGGGTATGAAGGATTTTCCCTCACTGAAGTTATTTGGGTGTTTTTAAGAGCAGGTAAGACAAAGGATCCTGCCATGAGGAGGAGTGGTGAACCAGATCCCTTCTCTATGATTCACTTGCTTCCACAATTGAGTAGAAGAGTTCAATTCTGTGTCTGTAGAACAGAGAGATTGTTACAAATGGTTTCTAGTAAGAGAAGACAGCGTGATGGAACGATGGACAGAGAAGATTACAAACCCTGACTGTTAGAGCTCCAAAAAGATCAGGAGTTAGTTGAATAAACTCTTTCCCAAAAACAAGTTATATTTTCATCAGCACTTACTGTGGAAGCATAGAAATGGATTTAGTCCTATTGCATCATAGTGCATTAGGTTGAAAGTGACCTTTAAAGGCCATCTAGTCCAACACCCCTGCAGTAAGCAGGGACATCTGTAACTAGATCAGGTTGCTCAGAGCTTCATCAAGCCTGACCTTGAATGTCTCCAAGGATGGGCCCTCCACCACCTCTCTGGGCAACCTGTGCCAGTGTCTCACCACCCTTGTAGTAAAGAATTTAAATCCTGCCGTAAGAGAGCTTAGGTGACATGGAAAGCCTCGCCCTTGCTTGTTCTTTAGACAGACAGCTTCATTCACCAGTCTTGAATGAGTATTAAATAATAATAATAATAATAGTAGTAGTAGTAATAATATTGAAGCATGAGCTTAAGGTTTAAGTTTACATATAACCATAAACATGTCTGTGCAAAACAATTTGAAGCACTAAATTTCTGTGATAGCATACACACCAGTACAAAAGGCTGCAGCTAAGAAATTGTGTAAAAATGCTAATTATGCCTAAGTCAAGAAATACAGCTATCAGCATGATTTGCGGTCAGCCTTTTAATTAATTTTAGTATTAATAAAGTTACAGAAAATCAATGTGTCAAAAGGACTTGAAAGGATTACGAACTACTCTGGACAAATTAGCAACACTTCCATGCCTAGAGCACAGGAAAGCACAAAGATGTTTAATTAAACTATTTACCAGTCAGGAATTTTAAATCACTATAAATATTACATTCTTTAGTACATTTTTTCCTCCGATTGAAAGCAGTTAGGAGCAAATAATATGCAGTTTCCCAAAGGCATTTTTTTTAAAGGAAGGGATGTAAAAAATGTTGCAGTTAAATCCAGTAAGTGAAGGTGAAGTCAGGAACAAAAGAATGTAACATGGCATTTAAAATTAGAGAACTGGGGAATAATTCAGCTCCAAAGTAACAAAAGATGTTACAAAACTGCACGGAAAGAGGAAGGAGATTTATAATATGTGGTTACTCAGGGCCCACACACACTGTGCTTCAGTGAATCGCTATTGTTTCTTGTGAAAATATCAATACCTAAAAAAATAAACCACACTGTTCACTGGATCCTTGTTGGTATGAAGTCTGTGGTTTTGCCACATCTAGTTGTTGTGACTGTTTACTAGACTCTCCAAGGTTGCTACTCTCTCAGCATGAATTGTGGCAAGATATTCCACTCATTTGTGCCCCAGCTTCCCCCTTTCTAAAACAGCAATTAAATACTTATCAGCCTTCTAGGAGTGCATTGAGAAGCTACCTTATCCATGTTAGTACAGCATTCTCTGACAACACAAAAGAACCATTCTTTTTAGTATTATTATAAACAGAGCTTCCCTATGGCAAGAGTGCACTAGTTATCTCTCTGTGGGACTTATCTAAAGCTGAAATGAATGCAGCCAAAAGCTTTCTATTGAGTTAATGGGTGTTGAGTCAAGACCTTCCTGAGAATGAGTCACCTGATGTGGAGTTGCTTCTTTTTTGTTTTGCTGGATTGGCTCAATACTCTTCTGCTGATTTGTCCTGCAGAGCAAAGAAATGCTCTCTGATGCAGGCAATACCCACTGGTGCATAGATTACCTGCTGCTGAACTTGGCCAACAGCCCACTAAGGGACTTGAAACATGTTTCTGCATTTCAAGGCACCTGGAACTAAAAAACATTTCCCTTCCCTGTTCTGGGCACAGAGATGCTATTGACTGCAGTTCAAACAAAAGAGTACTACTTAACACTAGTAGCTAAGCCCTGTCTTACATTTAGCACCTGCCATTAAAGTATTTCAGGAAATGAGAGACCAGTGTAAGGGCATTTTGTGCCTACTGAGTTAATACAAACATAGTGCTGTCGATTCAGGTTGTCTTAAGACCAAGTTCCAAATGCATTTGGTAATGCCCCAGTGTTGCCCTGAAGCAAGAAGACAAGCACGCAGTTCTAGATGCAACTTGTAGCAGGACAATGCGCTGTCCTCAGCATGTAGAGAACAGAGTAGGCTCCAAAAGCAAGGAATGCTTCAGAGCAGTATTGATATGTCAGTGCCAAGTAAAATCCAGAGGGTCCAGATCTGCCTGAGGTCCTTATCCACAGTCATACCCATTGTGATGGGTATCTGCTATCTAATCCATAAATGCTGACACATAGCTATGACCCCAACACAATCAATATTTTCATGGTTCTTTAAAAGTTAGGTAGTGTTAGGCAAGATAACTCACTAATGAGAGTTAGAACAGCAAGATCTAAAGAGAGCTCTTTCCTCCCAAAATACCTGAAAAAACTATCCCACTGCAGAGCTACCTTCACTCCTTACTGACTCAAGACTGGGGTTTTTCAGCTAGCAGACACATCTATCAATTCACCATGGCTCTGGGCCATGATGTGAGCAGTGGTAAAATTTGTTTACTGACCTCTATGAACATTCAAGACCCTGCACAGTACTTTGGAAGTTCAAGTGCCACACCAAAAATATTAATGTTTCTTTCTGGAATGCTAATTTAGTTCACTGAAAAGGAAAAGGTGGCAAAGAGGGTCAGTAGATTAGATGGCAGAAATAGCACTGTCTCTAAAAGAGTGACTGTATTATCAATTGGCTGCCTAAAAGCTTCTATTCAGGTCTTCTTCAAACACATACAGTGGTTCTGGATGAGAGGCCAGTAACCTGCCCTTTGAGATTGCTACTTCACCATTGTGAAACTTGCTGCATTATTAGTATTATTATGGGGTCAACTACACCACCTTGAACCTGACAGGTAAAATGCAGCAACGAAAATCTCAAGGCATCAATTTTAGTGATAGCAAACAATTTGAACATTTGTTCTAACCATAGCAGGAAGTATCTGCGGTTGAGTTGTCTCTCACAGACAGGGGAGGGTTAAGAAGGAAAGAGCAAGAGAAGGGCACTGGTTGGGTTTTTCCCTTGAAATTGAGATTTCTCAGAAGTCTACACTTTTCTATGCTTTAAGCACAACTTTTCCAACGACATGCTGCAGAAGGGCTTGTTCTGAAAGCTGCATCAGATTCAAATCCAGGAGCCACACAGGACAGAAGTAAAGGGTCTGACGCAATAACCTGTCAAAATCATTCCATTTTCTTACTTCTCTACCCACACTGTAAATCTGCATATAAACTGCAGACTAGCATTTAAATTCCAAGACAACTTCTAAACAATGTATTTCTATGTACCATAAATTATTCTACAGAATTAAAATTCAAAATACATCATTCAGTAAATACTTCCTGTTTCTACCATAGATATGGGTTTGCTTTATACAAGTAATTATTACCCATAATTATTTTATTACATGTAATTATTGTAGCAATTCATTGCTTAGAGTAGCTAAAGGTAAAAAGTTCTGTAAACTTCACAAAACGAGGATTGAGAAAGTGCTAAAAGTCCGATATTCAAATATCAGGCAGAACTGCACCAGTCCATGGTAAAATCTGGAGACTAATTCCTTTCACAGGGGAACATCTGTCAGCATAGCTGGATGCATAAAGAAGAGGATGTTTGCATACAGGTTGTACCACATCTTGGCAGAATGTTCTGCTGACTTATGCTGGGTGACCAGGTAACTTTCCATACCATTTCCTGAATAGGTGTCTCCCACGGCAAAATTGGTCAAGTCATTCCCAAGTCCAAAGGAAGTTTCTTCATTTTACCAAAGGGCCACGAGTAATACGTGCAAAGAGGGGAATAAAAATCTCATCACTCTCATTTTAAAGGCCCACTGTCAAGCTCTAGTATATAATAATTGAATAGTTGTCAGAAATAAAAAAAATTAATCCCCCAAAATAGAGCAGTCAGCCCCAGTAGTCCCTACACAAAATGCATTGAGTGACTGCAAGATTTTAGGATGTTTTTAGGAAGTATCCCATGCAGCCCCAAGGAAAATATTGCAAAAAGAAGGATTTTTTTTCAGTGGTTATCACAGATATTAAAGGCCAGGAATCTTTATCATGATTATCACAATTGTCTTCACAGCAAATGCCAACACTACGCAAAACCAAGTCAGACCCACCTACACCGTTTCCTCTTTGTATCAGCATGATATATATAATTAGCCCAAATAATTTACAGCCTATTAAAATGAAACTGCATTTGTTTACTTCATTGAATGGCAGTGGGATATAGAAACTATACATCGTAGTTTCAAACTACAGAAAAACATGTATGTGCATTTTCAAAATCATACCAGAGCAGAGACACAGCCCATCAGAAATAAAGTTATGATATTTTAATTATGCAATTTATACTGCTTCAAAAATACTTCATTAAGATAAATAAAGCACTTTCAATGCAAACTCCCAAACTGGTATGTTAGAAGAAAGCAACCCGTGAGAACTTACTTTTCAACAAGCAAGCAGGGTATAAACCTGTGGAAGTCAATAAAATGCTTTAAATCACTAGATTCCAGTAAATGAGAGCATCTGGATCAGCAAATCTTGCTTCCAGCTTCAAAATGGGCAGACTGTGATTTACTTGAAAACAGATAAACAACCAGCCAGTGTCACAGGAAGAGACTGAAAGCAGCTTCCTACTCCTACTTTTCTTAATAAAACTGCCTTTCACTCAACAACTTAATTAATATTCAGAGTTCAAAGCTCTAGGAATAGGTGAGCAGAAAAATACTAATGTATATCATTGTCGGTGAATGTAGGTTAGAGCCTTACTAGGCTGACTAACCTGTCACAGAATGCCATGGGATGAACCTCAGCACAGCAGGCTTGTGTGAAGACTGAATATTGATTATCTATTAAGATAGCCACTAAATTTTAAACAGTTCAGAACATAATATAGTTTTATACTTCATCTAAAATATTATTTTAATCACTCTGCCTCTGTGACTGCATTTTCTGTGCAATTAGCACAGCTTCCAAAACAGTAGCTTCTTACTGATAAGCACTGAAACTTCAGCTTCTTACTGAAGTTTCTATTCCACGGTTCTCATGATCAGAAATAGGAAATTTCAAAAAATGTTTTGGGAAATTAATTTTCATCAAGAGCAAAACACTGCATATTAGCCTATCTTGAGAAAGATGCAAGATTATAAGAATATTTAAAATTCAGCAATATCCAAATGGATTTCATTTTACTCATTTCAAACTGACCTAGCATTTCAATATTCACTTCATTTCTTTTTATAAAGATAAAACCACTCAATATCATACTGAAATATCTCACTCGGAGCACCAGCCACCAAAGGCCACCAAGCACCGGCCTTTGCAGCAGCAGAGAGCATCTGCTCCGCAGCAGATGGCTTTGTACCTCAATGAATTAGACTCACTTTTCTGAAGATGTGGCATGTCCTGCTCTACAGAATAACTCTGCTTTTAGCTTCACAGCGTAGATAATACATGCAATGCTGGGCATGTGCCCTCAGCACTTCACATTTGAAACTTGTTAACCCTTATCTTGAACTCATTAGAGTCTGACCCCACAGACACAAAATACAGTTGTCATCAGAACGTCAACCCATCTCAGGCTTTCAGATTTGTCCCCAGATGCATGGTTCAATACCAAGATAATTTCTAATTTGTTTTGTTTCATTAAAGAAGAATAAATTTTTAAAACTGAGTAATAGCTACAATCTATATTGCTTGTGCCTGCATACGTCAGTGACAGCGTGAGGGAGAACTAGTTAAGTACTTACTGCCTGATATTATTATTATTACTACTATTATTGAGAGGAAAAGTCTGTATAAACATAAAGCATGGTACGAAAGCAGGATTAGTGCTTCTACTGCACAGTACTTATTTTAAATACACATATTATTATAATGTACTATCATTTCTAGATACATCAGGCAATGAACCAAGTTTCTTCTCATCTGTGCTTTTTAACTGTGACATCTAAAAGGAAGCCCTCTTAGCAAGATAATAAATCTGCAAGAAATACTTATCTCGTTCTGTTATTTTGTTATTCTACCTGTTCTGGATGTTTTTTGTGCATGCGCTCTAAGTGAATGTTCACCCATTACTGTCAAGCAACTTGTCTTACTACTTCACACTTTTTCTGTAAATCACAAACACTCAGCTTTCTAAATCCTTTCCACGCCCAGCAGTACTGCCTTGCTGGAATGAAAGGAACATTAGGAAATTAGAAGTGCACATATGGAAAGCAAGTGCCAGATTATCAAAAACATTTCCTCATCACCGCAAAGGCCACTACCTCACCCACAGCACACTCATTTAGAACAAGATTTAAGGTCTGAAACTTTTCTGACATGGCAGACTGTGAAAGATTAGGGAAAATTCAAAAGTTTACTCAAAAGGTACAGATGATACAGAAATAATGACTCTCAGGGCAAGTAGAAATCTGTTTACAGACAGCTATGTACTATCACCCTCTCTCAGGAGGTGGGTAGTGCTACAACTTTTAAAACTACATAATATTAGCTACAAGGTATCCTGTCATTATGAAAGTCAAGACTCCCTATGACCTCCCACAAGGATAACATGCGCATTACACCATAATTATTCCAGACTGGAAACCATTCTCATATTGAACACTCCTGTGCCATCCTTCCACTTGAGAAAATAGCTCCCCCAATACAATTCTAAGTGTGGTGGTGTGTCAAGATGACTTACTTCCATTTCAGTAAATCTGCCTGGTATTTTCCTCCTTTGCCAGACAGGTGCACCATCAAAGTAATCCTGAGATCAGCCTTTTTAGGGGGTTGTGGTTGAAAGATGTTAGGTACTGTTGGGCCAAGCACTTCAACAGAGATTGCCAGGGAAAGTTCCTTAAAACCCTCTAGATGGAAAGGAGACCTACCCACTTTCCACTAAGACTTTAAGATATTAGATTTCATTTTCCTGACCAGTATTAAACAAGAATCACTGGATTTATTGTCTAATGCTATCACACTTGTTTCTCCTTTCTAAATAATGTGTCATAGTCATGGAGACATTAATCCTCAGCAATATTAATATCAATTTCCAAGCCACCTAACAGGAAATGGTTTTGAGGACTTCATACATTTTCACTTTTGCTTTTATATACTTGTGTCAGCCCTGTCCAGAAAGCTTCTCCTCCTGGATAATTTCTCACATTTCAATCCACTGACCAGCTTCAAACCACAGGTAATAAAATGTTGCTGCTTCTTACTACACATTTGATCTGACCTCGGCCATTGCACCTCATACTCAAGCCACAGTGAAACATGAAGGGCCCGTGTTCTGGTTGACAACATCACTCAGCATGTGCACTACAGGGCTTCTTGAGCCACATTTCAAGCGAAGTCCAATGGGCCCACACATAGGAAAGGTACCTCTCATATCACATCTACCTACCTTGCCTGTGCCTAAGCGTTGTGCCAGTGGAGGGCCCGGTAGCATGTGGGATTCAGTATGGCAGCGAGGCAACACACACACACAACACACAGAGTATACAGAGTGTACTGCTGTACACTTAAAAGCTCACCTGTACAGGAGAAATCATCCACACGTACATATCCCATGACACAGTCACAGCGGTAGGATCCAGGCAGGTTAACACACACCGTATTGGCGTGACAGTAATGCATCTTGGCAGCGCACTCGTCAATATCTGCAGGGAAGAATCAGCAAGGAAACTTACACTCAGGCTTAGTAAAACGACTAACATGACACAATATTAGAATAAGAGAAAATAAATTTCATTTACCACTCCAAAGGCAATCTGTTTTAACTCTAACATTAAACAACAAGGCAAGTTTAGTAGGAAGGTATTCCTTAGGAGAGCTACAATTCCTATATTATAATAATGGGTTTCTTCCACTGTTCTTCATGATTTTATTTTTTTTAAACTCTGGAAAAATAACACATACTTTCTTTTTTTTTTTTTTTCAATTACAATATTAAAATGCAAAAACCAAAGCAGGATTTTCAAAACATAAAATAGTGTTGGAAGTCTGCAACACAGAAAATCTTAATTCTGTCTCATCAGTAAACTAAACCATGAAGGCGTAACAACTGCACAGCACGATATCAGTTGCAGTTCTGGATAGATACGGCATGATGACGTTTGTCAGAGTAATGTAGCAGATTCAACTGCTGAGCTCTCAGCGAGTACTCCAGCCCTCCAGACTCACCTGAGTGCTCTGACAGTGCCCTGTCCGTGAAACACACTTCTATTGCAGGACCTACTGAACAGCACACTGCCAATTCCACATCCCACACAAGCAGAAGATTGAGGCAGTCAACTAAATCCATTTTAACCTGCTCTAAATCATACCAATGGGAGGAGAAAAAAAAAAAAAAAAAAAGAGATGACTAAGGAGCAGTAGAAACTTGACCTCCTATCTCTGTTTGCTTGAGCAATCTCTACTGCTGCTGCAAATCCAAAGTTCAAAACTTTTCACAATAGTGAATCAAACCTATCATTTACTTGCCTGTTTAAATATCCCAAAGCTCTGTGATATTGTAAACTGTAATATCTTCCCCCATCCTTCCCCACAAACCCAGCCATTATACTGAAGAATTCTCTTTGGTTTTCTTCTCAGCAGGATAGATTTTCTGCTTAGTAGGACAGATTTTACATAAAGTAATTCATGGTTTTCAAAAGATTAATTCTAGTGTTACATTGGTCCAGACAAAGGAAGATGAATCAGACTCATTTTTATCTCCTGTGACTTTCTCCTTGATATTGCTTGCTCACATTCAGGAAAGGTATTAATTGACAACACAACCGAAGGACCTCCTCAGCCGGTGGGGTACAGATGAGTTAGTAACCCCACAGTGTGGCCTCCTACCACATTCCTCTGCACAGCCACTTGTAGAAGTCAAGCTACAGTCTCCCATCTGTCTTACCACTTGGTGCTTATGAAGACACAATGGAAGGGCTAAAAGCCATTACTGCCAGAACATCAGGATCTCAGGGTGGAAGGTGGAGGAGTTGAAATGTGCACATACTGAGTTCTTGGTTGCCTAAATTCAGGTATTCTGTTTAACCTCCCTAAAGCGAAGTAGCTGCAGTTGACAAACACACACACTTTCCAGTCTCTAAAAATGAAACACATGCCAGCTGTGCTCACGCTTTCTATACTACAGACATCTGTCCAGTAGGAATGACTAGCTAAATCACTTTGTGTTGGCCACCAAACAGCTGTCAGTTGGCAGTGATTTCTGACTGCTGCCAACTTGGGCTGAATTAGAAATGATGGCCTGGAGACAAAAGACTTTGTATACCACTGCAAACACCTTGAACTATCTCATTCCTGCATTTCTGTTGTTTCTGTTGCAGTGGCACTTGATGAAATGAATTTTAAAAAGTCAGGAGCATCAATACATGGAAGATAAAAGCCAAGAAAAATCCTCCCACATGTCTTGTTATCACACTACTGAGTGCTAGAGCCACTTGGGAAACACTCAGGTGTTGACGTGTGTTCACACTGTTCTGCTTGCAGCCTCTTTTTAATAGGCTTTTGGAGCATAGCTTTGAGGAGTCTTGTTCTTGCATATCTAATAATTTTCTAGCATAAAAAGGAAAAGAACGAAAAGATATCTGAAAAGAAAGCAGGAATGTCAAAACAGCAACCAATCCAACTCAAAATTAACCTTATGTGCTATCCTCTGTCTCCAGCTTCCTCATGGAATTCACTGGACAACACTCCTCTTTCTTCCCCCAAAGAAAAGTGAGAGGATTGAATGTCTCAAAGGTGAAGATGTTTGAACTTTGATTCATTGCAAGCAAGGTCCACATTACTGTAACACAAAATATGAGAAAACCCAGAGATAAAAAGAAAATTCACAGCAGCCTATGTGAAAATATCACTGTGGGAGTATTTCTCAAAAAGAGACTAAGGACTTCAAGTGATGACTTGACTATAAGTAGGGAAACTGAGAACAACTGACACCGAGTTGCTGCAGAAGTCCTTGAGTACGGGAAGAAAAGATTGGTCCTAACAAAGGAAGCAGCAGGAACAAAAGATCCCTCTCTTCAAACTTTGCTCATTTATTTAAGTCTCTTCTCAATCTTTCCTGGTGCATTTTCCATAAGACATTTCAGTATTTCACATTTGCTTTTACTTTTGCAATATTAGCCTTCTACCAACACATGCATTTCCTTTCCAGACAATAATATTGAGAGGTCAAAACTGGCAGGAGCATTTTCTTATTAAAGCCTGTAGGGCAATGCTAAAGCTGTTGTTCCTGGACACACTTCTACAAATTCTTGTAAAAGGTTAGGTATTCATCACAAAAAGCTTTGGGTCTTTACTTAATATTGTTAGAGCAAAATCCATAAAGCACACAGTGGTATATATCAGCTCAGTTGTAATGGAACTCAAATTGTGATTCATGTGTATAGATTGCTTGTCGCATTTGAAATATTAGACCTCATCTTCTAGTGGTCTTTTGAGGTGATAAAAATACATGATTTATGTTTCCCTCTAGACTGGTGAAGTAGTTTGTTTTTCTTTTAAAAACGTATACTTATGGTCTTTAAAATGAGACTTGACACAGCATAATGATCATTCATGTATCACCAGCTTCCATCTACATAAGCTAGGTCTTTGCAACAACAAAGACATTTGGGCTTCAGCTTCTCAGTAAGGTACCATCACATTAGCGACTGCTGCTCTATTGTGTTCAAGCCTCTCCTTAACAGTTGGCAAAACAGGGTTCATTCCCTATGCAGAGCTATCTTTAGCGCAGTACTCACCTACCCTACAGCTAATCAGTTACCACCATTACTCCTTACAACACTTCTGAATAGTTTTTGCAAACTTGCTTCTTATCTTTTATTAGTTGTGCCACTGCCCTCAGCAATGCTATGAGTATGCTGGGACAGAGTACAAGAAGAGTATCTCAGTGGAGATACCTGCTTTGCACCTGACATGCTTTTTGCTGCACAGCAGGCACTCATCATCTCATACCGACTGAGAGAAACAAGATAGGATGGAAAGACAATACACATGATGTTCAAGCGATGGCCAGTGAAAGAGGGTTTATCACCTGAAAACCTACTTTACAAACCATTTTTTCCAGGCCTGACTTGGAATCCTATTGTTAAGTAGAGACAATACTTACAGATGACAATGAGACACCAAATCACAACTAGAGGATCTTTCTATTGTTTGTACCCACCAACAAGTCACATCAAACCTAATTAATCTCCGCTGTAAAGTGGGCACAGTTCCTGTTAATGGCAACGGGAGTTTTGTCCGTTCATCCAAAAAGTGAATGAAAGGTGAAAGGTGAAGAACAGCTCTGGAAAAAGTTTTGATCTCTAATTCATGACTCCCAACTAATGGGGGGTGGAGGGTGCATGAGTTTCCCTCCCTTCTTTTTATTCAAGTTAATATTATGCCGTCACTTGAACTTTATTTACCCTGGTCTAAATAATCTGGATTTTTAAAAATGCAAAATCAATCTGTGTTCTTATTTAAATTTTATAAAATCTTATATACAAAAGTTGATGGAATCATATAAACAATGTTTCCAAAACAGTAGACCTCAAGAGTAGTAGGGCATAAGAGAGGTCCTAAAATTTCAGTCACCCCATGCTTATGTGATAACGAACACATACTATTTTCACTCAACTGACTCAGCATCTCCTTGTTCATTATATTTACTTTTCATTCTCCAAATTCTCCCTGATTCTGTCCTCCTGCTCTCATCTTTCCACTGCCAGACTCACTTGTCTTCATCTCTGCTTACCTTATTTTTTATCCTCCCACTGCCTGTCTTCTTCTGCATATGTCTAACATACCCCATACCTGGATTTGACTTTTAACACAGGATTGCTTTCTCAAATTCTGCAACATAACCCTCAGGGAGCCATAAAGCATTAGACAGCAGCAGTCAGCAGTTCCCTGTGAGCTGGCAGCAGCTCAGCTTCCCTTGGTTGTCTAAGTAAGAAAAGACTAATTATTGGCTGCAAATGTTTAGGCTACCCTTAAAAACTGTTTACCAGCTTGTACTGCTTGATAGCAATTCATCTCCTGCAAGGCAGGGCAGCAGAGCAAACACAGCAGCCCCTCACCATTCCTCTCAGAGGAACAGAGCTGCAGCCCGTTCAGAGGCAGGGAAAAAACCCAAAGCAGATAAACCAAAGGAAAATTTCACTATCAATAAAGCTGAGAAATATTACCCTAATGTCATTAAGTAACCAACTAACTAAAAATGCCGTCATAAATTAGGGATGGTGTAGAATAACCTGGGAATTCATAAGCAATAAAATACCTATCAATATAATAATATCAGGAAATACTATCACTTTGGCTTTTACAGCATCATTAAAAATGGTACAGCCTCCTCCTCTGGGCACCATGTAAGTGTGCTTTACATTGATATATACCTATTTTATGATCAAGACAAGAGTATCAATATTCCAAATCCACTTTATAGCAATTCAACTGCCCCTCTAAAGATGGCAACTATGTAAATATAAGGTTAAACAAATATTTAGCAACATACAGGTACATGCAATGCACAGTCCAGCCCTGAACTATATGTAACATTCCCCAGATCGGACAAAAATAAGAATTCAAATGAAGTTATCTTCCCCCTCTTTATTTCAATACTGTTAAGGTTAAATTATTTTACTAATCACACTCAGGAAAGTAAACAGTCATTCTCAAAAAAAAAGAATCACAACAATTTTGCCTTAAAAAAATGAAAATTAAAAAAAAAATAAAGCTTTCCATAACCTGAGTCTCCAATGATCTGACCAACTCCTTGGAACCAGGATATTTCAGCTACAGTCATTTTGGTCACCATTCCTCAAAATATCACCATCCTATTATGAATGACAACATCAGACTCTATAAAACTTGCTGTCCAGACTATCCAGTGTCCCTCTAAGGGAAAAGATTTCCCTTTTATTATTCCACTAAACTCTGCTACTCTCAAAGGAAAACTGAAAACTTGCAGTTCCACTCTCCCTTGCGCTTCCCATCATTACACTGGCAATTTAGGATGCATTATTAAATGTCTGTGTGGTTGTTTTGGGGCAGATCGTCCTCAAGAGCCTTGAAATCTGTTAGGATAAAACCGGTTTATTTAAACTGCACTTTCTGTAAAAGATCATTTAAATCCATTAGAAAGCTGCCACTGATGTGTTAGCATTAAGGAAAACACAAGTAACGTGGTGGTGTTTTTAACAGAAAGGAGCTGTTGCCTTAACCCTAAGTGAACAACTGCATTCGTTTGATAAATACATTAATAGAAAATGTTCCCAGACTTATAAATATTACTTCTTCTAAAATGTTTGTAGCTATAAGCTCTTAGGGATGGTTGATAACTTATTCAGAAGGTATCTCTGACAGTTGCAAATAAGTTATTTTTAAAAATACGCAGCCAGAATTCATATATGATAATGCAGCTTAGAGAACACAGATTAAAAATAATCACAAAAAGCAGAATGAAACATTTGGGGGAACAGGTTTTGGCTAACGGCAGCAGCTCAGTCATTTGCTCAAACATGCCAAAGCAAGTAGCAAAAACAAGTCAAGATTCTTCTTGTATAATAGCAGCCTCTATGATGCTTAGCACTTAACTGAAGTTAGGAAAGATGGCTTTATCCAGGATTATTCAAGGCTTTTAATTTTCTTTTTCTAATTCTTCTTTGAAAATATACTGATAATTGTCTTAAAATGCAAGGCAGAAAAAAAGAATACTAAGTGCTGTGCCTGAGAGGATGTAAAGACTTTTTCTTAAAGATGCTGCTTAATTTGCTCTTCCACTAAGTGGCTTATGAAAGACTATGGAAGGAGCAAGCTACTTCTCAGCTTCAGGGTCTGCCTGGCCAGCCAGATTCAGAACGCTTACCCAAGTCAGTGCCACCATCCCTGCTCTTCAGGTGCTCTCTGGCCTCTTGGATTCAATCAAGTGTCTCCATTTCTTTCTCTTTCTCTGTGGATTCTGAGGAACATTCATTATGTCCTCTCAATGACATTACAGTAGAGAGGTGTTTCATCAATCCCAGGGACTTCAGCATACTCGGGAATACCAGCAGCTACATCAAGAAAGAATTCTATATATATCAGGGAAATCGCCTGGTATCTATCAGAAGAAAACCCAAACACTTATGTCCTCTTGATCTGTATTAAGCCCTCTGAACAATCAAATGTAAGATGCAACTGATGATGATTATGAGACCAGCCCAAGTAAAATGGAGTTAATCCCAAATAAACTGGTGCTGGCTCTGTGGAAGATGGTGGCTCTGGGAACTTTGCAGGAAGAAGCATACAAAAGAAGTTTTCCACTCATTGGTTGAGAGTACACAGGGATTTTCACAGGTAACTATCACAGGAACTATCACTGTACCCCTCGAGAACAGGACTACACAATGAACCAGTAGGGATCTGAGCTACCTCAATCTATAGCCACAGTAATGCTGCTGACAATATTGCCGGTGACACTGCAGTAAAAGATAAATTCAGAGAAAGATAAAAGGCAAACCCAGGAAAAGGCATGCAATTTGAACGCGATGCATTCTGAAATCTTCTTTTATAAAACTGTGAAATTAGAAAAAAGCCCCTGTAGCTCTAAGTCCCACAACGGCATTAGCTTGTTCTTTCATATTATCTTAAAAACAGCTCCAAAAACTGTTTGCTATTCTTTTTTATTCACTTTTAGAAGTGGCATGTTCACTAATTCACATTATAAACCCTTTCATCCATCACCCATACTTAGTCAAAGTTAGGAAATAATCATACATTTTACCTTTCTCAGAACAGAAGCTTTTTTAAGGCTTCACTCCGAATGTTAGCATTCCATTTCTGGAACAAATAAAAATGCCCACAGATGTGTTAAGCAAGATGTTGGGGTACCCAACGTTCATCTTTATAAATGTAACAAATGCCTACACGGGTGTAGGAACATGTATCCCAATAAAGAAAACATTGCTTAACTTCACCACAGTAATTATGTTTGCCAGTTCATCGGAGAAGGAACAGTATACAAAACACTAAAAGCCACTGGCTCTCTCCATCCTGCACTAGGCAACAGACTGTGAAAAAACAATGACATTCCTCCCTAGGCATCCTATATATCTTTCCCTAAAGCAGGAGGTGCATTGGAAATCTCCTAGCTGTTGAGAAGGAGATGGTAAAAAAAACCCCAATGTTTATCATAAGGCTTGTGGGACAAATTCTTGCCACCAAGGATAATATGATAAGCCAAACTGTAAGCTGTGAGCTATACTCTGTCTGTCAGCACCACACAACTCTGGGCAGCTAAGAGCTTTAAAGTTTGGAATCAGCAACTTGACACTGTTCTCCATTCCTTCCTCACTAAAAGCTGGAGTAGGATGATCTGGGTTTGATCTGCACCATTCCCTGAACAGGAATACATGTCTCATACAATGAATTTGTCCAGGGCAACTAAAACATGAGTATCTGTAAAGTCTATTCCCCTACATAAATGGTGCAATGCAATTTGCCTATCTGGGACACGCAGGAAGTTAAACCGCCTTCCCCTGGCTACAACCCACGACAGAAACTTCAATTACTACAGGAATTTGCAGTAGGAAGACTTATATATAATAAATCTAACTGGACTACTCTCTCTTAGTATTTAGTACCACCATTTTTCTTCTTCAAAGGCTCTTAATGCACAAGAATTCATTCCAAATCTAACTACTTCATGCTCGGGTGTAAGAGTTACCATTACATAAGTCTACGTCAAATGAAAGGTTATGCTACTACTGCTTCCAAATATATTACAGCCCATTAGAAAACAAAGCAATATAAACACTTCACTCTTACCAAAACAGCTCTGTTCCCTAGAAAGATTGCCTCTAGTTTACTGGTTACATAAACGTAGCCCCCAAAGCCCTGCTTGCTTTGGCTTTGATTTCACTTAGGAAACAAACTCCTTTTGGAGTTATCTCAGTAAGCACTGATGAAATAAATACTGCTCTTGAAAAAGCAATGTCAGGTTTCTGTAACAGATTCCCCTATTTATCAATCATTATTTTTTAATCTGTCTAAGCATTCTCAGAGAAACCAGTGATGCTTATATGGGGACAAGAGAGGAAGGGAAAAGGTGAGGCAAGCATTGTTTTTCCTCTAATCTTCTGTTCACCTACGTTAGCAAAATAATATGATACACTGAAATAAGCATATCCATTTTCATTCAGCTAATACCTTACCTCTTCAATCCCTTCTATCTGATTTTACTAATGGCTGAGGGTGAACAATGGATTACTGTATCAAATCAAGCAATTCTTTCTTCATACCCCTGTACTGAGAGCAGTTACATTAAATACCTGGTTCCAGCAGCACTGGTCTATATCGTCACCCACAATTTTTGTTTCACTGTTCTATTTTTATCCCTAATTCTCTTACCCAGTTTGTCGCCTGTGATATTGACTGGCTTTATTCTTTCAAATCCACACAGATGCTATCTTCAAATGATAAATTGTAGAAGGCAACCCATATAATTGATCTAGAATCCCTGTGCCCACGGCAACCTTTTACTGTGCCATTTTGAAGGACATTGTATCTCTCTGAAAAATTAAATGCTGATGAAAACCGTATGCTTAGGGATTTTGGGGAGGTTGGGGGTAGGATGGGGGTGTTGCTTTTTCCATTTCTTAGAAAAAAACCCCCA
Organism: Gallinula chloropus; assembly: GCF_964237585.1. Taxonomy (NCBI): domain Eukaryota; kingdom Metazoa; phylum Chordata; class Aves; order Gruiformes; family Rallidae; genus Gallinula; species Gallinula chloropus. The sequence continues at coordinate 42,639,868 of NC_140088.1, read as the reverse complement.
ACCCTAAAGCAACAAATAATACAACATTAATTTTCACACTAAATTTATTTACTCGGTGACCATTTGTGCAGTGCAAAGCAGCACACAGTTAATGGAAAAAACACTGTCCCATGTTGTAAACATTCACTGTGCCTCTATGTTGATGGCCTTCACAACACTATTTGCATTTTCCTAAATGTTCTCTCTCAACATTTTTTTCAACCATTCATTATTCATCTGTTTCCATCACATCTTGTTCCTCCAACCATCTCTGCTGAAAAATCCATGTGGAAACATTGAACTCACCATCACTGCAAAGTTGGCAACTATGCCTCTTCAACCCCACATAAGCCAAACCAGGCGGTTTCACATGATAGAGGATTCACTGATTTTATTTTCATGGGGCCAGACTATTCCCTGTTAATAAGTTCCACACAGGGTTAGAGACAAATATCTTATTCAAGATGAAAAAATTATAGATGGTTGTGGAACAGTTCCTTTCCTAGTACTCCCCTAAGCCATGCTAAACACCATTTTTTATTCTACATCATTGCCACACAATCTAGTTATTGTTTGTGCTGCCTTAAATTTAATTTAATCTATAATGTAAAAATAAATAAATAAGAAAACATCAGCAAAGGAAAACCATCTAATTTTCAATATTATAAATATTTTTCCCTAGAAACATAACCTTAATTGACATAACTGAAGAGTGCAAGATGCATTTCTCATCTAAGCAAATATGGTAATCAGGTGTGATTTATAGCATGAGTTACTGGAAGAGGCATTTCTGGTTTGGAGATTGCAATAATACTGCATTCCTTCAGCATTACTTGAGGTGAGTTAAACAGGAGGAACACTAAAAAGGGGCAGGGGAGAATCCAGCAGTTGATTGTAAAAATAATCTATCTGCAATCCTAATTCCTGCCTCAACACTTAGTATGAAGTTTTAAGTGTTTTGCTTTTGGCTATGAAAATGAACTGGTTGTTTAACGCTTTCCCCTTTCACAACATACTCAAAGTTTAGCTGCAGTTAAAAAAAATAATTCGGACACTCAGGTCCTTATTATTTAATTTCTAATCACTCCACATCTGAATTACTATATCCATTAGCATCACAGTAAGTCACTGATGTCTCTACCCACGTTTCCTTTATCAGTATCAACTACTGAGGAATGCATTCACACAGATTCCGAGTTCCACCAAGACCAGTTGTCAGAGCACAAAGAAAGGATGGAACAGAGATGCTGACCAAATCCTTCCTGGCCATGAAAGCAAACTGCAAACACTTCTGTTGCTTGGTTGACATAACAGAAGATCTTGAATGAGCATGTGCCCTCCTGCAAAAGGTCATACTGCAAACAAGCTTTCCGAGACTCTTCCAGAAACAGGGTTTTAATTTGTAGTACACAGCACCCTGACCTTTGGGAGTGGAGGTCAGGAACAGAGGCAGCATTGTGTTATTATTTGTGACACTAAATTACTATTTTCTTGCTAACATCATTATGTACATTTCCTAGCATGTTATTAGCAATAAGTCCCAATTCCAGCATGACTAAGAAAGGCTTTTATCACCTATAAGCAGTTCTCTCAAAACCCAGCAAAATTCTGTGAAACACAGACCGGGTACAGCAGGGCAGTGGCAGAAGGTTGCAGTAATCCTCATGAAAGTGAAGGGAAAGACTCTGAGTTCAATGGGGCGCAGGGAGGGGCAGGGAATGGGGACTTCAGTCAGTTCCTCACAAGTTGTTGCCCTTCATAACCATATGCTTAGGGATTTGGGGGGCAGGGGGGTAATGTTCATCACACCCTTCCCCTGCTGTACTGTGGAGTCCCACCCATGGGAGACAGTTCTTCACAAGTCCTGAATCAAAGATCTCATGCTGAATGAGAAAAGGAGAGTTGAACCAACATTACTGCTTTCAAGTCCTGTGCTCGACCTCAATTTTTTAAGCTAGATTAGGTTTTATTAAAAAACAAACTAGTAACTCCTGGATTGCTGTTGATGAAAACTTCATTTTTTTTGTTCCTGGAGAGAAACATTATAAAAATAGTACAAGCTTTCACTATCAATATTAAGATAGGTCTAAAATGCATTTTCACCAGCTCTAAGATGCAAGATTCTTGCTTAATCTCAATGGTCATTCTACATTTGTTGTAAATAAACTACAGGAAAAAAAAAACAAAATTCAGTGCAAAAGATCATATCTAATGGTTTCCAAAACTTTCTCTTCACATACATTGCAAGCTACTGTTCTTTTATTACCAGCAACGTAAACAATTCACTTTGTAGCACCCAGCATGAAGTCAGCATCATACCACAGCCAGAGAGGACACCACCTGCTTTATGAAAACATGCTACCATCACCAGAGACTTCTAAAAACACGACAGGTGATGACTGTCAAAGTAAAGCTACCCCACATAGAACTCACGTGATTATAAAGACCCTACTTTGAAGTGTCTCTGAGATTTGTTTTCTTAACACAAAGTTTCTGGATTTTGTTATTGAAAAAAATAAAATTGAGAACACAAAGCGCACATCAGTGCATATCAACGCATCGAGACCAGCATATAATAGTGAATGCCAACTTGTAGCTGCCAAATGGTGGCCAAATTTGTAGCTGCTGGTAAAGAGAGCTTGCAGGCATCCGTGGGACTTGTTCCCCAACAAGCCTGGATGCTGCAGATTACTACATGACCCTCGAATCCTTGACAAAAGGTGTTTTACAAAATAAATGTTTAAACAAAAGTTGTTTTTAAATGTCTCTCTTCTTACCTTAAACTCCTGGATTAAGCTACACTGTTCCACTCATCTGTGCTCTGTTCACACGTCCCAATCTTGTGGTATCCTTTGCTTTCCTAAACTGCAATCTTGTCTATCTGCTATTGCTAGGATAAATGGCTGCCAAAAATTACTCTTACCAGCCAGTCTACAGGAGAACCTGTAGGTGCAATGCTTTTTCAGTGAAAGTGTAGACAGACTGACATCTGGTCCATTCACCAGCATCTACCAGAAATAGAGCAGAAAGGCACACCCAGGGGTAGAGGACACAACCTCTCACAGATGTGCATCCCTGTACAGCAGCACACAACAGCCTCCATGAAGGCAAAGACCATGAAAACCTCCTCTTTACAAGAGAAACAACAGCGCTTTTAGGATTGCTGTAAAGAGAAGCAAGGGGAGAAGTCCCTGCCTGTATTTCCATCTTTAATGCGGGCCTCTTGATGGAAAGCAGAGAAAAGCATCTCAAAACAGATTCAGAATAACAGCATTCATAGAGAAGGAGAACATTAATGTTTGGGGAAAGGCAGAAGAAAAATAGAAAAAAAAATAAAAAAAGAAGAGATGAAACTGAGCTAGAGAGGGAAGTAAGAGTCTAGATGTTAGGTTAACCGTCCAAGGAGCACATACTGTTAGGGAACAAAGGGGTCAGGCTAAAGGTCCTGATGATGGGCTGGAAAACAAGACTGAGATGGCTATATAACTGAAAGAACACAAACACAAACCATTCAATTTCTACAACAGCCAAAGCCCTTGTACCGCCATACAAGGGTGTTTTCCCTCCTAAAAACCATAAATATAGCAGCTCCTTCTGCTGAGAAAGTGTAGAAAGAGAACAATTTGAAAAGGTATGTCATGATCACGGAGACCACATGACTTTCTGTAGAAAATAAACTCTTACTTTATTGTGTTTGTGTGGCAAGGTTTTGGTAACTTGGGAGCTGTAGGAGTGGCTTCTGTGAGATGATGTCAGGAGTTTCCTCCATGTCTGACAGAGCCAATGCCAAGTAGCTCCAAGAAGGACCTGTCACTGTCTGAAACCGAGTCAAGTGACATCAGTAATGCCTCTGTGATAACATATTTATGAAAGGGTAAAAAAACACTGCAACAGCTGGTGATACCAAGGTCAATGAGGAAGTAAGGGTAGGAAAAGGCCCACACTGGAGCAGTTCATGAAGAACTGGAGCTCATGGGAAGGACCCAAATTTGAAAAGTTCATGAAAGACTGCCTCTCATGGAAGGGACACCATGCTGGAGCAGCGGAAGAGTGTGGGGAGGAAGGAGAGGCAGAGACAACACATGATGGACTGTATGTCCCATTCTCCATCCCCCCTGTGCTGCTCTGGAGTAGGAGGTAGAAGAATCATGAGTGAGGTTGAGCCTGGGAAGAAGGGAGGGATGGAGGAAAGTGGGTTTTAGATTTATTCTTATTTCTCCTTATCTTATTCTGATTTTGTTGTCAATAAATTAAATTAATTTTCCTCAAGTCAGGTCTGTTTTCCTCAAGATGGTAACCAACAAGTGATCTTCCTGTCCTTATCTCAACCCAGAAGCTTTTCAGTGTATTTTCTCCCCCATCTTGTTAAGGAGGGGAAGTGACAGAGCAGCTTGGTATGCACCTAGCAGCTAGCCAAGGCAAACCCACTTAATTCACTTATCACTTTAAACTAAGAATTTTATTTCCTTTAGCCTGTGAAAAAGTAACTTAAGCAATTATGTCACATTTGGTATCTCCCAAGCAGTGAAGAATGAAGAATCAGAGACACATTTAAAAAGGGAAGTCAAAATCAAGTTTTTTCAAGTTTCCACTCTACTTAAGTCCTCTAAGAATGATGCTAATAACTATAATTTTAACAACGGATAGATGCAATTTTAATTAGTTAGGCATTGTTTTTTATTAAGGTGAGTGATGTACTGAAACCCTATTAAGTCATAAACCCACCATTTAACAGAACTCACAGCCTTCTTGAGGCAATTCACTTGACATTCTATTAAATCAAAGGAAAGGTGTGACTACTGTATCTAGGCTGCATCCATATTTCTGGGTATAATAAATGTCAAGGAAAAATTAGTTATGCAAAATAACAAGATCTGTACACTGAGCACATGCTGCTTTCTCACAAAACATTGATATTCAAGATTTCTTTTTAAAAACTCATCTAACTTCTTCCAACAATGAACAGCTTCTTGTCATCCTGTAGTACTTTCACAAACCCAAATATAAATCAGTGAAATAATCTAACAACACAATAGACCGATCAATCCTATGTTCTAACAATGATTAATTTATATAGAAATTTCTCCTTAACAATCAGTTTCTATTTACCTTCCAGTGTTTCAGAAACCCTCATAACTCTGTTCCTTAGCTCTACCTTCTCATTATCTTGGCAGCCCTAAAACACTTCTTTTGTTTTGTCCACAAACCTGAATTCACAGAAAGCTGCTCTCTGACTGTTCACACATAGATTTGAAGACAGTTATGTTCATTAGATCTCCTCAGCCAAGCCACACATATCCAACTTTTGGTCTTGCCTCATAAATCAGTTCCTACAATCCCTTCATCATTTTTACAGTCCTTTCTGAATAGCTTTCTATTTATTAATTTTAAATTATCTAACTGCATGTGTCATTTGCCTCAACGTGTCACATGGTTTGAACTCTGCTTCTGAATCTTCACAAAGATTTTGGAAGGGTAAAATCAGATACTGCTTTGACATTGGGAAATTATCACAGAACTAGATTCTCTTTAAAAAGTTTTAGACAAGACATGACGTAAAAAAATCCTACAAGAATAGTGAAATCACTGTTAAATCATTCTGAGATTTACAAAGTATCGTAAAGAACTCCTAACCAAAGAAAGGTTGGTAAGAATTTGTTATAAATATAGTTACATAGCATGTAATTTCCACTGATTCTAGGTTATACAAATTCTCTTGCTGTTTTTCAACTAGGTACTAGATTCTTGTACGCTGATAAATGCCCCATAATTCGGCTATTCATTAAAATACAAGGAAGACACATCATCCCAAGGATGATGGGCAGAGAATGTTTCTCTTTGGCTCAAGGACAAGATTCAGCTCATGAGGTGCACTAGAATATCTACATGCCTAATCATCAGCTGGTTAAAAAGAAAAAAAAAAAAGGGAGAGACAACTGACATCTGCACTAGTTTTTAAAAATGGGGTACACAATGTGAATTCAAACAATCCACAACTCCCTCAGGCAGATGCAGGAGGGGCTATGTTGCCTGTGTATTGCTTTAAAACCCTGAAGTCTCTATCTGGGCATCCTAAGCACAGGCATGTAATTAAAGGGGCATCACACACTGCAATTTGTTCAGGAATCAGTAACAAAAGATAAGCACTAACACACAGCAGATAAAAATTGAAAAGCATCCATCTTCATTCAGTCACAGGGAGTTTTTAAGACCTAGCTAGTAAATACTAAGAGCACATTCCAGGATATTATTACCCATATGCTAAAATCTATATTTGGTTCTATCTTAGTGAATTAATTTGTTGCAGTATCACATATTAAAACATCTGATTAGCCATGTTGCTGATATAACAATAATAAAATATTTTAATAATAATTCAGATATCTACTGGCAGATGAACAGCTTGTTTCCGAGGTGACCAAAGTGAATCGTTATTCCTCACTAAATTTCCTTTAGGTATAGCAACTTGTTACTACCTTGCAAAAAAGAAATTCTTCCACTCACAGCATCTTTCAAATTGCTGCCCCTCTTTTTCTCCTGGTTTGTTGGGAGGTTTTTTTAGTTCTCTTGCTGTTTCTCTGATGAGAAAACTGTTCCTATTCCTGAGTACAAATCTCACTGGCTTATATTTTTGCAGTGTTGCAATTTATCAATCTTCTTTTAGCCTGCCATTTTATCTAGTATCTATGTAAATAAATACTGATAGTTGATGTCTTACAACCAACCCAAAAGGCCCAGACATCTTGAAGGCGTAAAGGAATTGGTTCATCAGTAGCTATCGATGCAAACTGATATACAATGTGAAGAAACATGTATTATGGCTTAAAAAAATAGTTTCTCAGACCTCTGAATTCAGCCATAAGCCACAGTAGATGCATTTCTGATCTCAAAAGTGATCTGGAGAGATATAATTCAATTAATTTCAGTAGAGATAATTGTACACAGTTTTGTCTCCGTGGGTAAGAACAAGAGCAGGGAGCAAACAAATCAAGCCTGCCACGGCAAAGCTACACAGATGGCTGCAGATCAAAGCTACGCTGTCCTTGAAGAAAGAGACGGGCTCCCCAGTCTGGCATCTTCCATCCAGTTGGACTAAACTATCCTCTCAACTACAGATGTCATCGTGGTGTTGTACCTGAGCAGCTATCCTTTACAGCATATTATACAGAGCAAGTGAAGTCCAAATGTCCACAGTCTGGGGTTTGGTGTGTTAGTTACACTATTAAACATAAAATTATCTCACAACATTGTCAGAGAGAAAAATTATGCAATTCAAAGATTATTTGATTCTCTATGAGCCTCCTGTTTTCCCCACACAGCAAAGACTGACAGCAAAAAAACAAGAGAAGAAAGACGACAGTGTAATGACAAACCCTCAGAAGTCAACAACCACATTCCCACAATAAATAAGGCAGCTGTCAACTTGCCTGACATTACTCCCTAGGTTGGTAACCACAGTGCAGGGACACGGGATCAATAAGCCACTTCAATCCATTGCAGCCTTGCAAATTCTGGCAAAAATTTTGTGCAAAAGACTTCTGTAATTCACGTGGTAGAGGCCCTCCCAGATATGGATTACAGGGTACCTAGTCTACCAGACATGGTGACAGGCTCCATCAAACTCAGCAGATTTCACCAGCAGCAATCAGCTGTGATGTTCTGTTAGCCTGAAAGAGGAGAAGGAACACGACAACAGCTGCCCTTTATCACTCCTCAACCTCATCAGCCACACTTTGTTCCCCGCACTGAAGAGCACTGGGGTCATGATGGCAGAAGGCAAGGGACCATTGGATTCCTTCAGTAACAACCAACCAGGCACAGCCCAAGTCAACACGGTATCTCTCAATTCAGGAAAAAATTTAGGATAACTCCTCCCAAATTCAACAGAGTAAAAAGGCAACCTACCTATAATTGCTTCAGAAATCACTTTGGAAGTCTTTCCCACTTTCTGACAACAGCTTAGCCTTTCAACATGGACTGTAACAGTGGTTTTTAAAATCAGGCTGTCGCAGTCCTTGTGTCACAAAGCTGGAGCTCAAAGAGCTATGCTACCTTCTCAGAGGAAGCAACAACTTCTGAAAGCACATCAACAAACTATTTCACATACAATGAGTGCTCCTTTGCTATTCTTGCCTTAGGGTTCAGAAGTCATTTTCCCCTTAAGCCTCTGAAAGAAAAAACCCCACTCATTTTATAGAAAAAGAGGGAGGTCAAGACTAAAATATTCAACATTGTCCAGGCCTTCACGCTCACTCACTGCCATTATTGCTTTTTCTCAGTGGGCAAAATTGTTTTAACACATGTCATTATTGACATATTAGAGCAACACTTACTGCAAGGTAGTAGCAATATTTCCTCTTATTTCTCCAGCTGCAATATTTCCATAGCTTTTTTTCAGGGGTTGTAACTTTCATAGTATATTGTAGCATACGTTATTGTAGCTGTGGCAAGTTTGAAATTACCATTATACTAGACATATTTCTCCTTACCAGACAGTTATGCCAAAAGTGTACATTAAAAAAATATGTAGAGACTAAACACAGACGCAATAAAAAAATATTCTATATATTCCCTACCAACCTGATATTCCCCGTTTGGACTGTTAGGGACAGAGAGATTGTCAGTTTTTTTCAGATTCCTAAATATTTTAGAGAGCTTTCCAAAGACCACAGGCACAACCTGGAGTTTCTCCCTGAGGAATGGAAGCTGACAAATTTGGTACAAAGAACAGGCAGGGGATAAATAGGGACTGTCTGTATGGGGAATGTGGAATAGGCAGCTTTTCAGGGAGACAGCTTTCACAGAACCTGAATTAATCTCTGACAAATTAAAAAGACCAAAGTCCAGTACTAGAAATTATTTATTGGGGTTTTGGGAGGTATTGACTTATTTTTAATCGTTGACATATTTTTATTTTTAGAAAATGGGTCACATGTCAAAAATACAGTTGGAGCTTGAAGAAGCAGAAGTAGAGGCAATAAAGGGTTTTTCTATTTGAGGTGTTGAATTTACTCTCTTGGGATTTTTTTTTGTTTGTTTTACAACACTCCCTAAGCATTTGCCATTCTTCATCCCACTACAATACATTTCTTAACATCTTAATACTTGTTAATTACCCTATAAACAGCTGAAACACTTGCTTCTGGAGAATAAGAGCAATAACTTTAGATATATTTTCTGATGCCTATTTCAGAGATAGTAATCCTACGCAAATCTAGGAGTCACAGCACTTTATACAAGTAAAGTAATTCAAATACTAAAAAAGCCCACCATTTGTAAACCACCAAACAGTAACCCCCATTTGAAAATAGAGAGTTTGGCCTTTTCATGCCACCAAATAAAAACCTTGTAATAGCACACATTATTCAGGTCACTTTGTAGTTATTATTCCTCTCCAGAGAGCAAATGGAGCTTTTTTTGTGTTTTTTTGATTTGTTTTGATTTCAGGATTTTTTGTGGGAGTTTTTTTTGAGCCCACAGGCTACCCCCTCCCCCCCCCCCCCCCAACATTCTGGTCTCTCTGATCTCTCCATCCTGGGTATTACACTGTGTGCTACATTAGTGGTTTCTTACTAATTTTGATAATGATTTCTTTTAAGGAAAATCTTTCATGAATTTGAATATTCCCTTACTTCCCTTCAACTCGAGTCTGGCTGCAAACATAATCTTGTCACTGCATTCTTCTCTTTCCTGTCCAGTCGACTGATACAACCATTGCTTAAAAATGTAAGACATTCCATAAATCTAATGCCTAAAATGCAATGTGTTTGAATTCCCTTGAGTAGGCTAAATCGAGGCCATCTAGGGCAATTTCTGTGACCACATATTTCTCTTGAGCGCTTCCCTAAGTTTTCCATTTAGAAATATGTTTTAAGATCTACATTTTGCCACCAATTCAGTCTTCAAGATTTAAGCAGAATAACTATGGCAAATTTACACACAAAAAGCCTTTGCACATATGCCTGTGACGTTCTCAGACTTCACAATGTCAGTCAGGAATGTCTGGATCAGAATTTATATGGACAATCTCCAAGAAAAAGTAGGTAGAATGGATCACGAATGAATCAGTATGTTGATTCACCAGTAAGCAGGGCCTGCCCCATGTGAAAAGGAGCAGTTCTACAAACAAGTTCTCTTAGCCAGGCCATTCATTCAAAAGTTTAATAAGAACCAATGGGTTTGCTTCTTTTTGCCATACTTTTATTACAGTAATTTACATCAAATTTTCAAACTGTGATTTCAGTGGAGTTTGGCATGTTTTACAATAGGAAACAAAAAGTATGATGCAGCAGTTGTTATACTCTGTCCAGCAATGGCCCTCCACAGAAGTGACAGAATTGTAACAACAAGTAAAATACTTTAACTGTGGATACATTTACACAAAAGGACACCACTAGTTCTCTTATCCTATAACAATGCATCAAATAACTCTGCATACCATTTGTTCTCACTTATTTTTAATTATGTGGTTGAGTACTAAGTATGCCCACTATCCAGATAATGTTTTCCTTTAAAACTGCAAGTGGTTCAAAAAGGTTCTTCTGAATGTCCACATTTTAAAAATTCATAGCCTCATTACTAGAAATTATTTCAAAGTGAATTAAGGTGCAAGAGAATTTGATTAACTACAGTTATAAATGTGAAACTAAAATTAAGACAGTTCTAAATCCAATAAAATACTTTCTTGAAAGATATAACTAGATATTTATCAATCTCCAGAAATTAAGAATAGAAAACAAAAAACTACAACATATATGAAGCTGGGAGTAATCCTGTCATCACATCCAATCAACTGAGAGCAAGACAGAAGTCAAGAATAGCCTGAAAACATGGGGGGTTAGTGATTTTTTGGGTGGCAATTGGCAATTTTTTAACCCATCATGTGAAGTCTTCAGGGTGGTTGCTTACCTCTAATCACAGTTGAGCCTGAGTGAAGAACTTAAAAGCAGCGATAATCCTATAGAAGAGCTAGCAAAAGAAAGAAATTGATCAAATGATTGTGTACTGACTTGCCTTTTGACGAGTTAATTGATACATAACAGGATACATAATAAGAAGGTTTGGGATTTAACAGGACCAACTCTGATCGCCTAAGTTAACACAACTGATTGGACTGCACTGAGCTCAAGAATGCAGAGAAATAACTTTAATAAAAGGTTGAAATTATTTGGAATGCAAGTGAGATAAACACAGCAAAGATGAAAAGCACATCAAAGATACAAGGAGTAAGCAAAAAACTTACAGGGATGGGAAAAGAGCGATTGGTTAACAAGGTAAACCACATCTCCTAAATTAGCCACACAGTCTTTCAAAGGACAACAGAATGAACAGTGATAGGCTGTTTTTCACCTAAGCAGAAGAGAATGAGGAAAATAAAGAGAAAACTAGAAAACTAGCTATGGATCCTCTTATTCTCATACAGATGCAATAGAAAGTTAATTCTGGTAGCCCCAAATCTGGAGAAATATCCCATTTTCTCATAAGACTGAGCCACAGGCAGGAGCATTTCCAGCATACTGAAAGAGCCATAAGATAAAAATACAAATTCAGAGACAAGTTTTTTAATGCAGCCTATAAAGTAAACTTATAAACTAAAGATTTCCTATTATACCAGTTGGTTTCATAAGCCTTTAGTTGAAAACATTGTCCTTTGTGCATCCCAGATCATCACTGCTAAAGCAACAGTAACACTGGAGAACACGAACATAGGACCTCTGTTCCAAGAAAGGAGAAGTGATGAGCACATATTCATGTGATGATGACACTGAACACAGCAGGCTTTGGGACAGGCAGTAATCAAAAAGGCATGGAGGTAGACCTGAAGTGGGACAAAAGAAATTTATTCTTATCACTAGGAGATCTCCTAAGAAAAATGTGTTAAGGCAATGAAGAATAATATAAGAATACAACATAAGATGGATAGAAGACTCTCAATGGGAGGTGTTACAAGAGTCTACACTGAAAAAAAAAGCTGTTCTCAAGGTAGAGAGACGTTACCAATAGTATTTCTCAAGAACCACTCTTGGGATTTATTACGAAATGCAAAGAAGACACAGTTATTAGCACAGAAGAGGGAAGATCATCACAAAGGAAGAATAAGATGACCTTGTGAGCTAGGAAACTGAATGGTATGAAATTTTGAAGTGCAACGTCATGACAAGAGAAAATACTGACAAGGATTTCTACTTTTAAGAGGAGGTTCATCAGTTGTAAGAAATGGAAGAAAGCTGGTCAATAGGATGATTATGAAGCATCAATGTGCTGCAGATGCAAAAGGTCTAATGAATTTCTGGGATGCGTAAGGCATTTTCGGTTGACTCTGAGAAGGACTAGTCAGATCTCATGTGAAAGAGTGGAGATTCCTGATCACTTGCTTTCAAAACAAAAAATGGAAACATGTCCAGAAAATGGTTTCCAAGACGATTGCAAGAATGGGAAAATAACCTTCATGAAAAGAAGGAAGGAAACTCTGGCCTTTTCAGCCTAGCTAAACAAAGACTGAGCATACAGACAATATTATTAATATTATTATTATTATTAGCAGCAGCAACTTACTATGCTTATCTTTTTCCTCATGTTTAGCTCTAAATATGGACAGAATAGGAAAGTATTAAATAGCCAAGTGGAAGCTCAGCCTAGTCCGTCAAGGCAGAGACCACCTTGGGCAGGACCCAGCAGTGCCTGACACCCCTGCCACTCATCTTATGCAGGGTAAGCATCAAGCTTTTACACTTGAGCCCATGTGTCTGCCTGCCAACTACAGCGAACTCAAGAAGTGCCCACCTGAAGACTGATGCTGGCTCCAAGGGGGTGCAAGGCAGGAGAGAGCACCAACCCAGCAAACAACAAACAACCTTTCACATATATATATAGTAACAGTAAGCATCTCACAGCAGCTCAAGATTTACTAAGCCTGAAATGAGAACCCCTCACTTTTATATGATTTTTAGTGAATCAACATTCCTGTAGGCAACAGCTTGGATTACACGATGCAATGAAACCCTTTCACACAGAAACATATATCCTATCTGTGGCTAATACAAGATTTGTCTTAGTAACCTGTTCCCCCATCAAGTGTCACCTCTTTGGCTAATGGTTTAGATCCATGGAAAGAACACACCTCATAATGTACATAACCAACTGTGTAATGCTGCTCAGTGGGGAAATATCCTTCCTGTAACACTGCAGTGATTACCTTATGCCTTGAAGCATGAGAGCTGATGATCTTTATCTTACCTTTCATAACTACAAATGCTACTATTGGTCATAAAATTATCCAAGCACTTCAAAAATTCTGCCACAATATTTGATTTGATGACCCTCTGCACGAGGGACTAGCACAAGCTCACTAGGCATTCAATGTCTGGCAAGTCGTTTGTTTTAAATTACACTTTGATTTTCATACTGCGGAACAGGATTAGAATAACCTTCTGAATAAGTTTCCCTACAGCCTCGAGAAAAAAATGTGAGCAGCTAAATCAAACCTCGCTTAAGGGCATGACTGTGACTTCAACTTATGCTATATGTCATAATAAATCCACTCTTGCAGTAGATGCCAACACCTTCCCACCCAGAGCAGGTGGACTAGAAATGCAGAGAATGTGCAGACAATATCCCTCTTCTCCAGCTTTCCTCAGATGAGCCAGCACAACCCTCACAATTTGCTGCAGTGTGTCCCCACTTCCCTGCTGCTTGTAAAACCCCCGCAACACAGGAATAAGGCCTGAGGGAGAGAGGTTCCTGGGCCTCAACAGCTTCTGCGATAATCCTTTGCTATTCAGTTTAAGCAGCAATTCTTATTCAGACAAGTGCCAAAAGGTACAGTTTAGCCTTGAGTTCCTTTGTTTTAATTCCTTACCTTGGTGCTTAGGTGTAAACAATCTCTCACCCTTATTTTCAACAAAAATCCCTGTATCTTTTCTTTCTTTATTAAGATATAATACTAACCAAGACCCTTGTCTGAAGAAAACACTTTTTTTTTTAAAGTGTTTGGGGTTTTTTAATTTAAAAAAAACCCTCTTTTTTTTAGGCAGCTCCAAAGATTAAAAAAAAAAAAAGATAAAAAAAGACTCAGTTATTAAACAGCGAAGTAGCTCACTCATCCTCTCATCCTCCTACCCCACCTCCCCACACAGATGCGTGTGTGTACAGGCTGTTCTTCTGCTTTCCAGCCCATAACTTAACAAGGGAAAAGGGACAGATTGCAAACAAAATTAAAGCAGGTATTCTCAACAAGCAAATCACATGTCTGAAAATTCATTTCTCAGTAAGATTATGTAAGCAAAGCCAGCTTGGCTCAATCACACTTGCATACCAGTTATCAAAACAGCTTCTAAAAAGGAGGAAGATTGGGGGATAGGGAACAGGAGATTTATATATTTATTGTTTTTTTTTAAAAAAAAAAGTGAAGCTAACTCAAACTTATTTATTCAAAGTAATGGTCTTTCAGGAGAAAAAGGGACATTTCATCCCAAAAATCAAGCCATTCATTGTAGAGTATTCTATAAAATAAGCATCTGTCAAAGCGATCAACAAGACACCATTTCTTTGCCAGTGGTAACGTATTTAAGAGGTTGCTAGCAAACTGCCATGGCAACCACAACAGCACCTGGGGTACAGTGTTCTCCTGAGAAGCAAAACACCTTCCCTTGAGAAATAATTTTGCAAAGGTGCGACAGAAAAATAATTTTTATATGAGATCAGTAGCTTGAGTGACCATGGAGTCACTGAACTCCAGAATCAAGCCCCCATCAACTATTTCTTTACCCAACAACATCCATACTAAGACCTGTTGTGACTACACCGCGCAGCAAAGCGTGTGCTTTAAATGTATTCCAGTTGTTGTCTGCTTCTGTGTCTAATTTCACTTTGACTTGCGCAACTTTAGGACAACCCAATGCTTTTTGGCTAGACATCAGCAGTAGAAGATGCCATTTCAGTTTCAAAAGCAGAGCAAAAGTAAGCCACAGGGAAATGGTCAAAACCGGTTTCTAGCCCAGGCACTGAGGCTAACACTCTAAAAAACCAGCCAGGAGGGGGCATGTGCCTCTAGTCCTGGCTGTGAAAAACCTTAGCTGGTACTAAGATTTCGTTCTGCAATTTAGAAATATTACTCAATCTAACTACAAAGGGACAGAGCAAGGAAAAGAAAAGTATCAGTTCTAGATCTCTGTGCATGTAAGACTGCTTTTATGCAATGGGAAAAATAAAAATCCTGCAAAAGGGAGTTTTTGATGTTGAACTGACCAGCAGCACATAGGCCTCTGCTCAGCTCTTTCCTACTGCGGACCACACATCGCAATTAAGTCAACTTTTGAGAAAAAGCAAGTCAAAACCATTATTATTTAACGCATTATTTTTGAGGGCATTCCATCTCAACTCTCATTTTTAGAAGATTTATATTATTATACCACCACGGGCAAGGGGAGGGGAGAGGCTTAAAATACATCACTAAACGAGCTTCCTTTCCCTTGCTTTTCTGGCTTTCCTTCTATTCTCCATTCTCAAGGCTAAGGGAGAAAGAAATTACACAGATCATCTCAAGCAACAAAAGGGAAAATACTGAAGAAAAAGAAGACTGCTGACAATGGCAGACACCAATTACTTTCTTTTTCTGATACCAGAGAAACTTCTAGTGCTTTTAACTCGCAATTTATGAATGTCACTGACTGACATTCAACTTTTGTGTTTCTAGCAGACTCACTTATTGTCATGCTAACATTTTATTAAGCTTCTTTTTTTCTTTCCCTCCCTTTTACCTTAACTTTAAAAGCTTGCCTGGAATCACTGTGCAGGCTGATGCCATTAATAACAAAGACAAACCAGAACCCAAGAGATTAAACACTGCTACTGACCCTCACCTACACTTTATTTTAAAGGAGGGTTTTGTTTGTTTTGAAAAGGTGAAACAATAAGTTGTTCTAACCACGCATTCAGGAATAACATTCACTTATAATGGGTAAAATATTTCTTTGTCTTTTTTCTACCTTTGGTCTTCAATTTCCTTTAAAACCACAATTTTATATACTGTTTACATACTATTATTTATATACTTGTTATTAACAGGAACTATACATGAAATATTAATATATACAATTAATCTGTTGACCGATTTCGTTATCTCTGTGTCCAAAACCTGCAATTAAATCAAATGTTTTCTTTCAACCAGACTTTAGTACACAGTTCTTGACTCAAACATTCATTAATGCTTTGAATTTTCAATTTCATTCGTAAATGGAAAAAGCTTAACCCACACAAAATGGTGAATACTCAATTCATGCAAAAAAACCCACCCCATATTTAAATCGACAGATTTTAGAGATTCTGAACAAAGGTGGGTATTTTTTTATATAGTCAAACTTCTATTTAATTTGCAACTGCACCATCTGTCCCACACGATATTAAAAGCACGTGTCATCTGCAACTACACTTGCTTTATTTTATCCATGATGGGACGCAGGACATTTTAGCCCTCTTTCATTTGTCACTGAAGACCCCAGAGTTATTTGAAGACACTAATAGATCAGCTAAGACTCTAAGGATTTCTTGTCACATACATTGTGTTCTGTAAGTATTTTCTGAACTATGCATGAAGCTTGTATTTGTTTTACCAGTCAAGCTCAATATTGTTAAGCACCATTTCCACAGGGTTTGTCCTGACTCTCATATTATTCAGTGATCTCACCTGGATGATGAAATAAAGAGTACACAGAGAAAATCTGCCAACTGTGCTACCCTGTCAGGAATTCCAAGAATGTTGCTGGGCATAAGAATTCAAATCTCACTTGACAAATTGGAGAAATAATTCTTTAAAAATAGAATGCAATTCAAAAGGGCAAGGTTATACATCTACTCAGAAATCATCTACTACACTGATTCTGGGTGGGAGATGGCTGTTTGCAGGAAAACTGAACAAACAAGCAAAGCCCCACACCAAAGACAAGGGTTAAAAAGGATTATGTCAAACTTCTTTAAAGCAACTGTTTATGTCTTTGAAGACTGCTATGATATGCCCTCTTCACCTATAGCCTAATACCACGGCCCCTTTCAACGAAGATCATTATTATCAAAATCTGCTTATTCCCTGGACATCTCCCAACAAATCCAAACCTGATATGTGGTGTCCAGATCTGGAGGAAATGCTCTAAGCGATGTCTTGCAGGCTGAGGGGAGCAAAAAGATTGATTACGCTTTGCACTTCTTTCATGATGATGCTGGCCTAATTTTGCAACAATACGATACTTGACACATTGGACCCCCCTCAGATCCTTTTTTTTTCCCCATCTCACCTATTAAATTAGGATTGAAACTGCAGCATAGATTAGGTATTAGAAAAGATGATCTAATGACAAAGCACTGGAACAGATTTCCAATGGAAGCTGTAGAGATGCCAACTCCAGAGACTTTTTAAAGACAGGATCAGGCAAGTATCCTTCACAATTATTTTTTATTTTGTTTTGCTAAGCTAATCCATCGCTGAGCAAACAAAACGTACCATACTTGATCTCTCAGACCAGTTTCCTATCTTTCAGCACTGGCTTTTCCAGTAAAAGTGTAAGTGAAGATACAAAAGCACAGGAAGGAAATGACAATTGAGACTGACTAATATTGTTCACTGTCACAGTCACACAGCTCTGCCAGCATATCAGAGTAGTCTCAGCCTAAACTGGGATGGTCATACTCACAATCAGCTCCTGAACTCCCATACAACTCATGAAAGTTTTAACCTGAACATGCTAAGGATACGCAAAAAGAGAAGCAGCAGCACAGACCTATAAAGACAGTGTATTTCTACCACATAATACACCGAAAAACAGTCTTTTGTTTCTTTCAACACAAAATTCTCTCTTTAAACTCCCCTTGAAGAAGATCTGCATGTAGCCTTTTGAGGTAATAATTACAAGAAATTATGAAGAACTGTATTCAGTTCCTCAAGATGTGACTTAAACAGCAAGAGGTCTTTGATGTGTGGGTGGAACATCTGAGATCTCATTATGGAGGTGAGGCCATGCAAGTAGTAAAGTAATTGCTAATTTGTGAGAACAGGTACAAAATCTTAGGTACTTGTGTCAATTCTGCTTAGACATTGTTGTAATGGCTAAAACACGGTATAGACAATAACTCTGTGCTGTGAAATTGTCCTCAATATTCTATTGCATATGATCCACAAAAAACTGGAAAGACTTCTAAAAGACCTTGGATCTCCGTAGGAGGCAAAGAATAGCACTTTTAAATCCAGCTCTTGAAATTTAGCATTAAGAAAAGAGTATTCTGTTCTCAAAGGGAATAGAAGAACTCAAACAACCAAGCTTATAAACACTCTGAGAACAACAATTTTCAATTTTACTTTTGGATTTTTTTTCAAGTCAGATTATAAAGTTACTCAGTCTTTAATGAAGACAGTAAATGACACGAGCCATAAAACAGCTGAGTATTATAGAAGACTGATGAAATTAAAATTCTTTCTAACATACCACCACATTCCAGTGGCTTCTACTTCAAAATTAAGTTTCTACTTCCAGTTGTTTCCTGCTCCTAATGCCACCACTCAGAAAACCCATGTACCCACACTGATACTATCAAAGCAGGCAATTAAAATTTCATCTTTGCAGATCAGAAACATGCAGATACAAATTTCTAGTTTTCTGACACTGTTTGTTTGGGGTTTTTTTCCTGAGTGGGGCTTTTACTTTAAAGAGATTAAAATTTTACACTAGATTCTACAAGAAATTATTCCGTAACTTTTAGGACATAAGGATCTTATATTGTACACCTAATTTAAAATTGTAAATTTCAACTGTTGTCAAGTTACCTTTATCTCTCATGCAGAAAACTGTCTGTGCATCAGCTCATAATGTAAGCACAACCATACATCTCACCTATTTCTTTCTATGTTAATGAAACCTTTTTGCTGGATTGAGCGACCTGTTCAGTAGACATACCTCAGAAAAAGCTTGGTTTACTTCAGCTTAATTTTCTCATCTTTAAGGATACAGACAGTTATTTTCTTTCGTAAACTAGAACCCACATTTTGTTATCTGTGCTGAGCTGGCCAAAAGTAGTGTTGCACAGCTATCTTTAGATAATTATTGTGTTTACTCAGTCTATAAATAAGGAGAACTCATCTCAGATGCACACAGTCTTTTCAAACATTGAAATCATTTAGTCAAATAACATAGAGGTAGACATAACAGATGCTTGGGTCCAAACTGCTATTTTAGAGGTCCTAACTCCCACATAACTATTACTAGCTGAGGTGTCTGGTTTCTAGACTAAAATCTATAACCCTACCGTTACAGGGTCCATTTACAAGAAGAGGACGACTCTCAGCATGGGATTCACATCAGTGAGCCTGCTGAGCAGGAACCTGCCCATGTTAGTCGACACAAAAAAAGAAGGTGATGGCAAGCGTTTGGCCCAAAACCCATCTCTCCTTCAGGCTTAGAGGCCTCACTCCATTCAACAGTGAAACACTTGCATCCACCTCACATTTTTCAAAGAAAATAGGCACAATGGGCAAAAACTTGTAGGCTCCTAATTCCTACTTAAGCACTTAAAACAGCCATTAAGGTCATGAGAATGTAAGGATTTAAATAGAAGATTAAGAGCTGAAGTGTCTTTAAGGATTGATCCTCTCTCAAAACACAACCACCAATTTTTTTCTTTTTCTTCTTTTTTTTCTTCCAGTAGAGGAGAAAGAAGCAGCTTCTTCCCTCTGTGAAACAGCCCACCCATTAAATGCGTTCAGGCACACTAAGTCAACTATTCCCATAGAGCATATTCTTATTTAACTGTACTACAGCACCTACTGGATACAAAAAGTTTGGTCCTGAGAGGTCTGTGAGCCCTTTCATCCCCTGGAGAAACAAAAGCAGAGACATTGCTTGGCTGAAGATACTAAAAATTTTTTTAAAAGTTGGGGTTTTTTTAAATCCAGACCTAAATGTTTAATCACAATAGAATAATACAACAATAATGTGAGAAACATATAACAAAACTCAGAATGATTTCACTCAAACAATTGAAAACTGTCAGTAGAGAAGCCCCGTTATGATTTATTAAGTTTCTTACTATATATTTCATTCCCATTAAAATCTCATTTGCTGACCTTAAAGGCAGTATCTCATGAGACTTTTAAATCCAAACTAACATTCAATGACCCATGGTGTCACTCAAGATGCGTAGATTACTGTCATTTGAAGTGTCATAATAAATCTTATATAACTTGATTCCAATCTGCCATGCTGACTCAAAAGAGCCATGCTTGGGTTTTTCAATCATGCCCACTATCTCATGGAGCATTTGCTTCATTTTTGTCACGAAAAAAATGACTGCAGTGACCAAATATACTCTTAAGTACAGTTTCCTTTTGTGAGAGCATATCATTTATTCTGCATGTGATGAACATTTACATCAGCCTTGTGAACAGTGGAGATGGATTTTTAGGGTTTTCTTTAATCTGCTGGTTGTGAGGGTTGCTCCTGTCCCTATGGCAATCAGCAAGTTACTGCATCATTACTACTTTGTGAAGTCAACTCCAGGTACCCTGGGAGACACGTTCTTGGGATCCAGCATGTTGGAAACTGCGGCAACACAACAATGCTGGGCCCTGGCAATCAGCTGCCTTTTTTTTATTGGGCCACGCTGAGCTCTGGTTTCAGTGGAAGTGGAATTTAAGGAGCCCATGAGGAGAATAGGAAGTCTTTTCAATAAGTTTGAAAAATAAGACATTAGGAAAAGAATGTCAGTGCACAGACAATAGGGAAAATAATGATAAAGGGCTTGAGAAAGTATTTGTATTCTGCTTAAACCACATGTAAATAGCTCTTCGGCTCTCATTCCATGCCCATCTATTGACAGTAAGGCAAGCACAGTTAAAAGCAGGATGTTTAACAATTCACTTCTAGAGAAGTAAAACTGCTGGCCTAAGCTTTAGCAAAAATATATGCTGATCACAGGATATACAAAAAGTTCTCAGGGAAAAAAAAAAAATCAAAGATCTCAGCTAAAATCAAGAATCTTATAAGAAAATTAAAAAGGATGGAGAGTCTACACAGCCAAACAGGCCAATCAAATGAAAAAAGAAAACCACACAGTAAGAGCCTGGGGTTTATGTGTACACCAAGTTTGATGAGACATTTAGGAAACAAACATGACTGGCACCTTTTGAAAGAAAAGATACCATTTGCAGTACTTGTGAATTTAGTAAACCACCCAGTGAAAGCAGCTGGTGAGTAATTAGGCTTTGCTCAAAGGCAACAACTGCAGCCTCTCAGTGCAACCAAGTACTGGAAACGAACAAGCAAGAACCCCCAAATGTGTCCTGTATCAGTAAATGCTATGCAGTTCAACATCCTTAATGGCTCCTCAACACACAGTTTGGTTAGCACACAGTTTTGATATCATTCCCATTGTATGCTTTTCATGCAAAAATTAATTACTTCTATGTCAGGCATCATAAGCTCTATTGCACTACAACGAGGTTGTGTTTGTTTGTTCCTCTGATGTTTTAATTATTGCAACATGATTACAACAGACAAAACAACAGCCTAAAGGTACAGATGCAGCTACCATCTAAAATATACTCCTGTATAAATATGTATGAGTATGCATACCACTATGGACGATGCTTCTTTTCATAAACAACCAACTCATATAATCAAAGCTTAGAACACTTTTTCGGGTACCTTCCCGAAAGGAAGTATTAGTATATTAACATCCTTCCTATCACAAGAAAGTGACTTGGAGGTAATGACTAAATATCACTCATTCTTTTGCAGGGATAAAAAAGGTGATGGAGGGAAACAGAAAACTTGTTGTGAGACACCTGTCATTAAATGGAAGTGCTCAACACATACAGTGGGAAGTACAAAATGATTTCACCATACACTAACATTTATCTTCAAGCTTACATCTCACTATTCACAGCTCATCTGAGCCAACCTTGATGGTTAAATATTAAAAGACTTGGCTTTTACATGCAGAGGAACGTGAGAACAGAACACTGCATTTAAAACAAAATTCATCTGAACTCTTTAGGCAATGTTCAGTTCACTGTTTCACAGCTGCAACCTAAGCACAACTCCCTCCTTCACTACCTACCGAGGACTCTGTTCTGCTCAAAAATGCAAGAGAAATCAGGAAGTTGGGTGCTGCAAAGGAGTCTTCCCAAATCTAACCAGCAATGCTTCTTTATCAGAAAAGCCAGCAGAAGAGTAATAGGAAATGGCTTTCTGCTCTAGCTTCTTTCCCAGTGGCCAGCAATGGAGAACCAACACATGCAAAGAGCACACCACACAACACCAACTACACCTACTCTCAGCAAATTTTTTTCAGTTCTATCATTTGACGCTACACAAGTCAATATGTGAGTCCAAGTTCACATGTTTTCGAGTCAATAAAAGACATCATCATCCCTGCTCTATATTTTCCTTGACTCATTTGCCATTTTACTATCAAGTTTTTCTCCAGTTTCAAGGGCTATCATGTACATAAATATAAAAGGAATTATAAGCATACAACACTACTCTATCTTTAGATCTTCCTATGTCATGTGGTATGTACATGCACTTACTGATATATCTAATCATGAGTAAGAAAATACAACGGCATCCCATAGCTACCCTAAAACTGCAATGGTAACCCTTAAGGCAGGCTAACTATAAAACCAGCAAAAAACAAAACAGCAGAGCTTTAGTGGCTCACCACAAGCACACCGATTTAAGTTAATAATATAGATATATAAGTATAGACTCTTTCTCTCTATATGCCTACCATGACTTCACATTATTCCTTCAGTTCAGCTAAGCGGTACACATCAGTTCAGTCCTGCTGTTGGTCAAACAACTGCAACAAAAATATATTCTCCATTATTTTAAGCAAAGCATTTTTTTTTCTAGATATAGCCAAGCAACACATTAATATATCCCACTACATAAAACTGACCTATGGTAAGACATGCAACTGACTTATGTTCAAAGTCCCCCTGGGGTTCAAATACAGCCCTGATAAGGAATGCTGACAAACATCTGACACTGCTACAGTTAAAACAGCCCTCACTCAGATTGCGCCCAGGAGCTCCAGTGGAACAGATGATAGTCTTTCTATCTACAGGCCAGAATCCCTCCTACTGCTATGTGTATTTGAAGAAGGAACAGTGCTAGCTCTTACGCTTGTTGTTGCATACTTATTCTTATGTCACAGCAAAACAATTTTGGTATCATCTCTCCTGTTTAAGTAATACTGTTATCCAAGGCTTAAGTCAAAGAGACTGCACCAAGCAACTTACAGATCAAAATCATTTTTTTCTTCAACTGATTCAATTTAAAAAGGGACAGGCAGCTCATGCCCCTCTACACTTAAAGGAGAATGAGGGCATAATGCCCTCATCCCAACTCTGCAGTTCCAGAAGGGCATCTCAGCCTCCTCTAGGTTTTCTTTTGAAGGACATAAAGTTATCAGCTGTAACAGAAACTCACACACAAGTTAAATTAAAGAAAATGCTTCACTACAAGTGGGTTGCTTTTCCCTCAAGATTTCTGGTTTTTCTTGCAGTTTTTTAACTTTGCCACTTTCTGGGTCTCTCAGGTTTTCTCAGCATCACCTGTTCTTGAGAATTCAATATGCCTCGTGATTTCTTAGAAGGCAGATTAGAGCTGTGAAGAACACAAGTAAGAATTTCTCTGGTTTAGTAATAACATTAAAGGAAGAGTTCTCAAGTTGGTCACTTTAGAATTAATTAAAATACAGAATAAACTACTGGAGAATGATTTATATTCAAAGGGGATTATGGCTAACACTAAAATGTTTACAAAATCAATGGGAACCTAACACAAAACAGATACAGCTCAGGGGAATTCATATTGATCAGATTCCTGCGGAGTCCAAGATACAGTTCTCTGTTCCATGTTCCTCATTAGTCAGTTTCAAGATTTATGTGAATTGCAAAATAGCTGTAACTGAGCTCCAGTTATTTATATCGTGTTAACTAAGAAAAAAAAAAAGAATTCTACTCACCTGAAACAGGAATTCATTTGTTTCCAAATGTTTAATGAGAGAGGATGTCTCATTCTGCCTCCACATTCATCATCTGTTGCACATTAATGAATATCCAATAATGCCAATACTAACCAAGAAACAACTGACAGACTCTGTTAGCACTCAGCGTCACCACTTTCCCTGCGTAACCACAACACAAGACCAAGTACTCTTGGCAACTGAAGCAGCGTATGACAAAAGCTGTACGGCTTTACAACATCCAGTGTTTTGTAGGCTTTTGTGCAGGATAGCCCTGACAGTAAAAACAGCAAGGTGCTAATTACTAAAAGGTATGTTGGTGTACTGCAGCTGTTCTGTTGTCAAGCATCAGCTGCCCTACCAGCCACAAAGGCATGTCATGTTTTAGCCAAATTCGGTATTACTGTTTGTACAGAAAAATCGTTAGATGAAAATCACACACAGTGGCAGTGCCAGGCTCTGAATTGATTCTTGGAGAAAAGAAAGACTGGGAATTGTGCCTTATATTCTTTCACGAACTGAATGCGTTTCAGATTGCTGCTGACCTTTTCACAACAGCACCGATGCAGCTAGCTAGACTGAAAGCCAAAAAGCAAATAAAGTCACCTAAGGGGTACCAGGTTAAAGTAAGCTCCAGAACAGCGCAGGCAGCCTGACTTCCAAAGGTTAATGTCACTTGTGCCCAAGTAAATGGAGAGTCTGAATCAGCCTAAATGTTGGTTACAGAGATTCTAATATATAGCAATTGCCTTTATCTTCCCAGGATGCTTGCCTAATTTTCCATTTTGTTAGTTAAGTTGCCATAGAAATCCATACAAGTACTGCAGAATTCTTCCTAATCAATTCACAATGGAAAGCAATGTCCATAGTCTGGTAGTAAGGAAGAGCTTCACAGAGAAAAAATAATCAGGATCATTCCTACTCCTGGAAGCAGGAATACATTCGCAACACTTTCTGTCTGTCATTGGATCCCTATGACCTAAATATTGCCCTGTGATCTTTGAAACAATCTGGAGAGGATGAAACAAACCAACTCACAGCAGTCATGACATCACAAAGCACTGAATCAACTCCACACAAAATTGAGTTATACTGCCTTATGGACGGAGCCTGGAAAGCAAGGAAACAAAGACCAGGCTGATCTGCTTTCAAGGAAACAGAGAAAGTGGGAATGACCACAGGTGCTTCTTGAACATCCACCATGATGACAGGTCCTACTTTATAATCTCTTCCCTGGGCAGCAGAAGCAGGAGCACCACTAAGTCCCACATCTTGGGGTCCAATAGATGGAAGGCAAGTGTGTGCCTGACCAACCTGCCACAACGAAGGCCCACTGCCCCAGGAAAGCCCCTACTTTGCCTATGCCTAGAGCCAGCCCTGAGGCAACCAGTAATTTTTCAGATGCAAGCTCTTTGCAAATTAGATCTGCTCTCTTTTTGCAAAACACAGCGTGTCTCTGAGCTAACACTAACTCACATTCATGTCTGAAGAAGCTACTGTGTATTCATATAATTATCTCAGCACTAATAGCTACCAATATGTACAGACACATTCTCTGGTGAAGGCTTGAAGGGAAAATCTGAGTAATAAGAATCAAGGAAACAAAATAATGGAAACCAAGATGAGAGGTAAACAATTCTAAGGAAGATGAGAGATAACAGTGTTTGCATTTCATGGGAAAGGGTTTTGGTTTGGTTGTTTTTACTGCACATTAGGCACAACAATAATAGATTTAAAGAAATCGGATCAAGGGTGGAAAAGCAGAATTAGAACTGAGAATATGTAAACCTACATTTAATATAGCAAATTTCAGCCTAGTAATTTTCAAGTGCTTTCATAAGTCTGTCAGTAGAAAATAATTTTTTACTATTGAAACACAGTGATCCCTACAGGGAAAACAAGTATGAAGCATATACAGCGTCAGAGAGGAAGTTCAGGACAAGATAGAAATAATGAGACATCCTCGACAGAACCAATACCAAAACAATTAGGTTAATAAAATGCAGTTAATCAGAAACCATCAATAGTGAGAAGGAAAACTGAGATGTCTAGTCTAAAAACGAAAGGAGGGAATTAAAAGGAAGTGCTAAGAACAGTGAAAAGATTTCTGGAACACCCTAAGGGTATTTTGAAATTTACCCCTTAGAATATGAACGGACACACTACCTGGAAAAAATAGTAAGGTATAATTTTGGGGGGAAAATACTAAAAATATTATAAAAGTCAACAAATCAATAGGAAACTAACATCAGTAGAAGAGTTGTATACATAGGTGTAATTATGTACTAATTTCAATTACTTAAATTTAAGTCTCTCTAACATTTTTCACTTTTCCCCAGCCTCCAAATAGATTCAGGTACAAAGAAACAGATTATTATTAGAAGTAGATGTCTTAGAAAAATACACTTTTTGAGAGATTTTTCAGAGGCAGCTACCTACCTGAATTAAATCAATTTGTCTGTCAAAAATCTTACAGACTAAGAGGAATTATGTGTCTAAAAACTAAATACATACATTAAGCCTTTCCTCAGCTGTCAGTAATATTTAGTAAATTTTGAAAAATTAGATTATAAATAAAACCTATTTATAATACATAAGCCGTTTGCATACTTTTCTACACTTATTTCAGTCTATTTTCTGGTATTACTGTGATGTCCCTTATTGATTATCTTCATCAGTAAACCTCAGAATATCCCAGCAAGACAAAGGATTTTGTTAATGCTATTATCCCAGTTTCTGGAAAGGAAACCAAAACAGGGGAACCTGCAGAGTTTTATACCAGGAAACAGAGAGATTCTACATCTGTGGAGGTGAAGCTTCCTTTTCTTACTAGGATGGTGCAATTGGACAGAGAAGCCTTATGTCTAGTTTCAGTTCAAAAATACTGCCTCATCAATACATTAAGAAAATATGTTGCTCTTTTTCTTCATTAAAATCATAAATGTGTTTCTATAAATGAATTGCATTGAAAAATCAGTGAATTTATTATTTGAAAATAAAATTTAATACAAATATGTTTCCATTTCAGTTGTGAGGAGAAACAGATACATTAAAATTGCTATACACCAGAGTAACCCTACTGCATCTGGATTCTGTCAAAAGCTCAATTTCTGTCAATAAATTCAGAATGGATTGTACTTAACACAGACACACCCTGTAGAATCAGTGTACAACTCAATTCCACATTAATCGGAGCAAATGCAGGGAGAGGATCCAAAATACGCATGCTGAAAACCAAAAAGGATGTAGAGACTTAACCACACATTAAAGCCTTGGGTTAGCAATAATGTCTTTTCCCATGATTTCTTAACTTTTGTGCTTGCTTTCTTGCACATTAGCTTTGAATACCCAAAACCATATCAAGAAGTCACCTAGTCAATCTTGCAGAGAAAAAAATGTGACAGTATAAACTGACATTTGTGATGGATTTAGAGACTCTTGTGCTTTTAGAACCAATTTTAGCTTTCCATCTACTGGAAGCAAAATATATTCATATAAGGAAAAATAATATTCACTGCAACAGCCCCCAGTTGTGCTTTTATCAAAGGCAAAACACATTTTCTATTAACAATAATAAAAAATAAGTCCTTTTATGAAAAACTGGGTGATTTTCCCATTTAGTTCTTTTTTTTGACTAAAGGATAAAAAACTTAATTTCATTTAGTAGTTTCAAAAAACCCAAACACCCAACAGTTTTAATGAGAAGGGAGGTTTTTGGTTCATTACCTTTTTTTTTTTTTTTTTTTGCATCTTTAAGTTGAGAGAAGCCTTTAATTATAATACTACAACTGGTCAACACCAAACATCTGCTAGATGCTCTTTTCCAGATGCAGCAAAGCTGCTGTTCTTGTAGCCTGTATGTCAGACCCTGGGCACTGTAAGTTTCCTAGCTCCCCAAAAGCCCTATCCTTTCACATTCTTTGCAGCAATACTCATCTGCGTTTACCTTCTCCCAAGCTGGGGTGCTGTAGCTTTAGGGCCAGGCAAAGTGTCACTGGTTCTTGCAGGGTCCCTATACACTTGTGGCTCAGCATCTGTACAAGAAGCACCAGAGCCCCAGACTCTCCCGCACAGAAGCAGTTGAGGGTGGATAGTATCCACCCTCAGCAAGTGCTCATGATACAAAGCTGGGAGGAGTGGCTGACACGCAGGAACACTGCGCTGCCATCCAGAGAGACCTGGACAGGCTGGAGAGCCGGGCAGGGAGAAACCAGATGAGATTCAACAAAAGCAAGTGTAGAGTCTTGCTCCTGGGAAGGAATAACTGCTGGAATCAGTACAGGCTGGGGGATGACCTGCTGGAGAAGAGCTCTGTGGAGAAGGACCTGGGGTCCTGGTTGACGACAGGTTGGCCATGAGCCAGCAGTGTGCCCTGGGGCTAAGAGAGCCAATGGGATCTTGGGGTGCATCAGGAGGAGTGTGGCCAGCAGGTCAAAGGAGGTGATCCTCCCCCTATACTCTGCCCTGGTCAGGCCCCACCTGAAGTATTGTGTCGAGTTCTGGGCTCCCTGGTACAAAGAGGACAGGGATCTCCTGGAGACAGTCCAGAGGAGGCTACGAAGGTGATTAAGGGCCTGGAACATCTCCCCTATGAGGAAAGGCTGAGTGAGCTGGGACTGTCAGTCTAGAAAAAAAGAAGACTATGGGGGGACCTAATTAATATTTATAAATAGCTTAAGTATGGGATGCAGGGGGGATTAGCCAGCCCCTTTTCAGTGGTCTGTGGGGACAGGACAAGGGACAATAGCTGCAAGTTGGAGCACAGGAAGTTCCGTACCAACATGCAGAAGAACTTCTTCCCAGTGAGGGTGACAGAGCCCTGGGACAGGCTGCCCAGGGGGGTGTGGAGTCTCCATCTCTGGAGTTATTCAAGACTCGTCTGGATGCCTATCTGTGCAATACGAGCTAGGGAGCTGCTTTGGCAGGGGGGTTGGATCCGATGATATCTCGAGGTCCCTTCCAGCCCCTACAATTCTGTGATTCTGTGATACTTAAAAGGCTTAATAAAGAAATTATTTGACACACCACAGCAATGACAGCACCCCAGCAGAGTTTAATGCTATTTTTTGACCAAGATCCAAAGATTAGGGGGGACCTAATTAGTGTTTATAAATATCTTAGACTTGGGATGCAGGGGGAATTGGCCAGCCCGTTTTCAGTGGTCTGTGGGGACAGGACTAGGGGCAATGGCTGTAAGCTGGAGCATAGGAAGTTCCGCACCAACATGCGGAAGAACTTTTTCACAGTAAGGGTGACGGAGCAGTGGAATAGGCTGCCCAGGGAGGTGGTTGAGTCTCCTTCTCTGGAGATACTCAAGTCTCGTCTGGATGCCTATCTGTGTAATGTGAGATAGGGAGCCTGCTTTGGCAGGGGGGTTGGACCTGATGATCTCTTGACGTCCCTTCCAGCCCCTAAGATTCTGTTATTTATCTGTTATTTATCTGTTATTTATCCCTGACATCTATATAGAAACCTGAATAAAATTACTTTCTACACATATGTCACTGCATCCATTACCTCATGACTCAACACTCCCCAGGCTGAGATCAGAGTCCTCTAAGTCCTGTAGTGAATGAAGCTTTTTTCTTGTGTTCCCAAAATTGATGGGGGAGCGGGGAAGAGGAGGGCATGTTCATGTCAGTTTACAATAGATCTTGCTGTAGGATATGAGCTACATAGGAGCTAGGGAGCTGCTTTGGCAGGGGGGTTGGACCCAATGATCTCTCGAGGTCCCTTCCAACCTCTACAACTCTGTGATTCTGTGATAAGTACACATCCTTCTCCCTTCTGATCTCTTCACGACAACCTTATAGTTACATCTAGACAGCTGCAAAATTGGATCTCTTGTTCTACTAGCATAATGCCAGAACAGACCTCGAAGCAGCCCGATGACATCATTTACAAGATGCCTTTTCACATGGTCACAGTCAAGCCCAATCCTAACAGATTATCTATAAAGTGGCTTCCATTTGGACAAGGGACTACAAGCACCCAAAGCCACTCTATAAACCAATGAAGAAACAACTTGAGCATCAAAATTGCACAAGTTCCCTTCAAGCATCTGGAAAAAAGTCTACTAGTGCCAGCATTTAAGAGATTTTCTGATTTCAAGACTTTCACCTATGCAAAACAGGGGCCCTCTCCACATTCCCAAGCACTGAAAAAAGTACCTGTAGAGAGTTGACAGCATCTGACATCCCTTCAGTGCTCTTGATGCAAAAGACAGTACAAGACAAAAGATAACAGAATCACACAAAAAATGAGGTTGGAAGGTACTGCTGGAGGTTGTCTTATCCAAGCCCCTTTTGTAAGCAGTGATAACTTCAAAATGACATTTCATCATATGGGGCCCATATCTAACCCCAGTTGTTCAAAAATGCAGCAACTGCCCAGCCATAACCAGAATCCACGCCAGAAATATTCCCTAAATCGTGTGAGGCAAGATGTGCTCAGCCACCCAGAAAAAATGTACTGGTCCATTACTGACATTTGTTTTTCAGTTAATACTTTCTGTTATTGAATTTTCTTGTCAACTTAAATCGTGAACATCCACTAGCTTTTAAAAGAATTGACCTTCCAGGCACTAAAAAAACAATTAGTGATACACTCTAGAGTAATGATGTCCTTTACAAAACAGATATCATAACGAAAGGAAAAGACAGCCAAACTAATCTTATCTTGTGTTGATTGACATTTCCATTTGCCAGAGCTTTAAAACCATGTTCTCAAAATGTATTGCTCTTGCAGTTGTGTGATATTAAACTTAGTTGGACTTGGCTGTAGTACTTAATCCCATAGCTTCTCCCAAATAATAACAGAGCACACAGCTCAGTAACAGCAGCTGTACAAGGTATATTGTATCTATCCATTTTGAACCCACTCTGTATGTTTCTCACATTAGAAGCCCGGGTTTACGATGATCCTGCATACAGAGATAATTCAGAGACAGCTTGTTCAACAGCAGTCAACCCAAAAGAGTTTAAAATCAAGCTTAACCATTTATGCTGTTTGCTACTAGGAAGGAAAAACAGCCTCAAAACAAGATGATTTCCTATACTGTCTGACAGAACAACAGTAGTTTAGTGGAGGAAGGAGAACCTGATCTGAATTCCTGTCTGAAGCCAACAGACCTCCAGCTGAAAACAGCTGGCCGTGGAGCTATGCTAACTCACAGCACCTAAGAGCCTGCTGCCTTGTCAGAGACCTTTCCCATACATAGGGCCTCATACAAAGGATCAAAATTAAAAGTAATTATTCCCTGGGCTCCACAGCACAGAAAGTCAATTAAACACGGGACCATATGACTCAAATATACATTTTTTTTTTAGTTCTACCAAAACTGTCTAAAATACAACTTAAGTGTGATCCTTGGAATCTTCACTTAGACTTCACAGGCCCGTGCGTCCCTTGGGTTCTGGGTAGCTAAAGGCTTTTGTGATAGGAAAATACTGGTTGGCACATAAGCATGCACACATCACAGACACACACACTCACTCATTAAATGCTTTTCAATTATTCTGGTTATGCTCCAGATGTTTCAAAAAGCAGCGTTTTTTACCAGCTGGTATATAAGTACTGGTAAGTGGCTTCCACTCAAGTCCAAACAAAGCTTCTTCATTATACACAAATATCTCTCAACATTTTACAGTCCAGCTCAACCACAAGCAAACTTCTGATCAGCTCTACAACAATCCTCTAATTTTTCCTTTGCCTTGCTGCCGAGTGTTTGAAGGAAACACTCAACTGGTCTAAACTGCCATAGCTCCACAAAAAAAAACCTCCAAATTTTTCCCTCTTCATTTGATGTCAGAAGAAACATGACATGAGCTATACTATTTCATCATTTGAAGAAAGAATTTCAGCAATATCAGGATCAACACAAGGCCTTAATGGGTAAAGAGCAGCAAGAGCTCTTTCTGCTCACAAAGCTTAGTGCATATAAAACATGACACCATTTCTTGCACGAATTTCTCCTTCTTTCAGTGCTGGAACATGCAATGGGGACAATTTGCTATAAGGGTCATTATAAAGATAATGACACTGACCCAGGAGGAACATGCAATAATTTTTTTCTCCTACTGTTCATTTTTTTGAGTCAGATTCTGTGCAAATTAATTGTTGCAGAATGGCTTGAGAAGCCAGGCCATGAGCCTATGGAGCAGTTGTTCAAGCAGTCGCCTGTGTGGCTTAGTAAGACCAAGCCCCACGCTGTCTTGGTGAGAACAGAAGGGTCAATGATCGGTCGGTGTATTCTCGTGTATCGTGCAGCAAGGCCACAAGATGTGGCAGCAGGAGGTGTGATAAGGATTCAGTGCTCCTGGGACTGAGAAGAAGACATGATTCCCAGGCTGCCAGATGGGTGAAGTATGTAAATGTAACCTTTAGTTAAGAGCCAGTGAGAACACGACAGGTATAACACGTGGTAGGAGCAGCATGAAAGGAAGTGTGTGCTTGCAATAAAGTTGAAGCTTGCTTTATCAACCACATTGGCTGTCTGCATCTTCCCTCTCGCCACATCAATTAATAGCCAACAATATGCCATAGGGCATCTAAAAATGAGATAACATTTTATTTTTAGAAGTAATTAGAAGTAAAGGCTGTGAAAGTACAGTTTATGAGGCACTCAAGCTCCAGGCCACCTCCAAGAGAGGTGGTCCTAGAGAGAGACAGTGCATTGCACCTCTGCTCCCACCTGCCTCTCTCTATAAAGTCACAAATAGACAAATGCACCCCTGCCCCAAAACTGGAATGTGGGCATACAAAGAGATCTTGATTGCAGAAGCTCCCTAAGTTCCTGTCTTGGAAGTTGAATTCAAATATAGATTGAAGAGACAGTGAACTAGAACCAGTATTGTTTCCTTCCATATTGGAAATTATCAGCCAATTCTTGGCAAACAAGAAAAGAGAAAAAGCACATTTTTATATATGAAATATCAAATTATGTCCAATACAATTCAGAAGAATGCAACCCTAACATGTAAGAGTACTTACTGAAAGGGAGACAGTATCCCCAATTGTTTCATGTAAACAAAAATCTCAACAGCCTCAGAGCAGGTTTTTCATTGCCATTCTGAAGAGGTGAGGAGATTTTTCCCTTTAATAGCAATGATTGTAATCTATTCACATACAGGTTACTAATATAAGAACTGACAGTTGCAAGGCTGAATTTCTCTGGAACCGTAATTACCTATGACACTTTATTACAACAGCTCCAAAACATATGGTTACCTTTTTAGATATTAATATTTATTTTCATATAAAACTCAGCATGACATTACACCAAAAGAACTAAAGTTACTCTAGGGGATGGCAAATAATTTCACTTTCCAGGGTTGGGTAGTTGAATAAGAATCTAAACTAATTTGCTTGGAAAAAGCAGTTTTGATAACACAACTAATGCACGTAGAGCCATATAAGGCATAAACATAATTTTTCCAACAAGCTTCTCAATTTTCTTAGTATAAAATTTTAACATTTTGTTTGAAAACTTTCTGTCCACTAGCAAGGATGTCACCTCTGTCTTTGGACCTATGCATTTACTTGACAGGGGCAAGGTCTGTTTTGTTTATAAATCAGTCACTTCCACTAGCAGCTCACAGCAGAAGGAAACTGCAGTCTCTTTAATTAAAGTCCATAAACATACAAATGGAGGAGCCTGGCAAGTGCCTGCCTTTTGATCATGTTACCAAAGACGCTGCTCATGCAATGGTTAAGACTTTCATTTAAAACAAAATGCCTTTCTCTATGAAAACAGTAGGCAATACAGCTGTATTTGTGTTACATCACCAAGAGAAGGGATTCCCACTGATAATTAGGATTGCATACCACTGGAAGGTTAAAATTTATACCATCAGGCAACAGAAGGCTTAAAAAGCAGGTTAATGGGTGCGTTTCAAAGAAATGGAAAGTTTAAAAAAAGAAACCAAAAAACAACCTGACCCAGGTCAAAGTCACAGGTTTATAAAAAGAGGATGTGGAAGAGGTAAGTGGGCTTTGTTTGGGGGTTTTGGTGTTGAAGGGAGCATGGTTTAGATTTAGGGGGTTTACTGGGGGGGGGTTTTGTGGGGCGATTGTGGGGTTTGTTTGGCTTTTTTGGTTCAAATCATTACGTGAGGATGTAGTTCTAACTGAAATGCTGCCACTGAGATGGCTTTTGTGGCACTGATGATGATCTTGACTGTAACAGTTTTATATTCTTCTCCTGCACTCCTCTACAGCTCCAGTGCAAAGAATAATTTTAATAATTCAGTGCATTTGCAATGAACAGTGTCATTCACCATCAATAGCTGTCCCATTTTCTTCACTTCATGAAGTATCTCTCTATATACAGTTAGGCATATAGGTACACCCATGCAGCATGGAATATAAGTTTATTATAGTATATGGTGAGTAGCCACTGCAGGGAATACAGGTGTCTGATGAGGCAGGGTTTAGGAGTACAACAAACAGAAGGATTATCATTAAAAGCTGACCCAGAAGTCAAGCCAGTGGACACCACCCCAAACCACAGTCATACATCAGTGCCACACAGGAGGTTTATATGACAGCACACAATGGTAATGTCACCTCCCACGCCACAGTGCACCGGAATTAGAGCAGCTGCAATGAAATCACTACCAAGGAAGGAGGGGAAATCCAACAAAATTCAACTTATGCTATACAGCAAGAAAAACATCAGCTGTGGAAACTCAGGGGATTGCCAGCAGACTTTTAGTCTGAAGGTCATATGCAGAACTGGATTTATCCTTTTCCAGTTTAAACTGTTTGTGAAAAGTTCTGCGCGCTAAACAGCTATTGACCTACAGCATGGCACGAGTCAAAGGATTAAGGAGAAGATCTTTGAAGCGTTCTCATCTTCAGAACCATAATAGAAGCCACATTGTAAGATCAACAATTCTCTTGTTCCTCTGTTTTCCAACAGAAGGAAACTTTTATTTTTGTTTTTCATTAAAGTATGCCCATAGTGAAGTCTTTGCATTTGTAACTCAAGCATTACCCTTAAACGGTTAGTTTTTCATGATTTCTGTGCAATGGAAGAAAACACATTTTTTCCTTACATTTCACCCTTTTTTTTTATACCCATCTTTCAGAAAACAAACACAAAATCTAATGTGAGTTCCTTCAGAATGGACTTTTTAAACATATTTACATATCTAACTTTCTGTAAACAATTTCCTGACTGAATCTGACATCATAAAGTTCAAAGGAAAAGAAACAGAAAACAGTGAAGATCCCTGTATGTGTCTGGAACATACTTACAAATAACAAGGAAATTAAACATTCCTTTGTTTTTAAAATAACTAGCAGCAGAATCCTGAGGTTCCACACTAACTCTCCCTCAGGTTCAGAGCTTGATATCTTTATGTATGTAAGCTAACCAACACTCCCGTGTTGGGAAAGAGTATTGTTCTACAAACCTAAGATAAGAAAGAATGGGACCTCTTGCTTTGCAAGCTCAAATACTGAGAAAACCAACTTGCAGAGCTCTAAATTAATTTACATAAGGGGGGGGAGGGGGAGAGGAGAACCAAACAAACCACAAACCCAGAAGGAATCAGGGGCAGACTGGATGGCTAGCAAGGGAGCAGAATCTACAAGAGACCACCATGTGGGTGGTATGGCATATCAGGCAGCCCGTTTGCCTGGTCTGTCTGGGCTGCATGACTGGATCCATGCTCAGGGGCCAATGAAGCACTATCTTTTCTCCCAAAGCTTTGATTCATCTTTATACCATTATCATAGCTCTTGAGTTATGAAATGAGCAGGTTTCCTCAATTTTGCTAGTATTTCATAGCTTATGTGATAATCAATGATTTGTTACCATCAAATGAAGATAGCATGTTTGGAGCACAGAAGAGAAAGACTGATTTAATCAAGTTCCTTCTGAATTAAATTCACAAGCGGTTCTAGAGAATTCTGTCAGGACAAAGAACACAGAGGAGAGACAGAGCATTTGTAAGTCTGCTATATCCATCAAATGTGTCTGGAAGAATCAACATGCGGCAGACTCAAATGAACTCCCTCTTTCAGTCCTGGTTTTGCCACTGAAGTGCGGCACCATTTGTAACTAAGTCTTATGCACACAACTTCCAGCCCTCAGCACAAGAATTTAGAAATGTGCTAAGAAGTCACAGCTGCAAGTGTGCACATGCTGGGACAATTCAAATGCCTGCACCTTACAGACACTGGGCTTGCTAGCTCCCTGGGGGGTTCCCAGAATGGATCCACACATGTGACAAGAAATAAATGGACATTAGTTCAACGCTAGTGCCTAAGTATCCCCATTAGTAGTTATACCTCAGTCAACATGATTAATAGAAACATCTCTATACATCTCTCTGCAAATGATGAATGCTCTAATTATGGCTCATATGTGGGACAAGTAGGAAAACGTCAAAGAAAAAAACTCCAGAACTCTTTAAAGTGAAATACATTGCTTTTACAGAACAAAGAGTATCTCCATTTATCTCCATTCATTACAGACTTCATTTACTTGTTTATGTTTCATAAACCATCTGAATAACACATCTATCTTATTTCAAAAATTGAATGCATCCTATCATGGCTATCCTACACGTATATTTTGACCTGAGGAGCTGCTAACTACTTGAAAATTAGTTACTGAGAATGAATAGTAACAGCCTCTCAGGTTTTTGTTACTTATTTTATAAATTTGCTGACGCCAATTCTCTGACAAAAAGCTGAATCTTTTTAATTTTTCCCCCTGTAGTGCAAATTTTATATGGCCTGTTAAAAAAATATGTGTCAAAAAGCAAAGCAGACTTAAATACAATCCTTCAGAGATCTCACAAGATCAAAATGATGCCATAAGGTCCAGCAGGATAAAACAATGTGAATAAGGGTAAGCAGAAATAACAGCAAAAACATAGGTAAGATAAAATAATACCATACAGTAGAATTCACAGGTACCTGAAGCACATTGGAAGAGAGGAGAAATATGGAAAGCTCCAAGTTAATAATGTGGAGCACTCCGAAGAAGGGACCACTTATAAGCATATCATGTGTGTGATAAAGGTTATTCCCAAGAACTACTCCCCATCTAGCAAATGTATAATTATGTACAGAGCAGGTCTTCTCACAAATTTTTGTACAAAAAAAAAAATGTTTCTCTATATCAATAAATCTGCTGCCTTACTTTAAAAAGAAATGTGCACTGAAAGTACATCTATAGAACCATTCCAACTTCTGTTTTGTAGAGAATTAAATACCATAAGATTTATAGTTGCAATTTACTGAACTACTTTATAAAGCAGTCCTGTTCACTTACATACACTAAAAAGTCTCTTTATCAAAGCAGGGCCATTTTAGCCCAGTCATGCATGCCTCTCATTCTTTCATCCCATCTTCGAATTCTTACAATATATTTTAAGAGCTTGTCAAAAATGCCATCTCCCTTCCATCACCAGTACTATTGGAAAAAGAATCTAGTGAAATATTGTTTTACAAAGTAGCTCAAAAACTTACTATGATGGCCAAAAGATTAAATATCACAGCCTGACAAACAAGGGCATTTAAAAAACCAAAAAAAAAACCCCAACAAAAAACCAAAGAAAACCCCCACAATGCAAAAGCAAGGAGGAATGTGGTCTATGTTGATTCATCAATTCAGCTTTTAATAAGTACATCATAGCTATGAACGTCATCAAGGTCTAGAAAACACTAAGGATCAACAAGGGAGAATAATGCCCCATTGCATTTGTCCCTGTGATATAATAATACATCAAAAGAAGCACCTCAGCTACATTCTTCTAACAAATAGGTACGTTTCAGTAAAGTACCTGACCCACAGAAGTACACTTCAGGAAGGACTGACAATCTTCATTTCGATATTCAAGCCTCAGCACACCTTTCCACTTACCTTTCTCAGTAACATCAGCAGAATTGTCCCTTTCTAAACTAATGCATCTTACAAAGATATTGGTTTCTAACAACAGTTTTAAAGGCAGGTGCTGTTCTCTGAAAAAGAGTATTTTAAAAATTGTAATGACAACATGACCATGGTGTGCCAAGGCACTACTGCAACCATGACGTATGCCAATAGACAGCTTATCTGAATGGTCCAGCACCACTCATAATCTTCAATCCATATTTACAAATGCAGAAGTGGCTCATGTGATATTCACTATCATGAATCTGAACTTTGCAATGAAATTCAGTCACCAGCCATTTATTTAATACCATGTTTCCAAGTAGGCTGGTAAGGGGACAGGTCTTTGAATACTTTGTTTACCTTCACAATATGCAGAGTCCCCTTGGACAGACAGATAACCATTCTTGCATTCACAAGTAGCTTTCGTGTTCCAGTTTTTGCACTCTGAATTTTCACCACATCTGTGTCCCTCTGCACAGAAGTTATGGCCTGAAATACAAGGAACACACAACCTGTTATTAAGACATCTTTATTTCAGATACTCTGGGTTAATATTGACATTGACAATATTACTCTGGAAAAACTTTAGCATGCTACATTCCAGAAATTCTCTCTATAAACCCCTGTGGTACACACAGGGTATTTTTTATTCCTCCATCAATTCATTCTCAATAAAACCATTTTGTTCAAAAATGTATTTGTAAGACTAGTTTTAGTCAGGAGAAAAGACCACTTCAAAGCAGGAAGCCATGGCAATACGTCAGTCTTCTAGTGAACCCATGTAGGATAAAAGGCCACCTTATCTCCTATTGCCAAGTGTAATACTGACTTACACAATAAGTGTAATATAAAGCAAACAGAAACCCTTCAGAGGTCTCTCATTATACACACTCAAGCATGCTTTTAGAAGAGCAAAAATGAGACATCGCATGAGAAGACAAAACTATCCTCGCAGTCAAAAAAACCCCTCCCACACTGCCTTGTAATTCTGTCATCAAAAAACTATAAACTGTAGAAACAATCCAGCTAATTAATCCATGCATCACGTTTTGCAGGGAAGAATTGTTATTAATTCCTCTTTTTCCTTGACACAAATTCTGAGCTTTACCCACTTCCTTCTATAAAGGCACAGCTGCCTGAAGTTAGTTCTTCCCAATTTTCACTATTTCTCAAAGATGTGTCAAAATCTCTCTCTGCTGAAGCCTAAAGCAAAAGTAATTGCTACTTTATCTCTTTAATGGCACTGACTGCAAGTACTGTAAGAGATAACTAAATACCTTACAGAATTTGACAACAGCATATCCCCCTCCCCCCTACTCTCCCATTGATGTATTTTTGATGGATTTTACTCTATTACTATCCAAGAGTTAATTTCTATTTGCCTGAGTTTTATATAAAGAGCAATTTTGGTAATTCTTATTTTTTTCTGGATTTTCTCACCTGGAAAGAGGCAAACCAGAAACCCATGACATACCATCAGCTACTTGTCTTCCAACTTGCAGGTATATGAATACAAAAACAGTTTCTGCCAATTCTGCCTGGTCATAAAGGAGCAAATTACAAGTTCTGTTGCACTCATCTTACACTTTCCAAACATCCCCTAAAGACAGCTAATAAAAAGATTACTTTTAACATCTAAATACCAGCCTCCAATCTTTGCACATATGCCTTGCTTTGATATGCTTTGAGGAACTTTGGAAGACTTTAGCTTACACTGTATGTAGTTTTCATCTACAGTAAGCAAATTTCATGGGGCTATCCTCCAGCTGTTGTTCATTGAGGGTTTAATTTGTTTTTAAACACACACTTCAGTCATCTAGCAATTTAAAAATCGGGTTTTGTAATTTTAGTCCACTCCAACTTTACGCTGGGTTGCAAAGTCATTTTCATACAAAGTGAAACACTTGTTAGCAAGGAGGACATTTTCTCAGTGTCAACATCCAACTCTACACTTAAACTTCAGATTAATTTTGTTAACAACCAAGATGTCTTCTATGTGCTCATCCCACTCTCTCACTGCAATCCAACTTGTGATTGGCTCCATTAATGAAAACTGCAGATACCCTTTCTAGTTCTCATTCATTTCACAGTCTGGTAAAAACCACTCAAGTATTCCAGGTAAAGACATGTCAAGCCTGCATACGTTTTATATTGGTAAAAAAGGGTGCAGCTACACTGCCTTTAGCCATTTATGCAATCACAGTGTTTGACTTCTCTATATTCTATATCATGCCCTTATAATTATAATTGAAACTGAACACTGGAACCCATCTCCCTAAACGTATCCATTCAGCATTTAATTTATACTCCATAAGCAGGATTACTATTCTGTTGGCATTCTAGATAATATCTAAGAGACAAGTTTTTTAACATTTTCTTTGTCATTGTTTCCCTTAAGACTATGTCATTCTAGTCCATTTCCTGCTCTTTAGAATAATAATCCTCCTTTGAACTCATAAACAGTATTAGATAATATTTTATTATTGGTGGATACTACTACCCAGAACTCATGTAACATATCAGTGTCTTAAGAAAGGCATAAAAATACCTCATTCACATTTAGTGTGAATTGTTACTACTATCTTAGGATATTTTTGTTTTTTTATTTATACTTCCCTCTTACCCAAATTTGAAAAAAGTATTTTGTCTTAGCATCTTTTAGTTAAAATAGTCCTTATGCAACACTCTGCTCAAAAAAAACCAAACCCAAAAACCAAAAACACCCCAAACAAACAAAAAAAATCATC
This sequence comes from Gallinula chloropus, assembly GCF_964237585.1. Classification (NCBI taxonomy): domain Eukaryota; kingdom Metazoa; phylum Chordata; class Aves; order Gruiformes; family Rallidae; genus Gallinula; species Gallinula chloropus. The sequence goes on along the minus strand of NC_140088.1, from coordinate 42,599,236 downwards.
ACCAAAAAACCCCACCTTCATTTCGAGAATGCCTTTATCCCACTGAGTCAACATTTTAACCTGTGATCAGTCCATGCCAAATCTAACACAATTAGCCAAAGGGATGGCTTTTCAGCATTACATTTCATCACAAGTCCCAGTTCAACTGTTCTCTAATTGCACTTTCTCTCACTGATTAGTTTTCGGTATCACATCAGAGCCCTAGGAATTCTTCACTGCTTTTTGCCACCTCTGAAATTCATCAGTAGATATGATGACTACGGTAGCCACCCATAGCTAGAGCTGTCACCTTTTGTTTATTAAAAAATCTCTGGAAAAACCTGTATTGCTTTTGTTCCCTTGTTATCAACTCAAATATGAACCGTCTCCATTCAGAATCAGACTTTCTTTTTTTTATGTTTTCAAGCTTGAAGGCTGTTAAAGAGCATAGGAAAAAAAAGTAATGCTACAGTTGTGTAACCTGCGTAATAAGAGGCTCTAAAGAACTTCTCATTGTTCTCCTCTCGTTAGGAATACACAATGGTAGAACACCTACTACATCTCTAGATTGCCTCGGCGTTAATGGTTATAAAGGATCTGTGAAACACTGTTTCCTGCCTTTTAGAAACGCTGACTGAATTTACTCAACTTCGCTTTCCCATAACATTTCAAAAACCTTGTTCAATATCTCTATAAGGGGAAGCCATTAATGTCAAGAGCATGCACTGTATGCATACCAAGGAAGGTTCTTGCATTTCTTAAATCCTGTCTGTATTCTCCCCAGCTGGGGTTTTGGAGGTGAGAAAGGAATAAAATGCTATCTTAGTTCATATTGGGCTTTTCCTGGCTCATCTGGCAAATAAAGGCCACCTCATATTTTGGCTGGAATGCAAAGAAATAAACTGAGTGTGTTCTTCTCACATTTAGCAATCTTAATTCAACACTTAATATAGCAAAATATTCTAATTCATTCTTATTCATCACAACAGTCAGGAATGCACACTGATCATGACAACCACGCTTATGTCCTGACTAAACTGAGAGGGACCTAAGCATTCACTTAAATATCAATCTATCCATGGTCAATCTACTCATAGGAGCCATCACTTATTCCCAAGCCAGCAGAATGGGAAAAAAAATGCAAGCATCTGATTTTTATTAATTCTTTGGTGTGAAATGGATTATAAGGCTCCTTTAGAATACCTACACAGATGGCAAAACCACCCATGGATACAGAATCTCAGCCACGGGTGGAAGCTGGCAGAGGGCACACATTCCAACTGCCCAGGTGAAAATAACTGAATTACCCAGACTCCAGAATATTCAGCAAAGTCTTATCTGAGACAGTCAGCTCCTCTCTAAATATAAGGAATGGCTTAAAATAGAATCATCACATCCGAGCAAGCAGGCAATTGGAGAGGATTTGACAGAAGCATGGAAAATCTTAAATAGTTCTGATAATCTAAACTAATTTCAGGCCAACACAAATGACAAGGCAAGTGAGCATGAATTAAAATTACAGATAAACACATTCAGAACAGATGTCAGAAACCATTTTCCTCACACATAACACATACACACAGAGTGATAAATGTGCACAACAGCCCTTCAAAGTCATTCAAGACATTCAAGATACAATTAGATACTACCGACAGGGAAATTAAATATTGAAGAGTGTGTTTAGATTTTTGATGGGCCTAATGACCTCTGTTCCTTCCCCAAAAAATTCTGATAACATTACTCCCTTCCTTTATCAAGGCTGCTGAAATGTTTGCTCCAATTTTTCTTAAGAATGTATTTGTATTTTTCTACTTCTGACTGTAGATTAATAAATCTACTAAGACAGTTATGAAAGAGATCAGATTTCATGCTAGCAGACATAAAGCTATCACTTCTGCAGCATCAGGAACGGCACAACTGGCTAGGACTTAGTGATCCCAAGTCATATCATCTAAAATGAAACATCAACTCCACATTGGGACACCTGAACATTACTCTTATTATGCCACCCTTCTCAACATCTCAGGTTCCAGTTCCCAGAGTCTGCCTTTCCAGAGCAGCATGATAAGTTGTTCTGTGCTGTCATCCTTTTTTTTTTTTTTTATGTTGCTAAAATATTTGGTAAAGTGGTTTAATTACCAATTGAAGAATGCAAGAACTCTCTCAAGACTACAGTTGCAATCAATATATCCAGATCTATTCCTGTTTTTTTATTATAGGCAAGACTAGCATGCACCTCATTTTTCTGAGTTTCCTTACAGCATCTGTAATGCTTTCTGTACTTCTTCCAATATCCCTAGCTGTTCACTTCAAAAAAACCTGTAAACCCCCTGTTCTTTTACTGTTCAAGAAGCTACCCTTCAGCAATCCACTTTTCACTGTTTCCCATCTCAGAGGCTTCTAAAAAGAACACTGACAATGCTTTCATTAATAGCATTAGCAATGTTCAAAAGGTCCAAGGTTATTTCAACCTCAACATCTATGCTATTGTTATAATTTAACCCCACAGTTACTACATAAATGTGCAAAGTAAATCTGAGAGACAACTCACAGGAAGAGTCATAAAATTTGCACTAGCAATTATGCCCTTTCATGATCTGAATCAGTTTTTAATGAGTCATGAGCAACAAAGCACTTTGAACAGCAGTTTTTACGCCTTCAGAGACTGTGGTCCCAGAACTCAGTGGTCTGACATAAAACAGTAACTTCGTTAACTCTTTCAAGCTGCTATATCAATGCAGACCTTATTACATACTCCTTGTTTGTGTTCATTAGAATAATGGTACTGCACAGCCTAACAAGCCCATAAAGATTTTTCCCCTCCCCCCAGATATAAAGCTCTTCTAAACCCTGAGAAACAATTATGCTTAGAAATAAACTAATTCATATTTATCAACCTCCATTAAATCTTAATAGAACTAAAACCCTGAAATAACTTCTACCTCTCAGCAATGAGTGAGAAACATTGGATTTCTGCAAAACCCAGTTTCACAGCTAGACAGGGAGATGTGGGAAACACACTAAGTGAAGAGCCTTCTCATCCTCTAATCTAAAGAATCAAACCCTCCTTAAAACAAAGTGACACAAGTAAGGGTGGCAAAAGCACCATTTTGACATTTAAATGCTGTTCCCTGCCATAAAATGCACACTTCAGCTCACCGGTAGGATCCTCCAATTCCTGCTAACCAGCATCAGCAGTCAATCTAACTTCATCAGCCAAACCTTATTACAGGTCAGCAAATAAAAATTACTTTCTCCAGATATCACACAGCTCCCACTACCACTTCATTTTCTTATGCTCTCTCTTTTAAGGAGAGCACAACTGATTCTGTGAAGGCTTGTTAAGGCTACTCTTACATACTAAAATTCTGAGCATAGCAACATAAAATTCTCTCATGAAACTTTATTTGGATCACTCATTCCAGAAAAAAATCCACTCTTTCAAAATTATACACTATCTTTGGCAAGGAGAAAAACAGCTAAAGGGAACAATAAACCACTTTTATGACACTGTATTTTGTATTAGATTTGTCCCTGGACTATAAAAAATGCAGCAGGCATGCTGTAAGAAAAATGACTGATTTTCAAAAAAGTAGTAAAAAAAAAATTTATTACAGAATGATTTTTTGTAAAATTGGGAAATTAACTACAATTTCTGTAAGCCTAAAAGAGAGCTTAATAATTCCACATTGTCCTGCTGGAAAGTATAACATAGCCACATAGTATAAGCAGACATTTATATCAAGGCACACAGATGAAGGGCAAAACTAAGTACATGCTACAGAACAGTCAAGGATAGATCCTATTTACAGATCTGATGAGACCCATTTTTGCACTCAGGTACACCAAATCACAAAAATAAGCTGTCATTGTACAGCAGAGTTCTTCCATAGTACGCCTGCCTTGTCGTACAGCTTGTACAATCATTTTACTGAAATCTAGATATTAGCTTTTAGCAACAGATTAGCTTTTGCTATACTATCAACTCATGTAGCAAACCTAAAGAAGAAAAGGTATTATTTGCTGCCTTCACTTTTCTGACCATTTACAAACAATAATAACTATCCAGGAATCTCACCAGCTGAGTACATTACAGTATTCAACTCAATCCTTTGCTGACTCACAATTTCCATCACCATAAACACCAGAGATTTATTTTTTTCCTTGCATACCCTATTTTATTTTAGGCACTTATTATTCTGATTGATATTACAGAGATCCCTGCAGAGGGGAGAGTCTTATACCACAGCATCAAGAAGTTTCCGCATTTCTCCATATTTCTCTGTTGATCCCTCACATTTATCCTTTCATTAAATGGAAATTCCTTTGCTGCAGTGAGAAGAGCACAAGCTGCAGGCCTCCTACTCCTGCCTAATTCAGAAAAAGCATTCTATAATGCTACAAAACATTCATTTCAGTACAAGTTTGCTGTTTCCACAACTAGATGCTAAAGAAAGCACAAACTGATGCAAAAACAGAACTTACCAGTTGCTACTATGCACTGATAAAGTTCACACAGAATTACTGCTCTCATTTAACATTACTATTAAATGCTTACTAATTATCCTGTTGGCTAACTACAGGCCTGGCTGAGTCCCGATGCTAAGAATGATCCGTATCATACATATGATGTGAAATTTGCATATCACGTGCAATTGATCCGTATGTGCTCCAAATAAATACCCTGATTACTCAGGACTATATTTACTACAGTATTTCTTCTTCACTGCTTTTGCTTGGACAACAAAAGCTGAATGCAGTCTCTGTAAGAGGTCACTAATGTAAAACAGGGAAGCACTCTATCCTTTCCCAGTAAAGGATGTGTTGGCACAGGACAGGACTTTGGCCTGCTTGTCATATCAGAGAGCACCTGTTTGATGATGAAACCCATACCAAATGTGGATTTATTAGAGAATATCAATTTTTAACACCAGTGTTCTGCATATGACAAAATTATATAGTACCATTTTAGGTTGCGTGCAACTGAAGCAAAAATGTCAAGCAACACATATTCTACTTCAAGATATAAAAAAGCCATCTAAGAGTGCCAGCTTCAATTTCTGCCTTTGTAAAGTTGACAAACTTAATCATATCTTTAAGCATGATTTTCAAAAGAATTTTAAAAAGCAAAGATGAAATATGCAAGTAGGTGGTAGTGTTTTAGCAGTCAGCTAAAGCAGAACTGAAGTGGAAGTTTAATTTATCAATTTGAAAGCATCATGCATCAGAATACATAGGAAGCAAAAGTACAAGTCACCTAGAGAAGTCATCCTAGAGGATCATCACATAAGTGTACATATTCATGCTATTTTATAAATAATAAAAACAGGTTTGGGATTAGTATCTCAAAAGAGTATCTGTCATTAACAATGATACAGAACCGAATAATTACAGAACTTATCTTTCATCAACTTTGAAGCTTTCAGATTTCTAATGCTTTTAAGTAATGAAGATAATTTTTTCAGCACTGTACTACATCAAACTGGGCCATCTGTTAAGAAGTATCATTAAGACATGGAGCCCTCTGAGGGACAAAGAAGCAACATTTACTGCTTGCTTAAATAGCTACAGATGTTTCTAGAAACTGGTACCAAAAAATACTGTGTATATTCCCAGACTCTGATCCAGCAAGCAGCCTACAAAAAAGCTGGCTCCTGCAATCACATGCCTATTAGTGCAAGTTCAAGGCCTGAGTAAATATTTAACCATTCACGTTTATTAATTAATATTTACTGGCTAAAGGAGAGATTCAGAGACCCTTCCCTGGCATCTGCAATGACACCAGAGGAATTTACACACAGGCAAGAGAAGCAGTGCATCAAGCACCAAGAAACATCTCAGCCTGTGTATGTCTAATGCTCATTTGGCAAGCCCCTCACTTCAAATTTCTGAGGGACACCACTAAAAGTCCTACCCTGAGAGACCAGGTTCCCCTTAAGCTCAGCTGAGACTCAGCCCCAAAGGAAAGGTGTGGAACAAAGATACAACACAGATGTACACGGGGAACGACTTTCCTAACACCTTTCACTGAACAGCTCGCTGACTGCAACACAGTAAGACAGCTTGAGTTGTCCATCCCTGACACACCTGCATTTTTCATACTTCAGGTGATTTCCTCAACTACGACCTGCCTAAAAGTACACAACCAGGATTCACTGAGGCCAAAAGGGAGCAAGGAAATGGAACCTGCATCTCCAACCCCCACTGGAAGGAGAAGAAATGGGGCTCTGAGCTATAGGGTTATTTTTTTCATATTTATTCTGTAGTTGTCCAGCTTAACTCACGAGTCCTGAGAGTAGTCAAATCCAAACCAACATCAAAACATCCAAACTGCAATCACACTAATTGTTGTGATTTTAAAATAGAGAACTTCAAAATATTTTTCCAAACTCCTGTATGTTCAATGCAGTTGCAAGTTTAAGCAACACCAAATATCTCCTTTTCAAACATAGCTTCTTAAAAATGGGAATTTTCAGAGACACTGGGCCCTTTCTCCCCCAGCTCTTAAATTTCTCCCTCTCCTCCTCTAATTCAAAGCAGTTACAGCTTTATATCTGGTTAGGAATATCACAGACTGGTTTTACAAGAAGGGTAATTATAGACTCAGGTTTATAGAGGTACCTAATACCTCATTAAAAAGTAACTGTTCCTTCCAGTGTATCCTCCCATTGAATCACCAACTTATACTCACGGAATCACAAAACAGCAGGGGTTGGAAGGGACCTCCGGAAACCAACCCCCTGGCTAGAGCAGGATCACCTAGAGCAGGTCACAGGACAGCATCCAGGTGAGTTTTGAATAGCTCCAGAGAAGGAGACTCCACAGCCTCTCTGGGGAGCCTGTTCCAGTGCTCTGTCACCCTCCAAGTAAAGAAGTTGTTCCTTATGTTCAGACAGAACTTTCTCTGTTCCAGTTTGTTCCCATTCCTTCCTGTCCTGTCACTAGACACCACTGAGAAGAGTCAGGCCACTTCCTCAAGTCTAGCACCTTCCTCTAGACATCCACTCTTTAGATCATTTAAATCCCCTCTCTGTTTCTCTTCTCAGACTGAACAGCTCCAGCTCTCTCAGCCTTTCCTCATAAGTGAAGTGGTCCAGTCCATTCATCATCTTTGTAGCCCTTCAATTCCCTCCAAGCATGTATAGTCTCTGGCTTACCTCTACAAACACTGCAACACTGGTTTTCTGGAAGAACATGATCTTTTTCTGAGCAGTTCAAGGGTGGACAAGTCTCTGTTACTTTCACTAAAACTCCGTTCTGAAAAACAAACAAAATATTTAAAAATTACATTGATGAAACATGTGCAATGACAAGGAACACAGATTTTCAAACTATAACTCCAGTAATCTCTAATAACACCAGTAAATTGGCAGAAAACAAGTTCATTCTTTACACCATAACATTGAATCTAAAGCAATCCACATGGACATTTCAAAGATGAAAGAGGGAGAGAGGAGAAAAGAAGGAGCTTAAGCTTGGAATTCTAAAGTAGTTTTTCCAAATATGTTGTCTCCAAGTAGTTGCTTGCCTTCCCAATATATAAAGGAATGAAAGAACTTTACTCCAGGTTTTTGCTCAAGACAGTCTTTCTGCTTTATGCAAGTCTGAGTTTTATGCCTCTTATTTTATATTGTACATAATGCATTGATAAGTTATCCAGCTAAAACAAACACAGCAAATAGAAGACCAACATTTGCAAGTGTCATGTGTTGCTCTGCTGTGTCCAGTTAAAAGGGTCTGTTCTTTAGAATTACTGATCGCTTCATTTCCAAAAATTAGGCCCTTCAAATGTATGACAAAAGAGAAATCCCATCTCAAGGCATCAATACAGAAATATTTACATATAAAACATAAATCAAGGTCAAGATATTTCTATGGTTTTTATTTCTGCTAGGTTTAGAATAAGACTATGCATAGGAGATCTAGTTCCTGGTAGAAATTCTCAAAAATGAAACTTTCTGGTAAGATTTTAATCCAATTTTACTCCATCTTTTTTCCCATCCAGGAAATCAACTTCATTATATCTCCAGACCAAACAGCTGTCTTGCTCTTCAGCTACTTGTTTCTTAGTATCTTGTCCCAGAAATAGCCTCCTATTCTCCCTTACCCCACTCTACCCTTCCCCATGGCACAATAACTTCTTCAGCACCCTTTCTGCAGTTCTGCCATCACTGCGAACTGGCAAGTGGAGTAGAAACTAACAACCAGGATTTGTGCTCAGTAAGACATACAGTAACTATCCCACAGGACTGTCCACCATCAGTAATCCCATTTTCCAAAGGGCTGTGAAAATCCACTGAGAAAGCAGGCAGCCTGCTATAATGCCAGTACACCTTTTTAACATGAATCTAAGTCCCCAGTCCTCCCAAAATATTTTTACCAATGTCTCAGATGGTGGAATGCAAAGATGGAATGAGAATTTCTGCTTTCTTCAAAGAAATAAATTGCACTTTCTGGCTATCATGATCTCAGAGAAAAGCCTGGAAATATGATCCAAACACATCTAGTACTAAAAAAAGCCAGAAAAAAGGATACCAAAAAAAGACAAAATGTGTTATTAAAGCCACCATTCTCATAATCTAAGGGATCAGATGTGTGACTTTGTACATAAAATAGTGAAAATACCTATGTGTCTACCATGTATGAATAAACACTCCTGAACAGAGACAGCCTTGCTAGCCAGAAGCTTGCTTTCTTATCTATGAGACACTGTGCTCATGAAAGACCAGCTCACGTGCCAGAACCAGCACAGGTAAAACCCTCGCCAGCCACACGGATCCAGCCGCCCTGCTCCAGGCTCCACAATGAGCTCTCACTGTAGCAGAAACGGCTGCTGAGTCTACAAGGAGCCAACAATACACAGGGTTCTTGGCAGCTGGCAGGCCTAGGGAAGGCAGAACTGACTGTTCCACCACGACTGCTAACGACTGCCCTCGAGATAGCCACTGTAAGGCTAAGTGAGGCCAAGCCATTTTTCTTGCTTCCCAATTGTCTTTACTGGCACGTTGCATCAGTCGCTGTCATGAAAAATTATATTTAAAATCAGGGTTTGCTGGGGTTTGTGGTTGGGTTTTTTGGTTCTGTGGTGTGGGTCCCTACAGTATCACATAGAGCACACTGCACTGAAGCAAGTGCCCACACAAGAGCAGTGAAGTTAATGGAGGTATTAGGTCTCCTTCTGATCTCACTTCCGTAAGTGAAAGGGAGGAATCCCACACGGTTGCCTCTGCTACTGCAGCAGCAAAGGTGATAAAAGAACCAGACACACAGAGCCGTCATTTACCATCATGTTATCAAACTACCAGCTGGAAAAGCCCTGGCTAAAATGCATCGCCTAAGCAAGCTCAGTCAAGACAGCTGCGCAGAAAGGGTAGAGTACATCAACGTGTGGACAAAGGACGTTGGCTGACAACAAATCTGGTCAAAAAGATGGCAAGAAATCAAGAACTTGCATAAAAAGTCAGATCAGTGATCAAGGCAAGTAAAAAAAGCTAAAGACAAATTCAACCAAGCTCACACCTCCTTTTTTGAATCATAATGTGATTTAAAGAACCCGCAAATTGAGAATTCCATTATTTTAACAACAGTAAGATTTTATTTCCCCTAAAGTTTCCTATTTCCTGCAGAACTTGCATCTTTTGAAAAAAATTGAACACATTTGTAATTAAGTTTTCAAACAAAGTATTTTCATGTTGAGTATTCTTTGACTTAAAATCAATTCGTTATAAACTAGTATGGATTCAACCCTAAGAATTATCATCATTAGATTTCAGGTTTTATCCACTGAGCTAGTTCACACTTCAGAGTTATTGCTTCAGGCAGCCTTAGGAAAGCTACTAACATTTTATACTCAATTCACATATATAGTCATAGAATCTGGACAGAAAGAGATGTCAAAAAGACATTCATCTGCAATAATAGGTCATGCTCCAGCTGTGACATATAATCCACAAAGAATGATATTTGGAATCAAAGTTTCACAACAAGATAATTAAATTTCTTGTAATTACAAAGGTAAGTGCATAAAGGATTGGCTATAAGCCTAATCAGTCACACGCCGTGAAAATCTAAACCACAAACAGCTCATCTCAAACAATCAGCTTTGGAAAATATCAGCTAGATTTCAGATAAGGTTATTTTACTTGCTTTGTTGTTGTTTGGCTTGGTTTCTTTTCCCTTGTTTTAGCTGTTATTGATCAGCCTTTCAGGAAAAAGTTCAAAATAGCATCCTTAGCTGTCACTCTGGGGAACCACATGGTTCCTTATCTTTATGAAAAAAACTTTTCAATCAAGCTTCCTGAAAGTCAGTGGAGCCCTGCCCATCTCTCTAGTATCTGTATAGCACTCTGACTGCCTGCCTCCCACATGAAGAGGAATCTACTCCTGTACCTTCTAATGTCAAGCACGTTGTCTATTCTATGATACTATGAAGAGGCATCATGTCATTCACAGGCATTAACCAAGAAGTCAACTGATCAGTACTAAACTCCTGATCCAACAAAAGTTTAGAATTCTTGCCACTGATGTAAAGTGAGCCACATCCCTACATGGCTGAAATAATCACTTATTGAAGGCAGAAAGGTGCCATTTTCTATAACACAAACACCTTTTTTTATAGACACCTCAACAGGTTGGAGAAATGGTCTGACAGGAACCTCAAGAAGTTTAACAACGAGATGTGCAAAGTCCTGCACCTGGTTAGGAACAAGCCCATGACTAATTTTGTCATTTCATCATTGTATATTAATGTAGGCTGTGGGCAGACTTCCAGTTGTAAATGGCTGTCCATCAGTAACATCTGTGCTTATGGTTAAGAGGATGTGCATCATAAATATATTTTTAGTCTGGATTAGTTTACAAAAATAAAATAAAGAAGCTTCAACTGTTCCCAGACTGGTAAAATCTATCTGGACTTTATCTATCTGGATCCATCAGTGTTATTATTATTGTTAGATGGAAAAAAATATCAAAGTTAAAAGCCTCTTAAGCTTGGATTAGTTCCTATGCAAAGAATAACTATCTTCAAATATATATTGAAATGTGAAATTCCAACTTTTTTTTTTTTTTTTACATTACCCCATCTAGAAATATATCCTCCTTTACAGACAAGAGCTAAGCCCCCATATTTTGAAGTCATCTTTATTAACACTAATAAATTGACAGTTGATGCATATCCTCTATTGCATTTATGACCCTTCACGGATCAACAGCTTTTCAAACCTGATGTCTGTTTTTAAGACATACTAAATTTTTTTATGGCACTTCACCCAGCACAAAGCCCTTCATTTACTCATACAACACCTTGTCCACCAGCAGGCTTGCATCAGAGAGAAAACAATGACAGCTTTCACAGCTTGAATCATCACCATTCATCTTTCATCTAGTAAGCATTCCTAATTGAGGCAGTAAATAAGTAGGTATTTTGCTTACAGCTTTTAAAAGGTCATGCTGAAGATGCATTAAATGAACTTCCTGTCTGGGGATGCATCATTTCATAGAAGCAGAAGTAAGCACCCACTTAAAAATTCTCCCAAACCAGAATGATAAGCTTTGCCAGCAAGATTCAATGTCATCTTGAAACACAGCTGTGGAAATATCTTTGTTGATTTTTGCAACACAGACTCAGGTGTCTGTTCATGGTGAATTCACTCAGGTGAATGTTGGTGAATTCACTCAGGTGAATGTTACTGCATTCACATATACTGCTTCAAATCCTTATCAATATTCACCATTAGGATGGAACAAATGCAAACTGCAACATTACTGCTTATCATTAACATTGGCATATCAACGTCCTTTAACATCAAGTAAAATGCAAAAGCTCTTTTCATTATTATTTTAGCCATTTCTAATATGACAGATATTTGATGGTCAGTATTTGCTCTTAATCTTCATTAATGTATTAGCATACTTACAATGATTAATATAATCCTCTTATTTATAGCACAGAGAAGTTCCACTGACATAATTCAGATTACTCTTTCTGGTTTTACTTTAATGTGAAAATCCTCCTGTTCTCATCTTATTCCACATAGGCACTCTCCTTCCCAAATAAATGTTCTATGTCATATTATAAATAACAAGCACCTTAGTCTGTCTTCAAGGTAACGACCTTGCCCACGTATTTGTACATACAATGTCGAGCACCCCTCTAACACTAAACACTAACAGCAGCAAAATATTTCTGCATAACAAGCTGCTTTCACAACATCTGCAACCAGTTATTGTCCATTTCCATTAGTGAACGTAAAATTGCTACTCTGTACACTCAGCTACAAGCACAATAACCAGATCATTGTAATCTTTTCCAAATGTTTTTCATAATTGTTCTAGCATACTGATCTGTCAATAACATTTGTAAGCCTCCCATTTATCACCCTTCCTCCTCTACAAATTCAACAAGATGTAAAAACAAAAATACTTGAAAATTACACGAGAGCAAATGTGTTTAAAATAGCTGTGCCTTTCTGAAGTGATAGATCATATTTAAAGCATACACGTTCAACAAATACATGTCTCTACAAAGCAATGGGTCTTTTATAATCACCTTCTCCTTTCTTCTTCTAAGAATTGTCCTGACTACAACTGGTTTCTGCCACACCTGTGCACTGTAGAGTGCTCATATACACCAATGCTCCCTGAATGTTCCCCTATCTAACACTGCCTCCATTTATCTGTGTTCTGAAATACTAACCTGTTCCATGTTCTTAAATACTGTTATGAACTTACCAAGAAAGTCCAGTCCAATACTTAGAAATTTATCTCAATTATTAGCAGGCTAAATAGAATTTAAATTATACTAGGGCAATTATAATAGAGTAACTCACATAAGATAAACCAGGTTGCTTCAAATTTGACTAATTTGGCTGAAATCAGTAACTAGCTCAAGATCATGCTGTGTTTTTCTAGAGCTCATGAAAGCAGAGATAAAAGAGAAAAGATGCCTCCAAGTCATTTCTTCCTATTTATTATAACCCTGCAAGGGTCATGTTCCTATCTTGGTTTTGTATTTGTGGCTTTCACTGACTTCAAGGTCACCTTGAATGTCACATTTGCATGACGAAAGACTAAAGAAATGCACTAACTTATCATTGTCACTTTTGAAAACCACACAAACATTTAAAATCAAGAAAAGTTTATACAACTGAAACTTACTCTACATTCCCTGCAGCTCTTGGTTAATATTCGTTGACCCTCGGCTAGCACCTTGCCTCCGTAGATACACTTTGCTGTAATTTGAGAGGAGAAGGCATGAGATTAAAGATAAATTGAATCAGTATTTAAGTAGTAAAAAAAAGAATTGCAAGTTATAACACAGAAATGAGCCAGTAGGCACATACAATGAAAAATATGGCTACATTAAAAACAATGCATTTTGCTTTCATCAGAAGTCAGTATTACAAAGAATAACAAACAAGGTGGCTAACAATTTCATTTCAAGAGCAAGCAGCACCTTTACCCAAACTAAAGAGGAGGAATAAAAGCATTAGACAATAGGTACTAGACCAAATTCATTAGTATTCAATAGAAAATATTTTCATTACTGACATTCTGTAGATTAGCTACAGCAGTTATGTTACTAGAGGTCTTCATGACTCACTTCAAGAACTGGAGACATTTATTAGTGTACTGTTCATCAAGAGAATAATATAAGCACAGATTTCAATTAAACCTTCAGAGTTTTTTCTGGGTACAAAAATGAACTCTTCAACTTGTTGGAGCTCTGTAAAAATGGATCAGATGAAGTGAACGACTCTACTGGATCAACAAACTAAAAAACCATTTGAGAAAAGTATTCTTAAAACACACATTAAATAAGTCTATTTCCCAGGAAACTGAAAGCTCCTGCTGAAAATTTCCTGTCTGAAGTTTTGATCATTCTGCTAAAGATAACAATCTCCATAACCAAACCAACAGACTAGAACACATGAGTACTGTTCATTTATTTCAGTGGAGAGATAACTAGCTTAGCTTAGGACTACTGCCACCACGAAGAAGGTAACCTCCAGCAAGGCCACAATAGCATACAGTTCAGTCAAGTACCACACAGCTCAGTCAAATATCACCATAACTGTCACAGGCCTCTGGGAACTAGCTGGTAAAATTGCAAACACTTAGAAGAGGACAATAAATCCATTAATTAAACAGCTGGACTGTTATGATCTTACAGAAAACAAGTATCTATCATAAATGCACTTTACTAACAAAACAAATACTAAATCAGTGATAAAATAACTTTTTGTTGCGGTATTTCAGCTCCCTCTGCACTTGACCAGTATCAAGCTGACCTATGACACTGAAAGAAGAGTGAAAAGGTGCAAATCCTATGTTGCAATTTGAACAAAGCCTTTCAAGTCTCTTAAATCAAGGACCACACAGTGAAAGTGTTGAAAATACTTGGTTCTCAAATAAATGTCACAGTGTCTCCAACAACCATTTTACCTCAATCTCTCTCTTGATCCCCAAGGTAAAGGAACAAAGCACATACAGGTGTGCATATGTACCCCTTATGGGTGACACCAAGCAGAGCATGCTACAGGAGCCAGTGTGATTCCCAAGTTTTAAACATAATGAACTGCTAGATCAATCCTCATAAACTTTTGTAAGATATATATCTCCTTCTAAGGACTTTGTGTTTAAACTTCCAGTCTTAAAAATGTTCTATTCAAAAGAAAAAAAAAAAAAAAAGCAATATTTTCAGGGCAACTCAGTTTTCATCATCAACAGTGTATTTTGAAAACAACACTTCTTCACTTTGGTATCCAAGTTTTCTTCATTTTTCTAAAGCTGCCTTATCTTTTATGGCTGAGTTGTTGTGCTCTTACATATAAGGAAAACTTTAGATTTGTTTAAATTAGGAATCTCAGTAATTAATTTTGGGAGAAGATAAATTAGAAAAATTCCCTTTTTCTTTCAGTTTATTCTTCTGACACGACTGCATGAACAAAGCGATGGACATACCAGAAAGCAAGTTAATGCACAACTCAGAAAAATGATGATATTTTAAACAAAATTATAGTCTTTTGTCAAATATTAGTTGGAAGGCTAACACAAGATGGCAGAGATCAAAACAGAACCGCCTTGGTTTTAAAGCCCTTAACATATCAGACATTAGAGCTACTTTGTTCGTTAACCCTCAGCTAAGACAGGAAACTGTTCAATAAGCCAGCCATTCAATAATCCCTAGAGACTGCAAATTACAACTGATGATTCTATCAGAGCTAAATAGGAAAAGCATGGAGAAATTAACACCTGCAGTGCAGCTCTTCGGAAAGCCTCAGCAATTACCACTATCTACCCAAAAGTGACTGACTGTGGCCCTAGCACATCATTCTGTCAAGGAGCTGGCATTTACAATCAATTTCAATCAACTTCCATACATCTCTTCCCATTGACTGACATGCTGAGTTCTTGTCAGAATAACGAGTCAAGTTTGTGCCAATCACTGACAAAAGGCAAGTTTGACTGTTCATCTTTCCATTACAAATAACAGGAACACAGTTTACTCATGAGGATTTACACTGAATCTACAACTTTATGCCTTCTGATTCCTTTGTGTCATTGGCCATTGTGCATACATGCATATCAGCACAGGCATGCCAAGAGAAGTATCCTGTTTCACAAAAGACTTTTCCAGACTCCCAATGTTACAAAATACAGACCAGCATGCCCACTTAACCACTCAAATACTCTGTACATAAACTTCTCTTAGTAAGTGGAATACTCATGCCAACATATAGCTGAGAGAAACGAGATGACATGAATAAACATGAACAAGTGCAAGATCACAGCTAAAGGACGTGACTAATGAATTCAGTGACTGAAGAAAGGTGACAGAATACTCAAAAGCATTATTACTTTCCTACTAAATCTTAAAATAATCCAAATACCCTGTATTAAGTAGTACTGAAAAACTTGTACATGAAGTTTACTAGTCTCCAAGAACAGAGAGGCAAAACAAAACCAAAAAAAGGCAATTTGTGTTTCTTAAGGTAAGACTGGCATCAGTATTCAGATAAAATCTCCATACATAAATTGGCTTTGTCCCTTGTATCACCATTAAGGCAACAAATATGGAATATTCTTTCCAGGAATATTACTGATACCCTTCATTTCCAGAAGAAGGAACTGAAAGCTGACACTAACACTTATCACAAAATTTACTTTTTCCCCGCTTTCTTCTCATAAAAGTATTTTGAGATTACTTACAGCAAACTATCACTCCACAAAATGATACTAACTCAAGGTCTGAAGCTGTCGTGTATTTTAAAGAACAACCTTCCAACCCAAAATAAAAGATAGGCAAAAAGATAACACCTTAGTTTATTACTCATCAGTAGAGAAAGTTCAGATCATAGGCTTGATGCTTCTCGACATCAGCAGGAGATACAAGGTGAAACCAAGTAAAGCTTCCCAGGCCTAAACAGATTAATAATTTTACTTTGACAGTAAGTAAAAAGAGAATCATAGAAATTTGCAATGCTGTTCATTTCTCAGCAATTATTTATTTGCTTCTTAAATAAGTTGGCCACTATGACTCTCGTTACCTGAATTACTGAGACCTATGAAAGTCATTATAAAATGCACGTGGTTTTGGGCCAAGTTTGACTCCACTTAAATAGAGGATGAGATGAAAAGGTCTATGTGATGACTTACCCTTGCATATTTTGCAGCACTGGTTTTCCACATGCACTGGGAGAGCATCAGGAGGGCAATCGAGTGGGGGACAGGACATCCTTCGGCACTCCACAACTCCACTCTAAGCAAAGGTTTTAAGACAAAATTCAACTATGACTGTTGAAATTAGTGAGCATTTTATACACAGAAGACAAAACTACATAAATAAATGAAAATAGCATTGTGGATTACAGAACCTCCCTTCAGTAGCAAGTTTAATCCTATCTAACTACAGACTTGAGTCAAAATGCATGTGCAGGTGAATCCCTCCATTTTGCTATATATATTGCTGGGTTTACCCCACTTCCCCTGGGCAAAGCACATCAAGTGGGAAAAACAAAATCCATCTTTAGAAGAACATAAGCATCACTTTCTGTAGACTGTGCCAATCATCCCTGAGATTTTTAACAATCGGTTTTCTGTTTTCTTGGGCAAACAAAGACTCCTTAGGTATTTATCAAATCATTTCAATGAGACAAGATTTACATACTAATTCTCCTCTGTCCCTCGATTTTTCAGAATGATAAACAGTGAAAAGGGAATCTGCATGTTGTTACCATGCAAGATGCAACTAAGCATCTATGAATACTATTAACATAATGCTTACTTTTTGAAAAAACTACTGCAGTGAAAACAATTCCAAACCAAATATAATGCCACACTTTCACCCCAAAACTACAAAGTCCTCACAGATATAATTAAAACAAATAAGGCAGTGTTATCAAGGGAAAGGAGATTTTATTTATGAAGCTTGCACATAAGCAATGTCAGTATTTTGTTTGATTTACAATTTCGCTCCCTATTGTTCATACTGCCACTAGATGCATGCTAAAAACATAACAATTGTCAGAGTCAACACATATTCAGGGACCACTTTTGCATTTTATAATTAGGTCCCACTCCTTAAACTCTGTGGAAATTCTTACTTTACAAGTGCAATTCCTGCAGTGATCATCTTCAACCCATGAGTCTTTGTCTCTATAGATCAATCCATTTACTTGACAAGTCTTCTCACAATGACAGTCTTCCAATTGACTCAGTCTTGTTTCTGCATAATTTAACTATAAATGAAAGTAACTTGATGAGATTTCTGCAATTCAAACACATGATTTAAAAAAGCAAATATGAGAAAGCAGTATATTTATTTTTAGCCAAACCAAGTTTGACTACAGCCCTTGAAACACTGAACCAGGATGTAAGCAGTTACAAACTAATCCCGCTTCTTGAATTTTGACAGAGCTATCCATGCCAGCTGACAACAGTTCATGACTCATGCAATCATCTCTTGTGCTGTAATAAACCCCACAAAGATCCCCTCAAGAATGTTCCAGGACTAGCAAAAGTATATGAAAAAAAAAAGAGCCTTAATTGCTCAACCACCTGATTACAAGTCAAAATGCATGAAGACTGGCAGACAGACTATTCCTTTCCATCCCCATCTCATCGCTGTTAAGCATCAGGCAGACTAATACTTTCTGACTTTTAGAAAGGTCTTAACCTTATAATACCAAGTGAGATTTTGAGGGGAAAGAAAGCATTTCAATTTAGTGTAGTACAAAATATTCCCAGACTGTGAATAATGGAGAAGCCATGCTTCTGGAGTAAACCCTAGGCTGGTGGCTAGCTCTTAACACTCTTTGCTTCAAATCATTAACCTCCTCAACTCCAATCACTAAAAACCAAATCAAGAAACTAAAACCAATGCATCTTTTCCAAACATTACATCTGCACACTGGCAATTGCTGTGCTTACTGGAGAGGTACTATGCAATGTGTGGGGACAATGTTTTGTCATGTAGCAGCAAAAAAGGAAAAGGGTTTTTTTAACTATCCACCCCTAAGCCATCACAGACCTTCCCCTTCATAGAAGGTACCATCCTCTCCAAATATCCTACAAGGTATCACCCACCAGAGAGTAACGTTCCCTGTTTATACACAGCTTGTGCCATCATCTCTAAACCCTAAGGGCACTCAAAATTACTTTCCCATCTACTATTACTAAAAATAAATCAATACAGACTTAATATTTAGAAGTAAATACGTGCATTCTTCCATTGCTCTAAAGATTACCCTGGTGAATGAGAGTTTCTCCAGGTCTTGATTTTTTTATATTCACTTTTGTCTTATGCATCAGACTGCTGCCACTGCAAAGAGGAAGACTACCTAAAATCTGGCCCAAATCAAGATGAATGCATGCTCTATTCTCCTGTAGATACAATGCTACTATCCTAAGTTGCTACATTTTAATAGTAGCAAATTTTATTGAAAAGGAATGCACACTGCTATGGTATATTTTACCTAATGGTATGTACCTGAATGTCATGTATTTCCATCCACTTTAAATGAAAGTATTCTTATATACCTAACATATCCTTTTTCATCGCTGCCAGTGAAAGAGCAACGTATTTAGGGGGAAGAGAAAAAAGAAAAGGTGAAATTGTGTTTTGTTTTTCCTCTGCAGTCTTCATAAGAGAATGCCCTGCATAAAAGCTCTTTATTTCTTAAGTCGTTATTCTGGGATAATAGGGGATTGATAGTCATCTCCTTCAGACTCTGTACAAGCTGGTGACTTCAAAACTGCATTTCACATTTTAGAGGCAAAACTATCCTCCCACTGAGCTGTTTTTTTTCAGCAGAGAACCTTTTCAGATCACTATATTTAGTGGTTATATTTACAGTATATAAAATATATGCAGTTTTGTTAAAAAGGCATTTGATTTGGCTTATACCTACTCTGTTTTTAATGAACATTCTCATACGATTATTCCAAACTATTCCCTAGAAAAAGAAGAAACTCTAGGAGAATGAATATTGTCAGTTTAACTTTTTCTGTCATTTGCATTATCTTGATACATTTCATTTACTTCAAAAACATTTACTCCTTGTTCTAAAAATAATAAAAAACTAAAAATCTTTAAATGCAGCAGATCAATCAAGTAGATCACCAGAAGAAAGGCACACAACAACAAACCCTCCAATACACAGAGGCCAATGAATGTATCAGAGCCCACAGAATTTGTTGAGAAACAACATTTACCTCCTACCTGCTCCTAGGGTGACTAGAAGCATTCAGTTCCTAAGCTTCTAGCCTTAACTGACAAACATTTTATCAAACTCAAAATTAATTCCTTAAAATTAGCTAAATATTCTTCCAAACACTTTCCGTGCACTAATCAAATCTTAAGTTCTTTAACATATCTGGCTAGCTATCATTCACAAAGCTTAGTTAGCAGTTCACTTGCTTCTCTGACCATACCAATAACTGAAAATGTACAGGCTTCTGTTAAACATGCATTGCTTCTAGCAAAACTAATAAGAAAAATATCTAAACACCCCACACACACACACAACTCCCCTGACTGTTATTTGTAAAACTATTCACAGCCATATAAATCCATGATGTAAACAAACCAGATTAACTAGTCCATCAATGAATTCAAGTGCTTGATTCTTCTTGGATTTAATCAAACTCAAGCTTCAACCTTTCTGACCTCAACCAAGGAAAGATTCAGTATAAAGTTTTGTGCTGGAAGTCTGCATGTAACAAGCACATCTGAATACAAAGCACACTGTAGTGTGAGCCCATAATTTACCAAAAAGAAATTATATTACACTTGAAGAAATGCAGGAGATGCCCAGACTGATTTCAGTAGACAGTTAAAGTTGCATGAACTATTTGAGCCAGTATATTTTAAGAGGAACCAACAGTATTCCAGCATGCCAGCAGGAACACTGAAACATAACACAATCCTTCTCCAGTAGCAAATCGACATTTTAACCAGATTTCTGACATAGTGACCTATGGTGGCTCCCTATTTAAAGATAGATGACTGTAACAATTAAACATATATACTGGAAAGATTCAAAAATTTAATTATGACAAAAATAAAATAGGCTTTAAAAGCTAGCATTTATTTCTTTTTAAAAGCTATGTGTTTACAAGCCATAGGTAGGAAGAGGACATAATGGTGATTAGTTTGCTACAGATCATGACAAAATGCTCCTATACATAGCACTCCATACCAAACTGCTATAGACAATACAGCTCCCCATGTCCCATTCTGAGCCAGCATTAGGCTCGTGGGAGCCTGAAGTAAACCCCAGGCAAGAGGGCATTCTTTCCATCACCCCACACATGCATAATTTGCACTGATACCAAAATTACTGGAGCCCAAAGCCACTAGCCTAACGTTTCCTTCCCAGACAAGCCCTAGGATGAGTTTTCACAGTTTGACATTACACAGACTGCACGTATGACATTCACTGGTCTGTTCAATGCTGTAATACAGTTGTAATCAAACAGAAATTGAGTGAGAAACTGAAGTCCTAGATACAGTGGAGCTTAAAAACCACAGCCAGGCATCAAAACATGGGGCCCATATTTCCATAACATCACGTTCATGCTCTGCATCTCTCAGTGCAGGACCAGGTTCTGGGGCTCATTGCTCATGTACATTAGCAAGCTATCTCTGACCTCCTGCCCTGCCAAACATAAGCTCTGCAGGCATCTACAGAGCCCTTCTAAGCCCTGCTCTTTGCCTTGCCATTCATTATTCCCATACGGTGTACTTACATCTACATTAGTGCTGCTTGTGGCTATTGACCCCTAGGACTGAAAAGACAGACACAAACCTTAATGCCTCCTTCAAGTCCCTCCGTTTTTGCCTTGCATTTGTCTACCAAATTAACTTCCTTTCCTGCTGCATGCGTTTTTCCTGGACAACAGCAACGGAACAGCCAGTGCACTGCTGTACCAGAAAAGGAACTCGCAATGAAGGATCACCCCAGCACCACTTTATGGGAGCAGAGTCTTTGCAGTACAAACACTGTGTTATTTGGTTCCCATCATAAAGTACTAGCAAGCAAAAATATAATTAACAGCAGAGAAAGCAAGTTAGTCCGTACAGTGCATAATTGGAACTTGCCCGTACCACCAGCAGGGCTCAAAATAATTGCCTTCCTTTCACAGCACAAGCAGCAAACTGAACTAAAAGCTTCACATTTCGCATTCGGAGTCAGCCTGTCCCAGGCATGTCAGCGGAGTAAGTGGATTGTCGGTATAATGCATACGCTCTCTAAAAACACAGTTTCCCCTTTCTTATTAGGAAGGAAAAGAAGAAAGAACACTTAAAGGCAGCACAGTAACAAGTATAATTCTTTTATGCCAGTAGCACTACTATGCAAATCCTATTTCTGAAATTCCTGGTCAGTAAGTACACAGATTAAAGGCATCTACAGTTTGGTTGTAGTTGCACTTAAATCTATAAGTAATTAGTGCGTAAGGGCTCTTTCAGATGAGGCAATTAATGGCCTTTTGTCACTGGCTAGATGGTTTAGCAGCATTAACCTCAGAAAGTGTTCACAGACTGCCCTTTAACACACATCAGGGGTTCAGTCACCTCTAAAACACAGCTTCCTACCCCAAAACTCCACTACAGCCTTAGCTCAACTGCCTTGGCCAACACAGAGGTTGATTATGTAGTGTGGGAGCATAGCTTAAAATCTCAAAAATCCCAAACAAGAAAACCCATCAAAGCAACCCATTTATCCTACTCACAACTCCAACAGAAGAAAAAAAATGAAATGTGAGGGTGGTAAGAGGGGAGCAGGGGGAAGCAAAAGCCTGCATGCACCACACCACCTGGAGCTGGGTTAACTTTTACACTGTAAAAACTATTGATGAAAGGTGATGTCAAGATCAGCACAGCCAGCAACTTCACAGGCATTTCTATTTTGGGGCCTCATTTCAATTCCCAGGAAGGAGACTATGCCAGTCCTGAAGACTTCACAGGACTTCCCACAGGCAAACATGCATCCTCTGACAGCATCACATGGTGAAGAAATTGTTGAGGGATTTCACTCCTTTGTTTCTGCATTTATCCCTCAGCATGAAAAGGGAAATCACGCTAAGACTTCTCACAAGAATCAGACCCTGGGCATTTTGTCACTATCTCACAAATAATACAGCAGACAATAGTTGCTGTATAAGTCTTAAGCGATATCCATGAAGCTATATCCCTAGGTCCACTGCAGACAGGGCTACTTGCAGAGGGAATAAAAAAAAGAGTCCACTATGAAAATGTAGAATAACTGCCAAAGAAATATTTTCATGTTGATCTTGGCACAGAAGGAAACAGGGAATTGACAAAGAAGCTTAGGTACCTACTTTTGCAGTCATTTTTGCCAGGAGTTCTTGCAAATCCATGATTCCTTGCACCAGACTTAAGAAATCACTGCAGGTCGGGCATGCTCAATAAAGGAAGAGTAAAAGGAAAGGGAAGAGAAGGAAAGACACAATAACCTGTAAATAACCAACAGCATATCAGACTTGATTTATCTGAATACAAAATGCAGAATGTTTGCCTTCTGGAAGTCAGCACATGCAAAAATAAAAAGCCTGAAAATATTATTTTTAAAACAAAGAAATAACTTGTATTAAATAGAAAATCTAAAATTGAGACAGTAAAGACATTGCTACTTACTGCGATTCAGATTAGGGCACTGCATTATATATCCATTAGGTATAAAGACAACTTTCACATCTTGAATAACACCCTTTATAAAAGAAGAGAAAACTGGTAAAACAGATTATAAGCATTCACTTCGGTATGTACAAGTTGTTTCACAAGACTTTTCTTAAGTGGGTACAAAAAATTGACCAGCTCACTCTTCTTGTGCGGAAAATAACTGAAGCTGGACAAAACAGAACAATCCCTCCTATCTCTCCATGTGTTTGGATATTAATTTTCATAACACACAAAGAATACTGCTTTGTCCTTTGCAATCAACAAATATAAGCTGCTTAAATGTCTTAAAATGGGACGAGACTGGTGAAATAGCAGTGGAAGCTGCTTTAACCTTTATTCAAGCCTATGACACACTTTTCCAATAGACAAAAAGAGCACAGCAACACTCTTTAGTGATTTAGCCAAACAAGATTGAAATCAAACATTACAAAACCAGTATACAGTGCAAGAGATAAGAGTCTACAATTCAGTTTGGTTTAGTTTAGCCTACTAGCTTTGTACTTCAACAGGCAGTTCATGTAATTGTTAATCAGTTCAAATTAAATCCTCACTAACCCAGACAGATGGAAAAATCCCCCGTGCAGAACTGGCAGGCATCAGGACTCCAAGGTCAGAGTCAGCTAGTGCAGGTTCTATGGGCCCCAAAACTGAACCAGGCAGGACAGGACAGAGGAAGGACCGAAAGGTCCAGTGTTGGCTGCATCCCCCGTTATGCCTGACTTGCAAGTATATCCCTGATGGAAGCAGCAGACACCAAGGGGTTGCCCCAGTGTTCCTGCACATCCCTAGGTCTTTCAAATAGCCTAGAAAATGCTGAAACTTGTGTTTGCACTTTTAAGCTCAGGACAAAGCTCTTGCTCCACCTTCAGCTGTGTAACACACTCCACAAGACACACTAGCTTTAATCATGTCACGGTTACTACGGGAGAGGAGCAACTGAAAACAAGGGACTTCGGGCTGCTGCTATTTGTTGGTTGTTAATCAGATGTTGTGACAAGGCTCTATCTCCTCCCAGACACAGAACAATTTCTTTAATTTGAAAGAAAAGTTATCCTCATGACAGTTATTATCTAATTAAATTTCATAGATGAGTTTGTCTTGAAAGGAACCTTGATCTAGTTCAAATCCCCCTCCCTTTTCCCCACCACTATGGGCAGGGACACCCTTCGCCAGCCCAGGTTGCCCAAAGCCCCATCCAACCTGGCGGTAGGACTATGTTTTACTTTTCTGGTAAACGGCAATAGAGTGAATTTTGCAGACTGAAGACATAGTAATTTGTTCAAAACATTGAGCTTGATCCATAAATAAAGCATGGGCCTCAGATAGCCCTTGGAGCCTGGCAAGTACAGTAAGTAACATTTAACATTTACATGTTCGTTTGCTAAAACAGCAGAAGGTAATCAGCAAGCACTGCTTCCTGCTTACTGTTTCATGATCAAATATTAACTGAAAATATTAATAGACATAATCAGATCACACTGTCTTTCTTGCAGAAGTATATACATTTATTAACCTTTTCATCTATGAGAATAATGAAACCATCATAATAATGAGAAGTAATACTGTCACTGGAAATGGAACATCCTGAAAGCCATTTTACATACTCTCTGCCAGCCGTCATCAGCAAGAAATTAGGTGAAGCACAAAAATATATTTCAATGCTTAAGCCTCTCCAGCTCAACGAAGAGTAAATGAGATTATAAAGTTTCACCAGACCGTATCACACAGCTAACAAGACATAACCCGGAGAGAACCAAGAAGATGTTTTCCTTGGTCTTTGTTTTTTAAAAGTGTGTATTGGACTTCAGGTAAGTTTGCTGCATCAGAGCACCGATGCTCATTTGTTCTTTGACTACCTTTTGATAGATATCCATTTACATACATGCTGAAAAGGGAACACAACTATTTTTCATGTCTTAATTTCTGGCTAAATGAACACATGTTACCATGGAAAAAACGTATGAACTTCAATTCACAGATAGGAATGCCTTTTAAGTCTATAAACCCTCTGAAACGGAATTAATACGATCAAATATAGAAGTGAACCCTTCAAAGAGCAGAAATTCCGCTGATGTATTTTTTTAATAGTAAGACTTCATTATAGGCAAACACTTATTACAGCCATAATTATTGTCATGCATACGAACAAACTTGGACTATTCCTCTTTCAGGATTAAGTCTAGGCGGCTGAGGGCTTTCTACGACCACAGCCAGAGAAGAATTAGGCGTGCACAGCTCCCTGGGGAAGCATAAGGCCCTCGCTGCTTTACTTTGGCACAGGGCAGAGTTCTTCTGTGTGTATTCTGTGAAAGAACATCAGGATTTGGCCTTACCAGGAAAATGTCAGTGGTCAAAATCTTCCTGGTTTTTCTTTTCCCAAGCAGACATCACCTTTATGTTATTATTAAAGCATTTGGCTAGTTACAGCCAAAGCTTCAGTTCAGCATCAGGACTCACTAGCTTGAAAAGCCTTCATCTGCACAGGCAGATTACCAGCTACAAGATAAAATTCAGGCCTGCAGCACTAAATATCAAGCTCATCCCATGAGGATGTAATACAAAAGCCCTGTTTATTGCACTTCTCATGTCTCTATTAAAGAGAGGACTCCTCCCACATCCTGTGAAAATGTATTTCAGGAGCTCTTTCCTCTTGCGTTTTTTGTTTCCTCCATTGCCTTTCACCCTCTTCAAAACCTACTTCTCCCACAGAGATATTGCTTGCCACACAGCTGTGCAAGATGCATGGTGTATGGAGGCACCAGCAGATGTGCCTGAAACCCTGTGCTTAGGCAACGCTGTGCCAACACTACTGGATCTCCAGTAAATCAGTACTCTGCTTCTCTACACAGGGCAGGCATGGGTCATGCCAGGCACTCGAACAGCTGTCCTTGGCACTGAATTTACCTCACCTCAGTCTGTGCAACTCCAAGTTCAAAACCACAGAGGCCCAAGTACATATGAGATGCTGTGCAGTAAAAAATACCAACACAGTCCACAAGTACCTACTATACAGTCCTCAGAGAGCAGGATCAGTAGAGCCTGCTACAGCAGATAGGAAAATTACCATCTTTCAACATGAATCATCTAGTCAGCACTGCATTAATAAACTCATTCTGCAGCAGCTCTTCGGAGGGAGCCTTGGGGGAGGGGTTCTCCCCAGTGATAAAATGAATTTTGCAGAGAATTCTCATCCTGATAGCAATCATATCCATTCAAGAGTGAGGGTTCCCTGATGTCTGGTACCACCATCTTTCTGCTTTCAGTTGCATTTACTTTGATTTCCTAATCTGATTATAACAGTATTCTTTAACCCCAAAACAAATCTTGCTTTTGGGCCACACAAAGAAACCTGAAGGGTCAGGGTGGGTTTTTCAAAGGAAGTAATTAATGAGATTCCCTCCAAAGCAGACAAAGCTATCTTACGTCTGCTCCACACTTGCTTCTGCCACTGTCCGTAGTAAAACCATCCTGTCTTATCTCAGCTCCAAATGCTTAGTAGTTAAGCAGGAAGTTGCAACTAGTAAGAGATACTAGCTGCAAGAGGCAAGACTTCAAGTCCCTTGACCATGCCATAGAGCACTTCATCCCCCAGCAAGGCCACAGACACAGCAGGGCTGCCTGTGAAAGAATCACTTTCAGGAAGGATGCAGAACAAAAACAAATAAAAAAGTGGCAGCACCTGGCCAGTGACTTATGAATTTCAGATCCCCTCCTTCCTTTTCTGAGATACTGAACAATTATGAGAGGTGTGAGAATGATCCACGTGCTCTATTGCTTTTATAGGGAGACACAACAACTCACCAACCACCAATAAAGTAAAATGTTTGGAAGGGCAAAGATGACACTCGGTGTTTTTTTGCTCCATATGTTATGGTGACTCCAGCACACATACCAAAATGTTAATTCTTTTTTAACACTCTTATTTCCCTGCAGATCTCTGTTTACATTAAGGAAAATAGATCTTCTTTTTTATATGCTAAAACAGTGAAACAAATTGTTCTGAAAAAGAAAGGGAGATCCTGCTGAGCATGTAAATATACGGAAAGAGATGGGTACTCTTTACAAACTGGCAAAATCCCAAGTTTTTTCAATGAGTAACATTAAAAAAAAAAAAGTAAGAATTTGGAAACTCTCAAGCAGGATTAAAAAAATACAAGCAATTATATTTCTGCCCTGAAGAAAGTTAGTAAAATATTCAAGCATGCATAAAGCAAAGTAAGGCACTTGTCGGCTTTCATTATGATCAATAAAAACTGTCAGTTCATTAGCATATCATTAGCTACCCTGCTGTTTCCAAAGTGTTAACGCATAGAAATATTAATTTACAAACATATAATATCCCAGAGTTCTGAGGATCTGACTGCCTGCATAAAATAAGAATTTAGGATGGGCAAATCCAATATAACTTCTTTTTTCTCCTATGTAGCTATAAACATATGCTTACCATCTGTGGAATTATGGGAAGCAGCTGAGGTAAAAAAACAACAGCTGTAGAATAAAATAATACTATCAATTTCACTTCACAGTGACAGCTCAGCTGCTGGAGGATGAAACATACTCTAGGTTCACAGCAACTCTTGGACCATAATTTAACTTAAAAGTGAGCTTTTACCTCTGTTTCACAATTAAAATCGTTAGTTTCCATGCTTAAATAATTTTAGCATAAAATAATTTCCCAAGCTTGTTGAAATCTGGGGACTTCGAGGAAAGGTCCTCAGGAAAACAGCAACTTGTAAAATTGTTTTACAAACTGACAGCTCCAAAGAGAAACCCAGTGGGTGGTGAATCACCTTGGCAACAAATCCATGCCAATATAGAGGGAATGGGCAGATTGGTCTATCACTGACTATAGACTCTTACTGATAAACACTTGCATTGTGGCTTGTTACCCAGAACTTGAAAGAAATATCAGAAACTTTTCTGTAGCTTGCTTACAAAGCAAAAGAATTAATTTTAAGGTGGAGGTTGTAATTTGTTGGTGGATTTTGTTTGTTGCTTGATTCAGCAACTCAGCTTTGACCAGAAAATTCATACAACCTCGCCAGTGGCCAAAAAATTGCTGAAACAAACATACAAGAGAGGACTTCTGAAGTTGTAGGTAATTCCTCTGTCCTTTGCAATTTCAGAAATATATTGTCATTCATTTAATCTGGAATATATTGCCATTACTTTAATCCTCTTTTTTTCATCTGAAAATTTCCTCACGTCCCTACTGGCCCAGTCAGTGATGACATCTTGGGGAGCCTCATAAATCGAGGAGGAAATGGCCTCAGAAAGGGATTAAGAGCACCACTGTCTGGCCAGGAGACAGCAGCAAAGTTGTTGCAGGAAAGTTTAAGATGAAAGCCAAGAATAGACTACAATGCTGCCTACAGTCTTGTTCTGTTTCCAGGAACAGCAAAGCAGGGCACAGCAGCTAGGCAGGAAATTAAGGAAACCAAAGAAAACCTTAAAATACGGGGCACTGCAGTGTCTAAAACGTTCTCACCTTGCAGGAAGAGCAGTTGGTGTCTAAAATACACCTTGCAGGAAGAGACACTTTTCTCTAAGCACTGGACCTCAAGTCTCATGTCCCCAATTTCTACTAAAATTCATACAAATCAGATTTCAAGAGTATAAGACAACTAATCAAAAGTATCTTTTTTATTATTTATTAATTTCCCTCTCCATGTGCCATTTCATATCTGCTTACCTTGAAGAAACCATGTTTTCTGTTTCTCTGTCCAAGCCATAAATTGCTTTCAGGTGTTAAATTTGTTTCTGGGGGATCAATGACACGTTCATATATCCTGTGAAAGGAATATATTATAATTACTTGAATCCTCTTCCTCTGAAGAATTCCTAGTCAAAAATCAGTTAATGAATGAGAAAATAAAACAACATTAAACATAATATTTATCTTTCATAGTTTTGAAGATATATTACAACTTTAAAAGAAAAACAAATGGAAAAAATTTAAATGGCTAAAACTGAAACTCCCCTTGATCAACTGCTGACCATTAAGCTGAAGAACCACAATGCCAGAACCCACCATAATAGGGAAAACAATAAAATGGGACCACTTTAGCCTAGAGGTATTTTTCAAACTCAGCTACTCCTGGAGAAAAAGCATAATCACAAACAAGACCCAACCAGAGAAGCAACACTTTGCAGTTTTCAGCCTGGTTAGAATTTTGAATAGATTTCACAAAGAAACTTTATTCCACCTCTACAGCCAGGGCCTTTTTGTCTCTACATTTGTATTATTCATCCCTGTACTTGGACCTTTTGCTTTATCCACTTTTACCATTCACTGTTGTTACTGAATTCACTTGGCCTGGTAGTGCCAGTACTGCGTATCCAGCTTGCCCGAGTCACTAGCACAGCTCCAGCTCAGAACAGGACCTCTGTTTATGCGTGTTCCCTAGCACAGCAGGGACATGTTGTGGTTCATCTTCAAGGAACTAGAAATAATAGCAATGAGAATAACAGGGACAACAACATGAAGTCCATGAGCAAACTTTATAAGCTGCATAAACTTGCCCATGAATGCAGTAGTCTGTGTACCAAATTTCTAAAATTAATTCAGGAAAAAATGCCGTAACATAGCATTTCTGACTTCACAAAAATAAGCATCTGGCGTTTTAAAAAGCTTTTTCTTGGGTTTTTTATTTGTTTGCTTTTAAGAAAGCCATAATGAAGTTTCCCTAACACCTTTTTCAGGAACTCAGGACCACTACAACATCACCACCAGTGTTTTAGGATACGAAAAATTAAAGACGCAAGTTCCTGACCCTGGATTCTCATATTGCCATGTCACATCAGTGGGAGCCATGAACTTACTGCCTCATAACAAACCCAGCATGCTTAATAAGGATTATTGAGAAAATGATGAAATAGATTTCCATTACTATCCAGCTCCCAGGGAGGATGCATTGCTGTGCAACCAAGCCAGTGTGACGGCCAAGAGAAAAGATTCTGGATGTGTTAAGACCTGAGGCTTAATGGTGAAATTATCCTTATGTTTAAGAGGGGTGATATTCTTTTTCTTCTTTCTTTAAGGCTATGGCTTTAAAGTGAACATGAAAAATAAATACCAAAGAAAAATACAAGCCAACCAACACAACTTATTGCAGAGTTATCTTTCCTTTTACATTCCAAGTGTTTCTACCACATAGTCACCAAATGTAATCATTGAATTTTGTGTTGCAAGTTGCCATGTGCACTGGGTTTGCATAGCAAGGTTTCGGTAGGGGTGGTTCTGCAAGGGTTGCTTCTGTGAGCACCTACAATGTCTGAGAGAGCCAACACCAGCAGTTTCCAAGATGGACTCACTCCTGTCCAACACCAAGCCAACAGTGACCATGGCAGCACCTCTGTGATAACATACTTAAGGGTAAAAATTGCTGCACAACAGCAGCTGGAAGAGAGGAGTGAGAATGAGAGACACAGACAGAGAACTCTGCACACACCAAGGTCAGTGCAGGAGGAGGGGGAAGGAGATGCTCCAGATGCTGGAGCAGAGATTTCCCTGCAAACTGTGATGAAGATAGCGGTGAGGCAGGCTGTCCTCCCCCAGTCCATGGAGGAGGAGGATGGTGGAGCAGTTATTCAGCTGCAGTTCATGGAGGACCCTACACCAGGGCTGAAGGTAGCTATGACCCCATGGACAGCCTATGCTGGAGCAGGCTCCTGGCTGGACCCGTGACCCCATGGAAAAAGGACCCTATGTCAGAGCAGGTCTGCTGAGGGGACTTGTGATCTTGGGGGCACCCATGCTAGAGCAGTCTTTTCCTAAAAGACTACACCCTGCTGAAAAGGCCCACCCTTTCAGTTCATGAAAGAACTGCAGCCCATGGGAAGGACTCTCATTGGAGTTCATGGAGGACTGTCTCTTGTGGGAGGGACTCCACACTGCAGCAGGGGAAAAGCGTAAGGAAGAAAGAGTGGCAGAGAAGTTATATGATGAACTGATCAAAACCCCATTCCCTGTCCCTCTGTGCCCCTTTGGATGGAGGAAGTACAGGTAATCAGGAGCGAAGTTGAGCTTGCAAAGAAGGAAGGGAAAAGTTGTTTTAAGATTTGGGTTTATTTCTCATTACCCTACTCCGATTTGATTAGTAACAAATTAAATTAATTTCGTTTAGTCTGTTTTGCCCATGACAGTAATTGGCAATTAATACCCCTGTCCTTAATCTTGACCTTTAAACCTTTCACTATGTTTTAATTTCCTCTGTCCCATTGAGGAGGGCAAGTGTTAGAGCAGCTTGGTGGTCACCTGGTGTCCAGCCAGGGTCAAAGCCACCCTACCATGTTATTGGAAAATTCATACATTTGTGGAGGGCTAGAATTAAAGAACTTCAAGAAAACTCTATAAAGTCTGAAGGTTGTTTATGTCAAGTGCAAAGATTCATACATTACACCTACTTTTGTTTATACAGAGAAGGAGGAAGCCATTTCTCAAAACTAAATGGAAACAATCCAAAAAACTAGAGATAAACTTCCTATTTCCTTAAAAAGCAACACCAACAAAAATCCCAGTCCTAAGAACAAAATCATTACTTGAAAATTTCAGCTTAAGAATGCAAGTACAGAAGCCAGAAGGCAGCTTCTAATGCTCATGATTTTATAGCTCAAGTTTATTATAATTATCATCAGCCCTAATTCATCACATTTCATCAAGACGATACATTCCAAGCTCTTGGAAAGTTCTGCCTCCACTAGCTAATTACTTCTTGCTATCTATAAAATTACACACTGAGGTCTTCTACCTGTTCAAATGGCAAAACAAGACAATATTCTTTTAAAACCTGTTTTAAAAATTACAGAAATTTCACATGCATCATCACAATCAATATTTTAAAGCCTAAGTAGGCCTGTTCTGCCGTATCTCCTATGAAGATCTACTCAAAACCCAAACTGCTGCAAAACACTGAACAAGGAATAAAGAATTAGTACGTTCCTTGAGAAAACCAACCACTGAATTACACCATCATATTAGAAATTTCATTTTTGATATAGAACACATCTTTATTCATGACTTAGGGCAACGATGTCCTCACCAAAATATTTCAAATCTTGAAAAAGATGAGTAAATATTGCATAAAGAATTTAATTTCTGCTAAGCAATAAAATCCCAGTGCTAACCAGGTTCAGCAATACTGCTTAGTGAAGAATATTTGATTTTTATTCACCTGGCCCAGATAAAGTTTATAAATGAAATCTACAATCTGTCTGCAATCACATAGAAAAAAACCCAAACCTAACTGACAGTATCATATGACAGTTCAAAAACAGCAAGTACAAATGAAAAATCAGAAGCAGGCTCAAGTGGTTTATCTTCTCTTTTCTGATGATTTAATAAAGACTTTCAACCTATACAGAATAGGCTGCAGCAACCTTCCTTCTAGAGTCTTCTCAGAAAGTGCCATTCCTAAAACACACGCTCAGGATTCCCCATATTCCTCTACTGTTCAAATCTATTCTGGAAGCAGATATTTACCTCAAATAAAGGGATTAACTAAAGGTTGGTTAGCACTTTAATTAACACATATCTAAGAGATTAGTTGGTTTTCTTCTCTGTGGATCTGCTGATGGAGTTATAGGCTTAGGATTCATGAGAAGACAGGAGACATAAATCAGTCCTTGCTAATCTTCCTATGTAAAAGGATGTTTTGGTTGACACTATTTGGTTTGCAAACAACATGAGCTTACTTTATTACTGTATACTGACAAACATCAGCAAAATAGCCCCAGCGAGTCATCATATCACTATCATATCATCCCCTCTAGACTCTTGAGAAATGAAAAGGTCAAACAAGCACTGAATTCATAACTGTTTAACAAAACAAAAACAAAAAAAAAGGATGACAAAGAGCATGGTTCACCATGTATTACTTATCTAATGAACAAGAACAAAAATTGGGGAGAGGAAGAATCCTCCTGACATAAAAGGATGGATGCAAAAAATATCCAAGGGACTTTTCCAGCAAGACTGGTAGCTGCTCCACAAAGGCAAAACAGCTACACAAAGACAAACTGAAACTACATGAAAGTAGTCTTTGAGTCAATATGAGCCAAGAAACACGACAGCATTACTAATTCTCAATCACTAGCTTTAATAAAGATGAAAACAAATGTTTCCAAATATCAGTGAACAGTTTCACCAGCTACACGCATTGGCAGCTGATAGCCAGTGGATCTGAATGATGTCCAGCTGCAGTGAAGCCAGGAACCAGGCACGTGTCTGGGCTGCCACATGTATGTTTTAAGTCACAAGAACAGCTTGAAGTGGTTCGGTGTTCCTAAAGCAGGCTTTTGAGGAGACTTGATGGATGACGAAGGCACCCTGTCCATACAAAATGATAAAGGTGGCACTTGCAGAAATAGTCAGGAACAGGCTGTCACCCAGACATTACAACTGCCCAGGTGTGTACACCACTTACAAATCTATCAAATATTACTGATTAGTCACCTGGTTTTTCAGGTGTTCACTACACCTAAGGCAAATCCATAAAGCACAAACATTTTGTAACATATGTCAAAGTATAATGAGAAAAGTTACTACTTAAAGTTGAAATTGTCTTACTACTATTGCTTGTGAAGCAGGAAAAACCCTTGCCCTGATCCCCTTCCTGTACTAGTTTTCTTTTGGAAGAAAAGAGGTGTTTTTCGGGCTGAAAAACTACTGCTGCTGAACAGACGGAAAAGGATCCTTCTTTTTTTATGTCTACATTAAATTTCCATATCATTCTCATTCCCTTGCTTGATTTTCTGGGCTGAGATGTGTCGCCTTCTGTGGCTTTATCCATGCTTGACCAATACTTTGTATTTGGCCTATGAATAGCTAAATTATATCCACTACACTTTCAGTTTATGAAGTGCTGGTCTAGAGCTCCTTGGAGATCAGTTTTCAATACATTTGGCTTTGATACCCACACAGAGAAATGCACAATGCGCTTCACAAGAATAGGCATGCTTAGAAAGTGGACTCCAGGGAACTGCGGTCTCTAAAATTACCACAGACTGAATAGTCCCTCCAGCATGAGGAGACCCCGGTCTCTAGGTTAATGGAAGCTCTACTCCATACTTCACACTTTCAGATTTATGATTACTGCATTCACTTTCCAAGAGAAAGCTTGGTTTGCCCCTTTATGCTGACATATTTCAAAGAAGCTAAACCATAAACCTGGAGTAATACAACCATGAACCAATCTTTCTTTCTCCAAGTGTTCATGCTCAGAATACATGCACTCACCGCAGATCCATTTAGGAAAACACAGTAAGAAACATACCTGCTAATTGACAAAGACCAATGTCTCCTTGTATCTACACCTCTACCCTACCTGCACGCTTGGATTTATTAAGTGCTCTCATGCAATCCGCAGAAACACCTTTTTCAAGGACACATTCCAAACAGGCATCTGTGGCACAATCAATACAATATACAGAAAAATTTTTCTCAAATAATCGGTGTATTCCTGAAAGGAAGCATATCCTAAATATTTGCAGGCAAATACATATGCATACATGTGTCTTTGCCTAGAAGGAAAAATCTCTCTAGAAATCAAGCCTCTGTTAGACAAGGAGACTGTTCCCTTCCACACATGCAGTCTAAAATTGGTTTTATCTTCATAATGACCTCACATTTAAGAAGAAAAAAACACTAGCAGCCACTTTTTGCCAACAGAGAAGGGAGTGAGAAGATTTAAGAAGCCGTGCAGACACCAAGGCCAGGGAAGAAGGAGCCGGGGGTGGGGGGGAACACAAGGTGCTCCAGGTACTGGAGAGAGAGATTCCCCTGCAGCTCATGGAGAAGACAATGGTGAAGCAGGCTGTCCCCCTGCAGCCCATGGATGATGACGGGGAGCATAGATCCGATCTACAGCCCATAGAGGACCCCACACCAGAGCGGGTAGAGACACCTGAAGGATGCTGTGACCCCATGGGCAACTTGCATTGGAGCAAGCTCCTGGCAGCAAAACCTGCAGCCCATGGAGAGACCAACCCATGCTGGAGCAGGGTTGCTAGGGGGCTTGTGACTCCATGGAGGACCAGGCTGGAACAGTCTGAGCCTGAAGGTCAGCACCCCATGGAACGAAGCCGTGCTTAGGCAATTGGTGAAGAGCTGATGCCCCAACAGAAAGGACTCATGTTGGAGAAGCTCATAGAATACTCTCTCCCAAAGCCCCCGCAACTAACAAGGGAAACAATTTGTGAGGAACTGACCAAAACCCTGGTTCCCTGCCCCTCCCTGTGCCATGATGGGGGGGGGGGGGGGGGGGAGTAGGAAAAATGGGAGCAAAATCATGACTAAATGAAGCCTGCTAAGAAGGGAGGGGTGAGGGGAGGTGCTTTAAGATCTGGCTGCACTTCTCATCCCCCGACTCTGGTGTCACTGGGGGTGCAGGGCAGTGTCATCCATTACAGAGTTTTCTTTACTTTATTCTGTGCTGAGTCTGTTTTGCCCGTGACGCTGATTGTGGAATGATCTCTCCCTGTCCTTATCTCCACTCCAAAGCCTTCCAATGTATATCTTCACCCTTGTCAAGCTAAAAAGACGAGTGATAGAGCAGCTTTGGCGGGCATCTGGCCTCCAGCCAGGGTTAAATCACCACAACTTACAAGAGTTACTGTATAAAGTACCAGACTAAGTAATGAAATTTCCAAATTCTTTCAGGTCTAAAATACGAGTAGGTTATTAAAATAGGAGCTTACCTTCTCAAATTTGCAGACTAGATATGAACAAGGGAGATTTATTTCATTAGCAATAAAATTAAGAATCAAATAGCTGCAGTCTAAATGTTGCTGTACCTGAGGCATGGCAGGAACCTCATTTCTCAGTTATAAATTTCCACGTAGTGACCAGGTGTTGAATTCATCACCCCAAATTTTAGTTGTCTCAAGAGTTTACACCTACAGTGGAGCTTATTTAATGAAGAGACATAAGCGTTTGCAGGGTGTGATTCACCTTACAGTAAATGAATCACTCTCTCAAGGCCCCTCCAATGACTGCATAGGAACCCTTGCTGACATCAGGGTGAATCATCAAAACACATTTTTGCAATTCAAAATCTGATCCTCAAAGCTGACATTCTCTTGCAAACATTTGTTACCCTCTATACATCCATCTGGATCCTCAGATCCTTTAAATAAACTGAAGGGTATGAATAAGTCACACAAAATAACACGCTGTTCACAGCAGAGGCTCTGAAATAACACTCTCAACTGCTGTAAGACTCAGAGAAGAGAGGGAGATTGCCCCACATTTTGCATCAGTCTCCCAATCTAATTTACAGAGGGTGTTGACCACCTTGACCACTGTCACCATCACCATCTGAGGCTGCAAAAACTCACTACATCTGAAAAAGCAAGTGTCAGGTGTCCTAACACAGTCCATTGTATAAAAATAACCAGCCACTTCAAAAAGTTCGTCCAGTATGTTTTCTGAACCCCAACTGCATAAAGAAACCAACGATTATATTGGTCTCCAGCCTTAACATACAATACTGGCATTTGTCTTTACGCATATTCTTCTGAAGGGGTTAAGAACTGATTTTGAAAAGAAATACTATGATATCTTTATATATTTTTCTTTCAAACTGTTTTCTATATGCTTCCCAATGAAAATGTGCCAATACCAATGTGATTGGATTTTCTTGATAGTGTTTACAGATAGGATGCATTATTTGACACACACTCAGTTCTGGAGCAACTTTAACTGAATTATTCATTCAGTTTCCAGTGTTCTATTTCAGAAAAATAATCTCCCTGAGGGAAATTCTGATTTCTCGTGCTGTCTCCTCTGTCATAGTACAGGAGTTCACAATCACTTAACAGAGGAAAGCAATTTAGATTAAAATCTCACTTTTTAAGAGAAGCCTTTTGTTATTAAATTTTGAATATACAATAGTAGCTGCCAACTATTTAATCAAAAGTTATTGTTCAGCTCTGGCAGAAAAAAAAAAAATAGGTGGTTTTCAGTAATAGTGTAAGTTTGGTAAAAGATTCAAGACTACATGTTCCGTTTTTAAATTCTCTTCAAGCTGTCACCCAAACGATTTCATTGCTTCTCCTGTATAACCGCAGAGATAGAGTGCACCTACTCTACTTTTCAGTTTGATCACCCTAACTCCAAACCTACATTTAAAAATAAAAACATATCTCAATAAAACTGCATAAGCAATCTCTTTCCGTCATCCAAGAGGCATGCAAATTAACTTTCAAGACCCTCTAATAAACAGGACAAAATTAAGCCAATATAAAATCAAGACAGTTAGAAGACTACATTTCATTGGCAGGTTTCAGGGTTTAATTCTCTACACATAAATTGAAAAAGGAGATAGTCACAGATATTAACCGGCCACGTGGGGCTTTCTTTACAAAGCACATTAGGCTTTTTAGTTTCCTACAAAGTTATCAATGAATTTCAACAGTATTTATTTGGCATCAAACTACACAAATCATTGTTATTGATTCAAAGTACAGGACTTGGACCTACTAAATGGTATGACATCAGCCACACGAAGGGAAAAAACCCATCTTTCTCAGGATATTATAACTGTATGGTGCCTTTAATCTGGAAACCCTGAGATTAATTCAAACACCTTTACAAATAAGGTCATTATTATTAACTTTACTTTGCAAAGCATGAAACAGATAGAATTGGCTCCTGACTATAGCAGTCACTGTGCTCTATAAATGTCTAAGCCTGAGGCTAACAGCCTGTCTACAAGGCTACAGTGTTTACCCTTCCTCATGTAACAAATGCAACACCCCTGAAAGTGCAAGAAGCCCAGAAAATAGTTTGAGTCAGACTCTAGACAGAAATACAAATTTAGCCTTTTGCTTCAGATTTTAAAAAGTTGTTAAAAAAACCCACTAAGACCAACCATAAATTCAACTGTATCTTATATATGATGTATCCAGAGCACGTTGCGCTTCAATACACATGCACTATCTGTAATTTTTCAGACAGAAATAAGGAATTTTCACTAACAGCTCAGCTAGTTTGATACCCAAATGGTTATTTCACCATTGCCTACTGGGCTGCTTCTGGCTGGGATAGAGTTAATTTTCAAAGCAGTTCATATGCTGCAGGCTTGGGATTTGTGACCAAAACAGTGTGGATAACTCACCCATGTTTTATCCAGTGCTGAGCAGCACTTACACAGCACCCGGTCTTTTCTTCTTTTCATGCTACCCTGACAAAGAGCAGTCTGGGGGTGCACGAGAACTTAGAAGAGGACACAGCTAGAACAGCTGACCCCAGCTGACCTAGGGAATATGCCATACCATATGGCATCACCTCAGCAATACAAGCAGTGAGAAAGGAGAAAGCTGGGGAGGGGACATGGACTTCAGGCATTTGTCTTCCCAAGCAACCAACATATGACCTAAAGCATGGTTTTCCTGGAAACAGATAAACACCTGCTGGCCATTGGGAAGTAGTGAATTAATTCCCTATTTTTCTTTGCTTGTGCACAGTTTTGCTTTACCTGTTAAACTGTCTTTAACTCAATGCACTTCTCCTCGCCCTCCCTTTTATTCTTACGATTCTCTTCCCCATTCCACTGTGGGGGCAGTGACTGTCTGGTGCCTAGCTGCCTACCAGCTAATGCTGGTACCACAACAGCAACGTTTTCTTTTAATAGTGTTCCCTGAAGTCTCTTTTGATCTGATAAATCTAAGATAAACAACACGTGGCTCATGGTCCTGGCTTTGCCCGTAAAACTTGCATATAATCTACGTGTAGCAGAAGCACAAGAGGAACATATTTGTCACTGTTTCTGGTGATGATGCCAACTTTAACTATATTCAGCCTTCTTGACTAGAGCAGGGCTTAAGGGCCAAAAGAATGCCAATCTTAAGCGCTGAGGGAAATGGTATCTACATATACAGGCTTTTCTTTAAAAAAAATACGTCCACAACTCTTATGAATTAATATCAATTACCTTTAAACTTCTCAGTAGAGAGCTGAGAGCCACACAGCTCAAATACTACTTTCAAATAAATATCTGATTTACAAAAGATATTTTATCTTTACCACTTGTGAGCAACTACTGCTATCTGACTATCAGAGCATAAAACAGGTAGCAACAGAAAGTTTTATGATGCACACAAGTATCCACTACAGACACAAATACACTTATAAATGAACAAAACACTAAATTCACATGGTCTCTAAAAGGCATCCGTTAACCTCAGCAAGCTTTGAATCAGGTTCTAAACCAGAACTGTTAACAGCAAACTTCACAAGAAAGTTAAAAAACGCAGCATGGTCATTTGTTATCATACCAAACACAATACCAAATGCCCATTGCAGATGAAGCAAATATTCAGAGTACGTTCCAGACCAATACCAGTAAATCAAGCCTGAGCAATTAAAAATGGATTCTAGAAATAAGAAAGGGAAATTAATTCAATGTGTTCTTCCAAGACAGAAAAAGAGGAAAAGCACTTCTCCCACAAATTAAACAAGAAGCCCTTAGAGCGAGATGGATATGAGATTAAAAAAAAACTATATTAAAGTATCTATGAAGCAAGTAGTAAACAAGACTATCTCACATCAGAAAGAAAGAGGGTAAAATGTGCATCATAATAACGCTAACAAAGCAGCAATGGAACTTTAGGTCTAGCAACAAAATTAACCCACATATACCATTCTACTAGAATGAAGTAGTAAAACCATGGTTACATGGTTTATGTCATTCCCATTTTGTCATGGGGGGAGGGGGGAAAATTCTAAGATTATTGCTGCTGTTTGTCACAAGACATTTATTGAGTGAGAACTGGCAGTGCTGAAACTTTGCTTCCATTACATCTACCTGCATTATATTATGACATGTCAATCCCTGGCCCGAGATCTGCAGCACACAGGTCTTTGCAACTGACAATTACAGCAGAATCTGAAGTAAGCTTACAGCTTAGAAACAGCTCTTTTTCACAAAATATATGCAGCCTTCCTCTTCTCTGTCTCATCCTACTCTCAACCCCAAAGTCACTTTACCTAGTATGGTAAAACAGGTGCAACTGTGAAAAGAATCAGGCTTTTCATTCCAACTCCTTTCTGTACTGTTACAAAAAAAAAAATTAAAAAAAAATAAAAGGAAGACAGCCACCAGCAACCTTTCTACTGAACTGATTCTTTCCCCCCCTCCAAAAAATCCCATCTGCTGAGAAGGTAATTGCTTTACAGTGTATCTTGTCACAGGATCATCTCATCAAGGGCTTCATGTCATCACCAAATGATGTGTATAATCACAAAATAATCTCATCCATATTCCAGAGCCAATTTCCTTTCATGACTGAATGTAACTGCAGGCTGAGGACCACAGGCTTTGCTTGTTATCACCATGCCTTTGCTTCCACGTTCTCGCCAGAGTACTCCCACGAGGGTTGTCTCTGCTCTGTGCAACGGCACTCAGCTCTCCCCGGAGCTGCCACTCCTCCCCATTAGCCACTGTCTCTCTAAGCCCACGGAGGGCAGACTCATTCCACGCTCCCCAGTTCTTACTGCAGGCTCATCAGATAACCCACACCTTCATTTTCCCATGCTATTTTTCAACTGCCTGGTTTAGCTGTGATGGTTTGCAAGATAACATTGCACTCTCTCCATAATAACTAATTGGCCATGACTGAGGAGGTGTATGAAACATACAGTAAACATAGAACAAGCCATTATATTGGTTCTAAAATTAAGTTTTGATGGAAACTGCCATGCAGACAGACAGAAGAGCACCCCCCAGGGACAGCACTCAGCTTTGGAGTTCATTTCTCATAACATCAGCGGCACTGTGGAGGTAAAAGCATGGCTTAGCTGGAGTCAGCGAGAGCTTCACTGCAGATGTCACTGGGGCCAGGATCCCACCCAGGGGATACTGCACAACACATCTTCCCACTGAGTTTAAGGTGAGGGGCTGTCACGACACAAAGATTCAGCTAGGGCTGAGAAGCCCTTGCAGTTGCACTGGTTGACACAATGCTAGTTACTTGCTCTCACTTTTGACATGCTGAAGGGAATGACGCTAAAATTGCAGCTCAATTAATGCAACTTCTGCTGATTCTGTATTATGGAGCGGTCTCAGATATGAAAACAACTTAGACGACTGCAAATTGTATGTTACCTTAACTCCTATGCTGAGGATCAAACTACCATCTTTCACCTTAGTGCTCCTTCAATATACCATTACACCAGTAATACAGATCACAGTAATGATTCTTCACATCATTAAAATATTTATTACACTGGAAGCAGCGGTCAGTATCTGATTTTTTTTTGTTGTGGGTTTTTTTTAAACTTTACCTCCTGAAGCATGAGACTGGACTGCCTTTGCCATTCTCTCAGCATATTTCCAAAGCAGCCCTCACCCACAGCACAGAATGAGAAATTCAGATGTCCTGTCTGAGCCCACTTGACGCCCTCACATGTTGCAGGACCATCCAAATCTAATGGAGGCCTGGATAAAGCTCTCCCATACACAGGTAAGTCTGCAAACATGCCAAGTGGCTCTGCAGGACACACAAAGCAAGAGAGGACTCCACATTGCTTCTGCAGCACAATTAGTAACACCACAGACTCATGACAACCACTCTCACAGTGTTTCCAAGGCTTGACACCTTATATCTCTGAGCACTCCACACAGCGCCAGCACCTCATACCCAAGGAACAACCATGAATGCTCCTGCACCACTGTCTGCTGCTAACAATGCTGTCAGTTTACTCTGTCCCCAAGTGGTACAGTGATGGGGACTGTCAGGTTTCAGGTACTAATAAATGCAGTCAAGCAGTCTCCACCTCCTCGCAGTCAACTTGACTTATTTTGACAAGATTGCATTTCTAAAACAATTACCTTTTGAGAATTATTGTTCTAAATGGTTAAAGGAAGACCAAACCACTACACAGAACTTTGGGCTGATTTCACACACTTGAGCAGTCTCAGTCCTGTTTGCTCAGGCGCCGTCTCACATCCCACAGCACTCAGGAGGTTTCAGATCACTTGGAAAGACACTGAACTATTTACTGTACGGAGACTAAGATCTGATGTTAGCATCTGAATAGTTCAGAGGGGTTCTCATCTGCTCTTTGGCAGAGGAACAATGCTTTGATAAAATTCCTTAACTTAAATTCTACTACCATTTTTCAATTCAGCTCCAGTGTTACCCTATATGACTTCCAGTTCTAAACTCCAGAGGTTAGCTAACCACTTCAAACAGAGGAGTTCATTTATGTTTTCAATCTCAGTTAATCGCCTGGCTGGAGAAAAATAGTTGAGTTCTTTTTTTTTAAAATCTGAAAGGAAAAAAACCCAAAATATTTGCTCTATATGGTTGGTTCTCAAATTACCATGATCACCTCTCTGTCTATATGACCCTCATCAGCACTCCAAGAAATGAAAAGAAAATAGAACCAAGCAGCAGGGGGCTTCCCCTGGAAAAAAAAAAATCCACAGAAACAAACATCCAGATGTATTTCAAACTATGCAGGCTAAATTTTCAGAGACTGCACTTTTAAGTAAATCACA
The DNA here is from genome assembly GCF_964237585.1 of Gallinula chloropus. Lineage (NCBI taxonomy): Eukaryota > Metazoa > Chordata > Aves > Gruiformes > Rallidae > Gallinula > Gallinula chloropus. The sequence goes on along the minus strand of NC_140088.1, from coordinate 42,556,552 downwards.
CTGATTTAAGGGGGTTAAAGGGGGCTTAGTGCTTTGATGTTATAAAAAGAAACTAAGTATATTGTACCAGTGCAAAAAATATTTCAGAATGGGATAACACACCTATTCACACACTTTAGGAAATTACTAGATTTTTTTGAGGTTTGCCAGTCTTGATTCAAGATTGCTTCCTCTCTCATCATCCATTCTGACACACCCCTAGCATACAAACCTGATTAATACAAGGTGCCAATGGTAAAGCATAACACATTACTCCTGCTCTGCTGAAGAAATCTAAGTGTCTATCTTGTCTTCAATTCAATGTGGAAAGCACCACAAGTCCCCAGTTCTACATTAAAAAAAAAAAAAGAAGAAAAAACCCAACAACAAAACCCAAACACTGTTAAGTCTGTGTTCAGCAGTAGTCAGGCTTTGCAACTACCAAACGGGCTCCACAGGTCCCTAAAACTCAGGAGGGTACCACAAACTCCCAGTCAAGGCCCTGAACTCTAGTCTTTGGTAAATGACACCAGCAGTACTGAAAGAAGCTGGACCAGATGCCTGCTCCACCAGGAGCAGCAGCTACGTGAGGCCTCTCTGCTGCAGCTCAGCGCCCCAGGTATGTGTACTAACTATGAGTGGCTGCCGCCTCTTAAGGGTGGTGACCGGAGTCAAGGCAGTCAGGAACAGGTACAGATTGGTTTGGGGCTTTTTCTATAGTACTTTTCAATCACTTTCATAAATACTCATGGCCTTCTCCAAATTCTATCAGTGCAGTATAGCAAAAAGTTCAACTAGTTCATCTAAGAAAAAATAAAATAAAATCATAATTACAGAGTGGGTTTAGGCCTCAGCATTCAGTCTTCCACCACAACCATACTACCATCCTGCTGAGGTGTTAGCCATTTGATGAAAAACCCTGGGTATTAAAAAACACTTTTAATTTTTTTTTTCCTCAAGTAATGCTGAATGCATCCTGAACATTTCCTTGTGGCTTAACTACAATTACTATAATGATACTGGCCTGACAACAGCTGACGTGATAAGCCAGCTGGAGATCTCTCTTATGCTAAACAGTTTATAGCCTTTCTGTCAAAAAAAAGAAAAACCACCAAAAAAAAAGGGACAGTCAGTAGGTGAAAATTAACTTCCAATCCACAACACCGGGAATCTGAAGTTGGGTGCACCTGTAATGCACAATTATAGCACTCTACCCAAGTAAACATTTCTCTGACAGCTTCTGCTACAGCTTAAAGAGTGAAGAAGCAATCTAGGTCACAAAATCACATTCAAATGTTGAGACTAAATTACCTAGCTGCCTAACACTACCACCATGCCATCTTCTCTCTCAAGAGAAAGTGGTTTACAGTATGTAAAATGGTGAATCCCTCTTTTTAAATATATCCCTTAACCTCTTTAAATTTATTACATTTTAATTTAAGTGATAGGACTTTGTTTAGAGAAGTTGAAAACCTCAGGTTGGCAGCCAGAATCTCTTATAAATAAGAACTCAGAGGTCTTGGATTCCCATATTTGGATTACATTGCTTTAATTTATTTATTTTTCCAATTAACAAGTTCTCACTGCTCATGCATTTTTTATTTCCTAATGCTCTGTTCTATCAGGAGAAACATAAAAGCAGCAGACATGTTTTTTTCAGCTGGGAGACTACTTCCTAGCCTGCTCCAGTTTTATAATCTATTCTCTTCTGCTCTTACCAACCCCCTCCCATCAAACAACTAAGGGTATCCATCAAAACCATACACTGTATTCATACTAAAAGGCACTTCAGCACATATTTTCACTCAAAAGCATTGCGTAGTTTGCAGCAAAGTGCCTTTCTCCCTTTTACTCCTGCAGAAGAGTTCAAGTAAAGGAATGCTGATACTGTCTGAACAGGTGAGTACATTCGTAGCAGTATGGTTGATGAGAAATAAAACAAAAACATAAAGCAAGCAGCCTTCAAGGTTACCTCCCCAGACTAATTCTACATGCTCAGAACAATTTGGAATTTGTATTCCTTAAACTGTCAGTAAAATACATCTTGATACAGTACCTAGCCCTTTTAAATTGTAGGCTCCATGCCATTCCCTCACTCTTAATCACAGAATCATAGGGGCTGGAAGGGACCTTCAGAGATCATTGGGTCCAACCCCCCTGCCAAAGCAGGGTCCCTAGGACAGGTCACACAGGTTGGCATCCAGATGAGTTTGGAACATCTCCAGAGATGGAGACTCCACACTCCCCTGGCCAGCCTGTCCCAGAGCTCCCTCACCCTCAATGTGTAGAAGTTCTTCCCCATATTGGTGCAGAACTTCCTGTGCTCCAGCTTGAGGCCATCGCCCCTTGTCCTGTCCCCACAGACCACTGAGAAGAGGCTGGCCATTTCCCCCTGTGTCCCACACTTCAGATATCAATAAACATTAGTAAGATCCCCTCTTAGCCTTCTTTTCTCAAGGCTGAACAGCCCCAGTTCTTCATAATGCTATGAAACATAACATTTTTCTGTGTTGCTGCTGTTGTGGGGCACAGGCATTGCAAGTGGGCAGTCAGGTACCACAGGCAACATCACAGACTGTACAGTTGAAAGTTCTCAGTGAAGACAAACGCCAGCTCTCTCAGGCCTATGGCAGTCTCCCAGGGTTGCAAATCTCCTGGCAACACAGGTATGGACAGTGGGATCCTTTGCCTCTGCTCCCCTAAGAGGTCCAATCTGAAAAGACGCATAACAGAGTTTATTTCCTTATATATCAACCCTATAGTGCCACAGTTTATTTAAGGACTCTCTGACAATGGCAATTGCTCTAGCTTAAGCTAAACACTCAACAGAAAGTCCCTGACAATCCCTTTTTCCCTGAAGTTGGGGAGCACATATCCTACATAAACATAACCAGTATTTTGAAACATGATTTGTTCACCACTAGTGGGTTGTTGCTTGTGCATCAGTTGTAACTTCATAATTAATAAAGTCTTTTCATTTTTCTAAGCTTTTGGAACCTTACTGGAACATTAAACGCACGTTAGCAAGGACAGCCCCTGATTATTACACAAGTTGTCCAAGATGAGGTTACTGCCTTGGCCCCACACAAAGGCTTTCCAAGTCAGAGAGAAGAGTCCACTGGCATTTAACCAGATTTTAGTCAGGACTCTTAATATTAGTCTCTGTGTCAGCAGCTCCACGCCCTAGCATCAAAAACTCAGCTACAATTTTCACTACTTGTTCTTGAAGGAGCACCAAAAGGAGCAAGTAAGATGCAGCAGGAGCTGATTTTAAAAGGATGTGTACTTGGGCAAATATACCTCCTTTGATATGTATGCCTCCCCCACCATAATACCTCTCATTAGAACAGAGGCAATTATACTGCTTTAAAGATGACTCTTAAAAGCACTAAAGGCTTTTTACTAGTTCTCAAGTACTTTTCCCTAACCTATCCCGGTCTGAAAAACAAAGTCAACTTTGAATTGAATCCAAAAGACAATCAAGCACCAAATGTCAAAGCAATTTTACAAATTAGGGTAAAGTGGGTGATAAGGATGGGAAGAATAAAAGTAGATTCAACTATCTGTTTACAAATTAAAAGTTTCACCCCCAGTAATTTCTGATCCACTCTAGTTTTTGGAAACCAGAGACTAGCTTTGGGTATCAATACAAATCCAGTAGCAAAATTAGGTTGTGGCTGGCTATTTTTCCCAATGCAAACACTACTCTATGCACCTTCAGGTACAGGTTAACTTTAGTAACACTGCATTCACAAATCACTCAATAGCCTCCCAAATGCCTAACGTTTTTCCATAACTCTAAACAAAAGGAGTAAGGCGCGTCTGTAAAGAAGCAATATTGCAAACCCCTTTAAAGGAATCCAGTAGGAATCCAAGGGATTCATTTTCCTGACAATTGTTTTCCTTTTAGCTTTGTTTTTATTTTTCACAGATGAAATAAGTTTACAAAAAAAAACCCACAAACAAAAAACTACCCACACTTTAACTAGGTAGGTACACTTCAAGCTATATTCTTGTTCTGATGACACCAAATCTCTGCAGGAGGTGGGACAGGTGGAGCTACTGACTGCAGTGATAGCCTCTTTCCTTGTGACTGGCTCATTCAATTAAATCTGCAGAAGTATCACTTCTCATTAGGCACCCTGAACTCTGCTGAGAGCCAGCGACACTAGCTTAAAATGGTGACATTTACACATAAAGTCTACAGCTCTTAACACTAGATTCTGTGCCTGCTTTCAGCTGCCGATTTCCTAACACTAACATGAGGAAGGCTTAAATTTTCAGTAGTGCTCAGAGGTACCCCTCATTGGCTTGCTCTTTATCATCACATCTTTTGACATTTATTGTAGTTTCATCAGGAAATGCTGGTGCAAGGATGAAGATGATGTTGACTCCTCTTCTGAATGCAAAGATGCAGGGAGCTAAAATATAAAGAAGGCAACTATAGCACCAAAGTTCCCAACATTCTTTAACTGAATGGAGGTTCTATAGTCGAATGAGGAACTCAGACTTTTCTTCTTCCATTAAAGCTTTTAGTAAGATCTGTCCTCGAGTAATGCTTTCAAAAATATTCAGATTACCTTTCTGCAGGAGTTGTCATAAAAATACCACAAACACGCAGCCAGAGGCATTTAGGAATGGATTTATGAAGGGAGCCGCCTTGAGATGTACCACGTTAAGGGACACTTAGATGGATCATCCCTGTCTAGGGCTACCTGACAGAGATCGCTCTACACATTTATCACCTCATATAACACCACAGGTCATTCCATATTTGTATTTCTCTATAGCTGACTGCTGCTGTAAAGAAAACCAGGTCACAACCATGACTTGGAGCAGCCCTCTCATCCCTGGATAGACTTCTGCACCAGGCAGGCATTTTGTGGTGTCTTCCTTTCTCACTGTATGCAAGAAGGCAGCCAGCAAAACAATCTGCCAAAAAGGATCTTCCTGAAACACATTTGCTGTTCATAAAAAAATAAAAATCACAGAAGATAATGAAGAACCTATCTCAAACCCCAGTATGTCAATAAACAAACCAAAAAGCATGCTGTTTTAAGCAAAGAAATAACAGATAAGCAAATAACAGTAAGATTAAAAAAAAAATCCAGACAACTGAAATGAAGATGATCTTTACAAATTGTAGATTTCATGCCTTAATGAAATTAAAATTGCTCTAAGCATTTAATTGCTTCTAGGGTCCAAATAAAAGGATTCAATAACCAACCTTCCTTCAGATTAGATTTTTACTGTCAGTACTTAATGCAGTTACAGAAAATTGTTGTAACTTTCGTTTCAAAACAGTATCTCATAATTACTTTGGTCAAAATGAAAACTTTTTTCAAACGTTCCAGTAGCCACATACTCCCAATCAGACCGCAAAATTTTATTCTGCCTGCCTGAACGAACTGAAGACTTAAGAAAGAAGTATCTGCTACCATCACCCTATCCATTTCAGTGCCGTAATTCCAAAACACATAGACTGGTTTTCTCACTAAAGGCAAAGGATATTTTTATATAAATTTCACTGCAAGACGACATGAAAGTAGTGGTTCGTTTTCCATATTTCTAAAGACTATTTGGAAGGTCCCAATTTCAGGTTGAGTTTCCTCATCAATCACTAAGTTAGCAAAAGCCAAAGACTTCAATACATTGTGATATCAAGTCCCAAGGGAAGAGAGATTCTAGGGAAGAGAGATTCTAGGTTTGCTGCTTTTTATTCCTTGAAATCCTGACAATCTACCACCTTGCAGTCTTCACAACTTTTAAAGGAAAAAAGTGCACTGGCAGACAGAATACCCTTCAGAAAATAAAAAGCACGAGCTCCGGACACGCAAAAAGAAGCTTCCAGGTTTCTCAGAAGTTCCCAAGTGGGGAAGCGGGTGCAAAAAAATCAGTAAAAGCAGATTGCTTGATTATGTAAAATAAAATTAAAATGCCTCTGACATCTACCTATTCTTCAAATTTTCACGTGTGCTGAGTGAAGCAGTTCACAATATAACAGACTGCACACCAATCTATCACACTTAAATGCAATCACAGCCAAACATAACATCAGCTAGTGCCTAAACTACAGAGATGCATTTAATGCTCCCCAGTCAGCAATCAACCTTTTCCACGCTTGTTCATAATCACAATGAATTGTTTCATTTTAATGCTTTGTTTTCCTTTCCTCATCCCATGGCAGTTTACTGTGCTTTTTAAATTCAATTTTTTTTTAAAACAAAAAATTCCTTTTCCAATTTTATTCCTGTAAGTAGGAAGCATTTTTTAAAGAAATATGGATTACCAAATACATTTTCTTACCTGTTGCAGTCCACGTGGAGCAGAAGGTGAGATGCACTAAGTGACACTGCGATCTTATGCCACTGTCCATCTGCCAGACGGTAGGGGAACACCTCTGTTCTTGACTTCCCATTAAACCTGTAGTGGTATCTAATCTCATCCCGTAGGCCGCTGCTCTCCAGTTCAAAATAGCTGTATTTAAAACATGAAAAAAAAAAATCAGCTCTTCTTTTTTTTTGGTTCATTCATTGCTTCTGTCACTTTCTTCTTTAGTTTATGGATTTTAAGCGAACACCCCATGGAAGGTCACAATATCCAGAGGTTACTCAGCATGGATTAACTACTAGTTAATTTTTCTAAAGAGGTAGACAAGACTATACATTCAGCACATCACAAAAACAGCAATGCCATTTATGCAAAACCAGCTTACGTTCCAAACACCATTTCATAGTCCTGGAAATTGAAGACTGAACGGGGTGAGCTACAAAAAAGCAGTCATTATTCTTTTCACCAAAATGCTTTGTGTGGACGCAGGATTTGTAGGAAATGCAAAAATAAAGAACCATCCATATCATCACCAACAAACAAACAAAAAGCCATTTTAGATAAGAAAGCACCAAGTAATCATTAAATTTGTATTTACTTTTTGCAGATCCACCTTTTAAAAAGCTGTTTACTTTTAGGACTCCCCTACACCCTATTGTGCTTAACTCCTTCTCTGACTTTCATTGTTGCAGCTGTAATTGTTCAGCTTTACAAGGGAACCAAACCTCCTGGCTAGATTAGGTGCCTCAACACCTGGCATACACAATGAAAACCTTCAGTTGTCACCAGAGAACAGTCATAAGAGAGCCAGCAAAGTTCGGCTCCTAACTAGTTTCATGACAACAGAGGGTGAGCCAATTCTTTTCCTAGTGTGAATTTAGCCCTTACAGCTTGTCACACACAGTGTAAATAGTGAGGCCTTCTCTAGAACCTGAGACCAGAGTAAAGCATATCAAATCAAGGCTCTCTGGATATACAAAGCAGGAGATGTAGATCTCCTTTTACAGTAGAAATATCTCTACAACTAAGTGAAGGTGTTAGGTCATCCAGCTAGTTCTCACTTGCATCTACCTGCAAATATTTTTTCCCATTTGGACAACAGCAATTTAACACGGCAGTTGAAAGATGGGTGCTAGTTTGGGGTAAAAAAATCACCCCAAAAAACCCCAAAACCCCACATACTTCAAAAAATACAGTAGTTACATCCACTTCCAAAAATTACATCCAAATGCCAATTTTCATTTTTGCACAAGCCTTTTACACCACTCAGCTGTATGCAGACCCTAGTAGGCTTTGTGCACAAACATCACATGAAGCGTGTGCACTTCATCAAGAACAGCTCTTACCAGGCAATTGGAGGCTCTGTAGAACATAAAACCTGCACAATGGTTCTTCACAAGCAACTTGTGAAATAAAACACTGGCTGGGAATCTGTGCCAAAGATTGCAAGAGACCCGCAAGGGGAACACCAAGACAATGATCTTGACCAAAAGGAGAAACTTGAGCCTTCCTCCATCCTGCTAATGTCTTGCTATGACATATTGTTCGTAAGTTGCATGAAAAATCAGGTCACCTGAATCAAACACTCAAGTGGCAAAGTAAAAATAGTCACAGGCTGATAATGGCAAAACCAAACCAGAATGAAAACACAGCAGGTATGCGTACAAATAAAATACATACAGTACAGGGCACAAAAAAGAAGAAAGGCTGGTGTGGTGAAGGAACTGATTGCTTCGTGCACATAAAGGCATAAGAAGGGCAGGGAAACAGGAGGTTTCTAAACAGGAGAGCAGAATGCCAATTCATGACAACCCATTAAAATGCCTAGATTACATTCATAAGATATCTGGAGAGCATTTTTTTTATTTTGATGCTCAGTAAGAGCACAGTTAATATACAAAACATACTGCTGTTGGTGTTTTCAAGACAGGAAATCACTAGGGCAAAGTACTGTCAGTGAAGTCATACTTACAAAGTTAAACATTTCATAATTGCCATCTGCCATCAAAGCACAAGTGGAAGCCATTAAAGAGACTTTCTTTCCCCCTTGTTCAGATAAGCAGCAGTGAGGCATGAAACTCTAAAAAATTAGGCAGAGCTACATAACCTTGTAGTATCTCTCATACCTTGCGCTGTGTATTTATACAAAGTATTTGTCTAAATATATCTATATATTTACACGCGTGATCATAGAAGCTTAAGAGCCTGAAAGCAAGGCAAGCTCCTGTCACAAAGAAGCACATCACTTCCTACAGTCATTCTTCATAATCTCCAATATCCACAGAGCTAATCACTTACTACACTATGTTTTCTTTGTTAATAAAAAGGCAGCAGTCCAGCCCTGGAAAGGTCAGGCAGATACTGTACTTAATCACATCTCTGCTGTATTATTTGAACAGCACAGGGAATTGCAAAGCAATACAGTTTCTCATCTGACAAGCTTCAGTGTCAGTAATTATTTCGGGACTTAAAACAGCTTGTTGCTTACACACGGAGTGTGTTGTCAATCTCCAGATTAATTTAGATAATACACAAGTAAACAGTTAAAGTTTACTGTAAAGGGCGGTGCTAACATTTTTATATGTGTACACCTAATGCACTGCTAAGTGGCACAGGACTGTATAAAACACCACACACCTCTTCAGTGACATGAAAGGAGGATGGCATCAGACAGATTCTGCACTTTTTTTTCCCCACCACCCTTCAAAAAGTCCAAATCAAAAGCCATTACACTCAGACAAACGTCAGTAAACAACAATCAACAAACCCCAGTGTTGGGAGCTGGCTGGATGAGCCCAACACATGTCTATCTGCAGTACTGAAAAAATGCAGGGTGATGCAAGACAACTTCTTTTTCTTTTTGAAGATGCACAAATTCACATCAAGATCTCAACTACACACACTTCACTGTGTTCACAGTTCAGAAGATGTTGTCATATTTTCTCTACCAGAATATAATTCATGTGCAAATAACTTTCTCAATAGCAAATATCCTCTTTTCTTTCCTCCTGCCACCTGACTCTGGAGGAAACTCTCTTCCAAAGCGATGACATAAAGGCCATTCACTCCTGAAAATAAATGCACCTACCCTGTGTTCAAATTTTAATCTGCAAATTGTGGAGTCAAAGACAAATGAGTGGAGAAACATAAGTTTAGGCAAGAAATCACCAACTTGCATAAAAATAATTAGCAAAGCCAGAGAAAATAAATGGATTTTTTTTTTAATATCCATCTCATCTTTGATTTGAATGCCATTGCACAAGTTTTTATCTACTATAAAGCAACAGTTAAACAGTGGAGGGAAATTAATAGAAGCTACCATACAAGAGGCAAGAAAAAAAATGATCTCTAACAGGCATTTTGTAGGTACTTTCCAGTATTTTTCAAGGACAAAGAAAACACAGGAACAGAATGAGTCAGGGACTCCTGAAAGGATTGCAGCGTCTGAGACTGGCTGAACAAAGGTATCATCACTGGTAGGCAAACGTGAACTTTCAAAGTTGCCATGAGATCAGTATCAAAACCTCAAGGGAGAACCCCAAGTGTTATTACTAATTCTGGTTCTGCACCACATCTGCATGAAGCCTGTGTACCAACTTGTTGCCATAGTCCATTCCCTGTTACCTTCCTCAAGGTCTGTTCCAGGAAAAAGAGATGTGAGACAGGATTCCACTTTGTCAGCGTATTAGCATGTGAGCACCGAGTGATGGCTTCTTATTTTATTTGTTATTTCTCAGTAAGGATTTTTTTCCCCATATTTTTTCAACAGGCAGGATCACAAGTAACATGCATTTTGACTGATGAAATTCTCAGAACACGTGTTAAGAAAGCTCACTGTTTATGGAACAGCAAAACAACACAACCCTGGCTGAAATTTTCTCACAACTGGAATTTCCATATTTACTAAGCATGGAAACTACTGCTGGCTTCTTTTATATAATTACAGAATTCAAATGCCTTTTATAGGTCTCTCTGCAGTCTTCCATTCAAATCCCAACATGTAAGAGAAAAACATGTTGCTAAATTCAGATTAATTTTATGCACATCAAAAATGTTGGGATATTTCAAGATCATGCAATGTGCTTTACAGGAGGACAACATTATTCCACAATCAACTCAAGATGATGCTTTACAATTCTTTCTGACAACTTATGCAATCCCTGTGTACTTCATACTTGAATATTTTTCTGAAAGGATAACACCTGACTTGGTGATACTTTATGCTTCTCCCATCCTCCTTTTAGGCACAACCACAGAGAATATTTAACTGTGCATTTGACAGCTCATTTCACTTCCAGATCAGGAGAGAAAAAGGTGCCTAAAAGTATACTGCAAGTTGGAACAGCTGCTGTGGATGTAGTGACCACAAAACTGGAAAAGTCATTATCAACATTAAATAAGAAATCGTAACACACCTGAAGCAGAAAAAGCAAAGCATCTCTCTACAGCAATTCAGCTTCATCTACCACCCACATTAAAGAAACATATTGATCTGTTCATCGTATCGGGCACAGCAGCAATCTTAACCTTTGACAAACACCACTATGTTTCATTCAAAGATTTTACTGCTGTCAGGTTGTGGCAGTGGCCAAAGGAGAGACCACAGATAAGATACAACCCCAAGAACAGCTCTGGGATACATGTCCTTCTGAATATCCTTAGTGTATATAGCCTTTCATTTCTGATCTTTATGAAGCTAACACCTATCACAAGACACTAAAATATTCCACAAAAAGACAGAGCACCATCTGGTAAGCACAATACTGATTAAATGCTCCAGTAAGAACTCAAAAGAACTAAAGCAAAACTATTTTTTTGCATTCAATTCTGGAAATCTTCCCCTTTATCACATTCAAACACAAATAAAATAGAGTTATCATTCTGACTTTACAACTTCGTCATCCCTGATCAAGTGCCAAATGAAGCCCCACAGCCTCCTTCAAGGAGCAGCACCAGCACTTACAGCAGATGCTCTTAGAGCTACTGAACAGATGTCCCAGGGCAAGGCAGCAGGCACAGATGGCGTCCCTGCAAATATGTACAAACTTGGGGTTTCCATCTAGTCAAAACACTTGTGCATCTGCTTAACATTTCATGGGAGAAGGTCATAAAACCACAGGAGTTCAAGGATGGAAGCACCATTCACCTTGCATGCTGCAGCAACACTACGATGTCAGGTCTCAACTGCTGGGAAAGAAAAATAAATCATTGCCATAATAAGAATCAAGCTGTTATTGAAAAGAAGCTTCTGGAAAGTTCTGGCAGTCTGGTCAAGGTACAATTTCTTATATTTGTTTTAAAGCAATGCAAATTCAAGGAAAGTTCTGAAACCAGCCCACTTGATGTCATCAGCTAGAAAGCTTCTACACAAATTTGCCTATTTGGACACAGTTGTGTCCAGTTTTTTTCATTTCACAACAGCATCATGCCAAGCCAAATATCAGAACATGTAATGATGTTTAATGATAGAAATGGCTTCAGGCAAGACTGTGCTTTAGCATCTTTTCGGAAACACTTCTTGATGTATTCAAACACCCAATGAATCTGCCTCCATTAGCACACAGATTTCAGGATTTTCAATCTACAGAGATTCTGTGATGAATCACAGATCATTAGACTTTCGGCCTTTCACTGTTCCTTACTGCTGATTGAATCTGTGCGCACAGCGGTACACACAGCACAACGTTATTTCAGTTGTGCTGCCAAGCATCTCAGCCTGGACAGTCACAGAAAAGGAACTGAGATCTTGTTCTAACACTCCCCAGTGGAAAGCAAGTCAGGCCAGGAGCACTCACCGGGTCCGCTATCCTGCCTGTAAACTGGCAGGCACATGCCCAAGACCATCGCCATTGTCAGTGAAGGCATAGAAAGTAAAAGCAGTTTGCCTCTGAAACAAGAGAGGCATCTGACTTCAAACAAAAGTAAACACTCACCTTGCAGTTGTCACCACCATCCTCTATGGATGCAAAACTAGAACAAGCTACAGCTGTCAAGGCAAATATTTCAGTCGCTTCCACAGGCACTGTTCTTGTACCCTAGTTATGAACTGACAGAGTAAGATCCCAAGCTCTGAAGCATTACACATTGTCAGAGACTGGATTTTGAAGAAATGCTCTCACACACTCACGTGTACAGATCTAGCCCTCCATGACACAGGCATACTTACAAACCAGACAAAGCTACTTGTTACAGCTAGTTTAGATATGGGCAGGTTGAGAGGCTGCACAACAAAACCATCCATGGCAAATCCTCACTTAGGTGGCATTAAAGACTTACTACTGTGGCAGAGATTACATACTGATATCATCAAAGCTTATGAGCAAAATCAGGCTGACATCAGGTAGCACAAAAGGCATCTTGAATAGAAGGAGGATCATCTGTGACAATGAAGGTATCTTGCTGAAAAATCAGATTAGCTTTCTACAAAAGAAAATGCAAAAGCCAAACCCCACACATCCCACAAAGACTCTTACCATCAGTCACTGCATTTCAAAAGCATTCCTCCTATACAAGCAAATCCAAAATAAGCCAAAACCTAATATTAAATTCTTCCAAATCTCTTAAGCAAGAGCCTGAAAGTTCAACTTCACCGTGGTGCTAGCTTCCTAAACAGGATTCCTTCCAACATTTGTATCCTTCCATTTCAAACAAAAAGAACTAAATCCAGTCCATTAAACAACCTTATTTTTTCATTCAGAGCACTCTGAGGACAATGGGCATCATGTGACATCAGCCTAGCCTGAAGCTTTTAGCAATAAAACCCCCCATACAGATATTTTCTATGATAAACATTTTGTCTTTTGTTCTACAAGTCATCTGCATGGCAGCTGGGCATGCAAGCTGCAAGGCATTAAGCATTCATAGTGCTCAAAATATGCATTTGTGTACTTGTAACTAGGCAAAGGTCATCCAAACACAAACTTACTTTCTTCTTTGATCACATGAAGATAAAAAGTAACCCCAACTTTTGCCTGCCAGCTAAAAGACAGCTTGAGTTAGAGCTGGTATAAAGCAGCTACCATTTTCACAGCGTATGTTGTAAGGATTGACCTTAAGCATTTTTGTTTCCATTTCATATGTCTAAAAATCTCTTCACTGTGGCTGCTACCTGCCTAGTATGTGAAAAAGATCTGGTCTCTCCCCTGTTCATAGTAAACCGAGTAGGTAGTACCACATTACAGCTCAAAATAGTACTGCATCTTATGGGCTTCAGAGCCAGCATGGTCAGCAGGACACAAAGAGAGTCTCATTTGAAGTAAGGTGCAGTCATGAGTCCTTAGCTGCTAACTCTAATTTAAAATAAAAAAACCACAAACATGTATGTGTATGTCCTCATACACATGAGGACAACATATCTGTATGTCGTCATACACATGTCTGTATGTGTATGTCCTCATATACGTATAGACACAAACACCTACAAAAACCAAAATGTCTCTGCTAAAGGTAAGTATTTGTAAGAAGTGGCCAAGTAACGAGAGACATTTTATTTTGCCACAAAAAGCAGAAGCTGGTGTCACAGTAAGGGATGTAGGTTAGTGGTAACCACTCCTGAAGCAGAACCTCTTTCTTCTGCCTGGTTATTCCTACCTCATCCCCTGCATCAGATTTAGCCGTTCAGGTGCAATAAGGCACATCAATCCTATGATCTAGTCTGATAGAAGAGCAACCTGACAAAAGAAAAGAGTAATTTCTTTACGTATCACCACTCCAAAACCAAGTTACCTCACACTTACACTACCACTGTGACTCTAGCAAGAAACACAATCCATGGTTACACTCTGACTTAGTCCTTGAAGGGCTCATCCCCCACAACCCTTGACCAAAGGTTAGTTTCCCCCATGGAGCATTTTCAGTCCACAAAGGGTTTGTATCCAAGGACGTTTTGAACAGGGGCTGTTGATTTTTTTTAAGGCTGACCTGAGACTCTGAGATGACATTAGTTCAGGGATGACTGGGGGTACACAGAAGCCTGGAGCTGCCAGTGTGACCAGAGAGCCCCCAGCTGTAACCAAAACAAAGCACAGCCCCAAGTCCCTGGCCCCTTCCACCCAGCTCATCACTTCAGCAAGAACTCAACTCAGGGGATCCCCAAACCCACATTCTCTAAATATCAGATTTAAAAAAAACTAAAGAGGATAACACAGCCTTTTAAACTAATGAGGTCTGACACCTGAGTCAACTTACAATATTTGAAAACAAATTACCCTAATTGCTGTGTCCTTACAAGGTTCTTCCCTCTGATCTTGCTCTCAAATTCAATAGCTTTTATGTTATGACAGACTCCACACATTTCTGCTAGGTTCCTAGCAAAATAATCTCTTCCTTTCCACTCTCTAGGCCCAACCACATTTGCTCTCTGGATGCCTCAGTCTCACTCCTCCCCTCCATTCCTCCCTGCTGCCACCGGAGCGCTGCTAGCTCTGGACAGCCACCAGTCCTGAAAGCAGGCATTTCAACCCTCTGCCCTTTCAGAAGGCAGGACCTTGGGCAAGGCAGGCACACAGGCATCCTTATTACACACCAAACAAAACATGAATAACAGAGACATCACCCAGCCTAGTGTTCAACCAAGCAAATGACCACCTATGAATAAAGCATTGAGAAGATTTCTCTCATTGACTGGAAGCATTACATTCTTGATATAACTAGTTTAGGATATTAGTGTAAGTACAAGCCCAAATTCAGTAGACACAGCTTTCAGTAAGTTGCCTGCAGTCTAAATTTCAGACATTTTGGTGCTTTGCCTATCTCAGAGGATCATAAAACAAGCAAACAAAACTCAGCATATTGGAGAAGACTCCTGGGGGACCTACACATCCTGCTGCTGGCTGACCACAACATTTCTGCACTGTCCAAATTCAGTTTTAAAGGGTTTCAAAGTGTCAGCCATTCTGCTCCAATTGCCAACAAGGTCCAATCAATGTGTTTCAACAGCTGGTTATCAGCAGAATGTTAATGCTTCAGAGAGACAACCATTGTCAGCCTAGTGTACATAAAACACCTGCTCTCAGCAGGGAGCAGCAAGATGGAAGGTAGCACCTCAAGCAGTAAATCCTCTTTCACAATACTTAAAATCCATGGAAGATGTATAGAATATAACACTTCTGCCTCACTTTCCTCTTTAACCCCAAGAACATAAGCAGGTGGGCCCAATTCTATTTGCATTTGCATCCCTAAAGACCTTTTGGGAAGAAAAAAATTCTGGAAGAAACAAAGCTCACCTGCTTATTCCACTATGAAAAAGAAAAAAAAAAAAAGAAAAAAGTAAGCACGCAGATGCGTCGTATTTCACATCATCTCATTCAGAGGGATGGAAGTAAGCCCAGATTCTTTATATTCTCTGTACAGCTTCCCAGTTTAGCAGTTCTACCTATAAATATTAATGATGTTGTGACCTTTACCCTAAAAGAAAAAGGTTAATAGATACATTTGCAGTTTTCCCTTCCCTTTTTGAATACTGGCCACCTCAGAATCCAATGAGCATATACATATCTTGCTGAGAATAATCTAAAACATAGCATGGCATAAATCCAGTCCTTCAGGTTTACAGCTAGGGTCAGAAGACACTTAAGTAGGCTTCTTTTCATTAATTAAGTTTCAGAGTTTAATTTAACTAGCTTGTTACCCTTTTGTGTTTATAATCAAACATATTATGGCCTGGTAGCCATCCAACTGTTATTTATGAACATACAGCTTTCTATGTATTCCTCAGCAGTCTCAGGAGCTGTTCACAGTGTCACTAGTGGGAAGTATTCAACAGCATACTACACTGCCATGTCTGTTACCCCTCCCCACTCAAAACTGACTTACTAAGAATAAAAATCTTTCACTATAAGCCTGACACATTTATCAGAATCCCCCCAAATACTTGTGTCAGCACAGCTTATCGTTACAAAGTGAAAGGCCAAATTCTCTACTCTATCCATCCCATTCACCATAGCACTGCAGTTAGCCAAATATTTGGCAGGGCATAAACTTTCTGAGCATCAGGTCCTAGAAATAATATATAAGCATTAAAAAAAAATTAAAAAATAAAAAAGTCTAGGTAAAAAAAAGTTTTTAGTGCTCCCTGTAAGAAAATCTTAGAAACCTTAACTTTATGATTGACTTCCTAGGTCTGTCATGTTGGGATCTCTCATTTTGAAAGACTCTTTAAAAAGAATGACAACACATGGATAGAAAGCTAATACTAATAAACACGAAAAAAGCAGAGAAGACAGAGGACACGCACAAAATAGTAGGGAGGAATCAGAATAAGCAACTTAGCATTTTACAAAACAGTTTTTCATCTTGCCTCTTTAGTAACCAGTAAGAGTAACAAAAGAAACAATGACTTCTTTGGGAAGGCAAGGCAGTGCAGGGAAACACCACACAAGACTCTGGGACCTTGAAAAATGCACATAAGGAGACCTTGAGGAGAAGATCAATAAGGGTATTATCCCATTCCTTTATGGGTAATGGCCCCTCTGCTTACTAGGTTAGTTTTGCATGTTCTGCATTACAATGTCCAATTTCTCTGCTTTTCACAAAAATAAACCAATGGTTAACAAGAAAATCTTTCTTTGTGGGGCAGCTTGTTACAGAGCAAGTAAATACTCAGCAGGTTAATTTCAGAAAGTCAAAGGGAATTTTGGCTGATGAAATATGAGAAAACTTGATCCAGAGTTATTACCTCCCACATAATGACCAGATGACAGCTTAGCAGCCAGCTGCTGCTTTAAGTGTAATATACTACAAAGATTGTATTTCCTCTTACTTCCTTTCACATAAGTACCAGAATCCTGGGTAATGTGTACTTGTACTACTCATCTGATCTAAAGAGGTTTGGATTTGTATATTAGGAGGAAAAAAAGAAAAAAAAAAAAAATCATTCTTGACTAAATAGTTCCTGATACCTCAGGCCTATAATGTTTAGACAGGAGTAGTGGTTCAATGGTGGCTACCTCCAAAAAAATCCCCAGTAATTACAAGGTAATTACCGAAATCTCGGGCAATCAATTATTTGAACCTGTTATAAGCTAGTCAGTGGGGTGGCCTTGCCAAAAGAATGCTCACCACTTTTCCAGGTGCCTTACCCATAGTTTCCAAGCACCAAAACCTTTAGAATGCATTCAAAGTGCACAAACCCTTTCCTTCCCCACTCACTGCCATCCACTATTTTTATAAAGTGCAGGAAGAGTTCATAGCTTGGACTGTGGGGGAGGTGAGGGAAGAACAAATTTCACATCAACAAGAAAAAATATTTCAGCAGCCAGTTGCTTTTAAGCTTCAGTCATCAAGTCAGCTCCTTTGGTGTGAGCCAGTATGTCAAGGAACACTGGAGTGGGTACCTGAATATCCTTGACAGATTTCTCCAGATGCTGATCTTGACCAGCAGTTGGAAGGAATCATCAATATACCTCCAATTCAGTGAACAAACTTAACAAAGGCAATTCTAACTCCTCCTAATTTGCATTCTTAGGCCTTGGACCATGCAAGGCCAGAGCATGTAAGGAGCAGGCAGACAAGTTTGCATGAAACTATTAAAGATTCATCATGGGTAGGAATTTAAATATCTTGATGGGTTTTTCCAAGTGTCATGGTAGTCTGAAGGAATCAAGGGTTGTGAACAAAATAGCTCAAAAGATCTTCTAGGAAGAACTAGCTAGAATAATTCTCCAATAAAGAAAACAATTTCTATATTCTGTATTCCCCAATATCATGTTTGTCCATCCTGTATTACATTTTGTTATCCATAACTTGGAAAATAAACACAATCTTCATATTTACCATTGTCTTCCAGATAACCATGTATATAGTCTGCATACTATCAGACTGTTCAATTAGACTTAATCTGTGTTAATTAAGTATTAAAATACAGCTTGGAAAATGGAAAGCATTTGGATCATGAAAACAAAGTCTTTATCATCATTAAGCTGATTCAACAAGATAAAATATTAACAAAGATGTATTTATCATCTTTGTAGTATAAATCCTGTCTATAAAACGATGATACAAATTAACAGCAAATCTCTAATTGTTGTGAAATATCCATTTAGTATAACAAAGCAGCATTATCTGAATTACTGACTTCAAGGAAATTTGTATTCATCTTATTTTAGTAGCTTTTCTATTTTATTTTTGTTTGTTATTCATGAAGATTCAAGTTCCATTTACCTACGTACTTCTACAATACCCTACAAATCTTCATGTCAGAGACACACGCTATAAATGAAAAGTAAACTCCTGCTAAAACTTACTAGTGCAATTAAAACATAAACTTGGCATTCAATGTATTACCACCTTGTAAGCTTTTGCTTTTATCTTATGTTGATCATATCCACCACACACAAAGCCAAACTGGCTTTGGAATCAGTTATGCTGTTCCACTGGCATATGTAAGATAGCATATATGTGCAGGTGCATATGTACACACACCCCTTTTTGGATTTTGCCAAGTGCACGTGTGTACTTGTCCCTACATGTGACAGTGTTCCTCTGTCAATGGCTCTCCTCAATGTTCTCTCCCCCACACACACCAAAAAAAAAAGTCCCTTAACATGGCAAGCTGAACTGGTTAACCATGACTTCAGAGAGCTGGAAGAGCTTGAGGGAATTCAAAAGTAATAGCAAAAGGAATGATAGAGCAAGAGAAGGAAAACAGAGACAGTTGGAGCGAGGAATCCTTGGGTAATGTAAAACAATATTCTTATATATTAAGATAATGGCCTGGAAAATGAAAGGAGGAATAAGATAAAAGAAAGGAACTGATAAGAAAATAGAGGTGACAGGAAAGTATGAAGATAGAATAAGGAAGTAGCTTCCCTTCCCTAGCCTTGTCTGGATTATCTCTGCTGTTGCCCTGGCAAATGCTATTACTGAAGATTCAGCTATAAAGAAGCCTTCTCCTTCATATACTTTTTCAACAAAAAGTAAGAACATTGGGCTGACAGTTGGGTATCCTGTACACAATTAACAAAATTAAATACCAATAGGAAATTTTTTTCCTAAAAGAAATGCTACAGAATGACTGGTATTAGATTTTAAATGGAATCAAATAACATCCTATGATTTATGTTACAACAGAAAGTTAGACTAGATAATAAGGTCCTTCAAGCCCTAAGAATTTATGAAACAAGTTACAAGTAGGAGACTATGTAATGCAACACACACTTTGAAACATCAAAATGTCATTGGAATTGTACTATGAGCCATAACACACGGTACACTTTTTGTTTTTAATAAACTCATGCCTGCCACTATAATAGATAATAAGAGACCTCTTTTTTTCCCTCCTACACTAACAACAACAAGCACCAAGAAAAGAAAAAACCCACAGAAAAAGCACATATAAATTAATATACTTCATTTGTGCCAGGAAGAAAGCATACACATCACCATATAGAAACACAAGCAGCTTAATTGCTGAATCTCAAAAAACAAAACATTATTTCAAAATGCTATAAATTTTGGTGAAGGAGGAAACAAGCAAGTTTGACTTTTATGGGAAAGCAAACTCCAAAGGACGTATAGGCTAGTAAAGGAAATTCCATTATAAGGTTTATAACTTCCAAAGTGCATAGTGTCTACGTTACATTAGCTTTAATCTTTCTGTTTAAGTTCATTTAAGTTATTTTACAGACCAGGATACATAAATAATGCATTCCTCCTATAACAAAAAACAACTAGCAAGAGGCAGTGAATTGCAAACTACGAAGAAAGGCTTTAACTTACATGGCAGGTATTACATCTACCATTTCAACATGTTGTCAAGAGGGACCACTGAGGGCTCAGTATCTTTTCTGTTGCTACTGCTGCAAGAGAGAAACAATTTCCTCTTACCTGTGCTCTAACTCTCGGATGGACAGTATCACTCCAGAAGTTGATGCCTTCTGTTGCAGGGTGGCCAGGAACGTGAACTCACTTTTATTCCGGAAGAGCTGAATTAACTTCTCACTCACATGGGGCGCTGCATGGATCTCTCTTTCTATATCTAAGAATTATATTTTCAAAAAAAAAAGAAAAGAAATAACATTCCAGTAAAAATGCTAAGTCAGAGAGATTCAGATTACATTTTTCATTTTCCCATCAATGTTTTTCAGTTTTGAGAGTCATCTACCATGCTCCACCACTGCATTTGTTCAATGAAAAAACCCAAATGCCATCTCTGTCAGCATGCCCACTTGTCACTTTGACAAGTTCACAACTGGTCAGCTACTGATTTTCTGACAGCATTTTTAACGGGATGCTGAGCTATTTGTGTCTGCTGTGAGCAGATTAAGTTGCTGTAAATAAGGTGTGCTGCAGCCAGATAAATAGGCTCCTAAATTCTGAGAAATCTCAGGCACTGCCTCTCCCAACACAATTCACCAAGCTCCAATTTCAGTTTTTACCACTGACTCCGTTACCACCTCTCCATCGTACATCAGAGGAAACCTGTCCTCGCACTGTGTAAGGCAGAGATGTATTATTGCTAATAATGCTATATGGCTGTGCTTCTGCCCAAGAAATAAATACAAGACATGCTTGCAATCCACTATCGTTTCAGGGATTTCTCAGTTTAAACAAGCAAAGCGTGACAGCTCATACAGTATTTATTAAACTCCAGTCTGACCAGGCCAATCCCAAAATATTTTAGTCTCCTGCTGATGGCCAAGCAGCAGCACGCCTCCTCATATTTGATCTTCTAAGATTCAAATGTGCCATCTCCCACCACACTCATTTTTATCTCATCCTTTTATTCACAACGTATCATCACTCTGAAAGAAGATTAATGACAAAAGGGAGAAATGGTGGCATTTCACCTTCCCACCCCTTGCCATGTCTCTCACGCTGAGCCTTTGTCACACATTTGCAAGACCTGTGCCACTTGCGGTTCCTGGATGTCACAACCAATTAGAAGCCCAGTGCGCTTCCTTCCGAAAGGTTTACTTTGAAGCCAGAAATGCCAGCACAAATTCTCAGCTGGTAAAAAAAACCCCACATAACCCTACTGAATCCTGAGAATTTGGCCGAGCTGAATGCTGTAACACAAAGGGGTGATGAGATTTACAATTCAGAATTCCACTGCAGGGAAGACAAAAAAAAAAAAAAAAAGTCACACACAAAAAACAAACCCAACACTGTGTCATTAAATGAGGCTTTGCAGACAGAAAGAGAAGCTGGCTTGAAAAACAACCTGAATCTCAGAAACACAACTACTGAGGGAGTGCCGTGAACTGAAACTAAACTCCAAGTAAAAAGTATTCAAGCATGTTTTGTAATTGGGTGTCTCAATTTTTCCTGTGCAGCTTAAAGCACTCCAAATAAGCCTACACACTCAGAATGTCTAACACACTTGCACTCTGAAAAGTTCACATCTGAAAAGTACTGCAAATTAGACATCAAAAATCACTAGTTATCATTTTAAAATCTTTGCCAGAGGCTCAAATTCACCTGATAAATATAATGCCCACTTCACAGCATCAAACTATTTGTCTGTCCAATGCAACTTTTATCATAGCAGAGGATAAAGCTTCAAAGAACAGAAATCGTTTCCACTGCCATCAAAAAGGGGAATGATGGATAAAAAAATCCAGCACAGAAAACCAGATTTTGACTTTATATATAAAGATTTTGTTATCTGTACCATTATCTTCACCTAGCAGGTGTTATTACTCGTTATAAATACTATCCAGTATTCTAAATAAAAAAAAAAAAGCTGAGGATGAGACACAAACCTGTGTCCCCCATATACCAGGAAGTCCTCCAATACCCCCTTTGCTACCTACACAGTGTACTAGTACTAAGTTCCAAGGCACAAGGAAAACTCAGGGATAAGACGTCTGAGAGAGGACAGTTGAAGAAAGTTTTCCTTGTATTCAAGGTTAAAAACCTTAGGATATTACAGGTCTTTTTTTTCTTACCTAAAGGTGTCACAATTGCCAGAATAAAATAAAACTTCTTACCAAACTTTTCAAAAATTCTTTCACATGAAAGCATAGGCAGTGCTGTCAGTGAATCACATTATGTAAAAACTCCAGTCAAGGCTTGCAAAGCCCAACATTTTCTCATTATAGGGAGGCCTGAGTATAAAGCCACATCCCGCCATCTTTTCCCCAAAACTTAGACACAAAGACAGGATTCTTGAGTTGGAATCATGAATTTACAGACACATTTTGAAACACTGTGCTATACTCTACCACAGCAAACACACGTGACCCTGTTTGTTCCCTGTTGATTAAAATCAGTATAAGCCACGGATAACAACATTATAAAATTCCAGAATGCTGGGTTCTAGACAACAAACAGCACTTACATACTGCTCTGCAACATCTTTCTAGTGCATGTAAATCATATAAAGGGCATTATATAACTAGGGCTTTAAAGTTTAATACGCTTCTAAGAACAGTGCTATTTATTTGGAGTAGGTCTATTCATTCCCAGTGCCCAGGAACACCCCCTGCCACTAGGCAACTACAAATGTACAGAAGTGCAGAAGCGTCTACAGAAATGCAGTTCTTCATAAGAAACCCTCAGTAACTCCAGCAAGGGGAGGTTTCCCAGCAATTTCACGGTGAGACCCAACAGCCGGCAACTAGACTCCTAAGCTGAGGAGCCCACCGAGGCCCCTGAGTATCCAGGGGACACAGAACCTGGCGTTGCGAGATGATAAACCTGTCAGGATGCAGAGCACAGCCCTAGGCTCGCAACCTGGGGCCCCACGGCTGGGAAGGAGATGCACGAGGCCTTGCTGAGAGCATGGCCCAGCAGGCACTGCACCACCCCAGCTCCTGTACAGCTCTCCTGCACCCCTCTGGCAGTGCCCATCCCACATGACATGTCATCCGTGTTTTGCTCAATTTCTGCAGAAAGTACCACACAAACGAACTGGGAGTACAATCCCCTTAGAATAAGAGCTTTCTATTTTCAGGTTGATTTTCACACATCAAAAAAAAAAAAAAAAATGGAGAATACATACACCCCCTCACCACAGGTGCCTGAAAGGGAAAATACTTTTTATGCTCTCTATAAAAATAACTGTCTGCTCGTAATGAAATGTCGTATTTCCTACATAATATAGAACAATATAGGTTTATACAATAATCTTCAGTGAGACATCACTTCATGCTTGAATGATAATGCAATCCCAGCAAAATAAATAAATAAACAAACATACATAGATATGACTTTCACATGCCCTTCTATGTGATTATATTTCCTTAATTTGAAATACTGGCTGTCTGGAGGGTTGTGTGTTTTTTTTAAATATATCAGCGTGTTTCTAAAATAAAACAAGCAAAAAAGCAAGCATACAGAGAGTTATTTTGAAGTACAACAGATACAAATCATCTCAGAGCAACATCAAGTAAAGGTAGCTTTCT
Organism: Gallinula chloropus; assembly: GCF_964237585.1. NCBI lineage: Eukaryota > Metazoa > Chordata > Aves > Gruiformes > Rallidae > Gallinula > Gallinula chloropus. Next base: position 42,532,898 of record NC_140088.1, on the reverse strand, counting down.
ACCTTCAGCAAAACAGAGAAGCAAAAGACACATCTATGTCAGAAAGAAAGAATATTTGTTGCTTGATTTTAATTCTTTGTTTTTAAGCCTCAGGTCCATGGAAGAAGTGCAAAACACAAAGCAATGGTGCAGCTTGCCAGGACAAGGCACAAAGCTGCCCCAGGGCAGGTTCAGATTAGATGTTAAGAGAAAGTTCTTCACTGAAAGAGTTGTCAGGGTCTGGAACAGGCTGCCCAGGGAGTGGGTTGCGTCACCATCCCTGGATGTGTTTAAAAAGAAAAGGGTAGATCAGGTACTTTGAGATATGGTTTAGCACAGGAAAGGAACAGTTGGACTCGATCTTAAAGGTCTTTTCCAACCTTGTAATTCTGTGACAACCAAATCCATTGAGCGCTTGTCATCCCATGTTTCCCCCAGCACTTCCTCCCCAATTCCCAGGGACACCACCTCACCTTCTCCTGGCTGTCTTGTCCCATGGGAGCCCATTCAGCCCCTCATCAGCCCAACCCTATCAAGCCAAAAGGAGCTACAAGAGGAACAGGCCAGGGCTATGCTCACACAAGGAATCGACAGATGTGGCACAAGCCTGGCCAGGATCTGCAAAGGAAGACCACAGCAACCTGCTTAGCCACAGCAAGCTTTTACACACTCAGCCTCCTTGATCAATCTCACCTGCAACTCAATACTTTATCCACGCTCATCACCTTCAAAGTAAGTCTCAAGTTTTTCTTTTAACATGGGTTTGTTTTCATTTTCTAACACCAGTCCAGATGAAAGGTAATGCTGCTCTGGGGCCACTGATGTCAGGGCAAGCTTTGCATTCCCCATGGGAAATGTACAGGTGGAGCGGTACACACCCCACGCGACAAATGTAATTAAGGCAGTAACTCAGGATTGGATCAGTCCTTCCAAACCTGATTTAGGCCTTCAGGTCACATCTTCCTGTGTGAATCCACTGCTCTACACATAACGAGCTATGACAATTAAAAACTGAAACATCAGGCTTTTGCCACTTGTAGTCCAGATAATATGGGAGACCTCAAAAACGTTAAAGGGAGAAGTTGGCTTCAGCTCCACTAGAAACAGCATAAGAAAATTACCACTGCACAGAAGCAGACAAAATGAGTGAGAGGAGAGAAAAGAATAGTGCTAGACAAACATGCAGAGTTTTTGCCAAATTTACTTTGATGACAGTGTCAATAATCCATGGCACAAAGGGAAGTGCATGACCATTTGGGCTGGAATTTTAAGCAATGGAAAACATGCACCAGCACCACTATCCAAATCCATCAGGGAAATCATTTTCCTTTAATAGATGTTTCCATTAGAGAAAAATGATAAAATTCAGTTCTAAATCAACTCATGTTTTGTGAAGCAACAACATGTTTCACCATTCACTAGTCTGCTTGAATACCTTTTCCCTTTGACTTCCTTCCTTTGGTAAGGAACCTACTGCAAAGCACATTGTTTTATTGGTAACTTCATCTTAAAGCTATTTGTTTCAACACACTTTCAGGAGAACCTTTGCACGGTCACTTTGGACAAGTGAGTAGAATTTAACTGTGCAATAACAGAGAATCTGGGTTGCAGCTACAACAATCAAAGAATCAAATATTGCAGCATATTGGCTTTTACCTTGCTTTGGGCAAAATCCAATAAAATAGAAACCTCTACTAAAAACTAAGTAAAAAGAAACCAAAAAACCCCACACAGTGCCCCATTTAAGTCACCAGCTTTTCAAAAATGGAACCATGAATAGAAGGAGGATCCAAAATCAGCAACTCTCAGTTTCTAACACAGGACTCCTTTCTGCACATTGGTCCCATATAGTTCACAGAAGGATGCTGACGCCAGCCGTGGGGATCTTCTCCAGAAAGAAGTAATTTCGTTGCCAAGCAGGGAAAACACCTCAGGTAGTTGTTCCTCCCTGCCTAGCAAGGGCAAGAGGCAGATGGCAATGACTTTTTATTTTAAGCAATGGGGGAAAAGTTAGCACAAATTTCTCCTTATATCCAAACAAAAAAAGACTCCAACCTGCTGTTGTCACAGGAATAGTCATAGAGCCATGTCTGCCTCCCAGAACACTGTGGGTGCTTGATTTGGCTGTCGGCACTAGGGTCCAAGACAGCTCGCACCACACTGCAGAGAGCCACCAACCAAGCAGCACCACACCCAGACATCACCTAAGCACAGACCCAAAGTAATCCACCATGCCTGCCACTCGCCTGCACTGCTTCCAAGCCATGCTACAGCATGGGATTTGCCAAGGGCAAATAATTGCAAGACCACATTAAGGTGCTGAGCAGACGCCATGCTGCTCTCTGAGGGACCGTGCACTGAACAGTGGGTCCAGCACCACCTGTCCTACCTGCCAGCAACCCAGAGAGAGGGATGAAAACACCTCTGCCTTCTCTTAACAACCATGCTAACCAGGGTGGACCAAAGAGTGCACATCCCTGCTTCTAGGTATTCTCGACAGCACAAAAAGACATTTTGTGAATGCTTTATTACTGACTCAGAGTCAGTAATAAACAGTAGGAAATCATGTTCAACAGCATAGCTTTCTAAATTATGATTATTCATTATAAATCACTTTTTACATGTTGCTTCAAACACTGTTTCTCAAGAATAAGATCCGTCTGCAGTGAAATGCTTGGTGATTTTAATATGCAAACCTCCTACAGAGATGATGTCTCATTTTAATTATTGTTTCGGTTTAATGGGTTTTCATTAAATTAGAGGATGGAGCAATTACCAGGGTGAATAGCTAATGTTACAAAGGTAAGTTCCCATGACTATACAGCAAAAGCAGTTCTGCTAGAGAAGGTGGAAAAATAGTATAATTCAACATAAACTATCCTTTTGCACGATGCAAAACCACCCTGGCAATAAGTGTTCATATATTGCTGTCATTTTGATGTACATGTTTATAAAGTAGTTTATGACTAGGTCTCTCCTAACAAAATTAATCTAGCATTTAAGATTTTTATATATATATATATTTTTCATTCCTTTCATGAAGCTATTGCAAACCCAATCCTGAAACTCCAGACCCTGGGGACAGCAGAATTTTGAGTCGCTGAAGAAATCAGAGACTACTTATCAAATCACACTTTCTCCCCAACCAGTAATTTAGTTGATTTAGTGGCTTAATGTCCGACTCTTCATTTCTGGAAAATTGGCCAGGCTTGAACACCAGCTAGAATGACCACACTCATGTTAATTAAGTAGTTGACAGAGAGTCTAGAGCCCTTTGTTCGCTTTGTCAGAGTTTCAAACCCAACCATGGAAACTCACTACCAGGGAACAGAGCAGTAGATTTTGCATAAAACTTGGAAGTCTGTAAATGTCAAGAGAGAAGGTGGCCACCTACGTTTCTCAAGACACAGCCATCAAAAGGTCCCCTAGGTGACAGAGAAAGCACAGCAGCAGAAAGCTGTACCAAAGGCTACATTGAAAAACAGCCTCTCTCTTGCTGCATACGGGTTTTCCATCTCTAGGGTCCTTGTCTTTTCTACTCAAATGGACTGAACGACCAAGGAAAGCGCTGGAGTCCTCTCTCCAGCAGCAGAAGGATGAACAGCAGGCCTAATATATAGCACAGCAACTAATGCAGTCTTCAAACCATTTGGCCGTTATGGCTTACCCCAGTTTTCTGATTTGGTTCCAAATGGCTTTGCAATAAGCTTCCTGCTGAGGACAACAGTGCTTACCTGGCTGAGCACTACATACAACCTGGTGGTACTCAGGCAGCCACTCTTCCTTGTTTAAAGTATTTTAAGCAGCTACTGAGCTCAGGTTCACCTTCTCAAGTAGGCTATGTTGTTTCCTGAAGAGGCTTGTCCTGAAATCAAGACTATTTACAAATGGATGATCCCTTAAATTAAAGGCTTGGTTGAAACGCTACAGAAGTTACACCACCACTAAAAGCACATAATCTGCTCTTAAATCATGTGAGCTAATCAAATTACACGCGTTGTTAGTTAATTAGTCCAGGAGTCACTGATTAGAACATCTTTTCTGCTGTTTGTCTGTATTAGACAAGGTATCACATCACTGTGGCTATGGAGTTAAAAACTGATATTTGCAAATTTGGAAAACAGCAACATCTTAACAGAAAGAGACCATGCTAGGAACACTGTCATGTTTGAACATGACATATGTATGTCATGAGACAGTGGCAATGTATGCAACGTTAGAGAAACAACAGCAATTGCTAAGAATCGTTACCATTATGCTGTCTGTTTTGGAGAACTGTCCACTTCAGGGATCTATTTTAATGTACATTAAATGCTAATGTCACACAAAATAATGAGCCACCCAAAAATGCTGTTGCTGTTCTGGCTTCATGCAAAAGCCAGCTAAGCAATTTTTTCCTCCCCTTCTACAAAAATTTTTCAGATATCTTCAAAGTCACAGGTCCAAAAAATTGGAAGTGATTTTTAGAAATTGTAACATATAATGAACTTGACAAAATATGTTCTTCAGCTGCCTTTGTTTAAAAGAAACTTAAGCAAAGATGGTACCAGAAGGTGAGAAGCATCAAGAACCAAAAATCAGATACAGAAGCCAAGTTTTGTAAATAACTCCTCTAATTGTAATTTGTATTTATTTCCTCCCACTATAACCCTCACTGTGCTTGTAACCATGAAGCAAAATCTAAGATTTTTCATTAGAGCATGCAGAGACACTAATCCATTTGTATTCTGGTTTCTCACTTAGAACTCTTACTTCTTACAGGTAATAATAAATGCTGCTTATATTTTACAGCAACAGTATTAAAAATTAATAGTAATATCCTGTACTTCTGAAGTGCTTCAGTATTCTTAAGTTTAACATGAAGGAGATATAGTCAACAAGTAATCTATAGCCTGGATTTTCCAAGAAAGCATGTTAAGTACCAGACCCCATTGAAGCAAGATGGAGACCAAATGTCTAAATTCTTTCAACGCTGTTGAAAATCCCAGTCTAACTTCAGTGAGACCACACAAAAATTATCTTCCTGGTGAAAACCTGTGCTCTTAAACATGTAAATCAAAACACCAGTTTTAAGTAGTTCGTTCTCAAGGAAGTTTCAGCAAAACAGAAACCTCTGACCCAGTTTACTCCCTTGAAAAGAGAGGTTACAACGCCTAACGCAACTTATGGCAGCTAACAGACCTGGCTACACCTACACAAAGGTTTTAATTTCCAGTCCAGTAAAGCCTTTTATCACATGAATAACCCAACTAAAGCCAATGAAATTATCCGTAAAGTTCAAAGTAAGCATATGCTGAAGTGCTCTCTTGGTTCAAAAACTCCCGATGATTTGACACAGTAAATAGGTTTGGGGTTTTTAATAACTTTTAAAGCACTTAGCTCACTTATTACTAAAATATTATGGGGTTTTGTCCTTATTTTCTATATACAATTTGTACAAGCATTAAACAAATGTGTTTTGTGAACTAATTCTACCTTCTGTTTTCTTTCCCTCAGAAAAATCACTTCCATGTTATTGCTAAAGCAAATTAAATCCTGAGTGTCTGTTTTATTTATTAACTGCATGATAATAACATCAGGCATAATACATTTGTCAAAGCCCTTCTCTACTGAAGTATAATTTCTGCTGTCAGCCTCTTTACAGTTACGTTTATATTCAATATTCTAGTTGTCTTTGTTTCATGGAACACATATAAGCACACATTCACATATTCTCCTAAAATATGTATAAATTCTATTTGTGAAGTGTCCCACGCACACACACACACCCCTCCCAAACAAAGAATCATAAATGCAGCTAACATACTTAGTCATTCTCTGCAAGTTTTATATGAATTATTTGAGAGATTTAAGAATTTTCAAAAATGTCACAATAATAACTGTTTTATCTTTTTACACCATAATTATGATTTGGAGCATTGCTTTTCTTATTTCACCCAAGCATACCACAACTCATGAATAAAATATGACAACTTTGATAGCATCCATTGCTGTGGGTTCATCCGTAACAGCAAACGTGCTCGGGGTACTAAGAGCTCACATTTGCTCCATAAGCCTTTGTTTCTGAAAATAAGCTTTTATTTAAATAGAGCTGCCACATGTGTCCCCCTTTTTTGCATTTCTTGCCGTTAGCAATAACGCCAGCAATAATGTTTACTTTTGTTTTAATGACTACATTTTGAAACAATTAGGATGGCATAAAGCTAGAAAGGCAGAATACCCCATCTGAAAGCTGGTACTCACAAGACATCAAAACACATTAAAAGCACTGCCAGCATAAGAGAACAAAAGGCTAACACAGAGATCCATGACTTTTGAATGCGTGGGCAATACTGTTATAAAAACAAACTTAATTTTCTTCTGGCTTCATAATTAATTACAATGAAATGAACCTAAACAACTTCCACCATTTCCCTAATAAGACTGCTGTACCTAATTCTGCAGACTCCTCCTACCACAACTTGTCAGTAGATCCTCTTAAAAGGAAGACTTGAGATAAGTGCAGTACACGAGGTTTCCAAATCACTGGCATTTACCAAATTATTCTACAAATGTCACGTTTTAAGGCTGCGATGCTTCATTTTCCAAGCAGCATGATGAACATCCATAGAGACCTCCACAGACCAAGAAAAATCATGACACACACACCCCACTATCCTCCCACACAACTCTGCTTTGTTATTTTCCCCGCAGTCCCCAAGAATAGCCTTTAAAATTTCAACATTGTTATGCACAATGAGCCAAAGTAGAAAGAGAAGCAGAGGAAGGTCTGAATGCCATCTGTAAATAGTCTTTCATTGCAGTAGCAATGAGTTTTTAACCTCCGAGACTCAGTTTTACATGCATTGTGCTCTCAGAGCATCTTTGCTACTTTCCAGTCTACAAAATATTAAAGGGGACAAAAAATTATCAAGAGAAAAGAAAACAAGGGGGACCATGACACAGAACTAAGCTAAGCTTTACAACACGAACTTGCCTTGTCTGTTCCCACTGGTCCCAAATGGAAAACTCACAGCATCAGAGTGAAAGGTTACCCATACATGCAAGGGGAAGACAGGCTCAGTAAAATAATCCCTGCAGCTGCAGTGATCCTATAGTATTTTTTTCTATTTATAGCACAGAGGACCAATGGGAAACTTAGCTGTAACTGTGTAAGAAACATAATCACACAAGGAGGGAGGATGGGGGACAGAAAAAAAACGTAAGGAGAGATTTTTAGGAAGCCAAAACATCAGTGCTTAGCTACAGTATTTATTGCTCAAAAATAGTGATTCATAGATGCCTGTTATCAGAATTACAGAACCAACTTTGCTCTTAGAGCAGTCATACGACCTACATAACTACTGATTTAGATGAATGCTTTAGTGGACATCAGGTGCCAAAACCAATTTTTTTGTCCATTCTATTTAAAAAAAAAAAATCTAATGTTCTGCATTTTGTATCATTGAATAGGCCACAAAAGGCAAAGCAATCACATGATATAATGCCATAAACCAGCACAGTATGACATGATTACTTCACACCATTTATGTGGCAAAAAATGAAAAATAAGAGAAAAAAAGTGTCCCCCTCATGTCATTTATACACCCACTCTGCAGGTGGCAAGATTAATCTAGAAATTGGCATAGAAGAAGTAGGTTGAGGACTCAAGTAGCATCTAATTTTTATTCTTGATAGGTAGTTCAAGACAGCAGGGTTTTTCACCACAGGAAATGGTCCATGCCTGGCTCTTGCATTAGGTCTGATTATCTGCTTTCGTGTACTTTTTAAAGGTACAAAATCTTTTCAATAAATAAATAAATAAAGCCATTGTATGCATTTATATTCTTGTGATAGGAATTTCAAATAACAGCACTTCCTTTTCGACAAAAGCTGTAGCTCTGTTTAGAAGTAATTTAATCAAGCAGGATGACTGTAAATATTCTTATCAAACGGATATTAACACATTCCTACTAAAATTCTTTTGAAAATTAAGAGATTCCTCTTGGGGTCAAAATGAACCATAATGGGCCACTTTGTTTAGCTGCCTACAGGGAGAACCCAATTTGCCAGCGTTGCTTTTCCCTTGCTCTGCCAGGCAATGCTCTGACACTGCTCTTTTCAGCCACACATCAGTCCAGCAACCTGGACCTGCAGTATCAGGTGCAGGGATTTGCCCTGAACTTGGGCAGGATTCTCCACCCAGGGACTTGCCCCAAGGCGACACGAGTCATGTGCCAACTCTGCTTCACCTCAACTTCTCAGCTAACACATCCTGTCAACAAGATACTATAGAATGACATTCTTACTACAGTTTAATACATGTTTGCTAAGTGTAGTGGTTCAGCCCCAAGCAGTGGCTGAGCCCCACATGCCACTCACTTGCTCCCAGAGAAGAAAGGGGCAGCCCCTCTGTGGGTTGGGATAAGGACAGTTTAGTGACAAAATCACTGTGAAAGGGGGACAGTAACAGCCAATTAAACTCAGACTCTGTGATAACACAGAGTAACTTACCCACCCAATGATAACAGAGTGCTGCAGGATGCAAGGACCAACCCAATGCCCCACAAATGCTCAGACTGCTCTGGAGGCACCCAGGAGCACCCCTCCCCGAGCAGCCCCTTTTATGGGGGAGTAATGTCAGGTGGTGTGGGAACAGCCTGGGCTGACTGCTTGGGGAGCTTGACCCCGGCCTGGCCAGAATCAGGACACTAAGCAAGTACTTAATAAAATTTGATTACGTGCAAATAGATAGGACTTAAAAGTATCAATTTGCCAAAATCCTTTGCAGGAAAAAGACAACTTCTGTTCTATTTCTGTTCTGATGAGGATATAAAAAACTGTTATTCTTACATATAAATTGACTTATTTTCGTGGTAAGGACCCAGATGCTCACATGGTATAGGAACATAAGACACTTACGAGCAGTATCTGAAATGGATTTCTGCATCCCCCTCTCTACCCGCTGAAGAACAGAGACCCTTTCTTTTCTTTCTGTTTATCTTCATTACAGGACTTTGTCAACAGGTTGCCAGAAGCAATCGAGACTTTTAGCATACAACAGAAATACTGATGTGCTTATCCCACCTCCCCTCTGTACTTAGCACCGTGGCAATGAAGATAGACAAGCAGCACAATTATTGTCTCCCAAGAAAGCAAAAATAACTGCCAAGGACAGAGGCAATGTGCGCTCAGAATTCTTTCCTAATCATTACAGACATGACAGGAAACCCCAAAATTGTCAAGTAACAGAAGGCAGCATGACAACACTCAGGATGGAGAGGGGGGAAAAAATAAAGTAGAAATTGGTCAGTATCATTTAATGTGACCAGGTTTCCATTTTAGTCTACATTCACTTGGGGTATTGGGCGGGAAGGGGAGGGAGGGGGCAGGGCGCAGAGAAGGCAGAGTGTTTGAAACAAGGGGATGTGGAAAAATAAACTGTGAGAATTTATAAATTATACCTTCATATCAATATGCTGGATGAATTATACTCCCAGACAGGGTTCTAACATAATTCAAACAAGAGTGAAAACAGCCAATATTGCACAGGTATGTAGAGTGTTTTACAAACTACTTGTGGGGTCTGACAAAGTTAACAGTAGTGTATGTATCCTCAAAGCATTGTTCAATTAGGTGTCAAGCGATTGTTAATTTCCTCCACTGGAGAGGATTCCTCTCACTTCCCCATCCTAGCTCATTTTATTCCAAACTCTGCATGATTTCTCTGTTCTCAAAACAGTCAGTGTTACTAAGGGAAAAAACAATTTACCTAACGATTTAATAGAAAAAACATATGTATACAAACCACATTAAAACATTAGCTTTTTTTTTTTTATATAAAAAGCAGATATAAATGACAAGTTAGATGTTAGGGTTGAAGTCTCACAGACAAACCTTGCTCAACCCTCCAGTCCTTACACAAAGAGCAAAATATTTAACCAACAGGATCTGAAGCCTAGGTCTGCAGTTCTCAGGTTTCCTCTCCAGGCCTAGTCCTTTGCCTCTCCAGGCTGCTTCTCCTAACAACTGTCCATAGCTCTCCTTACCATACTCTTCATCCCTGAAACTCACTCCCTTCCCCTCTGGTCAGAGTCTGTGGATCGTCCTTGTCCCAGCTTCTCTGCCCAGTGACCACCCACTTCCTTTTTGGCCTCCAGCTCCTCTCCACAGCTGCTTCTCTTCTCTCCCCTCCATCTCCCCATCCAAGTCCCAGTTTCCTTGCCCTGCCTGTCACAGTTAATCTCATCTGACTGTTTCTCACCACCCGCTACCCAATACCAGCCTGTATCACCCCGTAGCTCTCAGAGGAACCCATTCACACCAACTACACTGCTGTCACTTCACATAGCCAGTCCTTCCCCCTAAATTCCTAGCTTTATCTGCTTCTCCTTTCCAGCTTCTGCAGAGGTCTGAGAAGGAAGGTGGGGAAAGCAGAACATTCAAGATTCCAAAAAGAGAGACCTTGCTTCCCATCCTGCTGAGAGACACAAGCCCAGAAACCATTCCCACCAGAGAAATCACACTTCTCTTCATCCTCTTGGGCATGGCCAGCCTAGCTTTTGGGATCTTATTTTAACTCTGATTTTAGCAGTGCTTTACAAAGCAGCTTTGACAATGGGCTGAAAGCACTGAGGGAACTCTGGTAACTAACTCTCTAGGACAGTAGAGACAGGAGGCATTTAGAAGCTCATAAGGGTTAGAGCTCATAGAAGCAAAGGGACATCCCAATGTAAGAGCATGGAGGGCAAGGATACCACTCTCTTCAAGGGAGCAGACAGTCCGTATTTCTTACCATCTCACAAACCTCCATCACGGAGGAAGACACATGCTGGTCTGGTCCCCACCATCTCCATGTAGCCACAGGACATGAGCGACCTCCATGAATGAACAGAGGTGCCCATTGCTGCCTTCAAAACCCTGAAAGCAATTGGCTTAGAGTAGACCATCAATTCTGTGATGCAATGAGAGCAGGATCTTGGAAGAGATATCTCAGTGGAAAGAGAAGGGAAATGGTCAAAATGTAGCACCAAGGAAGCAGTCACACCTGATATGTTACCACATGATCGGGGCAAGAGGCTGATCGACATCTCAAATGTATGTGTAAGCAAAAATAGTATCTATAAAGGCTCGTTACTAGCCTACAGCCACCTTTCCCTCCTGTGGTCACGGGAACACAGACCAGGAACCCCACAGACAACATGTGGTAAAACCCCCACATTCAGCCCACCCCCGTGGAAACCAGCACAGACCTGTGAGACACAAGAAGAAAAGACCTCGGTCTTCCCTTTAAAAAAGAAAAAAGTTAACAGGTTCAAAGAGTTTGCAGAGTTCCCACCACATGGGCCTTGTACTGCATGTGGAGGTGCAGGGCAGCCTCTGTGAGGAGAGGTGAGGGCTGCCCCCACGGGACACAACCAGTTCCAGCCGGTTCCAATGGCCTCACCTCAGGGCACAGGCCTGCCACTAGCCCAGGCTGCTGGTGCCTCAGGGAAAATGTATTTTAAAAAGGAAAAAAACAAACAAATCCCATCTGTCTGGAGTACAGCAGCTGGTCAGGCGCTCAGCTGGGAGCCCTGGCGGGTGGTGGGCCATACCTGGTAAAAAGAAGAAGAAAACTCCTTTCCTGTCCAACAGCAGAAGGGACACTGGCTGCTTCCCATCAGTGCCCCAGCGTGCAGAGAAGCAGACGCCAGCAACCCAGGGGAGTGCACCCAGAGCCCCTGCGCTGCTGCCAGCCCCAAAAACTCCCATCATCCCAGCGAGGCAGGGTATTCCGATACCAACAGGCATGGAAAAGGTTACTAGAGCTACTCTCTTGTATGCCACCTTCAGCTGTCATAAAGATCGAGTCACCCATGTTGTGCCTTCCTAATTTTTCTGCTACTGTAAGATTTCTGCTCTGTAAAAGCGATACTGCTTATACTTAATATTTCCTATAAACATACCAGGAGGGATCACACAGAAAGCAATGACTCTCGTTGCATCATCTTGTGTAAAGAGGAACCAATGCTCTGAACTCTAAAATTAAAGTTTATCTCTACTACTCAATGCAGACCTCCCTGCCGCTCACCCTGGGAAGAGTAATTGCAATTTTCCTCCTCAAGCTGTTATCTGCTCCCTCTCATTCAGTCCCTAGCTCGTTTCTGAGCTCTGAAGCTTGCACACCTTGCACATTACACTGGCATAGCAGAGCTTTAACACTTGAAGTGGATTAAAACCTCAGCCAGTGCCTACAGGTCACTGAGACTTGGGTGAGAAGATGTTCACATGCTCACAAACAATGGCAGCAGCCTGTTCACCCACCCTTTGAATTTACTGAGCACACCTCAATGCTGAGCTACTGCCCCAGAAGCACAACCAGGGCAAAATAAATGTATCCTGAAGACTGCCCTAGCAGAAGCACAGCTAACATTCCTGATAGAAAGGGTATGTGCCCACTCCTGATGACAACATCAAACCCCTTTGTACCGCAAAAGCTGACTTTTAGGACTTTAACTCCTACAGCATGATCTGGAAATACCTCTACTCTCTAAGCAAGGAATGAGCATGTCAAAGAGGAAAGTGCCTAAAAAGAAAAAGCGGGATAACACTGAGAGGAAGCACCAACAGAGAGAGATGTACCGCATCTGGGAGCTCAAGTGAGTCTGCTGGGAGCACCTCTACCCCCTTGGGACTGCAGCTTTGCACTCTCTTTTGGCCTGAAGCAGGACAGCCCTTTTGTTTCAAGAACTGGGTAAGATTCGCTCTTTTCTCACAAAAACATTGCCTTGCTCTGTGCTTTAAGATACCTGCCATTCTTTCACCTTTCCTCTTGGAGACATAGCTGTACAGAAAAGAATTTGGTAGTCACTGGTGAGAAGTGGCAAGAAGGACCATGACCCAACTGCGGCAGGAGCTGTAGGCCATGTGGTTCTGTAAAGAAGTGGGCAAGGAAGAACAACCTACATAACTGAAGTTGGGGTTTTTTTTTTACTACTGGCTAAACTTTTAAAAGTACTTGGTGGTCCAAGTTACTGAGCGTTATACATAGTATGCAGTCTTTAAATTAGGAATGGTGTTTGTACTAAGCTGAAAAATACTTCCTAATTGCTAGGAAAGGAAACAGCAAAGCCTTAATAAGCTTCTTGGGGGAACTGTTTTATAAGCAAAGGCGTTGAATATCTATTAGTTCACAAGAGATGCTGAGACAAAAATAATTAAAAAAGAAACAAGCATAGCTGACAGGTAAAAGGAATAAAATTCTTTTTCCCCAGTAAGAACTGGGCACAGAACAGAACTGGTTAAGGTAATCACATAACGTAACAGCTAGACTAAAAATTGGGCTTGGTCTACCTAGAGACAGGATGAATAGATAAGCACTTCCTCTATTTATAATTAAAGCCTTTTTCTGCCACTCAAATCAAGGTCCTGCTGATGTTTCTATGTACAGAGTCAAAATAAGGCCTTCCCCGTTATCTGAAACGCAACAGGCCTGAGCCCCACTAAGCAGCCCACATCTCAGTGTTCCCTAACATACTGTGTACTATAATTCTGTTCTGGGAATTTCAGTATGCGTTTTGTCATGTTCATAAGACACTTTACAAATGCCTCTCAGTCAGTGTTTCTAAGATGTTATTATAATGCATTGGGCAGACAATATTTTCAATACATTTCTTTGAGGTAGATTTCCCACCCATCCCCAAAACTGGTTCCTTGAATTCTTTGGACTTCTAGTTGAAGATGAAGAGATGTGAGATCAGACACAAGGATCTTGGGTGCCCTGTTCCCCAAAAGGACTCTAGTCAAGAGTCTCCACTCACCCTCTTTTCTCCCTTCATGCTAGAACAACCAATCTAGACACAGAGACTTTTTCTGCCCCACCCTTGTTCATATAAATAAATAAAATATAAATAACTAAGACACCATGATGTTAGAGACTTTAAGAGACTGTTTTCAGAATTGCAATTGCAAGTTAGATATCCACATTTCATCTAATTCACACTGACAGCAATTAAACCGCTTTTTGGATTCACTCATCCCCACTTCACCGAAAATGGAACTGAAACACACAAATAACGGAACCGGTCAATTAGAAGTCAAGCTGAAATACTCTAATAATCAAAGTCCATGCCTAACAGGACCACTCAGGTGACTACATGTCATTATAGGTTTCTATGCTTTTCTGAATTAGGAGCAGATTTGCTTGCCCAAAGGCAACTCACGCCTCAATTGCCATTCCGGTTCTATCATGCTGTCACACAATTTACAATGGAGCTGAATTTGTCTCTTTGCCTGTAAAGCTGCTTCACATGGAAACCTGAGTTTCTGCTCTTTCTGCCAATATTATTATAAAATCAGAATACTCTGCTGGTTTCACTGAGGTTGTCTTGGACTGAAATTGCTAACTCTCCAAGGAAGAGTCCTTCTATACTTTCTCTAGGATAAACCAAATCACAACATCAGTCCCCAGAAATATTGTAACAAACAGTATGTCACTTATTGTACAAGAGCTAACATCACTGATCAAAAATCTAATTAAAAATAACAGTTTCTCTTTCTTTGTGCATGTCATCCTATCACGCCTTTCTTCATTTTTAATTTTTGCCTCTAAATGCAACTGAAAGAATGCCCAAAACTTAGAAAGTTTTCTGTTTGAAAGACTTCAATTCTCAGAAAAGGCATCTTGATTAGAAAAACAATCCATATTTTCACTACAGTAGTACACAACTGTCTGGTTTAGAGAAAAATTACCATTTCTCTGCCTCAAAGATCTAGGCTTCCAGGGACACACAGAGGAACACTCCCAGTTTGAACAGCTCTAGTAATGCCATTTTAGGAAATATCTCTTGCAAGACAGAAAATAATCCACAGGGAACCTTTGTGTAAGCTCACAGCCTTGTTACATTGACATAAGGACACCGCCAAAGGCAGTGGGCAAAACTGTGCCTGTGAAAACCAGACACCAAAGAATGTACTCACAAACTCTTCTTCTCATTTCCTAAACTAGAAAATCTATCTCAGTGGTGAAAGCACACGAGTGAAGAAGTCCCCCAACATGGCTCCATGTTCAGCAGTCAGCCTCCCAGGTGAAGCGCATCCTCCCCTACCCAGAGCCCCAAAGGCAGTGCTGGAGCAGCATGGCACAGCATGTGTTAACCACACACACATGCTAAGAACTAATCAAAGCAAAGCTTTGCTGAAAGGACCACATCTTGGCAACCAGAATAGTTGGTCCGAGAGGATACGGTAATTTTGAAACCAAGTACTAACCTTCCAGTCCCTTCTCTTCCCTGGGGGTGTCATGTTGACTGTTTTTCTGTCAATATCTGTGGGAAAGTATTACTTCTAACTTCAACCTAGCAGTTGCCCACACGTTGCCTGGAGTTCTGTATCAGTGTTACTGTATGGCACGATAAAAATCAAAATTAAGTATCTCCAGGTTCCAGCCAAAGGACCTGGCACACAGCCAAACTGTAGTTGTAAGTCACCTCTGTTAGTAAAAGGGAATTCATACAACTGCCAACATACTGCTGACATTTAACAAATAACAGATATGAACAAGAAGGGAAGCAGTCAGACGGGGTGGCCTTGGACTTCCATCCCATCTGACAACAGCAGCAAAAGACCCTTCACAGACCTGTCTCAGGATGGAGTAATAGACCGAAGATCTTCAGTCTTCTCCCAGCCCAAGGGCTGATAAGCTTAACTAAAGACAATAATTTTCCCAAGCCGTCTTCCAAGAAATTTAATACTAGAGGCAATGTCCAAGCACAGGGCTATTCCTGCATGCATTAGCAAGAATAATTTGTGTTGTGGGAATTAAAAAGAACTTTGTTTATTGAACCACAGATTTCAAATTGTCTATTCACTTTGTACAGTGAATTTCTGTTTGGTGCTTCCCATGACCATCTTTCAATTGATCTGCTTGTGAGAATTTGACAAGCTTTACCTTTTTTACACCAGTCTTCTCCCAGTTTGCATATAACAAGCAGGGTCTTCCAAGGCCAAAAGAACTGAATAGCCATAACATCTTTACCATTAGCCTTTCAAAGCTACTTTCGGTTTCACTGGTTTCAATCCACGTCCTTAAAACATGTCTCAGTCTCCTTCCCTGCAGCTCTACCCACCAGCCTGTGAAAACTCACCATGACGGTTCATCAGTGTGACTGCCATCAGCTGCACAGGATGCCAACTGGAAATGCTAAAATATTTTAACTCAGTGAGGTCACTGCAGTCTTTAGAAGAATGACTGACTTTAATATTGTCTGTCCATAACTCACAAACCTGAAGCCAGGGTTTTAGAAGAAAAACAGTATCTTTAAATGAATATATTAATGCTGCTTTTCTAGACATTAATCTGGGAAACAGTGACAATTATGCTACTCACTGTATCATGAAAGACTGGAAATACAACTAACAAATTCCAAGGTGGTCTCCAGAAGTCTCTCTGCTGTGGCTCCTAAACTGACCTTGGCCAGGTAGAGTCACTTAGACTTACAATAGAGTCAGTTAGCATTGCACATCCAGAACAAAAGCTAAATTTGACCATAACATTTTGCCTCTAAAAACAGCTACAGAGGACAGATATCAAAAAGTGAGACGAACACACACACTTCAGCACAGACTAGAACACAGTAAAGAAAAAAAAACAAATGCAGGATGTCTCCACAATAAAACCTTCCTTAACTGCTTTAATGTGCATGCTAATCTCATCTGCTCTAGATGTCTTTTTCGCCTAATAAGCGTATTGTAACAACCCAGTGCTTGCACCCCATGGGACATTGTCTCTTAATCCAGACCTTGCTGGAGTCCGTGGTAAGACTTGTTAATTAATTCAGAGTTTCACTTACTGAAAATAATAAAAAGTAAAACACTTCACGAGATTTATCTTAGAGTATTGAATGAAAAACCCCACAATTCAAGGTGACTTAATCTGTACCAGGTGCTCAGTTTTAATGTAACACTGTTCAACCTTCTCACTTCAACAGTTTTTCCAAAATTCATGGAACAGTTGCTGCATGTTACTAACCAGCATCAACACATTAAATGCTCTCTCAGCTACACAGCTTCAGCTCTGCATGCCTCTGCAAGTGTACAGTCACAGAGGGAAAGTTCACAACAATACAACTGAGTCCATGCCTCAGAACCTCTTTGACATGTTTGGTTAAAAATACATACTGGGCAGGGTTCAAAACGTACCCAAAAATACCTCTCTACAGATCTGTAACCTCAACTACCTGACAGCACACAAAAAAAAATCAATAAAAATATATAAAGTGCCATATGTATTTCAGGAAAGTAACAAAGACCATTTCCAAAACATACAAATCAAATAAAGCGACAGTTAAGTAAGACCACCATTGCTGGGAATTAAGGAGGCATCAAAGCTCTTCTAAGATGATGCAAGCAAAAGTGAGATATGAGAATTGAGGATGTTTGTCTTACCTTGGAATAAAAATGCTTTACTGGCATTGTGTAGTCCTGACACTTGTGTTACCCCAAGGGTTGTATTCACAAGATCCAGTTCTGTGATTATATCAATTTGTAAATCAGGATCCATTCCAAATCCTACAGCTGTTGGAGGCACAGAGAAAAAGACTTAAATGAATTTTTATTTCAAATGGGGTAATGAAAAGAATGGAGTAAGAGCATCTAGTGCAGAGATTTCTGGTACCTTCACATTCACACAGAACATACAGTAATCACTTATAAGACAGTAATTCTGAAGAGAGAATATTCTTTTTCCTTCCCACAGATCTTCCTATACACAAGCTAAAACATTCCAAAACTGATTTATTAATCCAGGATCTTCATAAGGCTAAAAAGTAATAAATAAATAAAAGCACAACCACCTATGCAAAAAGATGAAAGAGATTTGCAGCATTCTTCTATTGGCTACACGATTTCCAGGGAGACGCAAGGACTGAAAATCCCTCTCACATTTCATACCTCACTGCAACTAACAGATCAGGCCCCACAGCTCCCAGACTAAATGCAATCTATTTTCCCAACTGGAAAAAATGATCCTGGAGGAGATAGGGTAGCAGGACAAAGGATGCCATCCTGTAGTCCAGGGGCCCAGGTGACTCACAAAACTCCTTGATATCGCTTCGGAAGCACAATTCTGTATTTCAGCACAGCCAGTGCCTGTGAAGCGTGCCAAAGCCTACCTACAAACAGCAGGCATTCGTTCAGCTAAACCAGCAGTAGCACCTTCTGGTCTGCAGGAGCAGCTACTGGAGAAGCACAAATCTCAAGCTAAAATTTTGAGGTAGCTTATGGCCAGGAAAAGACTGGATGTTCCTTGAACTGGTAGGGACCTGCCAGGATTGACGGAAAAGACACACACTCAGGCAGTTAGAAGGTGCTGTGTTCAACGCTCAGGACAACTTGATGGTTTTGGCACACCAAGTTCATTGAAGTCATCTCCTCTTTCTAGGGATGGGAAGAGGCTAGCCTGACCTCGGTGTCTCTCTCAACATAACAAAAAGCGTGGCACAAGATCTGTGCCCAAGACATAGGTCAAATACCTAAGCACTTTCCTAGTGAAATTTTACACTGACACCATTAGCAATGGGAAGAGTCTCAAGAATAAAGTCCTGACACAGGTGAAGTCAATGGTAAAAGTCCCACTGACTTCCTCAGAGCAAGGACGTTACCCGTAAAGCACATCCAGATTGATTTCCACTGTGTAGACTTCACATTCAGGTCTAAATTGATTCAATTTTTATTCCAGGACTGTGCTTCTGGATCAGTTAAGCAGCAAATATTCTGCCTTGAGTCTTTAGAAGGCTCTAAGAAATTACCGAGGTGTACAGAACGAACAAGAAGTTACATATTCTACCCATAAATCATCTGTACCTCAGCACTTTCTCCTTCCCTTCACTCAAGTGTTAAAACTTGTTGGAACAATGTGCTGTGCTACTGCAGAGGGTACTACTGCGCTAGGGGCAGAGTAGTAAAAAAATATTGAAAAGACACCTTTAGGAGGTCTTTAGCAACTTTACTCTATGATGAAAATTAAAATCTAAGAGCATCTGCCAGAACCAAAGCTCCAAAAGCACCAAGTGAATGCATGCATGGTGCCTTCACAAGGATGTGAAGTAGAAAACTGAAATTACGTAATGCAAGCCCAGATAAACTTCCCTACGTGTAAACACTTACAGATAATCAGCAGCAGCATCGAGCTTTTAGTACTACCTTTGACTTCACACCAGACACTCAGGCACTGAATGACCACAACCAGCGCTGCACACATTGACAGGCCAACTAATCAACAGGACAGAACTTACCAACCTATTGATCCTCAACCTACAGCAACTCTTACAGTGTCAGGGCTGCAACCTACAAACTCCAGGCACAAACACATCCATGAATGTAGGGAGCAGCTTTTCTAGGAGGGACAGAGTCAAAAAAAAAAAGAAAAAAAAAAGAAAAGAAAAGAAAGAAAAAAGCACAAATTGTTTTAGAAGAAAACCAGGAGGACTTATTTCTTCTGAGGTTTTCATTCTGAAGAAAAGCAGCACACTGTAAACTGCATGAGCTTCTCTATCAGGAAAGACAGGGTCTGCTGTCCCTGCTAAAAATGGAGTACATTGTCTCTCATTTGAAAGGGGTTAGATCTATTCAGATCAGTAAAAACCTACTAATATGAAGGGAGGTCAAGTCAGGACTAAAACTTGCTTAACGGAAAGGACAAGCTACATCCAGTAAGACAAGTCTTGACCCCATTAAAGTCAGTGAAAGCTCTGCCACAGACATCAACAGGGTGAGGACAGAAACCACATCTAGCAAGTATAGGCACTCCCATAAATCACAGTGGCTCCACTGCTCTATTAAAGCTGTTTATTCCAGCCTGAATACCCGAGGCTCAACAAGTATAGATCACTGTATCTCCACAGACTTCGATTTATGCCAGTGAAGGATCATGTGTGACAACTTCAGTGTGCCCCCTTACAGCTTTTAAAACGCTTTCAAAACCAGAGACTATTTCTAATGTCATAGCAACTATTTACCAAGAGCATACACTGCTTTAAATACCTAGTCCTTTTCCTGTGCTGGCTCTTCAAACTGCAGCAGGCACTCAAAAGCCTGGTTAATAATTAATAAACAACAAATCAGCAGCTTCAGTATGATAACCAAGTCTCCATTTCCCCTGTGGTCTCCCACGGTCTATCAGAAAGATACCACAGGCATATCAACCGCACTTGCATCTAGTATTTTATGCTGCCTCTTCAGTGGAATGCGAAGCTGGAAACACCATTTCTCTCTGAAGTAAAAATTAACCATCAACCTGTCTGCTCTCGCTGGAGAGCTGCGCGGAGCTCGGGCGCAATCCTGACTGATATCGCTTTCAATTCCTATTTAAAGTAATTGGGCCGTTCCCCTTAAATCAGTGGCTTACACAAGCAAAACTCCAAATGATTCAGTCAGGTGGGTGGGAGTAGAAATCATCTCAGGACTTGGCAGATTTGGCCCAACGTGAACCAAAGGCACTACAGTAGATGAGAGGATTAAGACATATAATTATGAATGATGTCACCAGGAAATCCCTAGAAGAAACTAATTCTGCTTTACAGCTCCAACAGCTTGTATTCCCTGCTCGCGCTTTTATCACCTACACCCAAGCCCCAGCAATCACGCCACGCTCCATCTAGCTACCGCGCAGCCATGCAACGTGTGCGGCGCGCTCAGAACGTCCTCGACATGTGCAGCGTGCTATTTGGGATCGGGAAAACTTCAAGGAAAAGCACAAGCGAGTCGTTCCCACGTGCAGTCATTCAAACGGCAAAAAGTGGGCTCCAGGGGAGGCATTTTGCTCTCTCCCCTCACAGCTTCAGCAGAAATTGTTGCACACAAAGAACTTTCCGAGCGGCTTCGCAATGCCAAGTAGTGGAGTTTCGGGTCCTACAGACGGTTTCAAACGCCCCCGTGCACTGCTCGTGGTAAGACCACTACGGAAGGGACGGGCAGTACATTCTTCCAACTAATTTTTATGTTGCACCTCTCAAGATCTGTAGGTTTTTGAAGAGGTGCCTTTTACCATAAGAAGAAGTATAAATTTAAGACATGGATTCCTTTGCGCTTCTGATAACTGCGCTGATCTATTTCCTTGTGGACAGTTACAAATACCATCGAGAAACATCCCCTTCCTGAGCTCCAACCGAGGAAGAACCAGTATGCGGGGCAAGGGGAAAGAGAACAAAGCCTCTCCAAGGCACAACAAGCGGCACTTCGGCCGCGCAACGCCGTAGGAAGAGCGCGATGGGCACGGCATCGACAGGAATAACGCGCCCTCGGCTCGCATCCCGCTGTAACGCGGCTTCCCCTAACCCCCTGCCGCCCGGCCCAGCCCCCCGGCGCGGCCAGCCCGCTCCTCCCGCGCCCCATTCCCGCGGGGCGCAGCGCGCACGCCGCTTTTGGAAAACTTTGCCTCGCCTACCCCACGGCACCGCGGAACGGCCGCGCCCCCCCAACCCCACTCCACCCCAGGGTTCTCCGCCGGGAGCGAGATGGGCTGCGCCCCGCGAAGACCCGCGTCCGCTCCGCGAAGGACGCCCGGCCCCGCCGCGGCAGCAGCCGGCGAACCCGGGGCCGCTCCCGGTGCACGCAACGGGCGCAGCTCGCCGCCGCCCCGCAAAGTTTCCGCCCGCCGCCAGCGCACGCCGGGCGGCGGCCCCAGCCCTCGCCTCCCCATCCCCGGGGAAACGGCAGGGGCGGACACCGGCCCCGCAGCCCCGGCGCGGCCCCTCACCTGCCCCGGCGGCGGCCGCGCACGCCCAGAGGAGCAGGAGGAGACCCATCGGCTCGGCGCGGGCGGCGGCGCCCGCCTCCCTCCCGGCAGCTGCTGCGGAGCCGCGCCGAGCCCAGCGGAGCCGAGCGCAGCCTCCGACGCGCGGAGCGGCTCCGGCAGGCGGCGGCGGCTCCGCCCGCTGCCCAGGCGCGGCCCCGACGCCCCCGCAGCGGGGGCTCCCCGCCCGCCCCCCGCCGTGACGCGCGGCCCCCCTCGGGCCTCGCCAGCGCCGCCGCCCGGCCACGGCCACGCCACGGAGCAGGGAGCGGCCCCCGGCCGTCCCCTCTCCCGGCTATCTAGACGTTCCACGCGGGGAGCCGGGGCCCGAGGAGCGGGGCCGGCCCTTTTCCCCCCGATAGATGAACTCCCCGTGGATCAGGGAATCCCTGCCGCGGCGCGTCCCGCGGCCCAGGGTGGGTGGGACGTGCGGCCCCGCAGCTCTGCTGGGGGCTGCGTGGGAGCCAGCCGGCAATGCGCTGCCGCCGCCACCTCCTCGCTCTCAGCATAAAAATACCGAGAACCAACCCGTATTAACTATTTAGTCTTAGTAATAATTCATGCCTGGTATGAATAAGCAAAAAAGAAGTTCTGGGATGTGATATGAGAACACACACCGTTCCTCAGCTCCTTGCACATCCTTGCTCAAGTCACTTAACTGGTCTCTCCTTCACACCTTAAAGGGAGGTAAAGTATTGAAAGGTACTCATGAGTCATCTCAGACCCTGCTCTGATGGCTGTTTAAAAAACAAAAAAACCCTCTTGAACTATTTCTTCCCTCCAGCTTTTAATCCGGCTCATCCTTGGCAAGAAAAATGACCATGTGCTGGTCATTATATGCAATGACTCTCCCAGGTAGAGCACCTGATTTAAATTCAAAGCAGAGGTTATAGGCCCCAGATCAGGTTCTCATCCCACCAATCAGGAGAGGAGTGAGGTTTCCAGCTGCAGTAGCTTTGCCACGGTTCCAATCAAGCCATTTCAGCTGTAAAGCCAGAGGAGGATCCTCCTCTCGTCTCTCTGTGCTCTGGTTCTGCACCAGGCAAATTCCAGCTATCTTACATGTAAAATAATAAGGCTAACATTTAGATAGAGTTAATATGAGTCCAAAATAACCATGCCCATCTTAGGGAGCAGTTGCACTTGCACACCTTTATGTTAGCAAGATTGAAGAGTATAACTTGGGTTGCTTAATTACTTAATTAGTAAGATCTCTGAAAACAGCTGGTCCTGACAATGGGCAAGGTAATACAATGCACTCCAGGAGACCCCTGGGGTGTTCCTTCCAAAAGCACCTCCCAATTTAGCTCCAGTGTAACAAAAGTAGCTTTTACCCAAATATAACTTTGTAACTTCTTACTTTTGCTTGAGGTGGTACCAGCACCTCTCTTAGCCAGGGGGCATGAGCATGGGCAGAAGTATATACTGGGTACACAGGCATACCTGCGTATCAGTAGAGAGATAGCCATAGCAACAAGAAAAAGAGGCAGTGGTATAACAGCAGAGGAAGACGCACCCTTCTAACCCATCCTATTAACATGTTCTTTTCTGCACAGTGTTTACCCTCTGATTTAAGAGGAGATTTCTTTCTGTGAAATAAGTCCATACACCCAATTCACATTAGCTTAGCTCTGTTTGTGCTTATCTGGTAGTAAAACCAGGGTCTATCTGCACACAAAATTATTGAATCTAATTCAGCTCAGGCTTTCCATTTTCCATGTGGTGTGGAGTCTTTAGTGGACATTCAATTAAAGCTGGTCACAGATAGGTTCTTAAACAATCCCGTTATTAGCTCAGCCTAAATCTGGTGTAAATGCTATTTTAAAAAATGACTGTGGGTACATACAAAAATTTGCACTAAGTTGTCGGCTTTAAAGCACAGCTTCAAACACAGCTTCAACAAGCTCATGGTTAAAGAATGCCCTAATCATTCCTGATTTGTTCTTCTGCTGGTCAGAAACATCCGAAAGCCCACAGATACTACAAGAAGTAAAACAAGCAAATTGGAAGGAAGTTGGTCCCACAGAAGTGGGTCTTCATATGGTCCAGCTCAACACCCAGATCACACCCTGGGAGAGCACTAGCAGTCTTACAAGCACCTTCAACTGTTCATACTGGAAAACCACAGGACAAACATACGGAAAACAAAAAAATCACATTCTCCCAGCCAACACCATTCTTGGACCTTCTCTGAGGGCAACTAATCATCCTCCTTCATCACCAAAAAATCTGATATTCTGATATGATCTTGTTGGAAGTATAAAAAGCTGAAAGGCATGACATTCAGATAAGAATTAAAACTGTGTTCCTGAACATTCATAGCAATTAAAAACAAAAATCTGATGGCACTTTTGCAAGAGCAAAGTGTTAGTCTTGGCAAACTAACTGGAATTTCAGCTCAGATAATATTCCTGTGAAAGCGTGTTCTTGCGCTCTCAGTTGGGCATTAAATGCTTCCTCATTTTGACCTAAATTCATGCAATGTCCCTGACGGTGTGGTGTTAAACTGTTAGTCCTGTCAGCCACAAAGCTTGTGGCATTTTGTAGGGTGACTAAGTATTTTTGACTAGGCCCAGTATCTCTGGGAGCAGTTGTAAGGTTGTCTGCATTCCTCAGATGAAAGGCAATTAAAAGTGCTAAGTGTTACTTTAATCGTAGCTGCTGTATTTGTGGTCTCAGTTGCCAGCTGAACTGCAAACACTGGAAAACAACAGAGCTTCCACCTAACCAAAAAAACCCACCTACCTCCTGAGGGTGGAAATCTTGTGTCACAAGTAAAGGTGCACACCAGTCCCATCCCTCAAAAGCCTGGCGCAGTATGGGTGCTCGCCACCTGCCCGGGCCAAGCTGAGCTTGGAGCCAGTAGAAGGCAAGAGCCAGCAGCAGCTCTTACACCTGAACACTGAGAGGAAGAGTAAGTGTAAAGGCAGGAAGGGAATACTCTGTGCCATACCTGTCCTACTGACAGGTAAGTGCTTCCAAAGGGCTATGTAATCAGGCTGAAAGCGCCCATGTTAAGGTTTATGATTGCATAAACAATTAACAAATGCACCATAACGAAGCCTCACAAAGAGAAATCATTCCTCTGCCTCTGCACTCAGTCATGGAGCACTACCCACTGCTTTTTCTTTTATTTTCCCTAATTCCAAAAGGCATAGTTAGCTAATGCTTGAGTACTGCAAAGTCTAAATCAAACTTTACAGCTGGTCCACCTATTAGGTTGGTATGAGACGTGCCCTTCAGCCTACACCCTGACCATAGGAATTTCAATACCTGAAAGGGTTAATTGATTTCAAACCAATCGTGTAAGTAACATACGCCAGTTTAAAGCATGGCCTGGGTGAACCCATACAACCGAGTTAAAAGGATGTGGGTTTTTATCCGTTCCCATGAGTTTAAAGCAGAAGTAGTTAATGGTGACAGAAAAGCACTGCCTCTTTCTCACAAAATCAATGTGTTGATTCATTGACTCACAATGGTTGACTCTGGAGATTTGACAAATTTCACCTGCCTCAGTTTTCCCTTATTGAAGAGGGGACTGAAGACACTTACCTGCTTCTCAGGACTCTTACAATGCTCGCTAGGAACTTCAGACTTCTCCAAGAAGAAATCTGCCTTGTAAGTACAAAGAGTTTCTGCAGTCTCCCATCACTTGGTCCTGCCATCTCCTTCATCTGCACACACATGCACAACTTGGAAAAATGCAAGTTTACAGACAGAACAAAGTATATCTTTGCGGGAAAAATTGATTACCAGAAGTGCTGAAACAGTCCTGACACACTGAGCTGGTCTTCAGGATTTAGCCCTCATCCGAAATTACTGTCCCACTCTTGGTACCATGATAGTACCTCTTGTGTTACCACATTTGATGGCACATTGTGATCAGACATCATACTTCAGGGATTGCATTTGGGAAAAGCTTGTCAAAACCTCATGTCTGCTAACAGTGAAACAGGTTGGCTCAGTACCATTTCCATGGTGGGCTGCTGGGAAGGGATAAACCTGCTTCCCACACCACCACTGGGCCACACTGCATCCCCTACACTGCAGGAATTCAACTTTAAATGGAAAGTTCCATCAGGAAAAGTGTCTTTCCTTCCTCACTTGGTCTTCCCCTACACCTTTCCTTTGCACCTCCAGCTGGTATGAACCTCTGCTGCTGTTCAACAGTTCAACAGCCTTTGGGATGATTGAATTGATAGGATAAGGATTTAAGCAAATCCAATTGGCCCTCTGATAAGTAATCGATTATTCCACAAGCTACAGAGCACACAAATAGTTAAGAATCCAACCATTTAATTGATACTTGTTTCTGCAGCTGTGCAATATCTCCATTTCCCAAGAGGGCTGTTTCCAGTTGCTGCTCAAGGTTTCTAACAATCAAATGGATCAATTCTGCAGATACCTTGAGGCTGTGTGTTAAGTAAGAATGATGTTTTGTGGTGTGCATTGGGTGGGGAAGGAAACAGCTGAAAGAGAGAAATTCCATTCACCAGAAAACGCCGCCGTGTTTTCTCTTTTAAACATTGGACATTTATTTAGAGTCTTTAGAGCCCATACATTATTGAATAATTTTAATTTATCACATCCAAATATAAGAAGCAAATATATAATACAATAAATCGCATTTGTACACATAAATACAAAATTTGAGGTAGGGCCTCAAGAATAATGATTTCTTAAATTAATACCATACCACATTATAATATGCACTACATGAGATATATATGATGCGTTCCTTGTAACATAATGTGTCTTCTCCACATATAGCTAATGAAAGAAATCATCATGACCTGGTTAGGGTACAAATCTTTATCCATAGGCAGCAGTACCCCATAGAATGCCTGTAAATATATATATATATATTTATATATGACATTACGCAAGTAATTAAGATTTAACCCATCAGCGATGGGTCCGTAATAAAGTGCCATAGGACACAGGGCGCAAATTCTCAGCTGGTGTAAATTGTCACAGCTCCAAAGCAAGCTGTGACAGTTTATACCAGCTAAGCATCTACCTTACAAGGTAATACTACGTAATATAAATGACAGATTACAACATATTTTAGTCGATCAATAATTTTCCTAACAATGGAAGATAGCTATAAGGCAAATGGTTACCTGAAGATGTAATTAAACGTTATGGGCAAATTATAATATTGCAAGCAATAAGGTCCAGCCCGGTTCTCACATTATGCCAAACCCATCAGGAAAACCTTCTCTCTTTGGCAATAGGCTGCCTGAGGGTGACAAAGGCAGAAACCCCAAATACCCCTCCCTTCCTCTCTCCCCCTTCCCCCCCTCACCCCCCCCAAGGCATCAACCTGAGTCCCTCGGGAATATGAAGCTCTGATCATTTTACAGATATCTTTCGTGCACACCATTTAACTGAAACTAAGAAACAAGTGTCTCTTACAACAGTGCTACAGGCAAAACAGAGATGCTTCTGGGATGCCACTTGCCAAAGCTCTGCAGCCTGCAACCCACAATTCCGACAGGTCTGTCTTTGATTGCAAGAAAAAGGGGAACTGCAGCATAAGAAACCAATAGGAAACCAACGTCTGCTATAAATAAGCAATTGTTTCATCACAGGCAACAAGAAACCGTATTATCCATACAACTACACATAGATTCCTAAAAAAACCAAAGGTATTTTAAATAAATGGGGCACTGGAATTCCATGGTAAGAGATAGCCACACAGTGTATCGGAAGCAATGATCTTCAGTGCTGAGGCACATCTAATGTGGTTAGTGGAGCAGAACCGAATCAAACGACTACTTTGACCCAATTGAAACATCATATAAAGACAATCTAAGTCTTTCTCAATTAAAGGTCATTTTGTTAAACCCTTCTTTTGGAAACAAAGTGCTGCCGTGTCTAGCTGAAACACAGGTTTTGAGCATTGCATATTAAAAACACCAGGAAGACCCCAAAGAATTTGAAGATGGCAAGCATTTGCATTAGGTATAATCTTTAATGCATACAATAATGCATCTCAGCTCATCTGGAAATTCAATTTCATTCCAAAGGAAAAAGAAAAATAAAAAGCAACATAAGCAATTTCACCAAATTTGAATGTTTTTTTACTCACAAGATAGATAGATCTGCAAGTACATACATCACATTTTTACTAATATGGCTTTTTCCCCTCCTTTTTTTTTTTTTCTTAAAGATCTTTACTGGTATTTAATCAGTTACTAAATATTATTTTTTAGAAAATTATCAAAGTACATGCAAACTTTTCCTAGAACATGGTAAATGAAGTGCATTCCCAAACTTCAAGGTTATTTGTCATCTGAAGAAGACACTGCTGGTTAATTTAATCTCAACATTCAGATTTGGCCAGTAAAATACTTTTAAAAAAAGTTCAATGTGGAGAAAAAAAGTCTGCTTTTAACATACAGTGAGAGCTTTATATCTCCTGTGATTTTTTTTATTCATTCCCCCCCTTTTCAAATGTTTTCTTGCAAGCCTAGTAATGGAGGTCAAAGCTGAAGACAAAAATCAGCTGGAACAAAATCACTATCATCTGTTTTCAGAGTTTCAAAGTCAAGCCTAATCCTGCGCTAATGACTTAGCAGGCACAGGAGCAACATCTAAATTAAAAGCAAGTAGATTAATTACATAAATCACGGAAAGCAATTCCATTTTTCATATGCATTCCGGTTTGGTAATCCAACCCAAAGGAAAGATATGATAAACTAGCAGTATTCCTTCAAATGATTCCTCTGTTATACTTAAGGTGGACAGTAGCTGACACCCTTACACCGAGGTAATTTCATTGCAATTAGTTAATCCCAGTTCCCAGTGCATGTCCTGAGACAAGTTACTAAATAAAAGGATTATTAAGGGATTTGAGCGTGTTTTCTTTTTTTAAGAGGAATAAACCTATGGATACATTTTATTTAATCACAATAGCAGTGGGAAGAAAAAAACCCTGGCCTTGACTCCAAAAATCAAGATTCTAGGTAATATTGGTAGAAAGGCCTAAAGCTATTTACCCTGACAAAAATACCTAATTCCCAGTAGAGGTGCTGACTTAGGCTCCTTTCTTCACCAGAGAAGGCCCCTCAGCCCCCACGTAGACGTGGGGCCAAATTTCCAGCTCATCTTTATGGATGTTTGTGACATCAAACAGAGCATGGCTTTCTCAAACCTGCCTCTGCCAGGAAAATAAAAGCCAGAAGTAAGAATAGCAACCCCCCTCACTAAAATAGCAGGCAAAGCTGAAACAAGGGGGCACAGCTTTAAGGCAGAGAAGCTCACAGAAGGGTCCCATCTTGCTGCCATGCGAGGTGGGGACTGACAGAGCCCGTGGAGCGGAGAGTCAGGGGCCAGCACCAAATATTGCAAAATCTGCCCTCGCTTCTCGGTGACAACCCCTGATGGCGCTTCGCTTGTCGTGCATGAGGATTAAAGGTCTCCAGCAGTGCCTAGAACTGGCAACACTAATTGCCCCGTGAAAGAGGAAGTTCAGCAAAATGATTAATATATTTAATATACATATATATATACACACACACAGAGAAAAATAAGTTAATTTGTGGAAGTGTTACATTAAGGTTCAGTTTTTGTTTTTTCTTCAACGGGATGAAACGACACGTCTACGGATCTACGGACACACATTAACTGAAGATTTACCTGAGACCCTGTAATATGAAGACAGACAGACAAAGGAACGGGATAGAAACAGTCCCCTGAAAGGAAAGAACATTTACTGGCTACTACTGTCATGTGTGGGGGGAGGGAAAAAACAGGCTAAACTACTCTAAGCTCACCATCTCTACACTGATTGATAAGATATTTATAGGGACATAAAACATCACTAGTACACGCTACGTGAACACTAATCACTGTTAAAAAATATCATATAGGTATGTATAGGATATAACAAGATAGTAAAGGTTACAGTTTTGCCAATTATTAAAGATATATTTTTCTCCCTCATAATAGTGCATTTATAATAAATTGGGCTAATTTTCTATTCAGATAAATAAACGTACTCTTAAAAAGCTCTATTTTTACTCTGCCCGATAGGTAACAAAACTATTTTGAGTCTAATATTTGTATCATCACTTATACCTGATTCCTAAAATGAATGATTCAGAATGTCCTATCGCTAGGCAATGCCAGAACAGCCATCTACTAAACTGTCCTCTCGCCCCCTGCTCCCCAACCCTCATAGTTTTTATAACTAATATTGCATCCGTGTGGATGACTACAGTGGTTAATTGTTATGGTTTTGGGGTTTACTTAATGAAAATGTTTTACATGGAAAAAAAAAACACAATCAAACCAGCCAACCCTATATATACATTTCAGAAAGAATACTGCTTTGAAGAATTTACGTGCTATATATATAATATATAGACAAGTGGGGTTCTGCTATTTCCCCGTTGGTTGAAAGAGAAGAATACATCTAAAGGTTATATAAAGATGTTTATAGAAGAATGAGCAGGGAGTCACAAAGTTAACAGCACATCTAACTTCTAATAACTGTTGTCAGGTAGTAACTAGACTACACTTACCACTGTAAGAATACAAAGTTAGGCACAAATTATATGATGGCTTCTTGAGGAGATACTGTAAACAAAAGCAGAGAAACAAGGAAAACTATGTTCAGAGTACTGAAGTGACTAAAACCACAGTTGCACTTAGTGTGGAGCGAGGCATCCTATAACTGAGGCATTTTTAATTGAAATGAAAGCTACCAAATTATCAAAAGGAATGTATGAGAGTGCTTTAAAAACAGTGATGCCCATACACCTCAGCCTGCCACCATTTCCAAACCACTTCTGGACTCAAATGCAGTTTAGCCCCAGTCTCCAACAACTTGCCCTTTAAACTTCGCTTTTATTTTTCTACTTGAAAAGATCAGATGGACTATTTTGTTTCTGTTCTGATCTCACACATTGCTTCCTGGTGTGCATGTTTAAAGGGGCTCTGCCTGTTTAGATAACAAGTCCTCAAAGATAGCATAATTCATGCTCATAAAAGAAGTCCACAGGCACAACAGGTCTGCTGTTGGTCTAGACAAAGCGACCCTGCTTACTGCAAGAGCCTTATGCTGGAATTATGCCAGGACTACAGGGGATCTGATCCCCTCCTGTGCTCACTTCCATCCCATCTGAGGGCTGAAATTCCCTTTGATTTCACTGGTAACAAAATCCTAGTCCCAGTTGTTCCTATCTGGAACAAGGATGTTTGTGTGAAATGGATCAATAATTTCCTTTCAAACATTTTCCGTTAGGTTTTGTTTGTTCCTACACAACCTGACAAGACCTGGTTCCTTTTTCTATTTCACCTGGTACAGAACATGTCATGGGCATCACCTGTTCCTGGAAGTGGTCTAACGGGTTCTTCCCTATGGCATGCAACCGTAAGTCCTACATTCAGAAGCAACCACTTTCAGGAACTGTGAAAAAACAAAAGAAGAAACTGTGGGAAAACAAAATGGGGCGGGGGGAGGGGGGGGGGGAAGGATCAGAAAAGGCTGACAATGTTATTGCCACCCTTGGAACAATCATTAGCATTGGGTCCCCAGTTCTATATCCTTCACTGGCAGTTTAAGTCCCAGGGAAGAGGTTCCCAGTGGATCAATCATATTCATGTAACGTTCGCCGCGGTGCTTGGCCAAAAACGGACCCCAGTCAGGTTGTGGAGAGCACACCAACTTGAGTCGCTGCAGCAGGGGGGGAGAGAAAAGAGAGTCTCATTTGAAGTTAGGAAGGAAGATTACAATGCAGAAGAAACGAGGACAGGCTCATTTGAGATTATCGATGATGGCCCTGCAATGCTCCACTGCTCAGTGTTTGTTTTGCATAAAGTTTGCAAGATTAATAGAGGATAAAGTGCCCAGATTTTAATTATACATTCTCCCCTGTACCATACGAGTGGAGCTCAGAACCACAGCTACAGATTGCTAGGCTCGCTTACTGAAGGACATGTGCACAATTACTTAGCCCAATGGTCTAAGCAGTGGGTAACTGCATTAAAATAATTGGATTTCTGTTTAGCATATTTCCCAAAAGTATACAAATGACCAAAAAGAAGTACATCGCTGTGAATGAACAAAGATTTTCATTGTGAGATGACTAAATGTTTCTTTCCTATTTTCAGGAAAAAAGAAAGTGAAGAATGCTAACCTGGCAAACAGCAAAAACCTCCTAATATTTCCACTGATTTCTTTATTGAATATATTATTTGATTGGCACATTTACAGATAAAAAGGAAAGAAAACATATTTCTGATGACTTAAGAGGGAACAATTATATGTTTATTACCTAATAAAGTGAATCAGACCTCTATATCAGTTATTTTAATCTCTGCTTAATTACCAGTTTGCAACTTTTACCTCCCAAATCAACCATAATGATTTTATGCAGCAGACTCAGTATTCAGGAAATATCGGGCTGCAACCAAAATAGTTTCAGCAAAGGCCCCTTCAAAACAGATCCAACTCTTTGGTGTTTCTCTGGGCGCAGTAAGGAGCGCACCCTATTTTGGCAGCAAAGTGTGTGCCAGCAATAAACATGCAAGTTAGAGTATCTCAAGTAGAACAATTTGTCTCAACGAGAGGAACTTATGAGATGAGGAACGAGTAAATTTAATGTCAGGTTAGCTCATTTCCAGTAGGAGCAGTTGTCTCCTGACCTGTGCACTCCAACGTGCTCCACGCAAAGGCTGAACGGCCCTTTAGACAAGTGGCCTTGTTGCCTAGTGCCAACTGTGCACTTGGACGCGATCCCTAGGCTCTATGTGAAGCCGAAAAGCACGGTCTTTACGCTTCCGCATGTGTGGTGTGACATATTGAGAGACCAAAAAGATGATTCTATTTTAGCACGCTTTCTCTCCTTTTCATTTTTGAGGCATATAACAGCCCTGACGGGTTTTGCAGGAGAGCTGATCTGCAAAAACGGCTCTGAAAAGGGGAGGTGAGTGTCTGTTCCTTACCCCAAGAAGGGAGTAGCGCAAGCAGGATGACGTGAGGAGAGGGCAGAACCGAGAAAGCCTCAAAGGCCAAAAATAAGAGCGTTGAACTTCTTCAGAAGACAAGGTGAAGGCAATGAAGAGATGAAATGCTGACATGAGAAAGACATTGCTGTACCGCACCCTGTGAGGAACTGAGGAGCCAGTGGGATGGGAACAGCCGGGGAGCGGTGGTGGCAGGTGGCAGCTGGGGTGGCAGGCCAGGGCACAGAGACAGGGAGCAGAAGGGGACTGCCACATTTCTGGAGCCGTGGGGGCAAGCGGCAGGGATCTGATTTGCAAAATAAACAAAATAAACAGAAATAAAATTCCAATTGGAATTTCTTTAAACCCAGGTGCCAGAGAGGATCAGCTTATGCAGGAAGAATAAAGAGATGAAGCAGGTGGGAAAGCAAGCTTGCCAGCTAAGTGTTACAGCCAGTAGTTTGAGCCGTTGAGCATGAGGTCTTTTCATACATCTTATTCCTGAACTTCATCAAGTGGCACAACCTCCTGGAGCACATCCTGGATGACTCAGGTACCCGACCATCTCCCTGGCTCTGCAAACAGGCGAGCCCTGATTGACGTCTCCCGGTGCTGACTGCTGGGCTCGCTGCGACACGATACACACCAGCAGCTGATGCTTCCTACGACTACACGCTGCTCTTGCAAAAAGGCCAACAAAGCCAGGAGAACAGCTTTCTCCCAGTAACGCCGTACCAGGGCTTGGGAAATTTGTAACTCCTTCTAGTTGTCATAAAAGCAATCACTTAACAATTTAGGAACATTTTGTTGTGGAACAGGGAATAGAAGGTCTGCATTTTAAATCAACTGAGCACCTCTTTGCAACACAATAACTAGCTTAGCAGAAAGTAATCTTAGCACCATCAGACATTCAATAGTACAAAAATCAATGTAAAATAAAACAGTCTCCTGCCACCACACTTTCAAAGTCGCAAAAAAGCCAGAAGAATTACCTCAATAAATTTGCCCGGGGCTAGGTGCATTTTTATCACAAACATAACTGGGATCCAGATAACTGAGCAGGCCAGCATCAGCCATCCAAGCACCATGGACCAGCCTGGATAGTGGTAAGCTCCGTAAGTCATTGGTTCCCACTGGTAAAAACTGAAGCAAAGAATAAACTGGAAACAAGGAAAGAAAAGAAATGTTTGAGTAAGCAAAAACAAGCCTACTATACAACAAGCGGTGGATATCCAGGCACAGAATTAGTATATATGGAATACAGATAAAAGAAGGTACACCTAAGGCAGGTTGCTCATGCAAGCTCTAATAAACAGGTCAGAGTCTGACTTTAATGAGTTTCACGGAAATCTTGCAAAACCCCCACAAAAATCACTGTATTTATGCCAGAAGAATTGAAATTAGGATCTTGCCCTAGAGTAACATGCTTTATTACATGCTCTATTGGCAGTTTTACCTAATATGATTATGCTAAGTTACTCCATTTCACTTACTGTATGAATAGCAATACATCTGCTTACATTTGTGCATAATGCAGTAACTTTTGGGAAATGCCCATGCTCGCAGTAATTGCACACAGAAGATTTATAGCAGCATAACTAGGTGAAGGCACGTATAAAAATGATCAGTTTTATTTCCAGAGATGTGGAATAATTGAAAGTCTAATATTAGACTATCCAAATGCATCAAATATTAGCTTTAGAGAGGTAATAATAGAAAAGAATGTATGGCTTGGGTTTGCTTCGTCCATTTCCATTGCATAAAAATTGAATTACAACTGATCAGTGTCAATTTATTTCTCACTGTCAGTTCACTAAGTGCTACATTTTGAGGGAAGAGCAACACAACATGCAAGTTTGAACTGACCTCATTTCCTTTCCATATTTGCTTTCCTTAGGAGAAAACATAATTTTCTATTCCCTGGTTGTGATTACTGGCAGTAGCTAAAAGTGCAAGTCTGAACCAAGCAATTTGCAGAAAAGCCTTACAATTCCCTTCAGAAATTTAACAACAGGTCTAAGGCAGAGTCTTGAAAACAGCCTTTGGAAGACAGACACCAAAAAAATACCCCAAAAAACCCCCAAAACCCCCAAGTGTAAGGGGTCCATCTTCAAACTTTTAAAAAAGGACTTGCAAACTATACCTGTATGTCATCACAATAAATAACAGTTGCCACTGGATGGGTAAGACAGAGCTACCTATTTTTCATGCACAGCAATAAAGAAGACCTATATAGGAAAGCAGAATGTCTGCATTATGCCTGTTGGAGAAACTGTTTTCCTCATAGAAAATTTCTTTTCCTTGCAACTTGGGATTCTGTTGCGCTCACCAAAACTCACTAATCCCTTCACACACACACTCCTGCCTGCAAAAACCCAACCTTTTTCAGCTTTCAGGAAAAGAATTATCTCATTCCTGACTTAACAATACTGAAGTTACTGATGTTATCTGGGGCCCTTTTTTCTGCCTCCCCACACACACACACTCCCACAAATAAAAAGATTTACCACCATTTATGCTGTCCTGAAGAACAGCACAGATAGGAACTTTCCAGCACATAACTTCTCTGGAAAGTGATTTTGAAGGACTACTAATCCCCATTTTGCTTCTTCACCCTGCCCAGTGGACACCATACTTAATGGTTCAGACATTCTCGGCACTTTTCTTATCTTGTACCTGAGCATCTATGGATACTGGTAGAAAATATTTAACACTGCTGTGAAATGATGATTCATTTTTCTTAAAGCCCCAACGCAAGTACTGATATCTCGCTGCACCCGTGGTCCAGTTCTGAGGGCTTTCAGGCTGAAGTATGTGCTCTCAAACACAAAATGATGGTGAAGGAAGGGTGGGTGGGTTTATACTGACTTACCAAGCCGAAGGCTTTCAAAATGGCTGAAATAAATATTTCATTCTTGTGCCAAAACATGACACACAATTATAGGCCACGTCTATACTTAGGTTAAACGTAAAGGAAATGTTGTGTTACAGCACTAGATAGCAAATGCAGATGTAGTTATTATACTTAGGCTCTTGGACTTGAGAAAAACCCAGCCATACCAGTGGCAAAGTTGAGACTGTGACATCTTTTAGATGAGAAGGAGACCTACGTGGGAAGCAAAGAGTGTCGTGCCAAGAAGGGAAACAGAGAAGAGTTTGGAAGAGACCCTTTAGATTGAGTCCAACCACAGCCTAAGACTGCCTAGTCCACCTCTAGATCATGTCCTTAAACACTTCATCTACACGCCTTTTAAATACCTCGTGGCATGGTGACTCCATCACCTCCCCAGGCATCCCATTCCAGTGCCTGACAACACTTTCAGTAAGGAAATTCTTCCTGATACCTAACTGAAATCTCCCCTGGTGCGATTTTAAGCCATTTCCTCTCGCCCT
This sequence comes from Gallinula chloropus, assembly GCF_964237585.1. Taxonomy (NCBI): domain Eukaryota; kingdom Metazoa; phylum Chordata; class Aves; order Gruiformes; family Rallidae; genus Gallinula; species Gallinula chloropus. The sequence goes on along the minus strand of NC_140088.1, from coordinate 42,496,819 downwards.
ATCACTTGTCACCTGAGAGAAGAGACCGACCCCGACATTTCTGCAACCACCTGTAGAAGCAACAAGGTCTCCCCTCAGTCTCCTTTTCTCAAGACTAAAAAAAGCCCCAGTTCCCTCAACCGCTCCTCACAGGACCTGTGCTCCAGACCCTTCACAGCCTCGCCGCCCTCCTCTGGACACGCTCGGGCATCTCAGCATCCTTCCTGTAGCAAGGAGCCCAGAACCGGGCACAGCACTCGAGGTGCGGCCTCGCCAGAGCGGAGTACGACGGCACAGGCACAGAGGAAGGGGCGGGGAGCGGGGGAAGAGACCCCCACGGAACGAACAGCCACCACCTGCTCTGACGCGCAGACCCCGCGTTACGCGACGCGCAGCGGGCAAGCGCCGGCCCCCGCTCCCCGCCGCCAGCCGCTGTCACGCAGCGCCCTCTGCTGGGGCCGGTGGGGAGGCGCCGCCTCAGCCGCGCTACCGGTCCCGGCGGCGGGGCCTGTTCTGAGGGCCGGCATACAGCAGCGCCTTTCCTCTTTCCCCTCGCCGTGTTCGTCTGGGGGGCTGGATTGGTTTGGGGTTTTTTTGGGGGGTGACGGAGTGTTTGTTGTTGGGTCTGTTTATTATTTGTTTTTAATATCTATTTTTTTTAACTGATATAAATCCCCCCAGCCTCTCTCACGGAGAGCAGAGCTGTTTCCGCCCTGGCAAAAGTACATCCGCCTCCACAACTAAAATCCTGCCAGTCTGATTTCCATGCCGGCCTTTCCAAAGCATGCAGCCCGGGTTAGTTTATGGCTTGATAAAGCAGTTTGCCATAGCTCAACCTGAGGACGTGTGAGGGGGACTCACGTAATCCCCCCTCCCCCTCTCTGCGTATGCATACGTACATACACAGGACGTATGCACACACATAGATGATCATCACAAACACCAGGACGTAATGGCATGCCGCACCAGCACCTTGCACAGCAGCCTCTGGAGACTCACCAACCCTCTCTTCCAAAAATACCAGCACTTACCATCTGTTTTCTCTACTATGCACACGTCACGAGCACGGGTATGCTTGTGTCTAGGTGCCTGCAATCAAGGTCTAATTGCTACCATCCAGAAGCATCATGAATGATGAAGAAGCAACGATAAAACTCTTGGGAGAAGACATTAAGAAAAAAAATAAACTTGCTTACTGTTAAAATAGTCGGGGTCACAAATGCCCAACAGACTCTCCAGAATTTACTTGGCTGGAATCCAATCATCATCTCTATATCTTCACAAAACCGTTGCAAGCCTGGAAACGCAAATGTAAATAGCAATTAGGGGTGAAAGAAACCGACTGGGACTTGCAGCACAGCTTTTGTGATCTCCCTCGTGTCCAATTACAAACACCAACTCTGACTTGTTGGTTGAAAAACTTCAAAGGAGGCGCTGACCACAGAGCAAAGAAACGGGACTGTTTGGGGGGAACCACTCTAATGAAATATTTACTTCCAAAGGATTAAAGAAATCTGGAGCTCTTACATCGAGATTAAGTGCTCGGTACGTTGTTGCAGGTTAAAGCACCGGTCATACCTTTTGGCTAGCTGCAATTCTGTGAGGGCTTCTTGTGTTTCACTGAGAAGATGAACCTTATTAACTTCTGTGTAGGTGTTTCAGCACAGACAGTATCTGAGCTTCTCCCTGACTGCTACGTGACTGGGGTACAGCTGTACCGCTTAGCCTGGAATCTGATAATGTCCCGTTATTCTTCAACCGATGTGTAAGCAATGCTTAGATTTACTAAAGTGCACTGGTAAAGACTCCATGTTGTTTGAACAAACGGATCAACTGACATGTTAATTCTTCAGATTTTTGTGTTGACTACATTTATAAAGTTAATAGAGCAGGCAAGACTGGAAAACTGTATTGCAGCCATTTCCCTGGACAGGCCATGCCTGGCCTCTGGAAAAGGTGTAAAGGCCCAGCAGCTGCAAGTGCCTGTCTGGGAAAAGCCAGCCTGCTTTTCAGCTCTAGCTTTATGATGTGGGGACAGGGATGAGGCTTAGATATTGGAGAGAAGTCACCGAGTAAGGGAAGAAATACTTGGAGCAAAAGTAATAAACTGCTTTATGTTCTCTTTGCCCTTATAGCCAGCCACTGCAGCTGCTGAATGTAAGAAGGGATAATCCCCAGGTTTGATCCACCTAATTTTAAAGACTTCCTGTTGGTATCAGGGAGAAATAAATCTATCAAACTTACTGTTCCGAGATTTAAGAAGGTAAAAAATAGTAAGAGTTCATTATTCAGTGTCTTCCAATGCACCTCTAGAAAAGCAGCAGGGCTGGATGGTGCTGAGGCAGTCCTCAGAGCCCAGCTCGGAGGCTGAGCACAAAGTAAGCCAGTTCAGGCAGGGAGCGTGTCAGAGAACAGCTAAAACACTGTGTTATGATAAGAAATAGAGAAGAAAAATCCAGAAATTGAACAAGATGATGGTATTGCAAAAACTGTATTTAGGGGAAGGGAAAAGTGCAACCTGCAGCGGATGTAAACTTAGAAAGCTAACCCAAGGTGACCCAGATGACACGTTTTTCCTGTAACTGTAATTTCTTTCCCTCTTTTTTCCCTTTTTTTCACTGACTACAGCAAATGCTCCTCTTCAGAAAGCCTCTCCTCTGTAAAACACACGTAATTTTTACCACCCATGGAATCACTGTACTTCAACCCCTGTCTGACCTGTTGTGTGCTTCTCCATTTTGTAGTAGAGCTTTTTATGCCCAGACCAACCGTAACCCCCAGAGTCACTGTGTTACAGACCTGAAAGGAGATCTTGGCTGCTGCAACTGAATGATTTGATTTGCACCTGTATGTTATTTACCCTCTTATTACAGTTCAACACACCATCTGCAGCGAGCTACTTGGGAGATGCTCACACAGCAGTCATCCCTGCAGCACACTGTGGTGAGAACAATACTCATTTTAAACTCATTTCAGCAGCACACAGTATAGGCTGAGGAGTCTTTCCACAAAGTTTAACACTGGACCAAGTGTCTCTACTTGAGCCATGCTTGCTGCTGCAAAGGAGGTATACATAACTGGATGGCTACTGGGGCCTCCTGCCTCCAAAATTCATGTGAACTTCATGCAGATCTGCACACATCTGTTTGAAACTCCAATTGAAAACTGCAGTTCCTTCTAGGAACTGTCAGAAGATATTCACAGCTTCAGGCGCTTGTAAATATTAGCAGTTCAGGAGTCAAACGTGTGTAAACAGATGCAGGAAACACACAGCATTCATCTCTAGTGCTGAAAGACTGAAAACAGGTTTGTCGAGTTCCACTGAACAATGCTAAGGATGACAATTAAATCTTGGTATAACTAGTCTCTCCCAAAGATCGCTCAGGGCTGCTGAATAACTTTGGGAAATAAACAATACGTGATATCCCGTATCCCAATTTCTGCTCTCTAAAGCAGGATGATATCATTTTAAGTGCTACAGATAGAAAATCCACTGAAAAGAAAAATGCATACAACTACTTCACTATTCTGCTGCAGGTAAAACATTCAGAATTAGTAATACTTTCTACAAATACGTTGCAACAGTTCCTGCTCGCTCTGACAACAAACCTTGCCAACAACAGGCAGTGAAAAAAACAGGTCTAGAAGGAGTACAAATAAAGTGAAGATCATAAATTTTCAGTTACCAACAGTGTTTCGCTCAAGCTTCACGTTACGAAAATGCAACAGTGGGAATTATGCTGATGATTAAATTAATACCTGCAGCTCTAAGCTAGTCTGTACCAATCATGCATCACAACCTAAACATCTGGAGGATAAGCATCTACATCAGCATGTGAAACAAAAAACAGCGTTTGACTGCATTATGTAGCACTGACTCTGCTGAAAAATAAATGATTGCAAGGAAATAACCAAGTGTGTCTCTTTTTAATTTAAAAATCTCAACAAGCTCAGCAAGCAGAACATGTTACAAGAACTAGAAACAGATTTATTTCATTATAAAAGCACCTGCCACTGTTGTGCCAACCTGCTTGCTATGAAGAGTACATGTGTACAGAGAAAGGTGTCAGTGGAGTGTAAAACAGCAATTGTCAGAGCTTGAAAATATATTATGCCAATTTTAAGCACTGCTTGAAGGAATATAACAAGAACAGCAGCTTTGCTTGTATTTACAGTGTGCAAATCACCACTATACAAGCTGCATTCCTATCAACAGTCCTTAGAAAAGTGGCTTTAGTGCAGCAGAAATAGGTATGATGCATTAGTCGAGTGGCTAATGATTGCAAAGTAAACTTTTTCTTTTACATATAAAGGTGTGGAAGCTCTTCAGTCTAACAAAAGGTTAATTCCAGGGAATAATCTTTGAAATAGTTTATATCAAAGGCCTTACTAACATCCTGACTAATAATCAGCTGGTACAGAAAACATGGGAAGTGTGATTTGTAAACTGACTACACTGAAGTAATATGTAGCTAAAAAAAATAAAATCTCCTCTGTTCAAGTCCTTCACTTTCTAATTTCTATAAATTCTAGGTTTTCCATAAAAGTTGGTGTTCTAAGGAATACTGAATTTGTTGGGCAAAGCAAGCAGTAGCCAGAGCAGTTTTGCTTACAAGGCTAATAAGTTGTGCCACGAAGGCAGGTTTGTAGTGCTTCTGCCACACAGTGTTCAGAGGAGGAACACAAAGAAAATCTGCAGTTTAAATTAGTTTTGGGGTTATTTAAAAAAATTCTAAGCATGGACATTTTATCTTGCACGCTGATGGCAATGGCTTTAAAGAGGGAAATCTTTTTGGCACAGACCAGGTGATGCTGTAGATGCTGCTGGCCAGGAAGAGTGACAACATCTCGTGCTCTAGCAGAGCGCTGTGCAGGCATGCTCTCAGCAAACAGATGAGGATGAAGGAGGGGGAAAAAACCCTCACAAACTCTTATATTCTTTTATTGATCATTCATCACTCAAGAAATTGGTTGGTATGACAACCAGACATGAATGTCTCAGCTGACACGTACCCAGTGGTGTTTTCACAGGAATGGGCACATGATAAACCTGGGCAACCGAGGAGGGGGGGACTGGGCAAACCTTGTGTGTCTTCATGGAAACTGAAGCACAGAGCGAGAGCAGAACTTGCCAATAGTGATTTTCAAGCCAGGAGTTCTGGTAAATAACCCCCAAATCTTGTGACTTCACCCCAGGAGATAAAGCATTACATTCAGGTCCTTTGAGAAGACTGGATGACCATGAAGCTGATAACAGTAAATATAATTTCACTCAGAGAGATTACACTTCTAAACCAACTCTAATTAAAATACTTACGTTTCAGGGACATAAAGAGCAGCAAGCATTTTGAACAACCAAAACAAGATTGGTCTAAATCAACTTTTCTCTTAGTGTTTTGCCTTCTTGCACTGTATTCTGTAGCATTTCCTCCCTAGGTCCTACCTGACTTATCTTACAACCACTCAGGACTACTCAGTGGATCAGTGGAGATAAAGTACATTTCTGTATTTCCATGAAGGGATGATTCTCTGACCTTCATTTTCTCAATCCAGAGCAACAAATTCCACATGTTCTGACTTACTTATGATTTTTTTTAATGTGTTTATATTACAGAGTGGACCCTACAATGTAGGTAGATTTAAGTACCCAGTTCACAGAACTAGAGCCTAAGATCATGCTGCTGTATATGCACCTTCAAATGCACACCTTGGTATTGTTTACATCTAGCTAATAATATATATATAATTCATTCCTTCCCACAGCAACAGTGGAAACTGTCTTATCTATGTCACCTTCAACATGGAGATTCAGATGTTCCTCTGCCTTTGAAGGTAAATCTTAAGTGGCATCACCACTCTCCAGCCATAAAGTAGCGATCTCTTATGTAGGGAGGATCCTACCACAACCATCTGAGATCACACGTTTCCAAGAACCAATTTCCTGAAAGCACTGAACAAGTTTGGGAGCAAAGCATCAGCTGGTATCAGTTGATGAGCTGCAGGAGCATCAAGGTAATTGCGCCGCTTTCTACTAGCTGAGAATCTTCCTCATAATTTAATGTACGTCAGCACGGATCGATATAACTGGTGGTGTCACTGTGCGTAATTGATCAGTCTAAGTAGCTGCAGAGTTTGATTTTGTGTGGTACACAGATGGGCTAAAGGGAAGATTGTGTGTGTACATGGAAAATAAAGCCTTCAGAAGTTGTTAAATGCAAAGACACCGCTTTACCATGTGCTGAAATGTTACTTTGATATAGGCTGTCCATAACGGTATTTTTTTTCTTACCATATATGTAGGAAACTCCAACAAGCTCAAAAATGGCAATGATGACAAGAGAATAGGAAGCTGCATAAGTGTCCACAAGCTGTAACATATACATTCCACCCTAAAGAGGGAAAAAAAAATATATATATATAAAAGAGCGTATAGCTGGTGTCTCTTTTCATATGGGTGTATCAAGAAAAGTGTGGACAGCAGGTCAAGAGAGGTTATCCTCCCCCTCTACTCTGCACTGGTGAGGCTTTATCTGAAATACTGTGAGGAGTTCCATGCTCCCGGTTCAAGAAGGACAGGGAGCTACTGGAGAGGGCACAAAAAAAGGGCTATGAAGACAATTAGGGGACTAGAGCATCTCCGTTATGAAGAGAGGTTGAAGGACTTGGGACATTTTAGCCTGAAGTAAAGAGAACTGGGGGAGGGGCAGGTGGTATATCTTAATGCTTATAAATTTATATTTGAGGGGTGGGTGTCAGGAGGATGGGGACAGTCTTTTTTCAGTGGTGCCCAGTGACAGAACTAGAGGCAATGGACACAAAGTTGAATATATGAAGTTCCAGCTAAACATGAGGAGCAACTTCTTTACTGTGAGGGTGACAAGGCACTGGCACAGACTGCCCAGCAAGGCTGGGGACTCTCCAACTCTGGAGACATTCAAAACCTGCCTGGATGCTGTCCTGTGCAGCCTGCTGTAGGTGATCCTGCTTTGGCAGGGGGGTCGGACTAGATGATCTCCAGAGGTGATCTATGATTCTGTGATTCTGTGACTCTGACAGCAAGGTAGGCAAAATGGGCATGAGCAGGACCTGGGATTCTATCCCAGGTAAGCATCCAAACCCTAACCAGACACAGACTCATGCTGCACTATGGTTTCTTCCTTCTGGCTGAATGAAAATCAAGTCCAAGAAGGAAAAAAGCAGACCACCACCTGAGTCTGGTAATTATCACACACTGGGAAGACACTGGTTTCAGTACTTTCAGATTAAGGACAGAACCATGACCAGACCTTCTGCCAGCATTCTCTAACCACTTAATACTATGTCAAAAGCAAAATTACGACCGAAATCAGTAATACTGCAATAGGCAGTTCATCTCTTTGGAAAGGATACAGTGCCCTGTCTTCAGGGCAGCGGTTAAACAGCGTAATTCAAGTGAAGGGAGCACTGAATCCATCCAAGGCTTTAGAACAGCAAAGTTGGGCTGGCAGGTGATGAGGGGAAGGGAAATAAAGCAAAAGGGGGGGATAGGATGAATAAAATAGTAAAATAGATTTTGTGCATCTCCTCTCAGAATTGCTGAGAGTTTATAATGCTGGAGGAATTAATGGACAAAAGACACTGAAGGCTATTAACAGCTCATAAACATTTCATTATTAATTCCAGTTTGCCAAGACTGTGATGTATTTAATCTGGGAGGGGAAGCACCCAAAACAGGTGTCATGATTATAGGACACTTAAACATAATTTTAAAAAAAATTTTTAGATGACTACATAGCTTACCTGACTACTTTGGAGATGTTTGGCTAGGGATAAAAGTCTGATTTCTCAGAAATATTTGAACAGCAAAGACTTTTAAATATATCTCAGAGCATCCATTAAAAAAATAACCAACCAAACCAAAGATTTTCGGGCTCACCTGACATCTTTGCACATGCAGCAGAATTCAGCTTATTCTGCAACTTGTGCAGGAGGAGAACGGCCACCAGAGGGGGGTTGGGGACAGACAGCGATGCTCACAGACAATATTATTACCTGAGTGATCATAGGAAATCCCATGATGAAGAAGGAGATGCAGCACCCAAGAGTGAACAGCGCCTTGTGCGTCCGTAAGTATTTGGGGAACTCATCCGAAACAGAGGTCACTATAGTCTCGATAGTGGCAAACTGAAAGACAAAGTAAAAGGCTTCACTTCAGCATGCAGAACGTGTGCGAAGTGGTCCAATGGGGTGTACTGGAGTACAAGAGAAGGAATTTCAACTCCCAGGTGTTAAATGCTCAGGTGTCAATGCCAAAGCTTCACCCAAATGATTTTGGCATCGATGGCCTTCATTTACTCATTTTTTTGCCAAGCAACTCACTGGCCACATGGAAGATAGCACATAATCCCACAGTCCTCCACACAAATCAATTGGAAAAGCAAGAGGAAAAGAAGGGGAAACAAAAGCAGTTTACCATAGTGTCCAATCCAAGAGTCAGCAGCATCAAAAAGAAGATTATAGCCCAGAACGGAGAGAGGGGAAGCCGAGTTAAGGCTTCTGGGTAAACCACGAAAGCAATTCCAGGGCCTAGAAATGAGAAAAACAGAGGCTGTGACGTCTTGCTTCGCATTGCTGAATTGCATTACTGCCACTGACTGACTGGAAAAGAGGGGGATGCCAAGAGTTATGCTTCAAACTATGACACAGTATTACTTTTCCTGGTAAAAGTAGAGAAGATCAGATTCAGTCTCTCCTGTTTACAGAAAGGTTAAACCATGGCAGAATTCCCTCACGTGATTAATTTCTGTCTTGACTGTAAGTTTCAAAACCCTCATACTCTCCTACTTTCCAAGCTGCTGAGTACATATTTAACCAGAATACCAATACACTGACCCAAATATAAAAAATAAACAAAAATCCTGTACTGCAGCTATGTTTCCTTCCTGCTCTGAGACCAAATTCCTGCCACTGTCCCTGCCAATTAGCAACCCAGTCTTAGATGACCATAGCAATCACCCACACCTCAGTACTGCAAGGATGAACAGCAAAGAAAATGCTCTCCTTTACCTCATCAGTACACACAAATGAGCAAGGGAGACTGCAACAATAAATGCACAGAGCTGAAACCAGACACAAGGTGGTAACTACTGTGAATCTAACAAAATCCATAAGAAATTCTGGAATAACACACAGCAGAAAAAATACAGAGGTAGTGTTCTTAAAGCCTTAACTAGGAATTTTCCTTTCTTTGATATCTTGGGCTATAATTATTTTTTTCACTGTAAAGAAAAAAGTGTTTGTAAAAGTATGCTCAGATTTGCTCAGGAAAAAGGACTGCAGGAATGTGGTGGTAGCATTACAGCGGATGGCACTTCTTCTCTATCCATCCCAAGCTAAAAGAATGCCAACTTCAAATGCTCTGAAGGATGTTTCCTGTCAGGCAAGACACAGCTAAGAGCCAAGCTGTGACAATTCCATGAATCATGCCACAAGAAGGAGCTCCAAACTCACACTTGTCCTGGCCATTTCTAATTGGGATGATCAGATCCCATTTCTTATGACTGCCTATACTGCTCCTGTAATACTGTAACGCTGAGAAAAAACCCATATAGTTTTAGCAGCATGTGAAATAATCTCCAGAGACAATTTGTGAGGTGTATAGAGTTCCTTCTGAAAAAAAAAGACGAAGATTTCACAACATTGCAAAAAAAAAAAACCCCAAAAATCCCAAAAAGCAAACAAAAAAAACCCCACCAAACACAAACAAGAAAAGAAACCCACTGCAGTGACTCAGTAAGTGCCACTGCCTTGACAATGTGCTGCAGAAAAATGGCTTTTGGGAATAGGAAGGTGTGCATAGAACTGCTGTGCATTCACAACTGTGTGCTTTCACCTCTTGATTAAAGGTTTCTTCTTGACTGTCAGAGATAAGGGCTCTGTATGCACTAGCTTCCTGCATGTAGAAGTTTAATTAAAGTCTTGGACTAATAAGTACCCAATTAATCACACTTTTAGGGAAAGTTTAATTATAGAATAGGAAAGTGCACACCTCTCCATCATGGCTCCTCATAACTCTCCAAGATATCACATGCCAGGGAGCATCCAAGCAGAGATAAACAGTCACAGAGAGGCTGGCTCTCATCCTCTCCATCTTCAGAGCTTTAGAGGGATATGAACTCTTTCTAAAGGCCAGTTAAAGCCAGGAAAACTTCAAAGGTTTTATATACATTTAAACAAAAAGAGTCAAATGACCCAGAACTTTAATTTTAAACTACAGAAATATTCAAACTGAGAGAGTCAAATGAAAATAGATTGTTCTGTCTTTCCCCCCATGGAAGTGTTTGATTTGTTCACCAGGTGCATGAGTTTTTCCCAAAAGATTCTAAATGAGAAAAAAAAATCACTTTCCTCAGTGAGAAAAAAAAATCCCTTTCCATTTCTATAAACAATTTCACTCAAGGTTTGAATGGAGATCATCATTGGGTTTGCCATTTTCTCCTTCATTGAAAAAAGAAATACAACTTTAGATTAAAGACAAGGATAGGCAGAGACTCTTCACCCCAGTCACTGAATCTGCTTGTAAATACTGTTAATTGGATGTGCTAACTCAGTCTGCGATTATCCTTAATCTTCACTATTTTCTGACCGTACTGTCATCTTCAATTACGTGACTGAACTTTGTCAGAGCGAGCAGTGAAGCCTCACCCTCGTGAAATACTGTTACACGGCCTAAATGGGCTCTTACAAATGCACTGACAGCCCTACGATGAGATTGTCTTGCGACAGCTTCTTTCCACATCCCCTGGAACAGCTGCTGAAACATCTGGGAAGAGAGAGCTCCAGCCTGTGCCTACTCACTCTCACAAAGACCACCAACAAGGACTCAGCAGAAAAGGGTTAAGAGACAGAAAAGAAGGTTAAAATGGGATCTTATTAATGTTTATAAATATCTCAAGTGTGGGACAGGGGGAAATGGCCAGCCTCTTCTCAGTGGTCTGTGGGGACAGAACAAGGGGCGATGGGCTCATGTTGGAGCACAGGAAGTTCCACACCAATCTAGGGAAGAACTTTTTCCCAGTGAGGGTGACAGAGCCCTGGGACAGGCTGCCCAGGGGGGTGTGGAGTCCCCTTCTCTGGAGATGTTCAAGCCCCGTCTGGACGCCTCCCTGTGCGACCTGTCCTAGGGACCCTGCTTTGGCAGGGGGGTTGGACCTGATGATCTCTGGAGGTCCCTTCCAACCCCTACAATTCTGTGATTCTGTGAAAGGGATTGCCATCCACTGTGCTAAATATTGTGCCATCTCCAGTGACATGAACCAGCTGGACCACGCGTTTCCTCCACCACCCTTAACAGCTACACCTCTCCATCCTCCTTCTGCCCATCCCTTCGGAGCTTCCCCTGCAGCTTCACTCAGGCACAGCTTCTTTGAGTAGGATTTGAACTGAACTGTTTACAATAATCTGAGTGACTGCAGTGAGATTTGGATTTCAGGGCTGGGTATTTTGCTTGTTATTTGGTTTAGGGTGGAGGTAAAACAGAAAGATTAATGGAAACACTACCCCTAAAACACCTGGCCTCACGGGGAGTTTTTCAAACGTAATGGTCTAATCCTGACAGAAAATGGGGACAAGAAAGGAACTCTTCTGGTCACACTTACCTGACTGGCAGACCAAAAAGTAGAGACAAAAAACTGAAGACAGAATTGACATTATGTGCAGTTTACCTTACTATTCACTATCAAGAAACAGTTTGCCAGCTGACCATCCTATGAGATTCTCCTCTCAGCCCCTCCAGCTCAATCTACAGCCCGGTTAGCACCTCATCACAGCACGGATCAGCCGGTGCAGGTCCCAGACTAGCTAACACCTTGTGACTGAACCACAGCTCACAAGCTTCCTCTCACCTCAACATCTGGGCTGCCACGTACCAACCAAGGGAGCTGCAGAAACTGCGTGTGATCCAGCAGCTTCAGTTGCATCTCTGAGGTCAGAAGTACTGCAAAGTCTGCAGGATTATCCATGTTTCAGTTTACAGAGAAGGAAAAAGCAAAAGGAAACTAGGAGCCTTTTCTTTCTTAGCCAGCAGCAAGATCTTGTTCTCTTCTCTGTTCTCCTCTTTTAACCTGTAATATCTGAATGCTTCACCTGCTTCACTGGTTCCTGTTCCAGTTCTGTGTCCCCAGTTCATGCTGGCCGTTTTCCACTCCGCTCCCGCAGCACTGTTAAGTGCACATTCCCTTCCTACCCAAGCTGCCCGGAAGGACCTATCAGCATCACCATACAGAACACACGGAAACTTGTTTTGACTTCCATCCCCTATTACCAACTCACTGCTGCTATGTCTGAATGCTCAGACAGGTGCCTTCAGCTACACAGAGCAGCTTGTGGCATCGTATTTATCCTCACTACAAACCTGTGTGGAAAATGTTTAGTGTCTTCACATTAATGCAGACAATGAGGACACGTTACCTACGTGACTTTCACTTTTTTCACTCTTCGGTCCTTCTCCCGTTCAGAGCCTCCTCCCAGCCCATGACAGCACAGCACAAGAGGAGATGCCATGGGGAGCCATCCCCATGTCTCACAGAGAAGCTATTAATCAGTTCCCTTCAGCACTGGGAAATGACTGTATCTGCACTGAAAGCTGATACAATTCACTCAGCACCCTCATGTGCTCAGGGGAACAGCTGTGGGGGGGATCGTAAACATGGCACTACAAAGTTATTACCAATCTGTCTTCTTAACACAGTTTGAAATTAACATAAAGAACTGGGGGCTGGTTGGCTTAGAGGCAAAGTGCTGCACATTGCACAGAAAATGTAGAACTAGACTATGGTAACAATAGTCCCTCTATAATCCCATCAGGTTTTAGAACCCTTTAAACTTCTCTGATCTTACCCTGAAAGCTCTTCCCTTCCTATCTCCCTCATCCCAAACCACACACAACAGCACCATCTCCTCCACCAGTCCCACTCTTCTGACTCACATTCAGCTCTACCAGTTAAGATCTCTCAGATCCCCACTTGTAGCCATCTCGCTTCACTAACCGAGATCATCTAATCCAGAGAAATATTTTACTTCTCCATGGAGGCAGCTCCTTGGTCATGACAGTTCACAAGCTCAATCCACCTCTCACACCATATTTCTCTCACCCCTCACATCTGAAAGACTACTTGTCCTTTCACCTGGGACTCCCAACCAACATGGACACCTTTTACCTTGAAGAGGACTTGACAAGCAGCAGTAGAGACAAACAAGAAGGCTGGTGATCATTTATACTATGTGAAGGAGACATTTCACCATAACGCCCATCAGTCATTCACATAAAGATTTAAAATGGGTCTCAGATTGTTTCCTTCTCTTACCAAATGAGCAAGAATGAATCTTTAAGTAATATTTCAACTTCCCAGTGTACCTTCTCCCACACAGCAATGCCTAATCTTGAAGCCATTATTCCCACCTCCAGTGCCAATGTCATCATTAACAATAGAGCTGAATGTGTCACCAAGTGCCTAAGTGATGAAACAGCAGCATACCCTACCTTGGTCTGCCACAGCTTCAATATTCACTTTGAGCTCATTTGCCATGAAGCCAATAACTGAGAAGATGACAAAGCCTGCGAATATACTGGTGGCACTGTTGGTACATGTGACTATCAATGTATCCCTGAAAAGACAAGACAAGAAGCCACATCACCTTGTTGTAGTACATGTGGGGAAAGAAAGGGTTTGTACACAGTTAAGGAGTCTCTCTCATGAGCACACACATCCTGTGGCAGCACAGACGAATGAACACTTTTATGTGCATCAGGTACATATGATGCTGATCAGAGGTGACAGACGTCTCCACAATAGCACCAGGAATCAGCTGTGCAATCTTCCATCATCCATGTGCTTTACAGAAAGCCACAGACAAAGCAGGAGGATGAGTATTTCTGCTCTTGGCATCTCCAAAGAAGGTAGCAATGATGACATCATTTGTAATGTGCTGTTTTACTCTTTGCCTTAGGTGGGTATCTGCTCACCATATTACATATGGACTAACTGCCACTGCCCAGGCAAGATTTTTGTCCTGCATCTTTCTTGTATTTATACACAAAATTTCAGGGTTAAGCTTTCTGTGCCTTGCAGCCCTCCAACATCTGCCTGTCTGTAGAAGATTCCCTGGTACAATTTCCCTCTTGTTAAGGGAATCTCAAGAAATCCATACCTGAATGTCATACTGTACTGTGTAAGTACACAACTCGACAGATAACCATTTCTCATGATCCCCATCCATCATTATTACATCCCTGATGGGAATTTTATTTTTTCTTCACAACATATGTGTACAGAAGACTCCCCTTTAAACTGCTACAACTTGGGAGCAAACCAAGTCACTTTAAACGTGGTTGGTTCTTTTCTAAGTTGGCTGAAATTGCTTATTCCTACTGCTTTTTGTTTGCCAGGAACTAAATGAAATGCAGCATGGAAAGCTGTCAAAAACTCAGTGAGCTGGCAGTCTTCTAGAATCTCTACCAGAGCATCTCATAACAGGAATGATTAGGTTAATTATTCAGGTCAACAGGGAAAAAATAAATTACAGTGTTCTGTTTGGGATCACTATGTGTTAAAATCTTCTCCCAAAACCCAGGTAAGTTTTAAGTGAAATATTTTAAGTATGCACTGTGAAGTGATTTTATGCAAATTCTCTGCAACTACAGATTATTATGTTTAAAACAAATATCTAACCGAAAACTACAATTTTATCTGCAGTATCAGAATGTAATTAATAAAGGAATTGAAAAAGAAAATAGTCATGCTTCATTTCAGTATTCAAGATTTGTTGTAAAATTAAAAAGAAACTAAGCTTTTCTAATTATTCCTGTTCCAGTCTCCCATATCCTTCTCTAACACAGCTAAAACATGTATTTAGTATTAAAGCTGTAGGATTTTTATACCTTATTATGCTATATTTAATTCAAAATTTTCATTAACGTTTTCCAAACTCTGCAAACCATTGCTAAATTAATGCAGGAAGCTAACATGACACAATCCCATTTTCCGCCCTGCTGCTCTGAATGTATTCATTCACCAACACACACACCAAAGAAGTCAAAGCCTAGGACAAGCACTTCATAAACAGGACCCAAAGGATTGGTGGGTGGCAATTACTGAGTACGCCACACTGTTACTTATTCATCCATATTTTAGGATAATTATACTAAATTACTTTTGAACACTAGTAGAAAATGGTTTTGAAATTCCCTTTAAAACCCTGACCTACATTTCTTTTTAAAGGTATTTCAAATACAGTAGGAGTTAGAGGATGTGGGAGTTCAAATCCCAAGGAGCATGTGCCTTCATCTCGCTTTAGCATACCCTTGGGATAGGGCATGCTGCTGGCTGTCCTGAAGCAGCACCCCTGTCTCGGCAGGAATCCATAAAGATTTGCTTCACTAGAAACAAGTTTGGCTTTAAAGACAATGAAATAGCTGTCAAGCATTCTAGAAATGCCACATGCTTTTGGTTTTACCCTCTGCAGATGTGGCATGCTTTGTCGATGAAAACCTGCACTATGCCAGCAGAACAGTGACTTTTTCCTTGCAAAAATAACTTTCAGTGATTTCAAATAAAAGCAATTTTTAATTTCACAACTGGAAATACGTCTAACAGCTACACTAAGAGTTACTGGGGGAAAGAAATAACATTTAGTGGAGAAAAGAATCTCATGTATGAAAATTGCATCTCTCACAATGGCAAACTTCAGCCTGCCCTACCCAGGGCTGTTCTTCAGCAGAGACAGCCAACTGGCACAGTTTCATACCGCTGCTCACAGCTGTTGACAGCTTCCCAGGTTGCCTTTCAACCTAAAGCTGGTGCTTCTGAAAATGAAAGGTCAATGGGAGCTATAACAAGACTACGGCTCATCTTGAGACTGGCAGATTAGGACCTGGGGAGGAGATACAATACACAAACCCAAAAAGATTATAGAAGCAAAGCAAGCAAACACCATGCACAAGAAGCAGGGACAGTCTTTCAAACCAGATTACGGCAAGTTGGAAGATAACTGGTTTGGGATGAGGCCTGTTTAATATGACTGATGAATTTTGCTCTCACATACCTGTAGCAATTATTATGGAATTTGTTGTAAGAAGAAAGAGTAATTAGACCTCCCCATGCTGCAGACAAGGAGAAGAAAATCTGAGTGGCAGCATCCTTCCAAACCTAAGTAAGATAGACAGGAGAGGAAATAGCATCGGCTTCAGGGAAGAGTGTTAGAAAGATCTACTCAACGTTACTATTAAATGTTACCATCAGGGGATTAACACGTATATAGTTTAAGTTTAGAACAACGGACATCAATAGAACATTTGAAAGCAAAATCCTGCCCCAAAACACACAATGTCCATTTGATGAGGAGTATTGTTCTTGCTGGGCCCATATAAAAAGGCAGTGTGACCTGTGCTGTATGCAGAAGGCACAAATATTCAGACTATACCTATCAGTCCAAGTACATTCAGCAAAGAAAATATAAATCAAGAGGAAAAAACTGCATCCAGTACAGATGTTTTACCTTCCAGGGGGGTTAATGATACTTTATCTTCATAAAAGTAAGAAGCTCAGTGTTATTTGGCATGCCTGAATGAGATTGCATTAAAATTAGGGGAAATTTCTAGTGTTGGGTGTATATCAAACAGCACAGGGCTATTTAGGCACAAGGGCCCAGTTTCCTTCCATCAGAAGAGACATGTTTGGCCAAGTCTCTCTTAAAATACAAGCAGCAAACCGAAACAACCCAACACAACATTGTTTGTTCTGTAACAAAGTTCTTCAAAGCCTTAAGTGCAATTACATGAAGCATTTCTAAATTGCCTGAATTCTAAAGGAGCTGGACTTACTTGTCACTTGCAAAATGTTGGAAGCACCGCTAGTTCTGTTTACTACCTTCCCTACAAAGTCCAATTTTCCCCCCAAGTCTACAGCTTGAAAACAGAAGCTTGCCTGAATGTTATTGAATACTTACCCAGGATTACACAGATAGTGTATTCAGACAGCCCCATTTTGCAAAAGGCTGCAGCTCTCCACCTCCTTTATTGCACAATGTGGGATCCAAAAATGCTCATATTTAATGCAGTATTACTTTCTGTACTGTTTGCAAAAGATTTAATACTCCCATCACCAAAGGATCAAACTGCCCATTATTGCAGAGGATATTAAGGACATTAAGATGTGTGCAATTGTTTTCATTTTAATTATCAATCTATCCTTGTGATATCACCACAGGGGAAAAAATTCTTAGGAGGGAAAAAAACCCAAAACCAAGCAGTAAATATCATAAAGTGTTCTTAAAAATGTCTCTTAAATTTCTAAAGAAAATAGTCTGAATTGTGACACTTAGCTTCAGTTGACTCTCCAGATTCCTGCTTCAAGACACTTAAGACCAACACACGGGAGCTCATGGTCTGTGTCAGGCAAATACATGATCTGTGGATGGATTTACACCTTCACAGACCCAAATCCCCACATATTTTTGGAAAATGCTTAACTAGATTCATTGTCAACAAATGACTTTCCAGAAATCAACTGAAATCCTGAGTGAGGCAGCAGAGCTGAAGCTTCATGTCATACAGTCAACACTTAAAGAGCAAAGCCAAGTGCCAAGCCCGTTAATTCTGTCCTCTCCTTGCAGCCTCACTCCTTACACTGCAGGTAGGACAATCACCATGGCTGTCCTGGGTCAGTACCTGCACTGCCAGGGAGTTAGATTAGGGTGTGTAATTCGATTTAGTTTCATCTAATGCCTCGGATGCATTATTCAGAACAATCTTTGGTCAAAATAAGCAGGTGACCTACTGGGAGCATTTCTCAAGGGGGAAGTTGAATATGTTTCCTATTAAAATCTTCTTGTGTTTGTTCAAATCAAAGCAGCACCCAGGAGACAGCAGTGCACGACAAGTCCATACTTCCTTTTTAATTCCCTGTTTGCCAAATGCACTGTCGCAGTTTTGCATAGCTGGGTCCTGAGAGAGAGACCAGGGGCTGCAGAAGATGGCTGCTGGAATTCTCTGCCAGCCCCCAAAAATGTAAGCATCAGGCAATTCAAGGCCAAAGCTGCGGCTAGAGACAGTCACAGCACCTCTGTGAATCACATATAGGAGAAAAAAACCCGGCAGCAGTTGCATTTTGCCACCGGAGAAGGGAGTGAGAAGATGTAACGAGCTGTGCAGACAGCAAGGCCGGAGAAGGGCGGGGGAGGAGGCGGCCCAGGTGCCAGAGAGAAAGATGCCCCTGCAGCCCATGGAGAAACCCATGGAAAAGGCCAAGACCCCACCTGCAGCCCGTGGAGGGGCTCCATGCTGGATGGAGCAGGTGGAGACATAGAGAAGACACTGTGACCCTACGTTGGAACAAGCCCCTGCCAGCACTGGCAGCCATGAGGAGAATCAGAGACACAGAAATGAGAGAAAGATTTGTGTCGGAACAGGTTTGCTGGGGGAGGCTTGGAATCCCGTGGAGGACTGGGACTGAGAGACACTGTGATAAAGAGATAAAGCCCTGTGGGAAAGGACTCACGTTGGAGAAGTTCGTGGAGGACTCTCTCCCGTGGGTGAGACCCCACGGTGCAGCAGGGGGAGGGTGTGGAATGAATGCCCCACCACCCACCTGGCCGAGAAGGAAACCAACTTGTGAGGGACTGACCCAAGCCCCCATCTCCCAGTCCCTGCCCCCCTGTGCTGCCACCGGGGGAAAGAAGGGAGTGAAATCATGACTAGAGTGAAGTCTGCTAAGAAGGGAGCAGGGAGGGAGGTTAGAGGTGTTTTAAGATCTGGAAAAGGAAAACAGCTTACGAAGAAGTAACCGAGAACCCCATTTTTCCCAGTCCCTGCCCCCCCTGTGCTGCGAGCAGGGGGAAGAAGGGAGCAAAATTCTGACTAAAGTCTGCTAAGAATGGAGTGGTGGAGGGAAAGTGTTTTAAGATCTGGTTGTGTTTGGTTTAAGATTTGGTCTCACTTCCAACTCTGGTTTCACTGTTCTTTGTAGTGTAGTGTAATAAATTAGGTAGTTTCTCTCTTCACTCTGTGTTGAGTCTGTTTTGCCCATGTTATTGCTGACAGAATGATCTCTCCCTGTCCTTATTTTGTCTCCTGAGCCTCTTAATATGTATTTTCTCCCCTGTCCAACTAAGAAGGGCAGTAATAGACTGACTTTGGTGGGTGTCTGGCCTCCAGCCAGGGCTAAACCACCACATGCACTTACTCCAATTTGAAGTAAATATTGTGCCTATAATAACGCATGCAAAAAAGGGGACATGGACACAACCAACCATTGCAACGACGCTCCACATGCAGGGAAGAACAAGTTTCCATGGATGACAAACTGCCTCTGCACAAACACTTGCACCTTATATTAATAAATCTGTATGGATTAGTCACCCTAGCAGAGTTATAAGTGCAATAATGAGCCCACCATAGCATCAATTAGCTTCTCCCACTTTGGCGTGATGAAGTACCAAATTCCAGCTCCAGCTCCAGGTAGAGTTACGCCTCTTATAAGAAGGATGATGAGAACTACGTAAGGGAACGTAGCTGTAAAGTACACCACCTGGACACATCAAAACAAATAAAAATAAAAAGATTATTGAAATGGCTTATTTCGATTCCAGTACATGAAGAGGGCCTACAAGCAAGCTGGGGAGGGACTTTTTAGAAGGCATGTAGTGATAGGACAAAGGGTAGTGGTTTTAAATTAAAAGGGGATGGATTTAGATTTGATATTAGGAAGAAATTCTTCACTGTGAGGGTGGTGAGGAACTGGCACAGGCTGCCCAGGGAAGTGGTGGATATCCCCTCCCTGGAGGGTTTGGATGGGGCCTGGGGCAGCGTGGTCTAGTGAGAGGTGTCCTTGCCCATGGCAGGGGGGTTGGAAACTTGGTGATCTTTAAGGTCCCTTCCAGTCCAGATCATTCTAGGATTCTACAGTCCCTAAGATGACAGGGGAAAATAAACAACTGCTACACTTTTTGCCTGAAGAAAGCAGTTACAGAGATAATCACCAGGGGATAAAACTAGGACAACAGGGTTATTTCCCAGGAAATCTGAAATTTTACAGCTTTGCTCTTCCTGCTGCTGAAAACAGGAGTTATGTCAACAGAAACAGAGATTATACACAGAGAGGGGAAGGGAAATCAGAGAAGAAAGTCTGGAGAGGAATGATACGAATTTGCAGCTAAATGAAACTACAACTCTTGATCCTTGCCCAGAGTAATCTTTCCTTTCCTCAATGGAAAGGAAAGAAGTGATGCTTTTTCAGTACCACTTAAAGTTCTGATTTTTTTTCCTATACATTTCTCTGTATTGAACTAAGCCTAATGAATTTTTATTCCTGTTTGTACCTCTTAATAATTACATATCACCTTGAAAATATTTATGGTCCCAATATAATAATAATTAAAAAAAACCCCAACCCAACAGTCAGTGCAGTCAGTGTAACATTCCAGATAGAGCTAATCATTATGATGCCTAAATACACAAAAGAGGTTGTGTGTTTAATGTCTTAATAATTGCCTAGTACAGAGCAGAGCGCTCTCTGTGGTGAAATAAAATGGCTGGATTATGGCCAGTTAAGCTGCACACTCTACCCAAAAGCATTTCAAATCCTTTTGACATTAACCTCTGAATCTCACAGAGATCAGAATCCAATGAACTGAAGTGGCCTCTGAAACTGCGGTCCCAACTTTCCTATTTCAAGAGGTGTTTCAGGACATTGCCCCCATGAATTTCTGCACAGTGAATATCACTAACTCATCTACTCATAAATAAAGGTTTTCTACCCCTGACACCAAAGAGTCAGTACTTTTCTTGGCCACTAATACTCAAAGAAACATCTATTGCCACATCTTAACCCAAATTATCCTCCTCTACATCATCTGTTTCCTGGGTCTGGCCTTTCATGAAACAGTTTTTCCTATCACACTAAGGCAAGGGAAGGGAATGTGGGGGGGAAGATTAAATCTCAACTTTCCCTGGCACTCTTGAGTCTCTGGATTTTCTGCTAATTCCCAAGCTACCTCCCAACAGATGTTGTCAGCTTCCAGATGCAAAGGGGCAGCTTGGAATCAGAAACCCTGTGCCTAGCTCTAGTAAATTCGTAGCTGTCTCTGCCTAGCCACTTCCTTTATGCTGGAAATACTTAGTTATTTTGCCCCAGCTTTTTCATCTTTTCGGCCTACTTTTTTGTAAATAAGCTAGATTTATGCTGTGTCATCATCTAACATCACAACCTGTGTGCTAATTGCAGCAGCACTGATGGAGCAATCTCAGATGCTGCATTCCTGTGGGTTCCACACATGCATCCCCAAACCAGTGCTGCTGCTAAGGTGCATTCCTCTGCTCAGACATCAGCCCATGCCAACGAGGGGGCATGCCCCCTCTTTACATGGCTGCTAGTCAGGAGACATGGCAGAAGGACAGGGATTTGAGGGGCAAGGGAGAGAATGACAGAGAAATGGAGCAAGGAGCTGCATTGCCACAAGGAGTTTTAGATAGATGGCACACATTTGGGAACACAGGATAAACACTGTCAACTGCTCACACTCACCACGGACCAGCTTAAGTTCTGTTCTGATTTTAAAATCCATTGCTGACCATCTTAATTGACATCACAGTTTTCCCAACTCCAGTGAGGTGAGAGGTGATTGTGGAATTTCAACAAACACCACACAGAATAGGGAAGGCCGCTGAAGGCACCTTTTGCCATCCAACTGCCCATTGCAGCTTGAGGGCTCATTTTTAACTACTCAAGATTGGGGAACAAATGCTGAACCAAAATTATCTTTTTACAAATTTTGGCTAGACAGGAAAACATCCAGGAAAAAGACATTTGATTAATGCTCAGCCATTTACTGGAAATCATTTTCAGTAATTTGCTGCCTTGAACAAGAGGGCAAACCCCCCCGAAGCAGGACACTGCCTTCTTGCAAGTGTGTGACCACCAAGATCCTTTTCTTACTTTTCCTGATGACTTGATGCCTTTAGCGAGGGAGGCATATACAATCACCCAAGCTAGGAAAAGGGACAGTGCCAAAGGCCATCTAATTTCACCAGGATATTCAATCCCTGCTGAAATCTTCAATACGAAGTATCTAAAAAGAAAAAACATAAATGAATTACAGTGACTGTAGTAGCTCAGGGCAAATTCCTACAGTACTTCCTTTCACTTCAGCTTTCTCAGTGGTTTCTCTGGAAGGTTCCAGTGATTCTCACCATGTATTATTTTATTTATCTGCATTGCAGTAGTAGATAAAAACGCCAAGCGTAGGCCAACCCCCCCAGCTGTGCTAAGCACCGTAGGAACAGAACACAAATAACCCAGCACTTGTAATTTAGCTTTCACCATTCCCGTGCATAAAAACGGGTATCGTTTGCTGTCCTTAACTATTGTGTGTCTGGTCTTCCAAGCAGTGTAGTGGATTTTGGAGAAAGGCTGATGCAAGGCCTCTAAACACAGAGCCAGCTTACTTGAAGTATTCCTCACTTCCGCTGACAAACGTTTTGTTTCCCTCACTGGTGAAGTTAACCATGGTCAAGTTTGGATAGGCACTCATACAGAAAGTGGAGTTCTTGATTTGTAGTTTTGGGTGGTCACCAATAATGCAGGAATCTGAGGAGATAAGAAAACAAGAAGAGAGAAAAAAAATTACTTGTCTGGACTTTTTTTTTCCCTCCATGTTTGGGTGTAAAACGACAATGACAAGAGTTGGATCACACACACACACACGACTCGAGCTGCTGTTGTGCATTAGACTCCTGTGACACCGTGCCTGCAGAGCTGTGAGGGCCTGACAGAACCGGGGCTCGAAGCACCGCATCATTGCCGCGCCCCCCCCCCCCCCCCCCCCCCCCCACTTTCGTCCCAAATGTCTAAGGTGTAAAAAGGGATATGAGGAAGCTGAAGAACTCCTGCCCGCACCCGGGGAGCGCTCACACCCTCTCCATCTCGCAGGTCATCCCCCTTGGGGATGCTGAGGGAGTCCCGGGAGCCGCCCCCGGACGGAGGAGAAAAGGGAGGGCTGGGGGCGGGGGAGGGGGGAAGAGGAACCGCCCCCCGCTGCTTGCTCTGTTCGCTTCTGAGGTCATGGCATGTTTGGGGCCGTTTGGAAAAAGGGTTTCGGGGTTTATTTGGATAAAATAAGGCTCTCCGAATCCCAAAGAGCCGTCTTTAACAGAAACCAGCCGCAGCGTTGTGTTCTGTAGCTGCTGCCTTGCACACAGATTTTACACACACGCAAAAGGCTTTTTTTAGCGTCTTAGTTGAAAAATCTGATTTATCTTTGATGAGGAAAAGTGTAAATAAAACGGGGGGTAAATCACTTCCTCGCCTGGCTACAGTCACTCGCAGTCTCCGCTGGCATCTCCCAGGGGCGCAGCTGAGCCGGAGAAAGCTCTGGAATCCCACCACGTACACGCACGGAAAGGAGAGGGAAAGGAGAAGGGAAGGAGAGGGAAAGGAATAATAATTAAAAAAAAAAAAAAAGCCTGTCCCAGCTTACCTAACAAAAGTTTGTTTTTATCTTTACAGTCCGGCGTGTTCCACGGGTTGTTGCAGGACGCCCAAGGTAGCACAGGTACAAAGGACGCAAAAAGGTAGAAAAGTGTGTAGCACAGGATAATATTGTAATATATGGCTATTAGAACCGAGATGATCAGCATCGCAATGCCGCAGCCTGAGGGAAGAGAGAGAGCAGGAAAAGGCGATTAATCCCAGGAGGAGCAGGGGAGTCGCGGCAGGTCCCGGCGGCTGCAAAGCAAGGGCTCGGGCCGGCGCAGGTACCCAGCGCATCCCGCACCGGAAAGGGGTCCACCTGAAAGGTCCGCGCAAATTGCGCGCTAACGCTGCGGAGACACCGGCGGAGACCATCGGAAGAGCCCATAGCATGCGGATGCGCCTGCGGAGCGGGGTCGCAGGGAGGCGGCTGTGCTTAAGCCATGCAAGAGGGAGGGTGCAGGTCATGCTCCCCAAAACCGAGCCGGCTCCTGCTCCGCTCACCTTGCAAGGCGGGGATGGCTTTCCAGACCGACACGGGCCCCTGACTAGCAAACTGCCCCAGGGAGACTTCCAGGAAGAAAATAGGGATCCCAGCTAGAGCCAACATCATCAAATAGGGGATGAGAAACGCACCTTAGGGGGAGGAGGGGAAGAAAAGAGAGAACAACCTCAATCATCGCGCACGGGCGGGAGGGGCCGCTCCGCTCCATTCATCGCACCGAGGTGCTACTCGCCTCCCTCCGCGTCCCGGGGCGGATAGCCCCGCGGGGCAGCCCGCCTCCTCCCCCCTCCCCACTCCCTTAGCGGCTGCAGGCTGGGAACGGTCTCTCCTCGGGCCGAAACGGGTCCACGTCTGCCCGTGATACTGGGGGCAACTTAGTCCAGATTTGCGGCTATGGAACATTTTCGATTCGTTATCGATTTGCTATCGATTCCCGGCGTCCCCAGCCCCGACGGGGGCGGGGAGCAGCTCTCTACTTTTCCAGGCTATGCTCGAGACAATATTATCGTTAAATGAGTATTTTAATACCTCCCCCTTTAAGACTGTCTACGTGTACAAAAACCCCAAACAAATAATAATAATAATTTTACCCCACCCACCCCCTAAAACAAAACAAAAAATTCCCCTCCCTTTTTAAAGACTGATTTTGGTTTTAAATCCCTAGTTCTCTCAGCGCCTCTACACAACCGTTGTTAAGGCTCACGGCACCAAGATGCCCTGCCGAGAGCTCTGCGAAAGGGCAGGGGCTCACGGCTGCGGTACGCCGTGGCACTGGCATCCACCCGCTCCCTGCCAGTTCACAAGTCTCCTGTCTTCCTCACCTAAACTATTAACCGCAAATCCTCTCTCCCAACTTTTCTTCTCAACTGCTCTGCTGAGCGCCGCTCGCTTTATTTCAAATTATTGGGGGGGTTGGGTGAGGTTTTTTGTAGTTGTTGTTCGGGGCACTGAGAGATCTAAAAGCAATCCTCTAAACTTCCCAAAATAACGTAAGCCCTGCACTCGAGTTCAGACGCTCCCGTGTGACTTTCCCGACCAGAAAGTCCTTTGTACAATCCTCTCCTCCCTCCGCTTCACCCGCCCCACCGTTGGCGGATTCACACCCGATCGCATTTAAATTAGGCAAAGGGCGGGGCAGAGGGTGGTGGTGAGGGGTGTCCGGAGCCCTCCCTCTGTGCCCAAGTGTGATCAAGCCGGCTCTTCGCTTTCCCCCTCCTCCGGCCAGCACCGACCGCGGAGCGCCAGCTCGTAAGGAAATTTGGTCGGAGCTTTCCTGTTTTCAGAGCATCGGTAAAACCCAGACAGGCTCATCACTCACGGTCTGGATGTGCCCCCCAAACCTCGGCTCAGACCGGGGCTTGCTGCCCGGCTTTCCCTCGTGTTTCTCCCCGCTAAAAAGGGACAGGGTCGGCTCCGCCACGTACGGTACCGCAGGTAGAGAGACAGGAAAAAGCCATCATACCTCCCCCATTCTTAAAGGCCAGGTACGGGAACCTCCAGACATTGCCCAGCCCCACTGCATAACCCACCATGGAGAGGATGAAATCCAGCTTGCTAGACCAGTTCCCTCGGGCTTTATTTTCATCCCCTACATCGTCTTCCTAAAGGGGGGTGAAGGGGGTGTGAAAGACAAAGGAAAAAAAGACATCGGAAAACAGCCACTTTTGCAAACAAGCATCGCGGTGCTGCGGCTGCCGGGTGCATCAGCGGGAGACGCGGGGTCGGGGGAGTACGGGGGAACACGGGGGACCAGGGACCCTTCCCTGCAGCCCCCACCCGTCGGTGTCCGGTCTCTTTTTTTTTTTGCCAGAGAAAATGGGAGAGGGGCTTTTAAACCCTGGCGCGCTCCCAGTCTGCTCCCAAGGCAAGGGCGGCGGCAACTGCAGTCCGGGGGACTGGAGAGGGGGGTGTGTGGGGTACGTGTCAGTCCCCGCTGTCCGGGCACCCCCGCGTAGCTGGCTCCGGCGGCGGCGAAATGCGCAGGGTTTGGCTCGACGGGTCCCTTCCCAGAGACTCCGGCCACTGCAATGCGCATCTCCTGGAGACGCTGGCATCTAGATGGGGCTTCGGGGGAGTTTGGGGGATGGGGGGGAGGTGTCGTCTGGGTCCTAATTTCCGCAGCATGGGAGGTGCCATCGCCCCCTCTGTCGAGCAGAACCCCGGTGCCCTTGGACGAGTAAGGACTGGCCGCCGGTCCCCAGCAAAGCGCACAGGGGCTCAGCCCTTTCCCCCGCCGCACACAGACCGAGTAAAAAACGCTTTTACTGAATAACCACACACTCACTCCCCTTTCAGGGTAAACACAGATACGCGGGAGGGGAGAGAGAGATGGCCGGGGGTTGGCGGCGGGAAGGCGAATTCCCGGCCTCGCACCCCGCCAGCAGCAGACCCCCACCGGGCCCCGGGGCGCTGGGCCAAGGGGGGGCTCTCGGCGGCTTGTGGGGTTGGCTGATTGATTGTTTTCGCTTTAATTTTGGTTACAGGCTCCGAACAGGGCACCCCGCCGCGTCTGGCGCTGGGGGTCATGTGGGAGGGCATCACCGGGCTCCGCACACGCGTAGCGCGGGTCGGAACCGCGATACACCGTCAGGCGAGGCCCGGTGAACGCCTTGGAATTACCCGGGAACGTTCGCTTATGGTCGATACCGATGTTACGTGACTAGCACTCGCCTCAGTACAGCGCTTTACCTGCCTCCCTCTCCTTCCTCCTTTCCCCCTTCCCCGGCTAATTTGCAGCCCGATTTTAGCGCTTTAGCCCTCAAATTGGGGCTGGGGAGAGGGGAGAGGAAGGGGGGGGGGGGGGGGGGGGCAAAGGTCTCTCACTCCCGCGAACTAAAGGAGGGGGAAAGGAATCCTGTCAGGAGCCGACTTACCCCCTCCACCCTGCCAGGAAGGACAGAAGTGTTGCCATCCGTGCCCAGCACCACGGTACTCTGGCTCAAGGTCACCCAGGCGCCTTTGGCGTTGTTTCGCTCCAGCGTGCTCTTCCCAAGGGTTAGATTCGCGTCCCCGTCTGTGCTTTGCAAAGCGGGGATTTTGCAGTGAGGGATCGCAGCTTGCCCGGCGGCCCCTGCCCCAGGGGTGTGCTTGCAGGGAAAGGTTTCCACAGACTCCCTCCGGAGAGGGGAGTTGGCTTGCACCGGGGTGCTGCTGAGCTTGCAGATCCCGACTTTGGTCCTCTCAAAGTCATTTGGTTTAGCTTCTTCGGATAGAAGGGTTTTGCTGTCGTTAGAGAGCGATCGAGGAAGCCTGGCCATCGCGGCAGGGGCTTGCGATGGGGCATTCTGCGGCTCATTTTCGGGGCTGTTTCTTACGACTCCCGCACCTTCACTGGGTCCAGGAGCAACGGTTTCTGGACTGTTCACAAGCTGCTTGTTCATATCCCTTTGACTGGCGTAATCCTAAAATGACAAGGTCACATATTTTACCAAAAGGGGAAAAAGAAATTAAAAAAACCAACCCGTTGGGACTGCGGAGATCCTACAAATTCCTCTCCTGGTGCGGGCGCTAGAAATCCTGGACACAGAAGTGTTGCAGAATTTCGAGGTGCCCCGGTTCGCCTGCGTGCCCACTCACTCAGGGTTAGTATTCTGGGGGAGAAAACATGACCACAAAAAAAACCCAACCCCCAACCCTCGAAACAAATAAACAAACAAACAAACAGAATACCGCACCGGCGCCTGCAAAACGCCTAATTCGAGTTTAAATAAGGGGTTTTTACAGCACTGCGCCGCCAGAACTCGTTAGGTTTCACATCACGACCGTAGGATGCTCCAATCCCTATCACCAGTGTAGAAAGATTCTTTAATTTTACGCCCCATTTCCTTTCTGTCATTCAACAATGCACATCGGCTTCTTTCTTTTTTTTTTTTTTTTAATATATATACAGGCAATAGACGAGCTGCCCCTTAGGCAGCCGGAGATGCTAAAAAACCAAGTGAAATACTGGTGGTGAGCGTTTCTGAGCCCTCCAAAACCCAGCAGCAAGACTGCGAAATGCAAAAACAACGACAGCGGGATTAGTGTCAGTAACAGCCACGCTTTCCTGTTCTTTTCCTTACATTTTCGACTCGCACCCCTCAAAAGATGATTTATTTTAAGCATTCCCGTGTTTACGAAACAGATTACTGACAATACTTACACACTTCCCCCGCCTTGCTCTCTCTTTTAGAATTATAACTTAAAACGCGTCTTCCTTAAACAACCCGCAGACAAGCCCTACCTTTCCCAGCGGTTTAATACCAGCTGCACCAGTACACCTTCTTCCCAGGGGAAGGCTTCCCAAAACTACGCATCGCGGCTGCAAGTTTTCTCCTCACCTGAATCCCACCTCCCCGCATCGGAGATGGGATCTGCGAGAGCTCGGGCACAATCCGAGTGCAGTAATTCGAGGTCCCACCGATTCCCCCCGCTCCCCCTTCCCCGGCAGCAGACCTACCCCGGTCCGCGGGGGGATTCCCGGGTCGGCTCTGCGGCAGCACCGCGGACAGCTCCCCCTCCGGCACCGCTTCCCTCCCTTCAGCCCTTCCCGATAGCAAAGGAATAAGCACTTACCATATCTTAAATAGCCAGAGATCGACTCGGTAGGGTAAAAACAGCAGTACGGGCAATTGACGGACTGGATTTTGCCCAGTCCAGAGCAAAGCTTTCTATATTTCCTTGTGAAAGACTGGGTTTGCGTCAGTGCATAGCAAGGTGCCCTTCGTTTGACATTTTCTTGATAATAAGGGTCTGATAAATCATTACCCTTGGTTTCCGATTTTAAAGGGACAAGAAGCAGCCAGAGCGCCGGCTAGCTGTCATTCACGCGGCAGTGGGATTGCGTGTTCCCTGTGACTCATATGGGGGCTGACTACTAAACCAAATCCAGCAAGAGCACGGGAGAACTTTCTTGCTGGTAATCAGAGGGAACATGTGGGAAGAAACACGTACTACTGCACCCAAAGCAAGACAAAAACGGGGGCGGGGGGGAGGGGGGAGAAACCTTCTATTTCTACCCCTCTCCCGCTTACAGCAGTGATTCCTCTGTTTTCCTGCAGTTCACGGCTCCATCAGACGCTGTAACAGCGCTCATATATAACATCTTTTTCTATATATCTCCACATCCCTATACACGGAGAAGTTCACCGCGCATAAAGCGCGCAAAGACATTTGAGCTGCGCCTCGCCCGGTCTCCTTGCAGCGGGCAACACTGGGCCGTTTGTTTTTACTGTGCCTCGCGGAGAGCGGGGGGAACCCTCAGCCCTGAGTAAGTAAAACAAAACGATACCCACAATAAAGCAATCTTCCCACTCATCAAAGCTCTCTTAACAGTTAAGCGGGGGGGCAAAGACGACGGCAACCGCAGTCAAGTTGTTGGCATTCTTCCTCCACTCATCAAAACATTTGAGAGTCGAGGGGGGAAATTACTCATGGTTAGAAGTCAGATGTTAAACCCAAAATCGTTTCTATCGTTTCTACAACGAAGCAGACCCCCTCCCCGGCCCCACCTCTCATAAGCGTTCTTTGATTATTTGAGGGACTCTCTCAAAGATTTGTCGCGCACAAAGGTAACTTTCTTCACGCTGACGAGAATAAAAGGCGCATTGGCAAAGGGGGATGCTCCCTAAGCAACCTTCCCGGTTGCTTCAGCGTCAGAGACGCGGTTCCTCCGCATACACTCTGCTAGCGTCAGCTTGTCCGGAGAGCGTTTTATATTTTAGCGTAAGCAATGTGTGCTCCTGTGCGGGGGAAGGGAGGGGAGAGGAGGGGGCTAAACCTGCCAGGCACTACACCGCATTTCTGTAACGCCTTTGACATCCAGGTGGTTGAGTCACCATCCCTGGATGTATTTTGAAGAAAGGGTAGATGAGGTACTTAGGGATATGGTTTAGCATAGGACGGGAACGGTTGGACTTTGTGATCTTAAAGGTCTTTTCCAACCTTGTGATTCTGTGATTTCACGGGCTGCTAACGTTTGTTCCAGCGGACAGAGCAAATACAATAAATAGAAATAAATAGAAAAGAAACAGAGCATCCCGGACAACCCCGCAAAGCCCCGGCCCGGCCGGTGCCGCCGTGAGCAGGGGGCTGCAGAGCTTTGTTCCCCCCCCCCGCAGCGCCGGGCTGCGGCTCGGCTCTGCGCGCCGGCGGAGCTGCAGAGGCTGCCCCACCTCCGCTGGAGCGCAGCCCAGCTCCCGCGCATCACACCGACCCACTGCGGAGGGAAGCAGGAAATTCACCGGCGGGAATCGCCAAAAAAAAAAGAAAAAGAAAAAGAAAAAAGGCCCATGGAAAGCCAAGGAGATCGGGGCTAGCAAAGCTGGACATTGAAAATACTTATTTTAATTCCCCCACCACCATCCCCACCCCCCCGACAGGAAAGCTCACCCACCCGAAAAATGCTGTCGCCTTACAGCAGAGCTGCCCAGCATGTTGGTAACACAGCTACCGCCAGCTCACCGTGCTCTCGCTTCGCACATACTCAAGCACGGGGGGTTACCTATCCTACGGGTATGCGGCTGGAATAGGCACATCCAGGTACCTTCACACGTGCGCAGCGGGTGCGGAGTGTTGTGCGTTCCCCTCTCCTGCCTCCGTTCTCCTCGATACGCTGCCCCCAGTCTGTTCAGAAATCGAGGGGTACGGACAGAAACTAGTTTTATTGGGGAGAGGAAGGAATTTGGTGGCATTTTTGCGGCGTTTCCTTCTCCGGCCTTGGAACAACCTGTTCCGAGCCAGGGTCGTTAGCTCACTTGTGCTGCCCTTCAGGTTACATTAATGCCTCTGCAGGCACGGACCAAATTAAAAGCGACAAGGCAGGAGTCCAAGAGCTATCTCGGTCGCAAAGACATCCTCCCCCCCCGCCCCCAAACCCCTTCGAGATTCACAGCGTTAATTTATTTTGGTTTGGGGTTTCTTTTTTTTTTGTTGTTCGTTTGGTTTTTTTTCCCCAGAAAACTGGCAAAACTCATTCTTTTCTAAGCGATATTTGTGCTTTCTCCATCAGCACTGAAACGTGAAATCGAAGTTTCACCCCTGGAAAAGAGGAATCGATCTCCTTTACTCTCAGGAAAGGCAGAAGCATCCCTCTTTCCCCTGCACCCCGGAGAAGGGCGGTCTCGATGGGGCAGGGGCAGTGCGGGAGGCTCCCGCTGAGCACCGGAGCCAAGGACCCGTGCGTGGACAGGATGGAAACACACGGAGAAACACGGCTCGGATTCAAATATTTCCCCTTCTTCTAACACCCCCGGCGGCGGCCATCGAGACTGCAAAGCCGAGCTTGCCAGAGCCGCGCCGGTCCTGGAGACACCTGTCCTTGGCCAAAACTTCCCGTTTGGAGACATGGTTCCTTTCAAAATCGAATCAGATCCCTCCAGCACGGGGCTTTAACACCCCAGACAGCTGCCAGTAAGTTAAAGTGAGTTTGCTGCGTTCCCTCTTGGTTTTTCATCGTCCCTTCCCAACGCCGGTCCCGGAGGCGACCCGCCCCTTCACAGCCTCATCACGTACCTAAGGGGTTAAGGAAAAGGACCTAGCTGCAACTCACACCAAATACCCCCTCTACACACCCCACACACCCCTTCCCAAAGCCGCGGCCACCGGCACAGCCCCCCTGGGGCCACCCGCACGGCCGCTGCGAGAGAGGGAGGGCGGCTGCTCCGGGGATGGGGCGGGTGTGGGGGGCTCGTGGTCCTTCGAAAAAGAAACAGCCCCCGAACACAGCCCCCTCGGGGTTGCCATGTTCTCGGCTGGAGGTGACGCCCCCGCGGAGGCAGGGGCGCCCACAATCCGGCGCCCTCCGCGGCCTGCGGAGCGGCCGAACAGGCGCCTCCGCCTTAATTACTTTGTCAGAGATGAAAAATAGCAATTGATTTTTTTTTTTCGCCCCTCCACCCTTGCTCGCCATCCCTTCTTTCCCCCGTCCTCTCTTTGCAGATAAGCAAACGCGCAAACGAAAGGGAGAGGCGGGGTGATGCTGGCACCCCCAGGATGGTGGTGGAGGGGGGAAGGGAGGTATCGGGCTGCGCTGGGCTCCCGGTGCCCCCTCGTTCTCCTCTCCTATTCCCCACCCCCCAGCCCCCCCACACCATAACACGCACTTTCCCGCATTCGCGTCGTGTCTCAACGGGAAAAAAACCCAACCAAGTCACGACAGGAGCAAGCGATGACACCTCTCCACGGGCACCCCAACCACGCCGGCAGACACCCACGCACTTCCCACCTCTGCGTAAAACCCCCCTCCCGGCTACTTTACGACTGGGTTAAGCATTGCAGCTATTGATCTCAAACCCGCCTCCTTCTCCTCTCCTTGCCGCTGCAAAGTTTGCCTAAAACTGAAGGAAGCAGCCGCAGCAAGGAACCGCACCCTCTTCCCCCACACCCCGGCCCCGTTTTCTCCCAGGACTGCCAGCCACAGCCTTTGCCCACCCCCCCTAAAGTCGCAACCTGCCTGGTTGTCCTCACTTCGAAACCAGCTTGTGCCAAGCACTCCCACAGCGCGTCCATCCACGCAGGTAGCGGGAAGTTTCCTTCTGCCCTCCTCTCCTTGGTCTCACCTTTCTCCATCCCACCTTCCTTTTTTTGTTTTCCCATCCCCGTTTTTTCCCCTAGCCCGGAGCTTCCCCCCAAACCCAGGGAGAGCCGCTCCGGCGGCAGTCCCCCGCAGCAGTCCCCCGCAGCAGACCCCCGCAGCAGACGGTCATTCACATTCTCTGCCTCCCTTACGGTGAAAGGCAAACGCAGGGGCAAGCGTGAGGAAGGTCGCGAAGACCTCAGGGAGTGCCTCTGAACGCCCGGTTAGGGCTGCGACCGGAGAGCGCTGTGGTTAAGGGTCATTCGGTCAGAGAGATGCCAGACCGGGTGCGGTGCCGGCCTGGCTTGCGCTCGAATGAGGGTGGGAGGTTCACCCGGTGGTCAGACAGAAGGGTAGGGGACACTGAGACCAGGCGAGTCCCCAGCGAGTG
The DNA here is from genome assembly GCF_964237585.1 of Gallinula chloropus. Lineage (NCBI taxonomy): Eukaryota > Metazoa > Chordata > Aves > Gruiformes > Rallidae > Gallinula > Gallinula chloropus. The sequence continues at coordinate 42,463,889 of NC_140088.1, read as the reverse complement.
CCGAGAGCTCTTGCTGCAGCCCCCGGGAAATGGACAGGAACTGCTCCGAGGATGCGGGGCAACAAAGCCAACCCCCAGCAGCCTCTCCCCGGGGAATAAACTTGCTCTCACCCAGGGCTCGGAAGCCTTGCAGAGTACCCCCAGGTTTGGGTAACACGGAAATATTAGCCTATATGTAAAATAAAAAGGGATGCTGGCATTTTCTTATAACCCAACGATGGGTTTAAGCCACTGTAAAGATCTAATAACTGTAGCTATACGTGACACAAGGCCAAGAACAGCACTGCATTCACTCAGCTGAGCGAGAAATCAAACCCAGCTAAAGCAGGTGTCAGCAAGCCAGGCTCTGTAAAGGGACACTTCACCTTCAGTGTCTTGCCTTTCCCTTTTCCCTCCGTACACATCAGTTCCCACAGCCTCCATTCCTCTGAGCTGCTCCCCCGTGCAGAAAGCAGGGGCCCTTTCATAAGGCAAAGGTTTGCCCTAGCAGGCTGCAGCATTTTGCCTCAGTTAATTATGTCCAAATAATGAAGAGACTGTAAAAAATATATATCTTTCCAGTGATAATTACCTGTTATTTTTCTCATGTGAAGTGCCTCAGGCTCATCCCACTGTTTACTGGCTTTACTGTGCACTCTCTGGTGAGCTTGCTCCCAATTGCCTTACCCCACATCATTCAGGATTTTCAGGTGTCCTCACTGTGCAAAAGGAGATAGTTCCCTGAAATGTTTAACTCCTTCAGCAGAGACCACTGTAAATAACAAAATAAAGAGAAAGGGATCAGGTGTGGGAGTGTGTATGGGAAACAAAAGCATCTGGAGGAAATTTCTGCACCACTGGCCAGGCATTTATGCTCCTCACAGCCATTGAACCCATACGTACGTGTTTCTTTATTTGTCCAGACATTTGCCTTATCCACAGGGCGTAATCTCAGCGCAGGGCAGAACAAACATGGGTTTAAGGTTTAAACCCACACTTTGCAATAGGACAGGGCTTTTTTTTTTTTTTTTTTTAGCACATATTTAATGAAAAAATATATGTAGGTGCTATTTAGAGCTCTCAACATATTTCCATGATTTGCCCATGTGCAATTGAGGCAAGGATATTTTTTATGGTGCCACGGTGGGCTTCAGACTCAGCCTAGCCCAGTCACTGAATCCAACACTTCTCCCTCGTCACGTAAGACTGTGATCTATCCTTACACTAACTGTGCTGCTCAAAGCTGGATTAAGAGCAGTGGTTTCCCCTGACTGCTCACATCCATAATAAATAACGTTGGACAAGTAAGACTCCTTAAATCCATGCTGGCTCTGTGCAGGGAGAGCTGCAGAGCCGAGACGTGAAGGAGCGCTTTGTAGAGCCAGCTAAGTGCTTCTGGATGTCATCAACCAGGTCGCTTCCCCTCAGTCTCGGTACACATCTAAGTGGGCTGATGAACAGTGGCTGTGGAAACTGTGGGACAGAGAGGCTGGAACAGAGGCAGATCCTGGCTGAGAGAATGTGGCAGCAGCCCCAATCCTGGGTGCAACAGGTCGGAGACAAGGACAAGGAACGTGCACAGGGAGGGAGATGGAACACCAACACTTTCACCTGCAGAAAGGCGCCTAAGCTGCCTGCAAGGTGGCTTTGCTTGACAAGGGATGTTCTGGCACACAGACTCATTAAGCTGTGAAGCATCAACTCAGCTAAAGTTCAGTATTATGAAGAGATTAACACTCTAAACAATGCTACCTGAAAACAACAATTCTCCAAACTGTGGTATCTCGGTTGCTTGTTACCCCATGTGAACTTGCCACAGTAAGGTTTGAACTCCAGATCAGAAATTTACAAAGAAAATAGCACAAAATGAAAGTTGATTTTTCAAGGCAGATGCCCTGTGAGGGGCATCAAAAAATACACCAGATTCTTGCAATGAAAATTGCTAGCAGCGAAAAAGAATAAAAGAAAAAAAAGAGAATGAAACCCCATGGCCTGCACTTCTTTGTGGCTATGGGAGCTTTCCCAGGAGTCAGCAACATTGATTACATGGTCCCATTTAAGAAAAACAAGATAATATGAATACTAATGTAACTATTTCAGTATCAGGGCAAGGCAACTCATGACAGTCATTCAGATTTCTAACTGTGAAAAAACCCCAAACAACCCAAACAACAAAGCCTTAAACTTTTCCTGAAGCCTTTCCTAGGAAGTTCTTGATTTCTTTAAACCAGACCACTACACATTCTTTTTTTTCCTTTTACTGTACAAAGGAAAATCCCCCAGTACACAGTGACTTGGGCATGGCAATTGTCATACACAGATGAACAAAGCATGATCCCTCTGTGAGCATGAAAAAACCCCACACTTCACTCTGCAGAGTTCCAGCTGAAGAAACCCACCTGTGGAGGGCTGATAAGTCAACCCAGGGTTGGGATGTAAGTCTAAATTGGTGAGCAGCTTGTAGGATGATCATAGCAGCAGTGAGCTTTTAAGGTCACAGGTTTGTTCTAACTTTATTTAGGGTAAAGAATAAGTGCCAGGAGCAATTTTTCAGGCACACCTTCTCTCACTGGGACACCCATTTGGAGGACATTAGAACTGACTTCCTTTCCTGAACCAAACCGGTCCCAGTGTACGTGGAATAGTTCTGTGGGAATATGCTGATGGAAACACTTTGCTTAATTACATCCTCCTTAGCATCCTCTCAGTGTAAATCTGGACAGAGTCCTTATTCTGAGGTCTAAGCCTTGGGTATGAGCGCTGGGGTATGCCAACACCGTGGCAGCTGGGAACTACCCCGTGGTTGAGGAACAGAAGATAGGGATATATTACACAGCCACTTTTCAGCTCCATTACACTGTCAGATGGCTCAAAGGGGCTGGCATCACAGCAGAGAATCTGGTTTACAGCTTGTACACATGTGGCTGTTATTCAAAGCCTTCTCAGCTGTTAGGCAAAGCAACATAATCCTGTAATGTCTGCACTTCACTAGGCACAGACCCATGCTCTATAATCCCATAGTACTTTCTCTGGTCATGCTGAACTGGGCTTGAATTGTAGCATACCTTCTAATTCTGAAGGGACAACTCCAACAATAGCTGTAACACAAAAATTACATTGCAAGTACTATTTACTCCCCAAGACAATCTGTGCATCCCATTTAGGGCACTGGATTTAAAATAAAGACATTGGATTGCTTAAAAAACTTTATAAAGAACAAGCAATCTTCTACCAGTTTACATGTTGAAGTCAGGTTTAAGTGTTCATTCCACTGAACATAAACCTCAAAGAAATTAGTATGACATCGCCCTCCTAAGCTATGAGACTCATTGTTTCAATGGCCTCTTCGTTAATTCCGATGGTTCATTTTCTGAAATCCTGGGTGGCTTCAACACTGAGCTGCAAGCATACTGCCTGCCTTGGTCATATGAAAAGTACAAGTTGATCCAGTGTCTAAGATGATGGCAAACTGAAGCCGGACTTGACCATCAAGACCAGTTTCTTATGAAGCTTCCAGTTCACTCCTACACTTGTCAGCGGGACAGTAAGAGATGGAAAGAAGAGACCACCAGAAGCATTTCAATAGCCAGTTTCTCCTGAACACCTTTTTCATTTAATTCTTCTTTACCCTTTGATAATAAAGCTGTATTTTATCTGGGACACTCAGAGGATGTTTTCTGTCCTGGTTCTGGCCAGGCCAGAGTCAACCTCCCCAAGCAAGCACTGCAAAGAACTTAAAGAATAGCTAAATACCATCACTTCTCTTCTGCAGCTAACCAAGGGGGCAAACAGGACCAGCACAGATAGGCAGTGGATGAAACTGGAGAAGGGAAGAACCTACCAGGGATGACAGCAGATTGGAGCTTAGCTCTGCCATAAGCTTCCCAGGTGACCTCAGGCATGTCACTTCAACTGAGAATTTGAATGAAGATGGGCAGTAACCTTCACTCTCTCTCCTCCTGTTCAGCAACATACTCTTCTGAGATCAGGTCTGACTCCAAGGACTTAAAGCAGTTTCACACTGTCTCATGTGACCTCTCAGTAGAAAGGCCAATAGTCTGGGACAAAAGCATTTAAGTATTATTATATTTAAGGAACTTTAAAAAGTATTAGCCACCTTAATTTCAGGTAAATGCATGAGTATGAAGTGCTGTTATGCTGATAGTCAGGACAAGGTTTCACAGGTTTAAGGAATTAAATCCTCCTCCCTCCTCCAAAATCCTCTTTCTATCAATCTTTTAATGAAAGAAAGCTTTTTACAAAAATCTGCCTATGAATCAGTTCTTATTACATATTTTCATAGCCTTTAAAAACATGACACAGCAATATAACTGTGCCTTGAGGTCACCATGCCACGGCCAAGCCAGACTATGTTTTCCAAATTGCATCATACTGCTAGAAAACTTCCTCAAAACTTTAGCATTGGAGCACCTTGGCATTAAAAATCTTCTTTCCAATCCAGCAATTCATTTATTTATTAACCTTTGCACAGATCATGAGCTGATGTGGATTTCTTGGCATTATGCCTTCACCAATAGTGTCCCACACTGACACCAGGTATTAACTCTATGCCCAAAAAATAGCTGAATGTTATTAAGAAGCGATATGAATTAACAAGATGACGACGATGACAACAACAAAACCAACAACAACATCATCATATTTTCCAGCAGCTAATTAATTACATCCTGTAACATGGTCAGCCCTGAATTGGTCAAGCAGTTGGACTAGATGGTCATTGCAGGTTCCTTTGAACTGAAAGCGTCCAGTTTAGTATATATTTAGATCCCAATATCAGGTAGTGAATCATCTTGAGTACAAAGCATAAGACAAAAAGAGCCTCACCTTTGTCCAAGGTAACCATCTGGTTACGTACAGTTACAAAGAATTATCACAAAGATTTAGCCCCACAGCAGCCAGTGCCTCCATGTGCTGGGGTCTCAAGACTCCATCTGAAACTGGGAGCTAAGTGCTAGAGGGAAAGGACGCAGAGAGGACAAGCCTACCTCCACCTGCTTTGTCAAAGCTGCTTTACTGTGCTTTTTTACCAGGCCAGGAGAACAGGGGCTGATTTCTTACCCTGCCCTCACACATCTTTCTCCCTGCTGCCTATTTCACAATCCGTTGCAGGAAGGCCTGGCCTACCAGCTCCAGCTAGGCCTGAGCGTCACTGCCACATACTTCTGGCCAGAAAGGTGGCTAAAGGAGCACTAGGACACCTTGTATTTTCCACATCTGAGTAGAGATGAGATGGAGTACTGGGCCTACCTCTCATCAACAGTAAGACTACAAACATGAATCAGCACAAGATAGAGAGGCTGCCTTGTCAATCTTTCCTTGTCTCTCCTCCCTGTCCCCCACCCTTATGGCTGTTTCAGCCTTGGATTATGATTTTTGTTCTTCACTTTTTTTTTTTATAGCTGTTTTTAAAAAGTAGCATTGGATTCTAACAGCAGCAGCAATGGAAAATAACCTTTCACTTGTTTTTATTGGTTTTCTCCAAAATAAAGTACTTACCATTTTTAAACCCTCGTGAACACCTAAGAGAGAATTATATTTCGCTTCTTCCATTTGTCTTCTTAACACATCTTTTATTGAAGACCAAAACAAGCCCTTTTCAGTTAATTCTATACAACCTTTCCTTTCAAAGTATCAGACTTGCCTAACTATTTTATATTGTACAGCAAGATGTATCAAATTAGCATAATATGGTCACATCTGCAAGGAAAGATCTCTTCTGAGATGAGGTCAGTGCTCAGCATCTTTCACAGATTTGGGCTCGGGCATTCCCAGCTGATTACCCCTCTTTTCCTCACTTTTCCTCTTTTCCTCTTTTCCTTTTACACACCAGTAACTGGGGAGTCTCTGATGCCCATGACATGTTGTCCTGCCAATGCTCATGACTCCCCTTTAGAAAAAAGGTGAAAACTAAGTGACACAAATGAGACACCCAGAAAGCAAGATGTCTCCATTCAGAAGAGCCTAAAATGCAGGCCCTCAAAGCCACTTCTGGATTAGTCCTCTGCTACTTATATGCTACTGTATTTTTTCCTCTAGATGGAGTGCAATCAGGGTGCAAGTTCATACTCTAACTTATTTTGTCTTGCTGTAAGGGGAAGAAATCTAAGGAAGTCTTTGAGGGCCCTTTTACAATCTGAACCCTCAGCTGCTGCAGTGTGTCTGACTGGAGCTCAGAGGTGTCTGGCCACATACCACAAGGTTTTACCCAACCACTGCTTAGTGGCTAAGTGGCTTCAGAATAACGCCTCTTCACCACAGGCAGTAATTTTCCACAAAACACTAAGTTAAGAGAGCCAAGAAGAACATCACAGAAAGGAAAATCATGACCTACTAACCAGGTGATTTTCTTGACTAACTTAGTATCAGACTTCAATAGACCTCATGTAACACCTTACCCCTCTTCACTGTGCCCTTACCAGCTACCCTACAGTTGCAGCCCAAGCTGGAAAAGCAGATCTGCCTCTCAGCCATGCCAGGGGAATGCTAAAAATAATCTGATATGGAAAGCAGGAGCCATAACAAAACCAGCACACATACTGCACGAGAACAGATCCACACACAGGGCCTCAAGGCTATGAAAACCAGGAGCAGAAACATCCCCAGTGCAGATCTGACAGTGCCTAAGGGATGATGGACCCTTCTGACTCGTCAGCCTCCCTCTCTGAGCAACTCACCACGGATTCATTCAGACCCTCTGGATCCAGGCAAATCCCACCATCACTGCTCTGCCCATCACAGGCATGGAAGGCAAATGGTTCGTTCCCTCTTTGGGGGTGGTTTGTGCTTCTCTAAAAGTCGTATTTAAAGTTTGACCTCCCTTACTGTCCCTCACCTTAGGATAAATAGCTTCTGTCTATTCATTGCTTCCTCAGAGGTCAGATTTTCCTCGTCTCTGCTCAAGTTTATCCATACTCACTGCAACTGGTCCATCTCTTCCTGAAATATCACGACCCAAAACACACATCCCTAGTTACAAACACAAAATGAAATGCAGCTTCTAAAGCAACTCAAGATTTTAAAGTGTGGTTAAAATTTAAAGAGCACTCTGTGGTTTTCAGCTAAGTTAGATGCCTCTCTTCCTTAGAAATTTTTAAAATCTGCCTTACTTCAAAATAAAGCTCTACAATGAAATTACTTAAATCATATAAACACCCCTCCCCACCCCCCCAATTTCATTCTTTTAGATACCTGCCTTTTAAAAATTTGGGTAATAACATGAGTCAGAAAACTAAGGTGCCTATTTTCAGTTTGAATTTAGCAGATTATAAAGATACCTGTTTACTGGGTTTTGGGGCAATGGTTAGCCTCACAGCTACCAGTTTGTGTTATTTAAACAGACTAAAATAGTACTCAAATCTCACATTTGAAGCATAATTCTCATATTTCATCAAGGTGGTTGTCCATGTTCCTGCACTCTTAATTTTACTGTAACTGTATCTTATGAGCTTTACATTTTCTTTTCTACTTATAGATTTTACTCTAAATGTAGAGGAATCTTGCCTGGTGCCACACGTATGACTGGCAGCACTGGCTTGGTGTGCAACATGGTGACTGATTTAATCTTTCATGTACCTCTGTGTATGTGTTTCCCACTTCAGATGCTGTAAAAGCAAAAGGATAATATTACATATTAAAAACAATAATAAATGTTAATTCATAGAATTTTTATACATCATACTTTTCAAAGTAGTTGTGATATTTCAGTATAGACTCCCAATTATTTTCATTGGAGACACTCCTCTAACATTTGAATAAATGGCTCAACTAAAAAGCATCGTTTAATACGCTTTTGTTCCCTGACAAGGTACAATGATTATTTTCAGTCCTTCTTGTATAGTTTCTAAGGAAACAAGATATTGCTTCAAATTCTGCTTTGTTGGAGGCTGTACAGGTAAGGACTTCACTGAAACTCAGTGTCTGAGAATCTCCAGATACCCTTAACTAAGGAACTGTAGGGTTTTTTATTACAGGTTTTGAATATAGTGGTTCATTGAGTAAGACCACAGAGCACTGTTTTCCCTCCATTTCTATTTTTTAAAATCTATTTTCTTTTACTCTGCTCATTTGAGCCTAACCCCCTCAGATCTCTTCAAGTTGAGCCAAAAATCTGAGGGAAACCTGTAATTCACATACCTGCATCTCCTGCACTGTGCAATAATGTCTCCCTTGCAATCATAAACACGTTCCCCTTTAATTGCAACTGGGCAAACAGATAGAAAAGACGTCTTTAGTAAGGTGATGTGCTGGGAAGAGACTTTTCAGATGATGGAAATGTTTGCTTTTCAGTTTTGCCACCTCTCCAGGGGTGTGGGATTTGGCCAGGTGATGAGGTGGGCTGACTCAGTCATGCTGTCACCATTCCTGCTGCTGAGGAGGAAACAGCCCTGGTTCAGACTAGGGTTTTGCACAGTATGGTGAGCTACATGGTCAAACACCAGAGACAGTCTATGCCTTCACAGATACACACAACATATCGACCTGGACAAACCAATTACTTCAGTGTCAGCATCCTCATCTCTCACGTCAGAGGAAATCTTTCAGAGCAGCAGTCATTACTTTACAGGAATTGCTACAAAAACAGATGACACAAAGACATCTTTGATCTAGAGGATGGCTCCTGCTCCTTTGTACCCAATTTGACTGCCTTCAAGCAACATATCATTCACTCAACTTTGAGCAATGACATTTAGACAGACAAATGAAATAAGAGTTTGATGTCTGGAGACATTAACCTGGAAAAATTCACAGAACTTGGCCAGATGTTCCTTCCTCCAACTTCTTGCTGGGATTGACAATTACTAGTGGCTTGACTTCAGACAAAGAGACCAAGTCTGCTTGGTCTGTAGCTGGGAGAGCAGCAAATCCAGATATCAAACAGTCCTGATAATGAGGAAAAGTGAAGGAGCATAAAAACACACACCTCGATGCAATTTGTACTGAGAAATACTATTTGGGAGCACGTGTCAGATACAGGACCCCCCCCTGCCCAAAACACAGAATCACTAAGTTGGAAAAGACCTTTGAGATCACGAAGTCCAACCACATCTATCCTCTACTAAACCATATCTCTGAGCACCTCATTTAGCCATTTTTTAAACACATCCAGTGTCGGTGACTCAACCCCCTGCCTGGGCAGCCTGTAAAGAAACCACCTCCTTCCCCTCAAAAAAAGCCACACAAAAACCAGACTGGAAGGAACGTTCAGCCAATGAGTGGCAAAAAGGTCTGCAAGACAGAACTGTTTCTTCTGCAGAGATCATCTGGCCCCTACCAGCTGCCCATCATCTCAGCAGTGTTCAAACAGCGCATTTTAATTTTTTTCATTTAGTTTTTATAGCCTAGTGAGATCAGATGTAGTTACAGGAGGCAATAGGACCTGACACATGGCTTTTCCCCTTGGGCAGTGCTCCTCAAGAGGAAGAGGGGTACATACACACTCAGTATTTACCTTTGGTGTAAGTATACATAGCTACTGAACCTGGAAAGCTTGTATGTGGAGCCAGAATACTATTCACACCTCTGACAAATGTTTATATTCCTTTCAAATCCTACAGAACCAGAGGGAAGCAAGCTCCTGCAAACCGCAGGCCAGAGGATGCACTACAAACAGATTAAGTGCCATCTGCATCATCTACAGCTGGCCTTTCATCAGATCCACATGTAACCCCCTGTACAAATCCTCCAGGTGATGGCTCATACTCTCCCGTCTGTTTCCATGCTACTGAGCATAAAAAATGGCTTTGCAGTGTAAGCTGTAACAGGCTGGCACAGAGAAAAGAAGTAAGACTTGCAGAGGCTTCTGTGAAGTACAGGAAAACAACAATAGGATCTGGAGATGTTTTATTAAACCACATGGAGTTGTAAATTGAGATAATTACTACACAAAGTTCCAGGCAGGTATTTTACTGCTTTTTATCAACTTTCCCTACTATCTCTGTTCTTGTTCCTAGTGACGCTGAGGCACTCCCTTCCTTAATTCAGGTTTAGTTCTAGAGAAAAAGCAACCTGCACTCAGCCAGTTCCATCTAAGGTTTTAGTCTTTATGCAAGGCAGGGAGCTAAGAGGGCACTCTGGAAAGAGACTGTATTTAAAATACTTCACGCAAAAAAAGCACAGCAGGTCTACCTAGTCCCCCACCACAACCTTTTCAAACAGACTGGTGAACTATTGATTAATGTATTGGAAGCATCAAAAAACCAAAATCACAGAGTTTTGACTCTGGGACAGCACTTCCTCCCCTCAGTGAAAGCTGCACATATCAAATAGAGTGAATGCAGGTGGGGAAAAGTGATTTGAAAGTATCTGTCCTCTTCCAAAGGACCAGGACAGTTCAGCCTTGTAAAGAACATGGCTGGCAGTAACAGAACTGGCTGGAGAGCAGATGGACTAGCAAGGACTTACTAACAAGGTGCTTTACAGCACTGCTAATGTATTAGCCAGGCATATTAACTAAGGGGAGTGGCTTCCATTTTGCTGCCAGTGCTATAACAAAATGCATGAAGCGATGAAGTTACTACAAGAGGAACAACAGCACAGCTCAGGAAAAACCACCACGTTCCAGCAGGCATATGAAAAAGGGCTGTGTTTTATCAAAACCCCACTAAACACCCCTCTAAATTTATCAAAAGCCTTTTCCAGCTCTGTAGACTGTCAAGGAATAAATCTACATGCACAGAAAACCACTGTAACAGCTCAGGCATTGCTTGCTTCCTGCACTGGCTGAAGCAAGGGTTTCAGGCAGCACCTACACGGACAGACTACAAGACCCGACAGTGTTCCCTCTCCTCAGGCTTTCCCGTTGACAGCTCTCTTACCCACTTCCTTCAATAATGTCTCAATTACTCCTGAAGTAATTAACTGTCATCTGGATGAGTAAGTCAGGCATGAAACATCTGATTCGAAAAAATAAGTTGTGTGTGAGAAACATGAAATTCCATTAAGGGATGGGCTGAACCACAACCCTAACTCCACCATATATTCCTTAGCCAGATGTTATACCTGGGTTTCACAGACTCACAGAATCGTAGGGGTTGGAAGGGACCTCGAGAGATCACCGGGTCCAACCCCCCTGCCAAAGCAGGCTCACTAGCTCCACTCAATTTCATCCAAATAATGGATTAAAAGGCAATCTGAGTCCCATGAAAATTTGAGACTTTACTACCACCCTGATAGCACATGTCATTTGCCTGTGGGGGTTCTTTAATACAGGGAGAGGAGAAAAAGCATGACACCTTTTAAATATCAAAACATACCTCAAGTTGTTATGAAGAAACAGTATTCAGGAAGTCTGTTTTATGGAAAACAATCAAACTCTCTTCCACTCAAGACATGACAAAAGGGTCTTCACTTGGACTTTTCAGAAAAGCAAACTTGTCAAAAAATGTATCTCAGTTTTAGCAGAGCAACAGAAGATTAAAATCACTAAAAAAAATTAAAATCACTAAAAATCACAGCTGAATGGTTGGATAGTTAAAGGAGCAGATTGTCATTTTTTCCTCAACATCCACCTTTGCTAACAGCATTAACTTTTCCTGGCAGATAGATAATTCCATGAGACTATACTCCTGCCACCTCCCTCACATGGCAGTGTGTTCCCTGCTGATCTTGGCCATCATTTGCAAAAATCTGTTTTGGGGTCTACGTAGATGCAACAGCTGCAAATGCTCTGAAAACATAATGCTTCCAAAATTAACACCAATGCATGTATTACCACAAGCCAAGAGACACGAGTTCCCTACTGCTTTATCTTCTCAGTGAAAGGCTTCATATTAACTCACAAGCCAGCAGCAGTACAGGGCACCTTTAACACCCCAGTTACAGAGGAGTCCTCCTCCTCACATCCAATTTTCCAGTTGAGTAGACATTGTTTCAAGAACGTCTGGTGTTGTGACAGAAGTCAATATTACTAAGAAATTCCCCCCCCTTCAGTGCCCTTCTCTTTGCATAACCCATCAGAAGATATAATCAAAGTTCAATTCTACTTACTGAATCGCACTTGTATTTCAGGCTTAATTACCTAAAGCATCATTACCCAAACTGGATCAACACTCCTTCAAGTGAGCTCTCTTTGTAGTACATGCTCCCCAGGACCTTAGCTCTCCAATGTGTCTCCTACCACCCTGTACCTCATTCTTTCCTTCAAGCAGACTGCAATGCTCAGGGAAATATAAGGCAGTATGAGTTGGTAATTCTTAGCAAGACTGACTTTCCACTGCACAAGTACTGCAAGCAGCAGCACTGGAGAGTGATGGTACTAACCAGCAAGGCAAACATATTATTTTGTTTGCACAGTACTGGATGAAAAGTGTCCACTTTCTCTTTTATAAATCTAAGTCATTAAATACATACTATGAGTATCACCTGCTCAAGTGGAAAACCAATTTAAACCAGGCACGATGATACTGAGAGAAGCATACATGGCACAGGTTGTACCTGGTAATGTGGCATCATGCCCATGAGATGAGTTGTCACCAGTGGAAGTTTCCCACAAGTGGGTATCTAACCACTCGAATCATCCACATCCTTGTTATTCACACTGCTATTGTGTACAGATGTGATCTCTCCCAGTTAATGCAAGTCACACTGGAAAAATCTATCCCTTATTTTTATAGCCTGTAACATGCCTTAAGGTGCTAGAGTTGTAAGAAAAAAGAAAAACCCATGAGAAACTGGGCATCCTTAGCTTTGCCTGGCACTCTCTGGAAGAAAAATAAACACATTTGAAAAGCCTCTCAAATACCATGTAGGGAAGGGTTGTTTTCTCATCTGCCAACTGAACCCAAGGAGGACAATTTTATTTGGGTTGTAGCTCTCACTTGTGAAATGCTAACTTTAGTTTGTTTGTTTTCCATGGGACATATTTGCTCCCACTCAGTTTCCACTGATGTTTTGAGAAGTACCCAAGTGGAAAATAGAATTAACATGTTGAGTAAGCTTTATTCCTCTTTAATTTGTTATTGCTGTCATTAAGCGTCTTTTATTTTACTTTGGCTAATTGTTACAGGAACAGCAATAGAAATGTTATAAATCTCTAAGTTGATTGTTTCATGGCACAGTTTTTCCATGGGATGAGTCTTTTCCATTTATCATGGAGACGGCCAGAGAGAACTGGAACCTTCAGCAAGTCAAAGAAACCCAACAATGCTCTTGCTATTCAGAAAGGGAGATAAATAAAATTTGTTTCATATTTTGATATATTGGGAATTAGCCAAGTAGATAAAAATTCAAAGCTTGGTGGTGGACAGGAGGGAACAGACTTCACTTAATGAGGATGCACAAGCTTTTGAAATACTCTATTAACAAAGCTGAGCTTCTGCATGCACAGTACCTAGCTAGCAGAAAGGTTTCTCCCTGTCCATTCCATCTTTGCTGCTCAACAATACCATTTAAAAAAAATACTGCTTTTCACTGTGAAGTTAATTATCTACCTACAAATTTCATACAAGGTAAAAATATCAAATGGGGTGTGTCTGAACTCTTTTACTACACACCTGGAAACTGAACCATCTACCGGTTCCAGTCCAACTATATAAACGTAACTTAAGCTGACTGGTTCTTAAACCCATTTGATGACATAAGCCCTTCTACAAATTGACCTGTGGCAGTAAAACTCCCATGCTAGTTCTTCTGCTTTCCCTTGCCTTCTCAGGCAACACAATGTTTGCCCTTTAACTGGCTGTCCCGATTCACGTGTCTGCCAATGTCTGTATAAGCAGAAAGTCTCTTTGGCATTTCTTCCCAAGTCTGTGCACTGAGAGATACACCCATGATTTCACTTCTGGTTACCTTTGAAAACTCTTAAATGCTGTTATCATGCAAGTTAATCAGTGTTTTGAAAGCAGTAGCAAATTGTACTCCAAAAACCATGGCTTCTTAAAATATGATCATCATCACTTCAGTGTTCTAAAAGCCTTTGGTTTAGTCTCTCAATCTTCCAGCTCCCCTTCCAACTCAATCTTCCAACTCCTCCCTTGAGGCTGCAAGTTCTTCCTACTTCTTCCAGAAAGTCATACCTAAGCTGTGACATTCTACTAACCTTGGTCAATATATATTTCTGCAATTCTTTCTTCAATTAATTTAAACCTGTGGCAGAAAATGTTAAGAGGCATTACTATAGGAAGTTACAGGCACTGTTAAACAGATAGGAGAGAAACATCCCTGAAAGGAAAAGCAGTCTTACTAGCAGCCTACCTTTTCCAGTTAGCAGCTGTATTTCACAAACCAGCCTTCCAAATCCTCTGCAGAGCTATTTGTAGCAGAGGCTTTGTTTTTATCTGGATCACAGAACCTGGATCTGTCTCATTACAGCACACCCCACAGGACAGAATTTAGAGGGTCAAACAAAAGCACGCTCATTAGAGACCACAGCATGACGCACACTGAAGAGATACTCAGTAATGAAGGACCAGGAGCTTCCAAGTTTGCTTAGCTGCTCTCAGCCGTCTTGCTAAGCTGCTCTCTGATGAGTACAGCCTAGTAGTTTTACAGCTTAGCTAGCTAAACATTTAAAAGCACTGCAGAAGACAATGAAGATTAAGTAAGCAACAGGTCATAGAAAGGGGGGAAACCCTGTAGTTGAGCATCTAAATGAGAAGAGGAGCTGTGAGCATCCATACTTTGTTCTGGTAGGGTTACTTGTCTTCAGTACACAGACTCTGGGAACAGATTTGCAAGCAGGAGAAGGTAGGTCAACCTTCAGATTTATCTGAGTATTAACAGCACTCTTATGAATCACTAGCCAATCTTGACACCTCTGGCCTTGGGCTAAGCATAACGTAAATTACTTAAGCATGACTAAAGATTGACAACTGATAGTTGAGCATATTCCAAGAGAGAAAGGTTAACGATCGGATTAGAGTTAAGAACTTGTGTACATCCAACGTACTTCAGAGCTCTTGGACATGACAAACATAGGTGTACAATGGATGAACATAAACTGCACAGCACTGCACTTAGTTCCAACCCTACTGCACTTTAAACATCACAAGCAGCCCACCAATCCTTGGCGGTTCAGTGCCTGCTCCCACAAGCAGCCAAACCAAAACGACTGTTGCAGCAAGTGCTGCTATTTGTTCACAGCATCTTTCCTAAAGCTGCTAAAATACACAAGAACACATGCTTCCCTCCACCCATGCTGCAACAGGCTAGTACAGAAAAAACTGCAGCCACAAATGAGCAAACCAGCACTGGATAAAAAGAAGAATTTCCCATTACATAGGAAACAAGGAAACCGGCAACCGTGTTATATAACATCCTCGGTTCATTTATTTGGATAAATGTAATTGAAGTGTGATACAACTTTTTAATTATAGAAGTGTAATAAAAATAAAGTCTTTGTTGCTTCAGTCTTCAAGTTGGAATCACAACTTATTCCAACTGGGATTTTCCAGCTACTGCTGAGGTGCACTGGCACATCATTTAGATCCGTCTTTCCTAAAACAAAAATAAAATACAATTGCACAGGGATTTTGCCAGTTGGAAAATAAGGCAATAGAGAGATCGTGTTTATTGTTCCTCACAGCAAGACTTTAATTTGATTTTTCTCAGCTAGTCGTCTCATGTAACCCAAACCCATCTTTCTTACCTTCCCCACATCATGTGAAAGACAGCAGAATCAGATTTTGTCAGTCTCCTCATCCCACTGCAAAAGCATCCAAACAGTACTCTCAATTCTAGACCAGCTTTTTGTACTCTTGTGTGTGTGTTTACATAGAGAAATCCAAGGGCTTACAAGCTTTTGGATATTGACAGTTATCAACAGTTAAATCTACCATTTGAATTTGGTATTTCCCAAAGTCATATGCACAGTGTTTTCACTGAAGGCTGTAGGTCTGCTGCATGTCCTTCACTGAAAGCGTTATCAAGAGGGACCGTGGATCCTTTCTGTTTTTCCGGACTGTGATCTTTCCTCTCAGGGCCTCTCCTGCAAAAGCAAACAGGAAATTACTACTCTTACATTCCTGAATCACGCACAGTAACAGCCAAGGTGCATGCACACCCTTACACTGCATGAGCAGCTGTTCCAAATTCATCAGAATTAAACAAATCTACAAAGGTTCCTTGGTGTTTTCAAAGGTGTCCTAACCAACCACCTTGACAACAAATGTTAAGTCCAGCTGACTGCAGTTCAACCTTGTGAGTTGCTGAGTTATGTCTGATGGACGCTTTACTTATCAGATGACCCCCCCCACCAAAGAGCTGATGATATGCTACTTTTTTACTTGTGATAGAACAAACACAGTGTATTGCTTCATTTCATTGAATCATTACAGAACATGTCTCTGGTTGAGGTGGATCTGCCCGTCACTGCTTAGCATTTCCAGGCACACACAAGTTTCTGTTGGACAGCTACCAAGCATCATGGTACTAGTTGCCCCCTGCCCCAATTACAAATATTAACTCGTTTTTTCATGAAGTGATATACAACATCTTTAAATTCTTGAGCATAGATTTCTGACCAGGAAGTAAGCAAAGTTAGCAGTAACACATAAGTATGAAAAAGCAAAATCACTATACCCTAAAACTTAATATTGAATTATTCCTTTGCCAAGCTCTGATCTAAATGCATCACTACCATGAACTCTGAATAAAACCAAGTAACCACAGTGCTTCCCAATGCACACACCACGTGATTCCTATTTGCACTGCATTTCATTTAAGCTCTGAGGTAATACTTTGCTTTACAAACTATCAGGCTTTCTTGACAATACCACTTGGCATGTATGGGCTTTTGCTAAAACCAGAAAGAACACTGCGACACAGAAGGGAAGAGTTGAGAGACACGGTGCCCCAAGGTAGAGGCACAGCTCTCACTTCCAGTGTTACTAAACTTAAGGAAAAGCTTTCCTCCTAGGGAAATCCCTATCTAACCTTTTGTCCTAGCCTTGTTGATTAAGCCTGGTTCCATTCCAACAGCAGATACAGTTCCACAGCACGTCAAGTTTTTCCATATTTATTCCTTGCATAATTCAAAGGTCCCTTCTAGCTTGTAAAAGTATGCTTAGTTTCTGAAATAAATGCAGAGAAAAATGAAACCTGCTGTGCCAGCTTAGGAACTTGTGTATCCTAAGAGAAGTTTTATTTTTCACACACAAGATAACAGATTATTTGTGGCTCTGTAAATCCAATTTCACAATCTAACAGTCCATTTTACTGTCGTGCAAACATACTCAATGGGTAAGATCTGAAAAGCCTATACAGCTATGCAACACCCAGCAACTCAATACAGGACTAAACAAAGGGACAATGAGTCCATTTCTCTACAGGCACATTGATCCCAACCTCCCCCCCAGCTCCGGCCCCCCAACTATGATCCTTACAAGAAGCTATCAGAAAACTATTTTGCAGGTTCTAAGAGCTCCATGAACTGACTCATGCTACATAAATTCCAAGACAGACTTACAAATTTGTATCCATGACAAAAAAGCACACAAACTGAAATCCAACTAGCCACAGGGTTTACCGTTTGCTTACTTGAAAGCTTTATTTAAAAAGCACTTCTTTAAGATTAAGCTTTCAACAAGGTTCTTGATTTCCAGATATTTATGGAGCTCTTTTAATTAACAATATTCATATTGTTGAGTATTAAGCACCAATTTACTGAGGTAGTGGTACAGGAGGATATTAAAATTATTTTCTTATTAGCTTTCATCTGCTCCCTCCAGCTCCCATCCCACACCCCAACAATACACCTGCAAATTCTGTGTTCTCTGGCCAGTGCCATAAGATTCTTCCAAGACTTGTGTACCCAACTGGGAAAACAAGGGGGTACCAAAACCCTCAGATCCTTCCAGAGCAAAGGTATGGGGTTGAGTGTCATAAATTTTCCTAAATCATAAAACACCTGACGTTTGGGCTGTATCATCCCCACTACATACTGGGGAAAGGTTAATAAATGTCCAAAATTAGTGTGTCTCTGTTAACCTAGTACTTGAATAATTAGTCTCATGACTTTTTTCATGGAAAGAGGAAAAAAAAAAAAGATGTAAACTTCTTTGCAAATGCATTTTTTTGTTGTTGTTGATATGGACCTACATGACTGAATATCTAATATTACACATGAAAAGACGACTTTTAAAACATCTGTGCTTGAAGTATTTCTGTACACGCTTAAAATTGATGTGTGTATGGTGAAGAATGGATTCCATATATGAAGGCCTGAAGCCAGAAGGTATCAGCATCCCTTTAAGTGTAAACTAGGAGATCTGTATGTTTTTTGAACTGTATGTATTGTGCATCAGAGATTGCTTCAAACTCTGATTAGCGCAGGAGCTATTTCAGACTTGTCACATACAATCACAGCTACTTCATGATTTTGAAAAGAGCTGGAGATACAACGCAGAAGCCAAACCCAAATACCTCCAGGTTAGTGCTTGATATTTTATTTGAAGGCATGGACTGCAGAGAGGCAGAAGGCATATTTAATTTTTAAATCAGTGTGTAAAGTTTTGTAAAGTAACACCTTATTTATGTTAGAAAAAATAAAAAAACCTTTAAGACTTTTTAGTCTTCATTTTAATGAGCTTACCAAGGGGATACCTTTTAAATTTCACTGTGCTTTTGTGAAGGTTGCTGCTTGCAATTGCTAGATAAAAAACTAATACCAGTTTACTTTCCATCCTTAATAAGACCCATGTTATATTTGTAAATTTAAGTTGTATTTGTAAATATTTAGTGAGCTCATTCACTGAGCCACTTCATACCTTCCTTTTAAAACCACAAGAGCTGTATCTAAACATGTATTTCTACTGAACACATTATAAGAGGGCACGATGGCCCCATCTGGAGTCCTGTGTCCAGATCTGGGGCCCCAATACAAGAAAGATGTAGAACTGTTGGAGAGTGGTCAGAGGAGGCCACGAAGATGATCAGAGGGCTGGAGCACCTCCCCTACGAAGAGAGGCTGGGGGAGCTTGGCTTGTTCAGCCTGGAGAGGAGAAGGCTGCGGGGGGACCTCATTGCAGCCTTCCAGTGCCTGAAGGGAGCAGAGAAACAGGAGGGGAATCAACTTTTTAAAAGGGCAGACAATGGCAGGACAAGGGGGATGGATTGAAGCTGAAGGAAGCAAGGTTTAGATTAGTTATGAGGGGAAAGTTTTTTACAGAAAGAGTGGTGAGGTGCTGGAACAGGCTACCCAGAGAGGTGGTGGGTGCCCCCTCCCTGAGGGTGTTCAAGGCCAGGTTGGATGGGGCCCTGGGCATCCTTGTGTAGCTCCAGGCCTGGAGGTTGGTGTCCCTGCCTGTGGCAGGGGGGTTGGAGCTCTGTGATCCTTGGGGTCCCTCACAACCATGCTATTCTATGATGGCCATCCAGAGCCGGAAACTCTCTGCCTTCTGTTAGGCCTCCCTTGTCCCACTCACCTTCATCCCTCACACCAGCCACATCCGCTGTTAATACTTTTCTCTCTCACTGGATCCAAAGAATTTCCCAACTGTTCACTTCTTACTGTGACTTTAAAAGTCATTGTTTACATTCCATAAATAAGCTGGAATTTTCAATATTCTTATTGCAAAAACAAAGAGAAAGAGCGTGTAGAAAAACTAAGCCTGTCAAATTCACTAAGATTTTTAGAATTCTCCATTTGGCACAATTTTCAGTTGCATCCACGCTCAACTAACACAAGATCCACGTTAAAAAAGATGCAGGACATTCTGTCAAAGGCTCCAGTATAAGCATTGAAAGAAAGCTTTTCCAAGAGAATTACTGTGGTACAAAAGATAAAAAAATCCCTGTATTCTTTGATAACTTTGTAATCTAAAAAAAAAAAAAAAAAAAGGAGTTAGTTGGAGATCCCACTTCAGTTCCTGTGCAGCTTTACTATTAGGGCACAAATGACTGACACAATTTTACCAAGAATTACAAAAATGGTGTCACAGAGTATTTAAACAGAGAGAAATTTGCCCATGGAAGGACAAGGTAAGGAAAAAAAAGAGCATTGTAGCTTCTCTCCAGCTAGGAAA
Organism: Gallinula chloropus; assembly: GCF_964237585.1. Classification (NCBI taxonomy): domain Eukaryota; kingdom Metazoa; phylum Chordata; class Aves; order Gruiformes; family Rallidae; genus Gallinula; species Gallinula chloropus. Next base: position 42,443,931 of record NC_140088.1, on the reverse strand, counting down.
TTTAATCTAGTTTGAACACACAGATTTTTAGAACTGCTGCAAAATGAATTATTTGATGTCATCCTATGACAACAACTTTTAACACATTCAGAAAGACTAAAGAGCCTCCAAGAACTAACATTCCATTATTTAAATTAACCCATACTTCAATCTTGCCATTTAAAACATTAGTACAAAACAAGAAATGAAGTAAAAATTAGATTTAATTCCATGAATTCTAGCTGACTTGATAGAACAGAACCCTCAGATTCTGTCTGCAAAGGTGGTTAATGAAACAAAACATTCCATTTTTCTCAGCTATTTCCTATACAGTATTACATCTGCCTTTCTAAACAGTCGCTTCTGAGAGCCGAAGCAAACAACAGCAGCGCAACCAAGTAACAGAAAGGCAGTTCTGAACCATTAATCAATGTCATGCAGATAGAAAATGACTGATGTTTTTTCACCATTCTCCTGTCCTGTGAGCTGCCTGGAGGAACCAGTCTCCGGGACTCAGCTGCATCACCTTGCTCTTATCACGCTCAGTTGAATGCAAGTAAACCGCACAGTGCCATTGCAGTTTGATTAGGACAAAACTGAATCCATTACCACCTCCCTCCTGCATTTTTATTATCCCTTGGGGAGTCCTGAAATTTTTCCCAAAGAGAAAAAAATCACAACCAAAAGGCCAAAGGAGGTGATCCTCCCCCTCTACTCTGCCCTGGTCAGGTCCCACCTGGAGTATTGCATCCAGTTCTGGGCTCCCTGATATAAAAATGACAGGGATCTCCTGGAAAGAGTCCAGTGGAGGCTATGAAGGTGATTAAGGGCCTGGAGCATCTCCCCTATGAGGAAAGGCTGAGTGACCTGGGACTGGTTCAGCCTTGAGAAAAGAAGACTAAGAGGGCACCTTATTAATGTTTATAAATATCTGAAGTGTGGGACACAGGGGGAAATGGCCAGCCTCTTCTCAGTGGTCTGTGGAGACAGGACAAGGGGCAGTGGCCTCAAATTGGAGCACAGGAAGTTCTGCACCATTATGGGGAAGAACTTTTTCCCAGTGAGGGTGACAGAGCCCTGGGACGGCCTGCCCAGGGGGGTGTGGAGTCTCCTTCTCTGGAGATGTTCAAGCCCTCTCTGGACACAGACCTGTGTGACCTGTCCTAGGGACCTTGCTTTGGCAGGGGGTTGGACCCAATGAGGTCCCTTACAACCCCTATGGTTCTGTGAAAATCCCAAAACAATTCAGCATTGCGCTGCACAATCTTGCTAGCAGAGGGAAAAATGGATCCCTCAGTCCACGCTGCCAAATACACAGGCGTGATTATATGGTGTACACGCTGTACGTGTGCTCTGAACAACCACAACAGTTTATTTTGGTTCTCTTACTCTGAGTGAAAAAGCAATTGCACCTCCCACTTATGCCTGTGCAACACAGTAATACATGGAGCAAGCCTGCAGTTTGTGAGCCAAGATGGCTCTCAGTGCAAGAGCCTGACCACCAACAGCGTTCAGGCCCAACCAAACATGTTTCTTCAGTCTGTAACTTGATTAACCTGAAAGGATTTGACCAAACCCCAAGATTTTATGCAGTTTCCTGCACAGATATCCATAACATCCATTTAAAGCTCAAAATGAGCCACGGCAAGGAACTTGCAACGTGAAGAACTACCTTGACTTTCAATACAACTTGGTGTCCCCTCCCTCTCCAATTATGAAAATACTGAGTTACTGAAGGTAGCCAGCAACCAAAATCTTTCAGGCTTCCTTCTTCTCTTCCCGTGGAAGAGCTTTATGAAATGAACAGTGAGATAATTCAGAGCATTGCACTCAAAGCACTCCCTATTCTGATCCCTGCAATTTAAGAACATTACAAAAGATCTCACTGGAATTGTTTCAAAGACAGCTGCTAGCAAACTGCAGTGGATTTGGGCCAAAGACACCTTAGCTACTGAGCTGCTGGTGAGAAGTATCTTTACAAATCCCCTACACTGCAATAGCCACAAGCTTCTAAGTGGTGTCATAGGTGCCATCACAGTTACACAACAGTAAGCTCCGACACTGCTCTTCACAGTAAGATTGTCCTTGCCTGAGGCTGACAATTTAAACGCTATCTAGTTTTCCACTCCAGTTGAGACTAGCAGAACCTGCTACCTTATATGCCAGACTGAGGTCTACCACACAACTGACAAAAGCAAGTCTTTTGCATTACTCTGGAAGAGTCGTCTAGAAAGCTGTTTCCATATTCCATTGATCTTCTGAAAACAAAAACAAGAACACGGAGAGAGAGAAACCATTTGTGGTGGGACCAGCAGCATTTCTCTTAAACTCTGTAACGTACCCTTAATCCCGCCATTCATCATCAACCACCACAGGGACCTGCAGCTGCACACAGACCTCCCATTTGGCCACTTATCTGACCAAATTCACCACATAAGGAGCACCAACGAGCAGTTTCTGTACTGAGCAATAACCACTGCCTTTCAGCATTATCCATCTGATCTGTGACACCCTTCTTCCACCAGCTGGTTACTTCAAAGAGCTAAGCAGCTGTTTATCAACTCTTCAGCTATTGTAGATGACACTAAGCTGGGAGGAAGTGTTGATCTGCCTGAGGGTAGGGAGGCTCTTCAGAGGGATCTGAACACACTGGACTGATGGGCTGAGACCAACGGGATGAGGTTTAACATGGCCAAGTGTAGAGTGCTGCACATGGGACATAACAACCCCATGCAGCACTACAGGCTTGGGGGAGACTGGCTGGAGAGCTGTCAGGAAGAGAAGGACCTGGGGGTGTTGGGTGACTGCAGGCTGAATATGAGCCAGCAGTGTGCCCAGGTGGCCCAGAAGGCCAATGGCATCCTGGCTCATATCAAAAATAGTGTGGCCAGTAGGTCTGAGGAGGTGATTGTGCCCCTGTACTTGGCATTGGTGAGGCCACACCTTGAGTGCTGTGTCCAGTTCTGGGCTCCTCACCATAAGAAGGACATCGAGGTCCTGCAGCGAGTCCGGAGAAGGGCAACCAGGCTGGGGAAGGAGCTGGAGGGCAAATCCTATGAGGAACAGCTGAGGGAGCTGGGGATGTTTAGCCTGGAGAAGAAGAGGCTGAGGGGAGACCTTATCACCACCTACAACTAACTGAAGGGAGGTTGTAGTGAAGTGGGTGATGGTCTCTTCAGCCAGGTGACAGGTGATAGGACAAGGGGAAATGGCCTCAAGCTGTGCCAGAGCAGGGACAGGTTAGATATTAGAAAAAAATTTTTACTGGTAGAGTTGTTGGGGCCTAGAACAGGCTGCCCAGGGAGGGGGCTGAGTCACCTTCCCTGGATGTGTTTAAAAAAAGGGTAGATGAGGTGCTCAGGGATATGGTTCAATATAGGATGGGAATGGTTGTACCTTGTGATCTTAAAGGTCTTTTCCAACCTTGTGATTCTGTGATTCAGCCTATTCTGAAACTATGTTGAGGTTCTGCCTTTTCCTTTCATTCACTGAGTATATTCTCTGAAGAGTTTTTGTACTAAATTGGCATCTTTCAACTCCCCACAACAAAATATGAGCAAGGCTGCTGCAAAGAAGTCTACACAGGCAATTAAGACAAGGCAGACTTGTATGTACGGCTGCCTAAGATAACAGAGATTCCCAAGACAGCTCAAATACCAGCAATATTTGCCACAGGGAACTGTTAGGCCAGCTACAGAGTCCTCCAAAATTCTGAGGAAGCTAGGCTGTCGCTGGTGTATGAGCCATATCCCCTTGCAGTCGCAGAGCTTGCAAAAAGGGCCAAAGAGAGAGAAGCACAAGAAATCCATTCAAGTTCTCCTGTCAAGGCACAGAACTTCTGTTACCTTTCAATGAGATAAAACAGCCATAGGAAGAGATTATCTCCATTTAGTGCCCGAAACACGCACTGAAGAGCCAGCAGGATAATTTCAAGCTTGCAGCTTTGGAAAAATACAGCTTAAGGCATTCAAAATTTAGTGTGACCTCAAAATCTTCGTTTTAACAACTACTAGATTTTAAAAGCAAGCATCCTTTTTGGAGGTATTCCTTGTAAGTAAGTGACAGCATTCTATAGACACCATGCTGCAGCTGTGGACAGGCAAAACAGACACTAAAAACTCAATTAGAAACCAAATTATCCAACTGGGATGCACAATATTCAAGTATTTCAGTACAAGATCAAAACATTCAGACAGATTAATTGTGCCAGTGTTGTTTTCCTGCTTGTAACAAAGCTCTCTAGGTAGACAAATAAACATTTTTTCTTTCAGTTTCTAAATTTACAAACAGCTACTCAATTATGGAGACTGGGGAGTTAAAGATAATCAAGGATTTTACAGGGGCTTAGTCATGTGAGTTGTACTTCAGTTTTGCTGTGCTAGCCCCTTTTAGCACCACAGAAAAACAAATCAAGGTTTTATTTCCACTGCAAGGCAATATCAAGAACACAATATGCTGGTTTATTGCTAATAGAATTTGCTCGCATAGAGATCTGGGCTTTAACTTAATGCAATGTTACTGAAGAGTCTGTGAGCCCTTTAAAATAATTTTTGTAAGCCTTTATTTAGTAAATGCTTGACACAACCAAATGAGAATGATATTCTGTATACAGTATTTGGCTGTGAAGCTTAGCAGGAATATTTCAACAAACAACAAAAGTAAAATACTTATGTTTGGACCATTAATAAGAAAAAGATACTGCTTTGGCATCTCAAATTCAATTTTCAAAATAAAGACATTTTCAAGCTATTACAAGGGCTGCTAAGTGAAGCCTTGTACTCTGCAGGGAGTCTACAATACAATACACTTTTGACTGAGAAAACACAGTATTTCTACCAATAGAATATCTGGCTTATTTTCCCAGTTTCTTTTATTTTACTGCTTCCTAAGCAGTTAAAGCATATCCAACACGCTGATGCTATTTTGTTTCACTTCACTGTACACCAGCTTCAAGTCTCTCCTCAAGGACTGTGAGGAGAAAAACTAGGTTTTCAGAATACATGAGTAGTAAGATAATATCACCCACTCAAGACATTGAATCCAAACCATATCAAGAGAAACTATCCATTAAAACTATACACAAAGCTGGCTACTGCAGTTAGGTATCGAGTGGAAATTCCTCAGCACATCAGAAGGATTCATTAGGAGCAACTTTTAATGCCTGAGTCCCCAGATCTCTGGAACTAGCTTAAACCTCTTCCATTTCACCCCAGAGAGTTTGCAAACACTGCAGGCCTAGTGCAGGCTGCGGCACAAAGGGCAGAGGAGGGGGCATCAGTTGCAAGTCCCATCCTTTGGTTTGGAATGGCCTGACTCTCTCATCATTGGAGATCAAAACATCCAGTCTTTTTTTTTCTGGCTGAAAAAATAGATGTGTTTTTACAATGAAAAACCTGGCATCACACAGCTGAGAACATTAGTTAGCTCACACTGCAGAACAAAATGATTTTGCCATGGCATAAAGCAGCCTTTCCCTGGTAAATACCCATCAGGCTCAGATCTCTGTAAGCTTAACCTCTTTTACAGGGCAAATCCACATACAACCAGTGCTTTATAACCACATCGAGCACATCTGCGAAAGCTACAAAGCATCCAACAGAGATTCACTATTTTACTCAGAAATAGAAATCTGAGGGAACCATCTTAGGGGGTTTTCTCCAACGGACAAAGAAGCACACTGCCCAGTCTGAAAGATGGTTTCAAAACAGAGAAACATTTTAAATGCATTTTATACCACCAAATTTCTATTTCATAACATATTAAAAACTGAAAGCAAATGCCACCATGGGTATACTGGTCAGATTATTGCAAGACTCAAATCATTAATTCTATTTATTCCCCAATATTTATCAAGGCCTTGTCCTGACTCAATGAATACATCTAGTCACAAGTGGGACTTTTTTTGCTCTGTCTCCTTGTGCCATATATACATTTCTTGTTCTAGGCATTTATATAGAGGACTGATGAATATTTGTAAACAGAGATGGACATAACAGCTGAATCCTTCAAATGATGCAAGAGTGTTTAAACTAATACAGTTAATGTTTTTCTTTGGTTAATTTACACTGAGAAAAGTCCATTTGGAGACACAAAAAAATGAAGGAGAAAGATCAAAGTCAGAGAGAATAATAAAAAACCCCCACCCTCAATTAAGCAACATTACTATGTAAGTATTAGGAAACACCTTCTGCCCTGATATCATCCATGACCAAGTATCCCACAAAAATTACAAAGGAAAAGGAAATGACATTAGAAGTTTGTCAGAACATTCCCTAACACTAGCAATGACAGGTAGAGATCCTAGATTAAGTGGTAATTTTTATATGATATAAAAACAGAATGGGTAAAAGGATGGGAAAGGGGGACTTAATTACAAAGAGGAGGAGACAGGTAGGAAAGAGAAGCACAGCTGTAGCAAGACTTGTTGGGGAATCACTGTGAGAACTACCAGCTACTAAAGAAAAAAGAAGAAGTTACAGCAAAAGTGATCATGAAGGTCAACTAGGTTGTGTTCACTGCTTCAAAGCACACTGTTTCTGCAGCTGTCTTCAGAAAGTCACTGCACCTAGATGAGAATTCTAGAGCCAGACACACCTCCCAGTAATTTCACACATTCGGTAAATGTCAAATGATCTATGTAATATTAAATAATGTGCATATTCCAACAAATGTCATTGCACTTCAAAAAATTTCACTTCACATTCTTTGACATTGAAGTTTAATGAGTTGCAGCAAGGAGACCTTAGCCAGCCTTTTCTAGTGAAGAGGCTCAACAGAACACATGTCAAGCACGAACACACCAATGCATACGTGCATCCCCAGAAACAACAGGACCTAAAAACATGCAAATAAAAAATATTTAAGAATATAAAGTCAAAGCCTGGCAGGAATTATTTGTCAGATAACATTTATCATAGTGGCTTTAGGAAATGAGCTCCTAGTAAAACACTGTCATGGCTGAGAGCTAGAAGGAACAACTGCAACAGTGCTTTAATTCGCTGCTTTCACCATTGCACATTCAGTATTCCATCTACCTCTGTACTTTATAGTACCTATAAGTCTCTTGACCTCAGTTTCTTTTACAGCAGCCATAGGGTTTTGTACATTTTCTCCCCACGTCTGGTCTATTTATAAACCATTCAGGTTGGGGGCATGTACTACCACAAATTTATTAACTGACCAGCAGAAAGAAGTCCTATTGTGAGGTTCTTCCCTTGGTCCCACTAGTCTGTACAGAAAAATGTCCCTCAAAGATGACTAATTCCCCACTGCGTAAGAGTTCAGCAGTGGTGAATAAATATCTAGTGGTTAAGTGGTCGAAACAAACAAAAACAAAAACCCAGCATAAAATTCTAACTATTCTATTTCCTTTGATTATAAAGGGACTAGGAGAGTCTGAAATAAAGTGTAGTTCTACAGGAAGAAAAGAGCAAGTCTTATACATGTTACACTTGCATGCCCATCCTCTTCCTGTGTTTATAAAGCAAGGACTGCTTGTGCAGAAATGCGTTTTCAAGACTTACCAAATAGAACTAATTCAAAATGACACTAGCAAACATCACTTTAGCCTTTAAAACCTTACTTTAACCATCTATCATCTTAATGTTGGGTTACCCTGATGACAACAGAAGCCTTTTTACTTGTGTCAAATTCAAGGTGAAACATATGATGATACTTACCCATTTTATAAAGATTTATAGTGTATCAAAATAACTTACTCCATACATCAGTGAACAAAGTCCATGGCAGTGTATTCTTTGAAGTTGTTTTCAATTTACAGAGTAATCCTGCAGTGCCAGGTATAACACCCATCCATATGTTCATGATTCATTTAACAAATACAGCATAGTTCAGGAGTGCTAGAAAAATTCCTGTGCAATCACTTGACAAATATGATGCTTAAAACCCACTGGTAATGTTAAAATTAAAACAACTTTAATAGCAGTTGTCTGGTCTTAGATTTTTCTGCATCAAAATATTTTGATACAGAGGTTCTCTCAGCAAAACTACTGTATGGAGCTAAGTAAGTATCAGACATATGCCAACTTACATATACATAAGTACATACATATTTGCATGTATTTTTACATATGATTTTGTAGACTACAGACAGGTATTTCTCAGTGCTTTGCTTAGACCAAAACATTTATTTAACAGCAGCTGAATGATTTACTAGTTCTTTTTAACTTACATCATTCTTAAATACTTTAAGAATTAAGTTTAGTAACAGCAATGCAAAACAACCATTGTTGCACCACAACTAAGTTTAAATATACCTGCTTCTACAGGAATTGGTTTCTCCAGGAGAAAAACTGTCTGTTTCCAGTGTGTTTTGGTACACTGGGGACCAGTTGAAAACAAGACCTGCAATAGAAGAGTTCAAGAGTTTGATTAAGAACAACATTTTTGATATCACAACGCATCAATCAATTACCAAACAGCAAAATAGCCTTGCTGCCAAACACTGTGAGGTGCTACAAAATACAACTCCCCCATCTCTCCAAAACATTTTAAAAGTGTGTAATCCCAAATACTCACCTTTTTGTGACAGTTCTTCTCAAAAAATATATCAAAATAACCAGCAACTGCCTATAAAATACAAATATGATAAAATAATAATAGTGACACTCAAGAAAAAGTGTATCATTAATATATTCCATTTGCTGGGATTTTTCCTCCTTTTCAAGCATTTAACAACAGGAACAAGTTTAGATTTATGCTTTCAAGCATGCTAGAAATTCCCAAACAAAAGAATGCTAGCAATCCTAAAAGAAAAAAAAGCTGTCATTATAATCTTGCTTTATTCAAGAATAAAGTAACCCACTGTAATCCTTGTTTTACCACATACAAGTTTTAGTCTGGAATTACACCTAAGAAAGCAGCCTTTCAAGATGTGCAAACCCAACAGCATAAAATTCAGTCCTTGTCATCTGTGGCTTCACAACCCTCACTAAATACACAGCATGAGGAGTTTTGTGTGACCTATTTGCTCTTCGAAGGCTTAATACTATTCTCCACAAAAGCTCCCTGTGAGCAGCAGCAGAGAATAACCAGGCAGGCATATTTTTCTTGTCCTCCTACACACAAAGATAAGGAAAAAAAGATTCACAAACACTTTATGGCTTTTCCAGCAGTTAATGATTTCTAATAATAATTCTCCATTGGATTCCTTAGAACACATCTTCTGTCCCTTCTATCATCTTACTCCTCATCTCAAAAAGCCTTTCTCTTCAATGCACAATTCATTAGTGGGACTTTTCTTCCAGCTTGAAGAGGAAAAGAAATACAAAATGTCCATACACAAACTGGCACACTGACTCTATTGGTTACACAGCCTTCTAATGCTGTCCTGCTTTTTTTTGACAAAAAAGTGCCTTCTGAGAGTCCCAGAAATTCAAAGAATTCAAATAAAGATCTGGAAGATGCTAATAAAAGACAATCAACTCCACAGTTTCATTGCTGAAATCCTGTCCATGCTCACCTTTCTTTTCTCATGTCTCCTCCAAAAAGGCTAAAGCACATCAGCAGGCCCAAGGTAGGTTTTATTCTCTGTCAGCCTGAAGAACTGACCCAGAACAAAGCTTTGAAGTGACTAACTGCAGTAGCTGGAGATTCTTGTGTGACAGCAGGAAGGTGTTCTTCCCATGTCAGCTATAGTACATTCAAACAAGATATGTACCGATTCAACGATGCCAAGCCCACTGCATGAAAACTCATTGCCCATGACTGATCACAACCTTCCCCTCAGAGCACCACTTGTTTGTTCCTACTCTAGGCTAGAAAAAAAGTCTAGGAAACTGGTTGGTGAGAATAGTTACAGAGGACAAGTTCTGTTGCATGCTCTTCATACTAGCTCAGAGAGAGACTGTGAAGACAATTTTGCAAACAGGCAAAACTAGGGTAACGAATGGCACAGGATCATTACAAAAGAAGCCACCTGAATAATAGCTAAACCATTCCGGTATTTTTCCTCTCTAGCCTAAATCCAGAACAGATTTCACCATCATGGTAGAGAACGTAATGTGCTAAGGAAAAAAGCCTACACTAAAGCATCCACGTCAGCTTTTCAACTCAGGGCACTCCAGAGAAGCCTGGCAATGTGGGGAAATATTCTTAGAGAAGGAACCAAGGAAACACCGAGGAACCTTTGTGACAAATGAGCATCAGATGTGGGAAGCTGACTCTTCCACTCTTCCACCAGCAGTGTGCTCTCGCAGCTCGCAAGGCCAATGGTATCCTGGGCTCCATCAGAAGAGGGGTGGCAGCAGGGTCAGGGAGGGGATTGTCCCTCTCTACTCTGCCCTCGTGAGGCCCCATGTGGAGTCCTGTATCCAGAGCTGGGGCCCCCAATACAAGAAAGATGTGGGACTGTTGGAGAGGGGTCAGAGGAGGCCACAAAGATGATTTGAGGGCTGGAGCACCTCCCCTACAAAGAAAGGCTGAGGGAGCTGGGCTTGTTCAGCCTGGAGAAGAGAAGGCTGCAGGGGGACCTCATTGCAGCCTTCCAGTCCCTGAGGGGAGCAGAGAAACAGGAGGGGAATCAGGTTTTTAAAAGGGCAGACAATGGCAGGACAAGGGGGATGGATTGAAGATGAAGGAGGGGAGGTTTAAATTGGATATTAGGGGGAACTTTTTTTACAGAAAGAGTGGTGAGGGGCTGGAACAGGCTGCTCAGAATGAGGGTGGATGCCCTATCCCTGAAGGTGTTCAAGGCCAGGTTTGATGGGGCCCTGAGCAACCTTGTGTAGCTCCAGACCTGGAGGTTGGTGGTCCTGCCTGTGGCAGGGGGATTGGAACTTCGTGATCCTTGGGGTTCCTTCCAACCCAGACAATTCTACGATTCTAAGTCCTATCACTCAATACTGAGACACTCATTTCCAAGTGAATTACAGTCGTGCTTCTGATATCCCTTTTTGAGTCTACGCCAAGAAGGTTTTGACAAAGTTTTATTGACCCATCATGCTACTTCTCTTGATGCACAATCTTTTCTGGACATTAGTCAGAGATCTCTTAAGCCATAAACATATTTTTCAGTCATCAAGTCAATACCGTTGATATGCTTAGAAATAAAAACTAGGATAGGATTATCAGAGAAAGGAAAACAAGGTTGTGACAACAAAAATATATTAAGAATTGAAAGGAGGAAAAAAAAATAAAAATCAGCTTCCAGAGAAAATAAGACAATCGAGCTATGTTTTGGACCAGAAAGCTAAAGGGTCAAGCAGGTGTACCACTGCTAAGATGGATATAATTATTTATACGCTTGGTAGCAAGTAGTAACAGAAGCACCTTACATGTAACCCTCAGAAAACATCCCCAAATTAGCAATTTTTGGCAATCAAGTTCAGGCTGAAAAGAAACCGTGGTTACAAGCAAAGCAGCAGCCCCCTGCTTTCACATTTTCTCTAAATAAATAGGATAAACCACCTTATTCCTTACACTATCAATGGTTTCCCTTACAACCAACCCGAAACACTGATGTTGACTATCTACCTCAAGGGGTAGTAACTGTAATTATTACACAAAGACCACCTTAAGCAGAGCTCCAAGGATTACAGAGTTCAAGGGACTACAGGTAAATCTTATACATTGATCCATTAAAGCATCTGTTAAGTTCTAAAATGGATATATATTTTTCAATATTGACACTAAAATAATTGTTGAGCCAGAACAGAAAATAAAAATGTTCAATCCTGGCTTGTACCTGAAATAGCATGGCCAGCAGGACCAGGGCAGCAATTGTCCCTCTGTACTTGGCTACACCTAGAGTACTGTGTTTCGGCTTAGCCTTGAGAAAAGGAAGCTGATGGGAGACCTGATCACTATCTAACTACCTGATAGGAGGCTGTAGCAAGGTGGGTGTTGGTCTCTTCCTCCAAGATAGGACAAGAGGATGCGGCACCATGGGAGGTTTAGACTGCGTATTAGGCAAGATTTCTTCACTCACTGACAAAGTACTGGAGAACTCAAAGCTGTAACACAGTTCTAGTTATTTCTCCTCTTAATGTTTTATGAAAAGCTTTACATAAAGCCTAATTTCTGCTTCTACACGAAGCCATAGGAGGACTTCCACGAAAAACTAAAATACCTGACTGCACTAGGGAAGCCTATTTCAACACTCCCAAATGCAAGTGCTAAAAAAGCCCTTAGCAACTCCCACCACCTCCTTAAGGTATGTTAGCATAAGCTTTGTATCACGGGATCTGGGACCCCACATCAATGTGTTGGTGAAAAAGAAAAGGCAGAAGTACACACAGATGATGTTTTCTACAATTTTATCTACAACCACTAGTCCTGTGCATTCAAAACCAAGTTCTCTCAAATCTAAAAAACCCCACACAAATTAAAGTTGAAATATGTGATAATAAACAACTAACTATACAATAGTGCTTTTGGTTATCTTTTTTTAGGAATTTTTATTGCCTCTTACATCTCAGCTTTCTGGGTTTATTAAATACTTGGTTGTTTTATGTTTAATTGCACGATATTTCTCTGTTGTATTTCTATACATTTCAGTGAAACAATCCTCTAAAAGAGTTAAACACATTTTCCTTTCAATTCACTTTTGAACACTGTCACAAATTGCAGTAGCTGTAGCAGTCAATGAGAAGCTTCTATTAAATATGCAGCACTATAAAAGGAAGATAGTTCCAGTGTTTACAGCTTGAAGGAAGATTAAGTCCTCCTTTCTTGTAAAATTTAACACATGGTGGCTAAAAGCAAAATAAGGAAAATAAAAAAATCACAAGTGGCATGCTCTAAACAATCACAGATACAAGCATATGGAAATGGAATATGAGGCTGGCCAGGTTTTTATTAGAGGTGGCATCTTTTTTACCAGGCACTGAAATAAAGAAAAGGAACAAGCAAATAATGCTCCCATAAATTCTAGATGATGTTTTACAACTACTCCCTTGTGTGTGTTTGGGTTGGGGTTTTTTGGGTTGGTTTTTAAGCATCGTAAGTTATTTCTTCCACTGCAGTTCTCATCTTTTTGCTCCACTTTTGACAGCTTATTTACAACTTCACCAACGACTAATCTGCAAGAACTTAAACCTTCTCTGGCAGAATCTTTCAAGTGCCAGTCTCTTGAATACCATGAAAGTGGAAAACAAAAATAATGACTTCTAAACTGGTAATAAATAACTGCAACTCTAGCCTGACACATGCTCTAGCCTCAACTGATGTTAAATATTGGGAAACATTGCAGAAATATTATTCTTGTTCTCAAATAAATTGCCAGAAGAAAAAGCAGAGCTATCAGGTCCAAAACTCCAAGCTCTGAACAAAATCTCCATATTTATGCAGGGAAAGAAGATGGTTAAATAAAGAACTAAAGAAATTTTTAGGAAGAGATGGACAGTACTGAGACTGCAAAGCATCATCCTATAAAGGTCAAAGAGCTCACTCAACTAAGAATAAAATATTCCTGAAGTTACAACAGCAGCCTAACTTCTCCCTGATTTTTCAAATCCAGGTTTTGATGAAGTTCCCATAAAGTGCCTTTAAGATCTACATCCACTACTGAGGGTTGCTAAGCTCTTCATGCAAATGTATGAAAACATACATAAATAAAACACATCCTCCCATTAAGATTCACTTGTCTTCAACATTTTTCTTCTCTCCAAGGTAAATTATTTTAAGCCTATTTTTCCTCCATTTATTCACATAATATGTACCAGGTATGTATATTAAAGCTTAAGGTGATATTAATGTGATAGGTGAATGTTAGTATATATTATTTATACAGTTCTTCGCTGAAATGGGAAGAGAGAAATTTTAATTCAAGTGTATCTGAATACTACAGCTTTTTTTTTCCTGAAGAAAATGGCTGGCTGTACATGCAGAATTTTAACAGGATAAAACAAATGACACTGCTTGACTCCTTATGAGAGCTCATAAAGGCAACCTTACCAATTCACTTAGGAACAAGGAAATTAAAAATTATCATCATCGCTATCACCTACAGTGAGTAATTTATCATTCCTGCTCTTCACCAGTATCATGTTCCAACAGTGAGTGGCTACAACAAATACAATTAGACAGCTGGCCACAGAAGTGGGAGATAATGTGCTTTTGATGGAGTTTATCCAAGCATGGAGACGGAATGTTTGTCATCCATGCAGCAGAGTTGCTGCGTTTTTATCACAGGGAAAAGAAACCCCTGGCTATTAAAATCCAACAATTCTGTGTTTTTAAAAGAATAAGAGTCTGGAGATCACTGCAGAGGGAGCTACCAATAAATAAATAAATCACAAGGATAAATTTTGCTTCAAAAGTGATAGTCTTTCATTTAAAGAGAAATGGGGCATTCAAGCCTTGTTTAGCTATGGTACCCAAAGCCAGATTGCCAACTTTTAGCTTAAAAATAATAATAAAAAAAATAGTTTATCACCTAAGGTTGGAACTGAAGACTTCTATGCTAACACTTACTCTTGCCTCACATGTGGAAGAAAAATGGACATTAAGAAACAAAACTAATATGTCAGAAAATTTTAACAAACAAAATTATTTGTCTAAATAATTTCCTCCAGTCAACTCAATTTCCTCTTTCCTCCTAAAGGTTTTAATACATCAGTCACGTCCTCTGGTTCATTATCCTTCTCTTACCCTCTTCCTCCCTCCCACTTTTTATACACATTCCCCGCTCTTTGACAAGATCTCTTGGGAGCAATGAAGAGATACTGCCATTTTCTTCCCAGGGGATATTGTTATTCAGCTAGGAAAGATCAACCTTGATGGAGTCACAGGGGAAACGCTTGCAAACAAAAGAGAAACTTTGTCAATTGATTTCTACATTGAGGGTAATCACCATTATATTTTATCTCAAAAGCTCACACAGTGATCAACTTAGAATACAATTAATGGAATATTTTCCTAGCAGCATCTACTAACTGATAATAGCCAGATGTCTCATTAAAATCAGCAGTGACAAACCCTAGCTCTTTACCAGGAAAACACACTTTTGCAGCTAATTAAATTTATTTTTGGCCATAATTTTTGTAAGACTGAAACCAAGTCACACTAAAAGTACTGTGAAACAATTTCATATAATGATTCTATGCAACTGCTTCGTGCTTTGAAAACCATCAATCTTTGAAAGCTAAACCAATAATAAACAAACTTAACCCTAAAAGATTCTACTTGGTGGTAACAGGAAAAAGAGGAAGAAAAAAAATCAATAGAAAGAATAGTGCTCTGAGAAAAGCCTTGACTTGCCCCTCACCTGCAAAAAATACCCTCCTGAAAAACTAAGCACCACTTTTAATTATTTATCATTGCTCAATGTTTCCATATTTCTCAGGTTTATTACGACTTCTTTGCTTGAAGAGTTATCTAATGGCTTGAACACCTGCACAAAAAGCCTATTTGAAGCATTCAGTATTTTTTTAAGGATATGGAGCAAAGGATACAAAGCACTAGGTCAGGCTGCCCAGAGAGGTTGTAGAGTCTGCTTCTCTGGAGACATTCAGAACCCACCTGGACACGTTCCTGCGAGACTTAGTTTAAGTGATCCTGCTCTGGCAGGGGGTTTGGACTAGATGATCTTTGGAGCTCCCTTCCAGCTCCTAATGGTCTGTGATATGCTGCGTAACATACATAATGTGTATAGGAAGTATTACAGGATCATCTGCAATACACTTTAAATGTGCCTACAGTGAGACATGAGGCTGATCTGTTAAGAGCATGCTTAATACTCTGCTAGGTTGATTTTTTTTTAATCATACAACAGTGTAAGAGTAATTTAAAATAATTTGCAGGTGGAAGGACAGACAAGTCAGGTATTTTACAATTCATACTGGGCTCCTAGGTTCTGGGAACAGCATCATTTTTCTGTTCCTCACCAGCTCATTGCTAAGTCTGGGCATTTATGTCCTGACTTGGTCCATTTACTTACAAACAAGAGAGTGCGCCTACTGAACTGCATGGTTTTCAAACCACCTCTACAACAATTACATAGCACTATCATACAAACAGAAAATTAGCCAAGACATCAGCAACAAGGCCTTCTGAGAGGAAGAACAGGGATAATATCCAGAAAGAACAGAAATAGGTATTTCAGCACTTGCATTATCAGTTTTCAGGAAGTAAAATGTTTATATTAAAAGGTGACAAAGCAAAACAGAGGGTTAAAAATAAAATCAAAGGATGAGAAAGAGGTGGCTGGGTGGCAAGTCCCAAAAGTTAATATTACACTTGAGGGACTAATCTTTCTGCTGCTCCTTCAAGGCAAAAACCAGGAAAAACTGTCTCCTAAGCAAAACTTACCCACAGAAACCATTTACAAGAACAGAAATAAAATATGGGTAAATCAAGAAGAGGTTAACTTCTCTATTGAGACTGAAAAAAACCCACAGAATTTCAAACAGTATCTACTAAAGGGAAAAAAAAAAGATACTGAGGAAAAAAACTAAGGTCACATTTCAAAGGTATTTAACGTCTTGCCACAGAAATGAGAAGTGTCGCCTCTCCTGCCTGAGGGGTCCTTGGGGGTGTTCCAAGTCACAATTGAAGGAAGTGTGGTAATGAGTTGGTAAAAACTGCATTACGCCTTAGATTCCTAACAGCTTTCATTACTCACTGTCCTTTCACCACAGACATGCCAACAGGTTGATGGTAGGAAGCAACAGACCCAAACATGGCTGATGCTTCCAGAGTCGCCAGATCAAAGTTTAGCTCTTCAGTGATGATCATTATGCTGCATTCTCTAACTGGACTCCTTGCTCTGAGTACTTGCTAAATTTCTTCTCATCAGTGCTATGCTTTTGCAAGAATACATTCAGCAATGCTTTCTGTGCTGCCATTTCCATGTAAGAACAATCTACCACACATTACTCTGCACCCATGCAGTGCTTTGGAAAGAAGCAGCATGACAACCCACTACCCAGAACCCGATGATGCAGCATAACCTACCAGTTCATCTGCAAGAGGATCCACAAAACAACTAAATTATCACCACGTACCAAAGCTTTCTACGTGTTTGGTTTTTAAAGCCAGACAGCTTACAGAGAAAGTCAGAGTTCTGACAGTAACACTGGCCTGAAGTTAGCTTTGCTGTTGCTGGTGGCACTGGGAATAAGAACCAAATCTGGTTTTACACTTTGGTGGCACAGAAGGGGCTGAGAAAAGGCTCCTTTAAAATGAGCTTTAGGTTGTGAGCTAACCCCCCCCACTCCCTCCCCTGACACATGCTGGCATATAAGAATGGATTTCCTTCTTTTTTTCTTTTGTAAATAAAGCAAAATGATTTTAAATGTTCATACTTAAAGACACAAAAATCAGAAGAACCAAGTCTAAAAACCTAGAATCTGGGCAAATGTAATCAGGTTCCTCTTTTTGTTCAGAAGAACAAGACACAGATGATGCAAACAAGAAAAACATCAGATGTTATTTTCAAAGGACAAATTGCAATCTTAAAGCATCTCCTCAAAAATTCTCAATATAAATAATGGACTTTTACTGTTCATTTACTGCAAGGTTAGGCAGCCTGATATGATGGATGAACTGTCAACCCCTAACTAAACTTCTACAATCCATCATAGAAAGAGTGGAAATTTCACTCAAAGTGTCAATAAACCTAAATGATGAAGTGCAAAATACTTTACAGAGTTCAGATCATTTTTTAGAACCTGGATTCACTGCAAAAATTCAGAAGCACGGCTCTTCCCCCCTTTCCCTTCCTTCCTCCTGGAATCATAAAATGCAAATGTACATCTTGATTTATAAGTCAATGATACCACAGTATCATGGAACAGAAATGAAGCTATTGTAAAGGTCTAGTGCTAGGGAAAACTATGTTTACAAGCTAAGTTATTTTACTCTACACAACATCAAAAAGGTTGTCAAGATTTTGTAAAGATTTCTGTTCAAGTAATCAATTGAAAATGGCCACATTAAGAAAGGGCTGCACTGCAGCTTGGTCTGAAATCAAAGTTGACCCTGCCCTGAGGCAACTAGAATTATTCTGTGATTCTATGACAACTAAAACCAGGATTATTGTTTCATGAATGAACAATAAAATATAAACATTTAATTTAATAAAACCCAAGAGGTTACTGTGTCCTTAATCTGCTGATGACAAATCATTATGAAGTATTTGTACATAACTACCATCTCATGCTAGTAACTATGCCTTAAAATATGTATGTGGGACAATGTCAGTTTAGTGCACCAGCAAATTCTTATGTATCCTGTCCTAGAGCAAAAGTGGTGGCAAATGCAGCAGCACAAACAGGCACATAGACCGGTCCAAAAGCAGGTATTGTGTTGTTCTATGAGGGTATCCAAGATTTTGTTATCAGTTAAACTGTTTACATTATCCAGCAACACAATGTTTGCATCAGAGGAAGCTTGAATCTCTTCTTACACAAAAGCCAAGTAAACCAGTGGTAGCAGACTTCTCAACATATTAAAAATTATCTACCGATGGAATTATCCCTTTGGACTCGAGTCTGATGTGCTACGACTGACTTACAACTAAGCACGAACCTCCCAGCAGAAGTATCACAACACACTTACTACACAAATTTTAGATTTACAAAATCCCAGAGCCTTACACAACTTTTGTCAAGTTGGATGAAGATGTTTTAATAAGACAGAAGACATTTAAAATTGATATTGAATATAAACCCATATTATGGTGATCATAAAGATCTGTAAATCATGAGACTGGTCATCCTGCCTTTGCTTATTAGTGTTGAAAAACGCAATGTGTTACTTGCATCTAATCATAGAATTGCAGGGGTTGGAAGGGACCTCGAGAGATCATCGGGTCCAACCCCCCTGCCAAAGCAGCTCCCTAGGACATATCACTCAGATAGGCGTCCAGGTGGGTCTTGAATCTCTCCAGAGAAGGAGACTCCACACCCCCCTGGGCAGCCTCTCCCAGGGCTCTGTCACCCTCACTGGGAAAAAGTTTTTCTGCACGTTGGTGCAGAACTCCCTGTGCTCCAACTTGCAGCCATTGCCCCTTGTCCTATCCCCACAGACCACTGAAAGGGGCTAGCTGATTCCCCCTGCATCCCATGCTTCAGATAATTATAGACTTTAATTAGGTCCCCCCTTAGTCTTCTCTTCTCAAGGCTGAAGAGTCCCAACTTACTCAGCCTTTCCTCACAGGGGAGATGCTCCAGGCCCTTAATCATCTTTGTAGCCCTTCTCTGGACTCTCTCCAGGAGATCCCGGTCCTTTTCATACCAAGGAGCCCAGAACTGGACACAATACTAAGCCAGACTCTCATCTGTACCCCATATTTCTCCAAACTCTCTGCCTAAAAGTAACCCTAAAAAAAAATCCTTTTCATTCCTATTGCAACCAAGAAAGGTAGCTGAGCATCATAACCAAGTCAAAGGAAAAAGGTATCCTCACTTAGGTAACCATCTCAACATTGCGAAATGTTCATGTTGGAACACCTTCTTTGTTTCAGCTTTAAAATACATTCTTAACTTCTTCATTTCACAAGTCACTTGTGCCCTTACATGAATACTTAGGTAGCTTCATTGACTTATACTTAAAAAATGGAGCACAATCACACAATGTATTGCATGGGCACTTGCAGAAAAAACAGGGCACATTTTTCTTTAATAAAAATATCAGTGCTTCTCTGCTTTCTCATTAACAAGCAGATACTAAATGACTAAGAAAAAAGCATCAAAATGAATGTGTATTTATGTAAATTCATACTCAACTACGTAGGCACAGCTTCAAAGAAGCCTTTGAAAGATGCACTAGTACTGAGTTTTCATTTAATTCTAAAGCTCAGACTGAAGAATATTTTTTCTTTTCATACTGACTAGTGTCTGACAGACAATATTCAACTAAGGGGGATCACAGACTCAGATTTGCTGGAGATCTGTCACTCAATTTATGGCAGCATAGTCTGTAACACTAAGATGAGTAAGTTGGCATCTGCTGCAATTGGAACTCCCCTCCAACCAAACCCCACAGTCTTTCTAGAACTATTGTTCTTTTGAATGCAAGTCATATTAACTTACATCAATTAACAATACTAACTGTCAGACAGTAAAACAGACACAATAAAACCCCTGGCTATCCACCACTGATTGAAGAGATTCAGATTCTAATTATGTATTTATTTCCCCTCACTCCTCATGTGTAAAGTTCATAAGCCTCCCTGTTTGAGAATGAGTTTCCCCTACAAGCTGCTATATGTTCGTTATTACATGAGCTATACTCTTACCATTCCCCTATTTTGTCTTTCAATCTTCTTACTAAACTCAGAAAAGCTCTTTTGAGAATAGTGACTGTGTCATTCTCGAGAACATCAGTAACAACATGACTGAACAGAAAGCTCTCATTTCAGAACATGGGCTAGAGAACAAAACAGAACCACCCAAATGCTAATCCTCCTTACCTTGCCTCCTTATACCATAACACTATTGCTGGAGCTTTACATCCATTTCTCTTCACAAAAAGTGCTCATTTTACACATCTGTACTGCAGAAATGAATGTTTCAAAACAGGGACTGATGACAAATGAAGCTTAATTAATGCAGTATTAGTCCGTATATGAAGAAACTAAAATTGTCTTACCGTACACTTCATGCTCTTTGTAGCAGTCAGGGTGAAATCTGAAGAGAATTCTAAGTCTGAAGTGGATGCAGTATTACAGTCAATATGCTGTCAAAAGGAATAGTGGAATTCTGTCAGTGATAGTGCTGAATTTAAATAGAGATCTATATTGGGATGATGTTCAGTTGATCCTATAAAAAGACAACTTTTATAGGGCAATACTAATCCAGCTCTTCAAAAGAAAAAGACTCAAAAGACACCTAGACCTATCTGCAGACTGACAAAACACCTAAAATCCTTCCTCCTCAAATGTCAAAGTAAACAGACACTTTGACTAGTAGTGGTTTGAACTAGGTACGTCACTCTGTTCAAGCAAGTTTCTTGATGACAGCTTCCCGTTGTTGAGATGAAGTAGCTTTCACAGGTATCCATGCAGATATCCTCAGTTATTTTACAACCTGGATTAGAACCTTAGAACCTCTAAGCAGTTAGCTTACAGGGCCGTAATATCTCAAATCACTTCAGCTGTAGGATTCTGCATTGCCCTTCAGTTGCCCGGAGTCCTTTGCACAGCCCCCACTGGCCCACTTCTCAAGGCTGTGGAGGTCCTTCTGAATGGCCGTGCAGCCACGTGGTGTTCAGTATGTGAAGTGTCAGAATGATACAACACAGGAGAAAGACCTGCTTCTCTATTCAGCAATTAAGAGAAAACAACAGCACCAGAATAACACCACCACCATCAAAACAAATTGCAACCTGCATTTCTTTCTTATTTTTACATTTCTATATATCTATATAAAAATCAGAGTTTTTGAAGAGCATTAAGCTTCAGTTTTGAGCTGTTCCTAACAATCGCACTGTATTTTTTCACTGTATGAAGTTCTTCAGTTTACATAGTCATCTAAGAACATCATATACTGCCTAAATTAAATATCATATACATTATTAATCAGTATTTCCTGATGGTGCCTCACCTTTAAGGAGTGTTTTGCTTCCTGAAAACTTACATTATAAACTAGTCAAAAGAAGCAGCGGCAAATCTGAGCAAACACACGACAGCATCTTCTGTAGTAATCATATGATAAATTGGAACATTTAAAAATTTTCCCTCAAAAATGCAATCCATTTGTTCTGTGGAATAGCTATTGATTAAAACCATTTACCTATAACGCTACTTTTGCTCAACTCATTAATTTCACTACTTTGTACTGTAACTCCAGCACACACACACATGCATTGATTGCAGGTTATTTTTAACACCATGACTGTACTAAGGTCAGATCCCTATAAGCCCATTAAACATAAGAGTTATGAGAAACACTGCACGATGACAAACTTTGCTAAGCACATACACCCGAGCTCGACAGTAACTGCTCATCACAGAACGGGTTATGTACTTTTTACCAGCTAACAATTTTGCTTCTAAAACAGTATCAGTGTATAGACTGCATCAGGCAAGTTTAACTTTTGTTATTGCTAGCAACACTTCCCAGCTGTTTTTTTTTTTTAATTTGTTTGCTTAATCTGATAGAGCTCAACTTACCCATGCAACCATGTGTGTTCTTCATTTGCTGTACCCAAAGCCTGACCTATTTGCCAGAAGCGCTCAACTACACTCCCACTTGCATCAGAACATGCAAGAACATTGGAAAAAAATGGGACTGAGAAAAGTGCCCATGCCTCACTCATCACACAATCCAACTGGTCAGATGCTTAACAGTTACAGCTTTGGATTCCTGACCTCTGTTTTGTGCACATTCATTCATTACGGGAGGTATCTGCCTTCCCTGTAACGACAGATCTCAAAACTTAATTCAACATCTGAGTTGATCCCACTACCCTCTCCTTACACTTAAAGACAACACCTGTATGCCTCAAGCCATACAACCCTATAGGTGTTCTCTGGTATTTTATTTCACTGACTAGTTTCACTGACTGACTCTAGAGGGAGTCTAGTCAAACAAGCTCAGAGAAAAAAAATGTAATCGACATCCATAATGACAACTTTATCTATGAATAAAGAGTCCAGAAGTAAAAAGGAGATGCACAAAGAAGCTGAAGTAGTTACATGAGATAAATAAATACCAGTCTAAGCTCTTCTTACATTTGAATGCCCAATTATTTAAAAAGCTTCATATTTTTTATCTTCCCTGTAATAAAATTAGATACAAGAAAAGCTTAAGAGTAACTTGCATCAGGATATACTTACTACAAAGCTGTACTATGCCTGCTACTGCTTTTGTGGGCAGGATGACAACTGACCACAATAAGTAGTTTCTATGCTGGAAGAAACTGGAACTACCCTCAGTAATGGTGTCAAGTTCAGTGATGTAAAACCATTTTCTTCTATGTAAAAAATAGGAGAGGAATGCAATTAAATAGAAATAGCCTATTTACTAAAATGTTAGTTCCCACTGAAGGGCAGTAATATTACTGCCTGAAGTGTTTTATGCTAGAAAAGTAACTATATGAACAATAATTAGAATAACATTGTGACAAAAAAAAAATCTTGGTTTATAATAGTCTTCTCAATTTGATCTGAACTGTGCAAATTATTACTAACCACGAAGTCTGTCAGAATTTCAAACTAGTTAAATGTTCTGGCATTATATCTCAGTACGTCAATATTCCCTCATATGAATCGCTACCAACTTAGCACCTATTCCCCATCACAAAGCTGCCATAAAAAGAAGACAGCACAGTGAAGGAAGCATAAAATTGTTTCACTGAGTACAACAGAAAATACCACTGCCCTTTCAGTCATGGACATTCTGTTGGATGAGGCTATGAGTGACAACAGTAAATGTTCCTGCAATGAAAGATCTTTAAAGCCAGCTACCTTGACACAGAAATACATAAGATGAGAAGAAGCGTCCCTACTATAGACTCTACATTCCAGTGTGGGAGAGGGTTTTTTTTGGTTGGGGTTTTTGGTTAGTTTTTTTTCTCATAGCTTTAATTTCAGTTATGCAAGTAAATGTGGGTTTGGGTAGAAGAAAATGTAGAACAGAACAATGTAAACAAGGGAAAATTATTTTAAGAGCTCAGATTTGTATTAATTGCTATTTTTAACCAAGTCTTACAGTCTTAAAACCAAGAATATTACTGCATTTGTATAATTTTGAAGATGCCAGAGAAAAAGAGCAAGAGTGAAAGAGTGTGTGTATGGAAGTATTAAAACCCAAACTTTTAATTTTACTACTCAAAATTTAAGGCGGCTCTAGGACGGTACCTTAATGACAGTGGCTGTAGATATCAGTGCGTTTGGATCCAGCACCTCCACAACAGCTTCTGGAATTACAGCTTTCTTCATGCAAGACATGTCAAAGCCATATACATCTTCCCAGAAAAGGAGCTTGTCCACATACTTATTCATATCCCCCACAGCTACCACACTAATGGTGCAAATGTCAGGATAAACTGCAACAGAAAGATTAGTGAAATTTTATTTTAGACACTCATAAAGAGGACTTGCTCTTTTCTCTTGAAGTGATTAACATCTTAAAAGGACAAATACAAGAATTATTTTCAGCTTTTGGACATGACAGTTCTGGTACTTTATTTTCTGGACTCCATTTCATCCACAGAAGTGACTAAGTTCTGGTGTCTCTAATTTTCCCAACACCAAACCGGTAACTGCTTTTTCTGTTCATGCCAAGCTATCTCTGTAGCTGAATCCCATTGGCCAGAAGTGATTGGTAACTTGGTATCTGAAGACACTAATTTGGTACATTCTATTCTGGCTCCTACGCAGACACTGCACTAAAACATGTAATAAATAACTGTAGGCAGACACTCAAAGGAAAATTCAGGTGAGAGCTTTGCAATAACAAGAAATCTTATTTCCAGAAAAGAGCAAATACTCTTACTCAAGAGTTTTACTCCTGTTTCTTATCAGTTCTGGCTGGTACTTGCCTTGCAACCTAAAATATTCTTTCTGGGTACTGGAAATGAATAAACACTCTTCTAATGGCACCTTAAGAGTATGGAAGCAACCCAACAGAGAAGAGACTGTGCTCATCAGTCCCCTCTCCAGTTTTAGCACGACAGCTATCATTCTCACACTCTTCACATTTGTGCTCTCCCTTCTCCAACACGTATCTTCTAAACACGTATCTACTTACAGCTTTCCCAAATAACAGTGGAAGACAGACATCTGTCTTTCTAACGGCTGCTGATAGCAAAGCCAGTCCATCTCTTGGCAGCCCCTCTCCACTACTGCCTGGGAAAGGCACAAAGAACAGCTGCTATGAGTATGGCCGTCCACAGCACTATCAAATAGTAAGAGAAGCTCAATTTGCATTTAGCTAGGTTTCTTTCCAACAAGAAATTCCCACGTTTCTTTTTAGAGCTGAATTCCTGATCTGGCTTTAAAGCAAAATGATTGTTAATAAAAATATTTGTTTTATTTTTTACTGATACATGAATGTGGCAGTGGTAGCAAAACTGAAGCTAAGTTTCTCTCTTCTTCACCAGAATCTTGTGAACTGTAAAATTAATTTTGTCTTCAGCACCTGCCTGAAATTGCAGTTTATCAAAATGAGCATGGGAAATCATTGCTATAGCATGGTAAGTCAGAAAAGCAGGATTTTTTTGCTTTGTAAAATACTGAAAACAGAATCAGCAAATTGTAATTAGACAATTGATTTCTACAGTGAGAATAGATTTAGCCTAAAGGAAATAACCCTAAACATATTAATGATAAAGAAGAGTCTTCTCTAAAGAATCTTCTTCTTTCTCCATATGAGAGAATTGCACGCTCATGCAAGCAATCACCTTTACTTTTGGAATGACTGGTTTACACAAAATACGCTCATTTTTCTCACTTTCTCACTGCTTAAAACAGTATAAATAGATACCAGTAAGCTGAAACTACAATCCCATTGCTAAGCTATCACCACCCCTACTTTGCAGATCAAGAACTCAAAGCAGAAGGTTTCTTCAGGAACAGGCTACAATTAACTCAGCAGTAAAAAGGCAGTTTGATGAGGATCAAGGGAGGAAGGTTTTCCAACCATCTTGTCTGAAACAAATCATTTGGTTCCAGCATTCTTGGCAGGTGGTACACATGCAGAAAAATCAACATCTGGCAGTAGGGGTATTTGCAAGTAGTTTCTGGAGCCATCAATAAGGTATTTCAATTTCTCTAAGCTTTCATACTGTGGTCACTAGTGTGACTACAGCACTATATTCCGCACTACCTCCCAGCACTTCAAACCAAAAGGAGCCACCACTGACACTCCAAAAATTACAAGACAGCGTGAAACAGACAACAAGAGCTAGTGAATATGGCCTTTGAGGGAATATTTTTCAGGAAAATGCTCTTCATAGGATGCACGGAATGTGTTGAGAAGAGAGGTGAAGAGAGACCTAAAGTTACAGAACATTCATTGCAGAAGTGTACTAGCAATACTGAAAATGAAAACCACTGCAAAAAGTGATTAACTCCTTAATAACCTTCCTTCTAGCCCCCATTTCTGGGACATTCTGTTAACAGAAAAATTTTACCATACCTATCAAGCATGAAATATTTGAATAGGATCACAGGGTTTTTTTTCTAAAATGTTTTCACACATCCAGTGGAACTCATGATTGATTATACAAAGTGCTTAAGAACAAGCAAAGAAGGAACCACTAACGTTGTTCTAATCTAATCTCCATTGTTAGTTTAGCCTATCAATAGCAGCAAAACAAAAAAGTACACAAGGCCTCTTTACACACAAAAATTTCTGTGTTCCACTAACAAGCCACAGGCACTGCAATGCATTTAATTCCAAATTTTCAAAGCCATCCATGTCCAGCAGCATATGCTGTACTAAAGTTTGACTGGACATGTAAGCATGTTATCTAAATATCAGCCTAAATCATCTAAACACCATAGAGTTTTGTAAACGTTTAGAAACATCTGCTTAAAATTGCATTTGCCATTTCACCCATTATCCTCCATCCCTCTGGAAATCCTCTGTTCTTTCTGCAACCCTGTAACACCTCCCTGTGAGATCCTGACAGCCTCGTCATTTTTTTCTGATTAAGCCTATAATTTAATAATTATTCCTCCTCACAGGTGAAATGAACAAAATGCTGATTGGACAAAAGCACCTACTCCTCAATGCTCTCACAGATTCATCGTTTTGACCATCTGTGTCCTTCTCGACTCAGTGCCCAGAAGTCATCTGTCACCAGTAACAGCTCACGTGGTGAACAGAATACGATGGGAAATCCTTTATCCCCTCGCAATGCCTCACAAACTTCAGGACACTGAAGGGTAAAAGGCAGCAGCAATCCTCCAGGTACACAGAAATAATTTCCAGTGAATACCACCATCATTTGGATGTGAACAAGTTAATAGTATTATATTTCAAATGATGCCTTCCTTAGCTGTGTCACCCCTTACCAGTGTGCACTGCGCTCAAGCGTACACAAAAATCTATATTCAAGCAAGTAACAAACAGATGGGTCCTGGGCAGCAAGGATTTTATGCTCCTGAATAAAGCTATTATATACTGTACCCATTACCCTAGACAGTTTGGCATAATCCACTTCAGCATGCCAAAAGGCTAAGCTAAAGTAACGACGATATGACTGACTGAACACAAATGTAGAAATTTGGATTCTATTCCCAGCTCAATCACTCAAATGTTTGGCCAAACTGCAGCTGCTCCTGTGGCTTTTCTCAGCTTTCAAACAGTCCCTGTAATAATGATCTTGGGCTCAATAGTACAAAGCGGCTTGAGACAAAAACAAAGCTTTATGGTAGATTCAGGAGTTTCTCCGTTAAGACTTCACCTCAGAGGGAGCTCTCAGCTTTGGCTCATCTGAATTTGGATGTGCCCACAGTTCTGCTGCTATTCATCCTCACTGCAGAAGTGTCTGTCTTGCTAAGCTGACTGCTGAGCAGCTTTGGCACAAATCTCACAGCCATCTACCTGCTATGCAGGCTGGCAAAGAGCAGTCATTGTGAGCATCTGAAGGAAACAGCGTTCTGTTTAGAATCTGGCCATACTGATCAGCGACTAACACTGTGTGCTTTGTGAGAAGTCACATGAGGGCCCGAGATCATTCTGAGACCAGAGATATGTGTGCTGCAGAACCTGTGTAGAGCTCTCAAAAGAAGCTTTAGGATGCACAAGCCAGCAGCAAACCCACATACAATACAAGTGGAGCCTCGAGAACAAGATGCTATAGCGGTTTCAATAGAGGTCAAATTTCCATCCCTTTTCAGGACCTTTTGGAGGTAGTAGCTAAACTTAAAATGCTTTCTTACAATTTTAAGGGATGCCCCCAAATGTAAGTACATTGTGATGGAAAATTATCAGCATACATCTATATAAAGCTTACCACAACCACATTCCAGATCTGGCTGGATTAATCTACATCACTAAAACCAAAAAAAGCTCTTATTCTGTCATGTTGTTCAAGTGGCTTCTAAATATTTAACACACCAACAGTGATCTCTCACTTGAGCCTTCAGCTTTGTGACCACACGTTGAACAACTGCATAACCCCCCCTTTTTTTCCGCTGCACTGGGTAGCACACAAAAGCTCGCTGCAGTCACAACCAGAGGGAAGCACTGCAGCCAGCACTGTTACAGAGTCATTAATCCAATCATTAAGTCAGCGTAGTGAAACTAACTATGTGCATGGTTAGCACAAAAGGGGAAAAAAAACCTCCAGACTGACGACTCTGATTGAAAAGGTCAATATGAAATACAATACTGACAATGGAATTAAGCACAAGGAATAAAGCACATGCAGAACTCGTGCTGAAAACTGTATCCCATCAGGAATATGTATTTACAGACACTGAAACACTGCTGAACACATCACTATCTAAGCATAAAAATCCCCTCTAATTCAAAATACACCCGTTTCATTCTGTCACTTCCCAACCCTCCAACCAGGAAGAAAACCAGTATATTCCCACCAGGATTGAATAAATGTCCTGAACTAAACCAATGCAAATTGGTCCTTTCACATGCTTTCTTGTATTTGAAACTATGCCCTCCTCACACAATTTTCTTCTTCCAAGGAAACATCCCATCCACTTTTCCCCTAATTCACAGTAGCTTACTTGAACAATATCACACCTTACAGAATAAAACTCTGTTTGCAGTTATGCAGAAATCGGGATTTCAAGAGGGGAAGACAAATGCCCACACATGGGGAAAAAGTAGGGAGGAAAAAATTTAGACAGTACTTAAGAATAAATAACCCCCTCTCTTCTTAAAAACACCCATTAACTTGAGACCTTGATACCCTGTCTAATGTTATTCTATTACCCACAGAGTAAATGAATGCCTGGAAGCTCATACTAATGGAAACATTCTTCATTTAGACGGGCAACTTTCTCATCCATGCATAGCTTATTCTAACAGAGTTCATTTCATTTCCCCCCCAGAGCTAAATTTATTAAAAGAATTATGCACACCAACCTGAGCCTCCCTCTGCCAGGTACTTGTCCTTTGCATAGATGACAGAATCCAGCATTGACTCAAAGAGAAGGAAATAACCCTGTTTATAGAAAGAGAGGAAGAATTTAAAAATCGTTATGCTTCTTGCGTAGCTTATTTAATCATTTTACAAATAGGCATTATCACTGCAGTTTAAGAACTTTACATGCCCACAC
Source organism: Gallinula chloropus (assembly GCF_964237585.1). Lineage (NCBI taxonomy): Eukaryota > Metazoa > Chordata > Aves > Gruiformes > Rallidae > Gallinula > Gallinula chloropus. The sequence continues at coordinate 42,414,794 of NC_140088.1, read as the reverse complement.
GCTTCAGTAAGAGCCAACCCCCAATGAATTTCTCAACAATAGCACTGTCACTTCAAAATTTTAGTTACAGTATAATCTTTAATCTCCCAAACAGCAGCTATCCAGCACCTCCTCAATTAATGAATTATAGGGAATAAATACCCATCTACACCAACAATTAACTTGACAAAGTCCTACAACATCAAAAGAAATTACATTCATCTCAAACCATGTAAAATGCTGTATGTATTGCTTATTAAGTAATGACTCTGAGGCATCATACAAAAAAACCCAAAGAAAATCTCTTCTGACTTAGAACTGTAAGTACCATTGAAATGATTGCCAGAAAAACACCACATGGAATGCATCTTGGCTGTTTCACATTTCCAACTTGTTGATGCCCTGTACCAGCCAGCGCAATGCTCACTCAGGTAGGTGGAAATAAGCCACATACCAAAGACATGGCCTATCAAAATGTTCAACATCATTCAGCAGCATGTGAACTTAAAAATCTCTCAGGAAAAAAATAGAATCAGAGTCACTTGGGTTGAAAGAGACCCTTTAGATCACCAAGTCCAATCGCAGCCTAATGCTGCCTAGTCCACCTCTAGATGATGTCCTTAAACACTTCATCTATATGCCTTTTAAATACCACCTGGGATGGTGACTCCACCACCTCCCCAGGCAGCCCATTCCAACACCTGACAACCCTTTCAGAAAACAAATTCTTCCTGATAATAGCTAGAACTAGGCTTGCATAGGGTTTTTTTGGTGTTGGAATAAATTTTATTGCAGGTTAGTCATACTGCTTTAGTTGTTTAGAGTAACTTGTAAAATTAATCATGCCTGGCATTTTCTTAAACAGTTTTTCTTAAACATGTGAGAAAAATACATAGAATCATCACATACAATGAGCATTTTATATAAAACAGTTTCAACTGCTTTTAAGCGAACTGCAACTTTGAGATAGATGTAGCCCTTTGTTGTCCAACTGATTTTACACCCTTATCTTCCAATTTTGAGTATGACCCTTACTGTTGAAAACTGTAACACAATCCATCTACATCCACTTTCTGATGACATTAAAGCAATTAAAACACATCATACCAGCATACATTTTAGAATTCAGATACAGAACTAAAACCCAAACTAGAAAACCCTGAGTGTGACATTTTTGTATTCAACAAGAGCACAGTTTGAAAATAATCAGAGTGGCCTTTCTTCAACCTGTTTTCTCTGGAAACAGGACAGCGCTCTGCCAGACACTTTGCTTCCAAACGTTGCCTGTTCTTCCACTTCACTGCTTAACTGTTATGAAGTCCTTTGAACACATCCCAGAATGAAGACTACTGCTTTGTAAGCAGTATTATTTTTTAGTAAGCCTTGCAAAACTGTTGAAGAGGCCAGGAGTTCCAACTGCATCAGGGAGAGACAATTTTTATGCCTGCAGCAAGCGAGAACGCACAGAACAGAATAAGAGTTTTCTTTCTTTGATCTTATAGCTTTAAAACCAGAGTATGTTTGATTCAAAGGCATATGAAAAAAAATAATTTCCTAAGTCTAAATGAGTTGCTTCCACAGTACATGGAAGTACATGGCCTCAAGGACGTATCCTAAGACTAGTTACCACCAACAGTCAAAGTTATCAAGTGAAATTCTTAGGGATCAGCTCTTCACATTTCTTCCTGCTTACAATGCTGACCTGTCAAGTGCATTTACCACTGCAGGAGGACACACCTTATCATGAGAAATATAAGGAAATTCTCAGCACCCTTTCCCGGACCTTTCCACACCAGCACCACTGGTCATTCCCCCTCTCTCACAATTCTATCTCTCCCCTCTTCCCTCCCACCCCCAATTTGTTACAGCGCTACTGTAAGTTACATAAACCGTCAACGGTGCTGAATCAAGTCATTTATTACTTCGACCAAAGCATTTTGCTGTGGTGTAATTCAGAATGTAATTTCACAGGCCACTGCCTCACCTGTAGGGGTGCCATCAAGGAAGAGACTTATACCTGATGCCTTTTCCCCAGGATGCTGTGGGGCACTCCTGCTTCCACCCCAGTGATGTTCAGGGGGTGGGGTTTTTTCTTAAGACTGTATTAGCATCCTTGAAATTAATTACTGCAAAGATATCTCTAGGATACAAACCTGTGAGCCAAATATTAGTAATTCCATCTTGCTGGTGGCTAAACAAAGACACATAAAAAGGTGGCAGGTTCTCTGTTGAAGGCACACTGAAAACACAGCATATCTAAATTACCATGGTGCCATATTATGCTACTAAAAAGCTGGACATTCCTTTCTCAAAACGAACACGCGGTTCCTTATTTTCATATTTTCAGAACGGAAATGAAACGGTGGCTCTCCAGCTCGGAAGAACAACATGCAGAAACAGATTTCCACAGAAACAGAAACGCACAGCACTATGAATCACAGAATCAGAGAATCACAAAGTTGGAAAAGACCTTAGAGATCATTAAGTCCAACCATTCCCGTCCTATACTGAACCATATCCCTGAGCACCTCATCTACCCGTCTGTTAAACACATCCTGGGAAGGTGACTCAGGCCCCTCCCTGGGCCGTCTGTTCCAGGCCCCAACAACTCTATCAGTAAAAATTTTTTTCTAATATCTAATCTGTCCCTGCCCTGGCACAGCTTGAGGCCATTTCCCCTCATCCTATCACCTGTCACCTGGCTGAAGAGACCATCACCCACTTCACTACAACCTCCTGTCAGGTCAGTGTAGGTGGTAATAAGGTCTCCCCTCAGCCTCTTCTTCTCCAGGCTAAACATCCCCAGCTCCCTCAGCAGCTCCTCATAGGATTTGCCCTCCAGCCCCTTCACCAGCCTGGTTGCCCTTCTCTGGACTCGCTCCAGGACCTCAATGTCCTTCTTATGGTGAGGAGCCCAGAACTGGACACAGCACTCAAGGTGTGGCCTCACCAATGCTGAGTACAGGGGTACAATCACCTCCCCAGACCTACTGGACACAATATTTTTGATATGAGCCAGGATGCCATTGGCATTCCTGGCCACCTGGGCACATGGCCTTTTGCAGTCAACCAACACCCCCAGGTCCTTCTCTGCCTGACAGCTCTCCAGCCAGTCTCCTCCAAGCCTGTAGCACTGCACAGGGTTGTTATGTCCCATGTGCAGCACTCTGCACTTGGCCTTGTTAAACCTCATCCCATATGGAGTTCTTCCCTTCGAGCACACCTCTGTCCTATATCATGCCCACCCAAGAAGTCAGCTATCAAAAATGCAGGACCCCACTGAGAAATCTGAATCCAGAGGAATGTGAAAAAGGCTACATAACTGACACATCCCGTATTTTGTTTGCAATTGAGTTATAAAAGTTTCACAAAACTGATGGCTTAATGTCCTGCATTGATAAATTTTCCTATTATTTGAACACAGTACAGCACTCCAAATTCTCATTGTAATTCACAACTGCATAAAAATATTTTACCAGTAGGTGAAAATGTAAGCATAGGAAGTTCTTTAACATTAGCACTTCAGTATTCATCATCATACTCTTCAGGGAGAAAAGGAGATTAAGCTTTTCAAAAGCATCAAGATGCAAGAACAACACTGAATTTTCAAATATACCTGCTTGTGTGGAGAGCAGCAAAATGCTACTCCGTATCACAGCTATAAGAAAGCTTATCATGTACTCTGTCTCAAGCACTGTTCTGTACGAAGCACAGCAAAGCCATGGATCCCCAAAAGAGCTTGATGTTTACTAGTCTAAAAGCAGTTTGTTTGTTCAGCAGAACTGCAACTTTTCATATTTCCCTTAAAGAAAGGAAATGGTTCCTACTAGAACTTTCTAGCTGGTCCACACAGATTCTCTGAATACAGAGCTGAAAGCTTGACACACTGAATGCCTTTTTGCTCTCATGCTCTGTATTTCCAATATTTTCAATCACATTCACATATTAACTAAAGATTTCACATTGGTTAGTGTCAAGGGGGAAGCAAATTCACACCAGAAAGCCAGACAAAAAGGTATCTTCATTTGCATCTAGGAAACATAATGTTCCTCTCTGGACAATGTTGGAACAGTGCGTACACTGTCCAGCTAGCAATCTTACTTCCACAGCATTGTCCTCTTTATCTCAGTATTACAGCAACCTATAAAAATGCTACTATTCCTAAATATTTAGAATACCTAATTAAGTGAAATGCCGGTGGCTATATAATTATGACATTAAAAGGTAAACTAGCACACAAATGGGAAACATAGAACATTCAATGCTTCATTTCTTACATGAGCTGCTTTTTGAAACCCTTTACTTCACCTTAGAGGCACAACTAGAACACGACCTGAAGTGCCCAAGCTGCACAAAAGACAAAATCTTAATACAAAAATCCAGAATGAGAAGTGTGATTTGGGGAGCATTATTCATGGTGCACATACTAGCTAACTGATCAGATGCTTCCCTGAAAGGACTAATTACACTTCCAGTGAAGTGACTATACTGTCAGAAATCACTAACCATAATGCACTATTTTTAAACCACTAGTTTAAGCCAATGACTTAAACCTTACCTGAAAATAACGAGCTCAACACTAAATTAAGCTTATTACTTATCGTAACACTGTTACTGTACTATAAAAAGCGAACAACAACCCCCAAACCCTAAAGCAAACAATTTTTTTTCATCTTTACCTACGTATGTATGGATACACAGTGAACACATGACCTCTCTTCCCAAAGACTCCCACCAATAGCAGGACAGTTTCTAAAAAAACCAACCAACCAACCCCAATACAACCAACCCACAAAAAAAGCCCCAAACCAAAAAAAAAACCCACACCCCCAAACCAAACTCCACATCCCTAAATAGACAACACCCCCAAAAACACCCCAAACCTCAACCCAAAAAACTCTGACTTTGAATAGGTCTTCTTTATTGAGCTTAAATTTTAAGGACAAAAGAATTGTTTCTTTAAGTCTAAAGAAAGAGAATGAGCATGAAGAAACATGTATTTTGCAACGCTTTCTGAAGGTGTGTGATATGAGTCCACAAAAAAAATCTCAAGGGATGTTTCCTACCACAGTTTTGACAGTGAATCACAGAACGTTAGGAGTTGGAAGGGACCTCCAAAGATCATCTAGTCCAACACCCCTGCCAGAGCAGGATCACCCAGACTAAATCACACAGGAACACATCCAGTTGGGTTTTGAATGTCTCCAGAGAAGGAGAGAACCTCTCTGGGCAGCCTGTCCCAGTGCCCTATCACCCTCAGAGTGAAAAAGTTTCCCCTTCTCTAAGCTGAAGAGGTCCAGCTCCCTCAGCCTCTCCTCGCAAGGAAGGTGTTCCACTCCCTTAGTCATCTTGGTGGCCCTGCACTGGGCTCTTTCAAGGAGTTCTATGTCCTTGAACTGAGAGACCCAGAACTGGACACAATATTCTAGGTACAGCCTTCACTAGGGCAGAGTAGTGGGCAAGAAGGACCTCTCTTGACCTATTAACCAACCCCCTTCTAATACACCCCAACAGGCCACCGGCGTTCTTGGCACATTACTGGCACATAGTCATCCTGCTGTCCACCAGGACCCCCAAATGCCTCTCACCTACACTGCTCTCCAACAGCCCACTCCCCAACCTACACTGGTACCTGGGGTTGTTCTTCCCCAGATGCAAGGCCCTACACTTGCTCTTGCTAAACCTCATTCAACTTCTCCCCGCCCAGACTGTCTAAGTCTTGCTGAATGGCAACACAGCCCTCTGGGGGGTCAGCCACTTCCCCCCGCCCCGGTTTTGTGTCATCAGCAAACTTGCTGACTGTGCACTTTATTTCCTCATCCAGGTCATCAATAAACATATTGATTAGCACAGGTCCCATTACTGACCCCTGAGGGGCTCCACTAGATACAGGTCCCCAGCTAGATTCTGTCCCACTGATCAAACCTCACTGGCTTCTTCCCTTCAACCAGCGCTCAATCCACCTCAACCTTCCAGACCACACTTCCTCAGTTTAGCCATGAAGATGCTGTGGGAGATGGTGTCAAATGCCTTACTGAGGTCAAGGTAGACCACATCTACTGCCCTACCATCATCCATCCACCTGATTATATCCTCATAAAAGGCTATTAGGTTAGTAAAACATGACTTCCCCTTGGTAAAACCATGTTGACTGTGAAAAGACTTATTGGTTGCTATGCAGTTTAGCCTGGCACTGGGTCTTGTCATACAGGTTTGTTAGGATCAACAGCTGATAAGTACAACTTTATAACAGTCATCAGCAAGAACATCAAAGAAAGTACAGGCAACGGGGCTGAAATCCAATGGACTGCAGGAAATGCCGGGTTTACACACTATACTGCATTTCCTGCTGGCCATTATCATTAAGTACTTTTAAAACCAGTTATTTTATTCTTATAGTAAAGCCAGCAATGAATAGTAACAGTGTTTACAAGCCCTACAAGTGTTGGCAGCTTTCCCAGTGATACATGCTCATCACCTTCCCTGCAGTCTTGAGGTGTCTTTGCAGGCTACAAGTATTTTACTCATCAGAACAGCTAGGCATCTAACAAATTTTTTCTCTATTCCTTCACTTTCACCTGAGCATCTACAATAGTTTTATTCAGACATACATATATTTGCATGCTAACTATGTAAGAGAAACATATGGTTGTACCCAAAACAGTTCAAGTGTAGAGACCCTTGACTTCAAAGTGTGAACAAGAGGGATCAGGAATTGTATCCGAGTATCACATCATCAGTACCATCATCCCATCTCCCACACTGGCAAAAACAGTCTTGCAAGCACAGTAAGTTTTTGTTTTAAAAAAAGCATCACTTAAAGAATCATTTTTAAATGAAATGTAACAACACATTTCCTGAAGATAATTATGTTTTGAAAAAAATATTCATGCACCTTACCATCCATTCAGATATAATGACATCCACTTTTTCCAACGGCAGATCTACTTCTTCGATCCTTCCTTTGACCAACGTAATGATATTTTCAAGTTTATTCAATCTGCAAGTCACAACATTAAGATTAGCTTATGCTTCCAGTTTATACTGTTGAGAGATATGCTGATGTCTGCATCTTGCATTTCTTCCCCAATAACTTTTTAACTTATCAAGAAAGCACTAAAATGTAACACTCCTCCTCTTAATTGTATTTCAGAGGGAATGTTTCAGAGTACCCACAAATTGCTGCAGATTAAGTGCCAGGCAAAGATGGCACACAGTGTATCTGTATACCTCCCATGTGCTGTGCATGCAAATGCCTAAGCTTCAGGAACCAGAAAAAAAGACAAGAGGATAATTTAAAATAACGGTCCTCTTTACTTATATCTGCTTGATCCAGTACTCCTCCTTTAACCCCTGCAGCATAAGTCTACAGTGACCAGAGCCTACTTATCATAAGTCCACAGTGATCAGAGCCTACTCATCACACTAGGACAGCAAAGGAAATTAACCTTCCTTACAAAGCTGTTTTGCATGACTTGGCTTTCTATTTCACAGAACTAGCTGCAAAGTCACTGAGAACAAACATTCCCTCTAGATCAGTGTTACAGATATTCCACAATATAAACTCATCCTCCCCACTGTGATTTAGGCCAAAATCATCTGCCATGTTTAGTAGCTGCAGCAATCAGGTATTTACTTCATATGTAAGCAATGGTACAACCACCTAGCAATGAGGAAGGTACTGTGATGTGAATACAGTTTGTGTTTCAAAAACTGCACAACAGTGAAGTTACTAAACATGTCAATGCTTGAAACTTGGTATTTATCTACTTTGCAAACCATTTGAGTCTTTCTTGCACATACCATTATTGCCATGGCTATTCTTACAGAGGGCAGAAAAGCACTGCCACCAAAGAAATGTATCTTTCCACTGCAACTCTTATCTCTGCCTCTTTCCCTCCCTATCCTGATATCTTACTCTTACATTCTGTCTGGCTTTCAAGGCAGTCCAGTAATCACATTAAAAATTCCATCTAAAAGACAATGAGAGAAAGATCAGAATGAAGGGAAGGGTCAAAAGGCTACTTGAACATGTGGGCTGTTTGAAAGATGAATTAAACACTTGGCAGTCTACTGTTTGAGGAGTAGTTCTTCACTGGTATAATTTTTAATGCTGTAAACAGAAGTAAACCCAGAAGTTCCAAGTGAGAATTAAAATTCAGAAGAGCTATCACCCACAGCAATACATTAAGACAGACAACAAGAGATACAAGGACAGCTTCCTAAATGGCCAGACATAAGGACATGATTTAAAACAAGCGAGGGAAAAAAAAAAAAAAAAAAAGACTAGTTTGTTACATACTTGTTTTCAATTGTATGGTATAAAAAAAAAAGCCAAACCAATGTAGTTTACACACTGAGGTGCTATTTAGGAAGTATACTTCAACCTCCTATTCTAGCATAAAAGTGATGGACAACAAAAAAACCCACTATTGAGTCATGCACTGGAAATTTTATGGACAGCTAGTCCCAGCAGGAATAAAAGGCAAGCATTTAGTTCAAAATAAGTTTACTCTGCATCCTCAGAAAAGAGTCACACCACTCAGACCACTTTCTGTAGTTTATTTACACATGTGGGTTTCACTGCTTCTAGTAATCGGCAGGCTAGAAATGAACTTGAATTCTGGGAGGGACAGCAGCTCTCTAGCACATCCTTGAACCCCAGACAGAAGCACAGTGCCATAGCCATTTTTAAGCTACACAGAGCTGTTTAGCATTCCAGCAAATATTTGTCACTCCATTACAAGTTTGGCAGTTTTATTCCTTTATGAAAAGTATGTTTAAAAAGACAAATATAAATTGTTGTGATGCAAACTGAAAACTTTAGTATGAACTGAACCTTTTATAGCACAAGGTATCTCTCTATATACGTGTAGCCTTAGCGATGGTTCACTGTGTTGTGCAAGTGGCAATTCATCACTCAAAGGCTTGCTGTTCTCCTCACTGAAGGGAATACATGTTGGCTGATACTCCTACCCTCCTAAGTATAAATAACATAAAGGACTTCTTGTGCACTTGTTGAAAGATATGAACTGTCCTAAGTTTGCCATCTAGTATATCAGAAATAAAACACCATTTCATATTTGAAACCACTCTGAAGACATCAGTGACTCCTGGGAAAACTTCTCTTTGGAGATGAAGTTCTCATGCCAGAAAAGCATTTTGGTTGAACGTGCACTGAATGTTTAACACAGTACTTACCTCCTTAAACAGGCATTTATTTAATAGAACACCTCTAGAGCATCCACGTGCACAGTGGTGCATCTTCAATGCGTGAAGCAGCATCTGACCTAAACCACTTGCCCAGACAACATTTCTGCACAATTTAAGTCCACATAAAAACTATCAATCCCAAATTCCTCAGTGGTTACCTTGGCTATCTTTTCCACAGTTGGGTCTTACAAAAACAACAAAAAACCCCCCTACACACCTCAGCTATCTGCAGTATACATTTTAACCTAACGTTTCTCCTACCTAATGCTAGGAAACACTTCTTAAGTCTTCAGAGAGCATTGCTTCACTTTTACATTACTCAGTCTCCTACAGTGTATCCTACAGGCAAATCAGTGAAGTGTGGAGTGGAGATGAGCAGAAAGCTGTCTGGACCATGATGTTCAAGAGGTGAGAGGAAAACTACTAAGTCTAACTGGTAGGTAGGTACCAGAGGTATTTCTCAGGGTTCAGTGGTAGTTCTGATAGCAATTAACACCTTTATTAGTGACCTAATCGGACAGAATGCACCCTTAGCAAGTGCGTGGATAATGCTGAATTAGGGGAGCGCTGAATTAGGGATATGCTAAAGGGTAGGGCTGCTGTTTAGAGGGATATCAGACTCTACAAATTAAAAAATAAAATTACAAATAAAGTACAAATAAATTAGAGCATTTTCTTTCCCTTGTTCCATGCTGAGTCTGTTTTGCCTGTGACACTGATTGTGGAATGATCTCTCCCTGTCCTTATCTCCACTCCTAAACCTCTCAATATATATCTTCTCCTCTGTCCAGCTGAGACAGAGCGACTTTGGTGAGCATCTGGCCTCCAGCCAGGGTTAAATCACCACAATCCCACCTTAACTACATCCTGTTTAATTATCCCTACCTAGAGAAGCAAAGATCTCTATTGCACCCTTTGAACCTGTGTTAATTCTTCAGAGAAAGATTTTCAATAAAACACACTGAGTAACAGATGAACATTAACTAGCAATAGCATTTTAGTAACTTATTACAGCAGTATGTACCACACTTTTCTTGGAACTTTTCCTACCTAATGATGTCCATGGCCTGATAGATGATGTCAGACTGGTCAACTCCAATCACTCTCTTTGCACCTGCTTTGGCAGCAAACATGGAAAGTATTCCAGTTCCACAGCCAACATCCAAAACCACCTGAAACAAACAAATGGAGGTAAAAATAAACATCCTACTCCCCTTGTCATGATTTTTTTACATGTCTTCCTGCATCAGTGAGATACCATGTCCTAACTGTAGAAACAAACAGTAGCATAAAACATTACTGTTACATTCAGAGATACCAAAGTCAAACCACATTTCTAACTCAACATCATCTACTCGCTACCTTCTACAGCCCATGAAGCAGACTAGCTCCAGACACAATTGAACTCAATCACACAGGAAACAATCACAAGTACTTGGGCAACAGCTAAAAGGTTACATGAACAGAAGCAGGCAATTATAGACTAAACAATATTAATCAGTTAATCCCAATTGAATTTAGCACCAAAAAAATATATTCTAACTGCAGTTTCTCATTAAGAGTCTATTCAGAAACTTTACTTATGAATCCTCTGCTAGAAATGGCCACAGTGCCTCAACCAGCTATGGCTCAAGATGACTGAATTTCAAAAGGGTAACTGACAGTTTTAACACATGGGAATATTTCCTTTTTAACATTATAAATAATCGAAATAGGATAAAATAAATCAAGCAAAGTGGGATCCATAAGTTTTCATGAAAGAAGAATGAACATCATTGCTACACTCTGAAAAGGTACACTCAACACAGTGACAAGACTCATACAAATGCTTGTGTTTGACATCTCACATATTCCCTATTGAAGGAAGACTGCAAAGTTTTAAAATAAAGCTCAGAAAATAGTACTAAATATATTATTTAGTAGAGCTGAGCTGCCAGTGGCAGTGAACTTCATAAAGCAGAGATTTTTACCTGGCAGCCTTGTTCAGGTCTCAGTATCATCATAATCGCAGTATATTTTTTTCTAATGGTCAGAAACGTCTCAATAGCTTAAGCACTTCTACTCTTAGATGTCTTACAGTAGAATTTCAAGCTGTGAGTTTTACACTTGATGTTTTCACAGAATAAATTTGAGACTGAAAGAATCACAGAATCACAGAAAGGGACCTCTAGAGATTACTTTGTCCACCCCCCGCTCAGAATCAGCTAAAGCAGATTGCTCAGAACCACATTCAGATGGCTTCTGGTATCTCCAAAGATGAAAACTTCACAACTTCTGTGGGCAACCTCTGGTGTCCAGTTGTCCTGACAGTAAAAAAAAGTGTTTCCTGTAGTGACTGTGTGGGGTTCAATCTGTGCCCACTGCTTCTTGAGCACCATTGAGACAAATGTGGCTCCAAGTCCTTTACTCCCCCCACTACCAGGCATCTCTATACACCAATCAGATCCCCCCCGAACATTCTCTTCTCCAGACAAAACAACCCCAGCTCCTTCAGCCTCTCCCTATATCACAGATGCTCCAGTGCCTCCATCATCTTTGTGGTCATTCACTGAAGTCACTCCAGGACACTCATCTCACTCTTGCACTGGGGAACCCAGGACTGGGCACAGCATTCCTAATTCACCTCCCTGGGGTACAAGAGAAGGTTCACGTCTCCTGACCTGTTGGTGACAAACATTCTTAGTGATGCAGCCCAGTAGGCTGGTTGGCTGCCTTTGTCATTCACCTCCCTGGGGTACAAGAGAAGGTTCACCTCTCCTGACCTGTTGGTGACAAACATTCTTAGTGATGCAGCCCAGTAGGCTGGTTGGCTGCCTTTGTCACAAGGCGGTGTGTTGCTGACTAATGGTCAATTTGTTGTCAACCAGGACCCCCAAGTTACCCATACAGGCAGCAGATCTCAGCCTCTGTTGCACGGGGTTATTCTTCCCTGCCCTCTGCAGGATTTTGCATTGTCCTCTGAACGCTCCAAGCCCTGTGCACAGGTTCCCCGTCTGCCCACTTCTCCAGCCTGCAGGAAGTTCTGAATGGCAGCACAACCACATAGTGTATCAGACACCCCTCCCAGTTTTGCATCATCTGCAAGTTTGCTGAGGCTGCATTCTATTGCACCAGGCAGATCATCAGTCTTATTGTTAGATTTCTACCCAATATAGTTATGCTTTGCTAATGCTGTTTAAAACTTCTAAGCACTAAACCTAAAAACATTACGAAATCTAAAATTCGAGCCATTTCCTAAGACTAGGTACAGCCACTCATATCACATGTGGCATGTGAGCATTAACATTTGGAAATGGAAAGATAAACTTCCTTTCCCATAAGAGAAACCCAAACAAGAGACTAAGCACAACTTACTAAGCACAAGACAACAGGAATATTGAGTCAGAATTACTAGATGTAGAAATCATTTAGTGGAAAGGAAAACTAACCTATTTCCCTGTTTCTCCTTAGCACAGCATTTAACACTGTAAAAGCTGTTGTCACCACCTTCATGACTTCTATTTTTTCAAATGAGGCCTCACATCACTCAGCAATCAATCCCACCCCTGAGAATGATAACCCCATCTCAGAACGTATTTCAAGGCAATAATGCACCCTACTGCCAAACTTTCTCACCTACGAGTTATTGAGCATTCCTGCTTTGGCAGAAGAAAAACTTCCAACTGCACCTCTAAATTTCACCTACCAGTATCAAAGAAAGTTCTTGAACGCCTTGCACACCAGACCTGCTTCCCTTTCCTTGCATACAATTCTTTATGTTCTGATGATGGACACAGGACAATGATTCTGAAGCCAACAGGAATAAAAATAGCCGATGACCTTTACCAGCACAGTGCAAGTGAGCTTCCACTGTGATGTACTGGGAAGCAGTGACTGAAGAGTTGACCACCACCTGCCTTGACAGAGCAACTGACAATGGAGTCAGACTACAAACATGAGCACAATCCATCTCCTACAGCATCTCCTGTAGAGGCTGGCCACAGAAATTGCAGTAAGTTACTTGTCTGACTTGTTTGCTACTACGTTCCAATTCTAAAACTCATTTGCAAGTCAGCTATGAATATATAATGGCTACAGAAATCCCTAGGGTAAAGTCTTCTGGAGACAGGAATAGAAAAAAAAAAAATCAACCTTCTCACAGCTGTGAGGGGCATCTCATGCCCCCCAACATCATCTATTCTAACACTTCACCTATGGGTAGTTAACAAAGCTGCTGAGCCATGAAAGCTGGAAGTCAGAGCCAAAAATAAACCTCTGTGAAAGAACGATCTTGATATACAGTTGTATGAGAGAGAGCAATCACCACAAATTGGAAAAAAATCAAAACAGACACCACTTTGGACAGCTGCCCTGGTCACTTAAGAACCCAGATGGAACTCATCTAGCCTTAGGCAGAGGATGGGGTGGAGAAAAAGGCACAGGAGAGAAAATATACAAGCTGAAACACATCTGAGGAACATTAAGACAAGCAGAATGATCACCAATTAGCCTAAGGACAAGGGTCTACAGCTAACACATTCTTGCAGTGATCACATATGGCCTCTCACCAGAGATCTGGAGCAGCTGGACTGGCGATTTGACTGCACCATAATCTACTGCAGCATCACGTCCTTCTCCGCAGTCTAATCAAAACTGATACTCTACTTTTAGTAACAGAAAAAAATACTTCAAATTCAGAAAAAACAAAGTCAGGTAATTTGGCTAATTAAATTAATATCATCACTGAACCTATAGGAGGAACAATGTTTAGCAATTTGTCCCCCTGTCCCCCCCCAGCATCGCACTGATGCCTGCCCTCAGCTTTCTACAACAAAAACTAAGCATGGCAACAGTGCTGCTCTAACCAATATTCTTGCTGTAAAATGGCTCACACTCCCTTTTACTCAGTAAGGCCATCTTAACTACTCCTGCTGGGTCAGTTAAACTGTCCTAGTCTCATCCCAACTACATCTGACAGATTGAAAATAAAGCCAGTACAGTGGATGCAATCAAGTTTTAATACTTTCCTTTGAAAGCTGAAAAAAAGGCTTTCATATTGGCCAGTTCTGAATAAAGTATCCCCGACGAGCACACCTAGGTATCCTGTTATGATCTTTTACTGTGCAATCACACCTCTTTGGGATACTGCAGATTTTGCATCAACTTTAAGGAAATCAATTAAGATCAAGTTCCTTCAAACCCAACTCACAGGTTTCCTTTCAGAAACAACAAAAAGCATCACTATCTATCTTCTCTAGAGAGGAGCACCATATGGAAATTCTAGGAAATACAGTATCAGGCTTTTTTTTAAAAAATTGTAATCAAATTTTGAGGGAAGACAGTCTATTTCCTCCAGCTGGAAGTTTGATTCACTAATATGGTTCTGAGAGCATCATATGATAAGTGAATTAAGCTAAACATCTCAACAGTTCCTTCAGCACAAGACAGTAACAGATGTCACTTCAAAGCTGGATCTCTGAAAAAACACCACATATTCTCCATAATGGCATACCAAGTGAAAGCCACATCAAGATCTGGTCTGACACAGAAGTGGAGCAGTGGTCACAGGGACAGAAACTGTTGGGAACTCAAAGCAATTGAGAATCTTTCTTTCCATTCAACTTCAACACACCACGATGGGTTTGGATACACTGTGAATCTGAGGTAAGAGGTATCTTGACCTAAAAACACTGAGTTCAGAAAGTGGTTTGTAGATGTTGCAATAATAGACAGCTTTTATTAGAAGTTGAATGCTTTCACATGAAGTAAAATACACAGAGTAAACAGATTTCCTGCCAATTCCTGAGCAAGTGCATCCACAGCCAGGGTTGAAGCAACCTTGTCTATAACCATCCATGTTTTGTTTCAAATGTTACCATTATGTCTTCACAGCAGGGAAGAAATACAACTGAGCCTGAAAATTTCCACTAGGACATACATTTCACGTAATTTAATATCAGTCTTACCCTGTGAAAACCTGCAGTCATCAATATCAAGGGCATCGGTGAAACCAAATTTCTCCCAAGAAAGTTTCTTTCCTTTATTGATCTTTCTGCTTTGTTGGATGAGCCACCTGGCTATGCAGTCACCCACATCTTTTAAGCAGCTGGCAGCATTCTATACCACCTTTGCTTGTTCCCTCATTACAGCTTAAGACTTTAGACACGTTTAGTACAAACGAGCTTGTTAAGTGGATTGAATCAAAAGAGGAAGAAAACTCTTTTTCTAGGATTTTTCTGCTGTAGTTGCCAAAAGACAACATACAAAGAAAGAGCAGGCGCTACCTACCTTGAAATACCTCCCACCTAGGGCAAAACTATCTAGCACAATTTCTGCCTGAGCAATCATTAGATGGGGATGTACTTTTGTTACTTCTACAATCGTTTTGAAGCCTTGTATTATCACTTATTAACAAAGTCTCACTTAAAAACCAAAATAACAAGTCAACAGTGATTGCCTTCCATAAACCTAGACATCCTGGTTTAGCGCTAAGAACTGGCCATATACCACTTGAGTGGTAAAAGCATTATGTAGAGGAAAATTAATCTGGAACAGGCAGTTGCACAGCACAAATAAGAACACAAACTCATGAGAAATTGCTGGCAGAAAGAGAAGACAAGAAGAGGATCACTACTGCATAGGGGTCATAACCACAGTAAGATCATAAACAAATGTCAGTGCAATCTCTCCCCACCCCAAGTGAAATACTAGCTCCTGGTTCTAAGTCCCCTAATAATAACAACGATGTCGTCTGAAGAAATAAACCTACACTAATCCAACAAATGAATTCTTCCCCAGTTCTAATTACACAGTGTTTTTAAGGCATTTCTACTGCACCAGGCACAAACCGAAATTCACTTAAATTCTTAATGTAGATTTTACTTAATATACTGGAAAAGAAAATTTCAACTTGACCCCGCCAACATAATTAATGAACATCCTGACATGGCACAGGGAACAATGACAATAACGATCAGCACTTCTGTTATCAGCACTTTGCACCCTCCAGCAGTTAAATAGCACTCTACCACCTACTAAAGCCAGAGTACATTAAATCAAATCTTGTCAGCACAACATTGCATTTCCAAAGCTACAAAGTCGCCAACCTGAAGGATTTCTACCACTTGAGAAAAACATATAGTGCAGGAATTTTTATTTTCTGAGCTATTTCACCTACCTTGTCCTTGAAGATATGTGAGTTTTGATAGATGAAGTCACGATAGCTTTCTGTACGCACTTTATCCTAGGATTTAAAGAATAAAAAAACACTGTTCACATTTTGTACTTACATGCTGCTAGCATACTGGTCAAAAAAGCTGAGAAACTTGCTTTTTACCTTCGCCTAAAGACCTTCTGTGGCTACAGCACTTAAAAGGGCTCTGCAATTTCAGCACTTCCCATTCAACACTGTTTTACAAGTTACTGTCTGCAAATGAAGCCATCTGAGCCTCTGGAGGAAAAATAAGTAGCTTACACCTTCCTGACCTGCTGCATTTGATTTTGGATGTTTCAGAGTTCTTAATACCTCCTCACCACTTTCCAGGAACAGCAGTAACAGTGGCAATACTGCATCAGCTTTACACAACAACCTTACACACAACAGTAAAAATGCGAGTTAAAAGCTCCTATAATGTTTTGCATCATTTTACTCTGACACTCCTATGACACAGAGATTCTTTCAAAAAAAAAATCCCAAACTATGAATCAGATTAACCTTTTCTATCTGTGAACAAGACGCCTATTTGCAAACCTGAGGACAACTTAATGACGGAAGCTGTACAGACCAGGCTGTGAAAGCCCAATACGATAAACTAACTGTAACACAACATACACTGAGCAGCTGCAATGTTTTCAAGCACTGAACTAAAGATTTGGACTATCTTAGTATATGACAGCTAGCAGCATAGCTCAACCTGCCAGCAGCATAGCTCAACCTGCCAGCAAGGTACTATTTTAAAAAAAAATTATTCTTTTAATGTGCATCATCAGTTAAATTTAGGAATTGCTGTTACAGTTCAATTGCTTTTAGAGCAAAGTAAAATAGAATTTTTTACCAATTTTTATCCAGCAAAGACAAGTCTAATACTGAAGTATAAAATCCAGCTGCATATATTTCACTTCACATTTTTATACTATGGGAGGTAAGAATTTTTAGAAGCAATGCAGAAATTAAAGAAATTTTCTAGTGAGAACGAACAAAGTTTTTTATTAGAAAAGCAAGATCAAACCCAGATACTAAAAATAAAGGATGTGTTAAAAACTCTTGAAATAAAAAAAATAAAATTCTGAGGCTTGAAAAACTTAAAAATGGATCTTAGGGTTATGAAGATTATTGCAAACCCTAAAGAAACAATTAGGGATGACTTTAGAAAATTGTAATTTAGAACTATACATAATTAACATGTATTTAAAAAATGGAGATCCTTTAAAGTCATAATGGTTTACTATAACGTTATATTCAGAGTAACTATTTTTAGTCCTTCACCTCTATTGCAGTATAATAGGATTTGCTGAAGTGACTAAAAATAGTTTAAAAAAAATAATCAGAAGGTTCTGTATCAGTCAGGGAATCAGTCAGCTGGAAAGCTTCCAGCATTACATCCAGCCCACTCACACTCCCTCAGCACTGCCCCAACATAATCAATACAATTCTAGCTGCTGTCTCTACTATATGAACTGCTACTCGAGTAAGCCACTCATGCACTTCAGGTGTCTCTATTAATCAATCCCATCCTCTCACCATTGCAGTGTAATGCTTTTTTTTTTGTTTTGGTCTTAAATAAAATGCTAAAGGAATTTATTAAGATGATAGCAAAGAAATTCTTGAGCAAAGAAACCAACAGAACCTGGGGAACGCTACCCATTTGGCTAAAGTAAAAATACTCTCCCCCCCATCTCTGAAGTACTTACAGAAAAAAACAAAGTGAAACTTCATCCTATTACTACCAGGCATAAGAAAAAAGAAAAAGGTTTCCCAACTGAACAGTGTCAGACACAGATGTAAAATCTAGCAAGCAAATCTCCTTGCTTAAAAATTCCAGTATGGCAAACCATTTACATATATAAGGTATGAGGAAAAAAATTTTAAAAACCCAAACATCAGAGTGAATGCCTAGCAAATAGGAAAAAATTCAATGCACATGAGAAAAATTTGTTTTCCTGTAATCAGGAAAGCCGAAAATGTCATTAAAAAGCATTCTGACAGACATCCCCCCCTGAAACCAATACAATAGGATCTTGTACCAATCTCTTTGTGCAGAGATGCAGAAATGATAAACTTCATTAGCAAACAGAAAGGCTTCTTCATCCTATAGCCTACATCATCTCAAATGACACCTTTACTCAACTGCAGAACCAAACTCCTATCATTTCATCCCAAAGGCTTAAATTATATTTCTTTGGACTATGCATCTTGGAACTCCTACATGCGCAGGCATTTCTGTGCTTCTGTAAAATTCTCTCCTAAAATTAACCTTCTACTACTCTTAACACAGATTCATGTGTATTTCTATGCTTGCACCACTAAATGATTTACAGATGAGAAGCTTTATATGCTACCTGTATGGACAAAGCCACTCCAGAACTCCACATCCTATCTCTATGTAAGGCAGGAAATTTATTTATGCCTTAAAATTATAAAACTGTTTATGACTTTCACAACTATGATACTTTCTCTGAAAGGAAGCATTAAGAGATTTTGATTTACATGTCAATTAAAAAGGTGTCAGGCCTTGTGTTAGCTTTGTTGGGTTTCTTTAAGTTCAAAGGACATACACAGGTTTGCCTTTGAAGCGTTTTAAAGATAAAAAAAAATGGTTATCACATAGAAGGGGCATAGATTTTTCCAGCTGTTCAAACGAGCTGTGCACAAACACCAACAATTTCTGTTTACCTAGCGCAATAGGAACTCACAATATTTGAGAAATGCTTCTGCCTGGCAAGTGTAAAATGTTAGGAAAACCAACTAAAAACAAATATTCACTGTCTATACCATGTTCTATCTGTTATCTTTTAAGGACCCAGGAAAAGGCTGGTTTTTGCAAAGTAACATTGTGGCACAAATAATGCAACGTATCTTCAAGCATACCTGGGGAGTAAATGATTTTATGTTCCTAATGCTTCCCATAGACAGAATTCTTATAAACAAACTACATTGAAAAAAGATCTCTCAACCCAATACCTAGAAAAAGACTATCATGTATAGAAAGGGTTAAAAATGCAGCTGCTCTGCAGCATATTTATGGGCACACAGCCCACTTCATTCTGTCTTTTCTCTTTAGTCCTACTAAGATGGGGTTGTGATGACTTTCTAACCTTTAGCATCTCCTCGTGTATCCCATAATGCCCATAGGAGCTGAAGTAAACACCATCCTCATCCTCATGAAGGTCTGCAATGGCACTGGATGACGAGCTGCTCCGGACATCTGTGCTCAGCACAAAATCCTGCGCAAATTGTCTGTAACACAAGTGAAATACACCCATGAGACACGTTTATGGGACCACGAAAAGGAGGCGAGGGGGGCAAAGGGGCTTGAAAGATGTCAGGAATCCACGCTGCACGGGGGCTTTGACAACAATGGGACCAGCTTTAAGCATGCACATCCTCCCTCTGCTGGCTCTTCCAGACTGCTGCAGGGGCACTCTCCATCCATCCTCCTGCAATGACCACCCTCTGCTTTCAACCAGCAACTACCTATTTTTAAGGAGGAATTCTCTATTTTGCACTCACTGGTACTAAAGCTAGCACCACAGTGGTCAAAACAGTATGTATTTTAGGCTGTGTGAGGCAGATACAGAGTCAATACAACCAACAGCACAAGAACTACAAGCCACACAATACTGTACGATTAGTGAAAGGTAGAAGAAAGTACGTTAAAAACAAAGTATTTGGGGGAAACAAAACAGAGCTTAAAATTCAGTATACTACTTTAATTCTATGCTGCTTATTTTTCCTCCTCCATGGCCTTGCCTTTTTAATATGCACATTTTTATTTCTCACAGCAGTTTTGATGACAACACACAGAAATCAAGGGATTTATCGCAAAAACGCAATTAAAAGTTGACAAGCAAACAGCTCGTGCTATACGCACATTGAAGAGAAAAAGCAAATGTGTTTTGGCCTGACAATACTCCTCCAAGGTCTACAGTCCATCATCAACAAAGTTTGCATTCTAGAACTCTCAGAGGCAGCCAAAGCTCACCTTTAACAGCCATCGTCCTTTCCTAAATAGGAATTTCATGTATATAAGCTGTAGGTAACGTCTCAGTCCCTTACTGAAAAATAAAACCATAAACACTATTTCACTCCCAACACATCAAGTATTTCTCTGCTTAACTAGTTTGGATGCAGAAGAGAAGGTGTTAAGGAACTCTTATAAGTCTGTCAGTATCAGAAACCTCCTACACTTGCTGACATACAGGTAAGGTTTGCATTTCATTTTTGAGATTGCTCTTCCCCACAGCAGCCTGCATTTTCATTTTTCATAAATATCAAAACGATAAAAATTAAATTTACAAGAAGTAGACTACATGACATACAGTTAGGTATAATTAGCATTTTGCTAATTATTAAAGTTTAAGCCAAATTTTAAAGTTATTTAAGATGTATCCATCCAATAGTTCCTCCAGTCTACACATGCAATACAAGCAGCAAATAAGCTCTAGGAACAGAAGTGCCCTCTTGTCTCTTTAATCAAGAAAAAAAACAATGTAAGTAAAAAACCAAAAGCCACCATCTCTAAACAGGGGACAGATTGAAAAAAAAAATCAGGATATACAAGCCATGCTCTTAAATATAAGTTGTATCTATGCTAAAGATGTTTTAATTTACAAAACAGTTATGGGGAAGGGCGAGGGGCGATCACTAGGCCTCCAGCTACTTGACTTTGTATTGTATCCCCTTCATTTCTCATAACTATAGAATCACAGAATGGCAGACATCGGAAGGACCTCTGGAGATCATCTAGTCCAATCCCAAACATGCCAATTTCTGTAAGTCTACTCAGACTGGCAAACTTGGAAAAAACATTCCCATAGAAATTATTTCACAGTAAACCAGTTGGTTTCCTTCACACTATTATTCCAGGGCTCAGAAGGCAATAATCTGTAGGGAGCTGCATGACTGATCCTCAACAGGCAGCCATGAAAAAACCTAAAAGTAGTTTTTCCACATCTTGGAGAGCAAGATCTACATAATGCAGTCATGTTGTAACTCAAAGAAGCTACAGTTAGTCTCCTAAGAAACCTTTGTAGGTATGTAAAGCATACAAAAGCTCCTGTATATCGCTTTTTTTACTCCACAAGTTGAAGTCAGCCAGCCAGCCTGCTACATACTGGTATAAACCTATTTCCATGACAAAAACTATTAGAAAAATAGATTACTGTACATAAAGATCCTGTATACTGTTCTTGCTCCACTTCAGGCTTCCAAGCTATCATTTGCAGAGATTCACCTGAAAGGAACCACCAGAACATGTTCTCTTTCAATGGAGTAACTTCCAGCATCAATCAGTATCACTACTCAATTACAGCATGCAGGCTATTACAATGTAACTAGTTCATCTGTTCATAATTTAAAACTGTGCTACTTCATCAGACCTACATCTGTCTATTTTTGCTGCCAGCTGACCCCTGCTGAAGAGACTGCACTGACAAAAAAGAATTAGAGGTTTCCTTTTCTAACAGATTATTTGATACACTAACCTCAAAAGCAAATCTACGTAAGCCTGACTGAAGTTGAGAGCTGAAAGGAAATTCCACCTGATGAGCTGAGAAAGTTATTTCTTTTAAACAAAAAAGAATGGAACAGGAATAAGACAAGATGATATATAGAGAAAAAAGTCTTTCCTTGTAGAAGGAGAAATTTCTCTGTTTCCTGTTCTTTATGATGAATGCATAATGTACACCAAGGTATTAGATAAGTACCACACTCTATGAAGTACAACCTGCAAAAGTTAAACCCAGCTTAAGACAAAAACTATTTACTTTTGACATGCATCATTTCTCACAGCTCATAGGACCTGAGCAAATGCATGCATTTTTTTTTGGCAAACTTACTTACTAATAACATCCAGTGTGTACTCCCAAAACATACCACAAACCCTCAGTGTATTTTACATAAGGTTTTTGCTGCTTCACTTTTCCACAAAAGAACATGAATTCCTTTTCTCAGTCTCTTAAACACAACTTCTCTTCAGTACCCAACCAGCGTGACTTTGAAAATACACATTTAAATCCTATGTGACCCCATAAATAAGTTTATATTCCCATTTTATCCATCAGCATCATTCATTCATATTTTGAAGATCTCAAGATTTAGAAGTACATTTAGAAGATTTGGCATGTACAGTTACAGGAATACCCCAATTCCTGTTTGCAATGCACTGAACATTCTTACTAGCAGAAGTCATTCCTGATACTGTACAGTCGGTTTATTAATCTCACTGAGGGTTTCTACAAATTGTAACTGGATTCTACTAACAATCATTGTTTGGAACCATCTCTCAAAATGCTGAGAGTCCCATATTTAAATCGTCATTACCTCCCTCTTCTACACTGAAGATGCTCACGATGTTTAAATTCATATTTAAAGGACTAACAGAAAAGTGAAAAGCAAAGAGTGGTCAGAAACAGAATATACGTTTCTGAGCCATGTGCTTATTTAGCTTTCCTAAGGATACTTTGCTCTTAATTTGTGCAGGTTTGGTACAGTTTTTACTAATCATCTGCACGATATTTAATAATAATTTAAAAGATAAAAGTGAAACCCACAACCCAACACAAGTCATGAGCTTTATTATGTAGTAGCATTCGATCGCTTCTTTGAATTTCTATTGGTCTTTAAACATCAACATCTCCTGTCACTTAAAACACATGCAAAAAACCAAACAAGCCTCATTTAAAAAAAAAAAACCTTACTTCATTTTTTGAAGGTCATCTTGTGCTCTAGCCAATGCTGCTTCTGCCAGCCTCGCTCTGTGTTCCGCGTGTTTTAATTGTTCAAGGAGCACCATGGTATCATTCAAACCATTAGAACACAAAACATTGGTAGGTTCACAAAGATCTTCTATATCTGATGAAGCAGGGAAGGAAAAAACCAAAACAGCTGTCAGTCAAGTGTCAATTCACAGCAACTTACACCTGACGTTTCCAGTGTTGCTATTTTTGTCTTTGGGCGGTATATCAGCACAGCCTGCTTCACAAGGAGCATCACTGCATTTGGCAGGTGTAACCCCAGAACGCAATACTACTCAGTAAAAGCAAGTAAATCCAGAATTCAGATTTCTTTAAATACCAGCGCTCACATTGATAAAAAAGCTATTGGCTCAGATCAATCATCGTCCCATGCTCTGTTTTTCAAGTTATGCTATTCTGAGACCAAAAGGGCTGTTCGTTAATATCAACAGTAAAAGTTAAGAAGGTATATAAATTTTAAACTTCTTAGTAAGTAGACCGTAACTCTTAATTTTGAAACCAATTCCTTAGGCCTTTATAAAGCTTATGAACACACAAAATTGAGACGGACATAAGCAGAATATCTGTAGATGAAACATTGCTTTCAACTACCAAAACAAGGGACTGGGTCCCATTCACATCCCTTGCTAAATTTAGCTGGTGATTTCAACCCATGTCAGTGGATTTTAAAAAGTGCTACTGTGTTCTTCCACGCCGCAAGAAGTCACTACTGGGCAAAAAACGGTTAAATAAACTATTATGTTTAATCATGGAAGACCACTTTACTTGGCCAGTCAGACCGAAACAAAGCACAGATACTTAAATTTAAGATTTCATCAGCCCAATAACCCTTAAGCAACTGCAGCAGCACCTCAAAGCACCTTGGCAGTCTATAGCTTGGGCACTAGACAAGAGCTGTTGCAGTGAAATGTGAAATGAATCCCTGAAGTGAACAACCAAGGTCCTCTAGCACACATTATCTCTGCCATCATGTGACAGGGCACACTTAGAAAAGGGCAAAACTGCATTCCAGTCTGTATGGAGAGGAAAAAACCCACAAGCCCCAACTCCCTCATGGTTTAGGTTAAAGAAAATTGTACAGTCAAGTGCCATATGGGAGGATCACAGGCAGCTAAAATAAATTCAAAAGCCAAACTGAGTTCTCTTAATGGCATTTGGTGAGCAGAGGAGCTATGACACACAGATTGCTAGAATCACTAAAGAAGCAGAATTCTTCTATGCAGCAGCAGTTCTTTACACTTAGTTGGTCAAAATACAACCTGTATAAAAGATTAAGATATTGTCAACAAGGCAAATTACTTGCCTCTTAGTTATAGCACATATTTTTGAATGAATGAATCTGATTTTAAATACCTACCTTTGGAAGCTTTAAAAGCTTCATAAATCTTCAATGAAGCTTGGGTGGTGTGCCTCTTCCACCTGCTTAATTACTACATACAACACCTCTGCTGTGGTCATATTTACACTAAGTGAATGCAGGTAATATGAGGGGGCTATGGAAGTCTCAGCCATTAAAAAACAACATATACCACATAGTACAAATATCAACTTCAGCTATTATGAAGACTTTTTTTGTGTACCTAAGTCAACTGAATAATGGTGATGATGCTTTGCATGACAAGAATTCTGCCACTAACACGTTTGACCCACAAGGCAGCATAGTAACACCAAAACACAGTTAATTACCAAACTGAAGTAGAAGATCATCTTCTAGCCCTGGTTTCAGGTATTCCTCTCCTTCCCAAGGCAGCGGGCTGCTGAGTGAGCTCAAATATGCTGCTGTTGGTTTCTAGACAGAAAAGTACATAAGCTAAGTTTCTTTGAAAACATCAGCCCTTCAATTCCATTCAACAGAAGGAAAGCATCTACTATTCCACCTATCAAAATAAGCATGGCATTGCAGAAAGGCTGAGGAAGACAATCCTTTAAAGCATGACTAGTGAGAACACAGAAGAAGTTAACTTCTGGCTTCTATCCTGGCTCTGGCAGCAACTATGCACCTTAGGATACTGAGACTACAAGCATCGTGACCAGAGAGCTAGTCTGGGTCTCCAAGCCCCCAAAGCTGCAAGGTCAAGGAATTCAATGCAAGCAGTATTGAGAGACAGACATTGAAGGGAACTTTCAGGATTACACTGCTGTCAGGAACCAAGCTTACTCAGGTGTTTGTGACTGACCTGTAGCTTATGACACAGCTAAACAATGAAGCCAAGACACCAGCGTTTCTACACAAACAGTGCCGATCAGACAAGATGCAGAAACACTATCTTCTCTCCTGTTTGCATCTGTTAATGTTTTGTCAGGAATGGAGAAGTCAAATACTGGACTTCGGGGTTTTTTTTTTTTAATTTCTGTGTTTACTTTGCATAGCTAATTATGCCTTAAATAACTACCAGAGGATTTAAGTAAATATTTGAACATTTAAGTCAGAAATGCTACGCTACATAAGACGATTTTAAGTCTAAACCTAAACTTTTAAAGAACAACCACAGAACATACTTCAAAATCACAGAATCCACAAAAACTTAAGACTGCAGGTTCCTATCAGCTTTCCTGTTTCTGGTATCATTTTAGCACAGATTAATTTTAGTTTCTGGGACCTAAGGGATCAGGTTTTGTCCTTACTAACAGTACAGGAGGGATCTGGCCAGGTCTTATCCTTGCTAAAGAGTCTTTTGCACCAACAGGCATGTGAGGACCAAGAAATGTTGCTTACCAAGAAACAAGATCATTACTAGACCAATGCAACAGAGTCAAAAGCCAAGATGAGTTAGTAAAACAATATGACAGTACATAGCATGGGCTTTTTGCAAGTCTGAACATCCTCTTCTACAAAGAATAAAACTCCTATTATTTATATTTAAAATGAAAACAACTTCACATCTAAATAAACCAATTAATAGCTGTTTTAATGCCCACATTTCCTAATTTCTAGAAATGTAAGTTTCCTACAATTATTTTTAAAAAAGGCAATTTAAACACACAGCACCTTGACTTCCCATTCTCCAGACAGATTATGGAAGCAGTACATGGCATACCTACCTTTAATCTAACGAAGTTTATTAATTTAACATATCCATAAAAATCAAGTCCTGAAAAGAAAGGAAAAAAAAATAAATAAGAGCGCAAGCTTGTGTTACAGAAAACCCACATGCATTTTATAATTATATGAACACTAATTACTTGTTGAAGTGGCCAGCTTCCCCTTGGGGTGTACAGCATAACCTACTGCAGTCTTCCTATCTTAAGTTTGCCATTTACATTCTTCTTCTCTTCAGGACCAAACCAGGAAATTGTCACCCTCATGTCAAATACATTTGCTGCATATTAAAAACACAACAGATGTACCGTGGCTTGCAAACAGAGTTTCAATTCATTTGGCAAGCGACCACAGCAGGACAGCCCTATTTATCTCACACTAGTTACCTTGCTAGCTTTTTAGCCCCTTGTGCTCTTTAGTTCATAATCTTACCATTCTGCTGAATAAGACACAAACTGCTCCTACTCATTGAGAATATATCACAATTTAAAACTGCCACACTGCACAGAAGCAACAGCAGTTTAAATAGAATTACGTACTCTCCTCAAGAACAGCGAGGTCTCTGAATATCTCAAGTTACATTCACAAGGATTTTACACAGACAACAGATCTTACATGCAAATTTCTAAACAATACACGTGGTTCCCACACCTTTCTCCCTCTCTCCTTTTTAATATATGCTCTTCAAATAGCATTTCTCCAGCAGTGCTTCCTTTCCCCTGCTTTCCAGCTTTCCTCCACAGCGAAGCACTCACTGAACTCCACCAAAGCCACCATGCACTTCACATGCATCCTCCTGTATTTACCTTCCTTCTGTCACCATACTGGTCTAGGTAGACGGTAGCTTCAAGTGGAAGCCAACCTTACATTTCACTTGGGAAAGATCAAACAATGGAGGACGTAGCTTCCTATAATTACTGGTGAGAACGTAAGGCAAGGCTGCAAACATCCCCTTAAAAGGCACCAGCAGTACAGCCCAGTTTCTTCACCTCTTGTTGGAGACATCCACTTTGGTCTCTGCTAAGCTTTTGAGCCTCACAAGAGTGTCGCTACTCAGGCAGGAGTTCCCACACGTCAGGTAAACAGCTCTTACACCAGCACACAGCAGGCTGGCTCAGATCAGTGGTTGAGAAGCAGCACAAGCCAGCAGAGATCAATCTTACTGGGAGAGCTTTACCAGTAAATAAAGCATATGGGAAATGGCCAGCACAAAGACAGCCAGGAAATCAGCTAGGAACAAGCTATGCTCCACAACCCATTGTAAATGAGATGCTGATACACAGAAGGAAATGATTTTCATAACAAAAAAAACCACCTTACCATGTTTCTTGATCTCATCACAAACATTAAATTGATGCTCTGTTTTGCAGTGGGAGAATACATCTTCAGCAGAACTAAATAACCTGTAAATAACAATTAAATACGCAGTGTACATATGCTTTATATGCTTACAAGTATATAAATATGCTTAAATCTTGTAACACTCCCACAAGTTTTGCATACTCTGCTCTGACCTGCCAATAAACCTGTTCAGAACACACTGGCTCTGCTTTTGAAAAAGGACAAACGGGTGCCTGGTTCTTCGTGTACCTCTCGAAGCAGCTTCCTGCCTTATCTGCAAAACACTTTGCAACAAAAGACTAATAATAAACCCTAAAATTTCATTTGGCAGGACCACGGACCCTGTTAACTCTGGAAAACGGCTGGAGAGCACCAACGATAAACCAGAAACCTCAGAACTGCACGCATACGAGTTAATCTGCTGCATAAAAGTGAAGGTTCTCATCTATTTACCGACGATGGGGAAAGAGGGCAGAAAAAACTCAGATGAACTTTCACACTGCCTCTGCCTGCCTTTAAGCTCAAGTTACCCGCTTTCCAGGTTACCTCTCCCTCCCTTAGCGCGGCTCTAACAGCCCTCTGGCTCTAGGAAGGCCGTACACGAGATCAAGCAGCTACAGAGCGCTGTGACAAGCTACGCACCGTTTGTTTTCCTGACGCGGCTGCCTCCCGCGGGACGAGTTTGAGCGCTCGCACCCCAACCCCTCCCGCCTCCCGGGGGCCGGCGGCGCCGGTCGCGCCTCAGGAGTCCCTCGGCCGGGCGGGGAGGCGCCGGCGAAAGCGCACCGCGGGCTCTCCTCCTCACCTGTCACAGAAGAGGCAGCGGGCTCGCAGGCCCTCGGTGGCGGTGCCTTCCTCCTCTTCCTCCCAGGCCTCCTCGCCGTCGGACAGCTCGGGCATCTCCTCATCGGAGGGCGGCCCGCCGGCCCCTGCGGAGCCCACAGGGAGGGACAGTTACTGACCGGCGGGGGAGGGGGCACGGAAAGAGGGAGGAGGGGAGGGGGAGAAAGAGAGCGGCAGCCCAAACACCCACCTGCGAGAGCGGCACCTACCGCCCGCGACCCCATGGCCGCGCCACCGCCCCACGTGCACCGCTTCCGGGAGGCGGCCCCGCCCCTCCCGCCGACGTCAGCCAGGCGGTGGGCCCAAGGCGGGAGCGCGCCCCCTGGCGGGGCCCTCCGGTAACGGGGAGCAGCGTTACCGCCAACCGTTATTTTTCAAACGTCCGGAGCGGCGGCCCCGCCAAGCGCCCGCCGCCGCCATTTTGTGGGGGCCGAGCCGTGGGGCGGTTAGGCCGCGGCTGCTGCTGCCTCCGCCTCTTCAGCGCCGCTCCCACCTGCGCACCCCTCGACCCGGCAGCTTCTGCCGCCAATGCCGGACAACCTGGCTGAGGCGAAATGCAGGCAGGCGGCAGATAAACAGCTGACGGCCTCAGCAGGCCTCAAATAGGAGAGGTTGCTCGTGCTTGGAATTGTACTTGGCGAGCCTTGCAGGTAGCTGGCAGCCAGGTTTCTGTTTGGTACAAAGAGGGTGACTGCTGATGGGAGAGTTCAAGGGACTAATCGGTGCACATCGACTTAAGTTTAGCAACAGACTTTCCGACCTGACCGTCTCACTCAAATGCAGAAGTTAGAAGTGGCTTAAAAAAAAGAACATGGAAAAACAAAGCTTGAGACTCATCGCCTCGTGAAGATAGTGTTTGACATTTTAAGTACATTACCTAACCTGCTTCATTTGCTCACATCATTTTTGCCTGGCAGGAACCTGCATCTCTTCAGAACCAGGTGGTGCCTTTTCACTGGATTGTGTGGGGATACTAAGTAGCACATGGTGGAGAAAATGTCAGAGCTTGATTTTTTCCAATTTGTACCCTCAAAGTGTATAAGTTCACATCTGTGCTACTACAAATACTTCCAAAAATAATGAAATGCTGCTTTGCCTTTACCCTGACGACATTATATGACTAATTGCAAGAGCAAAGGTATGCTGTGCATCCTGTTAGCAGTGGTCCGAATCAGATGGCTAAATACAGTATTTGTGCAGCATCTCGCAACTGAACACAGGTACAGTCTGCCTCTTCTTTTTTTACATAGTCAAGAAAACTCATATCTCGTTGCTGCTGTTAGACAGCTGCACCTTCCTAAGCATCATACATGGATTTATGTATGTCAAATTAATAAATGATCCAGCCTCGCAAAGACTTACAGTCATTTTAAAAAATAACATCTTGTACTTTTTGATAAAAAATTCATAGAGGATTAAAAATAATCCTTTTTTCTTGACCCCTTTGGTTAGCAAAGTTAGGGGTGCCTAACTTTGTTACTGCGTTGGCACTTCAAAGCAGGAGATCCAACGTGTGCTTTACAAGCTGATTTACCAAACCTCTGCTTCCTGTGTTTTGGTCCACATCACAGCGTGGTTTTGCAATGCATCAAGTAATTTGAAAAAGGAATCTAAACTACCAGAGTGATCCAGAACTACAGGGCACAGGACCAAACTACAGCTAGCCCGACGTTAAAATCTTGAAGTATCCAGCATTAATCATCACCAGGGCAATTTTTGGTCATTTCTAGAGGGGTGGTACCAAGGGTCAGATTCTAGTCTCATTTGTAGAGAGCAAATTCAGTAGTCTTCGCTGAACCTGAAAGTATAGAGATCTGAATTGACCAATAAGGAAAAAAAAAAGAGGGATGCAGAATTCAAGAAGGAAACCTTAAAGCCTGACTTGTCTGGATTACAATCTCTGATTTGTAACCTGTTCCTGTAAATCTGTCTCACATAACTTAATTGTCCGTTTCAGTTACCCTTCTATTGCTCAAAGCTAACACAGAAGGCTTCAAAGTAAGCCACTAATTAAACAGATTAGGCTTGCCCAGTCACAGGCAAATCCAAAGCCACATGAAAACATCTAAGGGCGGAAAGGGGTTATAGGTAATGGCAGAAGGGCAGGTTTGGAAAAGGAAATTCGCTGTAGGAAATATGAAACCTTAGAAAAGCCTTTAGAAAATCCATTTTGCGTTTTGCCTTTAAATTCCGTACCCACTCAGAATTACATCTGTAGGTATGACAAGACCACATTGGTTCTGCAAACACTACGTAGTGGTGTAAACCATTGCTTCTCATGGATTTTTTTTTTCCCTTTACATAGTGACTCAGTACTACTCACTGAATTAGAATTAGTGCAAAATGCTGGCAAACACTGCCTACCCTCGATGTACAGAAGAAACCTAGGCAAGTCAGATGCTTCCACCTTATGCTCTGAAAATGGGGTCTGGTCTAATGTAAGAAACTGAAGTGATGCAAAATGGTAAAACATGCTTTTCCTCCACCCTTGCTCAAGCAACGAATCACAGAAATAGGTTTAACGGCCACCGCTCTAGAAGTAGCTGCCCAGGCTGATAGCAGCGACAGCAGAAACAGCAGCTTCTTTGTGCTTTACTGAAATTCTCCCCCACCAAAGGGGCAAGGGGTCACTGATTGCGTAGTCTTTGCTCCACTGCACACCCTCGACTATTGTTGAGTCCGCTTGGAGAGCAACGGAGTGAATGTGCTGCACAGCCTTGTAACCCAATCTTCTTTCTTATTATTACTTCAATTAAGGTTCTCAATAAATGTAAAGCACCTGTTCATTTGGGTCAGTGTATATAATGTGTTGGGTGAAGACTGTATGAAACCCTTGCATCAGAAGTGCGTGATTTAGACCAGTACCTCTTGAAATATGATCATCTTTGTTACAATCTCCTAATCCTTGTAAAGGGATTTGCATGGTACAGGAAGATTTACAATGTAATGGATTACTATTTCATAATCCGGGCCAAAGGGAAGAAACTTCAAACATCTACAATTTTTTTTTATTTTTTTTTTTTTTACTGCATTTCAAACCTTCTTCCAGATCTGGAAACACAGCACAGAGGAGGCTGTTAGAGGGTGTCTGCCCAAAAAACACGGTATCGCCATAGCGTTTGTGAGCTTTGTTTCATCTGGATTTCTAAGCATGTGTGACTACAGAGAAAAGTATGTATGCATGTAAGCAGAGAAAGTATGTTAATAGATATTGTATAGGAAACAAACAAAACATTTTGGAGCAAACTGTTATTAAATGGCTATAACTTTACCCTCTGTAAAATGTATTTGAAAAAATACAGAAACTGTTCAAAGAAATTATCATAGGACAGCCAGTTATTTCTTAGCCATTCGTGTAGTCAGATTTTTTGGTTGGTTTTTTTTTTTTTCCTGTTTTAACCACTCAAGGACTCCAGCAGAACAGACAACGGCGTGGAAGAAGCATGAACATCAAGACTAAAGGGAATTTTTCAAGAGCATTTTCTATGTAGAAGGGCCACATTGTCTGAAAATTTACACTGTGCTTCTTGGATGCTAGACCCAGGCTGCTACATCTAAGCGAAAAGAATGACACTCCCAAAACACCCCACATTTTGCAGAAGGGCATCACTGTGTGTAAAACATCACAAATGCCAGTGATGTCCTTAACAACTTTTTTACACTCACAGATGAAGGGTGAATTTAAACACCATTAAAATAATTAAGAGCCTGGAAAGATTTAAATTAAACATAAATTGGAAAATTTGAGTGCCAGTTAGCATATGAAGCTGTAGAAAAAACCAAGCCCATCAGCTAAAATGAGTAATAGCAAAGCAGAACTGCTCATCTGAATGTACATGCTCGGGCAGTTTCAAAGTTTCATAAAATGATGGCCATGTTCCCCTTAATGTAATTCTCAACAAAGACTGCTGAGATACTGTTCATCTGGGCAGAGCCCAGGGCACCCCGTGTAGGGCTCATCCTGAGGGTAGGACTAGGTTTCAGCTTGAGATCTGCAGCTGAAGACGGGCTGCAAGGGGCTGCAAAAGAGAAGCACAGGCTGCAAAACAGCATTTTTGTCTAACCAGGGGCAAGTTTTGGTTTGTTTGGATTTTTTTTTAATTTTACAAGTTTTGTTTGATTGGAGGATTTGTGTGGGGGTTTTTTTGGCTTGTTTTTAACAAAAGATCACCCTGAAACTAGGGTTAGGGTTATGTTACAAAGTATGGGACTCTGTGTGTTACATAGATAATCTTCACCACTACTCCCCCCCCTCCCCCTTTCCTTCTCTGTTTTCTCTGCTTTAGCATTAAGATCAGTGCTGTTGGTACAAATAGCGCGAGTGGCTGTTTTCAGTGAAGGACTGAGCAAAACCAGTCTCTGCAATCATGGCAAATCTACAGGGCAGAAAAGGGAGTGATGCTTCCTTGAAATAAAAGGTATTTAGGCACCTACAGAAGTGTCTCCATAAAATGTACATCGTGCAGCAGCTTGAGGAACCTGGGACAAGTTCCAATGCTACAGACCACTGAGATCCTACTGAGATAACTCCAATCAGATAATGTAACAAAAAAAAAAAACAAACCCAAACAAACAAACAAAAAAACCCAACAAACAAAAACCTTAGGGGCTTACAAAATCACTTTCATTGTTGATGTCAGAAAGGTAAATGCAGATAAAAGTACTCACAAGCATCTTAAGTGCAAACCAGCTTTCACTGAGAAAGCATCTGTAAGTACTTCAGACTTTTATATCTGTGTTTTTACACAGTTATTAAACAGATAGAAAAATTTTCCAGGGAAAAAAAAAAACCCTAGATTTTGAGTAAGTGGTTGTAAACTACAAAATGAATTCTATCCCATTGGAAGATCATGCTTTTGCCATGAAAATATGTCATCTCTTTTCTTTCACAGTAAGAAAACGCAAATAAGTCAAACAAGCAGAACGAGGAGGATGTACATGAAAAAAAAACCTTAAAAGCAGCTATTTATGACAATGTTTTTAAATATCGGCAACACTATTGCAAGAGTGGCTATTAAGCATTTGGCAAACTCTGGATAGAAACACCTAGATTAGTTACTTAAAAACTAAAGCCCTTCTTGTGAAGGGCTGAGCATCTGAGACTCTAGTCCACCAGAACCAGCTCTGGTCTGCACTCACAAGGAGTAAAAGACTGAAGACAGTGGAAACTTGAAGTGTGCCAGGAAAAAAAAGGATCAAATTATTTGAGCCTGAAATAACAATGTCATAGCTGCAGAAAAAAATAGGAAATTGGAAATGAAAAGAGCATGAGCACATGTTTGCATAGTTATTAAAGGAATCTAGTACTTAGTGCCTAGGTTTCCAAGGCCTTGATAAGAACGTTTTAAAAATTGAAATGCAAGCAGAAAGTGAGTGTGGAATTTCAGAGACCAACAGAAGACAGTCATCCTGACATTGCATACACAGTGTAAATGATTAACCTCAATGTGCATTAGAGCACAGCCTGGACCAGTCTCCACTTTGACTAATGTAACAAAAATACAAGTATTTCTTTGTTCTAAGTCAAAAGTTAGGGAAAATTATGACAATATGGATGATAGTGAGCAGAAAAAAAGCAAGTTAAAAGTCAGAGAAAGAGATAAAAATCAAAAAGTAGAATCATGTGTGGGATCATATCCATTGACACCCCTTTTCTTGAAAATCATTTTTAGTTTTCCAACAAAGATGGAAGGCAGTATCCATTGCATGGCACTGCTCAGAAATAAATTTCAGAGCTAACTGGGATGAATTGTTAGTTGCTTGCAGCAAATGATATATATATACATAAAACTGGAAAGACACAATTATTTTGACAATGCTCAGATTTGGAATATTTCAGGAGTTCAAGGTTTCAAAAGATTAATTCCAGCAGCTCAGTTAAATCCTTGTGGAGGATCTATAAACACAGGATTTCTTTGTGTTAGTGGTATTGAAAAGATTGTATCTCTTGCTGTAAACCTCTAATGAAAACACTTTGCAGGAGAAGATACCAGGAAGCTTGGGAAAATTATATTCTCAGAGACAATCTAGCTACCCCAAAGGCTTCTCCAGGGAGTCTAGAGAGTGCAGGAAGGAGGAAAATAGAATGCCTTACCCTGCAACAATTTGCTATTGTGAATAAACAATAGCAAAATGTAAGTGTGCAAACAATTTAAAGCAGGTAAACTGAACTATCTATTTTGCAACAAACAAGAAATCATTAAGTAGCATCAGGGTAGTTTTGAATTTTGCCCCAGCCTGTTACAAGTAGTCTCATTTTAGCTTTTCTGTTGTCAGATTTTTGCCTCATTTTCAGTTCATTTCACTGAACAAAACTGAAATATCCCTCAGTAAAACCGCAAATTCTCCTGATAAATATTAATTCCCACTTCTTTAAAAAGTGCTTGTTTGAGGTATTATGAGTAGTAGCTATGTGTGTTAAATCTCCCATTCTTTGTACCAGCTTCTTTAAAAAAAATAAATAAATCAGCCAATGAAAAGTCCCTAGACCGACGCTGTCTCCCTCAGTTAATCCAAGGCCAGTAGAGGGATAATTTGATTAAACTGAGACCCTAATTTATTTAGCTTTAGTTCTGGATCAACCTCTTCTTAATAGAGTGCTGTCGTCTCCAATTGTTTGATGAAAATTAAAGTGACATAAATACCATGGGACTTTTTCAATCTGATTAGTCAGCTAACTTGCATCAATACTACCCCAGCCATCAGGCGCTGGCGTCCTTCCTTTCACCAGCCTTACTAACAACTGACAAGTTCTCCTTGAAGACTGGGCACCCACGCTGCCACTCAGACCCTCACACTTAACCCATCATCCGTCCTCAATGGGTCTTGTTTGACAAGGTGCCCACACCTTTTTCCATTGCTGTTCATCAGACAAAGCTAAATATTGTTTTATTAGCAATCAATAGCCTGTTAATCCCAAACGATTTCACAAATCCACTGAGCTCTCAAGCTGATTATAAACGTTTGGGGGTTTTTTGGGTTTTTTTTAAGCTGCTAAATTTCAGATGGATTTTCTCCTCTCCTCCCAACCCTCCCACTCTGATATGGGACATTGTAGCTAGTAAGCAAAGCCACAAAAGCAAAAGAGCTCTGTTGTATTTAATGTTGCCTTTAACTGGACATTTACAAATGTCAAACTTTTGCAGTTTAAACATCATCAAACCTACATCACCAAACCCTTAGCAGATTTCCTAACTCCTCTGCTTTCTATCCATCAGTTTGAACCTTGAGAATAAGAGAGCTTCTGAGCCTTTCCTTTTCTTTTGCAGCAATATGGTAAATTCTTGCTTAGTCTGTGGGCTGGGGGGCTGAGGAGTGAGTGAAAGAGAGCAGTAAGCTTCTTTGATTTACAACATATAAAATGCTAACAAAGCTAACTGTTGCACTATTGAACGATGTACTATTCATGTCCAAGTCACAGACAGAACGCTCGGGCATGCCTGGTACACTCTGACGATCCCTTTGTTGCACATCAGGTCGTGGATACATCTTCTGTGAGGCGCAAGGGCAACAGCATTACAAACTCACTTCCTCTTGGCTTTACCCATCCTGGCTCACACCTACTCTCTGCCTGCCCTTGCCTTGGAGATGTTGATCACACTAGCTGGCAATATAATTATAGTTCACTAATGAGACGTACTACAAGGGACCAGGTCGAGGCAGACAGACAGCACTTGGAGGCACATGCTTGAGTGTATGGAGCGCCCAGGAACCACTGGCACAGGCTGCCCGAAGAAGCTGTGGGTGCTCCCTCACTGGCAGTGTTCAGATTGGATGGGGGCTTTGGGAGGGTGTCCCTGTGCGTGGCAGGGGGGTGGAACTAGATGGGCTTTGAGGTCCCTTCCAACCCAAACCATTCCATGACTGTGTGATTAAATGGCTCTTTCATATAAACTCAGGTGTTTCATGGATTCGCCTCAAACTCATCTTTCAACATTTTTGTTCTATTAGGAAAGTAACCCTGTCAAAAATATCCATCAAAACACTAGAGCACACTGACCAAAACTATACCTACTCATAATTTTCAGAAAAACTTGACATTTTAAATCTCAGACATTTTAAACCTAACAGGCAAGTTTCTACCAAACTGAATAAAGCAGCAGCACTTTGTTACTCTCTCTTTGGCTATTTCACATGACCCCGTTACATTTGCCAGTGGTAAAAATGGGCCTAAAATGTTGAAAAATATTTTTCAGGCTTATCTTCTTAACATTAAGAATAAACAAGAAAAAATATTAAAAGTAATACTTGCTCCCAATAGTAAGTACTTACTGTAGTTTACAATTCTTTTGTTCCTAAGGCCCATGACAGTAACTTTATAAAATGATCTCTGGTGCAAGATTTGAACAACTCTCTGCTGCTCTTGAATTCTAGGATAAAGCCATGTGTATTTTGTGTCAAGCTTTTTACAAAGTTTCAGCAAATTCTCAAACTGGGTGTCCTGCACAGCAACAATCCAAGTTCTTGTTTAAAACAAAAACCTGCAGCTGTTGTATTGTGCAGCAGCAGCAGGCACTGTTTGAAACCAAACAAGAGTTTGCTGATTTTTCAGAAATAATTTTATGTAGTAATGGGGGGGCAATGCCATTGATATCTTAACTAGTCATTCTGTAAGGAGGACTTGAACATCTAAAAACACCAAGGGAATAAAACCTGAAGGATTTTGTTTGACGGCACAGTAAGAAAACCATCATCATCATCATCAAGATTTGCTAAAGACCGACAAAGCTCTTGCTCTGGGCGGTCTGGCTGTATCCACCACACCAGACTGCAGCAGTCTATCCAGGCCAACTCGGGTATTAAAGGAGTTTATCTAGAGCAGCACAAAGATCTACACTATTTAATTCGCCTTAATGCTTCTTGCTTAGAAACTTAAAAGTTCCATAATATTTTGCTTTTAATGCAATGTTTTCTACAGGACAAATAATAAATGCCGTAGTTTATTCAGGAAGGCAGAAGATACAAATTTGCAAGCACTGCAGCAAACACTGCTGTGTTTGTTACAGCCTCGACTGTATGTCAAGACTACAGTGGCTGCACCTACTAAAGCATTTTGGTTTGTGTTGGAGCAGTATTATGATTTCAAAGTGATTCCCATTCTTTAGACAAGTTTTGGTGGACACACAAGATTCTTTTCAGAAGGTGCTAAATTGGGGACTCTACACCGGATGCGCAGCGAAGATGCTGCAGCAGCAGAGCTGAGGGCCTGAACCAACAACTCCTTGTGTAGACAGCTCCATGCCACAAGACTTAGAATCACAGAATGATAGCATGGTTTGGGTTGGAAGGGACCTTTACAGGTCATCCTAGCCCAACCCTCTTCTGAGAAGCAGAGACATTTTCAACTAGATCCGCTTTCTCAGAGGCCCATCCAACCTGACCTTGAATGTTTCCAGGGACGGGACATCTACCACCTCTCTGGGCAACCTGTGACAGTGTTCCACACCCTCACTGTAAAACATTTCTTCCTTCTATCAGGTCTGAATCAACCCTGTTTTAGTTTAAAACCGTCATTCCTTGTCCTATTGCTACAGGCCTTGATAAAACATCTGTCCCCATCTTTCTTACAAGCCCCCTTTAAGTATTGAAAGTATTGCTCTACGGTCTCCCAAGAGCTTTCTCCAGACTAAACAACTCCAATTGCCTCAGCCTGACCTCACAGGTGCTCCAGCCCTCCAATCATCTTCATGGCCTCCTCTGGACTCACTCCCATAGGTCTATAGGAGCTTCTGCATCTCCTGCTTCTGTTTATTGATCTGCTCCTAAGAAACCACTGGCTAATACAAATGTAACGGTTTTTGTGGTCAGGTTGAGTGCACTGTTATTCCAGAGTCCTTCCCCAGAGGAATAATCCCTGTGAATCATAACAAATGGCAACAGTTTAGAGCAATTGCTCTAATATTTCACTTGGTGCTAGGGGTCACCTGCCTTTACAAACTGAATGTTAGTGTTCATCGATGCTCACACACTGGTACAATTTTAGGTCACCCAGCTTGTTTACTGGAGCTGTTTGAGTGGTAGCCAACTCACACAGCTGGAAGCCGAAGCAGATGCTCAGCAGTTGTTGTCCAAGTTAGATGAACAGGAAGGAGATTCACTGCTTTGCTCAAGCTTTGCTCAAGTTCTCCAAACCACTGCTTCATTTCTTTGGCAACATTCAGAGCATGTGGAGACAGCAGTTGCGCAGTGCAGTTATTAACTGATTGGGTATTTTTGTTTCATAAACATGGTTTTATGTAGATATGACTTGGTTTCTTTAATGGCTGTATCATTTGTATCCCGAAATTCTGTTTCCTCGACTTTAAAAACTCAAAACTGAACAACATGACACTCAGAGGCTCAAGACCAAATCATGACCCAGATCCAGGACAGAATTTGAGCCAACACGTTATGTAATTCCCAAGCAGGTTTATCTGGATATATAGTAATTCAATAAAATTTAAATTGAGTCTCAGTGGCTTGAAAGGTAGTGCCTTATTTTGACTTTTGGCTTCCATACTCAGAAATATCTGACAATAAGTAATTCTTCTATTAATACTATTTCTACTTTTGTCCCCTAGAAGAAATAGGTGATTGCAAAAGCATGAGGATTCTGTCTTCAGAAGTGTGAAATGAGTAATACCACTTCAGTGTTACCATTACAGCAAACCCGGCGCAACTCTATTGAAACAGTATTTTGCTATTTTATCCCAAATCTGCCCTCCCCAGCAGCCATCCTGTTTATCCCTTACCAGCAGCACTGGAAAAAGCTCCGTGTTCAGTATCCTGTTCCCTGCTTTCATTACTCGCATGCTTTATTTCTGTTCTGGTGGCAACAGGTCCCTGTGCTTGCCTTCTAGGAACCAACTCATTTTGAAGAGATGTTGCCAAGATTTACTGACATAAGAAAGGGAGGAAAGTCCTACTCAATGTGTGGCTTCAACTACTTAAATGAGAATGTGTGTAACCCACCAGTGAACCCCTGATTTGTATACAGCACCAGAGGGCACTCCATAACAAGCAACAGCTTTCTATATTCACATAGATTTTCCCATACTACCTATTTATTCTTGCTAGCAGCTCTTTCCTTTTAAGCACGCCAACTCCCATTTCAAAGTGAGTCGTTTTTCTTATGAAAAGATTGCTCTAGACATTTTTTCTAATGCTTGGGAACCATTTCTGAACTAGCAGATGGATGGAGCCACCACGGACATGCGAGGCAGGGGGGCAGGACAGGTCACAGCTATTGCTGCTCCAGGAGCCTGCGAGCCCGCTTGGCCGCAAGCTGGACTGGGGGAAGGGGCTCACCCACTGGCAGGCCAGCGCATCCAGCAACACACTCTGCTGCTACCCAGCATTTCACCACCAAGCCCCTCAAATTAGCCTCTGGGCTGTTGCATGTCTCTGTACTGGAGAGCGCATTGCAGGCTGTCCTTGCCAGCTCTGGCAGCGGCCATGTGGAGGCTGCATGGACATCTCTGATATAGATTCTGACTTTCAGAGGTTTCAGCCTAAGCCCTTCCTTTCTGCTTTCCAGAAATTCCTGAATCTAGACTAGATGATCATTGCATGTCTCCTCCAACTGAAAAGAAGTTATTTTCCCTGAAGTCTTTAGACAAGGCTTCTCTGGAGCCTGAACTGGCTGCCTGTAAAAGCAGAGTGTCTTGGAAAACCTCCAAAATGTTTAAGCAATGAATGCAAGATTGGAAAACAAGTTTAACTAACACTCCACATTGGACTCTCTCATTTTTCTGCTATATTGTGGATGAAACTGAGAGCAGAATCTGCCCTAAGCAGATTAATTTACCTGTATGGTCTTCCACATAGCCAAGCACGGGAATCATTTTACTCTGTATGTTATCATTCATGGAACAAAACTAGATGCTTCCTCTGTACTGAGGATGTTTCCTGCATCATTTTCCTTTTCACATATGCTCTTCCTGCTGCGGACGCAGGAGGGCAGTGCAGTTCTAATTTGGATTCAAACATCTACGAAGCAGATGGTCAACATAAAGCAAGCTCAGCCCAAGTTCGAGCAAAGCCTCCATTTCCTTTTCTTCCTCTTTTTCATCCACTCTTTTCCTTCGTTATCGCACCTGGGAACCCCCCTGTAGTCACACTAAAAAAAAAACCAACAAACTTCCTCAACCTCCGCATGCACAGCAAATATCTATAATGTCAAAGAAAAAGGGGAAAAAATGGGAGAAGGGGGAACAAAGGGGGGGGGGGGGAGAACAAAAAGGAGGAGGAAAGGGTGGGAGATAAAAAAAGTTTAAAAAAATCCCCAAATAAACCAAGATGGGAAATGCTCCCTAAGTGTAAGGAAGTGGCTCTGTCAGTGCTACTGGGGATGAAATCCCCTGTGATTGCTCTGGAGTCCCTTGCCATTTGTAAATGCTCAGGCCTCCCTGAGCTGAACTCAAAAGCAGACTGAGCAGGTCTGAAGCTGGTCTTCCCAAAGGCACTGAGCAACCTTTCTGTGAGATAAAGCTCTTCCTACTCTTTCCAGGCTGCAGTCGGTATTACCCTGTCTCAAGCAGGCTGAATGCCGATTGCGGTGAGGAGGGGTTAACGCAGTGGCCTTTCACTGATAGCAAAGGGAATCCACCCTGGGTTAGAGATTAAAATAAATCAAGTTGCTTTCTTACATGTCTCTCGGCCTTTTTCAACAAGTTAAAAACAACAGTGTAACCCATGGCAGGCAGAGCCTGAGAAAAGGCCTTAAATCTGTGATAAAAAGGGCAGTGGTAGAGGATGACAGTCTGCTGAACTGGGGGCGGGGGGGAGAAACCTCATCACTAATGGAATTAATGACATACTGGAAATGAAGATGAAAAGTTCTGCCCACGGTTTAATGTCATCTTCAACAGGGGAATAAAGGATCCTGGTATTCATCAAAAAAACTAATCTGCAATTTCTAAACTACGCTGAAAAGGTGGCAAACTTCCTCAGGCAAGCTCTAGTTTCATAGATTTCAGTTTCTTCCATCAGTGAAGGGCTTTTGGTTTTTCCCTGTCACGGTCTCTTCAAGCTTTGTTGCTCCATCCTGCCCTGGAAGTGCCAGCGTACCCATTTGTCGCACTGCATTTATCTGTAGCACACATAAACAACCCTCTGGACTCTAAGGCATCAAAAAAAAGTTAGCTAGGATGCCAACTCCTGTACATCTCCGAAGTCATCTGAACTCATCAATTTTACTTGAGGCAGAAACAGTAGCCCCAAGATTTTAAAATGTGTGGAATTGGTAAAAGGAATAACCATTAAAAAAAAAAGGTTACTCTTTCAGTGTGTTTGTTCTGATCCCTTGTGATGGGTCATCCTCTTCCTCCAAATTTCCTCCGTGAGATTTCTACTGTCACATTCTGTTTACTTGAGTGACTTCATTACACAGCGGCTCTTCCAACCAGCTAGCCTTGTGGAAAGGCATCTCGCACAGCAAATGACTAACACCACCCAAATAAGACAGTCACTGAAGTAAATGAGTAGTTTGTGACAATAGAGATTGCTCTGTTTGGTGCAAACACTTTGGGTGGAAGGGGTGAGCACTTTTTTCCCCCCAGCATACTGAGGTGAAGTAGGCGGTTTGGTGTGAACAGAAGTCTGTTTGCAGGACAGTGACTTTAGCCAGGTTCTTACCGTCTGC
Organism: Gallinula chloropus; assembly: GCF_964237585.1. NCBI lineage: Eukaryota > Metazoa > Chordata > Aves > Gruiformes > Rallidae > Gallinula > Gallinula chloropus. The sequence continues at coordinate 42,372,804 of NC_140088.1, read as the reverse complement.
AGAAGCTGAGGAATGGGGTGGTTTTGAAACCTCCCCAGCGCTGCTCAAGGTCCAGATCCCGTCACATGCCATGGTGTTGAGAAACGTTTAGGGAGCATATGGTTACGTGGGGCAGGTGATTATCGACAGTACCACATAGGATGCAGTGACATCACACAAAATCTCACAGAGTCTGTTGCAGCCACATCAGTGGAGAATATTTTATTCTGAAATGCTTCTTAATCAGGAATATGTTTTCATTAAATTCTGTCGATCATCCAATTGTGGCACTTCTTGTTTTTTTTCCTGTTTGAGCCCTTTCACGGATGGTTTTGTTCCTCGGGAATATATATATATACTCATAGAGAGATACACAGAAAGTTTAGAAATCACTGATGGTATCTGTGGCCATGATTTTATACTATTATTCTGTGAGCATTTCTGCTAATATCTTAGTGACCAGCATTGTATCATGACATCTATTTCTGCATTTACTTTTACTACATTTCAACATTCAGCTTACTGAGTTATTAAAGCTGGTGTCAAAAGAAATCACACAATCATGTAACACTTGGTAACATTTTGGTTCCTTGGTTCATCTCCGGCAGGAACCAACACGATGATTCTTCAAAGGCGGATAAAAAAATAACTCAAGTAGTTTCAATCAGGTAAAAAAAAAAATAAATAGAAGACATGCTAGTAGAATAATCACCTTTACAAATGCCTCGTAAGGTAGTAGTAATAATAGTTTTGTTTCTGACAAAAGAGGAGTAGCCTGCTTCTGTTTCTGGTTTCATGTTCCTACCACACCCTAAGATGTTCCCATATGAGTGAAAAACTAATTAATCTGAAAACTGAACCTGCAAAAACTGGATCAGACAGGTTGGCCTCTGCATTGCCTCAATAGATGGCTAAAATGTTTCGGTAAAGGAGGAGAAGTGGGATGGGGCTGCCAAGGGCATGGAGGGAGGGTTGAACAGCTCCTATGAGCAGCGTCTTCAGTGTGGACGGGTGGAAACCTGAGACCACTTTGCATTGAATTGAAGGGAGACACAGCTCTCTGAGGGCCTTTCACTGGGGCCACTTTCTTATAAAGTCCTTCCAAAAAATACTATACCCACTAAAAGAATCAAGTTAACAATATCAAGGTAGTAACACAGTGTGAGTACCATCTTCCAAAGGCATACTTTCCAATGAAGTTGTACATGACATGTAAAAGGGGTGAAATGGCTGGAAGCGGTGAAATAAATACTGCAAAGATCAAGAACCTCAAAAATAAAATCACTGAAATTGAGAAGATGGCCTTCAAAAATAGATGCTTTAAGAAACAACTGAGAAGCATTACAGAGCCAGTACCTTGAAACTTGGTTGCAGTGGTTCAAAAGTACAGAGCAGCTTGCTCTGCCTTTCCCTTTGTAACAGGTTTGTCATGTGCAACACCAACAAAATAATCAAAGCAGTGACTGCAAAGCTATAAATATATTTTAAAATGGAAGGACCCTTGAAAGGACAAGGGGCAATGGCCTCAAGTGGAGCACAGGAAGTTCCGCACCAACAAGGGGAAGAACTTTTTCCCAGTGAGGGTGACAGAGCCCTGGGACAGGCTGCCCAGGGGGTGTAGAGTCTCCTTCTCTGGAGAGATTCCAGACCCTGCTTTGGCAGGGAGGTTGTACTCGATGATCTCTGGAGGTCCCTTCCAACCCTGATGATTCTGTGAATCATGGAATATTAGCAGCTTGAAAGGCTGACATCCTACAGTGAAATGACAGAATTGTTTAATCTGCATTCCTAGCAATGTATGTGTTGGTCACTGCTGCAATATGTGCTGCTGATTCGTGTCATCTACAAGGTACTTATTCATCCAATATCATTGCAATTAATAAGTACTATAAAATCTATAATTCCTTTTGAATTTTGACTAAAACCATCTTGTCAAAGAGAAAATGATACAGGGACGTACAGACTACAAAAAACATACTTCAAAACATTTGAAACTTGTTTACCTCAAAATTGTGGGTTTTTTTAGCTAATTAATTTTTCATATTTTCTCAGAGAGAAAATTAATGATGCCTCTGAGTTTTGGAGGTTTCCTCCCCCATACACACTCCACCCTCCCAGATACCAAGTGTAAAAGTAGAGGAAATTTGATCAAGTCCACACAGATTTTTCATTAACATTCGTTCCAGCTGCAATTATCTACTAAAGGATTTTCTTTTCTTCCATATTAATGCAGCTCACTGTGAGAAAAAAAATGTGTTTTCCCTGTTATTTGTTTGGTTTGGGAAAACTTTATAGATGACAGTTTGCCAACTTGTGTTTGTAACTCCCCCACTTATTCATTGAATGAAATAGCAGAAATCTTCCTGATGATGCAATGAGCAACAAGTTATTGCAAAAAATTGTCCCCAAGTTGGTTTCTGAACTGTATGAAAACATTCAGAAAACAGGACTTAACTACAGAAAAGTTATTTGAACTTTTACAAGAAGGCTGCATGAACTCAGACTTTTTTGTTTGTTTCTTGTCGTTCTCTTACAGGAATTATAACTTTTTAAATTACTAATCAAATTTGGAGAGCATGCTGCTCTTTTTTTTTTTTTGCAAAAAATAAAAAAATGAAAGCTAATTTTTCACTCCTTCCCTGTTTCACTGTTCCAATTCTGCTTTTATTTGCAATCTCTGTATAATCACTCCTGATACATAGGAACACATCAGAAAAAAACCATCATAGAGCCTCCTTTTTTTTTTCCTTAAAGCACTTCCATAAGAGATTATTTAAAGTTACAGGTTTTTTATTTCTGGTATTTCAACCAGATCATTCCTGAAACATCCATGCCCTCCCACCATCTTCGGCAAGCTAGTTGGACAACTGTGAGGGCTAGCAAAAAATAAATGTCAAGAATATTAAAATAATGAGATTACTGCCTGGCAGACAAGCCGTTTTGAAAACTAACATCCATGATACATCTCCTATGCAGCCAGAGGATATGACCGAGATAAAGGGATGACTGTACAGGAATATACCCCAAAATCCTATAATCCATTTGTCCATAACTACTTCCAGCCACCAGAATCAAGAACAAACAAACAAAGCAATCTGACCTCAGTAGAAAAGATAAAGCGAACTGCAAACAAATCTAAAATTCCATCTCCCTCATCAACATGCTCAAAATGCCCTCTGCAGCCCACGCTGGAGAGGAGCGGGAGAGCCCAGCCAGCCAGCCAGCTTTGCAAAAACCCCCTCGGGACCAAACAAAATCTCAACAGCGGGATGAAAGAAAGTGCCATATCAATTCCATTTCCATTCATCATCGCTAAAGCTTCGAGTTGAAGAAAGTTTCATTGCCCATAAATGCTCAGATCATAAGCAGCTGCACATGATATCGTTTAGATCCCGGTTGCGTAACTCGTATTTCCCCTGAGCTTTGTCCCTAAGCTGCAGCCTGACAGGCACCAGGGAGATCCAGCTTGCTGTTTTCAAACAGCCTGCGCAGCGTTTTTACATTTAGCAGCTGAACCAAACTTCACAAAAGCAGCCAAAAAGAATCGGTAAAAGGTTAGGATAGATTGACTGTTTCCAAATTGGAATACTAATGATGATCTTTAATGAAGCCTGACAGTACAGTCTGTTTCTTATTGTTCTCTAAGTGCTGGCTACTGATCATATTCACTGGCTTTAGGTGACGGGGACAGACAGGGACAAATGGGCCCCACTGGTGAGCAGGACTGTGCACAGCTGATCTTTCAACAAGGATTAAATTAATTAAAAAGATTCTCCCATCAGAAGAATCAATCTTTTGATTTGTTATCATCATAGCAGTTATTAATTTTGAATGATGTCTAATTGGTGCCACTGCTGTTTGGGTCAGCTGGTTTAGTAATCTTCTTAGAGAGGAGTAAAGAATATGTAATTTTAGTAGCTTTGGCTGATAACAGGGGAGTGAAGGAGGAAAAAATCCCCAACTTGATTTAGCACCTCTCATGACATAGATGAACAACGGAGAGAGTAGGCAAAGTACCTGTCTGGCCCAACAGGTGACAAACGACTTTGCTGATGTCACTGACCACAAGATTAGGACTGGGAAGATCTGGTCTCCTACCAAAATTTTTATGGAGTTTAAGCACTTTAAAACATCAACAGCAGTTTAGAAGAAATCAGAGGAGCACCTGCATGTCAAGCAAGGTTGCCTGTACGCACGGTGTTGAAGTTTGGGTTGGATGTGTTACCTCCACAGCTACACGCTTCGATCATCCCTGCAAGTGGCTGTAGGGCTTCTCATTTGCTGTTTAGATTGAAGCGTCAGAGTAAGAGAAAGGCCATGCTCTGTGCCTAATATCAGGCATCTTAACGAGGGGAGGACACAACTGCTCCTGATAGAGCTGGTGTACTACAGAGCTGTTCCTCCTGTCAGTTTTTGGGACATAAATCTATGATCTGAAGCAGAGGTAAAACCTGAATGTTGGATGATACTCACACAAATTAAAGCCCTGGAGATTTCAGTTGGAGCCAGTGGTATTTGCATCTCACTCAGATGAGAACAGGGACATAATTCTTACTTTTTGCTAGTTTGTCTTCTGCACACAGGAAACAATTTCTGTCTTACCTGTCTACCCTCATCACCATAAATACACAACAGAGGTAACATTACATTTTGAGTGGAGCAGTTCATCTGGGAAGGCATCTATTTCATCAATGGAGTGGGTGTTTAGATGACAGACATCGGTAAAACCCAACACATCCCTCTCCCCTCCAGCGGGCAACAGGAGGCGTTTCTCTCTCTGCAAACCCAGTTTCACCTTCCCTTTCTCCAATCACACTCTCAGGCTTGACAACTAGCTACCTTGTAGCAAAAGGAAACGCACTGCAAGGCAAGTAAGAGTGGTGCAATCCTGATTTCTCTTGCAGGGATCTATTTGCCTCTAGGAGGGTGGTAAAATGGTTGTAATTCCCGTGTTTTACCTAAGACCCCAGTTAAGGCTGGAATAACACTTGAGTAAAAAATATTTCATATCCATTATCTCTTTGAAGCAAAACCATCACCCTTCCACTACATTGGATGAAAACTAGACCTTTTACAATTTTAGCTGCATTCTGTAAGAAATTCTGCTTAACCTGATCCTGTCAGGCTTTCCTGTAGGCCACAATTCCCACTAAACCATCCTCATAACTGAAGTAGTAAAAAGACATTTAAACCCACTAGTTTTAATTCTTTATCCTCTAGATGGTCATTCTTCAGCTACAAGAAAGCAAGATAAACCTCCACCAAATGGCAGTTCTGTATAACAGTATAGATTAAAAACCTTTTCTATAATAGAGTCCAAACCTTCATCCAAGTTTGGGGAGCTACAGTATCCAGCTCTGGGTCCTAATTCAGAGGTTATAAAGCATTTATGCTTGTTAGATGAAGTTTATTTTTATCTTTTCTCCACAGACCTTCCCTCTACTTATTCTGCTGTGCTTGGTTAGACTGGGCACGCTGATTGTGTTCAACACCATTAATAACTGTTTAGACAAGGAGTAAGTTAGAGATTGTAAAATCCAACTATTGTTCCTAGTTCCAGCATTGTTTTGAGATATATATATATATATGAATGACTTGGGGTAAATTGCATCTCTACCATTTCCTTTGTTTCTTTGTTTGAATGTCCTCTTCTGCAAAATATTTTTAAGTAGTACTGCCAGAAATTCATTTCTTTTTTAAACAAGCCCTCTAGCTTTTTTTTTATATTATTCTTTTTAAAATAGCACACATTTAAAAACTGGATGGAATCAAAGGCTGCTGACTATTTCTCCAGTGGGAAAATACCATCTCCCAGGTGTCAAATCTAGGACAGGTGTTACATCATTTTATACCCCATCCGCAGTAAGAAGACATAAGCAGGTTTAAAGAGTCTCATTGAAATGCATATTGAGAATTTAATTTTCACAATGAGAAGAGCTTGAGACACCTCACTCCCACACCCCCTCCCCCCACCCCCTCCCACCCCAAATTCAAATATTTGGAAAGCTGCACAAAGCTGTAATTGTTTAGTTAGTCTTTGAATCATACTTGAGCTCCAGTCTTCTTCTTATAGTCTGTTTAGAGACATGGCTGTTTTGATCAGGACTTCAAAATTCCTCCAAGTATATGTTAAAGCAAGTACCTGAAAGAATCCACTTAATTCTAAATTCAGTTCTCCAAAACTGTATGTGTTGCCTTGCTATCTAGTATGGCTTTCTGTCCAAATACACCTAAATATAGCACTTCCTGTTCTTCCTTACAAACATGATGCCTTTAATTTAAGCATTATAATTCCCTGTATTTTAAGCTATTTTACACACCAAGAGGCTGTGGCATAGACCTGCCACAGAAAATCCAAAATGCAGGACGCCAGATGTTTATCTCCATGAACAAAACGAGCAATTTAGCCATGATTAAGTAGAATGGACACCTTCCCACCATGGCTGCAGTGGAATCCAATGTGTCTATTTTGTAAACACATTACTGGAATCCACTATGTTTACCTTTATCCACCCAGAAACAGAGCTGTAGAAGTGCCCATATTTTCTTCTCTAAATCCTGCTCAAAACTGCTGTGGACATTTTCATATCCAATGAACAAAATTGCCCTGTTGTCCATAAAACTCTGCAAGCCAGATCAGAAAGGAGACCCCAGAGCTGTACTCACTGCTTAAACAATATAAATATTTCTGACCACCTACACTGTAAACTCTTCTTTAAAATAGGACACTACAATCTGGAGAGTTTTTATTATCTCAGGATTCCTTCAAGTAAATGCCAATCCCTGATGAGATATTGCTTCAAATAGTGCAAGATCAGAAGCCTCCAACAGCTTTTTCCTTTGATACAGGTCTGGCTGTGAAACTCCCACTTACTTTGCAAGCTCTAAAAGAGAAGTCAGATCTTGAGAGGCATAGCTACATCAAAGGAAAGCAACATGGGAAGAGAAAACCTGTGTGTACATTGAAAACAGAGATTAAATAGAGCCAAGGTAAACTATTTGCAGAGAAGGCTCTCATCTCTTTCAAGCAACCATTATTTCCATGCAACTTATTTGGGTACTGTCAGATTTCTGTAGAGAAAACTCAGCTTCTAATGGTGGTTTTTAGTTTATATGGCGACAGGCTTTCTGGAATTCCCTGTCTCCTCACTCTTTTTGTTCCCCTAAATACTTTCCCTGCTGGAAAATGCACTGATTCCAAATAGCTATAATGGCTAAGTCCTCTAGCAAATGCCTTAAGTACCTGATTTTAAATAACACCTTGTCCAAGGAATTGGTCAGTTGTTAACCTTTAACCCTAAGGACTACCATGCAGGAGGAATCCGCTTAAAATTCCCATTGTAAAGATACACAAGTAGTAGCATTAAGGCTATTTGACCTCAGGATTTTCTGAAGGTAACTTTTGGATGTAATTTTCTCACATCTTCTTCCCTTTGCAAATAATTCCTTAAACAACCATCCAAACGAACTTACTTTTCATGGTGCTGCTTCTTTTTTTCTTTTTTTTTTTTTTCTTTTCCATTTTGAGATCCCATTTAGCAGCCAGGGAACTGAGAATTCTTTCCAGAAAACATTGCAAACAATTTAGGATTCAGGAGTGCCTAAGAAAGAAGCTGTGTTTACTTTGCCAGGGGCCAGAGGTTATAAACTGTCTTTGACAGCTGATCTTTCTCACAACAGAGTTGTGAGCAACAGAGTGACCAGCAACCATTCCTAGGTGTAGGCCTTATGTATGTAACTAAAAAGAAATCCATGTAATGCAGACATATGCTGTAACATTTTTATGCAATCGAAAATGACTGCCTGGAACCAAGACACTGAATATAACTGTTGCAGACAGATAATGAAATTTGCTTGAAAAAGCAGCAACTATAATTCTACCATGCCACAAAGTTCTCTTTGAGTAAGAGAAGTCAGACTTAGCAGTTATCTTGCATCTAGGTTGCAAGAGTGCAGGTGCTGAGGGAGCTGGGAGTGTTTAGTCTGGAGAAGAGGAGGCTGAGGTGAGATCTTATCACCAACTACAACTACCTGAAGTGAGGTTGTAGAGAGGTGGGCGATGGTCTCTTCAGCCAGAAGATAGGACAAGGGGAAATGGCCTCAAGCTGTGCCGGGACAGGATCTGATTAGATATTAGAAAAAAATTCTTTACTGATAGAGTTGTTGGGGCCTGGCACAGGCTGCCCAGGGAGGGGCTGAGTCACCTTCCCTGGATGTGTTTAAAACAAGGGTAGATGAGGTACTTAGGGTTATGGTTTAGCTTGATGATCTTCAAAGGTCTTTTCCAACCTGATTCTGTGATTCTGTGCTGAGAGGAGCTGTGAGACATTGTAAACCAAGTTACGATGAAGGATGCAGAGTTGCCACCTTCCTCTGGTAATACGTACTAGAAAATACCATCAATGCTACAATATATTTTGGTCTCACCTTCTCTTTAACTGTATTTCCAACTATTCCATTGAAACCACAAGTGAAACCCTTCTCCCACCGAAATGATTGGAAATTTATTTCCCAATTTTGGTGGCAATAAGAAGTCATCAGTCACATGGAAAACTCCTTTTGCATATAGAAATGTTTCAGTGATAAATAACTATATGAATAAATAGATTAATTTTATTTATAACTATTCACCAGCTATTGAACTCAGACATCCTTGCTGGTTTAAAATGTATAGACAACACAGGGGAGGTTGGGGAAGTGTAGAGTATCCCAGAGCAGGTCAGCTGCTCCACAGACCCACTACCACCTGCTTACAGGCCACATCATGAGACATAGCTTGGGATGGAACTCAGTTGGCTCAGACTAAATTCATAGTGTGGATCTGTAGTGTTATCTTAACCCCATCTCTTGATTAGTCATCTCATCTTGTCAGAAATATTTTACTGTGTTAGAGAGCAGAGCGTAAGATTTAAACAATGTACAATTGCTTGCTGATGGTCCTACAAATTAGAAGTTCTTGAAGATATTCTGGTAGCCTGGGAGTAATGTATTCTCTTTAGTATCATAGAGGGACTATCTTTGAATATAAGGAGGGCAAAAAATTGATTAGTTTTTCTATGAATACGGCTGTTTTAATGAAATAATTTTAAATTTACTTGTTGTAAAGCCAGAAGCTGTAGATAGATCCCAGCATCTGAAACTCAAACTGAAACTCTGAGGGAGTTTGGTTCATGAAAGCGATAATGGTGAAGCTTCTTATTATTAACTCTTCAGAAGTGGAAAAGAAATTTTTTACAGTGGGTTTCCTGAAAACAGATGCATGATTCATCTGACTACCAACTTCTACTGGCAAAAAAAAAAAAAAAAAATTACTTCAAGGCTGATGAAGGAGATACCTGTTACCTAAAGCATAAGTAAGGCAGTGGGCTGAAAAACTTATTTTCCTGAAATCTAGAAGAGGATCCTGTTTAAAATTGCTATGAACCCTAGCAGTACCATTATGCTGCTTCTCGTTTAGAGCCAAAGCAGTAGATTTCCAAGAGTGTTTGCAGGATGAAATGATCACAACTTCTGCAGAATTCAATGATGCATAGTGTTTGAAGGGCATCTCACCTGGCAAATTAAACTGCTGTTAGACTCATGAGAGTCCCTGGGCAGAAGCTGACGCACACATTCCTTTCTCTTTCAGGCTCTAAGACTTATTCTACTGGCATGCAAGAATGGCAGCTGCTGAAGATCCTAGTACCACCACTGGGTACACAGAGGTCAACTTTCATTTTTCATGCCTGATGGCACTTTTGCTTGTACCAGTCTCAGAGCCTCACAAACTCAGTCAGTCCGTCTGTGCCAGCGGTGCGCTGCTGAGAGCCCATCTCCTGGCAGCTGGTTTTGTCATCCAGTGCAAACCAGCACGGGTTGGGTTTTAATTTAATTTAATTGTAATTTAATGTTTACTGTCACAGTTTCATCCCTCAATACATTTTTTTATGGCCCATGTGTTTCTCCCTCCTGGAGCACAGACGTTGATTCACACACATGTTCATTTTTTAACACTGTGTTTGCATAGTTCTTGACCAAATCAAGGAGTAGCTGTTTTCTTAGATGCAGTATGCATGCACTCTCCTTGTGTTAAAAAAACCCAAAACCAAAACCCCAAAACCAACCAAAGAAAACCCCAACACACAGCAAATGTGTAACTACAGTCCTAGAGACAGTCCTAGATAATTCTTTTGTTCCCACTTATGGCAACTGTTACCAATGCTGTCATCAAATCAGACATTTTTATTTAAATATGCCTTATCAGTTCTGTCCAACAGACCAAACAGCTTCTTTTCTGCCATGTTATTTGCATTTGTCTAGGTGAGTTGCATTCCATAGATTGAGTGTGCTTCACCACCTCAGCGCTCAAGTAAAACAGTGTCATCAACATTCAGAGATGCTGTTTCACTGAAGTATCAATTAAAAGAAAAATACTTTTTTTCCCCTTGTTCTAAAGAGTTCCTTAAACTTTCTGAGGTTTTATGTACTTTCTGAACATTCAGGGATTCTGGCTCCTGAGATTTTGAATAGGTCCCAACTTGATAAACTTTCCTCACTTTCTCAATACTTGAAGCATGCAGACATAAAGCATAAGGATAAATAGACAGTGGTACCTTTGTAATCTACAGCTAGCACAGCTACATTCTGCTGGCAGGACTCCACTGGGCTGTAATGGATGCAATTCAAATTCTCCTTATCATTTCCTCCAGGTTATTTTAGAGGCAAGCAAAGAGCAGGATGTCATAATGATAAAGAAACCAAAACTACACACCCCATTTAAACCATTCTGCTCTGCCTGGCTTTTTGCCATCCTTTTCAGCTTATACAAGATCCAGTGCATCATTTGCAAATTCATTATACTTGGCAAGCAAGTTATCCCAAGAAAACCTGAAGGAGACGTGTGGGCCGCCTTAGGTTCCACTTTACAGACCAGGAGAGCAAAGCAACCTTAATGTAAATGCCAATGTTCAAGAGATCGATTGCTGATCCAAATTTGTAAATTTTGGACCTGTGTTTGATTTTCAAACACCTTAAAGTGGAAAGGCACAAGAAAAGTTCAGATGCAGAACTTTCCTCTAAAGACACACATTTAGTTAGGGTCAGTCAAAGCAAACAGCTGAACAATAGATGTGTATGCATTAAATCTAGGAGGCTTTGTGTATTTACACTGGTGGACCCACTTTCGAACACTTTACCCTTTCTGGCTTGGTCATTTGGAAGATGAAATCAAAGCTTTCAACTCATTAAAAGCTACCTGGGCCCCAAATACCTGGCTGTTACTAGGACAGCCCAACAGTCTAGTGAGGTCTTTGAATTTTAAGTAATATTTAAATGAAGGAAAGAGTAATCAGGGGCATTCCTATTGTAATAAAATCAACACCCCACCCCCCCCCCCCCCCCATCACACCTTTATTGCAAAATCCTCCAATGTTCCTTAAACTAAGATTTACTTTAAAATACCTCCTTTCCTCTGCTGACTAGAAAAGATGAAAGCTGTCATTTGTTGGGCATCTTCTATTCTAATTTTGACATTTCTCAGATGAGGTACTTGTGGATTTCCACTGTATTCTGGGTCTCCCATACACAGAAACAGCTCTGCTTCTAGATCTCACTGTTCATAAAGCATAGATCTTTAAAATGAATTGCTAATCCTGTCTTAATTGCTACCATAGGCTTGGATAAGCTGGCACCAAAGGCCTTCAGGGAAAGACTGAAAATTGCTGCAGACTTGCCACCATATATATAGCTGTATGGAATGTTTGCTGCCGGAGACGAAGTTTTGAGGACTCAACTCGGATCAGTGTGGTCAATGCTGAGCTCGTTTACTGAAACACACACACACAACTTATATAGGTTTCTATGTCTGTACACAAGTTACATTCCATTGCTATTGGTTAGATGCTCCGTTCACCCTCCTTACATGTGTCTTGCTGTTGTTAATAATTGGTTAAGGCTACACAGTCAGTCACGTTGCTGCTTTGTAAGGCAGTTGTTAACATTCCTGCAGTTTCTTATCTCATGGCTTTTCTTACAAGCTCCTGTTCTCACAGACACCTGCTCTCCTGTTACTGCATTCCAACATGTCTCTGGTAGCTTCACCTTGCCTGATTATATGGGGGTCAGCAGTAAATCTGGGTGGGCCACAAAACCCACTCCTCTCAAAATGCATTGCTACAGTTTGCTGTTCATGAAATAACCATACTTAAGGACATTTTAGGCAGCCATATAGAGGGGGTATCAGCTAAGAAACCATTCATATCACATGCCCTGGACTATGAATACCTTACTGATGCCACTCCACTTCTCTCCACTGACACGGCGAGTAAGGGCACTGCAGTGTAGAATTCCTTGCATGAGGAGGGAACTCTGTAAACATCACCAAGTAAGAAAAATGAAAAATCAGAAAAATCCTACTGAGCCATCGAAACAGCCAAAGCCCCAGAGACAGCCCTCATCCCTGGAAGCCGCGTGTTTTATTCTTGCTGTATACTTTTAGGCTGCGTGTTCTTTCACAGAAGAAAGAATTGGCTAGTTGTGAGCAAGTGAAAATACAGGTTAATCGTATTACCATGCTGTACGTTTTATTCAAAAGTATGTGAAAAGATCGTATAAATGTTAAGTAACTGTTAATTAAACTCCCCCCTTTGCCCTCCTGTGGCAATTTCCCAGGCAGCTGGGCTGGAGGGGGAAATCCCCATTTCGGGCATGGATTGTTGTGTACAGCTAAAGACCAAGCCAACCGGATTTATTAACTTCATATCTAGCAGCGAGGAGTTTGTGTCAGACCCACCACAGCCCTAATAGATCTCCTACTGGGCCACAAACACCAGTACAAATGGCTGGGCTGCCAGCACAATCCCAGCATGAATGGGCCTAAATTAGCCAGCGCTTAATAACCAGTTTACTAACACCTGTATTAATTAGTACTGTATCACTGTGAGGAGGACTACTGTTAGACAAGGCATAATCCCATAAGCTTGGCATTTGCATATCCCTCATTAGCTGATTAAAACCTGAAGGAGGCAGGTTTTTGCAGCCGGTGGGTCCATTCCAACGCTCCGGCTGCCTGGGTGGCTCGATAATGAAGTAACGGTGGTGAATGTGAGGTTTATATGTATGGAAGGGATTAAGAGTATTAGAGTTTGTGTGAACCGATGTTGCCATATTCTCTCTACTGGATCACAGTAATTGGATGGGAGGAGCAAGAGTGGATCCATTAGTTTTGTCTGTTTGCCCAGGAGCTGGGTGCTAGAGATTCAATTTTGCTTCCTTTTGCTCCTTTGCTTTTGTGAAGCATGGTGGCTTTGTCTAGGCGAGCCCTTAGCGCCTCTGTACACTACCCACGCTAAGGCGATTCAGCCACAAAGAAGAAACCTCGGAGACAGCCAGCATAAAATGCAGCCTAGACTCAAGTACTACTTGAGGGCAGCACAATCCTGCCTAGCCCAATCCTGGGAGAGAAAGCAAGAGATAATTGAAATCTATAAACACCTCTGGAGCCTTTTTATTATTTTATTAGTTCTCCACATTTGGGCTTAACAAACCTCATCATCAAAGAAGCCCTGAGCTCCTTACAAGAAAACTGAATGGCTTGAAATTTCACTGACTTAAGGAGCAATTGTTGAGAGTATTTGCTGGGCTTGCATAATTCAAATGAAAAAAAAAATCCATTTCCGACATTATTTGTACAGCTGGAGTAATCACTCTGTGTGACCAACGATGTAAAAGAAATTAAATAAATAAATTTGCAAGATTGTCACTCCCATACTGCCAACAATGCACCTTCAGCGCCAGCAAGAAGAAAAACATACTAAACAGCTCAGGAAAGCGTGATGCCAAAGACATGAAGCCACAACTTACACACTACAGACATTGACTCACTGTTTTATTTTTTGGGGTGGGTGGGGGTTATATTTTAGACACTCTGACACGACTACATGATTTCAGCAGCAGTTGGGAGAATGCTTTCTTTGGTTTGGGATGGCTTAACATTTGAAAGATGACTACGTAAATGAAGCTGTGGAAGATGGGACTATTCAAATACAACAACAATAGAAGCAACACCCACAGGCAGTATAGTTTTTCCAAGTTTTTTAAATAAGGTTTTGTCCCAAAAGTTTAACATCATCATTCTATTAATTACACTTCCTTGAATTTTGGTAGTAAAATCTCTATCTGTTTTTAAGTGCTTTTTTATTTTGTGTTTTTATCCTAAACTGTGGCAGCTCTTTCTGGAATAAGAGAAACTAAAAGTTCCTTTAGTTAGAGATGTGAGAAAACCGAAAATAACCTGGTCTTTACAAAGAAATAAATTTTAGAACAACCAAATGCGTAGTGGCAGTGCAATGCTAAGGAATGATATGTGATTTGGTGTTGTGTTACTCCAGGTTTTCCTTATTGGACAGTTTTACCAGCACAAAAATATAATGAAACAGAACCTGCTTAATAAGCAGTCACTGGATCTGTATTACTGACTCCGTGTGTGGTCACTTCAATTACATGCATTTTAATGATGCTATAGTCATTTATTGCTTTTCACCTGAACTTTATAAAGGAAGATGTCTGTGCTGTGTTTCTAATTGGATGCAAAGGGGAATGTTTAAATTAGAGACAGCCTGACATTTACTCTGCAGTTCCATACCTGACTTGTATAGGCTTGTGGAGAGCTGTGCACTGACCTGCTCAGGGGTATGAGACACTGTGCATCAAAAGTAGCTTTGCATCTTGTTTCTCTCAGGCCATTAGAAGGCAAGGATAGGCACAACCAACCTGCCTTGTTGATGGAGTTGCTAAAATCTAGGCAGGAACTGCAGCTCTCCAGCTGCAGCTTTTGTTCCCAGGCGTGTAAGCCCTCAGTACTGGAATGGTTCCATAGAAGGTGACATAAGCTGGAAGCATGCTAGCTCTGTCACTTTTGGGTGACAGTACAACACAGAAACTGCAGAGCCTCATATTCCTACAGCTGAGCTGAATCTTTGGTTTCAAACACTTAACCTGGGTGGTGTGAAATATAGCACTGACAAAGACTCCCATAGCCCAAGGAGTTGAGTTTCTCCACTCACTGCCCTCCACTGCCTCGGTGTGTAAAAAGTGCATCATGTATGATATTCCTTCTTTGTGTGTGTCTCCTCACTCACAGCAGTCACACATCCCTGCTGGGAAGAGAGAATTCAGGCAGACTGCCTTTGACCTTGTGGGAATTTCAGGAAGGTCTGCAAGGTACAACCAGCCTGTGCAAGGAACCACTTTCCTCTCTTGATGAGAGCTGAGCCATCTACAGTGGCCCTAACCATGAGTTTTGTCTGCAGGGTAATTCTACACTCAATCCACCCCCACAGCTATGAGAAATCCAGTCACCACCATGCAGTATGGGTCATTAATGAAAAAGCACTGGTGAAACCACTGCTGAAAGGACAACACACTTTTGTGCTACATTTCCAGAAACTCATGTTCTGCCAGGACCAGTGACAAAGAGAAATGAGGCTGTCCTGGGGTGAGCTCTAGGTGTTTCAACAGCTCATCAAGTGCTGTCTGCTCTGTGCCTCTGCTGGTGAAATCCTGTAAAAGACAAGGGGGAATCAGAAGTTCCTGTGTTACCTTTCATTTCCCCAAGGAATGTGTGCTTTTAAGTCCATCTACTTTTGTGTCTGGGTTTATAACAGAGCCCCAACAAGCAGATTCGCTGCCAGAACCGAATGAATGCTGAGAAGGTGAATACTTCTTGAGCCAGTCAGGCTGTGCCAGCCCTTGCAGAGCTGGAGAGTCAGACACATCGTGTCTCCTGCAAAACCAGAAAAGATTACAAAACAGGCTTGCCTATGGCAAAGACATTCTGTGGTTGCAGTTAGCCCTTCCAGACTGGTGTTCCTCTATTGAAGTAGGAATTCACTGAATTCATTTAGGGCTTCTCAATGAAAATACCCATCTCATTTCTTCATGTAAGAGCAAATGCCCAGGTACCTTTTCACCATTTACTACAAATTACTGTCTAAGCATCTCAGTGCAAGAGAAGTGATGTTGTAAACGAGCCAGTCAGAGTGCTAGCTTGCTAATATGTCTTACTAGAGTAGACAAAAAAGAGCATGAAATAAGTGCCACGCTTTTAGAAAGCATTGCCTACAAAATCACACCTGGTATTTCTATATGGCTCTTAGTGATGTGATGCAACCTCTTAAATTATAGCTGATTATATGGCAGAATATGAACCATCAGATATATGTACCATGGCCTCAGCTCCTATAGACTCCACCCTCATAATCTCCAGTCTCATGTCCTCCCATTCCATGGCTTCTGGTTTCATGTCATTCCCACCACTGTGGAATCTGGTCCTGTGGTCTCCATTCCCAGTACCTCAACTCATGTGTCCTCTTCTGGTATTCCATGACCTCTGATACTGTGGCACTCAGTCCCATGGCCTCTGTTCCCTAAGCTTCAGCTCCCATGGCCTTGACTCCTGCAGGATCACATCCCACAGTCTTTGGTCTCCTACTCATGTGAACTCTACTCACACGGCCCCCAACTCTGTGTCTACTGGTTGCATGGCCTAGGCTCCAGTCTTGGATCATGACATTTCTATTCCAGTGGATCCAGCTTCAAAGATGATGACTAGAGCTTCGATGAAATGTCTTCTGAGAATTTGGATTCAAGCAATTGTCATTACAATTGAGCTCATAAGTGACCACAGAGAACCAGCAGATCTCACCAATGACAACTGTGGTCCCACTGCTTTAAACCACCTAACCTCCTTGAGAGCAGCCCTGCTGAGAAGGACTTGGGGATTCTGGTAGATGACAAACTTAACATGAGCCAGCAGTGTGCTCTCGCAGCTCCAAGACCAATGGTATCCTGGGCTCCATCAGAAGAGGGGTGGCAGCAGGGACAGAGAGGGGATTGTCCCTCTCTACTCTGCTGTCGTGAGGCCCCATCTGGAGTCCTGTGTCCAGAGCTGGGGCCCCAATACGAGAAAGATGTGGGACTGTTGGAGAGGGGTCAGAGGAGGCCATGAAGATGATTAGGGGCTGGAGCACCTCCCCTACGAGGAGAGGCAGGGGCAGCTGGGCTTGTTCAGCCTGGAGAAGAGAAGGCTGCAGGGGGACCTCATTGCAGCCTCCCAGTACCTGAAGGAAGCTTATAAGCAGGAGGGGATTCAACTTTTTAAAAGGGCAGACAATGGCAGGACAAGAGGGAATGGATTAAAACTAAAGGAAGGAAGGTTTAGATTAGATATTAAGGGGAAGTTTTTTACAGAGAGAGTGGTGAGGGGCTGGAAAAAGCTGCCCAGAGAGGTGGTGGATGCCCCATCCCTGGAGGTGTTCAAAGCCGGGTTGGATGGAGCCCTGGGCAACCTTGTGTAGCTCCAGACCTGGAGCTCCAGACCCCCCCAGGCAGGGGGGTTGGAATTCTGTGATCCTTGGGGTCCCTTCCAACCCATGCCATTCTATGATTCTATGATTTCAGCTCTCACACCAGTTTTCTCCTAGAGTTGCACTCCTCCAGCTTCTGGCACTTGCACTTACATGTCCAGCTGTATCAGGAACTAATCCATCTCCAAGAAAGATTGAGGATTTGAAGTCTGGGATTTGTTTAGATTGCCATAGCTGAACTCTCTAAAAGCACAGAAGCACTTGTGCTTCCCTAGCAAGGAGTCACATGGAGAAGGCAAGGGGCAATGGGCACAAGTTGCACTAGGAGAGGTTTCATGTCAACATAAGACATTTTTTACACTATGAACAATAAGTTACTGGAACAACCTCCCCAGGGACATGGTAGAAGTTCCCATCACTGGCAGTTTTCAAGCTGCATTTGGAGAAGGTACAAGATAATCTCGCTTAGGCTTCCTTTTCCATCAAAATTTGGAGTAGAGGTCCCTTTAACCTGGGCTATTCTGTTTCTAAGTGAGGTAGCAGTGTAGAAGAATTAAATCAGCAGGCTGTGAACAATATAGAGAGCTCTAGTAAGAGAGATTAATGCAAAAGTACCTGATGGCTTCAGAAATAGCCTGAGGAACAGGACATGGTATGCAGAGGACAGACAGCAAGGGGTCCCATAGTCTTGTCACTGGAGGAGAGCCCTCAGCTCCCCCTAGGGCTGTGTCTTTCCAGAAAATAACAACTGAAATCCAAAATACACACTTCACAGACATTTCATTAATTTAAACAGTTTGCTTGGGGGGAAACAAGGGTGTTTGTGTCCCAAGTGAACAAATTCAGGCCCTCTTCAACCCCACGTTTTTTGTTAAGAATTTGTTGTAACTCTGGAGTATCTTCTTATTACGGATAATTATTTTAGGGATGCATCTTACTATCAAGTTGACTTTATGTGGAAAAAGACCCACAGTCTCCTAAAATGACTGCAATAAGCTGGAGGAGAAGGCTGACAAATGAATCATGCTGTGGCTGCACTGTGGTAAATTCCAGAGCACATAATAATGCTCCCAGTTGTTTGTTTGAATCATCCTATGATGCTGCACGCACATTTAGCTGATGTACCAACGCTAATGTACCATGCCCTTCTGGGAGTTGGAATTATAAAATAGCTCATAAAAAATAAACAGCTTTATTGCCAGGCTCATGAATGATAATCCCACAGATGCAAATCATTAATCACAGAATGTATCGAGATAATTGCCAAGCCAGGGATCTGTTTCATGGAGTTTGTGGGTATGTGGTTTAGATTATGTTCCTTTGCACAAAGCAGACAGTGGTTGTCTGCTGCTGAAATCACACTGTACACACAAGGATCAGGTCTTAATAAAACGACATCAGCCAGCCAGCAGCATTTCTGCAGTACTGCCTGTGCAGAACACTTTCCAGTCGCTTCTGCTCAGCGTACATTCAGACTTAACACTCCTCCTGATCTGAAAGAGAACCCAAAAGAAATCTTTATCATATGCTTACACTTAACAGGGCCCAGTTCTGAAATCAGGAGAAGATCCTGACTCACAGAGAGTCGTTGCCTATTTGTCCATTTAAGTCATCCCAACAGCATGAAAGAAATCTTGTTCCAGAAATTTCTGATCCTGGGTTTCGCGACAGATTATGTTCCTTGTAAATACTGAAAGAACAGAAATACAGCACTAGGGCAGGGAATTTAATTTCTCCTCACTTCAAACCCTTGTGTGTGAAGACTGAAATCACGTTTAAAAGTGGCAACATTCTGCATTAAGTTATTTGCTAATATTTTTTATTTCTGCCAGCTTTGACAATTTATTTTGTTTCTAGCCAGCATTACCACCCCATTTCCAGGCACTACTGCAACATGGCACTGGGGTCTAACAGCACACCTGTATTGTTCCAAATACCAATTTGGGGAAACGGAATGTGTGGTTTGACTCAAGCAATCTGTCTTGCAGGGTAATAGAACCTGCAGAGGCTCTGCAGGATGGCGTGTTGCGGACGAGGGCCCCCATCCTCCAAAGGCCGTGAGGGCCTGTAGAATCCTGGTCTCAAGAAAGCCACCCTGACAAACCCGACCTTGTTCTCATGTGGGATCCTCATTCGATGAGCCCTCTGGACACTGTCCCTGATGGGGCAGCCCTGCACTCAGTAGCCACCCCGACAAACAGGATCCTGTCCTTATCCGATAAGGAACAGTGACAGGTGAGTGGGGCCCTGCGGAGGCAGAAGGCTTTCTGGCAAAAACGGGGTCATTGCTCAATCAGCCTGGGCGGGGGGGTCAAATGACCCCCTGGGACCCCCATTCCCCACCGACTCATTTCCAGAACACTCTACAACTCAACACGGAGTCTGCACAAGACACACTATGTCCCCTCAGAAGGGTGGGGCCAGGTAGCATAAAAGATGCAGATTTGGGATGTCTGGTGTGCACCCCAAATCCAAGAACCACAACTCTGTGCTGATCTAAGCTGGATCTCTGGGTGGTGATATCTTTTCTTTGTCTTTTTCTCAATCTCTCTCAATTTCTAACCTTTTTCTTGGCACATAAGAACAACAGTGTTTCTCATTTCGCTAAATTTTACCAATTGTAATCCATCGCTCCCAATATACTGTGTGCTGTGGTTTTGTTTGCAAGGTTTATAATCCTGCTCACATTTTTGTGCTTTGCTTGGACCTCCTGGGTAATTGTTGTTACTCCTGAGTGCTGCACACAGGGTTATAGCAGCTAGTCTCACATGTGTGAGATTGTTAAGAGATCAGCTAAGTGAGGGTTAACCTAGCCCCATGGCAGGTAGAAAAGGTTAAGTCTACGTGTACCCATCAGCTGGGGTAGGACAGACAGGTCTGAGAGAAGCATTGGGTCCAGCCACACCTAGACTCCTCTTTCAGGAGAAATTTAAAACGCAAAGAGGTCCAGTCTGCATCTCCCTGGTTTACCTGCCTGGTGGGATGTGACAACTTCAAGACGCCATTCATGCCTCTCACTCCACACTCTGTTTCATGCCTTCTTTACCACCACTGCCACCCCCTAAAAAAAACCATTAAAAATCCAAGTGGGGCAGTACTGTTACAAACTCTGACCTAGGCAGGTCTCCAAACACAGCTGAGCCCTGGGATTATGAGCAACCAAGAAACACACATTAGGAGAAAGCTCCAATGTCTCAGTAAGGAGGGAAAAATGTGTAGCTGCATAAGGACAAAGGACCAGCATCAAGGAAAGTGGTCCAGAACTGTTAACTCTCACAGATGTTAGAGTAATTCCATGTATTTATTTATTTTTCCATCTCTATTGTATAACACAAGCCAGGTATCTTCACAGTGGCCTGTGGCTCACATCTAAAATGGGCATAAGGTTCATTTTCCATCCTCTTCCTGGATTTTTCTTGATCAATAAAACCCATATACAGTGAGAATAAAGGGTTCCTGCACCATACAGGGCCTTTAAACAGCTTTCTCACGTTGGAGCCTGCACTGCCTGATGTGGTCATCAGGGAAAGGCTGCAGTAGCCCTATCTGGAGCATAGGAGAGGTCCCATGTGGCTAGCCAGTATTGCCACAGACTTGTAGGGTGGGTTTTTCTGCGAATGGTTTGATGTGGAACAGGCAGGATGGCTGGAGGCGTATGTTATGACATGAAATACTAGGATGAGGGCACCTCTATAGCAGTGAGAACCACCCATCCCTAACAGCTGTCTCCATGCAGCTGTGCTGGCCTCTCTTCCCTCAGGAAACAGGTTCCCACTGCCCTAGTCCCTACAGCTGCACAGGATCATCTGTGGAGGACACTTGGTGAGAATCATTTCAGCTCTAAAAGGAAAATCAAAGCTTTGGTTCAGGATGGCACTGGAGAGAACAGCTGAGGCTCAGCTGCACTTAAAACCATCACCAAGGCTGATTAAATTCTTTGAGTTGGCTGTTTCTCCCTGTCCTTTAAGTCTATATATCAGTAACTTCTAGGTCATCTGCATTTTTGTCTACCTCATGAAAAGGAACAGACTTTTATCTACCTTTATAACATGAAAATAGATTTGGTGCCCCATTGCACCACTACAATTCAGTTTTCACATCCCATATATTTTGATGAGTGACACCTTAAAAACTCACAGCACTTTATTATTTATTGTACAGCATCGTTGTTTCAGCATTGCACAAGAAGTACACAAAATAATGGAAAGGATGGCAGCTGAGGCCATGGGACATGTATGATCTACTAGATGAAGTGCAATCAGGAGAATTTATTTACTGTGGTCAGGCAATTATCCATTTAAACAGAACAACAATGCCTTTGATCATATTAGGACAACAAGAAGCAGAAAAGAAAGTTAATCAACCTAATGGACTGGAACAGGTAAGTAATTTTATTCTTTGGCTTTGAACTAAAGAATGTGAGAGCCTGAAGAGCCACAAGGTCCTAGTCCACTAAACATTGCTGACACTCAGGCAGTTGGATTACACGATTACTCTAGGTTCCTTCCAACTGAACGATTCTATTCTAAGATTAGTAGTACTTACAGTGTCCTTTTCCGAGTGAGGAAAAGGACACCCTTACCTGGGTGATACCGGTAGCCTAAGGACAAGAACAAGGTGCCTTGGCAAAGCTATAAACTTACAATGCACCATATCACCTTCCTCTGTGGCTACACTTTCTCTAGGGTTCCCTCTTGCTAGACACCAAGTAGCTTCTCCCTTGTGTGCTGCTACCACAGAGTAGTTGAGGCACAGGAAGACACACCACCACTTTTATCACAGTAATGGGTTTAATTACCTCAACCCTGAATCTTCCAAAGAGAAAATATTTCATTATAAGGATAAACTACTTTGGAGGTGACAGAGCACTGGAACATGTTGCCTGGATCAGTTCTGGAGTCTCCTTCTCTGGTGACAGCCAAAACCCACCTGGAAATGATCCTGTGCACCCTGCTCAAGGTTATCCTTCTCTAGCAGCAGGGGGGTCAGACAAGATAATCTCTAGAGGTCCTTTCAAACCTCTACTGTTCTGTGAATCTGTGTGACCCTGTGAAGCACTGCCTTTTGGGGGCGTTAGGGGAGAGCAGGAGACATTCGTATTAAAAATCAGCTCTCATTTGGGCTGGTCATGATCATTTACATCAGTGAACAGGTGGAAGAACCTTCTTTATGGTGCATACTACTGCTTCATAAAAGTACACAGTTTTTCTGCAGCTACTCAACTGCAAGGTATTTTGCACTGAAGGGGAAGCAACACTACAGGTTGATTTTTATATCTTCTTATTAAAGTGCAGTAGGGTTTAGAGGTCTAAACCTGAAGTCAAGACCTTTGCTATACTAGGCAGAACGACAGAACAAGAGGAGTGTCCTTGAGATGAAGAGTGTGCTAGCTGGTTAAAATAAGCCCATGGCTTTGGATCACTTAACTGTCAATCAGCTATCAAAGCACTGTTACTTATTCTGTATCAGAACTTCATTGCTCCTTGCTATACTTCACCTTACATCACAAAGGTGGGAGGTGCAAACAGATCCCTGATTCAACTCTGGACACGGGCCCCTTTCTCATCCCTTTCCTTGCACTCCACCCAAGTACCAAAAAGCACAACTGACTCCGAAGAGACTTATACTGGGGAGACCCTGTATGCCTACAGACACTTTACATCTACCTAACGCACAGTTAACCAATACTGGGGGGTGGGGGTGCGTTGGGGGGAAGGCCTTTAGGGGAACAATACATGGATTTGAAAAGTTTGAGTTTAGCTAAACACGCACTTGCATTATTTAACACACGTTCACCCTTTGTTCTGTCTGCTCTGTCCCCACCATTTACTGCTAAACAGGTCCCTTATCTTTATTGATCACTTAATTTATCTTTTCTTAACTCCCCTTGCTCCGTCTGGTGCCGTGTGTCCAAGGTATTGAGGCTAAACATCCGTCTGTTCATACTATCATGACTGGTTTGCCTTTGAAAGAATAGGGGGAGCAGGTGGTGTGACTAAGTAGACCCTCGGCAGAATAGGGGCACCATTGCTGCGTCCTGTCCCAACCTGCCAGCGATTCCCCACCCTCCCAACTGTTCCACATTAAAGCAGTCAACTGTGGCTTTACAGTCCAAGTTTTACACAACTGTTTTACAAACCAGGAAGAATTTCTTTTGTTGAAAATCTTTTGTTAGGCAGCACAGAATGGGGGGGGGGGGGGGGGGGGGGCAGGGTAGAGGGAGTTGAGAAAGCCGGTTCTGAGACGGAGTGCATTTTAATGTGTATGTAGATATACACTACGCAATGTGCCTAGCCACTGAGCTTCCTCACTCAGGGTTTCCGTGCTGCTTTTAAGCTCTCTGGGAAAACAGTTGCACAATTTATCTTTCCAATACATAATTTTTTTTTTAAATTTTCCTGGGGTCTTTTAGTCATTTTCCTTTACTACTGTTTATGGTACAATTTTAGTTTATCAGAGCAACTAAGACAGAAAATAGCCATATAAAATAATCTCCTATATGTTTTTTCTTAATAAGAACAGAATATCTATTTTTCTGTGTTGCAAATTAAAAATCCATATAACTGGACAGACATCCTGAAAGAAAAGTCCAGATGATGCCTCAACCACACTCCAATTTCTAAGCACTCCTACTACAGGCACCATGCTGCTTCTGATCTCATACACTGTATTGCCTCGCAGGATTTAGTGGTGCAGATTTCAACCCAGATGTAGGAAAGCATTTGTACACTTGAATTATCTCTGAGGTGACATCCTTTGAAATGGTCTGAGTCATACGAGAGAGAACATTTAGGAACTCACAAAACAGATATCAGACAGAGCAAATATTTGTTATGGCTGTGAAATTAATTTGTTCTCACCACCACAGTGCTACAAATAGTTGCAAATAGAAATTGAACCTACCAAAGTCTTCCCATTTGCTTTTTTTTTTCCCCTCCTACCTGCAAGGATTCACAAACTAGATTGGTAATATATTTTTCAAAGCCAGACATAAGATTTGGGTATTTCCCACATTTATCCAAGGAAAATGGCAAGTTTATGAATATTCACATTTTGCACCACAACGTTTTTTCCACAGGCAAAAAATACGCCGAACGTTCAAATTCATGCAAAACTGCAAACCAAGAGATAGAGATCCTTTCTCCTCTTTAAAGATCTTGCATTTGATTACTCAAAACTTAGAACTGTGTGGTAAAATAAAATAGAAAGGTTAGCTTCTCAGTTTTTTCCTTCGGGGACCTGTCTGTCTTCCTACCCTCCCCCTCACAATCAAACTGCAGTGGAAAGACAAAAGCTGAGACCCTGCTCCTGTAGTATCAATGGCGAACCTGCTACGACGGCTGAATTTCACCCAAAACAGCCAAGTCTTGCAGCAACCACAGAAATCACTGGCTGCTGCCTAAAGAAGGAAAGATCCATAGTTGTTACTAGATAATCGGGAAAGTACTGAGAATTAATCCTACTAAAAGCACTGTGTTCTGTTTAAGAGCCTGATCCTCTCAAACATGCAAGTAATTGACTTTTCAATTCAACTGATATTACAAGCACAGGTCAGATTTAGGGGGTTTCTTAGCTTCTTGGTCAAAAACAAAGCATAAAAATAGCAAAAAGCATGCAAAGATGAAACAAAATACTTTATAATGAAGCATATATTTACAAAAAGAAAAAGAAGAAAAGAAAGAAGAAAAAGAAAGAAGGAAAGAGTATGTTCAGAGAAATCTCAACTGACATGCGTCCCTTAAGAAACCTAGTGGTTAGGTCACTCACTCTGAAGACATGGTTCCAGTCCTACCCTTTCTTGAAGGGCTTCTAAAGAAAGCACTAAAACCATCAGGATATAAGATGATGACATGGATGCTCTGTAATTGTCAGTCTCTTGTGTTACATATTACACGACATGAACAAAAATGCTGAATAAATAGGGATCACTATGGCTTATTTTCAATTAAAACAAACACAGCAAGAATTTAAAATATTTTCTTGACAACCAAGGTGGCAATACTGGTGAACAATGGCACATCCAAAGTTTATCCTGTCCTAGAAATG
The DNA here is from genome assembly GCF_964237585.1 of Gallinula chloropus. Classification (NCBI taxonomy): domain Eukaryota; kingdom Metazoa; phylum Chordata; class Aves; order Gruiformes; family Rallidae; genus Gallinula; species Gallinula chloropus. Next base: position 42,347,437 of record NC_140088.1, on the reverse strand, counting down.
ATCATGGAGATGAGGATCATTAGCACCAAGAATGAAACATTCTCAGTGTTTTCCCCCAAAATTCATATAACACATATAAGAAACAGAGATAAATATTTTAGCATTGTAGGTAGGCAGGAAAAAGGGTATCTACAGAGATCTATGCAGAAGATATCTGGGGAGATTTATAGGTCTAGAGTATCTGTAATTTAAAAAGCGTATCTAGTCATTTTCTCAATAAGAGATGAGATGTGTTAATAAAACTTGTGGGAAAGAAGATGTCTTACATCTCTGTTAATTTCAAAAGTATTGCACACCCATTCCAGGAGAACTCCATCACAAATACTGTATGATCTGTAAATTATCAAACTGCCTTCCAACTGCAAAAATCACAAAATCTACAAAAAGATTAGAAAATCCTTGTGGATTGTTCCTTTTGAATACCGAATATGATCTCTCTACTGCCATATTTAACAATATCTTTTTTTCTTACTAAATTCTTAAATGCTGACTGTCTTTTCTCATACTTGTATATGAAATGTCAGCATTTTTTTATGGACGTTATTCAAAAGGTAGGTGTAAAAAACAGGTGTAAAGACCACAGTCATTCTATTTTATCTGCTCATGAAGGTTAATTTGCGTGTCTAGAATCTTTCGGCAGAAATACTAGAATTACCAAATCAGTTATAATTTTATCCTTTTGTTATACTTCAGACAGACAGAGAACTAAATAGATAAATAGAAAAAATGTGAAACTAGACAGGAGATGACACGGTGCTCCTAGTGACCTGCAATGCAAATCTGAACCGAATCACAAATCAGATTTGAACCTAGATCTGAACTGAATCTCATGGTCATGCCAGTCTTCAATGGATGTTTGTCTACATCACAAGTCACCCTCCAGTTTGGCACAATTTGACAGAACTGATGTCTTCAGAGACGCTTATTGTAAGTCAGAATATGTGTGTTGGCTGGTCTGCTGTAGACAGCTGTCAAAAGCTGTCTATTACAAACAGTGCTTCCTTTCCAAGACGAATTTAATTAATGAAGCATCCCAGCATATGGATACATGAAAAATAGTTTTACAGGACAGGCAGTTATATGCACCTGTTTATTCAAAGGCAAGAACAAGCTTTTTGCACTGGTATAAACAACCCTCAAAATATTTAATGTGGATTGTGCTGCTTCTGTGAAACAACATTGGCACTTGCTACACATATCAAACTCAATTTAACTTGCTTAAAAGTCACATACTGGTATCCTTACTATATACAATGACTTTATTTTACTTCCCAAATGGATAAACAAAATTAAAAGGTGGGAAGAAATCATATTAGGTTCAACTTATCCCATTGCAAATGCAATATTTGTGTAATTGTGTATAATTGTTTAAAGTATAATTTAATACATCCCTTTAACAACCCACAAATTATCACTTGACAAGTAGAAATAATAGGTCTTTTTGTTAAAAACAGAAAGCATGTGAAGACTAAAGGTTAAACAGGTCTTTTCATCATGATAAATCACTGGTTAATGAGCCTGGTATTGTTGGGTATTATACTTGCTCACTTTAATGCCATTACCTTCTGGTTGTAAAGCTGACACTACTAATGATCTTCATTCTTTGAACTTTTCCACAATATTGACTGGTTGCATAGAGCAGATGTTACTTGGATTTGACTCCAAAAGTGGCGATTCTTCTAAGGCTTGGAGTGGCCCTGAAAAGAATGATATGGAACACAATGTATTTTGATATGTCTAAGTCAAAAGAGATTCGTCTCTTAGTGTCAACATAGTGCAGTTTCTCAGTATCACATTAGAATCCATCACAGATAACTGATAAATACATCTATTTTCTGAAGGTCCTTTAAAAAAATATTAATTGTCATAATGTGATGAAACAACGTAATAAGGTCCCTATCTATTCCTTTGTACTGGTAACTTCTCTTGCATCACAGCATGCACAAGTGAAAAAACAAGTAAGTAAATCTTTCAGTTCTGTATTTCACAGCTTTCCTTGGTCTTCACTGAAGGATGCTGAAGTCACCAGGAACTGTATTAGTGAGCCAAGTGCCGACAAAGCAGGATGCAGAAGGCATGCATATGTTTGTGTCCCCACATCCATCACTTTTTCTTCCAGAGGGAAGGAGGCCTGGCAGAGCCTAGTTCTCCTTGGCTGGTAGGCAGTTAGGAGAAGTCGTTACTTGACACCTCTTTAACATATGAGGGCTGTCTGTGTGTGATGGACTAGGTTCCAATAAACTCGCCTGGGGATCAAGATGGAAGACTTAAGGGTAAGAAAGCAGAGGTTGCTTCAGTGTTTAATTAAACTCAGCAATGTGAAAGCTTTGTGTTTATCCCCATTGCTTTCTCTTCCTGACCCTGCCCTTTTCTTGCACCTCTTCTCACTCCATTCCTGTCGCTACTGGATTCTATATTTAGGAAACGCGAACCATAGGGCAAAATTCAAACCTTAGGAAGGGAGAGGTAGATTTATTTATCTCAATTTACATCAAGTTCCAGGCCAGAAAGCTTTTGCTGCATCACAGAACAGAAATAGGGACAACTGAACTCACCACCCCAGGCGCCAAACCTTGGACTGTTATACCCTTCACGCATATGTTCTTTGTATACATCTGTGTAAGGGCAAGCACAAAAGCTGCATAGTGTAGCTTAAATAAAGGCTATATTCTGTCCTTTTTGCAGAATATGCAACTTGTGCCTGGCAGGCTTCAAGGACTTCTACATTCCTTTCTACTTTACTTCATGAAAGTTTAATCCTGAAGACTTGATCCTTAACCTGCATAGGATGTTTAAGAAACTTTTAAATACTATTAAAGTCACAAAAAATCAGCACAAACATATTTCCCGCCTGTAAACTCTGATCCTACTGAACTAGATTGGATTGAGATCTTTTCATAAAAAATGTCTATCACAGCAGCACCTGAGGCTGAGCTGAAAAGATGGTCTTTCACTTAAAGAACTTAGAGCTACTCACATACAGGATAAAATCCTGAACAAGTCAACTGAAGCATTAACAAAATAAAGATTTCACTTAAGAGGTAATTAGGTAGACAGCATTCATTTATTTAATGGGGGATGGGATATGGTTTTTAATAACCCACAGGCTGCAATGTAAATATTTCCCACCTGAAAGATGTCATTGCCAACAGTATATAATACACCTGTGTCTAGTATGGGCTGTGTCCAGGGTTCACTTGTCCCAGCTTGCAGTTAGGATAAACATTTTAAAACCATTTCCAAATCTGCTTTTAGATCTACCTGTCTGTCTATTCACAATCTGAATTGCAATCTTGCAAACCCCAGGTTGGCTTACAACTACAGAGATATAAATCCTCTCCTACTCAGTTTATCAAACACGTGATACAAGAATTTAATTTAAAGAATATTTACTTGCTCATGCACCCAATTTCTTTCCATTATAATGACTACAAAGTGTGGTTTTCACTGTGTGCAAAAGTACTTTGAAAGGAATGCTTTTGATTAAATGGCCTTTTAAAATAATTTTTACTGTGGGTAAGTATCAACTATTTTTTCCTTTTCATTTATCAATTTAAGTGTTTCTCATTTTACTATTAAAGCAATAAAAAGAACAGTGACTACTGCCCTGAAAAAAAGCCCTTTGAATCTCATGGACCACACACATATGCTCCGTGCATTTTAAGAATGTTCTTCAACCAGTTACACTCATATTCTTTGATACAAGTACTGCAAACTGCACTCACACTCTCACTCTGTCGTGTTCTCAGACAGCCTTTATTTGTGCCACAAAAAGCTTTCATTTTTAAAAGCTATTCCTGACTATTTTCTCGGATGAGATGCGAGGCGAGTGGCTAAACATCTGCTTTCGTTTGGACATTCAGATATAGTTTGCTACTGCGTAATCAGAGCACTCCTGCAGTATTTGAGCCACCAAAAATCACTAGGGATAAACACTTCAGCACAAGCTAATGCAAATTATCCAAGAAAGGCTTTGTTAGACAAACCGTATTTGCCACAGAGGCAGACCCATTGTGAGTCCTGGTTTCACAGAAGGTGGGTAACTTATTTAATCAAATGTATTATCTCGTTCCATATTTCTGACTCTACATCCTAAGTAACTACAGCTCAATGTATGTGTCTTGCTATTGAAAAGCAGAACTGTACATCAGGTAGTTTCTCTGAAGCCGTTTATGTCGGGGTCTGCTCTGTCTTGACAAAAACCCTCTTTCACAGAAACCTCATTCTCTATCAGCAGATTTGTGATTCAAACAGTGGTATCTGATTTTGCTCATGCTTCCATTCCAGTTCACCATGAATCCTGTTTAACTAGCCACCCAAAACCACAAATCCGAAGTAAAACAGTATGCCTATAAATACTGTAACAAGTAATACCATAGCTTACTTATGTCACTATTTCTTTAAGCAGAAGAATTTTCATTGCAAGGAATAAAAAGTCTAAAGTTTTAGCGTGTGAATCTCTACAGCGTTCAGTGTGCAGTACAGCATGATGTATAATATTCATTTAACGTAGTATATATGGGGGTTACCAATAAAGGTCCAGAAAAAGCTCTGGTCTATCAACATAACTAGCTGAAAAGACTTACAGGCAATCCAATAGAAGTTTCCACACACATATATATTCACGCAGCCTCCTCTGCCTATCATCCCCTATTACTTGACCACATTCACCCCCACAGGCCCTTTGCCTTTGACCTTTCTCTGCCACTGCCTCTGATTTT